>NC_055997.1:78266797-79532439 GCF_018446385.1 Zingiber officinale | reverse complement strand
GACGTTCCCGTACCGCTCGTACTGAGGACCGAGCGTAGGAGAACGAAGAGCCCAGAACAACTGAACCTGATCTCTCTGAAGTTGTTGCTCAACTCCAGAGACAAGTGGCAGAGCAGCAACAAGTGATCGTCAATCTGATGGCTAATCAGCAGCCAGTCCCTCCCACTCCAACTATTAATGTGGAGACTCCAGTGGTGACTGAGGTTCCACCAGCCGCCCTGGAAGTCCCCACAGCACCTAGAAGACAAGAAGCATATCTGATACAGTGGATGAAGCTGAAGCCGGAAAGTTTCTCAGGCACGACTGAGCCCTAGGATGCTCAGGCTTGGTTCAAGACACTAGAGAGCACCATGGAGCTTCTTGACAGGCCAGAAGTAGAGAAGGTCAAGTGTGCCTCTTTCTGCCTATCTGGAGATGCCCGTATGTGGTGGGAGAGAGTTTAGAGCAAGAGAGTAGTCAATCAGATGAGCTGGGCTGACTTCGAGATAGAGTTTTACGAAGAATTCTTCCGCCAACAGATCACCAATAAACATTATGAGGAGTTTATAGAATTCAGACAAGGTGACTTGTTAGTGGAAGAAGCAGTAAAGAGATTCAATAGACTAGCTCGTCTCTGCCGAGAGCTAGTAAATACAGAGAAAGAACGAGTCAGACTGATGCTCCGAATGATGAGGCCAGAAATAGCACTTAACGTGAGTAGTGGAACTCACTGACCACAGACTGGAGAAGAATTGGTCAGCAGGGCATTAGTCGCTGAGCACTATCTGAACAGCATCAAGGTACAACATATGCAATTCAAGCCAATCAAGATAGAGGACAAGACAGCAGGGAGTCAGAAACCTCAGGCAAGTAAGCAGCACTGGAAGGGTAAAGATAACTGTTGGTGCAATATCTCTCAGGTCAAGGTTGACCTGGTTGACCAACCTTGAGTCTTGGTTTGAGTTTCGATGTTTGACAATATATTGGGTTTAGATGATATGGACAATGCAGGTGCAGTTGTTCATTTGGGGAGATTGTTGATACAATTCCCGTTTGGTCAAAGTTGACCAGTTAAGATTGTGAAGGAAAGTCAAGTAGGTCAAGGTTGACTGGATACTTGACTGAAAGTCCTGGTGAGTGAAGCCAGGCAGAAGGAAGTCCTGGTGAGTGAAGCCAGGCAGAAGAAAGTCCTAGTGAGTGAAGCTAGGCAGAAGGAAAGTCCTGGTGAGTGAAGCTAGGTGAAAGACCTAGTGAGTGAAGCTAGACAGGAGGAAAGTCCTGGTGAGTGAAGCCAGGTGAAAGACCTAGTGAGTGAAGCTAGGCAATTGGGAAAGTCCTGGTGAGTGAAGCCAGGCAGGAGAAATCCAGATGGGTAAAGGTTGACCAGACATCTGGTGAGAGTCCAAGTAGGTCAAAGGGATTGACCGGATACTTGGCATGAGGAAGAAAAGTCCAAGTAGGTCAGAGGGATTGACCAGATACTTGGCAAGAAGAGAAAAGTCCAAGTGGGTCAAAGGGATTGACCAGACACTTGGTGAGAGAGTCCTAGCTGGTCAAGGGTGACCGAATGCTAGGTCTTATGTACCAACAAGTCATGGTTGACTAGATGTTGGTTTAGGGGGCTTTGGACTTGGTTTTGGGCAAAAACCAAGATCTGGATTGATCAGCCGATTGATCCAGCAGATCTGGATTGATCAGCCGATTGATCCAGCAGATCTGGATTGATCAGCCGATTGATCCAGCAGATCTGGATCGATCAGCCGATTGATCCAGCAGATCTGGATCGATTCAGCAGATCTGGATCGATCAGCCGATCAATTGGATCATGCCCAATCGATCGGCCGATCGATCCGGTGAGTCCCCGCGAACAGAACCCCTCTGGATCGATCGGTGGATCGATCCAGAGGTCCCAATCGATCAGTTGATCGATTGGGAGCTGCTGTTTATGCGCAATAAGCCCTGGATCGATCCATCGATCGATCCAGGCTATTCCAGAGAGCACAGAGGCACTCTGGATCGATCGGTTGATCGATCCAAAGCCTCCCCGATCGATTGGGAGCAATCCAATCGATCGGGATCCGACCGTTGGCGTCGTATTTAGCTGCAGGCGAGCGTTTCCTTCAGTAGAACTTCACCGATTCATCTCCGATCATCACAGTGCTCCCACAGCTTCTCCACAAAGTTCAGATCGCCAGTTCTTGAAGGTTCTTGGAGGTTTTCCAAGTCAAGAGGTGGATCTACAGCTGAAGAAGAAAGCTAGGGTTAGGGTTTTATTGTAAGCTTGTGCTGTATTTTGTTTCCCTTTCCTTTTCTTCTTGTAGTGTGAACTTGTAGGGCTTCTCCGCCTTTGGTAGTTACCATAAAGGAGGGTTTTTATAGTGGAGGGTGTGTGAGTGTGTGGATCCTTGGATTAGTCACCTCTTGTGAGGTGGATACCAAGTAAAATCCATTTGTTAGCGTTGTAGTTTGTTTCTTTGTATTTTCCGCTGCACATCTTTGAAGAAACAAGCAACGTCAAGCACGAAGATCGCGACGAGCTATTCACCCCCCTCTAGCTACTTTTCGGTCCCAACAAGTGGTATCAGAGCGAGGCCGCTCTTCACCGGAATCATCACCGGAAGGGGGCAAACATAACAAGAAGAGCTAGAGGGTGAAGAAGTTGGAGCAAATTATCAAAGTCAAAGAATTCAAGAAGCTCAACTTCAAGACGCAATTCCAAGATGGACTTGGATTTGACACAAGGGTGCCTCCACCATTCACAATGACAAGCTTCGATCTTTGGAGATCAAGGATCGAAAACTTCTTGATGGTGGAGATAGAGCAATAGTTTGCTCTTATGGAAGGCTTCGAAGCTCCAACAAATTCAAAGGGCAAAGTGCTCAAGAGAAGCAAATGGAGCCCGGAGCAAGTCCAAAGGTGCGAAGCAAATGACAAGGTAACCAAATTATTGATTAATTTATTGCCTAGCATAATTCTATGTAAAATTGGAGAGTTCAAGGATGCCAAGGAGCTTTGGAGCAAATTGGCATCAATCCATGAGATCCCCTCCACTGTACCGAATTAAGAGGAATCCAAAGAGGGCGACTCATTGAAGCAAGACCAAGAGGAGGACTCTGAAGTTGAGAGATTCTCAACTTCCGAGGAAGAAGTCCAAGAAGAAGCTTCTTCTTCGAGGGAATGCAATGAAGGGAACAAGGAGGGAGCATACTCCTTGTTCCATGTACAAGATGATGAAGCCTCCACCTCTAGGATTGAGGGGGAGGAATTTTCATTGACACTGGATCAGGAGCAAGAAGAAGCCTCCACATCCGGGCCAAAAGAAGAAGAGGATGAAGAAGCTTCCACCTCCGCAAGTCAAGCTAACTCAATTGGAGGAGCATCAATGTCGAACGAAGAGGAAGCATCTACATCAAAATCAAAAGGAGAAAATGCCACCCCTACAAGCAAAGGTATAACAATTTCAATAGAAAATAACAAAAATCATATCATTTTCTTTGAGTGTAGGGAAAAAGGTCATTACAAAAGTAAATGCCCCAAATTTGCCAAAAAGAAGGGTCAAGTGGCAACAAAGGGCAAGGAGAAGCCCAAGGAGACTGCTCCCAGAACAAAGAAGAGCAAGGAGCACATTGTGTGCTTCTCTTGCAATCAAAAGGGACATTATCGGAGTCAATGTCCCAAGGGAAAGAAAGCGGTCAAGGCTCAAGGAGGAAATTCAACTCAAGGGGGAGCCTCCAAGATAAAACGTAAGGTATCATTTATTGAACATATTCCTTTGACAAATGGTAAAAATCATGCTAATTCAAATTTTTATCATTTTAATGCTATTTACCATAAAAATAAGAAGCATGATAGCATTAAAGAAAAACATATGGCTCTCCATGCTAAGCTACCACACCTAGGGTTAGGAAGGTAAGTAAAAGTTTAGGCAATAACACTAAGGACCATAGTTATAAGCCTAGAAATAAAAATGCTCATGGAATAAATGAAAAACCAAAATCTAGGGATTTGTGGAAAGAAAATCAAGTCTTAAGGTCAAGACTTGATAACATGGAAAAGACCCTAAAGAGGATGGAAAATATCTTAAAAGGGCAAAATGAGCAAAACCTAGGTTTAGGAACGCAAAGGTCATCCAATGTCCATAGGGGTTTGGGATACAAACCTAAAATAAAAAGGGATGTGCCTTCTTATCATAGGGTTCCGTATAGTTATGGAACAAACCCTAAGTCTAGTGGTCAAGTCAAAAATACTAGGGAGATTATCCCTAAGAGTATTTTTGCAACAAATGTGACTAAGACTTCTAAGAAGTCCAAGAAAGTCACAAAAAAGGTCACAAGGGAGGCAATCCCTAGGGTTGACCTAGAAAATGTGACCAAGGCTTCTAAGAAGCCAAACAAGGTCACTAGGAAGGTATCTAGGGAAGTTGTCCCTAGTGAGTACCTACAGCATCCAAGGAGCACCAATAGGTTTTGGGTTCTTAGGAGCATCTTCTCTACCCCATAGATGCATTAGAGAGTGTCAACTCTAAGTGGAAGGGTAGTTAACACAATCATGATGAAGTTGACACTCAAGGAGCATTTTCAAGGTTATTATTAATCTTTGAAAATGAAAAGGATAAAGGGTTGACTCTTGGAGAGAGTAAAATGTGTCATATTTTGAGAAATTGAATGAAATTTTAAATGACACAAATTTGAGAAAATCATAAGAACTACCAAGTTGGGCTTTTGGTATGTTCTTAGGAAGTTAAAAATAAATTTAAGTCTTAACTCAATTGATTACTCTTTAAAAGAGTAAAGTGTGCTAAAATTTGAGGAATATGCTTAAGTTAAATTGGCACAAATTAGGAAAAGCAAAAGAAATGTCAAATTTGGTTTTTGACATTTTCTTGGAAAATAGTGGACAATCTAAGGCTTAAATTTTTAGTTAGCTAAGGGTTAAGTATACTTACGTATGTAATCTAGGTATTTTATCTATGTTAACTTGCCACGCTTTGCTTGCTCATCAAATGTCATGATATCATATTTATTTGCTTTTGCATTCATGTTTTATTATGAAAAAAAAACACAAAAATACCATGTCATGTCATCCATACGTCATATAGTTATAGGAAATTTCTTTTGAGAAATATTTCATTTTGATGTATGCCATATCATTTCATGCATTAATTTTTAATTCCTTACATTTAAGGACAAATGACATTAATTAACAAGTAACATCCTTGGTGGATGTTTATTATTCAAAAATGCCTAGATAGATATGCATGATCCCTAGATTAGGGCAAAACCAAACTTTACATCTCACAAAGACTCATAATGTGACTTGTATGTGTTTTAGTGCACATTAGATACAAGTGAGATGTTAGGATGATGAACAAAACTCAAGATGTTGATTTAGTGCATTCTTTTGAGTTTTAAGTTCATCAAAATACATAGTTATGTGTTTTCCCATCATTGGGAAAGCTAGTGTACAAGTCATGTGCATTAAGCCCAAGGAACATGGTGGGATATTGGGTTTGAAATCATTTTAAAATGTTTTTGGAAAACCTTGATGAAGACTATCTTTTGCTAGTGATCATCATTGAATAGTTGAGCACAAACTAGAGGAAAACACTAAAGTTTTTACAAGTTCTCTAGTTTGTGTCAATCTTTGAAAATATTAAGTATTTTCTTAGAAAACTATTTTTCCATGATAATATATGCCTTAAATAGTGTCTACACAAATTTTCACAATATTTGAATTTTTATAGAATTTTCTAGGGGTTTCTGAAGTTGACTGAAATGAAATTTCAGCAACTATCAGAACTCCAATCGATTGGAGTACCTCAATCGATCGGGCAATCGATTGAGAAGGAAAATCTAGCGAGCAGAAGCTCGCTGGATTGATCAGTGGATCGATCCAGACTGGATGAATCGATCAGTGGATCGATTCAAGACAGTTCAATCGATTGGGACCCAACTCCAATCGATTGAAGATGCTGATTTTGGCTGGGAAAGCCTGATTTCAGCATTCCAAACCAAGTTTAGTCTAGGAAACCATTCCTAACCCCTCGAAATACATTTGTATACATATAAAGGGTGTTTTCATGTTGAAAACAAGGATGGATTGATTGAGGAAGACTAAATTAAAGTTTAAGTTGAGGTTTGGTTTCATTATTGAATTTATGAACCTCAAAACTTCTAAATTTGGGTTTCCTAAAGTTTTAAGGATTCCAAGTCATTGTTGGTGCAATGACAGAAGGTACGACCATGTCTTTAGGGGGAGTTACTCTTTAAGGACATGAAAATTATTTTTCATACACCTTGGAAGGTGGTTAACTTTCTGTCGTAGAAATGCTCAATGTTGAGCATTTGTTTATAATGGAGAGTGGATATCTCCATTGTTTAAGTTAAAAAATGCTCAAGGATGGGCATTTGACTACATTAATGGGAGAATGTAGGGTTAAGGATAATGAAGGGTATGAGACTTTCATTATCGTGTTGATCATAACGAGTGAAGTTGTGAACAACGATGAGCAACTCTTCAGGGGGAGAGTTTTCAAAGATGGGGCATTTGTTGATGTGTGCCAATAGGGGGAGAATGTATGGTTAAGTTAGGCCTTCAGTACCTAAAGAGGGAGTTTGCCCTCTAGAAAAGGAGGAAAATGAAGGGAACCATCATTCATATATTGGCATGAAGGGAATTGAGGCTATGGGACTAGCCTAATTTCCTAACTTAACAGGTGGTATTGTCAAACATCAAAAATGGGGAGATTGTTGGTGCAATATCCCTCAGGTCAAGGTTGACCTGGTTGACCAAGCTTGAGTCTTGGTTTGAGTTTTGATGTTTGACAATATATTGGGTTTAGATGATATGGACAATGCAGGTGCAGTTGTTCATTTGGGGAGATTGTTGATACAATTCCCGTTTGGTCAAAGTTGACCAGTTAAGATTGTGAAGGAAAGTCAAGTAGGTCAAGGTTGACTGTATACTTGACTGAAAGTCCTGGTGAGTGAAGCCAGGCAGAAGGAAGTCCTGGTGAGTGAAGCCAGGCAGAAGAAAGTCCTAGTGAGTGAAGCTAGGCAGAAGGAAAGTCCAGGTGAGTGAAGCCAGGTGAAAGACCTAGTGAGTGAAGCTAGACAGGAGGAAAGTCCTGGTGAGTGAAGCCAGGTGAAAGACCTAGTGAGTGAAGCTAGGCAATTGGGAAAGTCCTAGTGAGTGAAGCTAGGCAGGAGAAATCCAAATGGGTCAAGGTTGACCAGACATCTGGTGAGAGTCCAAGTAGGTCAAAGGGATTGACCGGATACTTGGCACGAGGAAGAAAAGTCCAAGTAGGTCAGAGGGATTGACCAGATACTTGGCAAGAAGAGAAAAGTCCAAGTGGGTTAAAGGGATTGACCAGACACTTGGTGAGAGAGTCCTATCTGGTCAAGGGTGACCGGATGCTAGGTCTTATGTACCAACAAGTCATGGTTGACTAGATGTTGGTTTAGGGGGCTTTGGATTTGGTTTTGGGCAAAAACCAAGATCTGGATTGATTAGCCGATTGATCCAGCAGATCTGGATTGATCAGGCGATTGATCCAGCAGATTTGGATTGATCAACCGATTGATCCAGCAGATCTGGATCGATCAGTGGATCAATCCAGTAGATCTGGATCGATCAGTGGATCGATCCAACAGATCTGGATCGATCAGCCGATCTATTGGATCATGCCCAATCGATCGGCCGATCGATCCGGTGAGTCCCCGCGAACAGAACCCCTCTGGATCGATCGGTGGATCGATCCAGAGGTCCCAATCGATCAGTGGATCGATTGGGAGCTGCTGTTTATGTGCGATAAGCCCTGGATCGATCCACCGATCGATCCAGTCTATTCCAGACAGCATAGAGGCGTTCTGGATCGATCGGTTGATCGATCCAAAGCCTCCCCGATCGATTGGGAGCAATCCAATCGATCGAGATCCGATCGTTGGCGTCGTATTTAGCTGCAGGCGAGCGTTTCCTTCAGTAGAACTTCACCGATTCATCTCTGATCATCACAATGCTCCCACAGCTTCTCCACAAAGTTCAGATCGCCAGTTCTTGAAGGTTCTTGGAGGTTTTCCAAGTCAAGAGGCGGATCTACAGCTGAAGAAGAAAGCTAGGGTTAGGGTTTTATTGTAAGCTTGTGCTGTATTTTGTTTCCCTTTCCTTTTCTTCTTGTAGTGTGAACTTGTAGGGCTTCTCCGCCTTTGGTAGTTACTATAAAGGAGGGTTTTCATAGTGGAGGGTGCGTGAGTGTGTGGATCCTTGGATTAGTCACCTCTTGTGAGGTGGATACCAAGTAAAATCCATTTGTTAGCATTGTAGTTTGTTTCTTTGTATTTTCCGCTGCACATCTTTGAAGAAACAAACAACGTCAAGCACGAAGATCGCGACAAGCTATTCACCACCCCCCCCCCCTCTAGCTACTTTTCGGTCCCAACAATAACAAGAGGAAACGGTGGAATACAGGAGGTAGCTAAAAGGGAGGTCCTACAGACAAGCAGGCCAAGTTCCCTCCCTTTCCTAAATGTGGGAGAGTACATCCAGGAGCCTGTCTTTTGGGTATGACTGGATGTTATTCGTGTGGTCAAGATTGACATCTGGCTAAGGCATGTCCTAACAAGCTCAAAGCATCTCAGCAACAAGCAGCACAATACGGGAACAAGCCTCAGTTACACTACATGCCTGCAACTCTGGATGGACCTCAGCTAAGTCAAAGAAGGTTGGAAGCCCCACCAATTTCAGCCAGTGCCAGAGTATTCTCCCTCACTAAAGAGGAGGCTACTAGTGCCTCCACGATCGTAACAGGTCAAGTAGTTATTTTTCAGCATTTAACTACTGCACTATTTGATACTGGGATGACCCATTCTTTTATATCAGTACTCTTTGCCAAAGAATTTCAGATGCCTACAGAGAGCATGAACTCTAAGTCATGGAGTCCAACCAGTGGCTTCGGGCTGTACCAGTCAGAATTTCAGACCGAGAGCTATATGTGGATCTAGTAGTCCTTGCGATGCAAGATTTCAATGTCATTCTGGGTATGGATTTCTTCAGCAAGTACAGTGCTTAAGTGGATTGCCGCAGAAGGAAAGTGATTTTCAGCCCAGAAGGTGAACCATCCTTTGAGTTCACGGGAATGCCGAAGAGGAAGATCCAGAAATTCCTCTCTTCCCTAACAGCTCACCAGATGTTAGCTAAAGGATGTACTGGTTTTCTTGCGTACATTGTGAATGCAGAAGAACAAGAAAGACCCAAGCAGGAAGATGTTCGGGTAGTTTGTGAGTATCCAGAGGTATTTCCAGAAGAGCTACCTTGACTATCTCCCAACAGAGAAGTGGAGTTTGAAATTGAGTTGGTTCCTGGTACCGGTCCAATTTCAAAAGCTCCGAACCGGATGTCTCCATCAGAGCTGAAAGAGCTACAAGAACAACTCCAGGAGCTGCTCGACAAAGGTTTCATCCGTCCCAGTCATTCACCATGGGGAGCTCCAGTGTTGTTCGTCAAGAAAGATGGATCTATGCGGATGTGCATAGATTATAGAGCATTGAACAAAGCAACAATTAAGAGCAAGTACCCTCTTCCCAGAATAGATGATCTATTTGATCAGTTAAAGGGGTAAACGGTGTTCTCTAAGATAGATCTGCGCTCTAGATACCATCAGTTGAAAATGAAAGAAAGTGATATACCCAGAACAGCTTTCAGGACCAGATATGGATACTACGAGTTTGTAGTCATGCCTTTTGGAGTGACAAATGCACCTACGGTCTTCATGGACTTAATGAACAGAGTGTTCAGAGAATACCTTGACAAATTTATCATCGTGTTCATCGACGACATTCTAATCTATTCAAGAACCCCAGAGGAGTATGACATGCACTTGAGAATAGTACTGCAGACCCTTCAGCAAAAGCAGCTTTATGCTAAATTCTCAAAGTGTGAGTTCTGGTTAGAGCAGGTGGCGTTTCTAGGTCACATCATTTCTAAAGAAGGTATCCAGGTGGATCCTGCCAAAATAGAAGCGGTCAACAACTGGAGTAGACCCAAGAATGTCAGGGAGATCAGAAGCTTTCTTGGTTTAGCTGGGTATTACAGAAAGTTCGTGGAGGACTTTTCCAGAATAGCCTCTCCACTAACAGCCCTCACTAGAAAGAACAAGAAGTTTGAATGGTCAGACAAATGTGAGCAAAGTTTCCAAGCATTGAAAAAAGACTGACTAGTGCTCCCATTCTGACTGTTCCAGAGAGTGATAAGAGTTTTGACATCTACAGTGATGCTTCCAAGATGGGCCTTGGAGCTGTTCTCATACAAGAAGGGAAGGTTATAGCTTATGCTTCCAGACAACTCAAAGATTATGAGAAGAACTACCCTACTCATGATCTTGAGCTGGCAGCTATAGTCTTTGCACTAAAACTCTGGCGATATTATTTGTATGGAGTTCAGTGCAGAATCTTCACAGATCATCAGAGCTTGAAGTATTTCTTTACCCAGAAAGATTTAAACATGAGACAGCACAGGTGGCTAGAGTTGGTTAAAGATTATGACTGTGAAATCCTCTACCACCCAGGTAAAGCTAACAAAGTGGCAGATGCACTAAGTCGAAAGTCCAGTGCAACTCTGATGCACTTGTCATTATTAGCACCGCCACTGCAGAAGGAACTGTTAGATTTTGGAGTCGAAATTGTTTATGGGCAACTCTCTGCATTGACCTTAGAGTCAACCTTGCTTAAGGATATACAGAGAAAGCAAAGTGAAGATCCAGATATCCAGAAGATTAAGCAAGGGATACAAAAAGAAGAAAATTCGGAGTTTTGGGTATCAGACAGTGGAGTTCTTTATCAGGGGAGCCGCCTTTGTGTCCCCAATGATGAGGAATTGAGAAAGAAGATTCTAGAAGAAGCTCATAGTACACCATACTCCATGCACCCTGGTTCCACCAAGATGTATCAAGATTTAAAGCAGAGATTCTGGTGGTCTGGACTCAAGAGGGATGTAGCAAAATATGTCAGTACCTGTCTGATATGCCAGAGAGTCAAAGTAGAGCACCAGAGACCAGGAGGAGTTCTACAGCCTCTTCCAATACCAGAGTGGAAGTGGGAAGAAATATCCATGGACTTTATAACAGGTCTTCCAAGAACCACTAATGGATATGATGTGATATGGGTGATAGTGGACAGATTGACCAAGTCTGCCCATTTTCTAGACATCAAGGTGTCCCACTCTATAGAGCAGTTGACACAGCTATATGTTAAGGAAGTGATCAAACTTCATAGAGTCCCGAAGTCTATCGTTTCTGACAGAGATGGGCGCTTCACCTCTCATTTTTGGGAGTGTGTTCAGAATGCATTAGGCACCAAGCTCAAGTTCAGCACAACCTTCCATCCACAGACTGATGGATAGACAGAATGAGTAAATCAGATTTTAGAAGACATGCTCAAGGCTTGTGCATTAGATTTTAAGGGTAGTTGGTGCAAGTATCTGTACTTAGCTAAATTCTCTTACAACAATAGCTACTAGACCACTATCAAGATGGCACCTTATGAGACATTGTATGGCCGAAAGTGTAGGTCACCTATATGCTGGTTGGAGGCTGGAGAAAGAAATGAGATGGAATCAGAATTGGGCAGGCAAACTGAGATGATAGAAGAAACCACACAGGCTATCCAGAAGATCAGACAAAGGATTGAGACTGCCCAGAGTAGACAGAAAAGTTATGGTGACACTCGCTGTAGGCCACTTGAATTCCAAGTAGGGGATTCAGTCTTTCTCAAAGTTGCTCCTATGAAGGGAGTGATGAGATTTGGCAAAAAGGGCAAGTTAAGTCCCCGCTATGTAGGTCCCTACCTGATCATAGAGAGGATTGGGAAAGTAGCTTATAAGCTGGACTTACCACAAGATATGTCAGCAATACATAATGTATTTCATGTCTCCATGCTAAAGAAGTGTCTTCATGACCCTAATCAAGTGATTCAACCTCAGTCAGTACAAATCCAGGAGGATCTTAGCTATGAGAGCAGACCTACACAGATAGTGGATAGAAAAGTTAAGAGACTAAGGAACAAAGAGGTACCACTAGTGAAGGTCATTTGGCAGAACCAGAAGCACGAGGAAGCTACTTGGGAGCGTGAGGACAGTATGAGACAGAAATATCCAGAATTATTCTAAGTTCGAGGACGAACTTTTTATAAGGTATGGGGAATTGTAACAACCCAAATTTCCTTATTTCGAGTCCTAATAGTAATTTAAAATATTTAAAAATACTTTAGAAATATTCTAGAGATTTTTAGAAATTTTTAGAGTATTTTTATGTAATTTTCGGAGTTCGTTAGGTATTTTTACCAAAAGGAAGAAGGAGTTGCAAAAAAAAAATAAAGAGATTCGGCCGAGGTTCGAACCCGCGACCTCCGATCCGGTCCAAGACTTAAGCGAAGCACGGTAGCCAAGCGCCCAAGCGGGCCGTGCTGATAAAATAGATAGTGAAATTTATTTAAGCAATAGTTGGTAACAGAATACTTGAGTTATAAAGGGAGAATTTAGGGATTTTTTTTTCCTGGAAATCCAAACTTTTCTTCTCTTCTCCTGACTGCGTGCAACGGCGGTTTGCTTGGGCGGAAACGAAGAGGAGGTTAGGGTTTGTATCCGGCTGCCGACCAAGGACCAAATCCGAGAGGTTTTTCCACCGTTGTGATCGCCTTGTCAAGGAGAACAAGTGGATGTGAAGAAGTTGCCAAGATCTTGCAATTTCCGAAAACCCTAGAAGCCCTTCTTCTTCGGTGGTGAGCCTAAGAACGCAAGGTAAGCGCTACTCACCTGCGGTAAGGGTAGTTTGAGCTTCGATTTAGTGTTTCCTTTGGATTCTCAGAATATGCTGTAAAGATTTGTGAATTATGAGGTTTTACTGCCGTGAGTTTTATAAAGAAGATGAGAAGGGGTTTTAATGGATTTGGCATGTAGTTTAGACTTCTCAATTCTTATAGTTAGCATCTCATAATTGGATTTTTGTTAATTGTGGTTACCTCAATGGACACAGTCGGCTCATATGGAGCCTTGCAAGCTCAGTTTGTGCTAAAGAAAGGGCATGAATAATTTTAGTTCTGAGGTGTTCAATTCATTGTCGTGGCATAGTGTATGAGGAATGATTGTGGTAGCATTTAGTTCTCTTTTTGCTTCATTGCCGTGGCACAGTGTATGAGGAATGATTGTTGTAGCATTTTGTTTTCTTGTTGTTTCATTGCCGTGGCACAGTGTAGGAGGAATGATTTATGCAGAATTTTGTTAGCTTGATATGCAGAATTTTGATTAGCAAAGTATGCAGAATTTTGTTAGCTCAATATGCAGAATTTTGATTAGCATAGTATGCAGAATTTTGTTAGCTTAGTATGCAGAATTTTGTTAGCTTAATATGCAGAATTTTGATTAGCATAGTATGCAGAATTTTGTTGGCTTAGTATGCAGAATTTTGTTAGCTTAATATGCAGAATTTTGTTTAGCACAGTATGCAGAATTTTGTTAGCAAAGTATACAGAATTTTGATTAGCATTTTCTTTTGTTAAGCTTTATATGCAGATTTTTGTTTAAGCATTTCAATGTTAGAATTTGTTTAAACATTTCAGATTTTAAAGAAACATTCTTTTATTAGAAGTATTAACAAGTATAAGTATTTTACTTGAGAAAGCTAGTACCCGACTTCCGAGGTTGTCGTTAAACAAATCCAGGTGACCAATTCCAAGGTCTTGGCCTTGGTAAGACCAAGGTCTTTACCCTTGTAGGACTGGTGGCTCGCTACCTCAGTTCTATTAGAGAGCGTGCAATGTACTAAGCCTGGGTCCAAAAGATTATTATTTTGAAGTATAAAAGTATAAGATTTTAAACAAGTGAAATAAGTTTCACATAAGTTTAAAATTCAGCAAGTTTAGTTTCTTTTATGCTAGCATGTTATGTGGTACATAGCTGGGCCCTCATGTTGAGATTATATTTAAGTATTATATGATATTTTTTTTTAAAAGACATCTTGCACATGACATAACGCATGTTTTTTGAAAGACATCTTGCATATACTTTTATAATATGATAGGTTATGATATGATATGATATGACATGATGCTCTTTTATGATATGATATGATATGACATGATGCTCTTCCATGATATGATAGGTATGACATGATGCTTTTATATAGAATGATATGATATGATATGTTATGATGCTCTTTTACATGATACGATGATTTAGATGATTATGTCTCCATGCTATATGCTTATGTGATTATGTTATGATACATGCTTTTTGTGAATAGGAAAGGATCTTACTAAGCCTGTGTGCTTATAGTTTACTTTCCTTGTACCGCAGATAAAAGTAAAGGTTGGATAAACTAAGGGAGCAGCAGGAGAGGCAAGAGATGTGTGTGGTGGTGGCTCGGCTAAGGAAAAAGACCCGCTTATGTTAATTTAAGCTTGATATGAACTATGCCTACCTTATGTGAATGTTTTGCATGATTCCTTAATACTTATTCATGCTTATGTTAAAAATTGATATCATGACTTCTTAAATTTAAAGTTATGCTAAACATGCTCATATGATTATAAATGTTTAGATAATTAGTTATTTGGGTTTAAAAGAAAAATAAAATAAAATTATAAAAGAATATATAAATAAATACTTCCGTTGCTTTAGAAATTAATTAATATGCATGTATGTTTTCCGTTCGCGTAACCCCGCCCTACCAAAGGGGCGGGTGTTACAAGTTGGTATCAGAGCCAGGTTAGCCTTCCCACTACACACACATCAAGCCTCCATCCTGCCGCTCCAAGTAAGAATCTCTGTACTTACTCTATTTCTTTATGCATTATAAGAAATGCTTTTAGTATGCATGAACATAAGTATAACTGATATGAATTGCCTTTATGTATGATAAGTGATGTTTTAATATGCACGGATATAAGTAGGGATGACCATGGACTTATGCTAGCCTTGTCATCATTTATGAAGATAGATATGGCTAGAAGACGCAGTAACAGGATTGATGAGATAGTGACTCCACCAGATCTGACACAAGTAGTGGTCACAGACCTCCAGCATCAGATCACAGAACAACAACAAGTAATCACTGCTTTAATGAATCAGCAAGGAAACCCTGTCACCCCACCAGCAAATCAAAATACATTGCTCGTCATACCTACAGCTGCACCAGTACCACCGGTAGCCCCTGCCCCAGTAGTCCGACAGGAGACTTACTTAATACAGTGGCTAAGGCTGAAGCCGGGGAACTTCTCGGGTACTTGTGAGCTATGGAACGCCCAAGCCTGGTTCAAGACGGTGGAAAGTATAGTGGAACTGCTGGACTAGCCCGTACCAGAAAAGATCAAGTGCATATCATTTTGCTTTTCTGGAGATGCAAGAATGTGGTGGGAAAGGGTTAAGATCAAGAGACAAGTTAATCAGATGAACTGGGCGGACTTCGAAGCAGAGTTCTTCGAGGAGTTTTTCCATATGCGGGTAATAAACCGGCATTACGACGAGTTCACCGAGTTCTGGCAAGGTTGTTGGTGCAACCTTAGGTCAAGGTTGACCTGGTTGATCTGACTCGAGTTGACCTGACTCGAGTTGTGTTTTGATGTTTGACGATGTTTGACGAGAAGAGAGTTGTATTCTTGATGTTTGACAAGAATAGGTGTTTGGGAGATTGTAGGTGCAACCTTAGGTCAAGGTTGACCTGGTTGACCTGATTCGGGAAAAGTCCAAGCAGGGAGCTTGGCACGCGAAAAGTCCAAGTATGGAGACTTGGCACTGGAAAAGTCCAAGTACGGAAACTTGGCACGGGGAAAGTCCAAGCAGGGAGCTTGGCACGCGAAAAGTCCAAGTATGGAGACTTGGCACTGGAAAAGTCCAAGTACGGAAACTTGGCACGGGGAAAAGTCCAAGCAGGTAGCTTGGCACGCGGAAAGTCCAAGTATGGAGACTTGGCACAGGGAAAGTCCAAACAGGGAGTTTGGCACGGGGAAAAGTCCTGGTGAGTGAAGCCAGGCAGTCGGAGAAGTCCTGGTGAGTGAAGCCAGGCATTCGGGAAAGTCCTGGTGAGTGGAGCCAGGCAGTTTGGAAGTCCTGGTGAGTGAAGCCAGGCAGATTGGAAATCCTGGTGAGTGAAGCCAGGTGAAAACCCTAGTGAGTGAAGCTAGGTGAAAGTCCTGGTGAGTTAAGCCGGGCAAGGGAAAATCCAGATGGATCAAGGGTGATCGAACATCTGGTGTTGGGAAGTCCAAGTAGATCAAGGGAGTGATCGGATACTTGGCACGAAGAGGAAAGTCCAAGTGGGTCAAAGGGATTGATCGGACACTTGGTGGGGAGTCTTAGCAGGTCAAGGGAGTGACCGGATGCTAAGCATGATGTACCAATAGGTCAAGGTTGATCGGATATTGGTTTGGAAGGTTTGGGACTTGGTTTGGGCAAAAACCAAGCTCTGGATCGGTCTGCAGACCGATCCAGTGATACTCTTGTGTATTTGATCGGTCCGACCGATCGATGACAAACGAAGGCGCCGATTGAGCTTCGATCGGTGCGGGGACCGATCGGCATGGGCTGATCGGTGCGGGCCGATCGGCGATATCTGATCGGTGCCGACCGATCGTGATGATCTTGAAGAGTGCGAGGAACCGCACTCAAACGCCTCGATCGTGGACCGATCAGGCTACCTGATCGGTCCCCACGACCGATCGAGCACGATCGCATAGCGGAGTCCGGGAGAAAGCGCTGATCGATCTGTGGACCGATCAGGGCACTAGCCGTTGCGACGCAACGGCTATATTCCTTCGTGTTTTTCTTCGCAGGTATAAAAGAAGCTATAGGGCTTCGTTGTTGTTACTGCTTCCTCGTTAGAACTTCTGTTCTTGTGCTCTAGAGCTTCTGCTCTTACCTGCCATCAGAGCTTTGCTGAGCTCCTCGCAGCTGAAGCTTCGCGTGAGCTTCTCGACTGGATTCTCGTCAGTTGCTGCTGGTGTGAAGCTGCTGCTTCATCACTCCAGTCAACAAGAAAGGCAAGCAAGTGTTTCATATTGTCTTTTGCTTTCTTGTATATGTTATACTCCTATCTTGCTTGTGCAAGAAACATTGTGGCGAGGTTTCTCCACCCAGAAGGAGTATATTGTATTAGCCGGTTCTCCGGGGACTCATCCACCGACGGATTGGTAGGCTTCGTCCACCTTACGGACACGCCGAGGAGTAGGAGTTCATCTCCGAACCTCGTTACATCGGTTTGTTTGAGGTTTGTCTTCTTTTCCTTCGTTTCTACGTGTTATTTTCCGCTGCGCTAACCCTAGTTTGTAGAAATGCGACGATTTGGGGTCGACTATTCACACCCCCCTCTCTAGCCTCCGTACGAAGGATCCCAACAAGTGGTATCAGAGCGAGGCCGCTCTTCGATGGATCAACACCCGGGGGAGCACGGGCTAGAGATGGATCTCTATGGAGAAGATGTCACGGTTCAACCCTTCTACGAGTCTCACGACAACTTCACATATTGGAAGGTAAGGATGATGTATTTTCTTAGGACTAATATGTTAAATTGGTTTTGTGTACAAGAAGGGTTTTCCCCTCCGATGGATGAGGAAGGAAAACCTATCAAGAAGAAGGAGTGGACGAAAGAGCAAATCCGACAATCCGAAATCAATGACGAGGTAACAAAAATTATTGAATTTGCTTTACCTAATAATGTTTTGTGCAAGATAGATAGGTACAACAACGCCAAGGAATTGTGGAACAATTTGGCAAAATTCCATGAAGAGGAGCCTAGTGAGCCAAGTAGCTCACATCATGGAGGAAGCGAATTGGGAGTTGAGGGCTACTCAACATCCAAGGAAGAAGAGGAGGAGAGCTCTTGTTCAAGATCGGAGCAAGAAGAGACATCTACCTCCGGAAGGGATGAAGAAGAAAGCTCATCTACATCCACAACCCTAGGTAACTCAAACACTGTGATTTCAAGAAAATTACACATAATGTGTTTTGAGTGTAGGAAGTTTGGGCACTACAAGAGTAAGTGTCCAAAGAGGGTTAGAAAGACTCCACTGGCACCAAAGGTCAAGGAAGCCGGAGTCCCGACATGCAAGAGCAAGAAGCACGTGGTGTGCTTCCAATGCAAGCAACGGGGACACTATAGGAGTCAATGTCCAAGGGGGAGGCAACCTCACAAGGACAAGAGGCCAAACACGTGTAAAGGGGGAGCTAAGGCAAATCCTAAGGTAACATTTAAAGCTCATTCTTGCAATTCTAGTAGGATGCATGCTAGTAGTCTTATTGCCATTGTCAATAATGATAAGCATGTTAACACTAGAAATCGATACATGTGCTTAGTAGCCAAGCATGTTAGCCTAGATAAGAACAATTCTAGAAATGCTAACCCTAGAATTAACTCATCTAAGGCTAAGGAAAATCTAGATAGAAATCCCAAATCATCTAGACACATGCCTAGGAATACCTCAAAGAAAAATGATAAATCAAAACTTGAGGTATTAGAGAAAGAAAATCAAGTCTTGAGGTCAAGACTTGACTCTCTAGAAAAGGCTCTTAAGGATTTGACTCTAGGGTCTAGGGGTCAAAAATCCAAGTCCAAGGACAAGAAAGGTTTGGGTCACAAACCTAAGTCCCAATTGGTCAAGCCCACTTATCATAATATTTCATTCGATTATGGAACAAAACCTAGGGCTAGGAAGACCATTACCAAGGTCACAAGGGGAGTCACCCCTATAGTTGACCTTGATGAGACCCAAATGACCAAGGCTTTAAAGCCTAAGAGGGTCATTAGGAGGGTTGCTAGGGAAGTTATCCCTAGTGAATATTTAGTGAACCCAATGAGCTCTAATAGGTATTGGGTTCCTAGGAGCATCTTCTCTACCCCATAGATGGGTTAGAGAGTGTCAACTCCGATTAGAAGGGTAGTTAACCCAACTTTGAGGAAATTGACACTCAAGGAGCATTTTCAAGGTTTTGAGAACTTTTGAAAATGAAATGGAATTATCATTTACTCCTTTGAAGAGTTAAATGTGCCTAAAGATTGGAAATTTCATTTTAATCTCAATTGGCACAATTTGGGAAAATCTAGAGACCTCTCGAAAAAAAATGAAACATGCCAAGTTTTGAGGATAAATTTGATCTTTAAGTGGCATGAATTAATCTAGAGTTCAAGAAGTGTCAAAATTAGGATTTTGGCATTTTGGGGCAATCTAGGATTAAATTTGAAGTTAGCCAAGTGGTTAAGGATACTTAGATAGGTAATCTAGGTATATTTATTTATGCTAAATCTTGCCATGATTATTTGCCCTCACATGTCATGACATCATGTTTAGTTTTATTATCATTTGAAATGTCATGATAATGCTTAGGCTAGTTTTTATGTCATGTTTATTTAAGTTTCAAACTTTATGCCATGACATCATGACATTGGCACATGCTTTCATTTATGATACCATTTTATGCCATGTCATCATCTCTTGCATTAATAATCAATTGAATTGATTTAAGGATGAAAAACACATTTTGATATTGAGATCAAATTTGTGTTTAGAAAATGCATGAGACCTTAGTCTAAGATACCTAAACCCATATCTCACATTAAAATTGCCATGGATGTGTTTGATACACTTTAGATGTGTGTGAGATATTAGGATCATGAATTAGGATAAAGGTGCATAGTTCTTGTACCTAGATGAGCCTAATTCAAGAAATGGAGGATCATAGGGAAAGCTTGTGTACAAGTCATGTACATTTAGCCCTAAGATTATGGTCCTAAATTAAAAGGTTTAAAATCATTTTGAAATTGATTTGGAAAACCTTGATGAAGCCATCTTAGTGATTGCATTCATCATTGAACATTGTGATACAAAGTTGAGTTAAACTTGAACTATTTCAAAGTTTTTGAACTTTGCATCAAGATTGAAAAATGGAAGTTATTTTCATAGAAAACTATTTTTCCTTGATAGTATATGTTATGAGGAATGTATTCTCAAAATTTCATAATTTTTGGAATTTTCTGGAATTTGTTGTGAGTTTCTGAATTTCGGGAGAAGGAAATCAGAACTCGAGTCTGTCCAAGGCTGGATCAGTCACTGGACCGATCCAGGGAAGGCTGGATCGGTCTGGGGACCGATCCAGAGGGGTTCTGATCGGTCCGGTGACCGATCAGGCGTGCTGAATTTGCTGAATTTCGACTGTGGTCTGAAATTTCAGCTGTGGAGTTGAGTTTCGGGTTTCTAAAGGTTTGAAACTCTCCAAGACATTGTTGGTGCAATGGTCAAGGGGGAGTTGACCTTTAGGGGGAGTTTTAACTAATTGTCAAGGGGGAGTTGACTTTTAGGGGGAGTTTTTACTCCTTAAGACTTTTGAGGATTAGTGATATGGGAATGTCACTAAGTTGAGTGTTGAGTTTAGTATCAAGGGGGAAATTAAGGGTTTCAATGAAAGGTATGAGACTTTCATTAGGAAGAAACTTTTGACCTTGATTCCCTCTTTTTGATGTGTGTCAAAAAGGGGGAGAGATGTCCCAAGGGGGAGAGTGTAGGTTTTGGAAGAATGTTCAAGGAAGAACATTGGAAAACCTAAGTTAGATTATCGGGTTAACCTAACTTGATTTTGGATTTTGTCAAACATCAAAAAGGGGGAGATTGTTGGTGCAACCTTAGGTCAAGGTTGACCTGGTTGATCTGACTCGAGTTGACCTGACTCGAGTTGTGTTTTGATGTTTGACGATGTTTGACGAGAAGAGAGTTGTATTCTTGATGTTTGACAAGAATAGGTGTTTGGGAGATTGTAGGTGCAACCTTAGGTCAAGGTTGACTGGTTGACTGATTGAAAAGGTCAGCAGGGAGCTTGGCACGCGAAAAGTCCAAGTATGGAGACTTGGCGAGAAGTCTAAGTACGGAAACTTGGCACGGGGAAAAGTCCAAGCAGGAGCCACGCGAAAAGTCCAAGTATGGAGACTTGGCATGGAAAAGTCCAAGCACGGAAACTTGGCACGGGAAAAGTCCAATGGCACGCGGAAAGTCCAAGTATGGAGACTTGACAGGAAAAGTCCAAACAGGAGTTTGGCACGGGAAAAGTCCGGTGAGTGAAGCCAGTCGGAGAAGTCCTGGTGAGTGAAGCCAGGCATTCGGGAAAGTCCTGGTGAGTGGAGCCAGACAGTTTGGAAGTCCTGGTGAGTGAAGCCAGGCAGATTGGAAATCCTGGTGAGTGAAGCCAGGTGAAAACCCTAGTGAGTGAAGCTAGGTGAAAGTCTTGGTGAGTTAAGCCGGGCAAGGGAAAATCCAGATGGATCAAGGGTGATCGAACATCTGGTGTTGGGAAGTCCAAGTAGATCAAGGGAGTGATCGGATACTTGGCACGAAGAGTAAAGTCCAAGTGGGTCAAAGGGATTGACCGGACACTTGGTGGGGAGTCTTAGCAGGTCAAGGGAGTGACCGGATGCTAAGCATGATGTACCAATAGGTCAAGGTTGATCGGATATTGGTTTGGAAGGTTTGGGAGCTTGGTTTGGGCAAAAACCAAGCTCTGGATCGGTCTGCAGACCGATCCAGTGATACTCTTGTGTATTTGATCGGTCTGCTGACCGATCAGATGACAAACAGAAGGCACGCATCGATTCTGTGAGCTTACTGATCGGTCTGGGGACCGATCAGTATGGAGCCTGATCGGTCTGCCGACCGATCAGGTGACGATCTTGAAGAGTGCGAGGAATCGCAGTCAATAAGCCCTGATCGATCAGACCATACCCTGATCGGTCAGCAGACCGATCAGAGCACGATCAGTAGCTAGCGGAGTTCGGGAGAAAGCGCTGATCGGTCTGTGGACCGATCAGGGAACTAGCCGTTGCGACGCAACGGCTAGATTCCTTCGTGTTTTTCTTCGCAGGTATAAAAGACGCTACAGGGTTTCGTTGCTGCTACTGCTTCCTCCTTAGAACTTCTGTTCTTGTGCTCTAGAGCTTCTGCTCTTACCTGCTATCAGAGCTTTGCTGAGCTCCTCGCAGCTGAAGCTTCGCGTGAGCTTCTCGACTGGATTCTCGTCAGCTGCTGCTGGTGTGAAGCTGCTGCTTCATCACTCCAGTCAACAAGAAAGGCAAGCAAGTGTTTCATATTGTCTTTTGCTTTCTTGTATCTGTTGTACTCCTATCTTGCTTGTGCAAGAAACATTGTGGCGAGGTTTCTCCACCCAGAAGGAGTATATTGTATTAGCCGGTTCTCCGGGGACTCATCCACCGACGGATTGGTAGGCTTCGTCCACCTTATGGACACGCCGAGGAGTAGGAGTTCATCTCCGAACCTCGTTACATCAGTTTGTTTGAGGTTTGTCTTCTTTTCCTTCGTTTCTACGTGTTATTTTCCGCTGCGCTAACCCTAGTTTGTAGAAACGCGACGATTTGGGGTCGGCTATTCACACCCCCCTCTCTAGCCTCCGTACGAAGGATCCCAACAAAGGTGACTTATCAGTTAACGAAGCAGTGAAGCGCTTCAACCGTCCTGCACGCCTCTGCCCAGAGTTGGTCAGCACAGAAAGAGAAAGGGTCAGACTGATGCTGAAGATGCTCCGACCCGAGATAGCTATGAATGTGGCCGGCGGAATTAATAGACCGCAGACTACAGAGGTGCTGGTCAGCAGTGCCCTGATCACCGAACACTATCAGAAGGCGATGAGCGAGAGTAAGAATCAAGCACAGACAGAAGGACAGAAACCTCGAGGTACCAGAGCAAGCTGGAAAGGAAATCCTAATGGAAAAAGAAAGCAATGGAACGACCCTAAAGGCGGTCCAGCAAATAAGCAACTTAAGTACCCTCAGTGTACCACTTGTGGGAAGCAACATTCCGGAGTATGCCACAAGGGTACGAAAAAGTGTTACAGTTGCAGACGGGAAGGACATATGGTCAGAGACTGCCCTATCCAGTTCTAGGCACCATCCTAGCAGTATAACTAGAACAGGAGTGCCCCCTCACAGCTACACTAGATGCAAGCTGCCATAGAAGGGACTCCGATTAGCTAAGGGAGATTGGAAGCCTCGTCAGTTACAACGAATGTCAGGGTTTTCTCTCTCACCAAAGAGGATGTGGCGAGTGCTTCTACAGTTGTCACAGGTCAGCTACCTATTTTTAGTCAGTATGCTACTGTGTTATTTGATACTGGGGCGACACACTCGTTTGTCTCTACACCCTTCATGAAGAAGTTAGAGATGCCACCACAAGCTTTAAATGGCAAATTCTTAACGACCCTGCCTTCGGGAGAAGTAATGGCATCTACTCATATGTTGCGAGCCGCACCCATCAGAATCGCAGGTAGAGAACCCTATTGTGATCTGATAGTGCTTGACATGCAGGATTATGATAATATATTGGGCATGGATTTCCTGAGCAAGTACGGTGCTTCAATCGAGTGCCGTAAAAGAAAAGTGGTCTTCCGACTTGAAGCTGAACCGATGTTCGAATTTGTTGGAGAACCAAGGAAAGAAACTGAGAGATTCTTATCAGCCATAAAGGCACAAAAGATGTTAGATAAGGGATGTACTGGCTTTCTAGCACACGTGGTCGATACAAGTCAAACCGAGGACCAGAAGCTAGAAGATGTCAGGGTGGTATGTAACTATCCGGAGGTGTTTCCCGATGAACTACCAGGGTTAGTCCCGATAGAGAAATAGAATTCGAGATCGAATTGATTCCTGGTACTAAACCAATCTCTAAAGCACCTTATCGTATGGCACCGGTTGAGTTGAAGGAACTTCAGGGACAACTACTAGAGTTACTCGACAAGGGACTTATTCACCCAAGTCACTCTCCATGGGGAGCTCCAGTGCTGTTTGTGAAAAAGAAGGATGGGTCTATGCGAATGTGTATAGACTACCGAGCGCTGAATAACGTGAAAATCAAGAACAGGTACCCTCTTCCACGGATTGACGACCTGTTCGACCAGTTAAAGGGTGCAACTATCTTCTCTAAGATTGACCTAAGGTCCGACTATCATCAAGTGAAAGTGAAACAGAATGATATACCGAAGCCGACATTTCGAACAAGATACGGACACTATGAGTTCATAGTTATTCCCTTCGGAGTGACAAATGCTCCTGCTTTATTTATGGATCTGATGAATCGGGTATGTACGACATATCTTGATAAATTTGTGATCGTCTTCATTGACGATATTCTTATCTATTCAAGAACCCAAGAAGAGCATGTTGAACACCTGAATACCGTACTACAGATTCTTCAAGAGAAACAACTATATGCAAAGTTCTCCAAATGCGAGTTCTGGCTCGATCGAGTATCATTCTTGGGTCATATTATCTCCAAGGATAGAGTAATGATAGATCCGAACAAAATCGAAGCTGTAAGTAACTGGAACAGGCCAAAGAATGCCAGTGAAATCAAAAGTTTTCTCAGGCTAGCAGGTTACTACAGGAAGTTTGTAGAGGACTTCTCCAAAATTGCAGCCCCTATGACAGTTCTCACCAAGAAAAACAAAAAGTATGAATGGACGGATGACTGCGAGAAGAGTTTCACAGAATTGAAAAGGAGATTAACCAGTGCTCCGATCCTTACTCTTCCGGAAAGTAACAAAGGCTTCGATATGTACAGCGATGCTTCCATATTAGGACTTGGAGCTGTACTCATGCAAGATGGCAAGGTCATTGCCTACGCCTCTAGACAACTCAAAGAGCATGAAAGGAATTACCCCACTCATGACCTAGAACTAGCAGCCGTGGTCTTTGCTCTCAAAACATGGAGACATTATTTATATGGAGTCCAGTGTAAGATTTATATCGACCACCAGAGTCTGAAATATTTCTTCACACAGAAAGACCTGAATATGAGACAACGCAGATGGCTTGAGCTAGTCAAAGACTATGACTGCGAGATCTTTTATCATCCAGGAAAAGCGAACAAAGTGGCCGATGCACTCAGCAGGAAGTCCTGTGCCACCTGATGTCGCTATTTTAAGTTCGAGGACGAACTTTCTATGAAGTATGGGGTACTATAACACCCACGAAATATTTAAGCTATACATATGGGTATTCTCTTTTAGAATAAAAGGGAAATGGAAATAGAACCAAAAAGAAATAAAAAAGAAAGAGAAGTTAAGGCTTGAACCATGAACCCCTCACAATAGATAAAGCTAAATGGGTATGATAACCACTAGAGTCATGAATGATATATGATTAGCAAAGAATGGAAATTGTAGTTAAAATTAAGAGTATGATTAAGTAAGGGAGCAAGAGAATGTCAAGTAGCTTTCCTCCTCTTCCTCTTGGTTAAGAGAAGAAGCAAGCAAAAGACAAAAGGCAAGTTGCCTTTTTCTTCTTCTTCTTCTTTCTATTTTCATGGGAATGAAGAGTGTGAGAGAATAGATGAGTCAAGAGGATGAATTGGGACATTCTTCCTTTTTCCTCATTAAGGATAAATAGGAATGAGAGAAGAGAAGGGAAAGAAAGGTTGGCTACTTCTCCCTCCTTCTTCTTCCTCCTTCTTTCTCCTTCTTCCTCCTCCACTGAGACCTAGAACTCTTTCCTCTCCCATTTCTGAATCCAAGCTAAGGTTTTTTCCCTAAGAAAACTGATCATGTCCAAATGCTGAATCAACGGACGCTGGGCACGAGGCGCTCTCCGACTGCTGACGTGGATCCTCGACTGGTGGCACGAAGCTCCGGCGAACCTGCACAGAAGTCGGGCCGGGAAGGGGTTCCCGGCGGCGACCTTCCGATGCTCAAGTCAGGAAAAGCTCAATAGAGAAAAAGTGGCTTCAAAACTCGTAGGATGCATCCCTCCGGCGAAGAATGAGGGCCTTTATATAGGGCAGCGAAGAAGTGAGTGTACACCTACCGAGGTGTACACGTGTCCATGGCCCATACCCCAGTAAGGGCTTGTCAGTGAGCTTCTCTAACCCATACTGCCACAGTCTAAGCATGTCCTCGATGGGACAGCGGAATCCCCTGTCACAAGATTTGGAGCATGGCCTACACGTGAAACATACCTGCTGCCAGAAAAAGACGTCCCTTGTCCTTTTCCCCTTTGCTCCAGATCTGGCGTCCGGGCGGACAGTTCCCTCAACATCCGGCCGGACATATGCGGTGGTTTACTTGGGGAGATTCTCCATCACGTGCTTTGTGGAGACTATTAGCAGTATGTTACCTTATGGCTTTGGCCGAGCGTGCAGTCCGCTCGGCCCTGCGACCTTTTCCACTGAGCGCCGGAATCCTGATTTCGACAGGGCGCCTTTAACCATCAGCTGAACATTGTCCGGTTGGCCAGCTGATCGGACCCATCCCTCTTCGGACGTTCGATTCCACCGGACGGCCGGCCGGCCGTCCGGTCGGACCCGACCCTCTCCGAATGGATGACTGCCACTTTGACTTCCACGTGGCGTTGACTCCACAGGGCGGGGTCCCCTGTTCTTACTACCGGATCAAAAACTAATTCACAAGAAGTAGTCCTCAAGATCTACTCCTTACAAGCAAGAAAAGCAAAAGGGAGAACTAGAAGGAGAAGCTTTCTTCTTCCTCTTCACAAGGGTACCTTCTTTTAAGAAAAACCAAGCAAGAGGAGGTAAGTATCCCCTCACCTGTGGTACAAGTAGTTCATGTATTTTTCCATGAGTTTAGATTGCTTAAAAATCTAGGGTTGCTTCTTGAAACTTTCGACCACCAAAGTATAAAAACTTAAGGAAGCTTAAGACCTAAACTAAACATGCTCACCATGTTTCTTATGATATGTACCCTATGATAGAAGATTAGTTTAGTGTTCTTATGCTTGTACGTTGCTTAGAACTTAGATTCATGTTCCTTAACCATTCGGCCATGATAAGATTAAAAGACCTAGGAAAGCTTAAGACCTAACTAAACATGCTCACGATGTTCCTTATGATATATAACTTAGGATATGAATTTTGTTTAAAATTCTCATATTTTTATTTATGTTGCTTGTAGTCTAGACCTATGCCTAGAAGGTTTTAGTCATGATAGAAATGAAGGCCTAGGAGAGTTTAAAATTTAATCTATCATGCTCATGACTTTCCTTATGATATGGTGTGAAGAGTTCTTAGTGTTTTCATGCTTGCATGTTGCTTAGAACCTAGATGCATTCCACTTAGGGTTTCGGCCATGATGAGATTAAAGGTCTAAGAAAGCTTAAAATCAAATCTAATATGCTCATGGTTTTCCTTATGATATGATATGAAGTTAGCTTGATATTCTTATGCTTGTATGTTGCTTAGACTTAGTTTCATGCTCCTTAAACATTCGGCCATAACAAGATTAAAATACCTAGGAAGCTTAGAACCTAAACTAAACATGCTCATGATGTTCTTTATGATAAGTGTTATGAAATTGGTTTAGGGTTCATATGCTTTTATGTTACTTGTAACCTAAGGTTAGGCTTGGCAAGTTTCGGCCATAATAGGATTTAAAGACCTAGGAAGCTTAGAACCTAAACTAAATATGCTCATGATGTTCTTTATGATAAGTGTTATGAAATTGGTTTAGGGTTCATATGCTTTTATGTTACTTGTAACCTAGATTTATGTTTGGCAAGTTTCGGCCATGATAGGATTAAAAGACCTAGGAAGCTTAGAACCTAAACTAAGCATGCTAATGATGTTCTTTATGATAAGTGTTATGAAGTTGGTTTAGGGTTCATATGCTTTTATGTTACTTGTAACCTAGATTCATACTTGGCAAGTTTCGGCCATAATAGGATTAAAAGACCTAGGAAGCTTAGAACCTAAACTAAACATGCTCATGATGTTCTTTATGATAAGTGTTATGAAGTAGTTTAGGGTTCATATGCTTTTATATTACTTGTAACCTAGATTCAATACCTTGTATGTTTCGGCCACTTCATGGAATTGGGTTAGAGACCCTAATTATGATTTACTATGTGTCTCACATGCTATGATATGAATTAGGAGATGCTAGTTAATGTTTTTCCATGCATGATTATGTTTCCCCATGATATGTTATATGCTCACTTATGTATGCTTATGAATCATGCATGATAATGACTCTTATGATGGACTATATGCACAAGTATGCATGCTTTATAATATGACAAGTAAGGGCCTAAGAGATGCTTCCCTTTTTGGTTGGGACTAAGAGCACTCTTTATGATATGACAACTAAAGGCCTAAGAATTGCTTCCCTATTTATTGGGACTAAGAGCACTCTTCATGATATGATAAGTAAATAAGACATGCTATTTTACTTTTTTATGTGGCTTGTACCGGACCTTAGTGCCTAAGGGATGGGCTCCTCAGTTCGCCCCTAGGTCGATGGACGTAGTACGGACCTAGTTCCCTAGTAGGTTCGGGACTAGCTATCCCGTCCTAGGGATTGCGTGCATTTATGTTATGTGGTACATAGCCGGGCCCTCATGTTGAGATTATATTTAAGTATTATATGATATTTTTTTTAAAAGACATCTTGCGCATGACATAACGCATGTTTTTTGAAAGACATCTTGCATATACTTTTATGATATGATAGGTTATGATATGATATGATATGACATGATGCTCTTTTATGATATGATATGATATGACATGATGCTCTTCCATGATATGATAGGTATGACATGATGCTTTTATATAGAATGATATGATATGATATGTTATGATGCTCTTTTAC
Source organism: Zingiber officinale (assembly GCF_018446385.1). Taxonomy (NCBI): domain Eukaryota; kingdom Viridiplantae; phylum Streptophyta; class Magnoliopsida; order Zingiberales; family Zingiberaceae; genus Zingiber; species Zingiber officinale. The sequence goes on along the minus strand of NC_055997.1, from coordinate 79,503,825 downwards.
ATGATACGATGATTTAGATGATTATGTCTCCATGCTATATGCTTATGTGATTATGCTATGATACATGGTTTTTGTGAGTAGGAAAGGATCTTACTAAGCCTGTGTGCTTATAGTTTACTTTCCTTGTACCGCAGATAAAGGTAAAGGTTGGATAAACTAAGGGAGCAGCAGGAGAGGCAAGAGATGTGTGTGGTGGTGGCTCGGCTAAGGAAAAAGACCCGCTTATGTTAATTTAAGCTTGATATGAACTATGCCTACCTTATGTGAATGTTTTGCATGATTCCTTAATACTTATTCATGCTTATGTTAGAAATCGATATCATGACTTCTTAAATTTAAAGTTATGCTAAACATGCTCATATGATTATAAATGTTTAGATAATTAGTTATTTGGGGTTAAAAGAAAAATAAAATAAAATTATAAAAGAATATATAGATAAATACTTCCGCTGCTTTAGAAATTAATATGCATGTATGTTTTCCGTTCGCGTAACCCCGCCCTACTAGAGGGGCGGGCGTTACACTAGATTCCCTACTGAGTAGCTTAGGGTGTCTTTTTTACAGCATACATATGTTCAATTGAAATCTAGGTACTTGAATAGGACCTTTTTTACCCAATATTGCACCCCTATCACACAGGTCATTGAGCATTACTAGTTAGATAAACTGATTTACTGCAGTCATGCAGTAAATCTCGATTTGTGTGCTCAGTTCTATAACAATTTAGAAAAAAATAGATGACCTAACCTATTCAATCAGAGTTGGTGGAAAGGATTTTCACTTTTCCCCTCACCTTATTATATGATAGTTTAGGACTTAGGAGGTCAACATGCCCATTTTTGTAATACCCTAGTAGGGATATGCCATTTGACGAGCCCTACTCCCATGTTATATTAGATACTATCTATTTGTATTTTTTGGAGAGGAGAGACTACCTACAGTGACTGACTTTAGGTCACTCTCTCTCAGGGTCCAGGACTATATTTTATTCGAATCCTGACCACATGCATTTTGCCAATCACATCTCGTGACATTGTGATGATGCGACCTTCCCACTCCTTTTTGTATGCCCTCTGTCAGAGTCTAGATATTGACATTGCATTACATATGTTTCATAATATGATACATGCATCCAGTCTCTTCATTAGGCGTCAAGTTCATATGCCCTATTGTCACATCTTGACATACATATTTTTGACCATAGGAGTAGATATGACCCTGGGTACGTCCAGCTCCCTTAGTGCATATGAGGAGTTTGGTTAGCGTCAGCTAGCCCTAGTACATATAGACATCACTACTCAGGGGGTTCTAGCTTGGAGAGGTGGGCCACAGCTAGCCATACCAGTCGAGGCCGAGCATGACTTTCCTGTTCCAGCCAAGGAAAAGGAGTGTTCAGAGTTTATGGCTGAGGAGATATTTGGGTATGCTCTGACTTCAGACTAGCCTTCAACCTTGACTTAGCCCTCGACTTCTCTATCTATCGAGGATCGACTCGCTCGACTTGAGGAGTCCTCCGTGAAGCTTCGACAGTCAGTCTTGGATGGATTTAGCACACTCCGGGGGGAGATGACCACTGGATTTACTTCCCTCTGAGATGACATGACCACCAGATTTGAGCAGATTCTATAGGCTCTGCGCGCTCCTGAGTGACCCCTACCACCATCTGTTGACGATGATCATACCTGATTATGTTACATACATTATTATGTATTGTATATGACTTGACTTACTATTTTCAGTTAGTTGTTTTTTTAATTTGATTGTTATAATTAGGAATTTGTTTCATAGACTAGGACCAATATTTTCAATATTATCTTTAACATTTCCAAATTCTAGGGCAAAATTCTTTATTTATTTTACTCAAAATTCCCTTATTTTTAGAATTTTCAAAATTAATTTTAGTCTTAGTCTAGATCGAACTCATAGAAAGCATGCTCCTATAGATTTAGGACTTGAGCATCTCACCAACTCATTAGGGTTACCTTGTTTGTGTATTCCAAACTTAGACAGGGGTGAGATGCATAGGCAACTTGCCTGGACTTAAGATTCTTATATCAGTACATCAACATAAGTCTGAGCGTTAAATACCAAATCTATAACAATCAGGTTAAGGAATCTAGTTCAGTCAAACATTAACTGGATACAAAGACTTAACCTGACTAACCAAGTGAACGCTGTTATCTTCTGATAGTTAGTAACTAACGGTTAGATAGTTAAAAGACAATTTATAGCTGAGTAGATTATTTTAAAGTAATCTCAGGTTTAGAGGGAGGACAAATAAGTCAACAGAATTTTGAACACATTCCAATTTTTTAAAAAAGCCACTTTTAAAATTATTACATGTCTTGAAAAATTATTTTGAAAACTGTTTTAATATTTTTAACTACTTTCAAATAGTTTTAAATGTTGCAACACTTAGCAGTTTAACCTTTTAAATTCTTTTTGGCAAACTTAGCAAAGTTAATCAATTTTAAAAGTATTTTGAACTAATTACTCTTGTGAAAAATACTAACATACAGTGTTTAAAATTTATTTTGAAAAATATCTTTAAAATATTTTTTTAAATCTACTTTACAAGATATCTTGAAAACACTTTGAAAAAGTTTTGAAAAGGTTCTTTTCAAAACTTATTTTGAAATTTTTAATAAGTCATTTTCTTTATCATTTTGAAAGATTAAGTGGTTTCAAAACTATCTTTAAAGATATTCGGTAAAATTTTTCTTATAAGTTTTTCCTTCCTCCCTCAAAGTAATCTTGGGAATTATTGTAAGAAATGTTTCTTACTTTCCCTAGCAAATTTTTTTTCTATTCATGTTTTTTTGATGAATGCCAAAGGGGGAGGGTTGAGGGGTTAAGTTGAAACAAATTGAAATGGGAAAAACTTAAACCAAATCATGTGTCTATTTATGATTTTTTTCCTAACTTAACCAAGGTTGTCATTGTATCAAAAAGGGGGAGATTGTTAATACGGTTTGCACCAACGTTCTAACTCGGGTTTTGATGAATGACATGAAATTTAAGTTAGGTTTTATTGTGATCTAACCACTTGATTAAGTGTGCAGAAAATCTAGCTAGGTCGACGGGCCGACTGGATAGCTGGTACGAAATCCAGCTAGGTTGACGGGTCGACCGGATAGCTGGTACAAAATCTAGCTAGGTTGACGGACCGACCGGATAGTTGGTACGAAGTCCAGATATGTCGATGGGCTGACCGAGTATCTAGTACGAAGATCAGCTAGGTCGACGGGATGACTGAATAGCTGGCACGAAGTCCAGATAGGTCGACGGGCTGACTGGATGTCTGGCACGAAGTCTAAACAGGACGATGGGCTGACTGGATGCCTGGCAAACTGGTAAGTGAAGGTAAGTCACTAGAGGAGAGTGACCAAGTGAGGACGCATCCAGGTTGAAGGGACAGTAGGCGTCGGTCCAGCTTAAGTCCATTTGGGATCCCTAAGTTGAGACCTTGACTAGTTCCTGGTCCTGGGAGGACATGAACTAATTACTATCCTTTAATAAATTATCCTAATACTTGTTTTGCAAGGTATTTTAGACTACATTATTTTCCAGGCAAAAATAAGAAAATTGCTTTCGAATGAACAGTGTCCGAAGGTGCCTTCAAGCAGTGAAGGCGCCTTCAACCAGTGAAGGCGCCTTCAACCAGTGAAGGCGCCTTCTCACTGTTCATAGAAGACACCTTCCATGGCCATGGAAGGCGCCTTCTTCAGGATAAACTTTGACATCATCACTGTTAAGAGCCGAACCGATCGAGATAGAGTTTGACTAGTTGAAGGCGCCTTCCACACCTGTGGAAGGCGCCTTCCACAGCCTATATAAGGCAGACTCGACCAAGCTTCAAACAAGAACACATATACGAGCTACTGTGCATTTAATTGAACTTTCGACTGCTCCAAGCTTCTGCTACGACTCTATTGCAAAGCTGCTGCACCCAACGACTGCTCAGAGGGCTTCCGATCATGGTCGATAGATTGACATTGACACGAGCGCTCCCACTTCGATCCCGAAAGTATCAATAAATTTTCAATTCGTATAATTAAATACTACAAAAAGACAAGTGTAGGGTGTTACACTTGTTCTTGTTGGATTGTAGTGTTCGATAGAGGGGGGGGGGTGAATATCGATTAAAGATTTTCGAACGAGTACGCAGTGGAAAAGTCGAAGGTCAAAAGAATGCTAACACAAGAACCTTTTACTTGGTTCGGAGCCTTTGGCGACTCCTACTCCAAGGCCCACACGCAAGGGTGCTTTCGATGGATAATCACTAATAATTCGACAGAATATTACAAGTTAAGTACAGGAATTAATTAGTAAACGAAAATGCCGACAATTATGAAAAATAAGAGTATTCTGTTCAGCTGATGGTTAAAGGCGCCCTGTCGAAATCAGGATTCCGGCGCTCAGTGGAAAAGGTCGCAGGGCCAAGCGGACTGCACGCTCGGCCAAAGCCATAAGGTAACATACTGCTAATAGTCTCCACAAAGCACGTGATGGAGAATCTCCCCAAGTAAACCACCGCAACTTGTAATATTCTGTCTTATTTTTCATAATTGTCGGCATTTTCGTTTACTAATTAATTCCTGTACTTAACTTGTAATAAATGCCGACAATTATGAAAAATAAGACAGAAAAATAAAGCTCCAACAACAACACACGCAAGGGTGCTTTCGGTGAGCTTTAGCAGCGTCGCAGGAGCACAGAAGATCTGGTCGTGAGTTGTTGTTGGAGCTTCAGCCTTGACCCTCCTTATATAGGAGGTTCGGGGCCCCTGGAACCTTCAGGGTGCCTTGATTGTGACGTAGCCGAGCCAACCAAGGAGCTCCACGCGGCAAAATGACATTGAAGATAATTTTTCACCTCCAGGCGCCTGGATCCCTCCCGGGCGCTCGGACCTCCGGGCGCCCGGAACCATCCCGGGCGCCCGGACCCCATTTTTCCAGCAGCTTCCTTCCTGCAATAAAACATTAGTCCGGAGGCAACCATATGATATGTATCCTACAACACAGAGTATTAGAACAGTTTAAAATTAAACAGAATATTAATTAGATTCTGTCTCTCCGAGACCAGAATCTAGTTAAGATCTCGACTTAGAGTTCCAAAATGGTTCTAAGTCGGATCGGTGCCTAAGTTCCCTTCCTAGGAGTCCTCACAGTCACTCCCCTCCAGTGACTTACGTTCACTTACCTGCCAGACGTCCGGTCAGCCCTTTGACCCGTCTGGGCTTCGTGCCAGCTATCCGGTCAGGCCGTCCACCTAGCTGGACTTCGTGCCAAATGTCCTATCAGCCCGTCGACCCGTTTGGACTTTGTGCTAGCTATCCGGTCGGCCCATCGACCTAACTGGGCTTCGTGCCAGACATCAGGTCAGTTCGTCGACCTGTCTGGGCTTCTCCTGTACACTCAATCAAAGTGTTAGATAATAACAAAATTAACTTAACCTATTTTGTCATTCATCAAAATTGAGTTAGACCGTTAGTGCTAACCGCACCAACAATCTCCCCCTTTTTGATGCAATGACAATCTGGTTAAGTTAGTGAAAAATATGCAAGTAAAAAACAAGCATTAGATTGTTAAGTTAGCTTTTTTAAATTCTGTTATTTTTACTATTTGTTTTGTTTAACTAACTTAACCTCCTAACCTTTCCCCTTTGGCATTCATCAAAAGATTAACATAGAAAAAAATGAAAAGAAAAAACAATCTAGAAATGTAAGTCAGATTGTCTGGGGGAGTTTAAATTTAAAAACATAGGCAATTTTCCATTTACCTCTTAACCTTTGTAAAATAGCTAAGTTTTGAAAAAATAGCTGATTTAGAAAAATAACTTAGTAATAAGTTTGGAGATTAATTTTCAAAAGATAATTTTTGCAACCATAAATTTATAAAAGCTAATTTTCAAGTATAAGTTTATTAAAGCTAACTTCATAAAAGTCAAGTTTAGAAATTCTAATTTTCAAACATTATAAGTTCCAAATTTCAAAATTAATTTAATTTTCAAAATAAGTTTGAACTTGAAAAATTCAATTTTCAAAACTAAGTAACATCGAATTTTCAAAACTAAGTTTCGAAGTTGTCATTTTCAAAATTGAATAAAACTAATTTTCAAAAATGATTTTAACTTTCAAAACTAATTTTGAAAAATCCAAAGAAATTTTTAAAACACTTAGGGTTGACTTGATTTTAAAAAGAGGTATTTTTAAAAAATTAATTTTAAAAAAAAATGATTAACCTCCCCCTGAACCTGACATTACAAATATTTGTCTAACCAGTTAGTTACTCACTGACTATTAGAGGATAGCAGCTTTCACTTGGTTAGTCAAGTCTAAGCATCAGTTAGTGTTTGACTACACTGAATGACTTAATTTGATTAATATCTATTTGGTATTTAACACTCAGACTTATGTCGATGCACTGAAATAAGCATCTTAAGTTAGGGTAATTTACCTATGCATCTCACCCCTTTCTATATTTGGTAATCACAAGCAAGGGAATCCTAATGTGTTGGTGAGATGCTCAAGTACTAACCCTAGGGGAATATGCTTTCTAAGGGATTATCCTAGTTTAAGGCTAAAATTGATTTTGAAATTCTAAAAATAAGAAATTTTGAAAACATAAAAGCATTTTGCCTTAGAATTTGAAAATAATTATTTTTGAAAACAATTTTAAAATTCCTAATCTATTAGACACATCCCTAATTTTCTACATAGATTGCTAAACTCACTTTCAGGGAGGGGTTTAGTAAATATGTCAGCTAAATTAGATTTTGACTCAATGTACTTGAGTTCAATGTCTCCTTTAGTGATATGATCCCTGATAAATTGATGCCTAATTTCAATGTGTTTGGTTTTGGAATGATGCACTGGATTTTTTGTTAAATTAATTGAACTAATATTGTGAATTAATACTTTTACATTTGTAAGGTTTAAGTTAAAATCTTTTAAAGTGTGCATCATCTATAATAGTTGTGCAACGCATTCTCTTATGGCTATATATTCTGACTCAGTTGTAGATAGAGCAACACAGTGTTGCTTTCTACTAAACCAGCTAACAAGTGATGGACCTAGTAGTTGACATCCACCGCTTGTTCTCTTGCGGTCTAATTTGCACCCAGCATAATCTGAGTCAGAATACCCTATTAATTCAAAATTATTAGTTCTAGGATACCAAATACCTACATTTGTTGTTCCTTTAAGGTATCTAAAGATTCTTTTGACTTGAGTCAAATGTGATTCTTTAGCATAAGTTTGGTATCTAGCACACATACTAACTACAAATAAGATATCGGGTCGACTTACAGTTAAGTACAGTCGGCTACCTATGACACTCCTATAGTATTGTGTTTACTGCCATAGGTATTTTTATTTCTTTAGTATTTTCCATTCCAAATTTTTAAAGTAATTCTTTTGTGTATTTTTGTTGATAAATATAATTATCTTCATTTGTTTGTTTGATTTGTAATCCTAAAAAGTAAGTTAATTTGTCTACTAGATTCATTTCAAATTCTTGCCCCATTAGAGCTGTAAATTCATCTAAAAATTCTGAGTTAGTTGAACAAAACATTATATCATCTACATAGATTTGAGCTATAAAAATATCTTCGTTTATTAACTTAACGAATAGGGTTGGGTCAATTTGACCTTGGTTGAACCCTTTGGATATTAGGTAAGAAGTTAGTCTTTCATATCATGCCCTAGGTGCTTGCTTAAGTCCATATAAAGCTTTCTTTAATTTAAATACATAGTCAAGATGTTCTAGACTTTCAAACCCAGGTGATTGTCCTACATAGACTTCTTCTTTTATTAATCTATTTAGGAAGGCAGATTTAACGTCCATTTGATACAATCTAAACCCTTTATGAGCTGTATAACTGAGTAACATTCTAATGGACTTTAATCTAGCTACTGGGGTATAAGTTTCATCATAGTCAAGTCCTTCTACTTGACTAAACCCTTTAGCAACTAGCCTAACTTTATTTCTAGTAATTTCCCCAGTTTCACTTAGTTTATTTCTAAATACCCATTTTGTTTCTATTACTTTTTTATTTTTGGGTGGTGGTACTAAATCCCAAACATCATTTCGCTCAAATTGAGCTAGTTCCTCCTGCATAGTTATGACCCAGTCTGGGTCAAGTAAGGATTCAGCTATGGTTTTAGGTTCGATTTTTGAAATTAAAGAAATTTGACTTAGGTTTCTAAAGGATGACCTAGTATGAACCCTTAGGTCTGAATCACTAATTATTTGGTCAGTTGGATGGTTTGGGTTGACTCTTATGGTTCTAAGAGGTTGATTTTTTTGAGTTCTTTCTTCCTCTTCATGATTTAAGTCTTGATTAGTTCCTTCTTGATTATTATTGCTTTGAATGAACTCAATTGGCTGAAGTTGGGTTTGATCTAAGTTTGGTTTGGATTCCTCAAATTTTACATTGGTGATTTCTTCAATTCTTAATGTAACCTTATTATATATTCTGTATCCCCTACCGTTGAGTGAATATCCCACAAAAATTTCATAATTTTCCTAAATTTTCCCTTGTGTTAATTGTAGGATCGAAAAGTATTTAGATATCTCCACAATTGCATGATATTATCCACTTTGGGCCTAAGCCCTCATGGTTTTGCTCTTGGGCTCTCCCCAAAATGCCTCATGCCAATGGAGATATCTTTCTCTTTATAAACCCATGATCTTTCCTATGTGTTATCAATGTGGGACTATGTTTGCAATCTTGTAACACCAACAATCCCCCCTCAAAAAAAGGACCATAGGCTTCCCATGTCCGATCCTCAACCCACCAGGTCTTCCTGCCCCTCGGTCCACCCGACCTACTAGGACTTCCTTACCTAGCCGTAACTAGGACTTCCTGCCTAGTGTCTGGTCCTCTTGATCTGAACATAGGAGCCCCCATTTTCTTTGTTCGAGGTCAATATTGTACCCACATGGCTCAATCAGACCATAGCTCTTATGCACAGTCGACGGTTAAACCTTCTGACAGTCCGGGCTCTGATACCACTTGTTGGATCGTAGCGTTCGATAGAGGAGGGAGGGTGAATATCGATTAAAAATATTTGAATGAGTACGCAGTAGAAAAGTTGAAGGTCAAAACAACGCTAACACAAGAACCTTTTACTTGGTTGAGAGCCTTTGGCGACTCCTACTCCAAGGCCCACACGCAAGGGTGCTTTCGATAGACAATCACTAATAATTCGACAGAATATTACAAGTTAAGTACAGGAATTAATTAGTAAACGAAAAAGCCGACAATTATAAAAAATTAGACAAAAAGAAAAACTTGTCGGTGAGCTTTAGCAGCGTCACAGGAGCACAGAAGATCTGGTCGTGAGTTGTTGTTGGAGCTTCAGCCTTGACCCTCCTTATATAAGAGGTTTGGGGCACCTGAAACCATCAGGGCACCCTGATTATGACGTAGCCGAGTCAACCAGGGAGCTCCACGCTATGAAATGACATTGAGGATAATTTTTCACCTTCGGGCGCCCGGATCCCTCCCGAGCGCCCGGATCCCTCCCGGGCGCTCGGAACCATCCCGGGCGCCCGAACCCGCAGCTTCCTTCCTGCAAGAAAACATTAGTCCGGAGGCAACCATATGATATGTATCCTGCAACATAGAGTATTACCACAGTTTAAAATTAAACAGAATATTAATTAGATTCCGTCTCTCCGAGACCAGAATCTAGTCAAGATCTCGACTTAGAGTTCCAAAATGGTTCTAAGTCAGATTGGTGCCTAAGTTCCCTTCCCGGGAACGTGTCCTCACAGTCACTCCCCTCCAGTGACTTACCTTCACTTACCTGCCAGACGTCCGGTTAGCCCTTCGACCCGTCTAGGCTTCGTGCCAGCTATCCAGTCAGGTCGTCCACCTAGCTGAACTTCGTGCCAAATGCCCGGTCAGCCCGTCGACCCATTTGGACTTCGTGCCAGCTATCCGGTCGGCCCGTCGACCTAGCTGGGCTTCGTGCCAGACATCAGGTCAGCCCGTCGACCTGTCTGGGCTTCTCTTGTACACTCGATCAGAGTGTTAGATAACAACAAAACTAACTTAACCTATTTTGTCATTCATCAAAACTTGAGTTAGATCGTTAGTGCTAACCACACCAACAGTTCTAACTGTTCTTGTACTTGGATTCCCTCTTTCAGAGGTACCAGAAGAGGTTTATAGTGAATACCCATCGATAGGTCTGCGGGACCTAGGTCTTGGAGTAGGAGTTGCCGAAGGCTCCGAACCAAGTAAACCGCTTATGTTCCTCTCATGCCTACTTTTCGTGTTTTCCTTTTTCGCCGCTTTCACACTCTGATTTTAAAACGACGAAAAGAGAATTTTTGAAAATCATGTGATTCACCCTCCTCTCATGTGTGAAATCGATCCAACAGAGGAAAGCACTAAAACTTGATATGTCTGAAGGTATGTTAGTGCATTTTGTCTCTCTGCCTGCATGATTCACACATTTTAAGATATCTTAAAATGCTTAAAAGGAAAAGTGGACATTGAATGAGCACATTCCTCAATGCGTGCAAGAGGAGGAGAGACTAAAGATTGAGATATTTGAGAGTGCTCACTTAGTATCTAGTTCTCAAAGTGCGAGTAAAATGTGAAAGAGGATCAATAACAAAGGAAAAGGAAAATAAACTATAGATTCTTGATGCAATGACCATAAGTAATACATAAGAAGCAAGATAAAAAATTCACTTGTTTCTTTTGTAAGAAGAAAGACCATATGAAAAAAGACTGCCTTAAGTACGCCAACTGTTATGTAAAAAAAGGTAAACTTCTCAACTTTATTAGTTTGGAAGTCAATTTAGCTATTATACCCACTGATACTTGGTGGATAGATATCGGTACTATTACTCACATAAGTGTCACTATATAGGATTATATTAAGAGTAGACTTCCACTTGATGATGAAAAATATATTTATACAGGAAATGGAAAGAAGAGTAAAATTAAGTCGATTGATGTTTTTAGGATTTATTTAGGAATCAATGTCTTTCTAGATTTAGAAAATACATTTATTGTACTTTCTTTTCGACTGAATTTAATTTCAATTTCTTATTTGGATAAATGAGATTATTCTTGCTCATTTAGAAATGAAATTTTTAGTATTTTCTTTAATTTAGTGTTGGTTGACAATGATTCCTTGGTTGATAAGCTTTATAAATTGAACACTTTTACTCCTACGGTTGATAACGTAATAATGCATAGTGTAGGTACGAACCAAAAATTGATCAACGAGAATTCTTCTATGTTGTGGCATAAGCGTTTAGGATATATATCCAAATAATGCCTAGAAAGGTTAATGTTGTTGAGCAATCCTAATGGTCCGTGTGACCATATGTTTTAGTGTTTGGGCAAAGGGTTTAAGTTAGGTTCACCCTTGTATTTGATATGTGTATATGAGTATGCAGGTTTGCAGGATACACATATGACTCAGGTTGATGGCTTTGAGTCCGATGAAGGATGGAGCATCCGAGGGACCGTGGACAAGGCAGCAAGGATAAGGGCCGAGGGAAGCGACTTCGAGGCATACGCAAAGGATGGCATTAGGATGAGCTGTGAGCTTGGGTGCATCCGAGGGACAAGAGCCAAAGGAAGTAAGTTTGAAGACAAGAGGTCAAAGCTGCAACGAAGAGTCAAGTGAGTCGTAAGGGTGAGGGTCCGAGTGTTGTACTCGAGTACCAGTCAATTGGTGGTTTCATCAGTCGACTAGTGTAGTCAACTGGGCAGTCGACTGGGAGTGAACATAATGCTTCTGTTCGCTCGACTAGTGTGGGGCAGTCGACTGGTACTTTTACTAGTCGACTGGTATCGAGTCGTTGGGATGTAATGATCGAATATCTACAGAGGCCAATCGACTGATGGTTTTGGCAGTTGATTGGTAGGCAGGATTTTCCAACCCGTGGCCTATATAACCAAGGCTTGGAAGCTTGGTGTAACGACCCAATTTTCCCTATTTCGAGTTCTAAATATCCTTAAAAGTATTTGGAAATGCTTTTAAAATATTCTAGAGATTTTTAGGAATTTTTAGAGTATTTTTACGAAATTTTTGGAGGTCGTTTAGTATGTTTACAAAAAGAAAGAAGTTTTGACCAAAAATGTTGAAGGTGAGACTCGAACCCAAGACCTCCGGCCGAACCTGACCCAACCGGACACAGCCAACCAACTGGGCTACGCGTGGTTTGTTAACAAGTATGAAGCGAGATATATATAAAGTATAGTTATAATGGAAAACCCTAGTTTTAAAAAGACCTAAATTTTCTTCCCGAGCCCGAAACCTCTCCTCCCCTTCTCACGCGACGTTGCGTGATCCTTCTCCTCTCGCGGCGGAAACAAAGACGAAGCCGAGTTAGGGTTCTTCCTCCAGCGGCCGACCAAAGCTTTCCGAGGGGTTCTCTTCACCTCCTTGAGGTCGCCTTGTCGGGGGGAGCACGCGGGCACAAAAGAAGCACCGCGAGCTCGGGTTTTCTCTGAACCCTAGAAGCCTCCTTCCTCCTTCCCGGTTGTAAGTCCAAGCAATCAAGAGTAAGTACTACTCACCTGTGGTAGGATAGCTCCGAATCTCTTTTGTTCTTCCCTTTGCTTCTATTGTAGTTGGATTCAGTGGTTAAGAGTAGTTGATTGTGGTTTTACCTTGCTGTGAAGATTGCTGCCGTGATATGCAACTCCCTGCACTTTCTTTTAGAATCAATTGGTAATACTTACTAGGCTAGAACAGATCTTTGATTTCATTGAGCATGTAGGGTAGTGTTTTACTACTTCTAATGTTTCCATGGATATTGAACAGAAATAGAATGGGGAAGGCTTAGATTTTGATGCAATTACTCCTCTTCATGGTGCTAAGTGTTCTGGATTGGCATGTTAGTTGTAGCTTAGGTTAAGTCTAAGTGTTTTGGATTTGTATGCTAAGAATTCAGATTTTTGCTCCTATGTTGTAACTATGCTAGTACCTTGGTTCGGTTTATATACTATGCAAGGATTCGGGTTCTTGGAAGCTTGGAAGGGATTAGGCTTGTCTTCCTTGTAAAGATACCATGTTTCATATTATATGAATGTCACATATTTACCATCATGAAAATGCGCAAGTAAGTGATAGACCTTGCATATTTCGAACGTGATAAGAGGAGGTTTATATTCTGTTTTAATGAGTTATGTAAATGAATGTCGCATTACAATTTGGGTTATGTCTCTAGCTGTTTCCTCTTGGAAGATTAGAAGCTTATTCATGTTTAACTCAACCTACAAAGCTAGTAAATATAGCATGATTAGTAAGTTCAAAGTTGCTTTCTTTTACTCTATTTTATAGCATGATTAGTAAGTTCAGATTTGCTTTCCTTTGCTTTATTTTATATCATGCTTAGAGAGTTCAGATTTGCTTTCCTTTGTGTTATTTTTATATAGCATGCTTGGTTAGTTGTAATCCTATACTTGTTAGATATATCTTTAGGATTCTAATAGGCTCCAATAAAGGATTATAAGAAGCATGAGTAAAGAAAAAGACTAAAGTCTAGTTAAAAAGAGATAACAAGTAAATTAAAGTAAGAGGCTAGTACCCGACTTCCAAGGTTGTCATTAAATAAATCCAAGTGACCAATTCCAAGGTCTTGGCCCTGGTAAGACCAAGGTCTTTACCTCATAGGACTAGAGGCTCGCTACCTCAGTCACTATTAGAGAGCGCGCAAAAGATGGTACTAAGCCTGGGCCCAAAGAAAAGAAAAGAAAGAAAGAAGAAAAGAAGAAGAAAGTGAAAGAGAAATTAAAAGATTAATTTCTAGTATAAAGATGTAAGAAAATGAAACGAGTATTATGCTTAGAATCAATAGAAGTTTAGTTCTTTAATTCTAAGCCTACAGTAATAGTTTCATTATTTTCCTGTCAGTTAGTGAGCATGTTTAGTATTCAGCTTTATTTCTGTATACCATGAGTACATGCAGCTTTCCTTTTAGCATTTCAAATTTAGTATTGTTGCATTACTGTTATGCACTTCGAGTTTTTGTGAGATAGATTAGTACAAATACTAAGCGTTTCGCTTATAGTTTTATTTTCTTTCCTCCTACTGCAGATAAATGAAAAGCTAAGATATGAAAGGGAGGCGACAGGGTGGTGGTGGTGATGAAGGTGTGTGATGACTGGACTGTGGAGAGATCCAGAATTTGCTGGCAAAATTGTCAAGACTTTCTGTTTAATTCTTTTAGTTTCCTTAAGTGTTATTATGAGTTGAGACTGTATTTAAGTTTATTTCGCACTTGTAATTAGTTTACTTTTATTATTTGTGGAGTGATGTAGTTGGTTGCTTTTGCTAGAGTAGTTGCTTTGGTTATAGTGTGATTTTGTTACTGCGTGGTTATGAAAAATGTGTTCCAGCCATCTGTGGCTGCGTATATATTATTTGTATTATGGATTTGGTCACCGGTACAGGGGAGACTCTGTCGAAATTTTTCGGTAGGAATTCCTCTGGGCCGTGATAAATCTAACTGATGCTAATAACAGTATCAGTGACACTAGTAAGTAGAGTGATAGATAGGTAACAACCGCCCTTAGAGAGTAGTAGTAAGAAGGGTGAGTTGTTACACTTGGTTAGAACTGACGAAATTGAACTTGGTTAAAGTCTAATTAGTAGTCTATCAGTGCTCAAGGTTTCCCTTGTGTCCAAGAGGTCTTGGTGAGTTTGTGGCGAGGTTTCTCCACCCACAAGGAGGTTTGAGCTAGCTGAAGTTTCCGGGGACTAATCCATCGATGGATTGAGGGATAGTCCACCTTACGGACAACCATGGGGTAGGAGCAAGCTATCTCCGAACCACGTTACATCGACGTGTATTGGTTTGTATTTCCTTTCTTAGTCTTTAGTCTTTAGCTTTCATATTTGTATTTAGTATTAGATTTTTGCTGTGCAACTAACAAATACGTAGGAAGAGTTTAATTGGAGGCACGACTATTCAACCCCCTTCTAGCCGGTCGCAAGATCCCCCTACAAATGTCACATGGAATTTTTTATTCCCTTGATATGTCAGACTTTGATGTCTACATAGAGTATGTTAAGGGGAAGACCACTAACAAAAAGAACAAGAGGGCTAGTCATTGTAGTGATATTTTAGAGCTAATACATACGGACATCTGTGGACCATTTCCAAAGACATCTTAGAATGGATACACATATTTTATTAGCTTCATAGACGACTATTCCATATTTAGCTATCTATACCTTATTCATGAGAAGTCACAATCTTTGAACATGTTTAAAATTTCAAAGCCGAAGTTGAACTTCAAGTAAGTAAGAAAATTAAAGCCGTCCGATCTGACCATGAAAGTGAATATTATGATCGATATGATGGATAAGGTGAACAATGTCCAAGGCCTTTTGTGAATTACTTTGTTGAGTGTGTGATTGTACCTCAGTATACCATACTTGGCACTCCAAATCAGAATGGTGTAGTTGAATGCCATAATCATACCCTAAAAGATAGGTAAGAAGTATGATGACTTTTACTTCTCTACCAGAGTCTTTGTGGGGGTGAAATACTCAAAACTACAGTTTACCTACTTAATAGAATACCTAGTAAAGTAGTAACTGAAACTCCATTCGAGATATGGACAGGTAGGAAACCTACATTAGGCATTTCATCGTCTGGGGTTGTCTAGTTGAAGCTAGGCCTTACAAACCTAATGAAAAGAAACTGGACTCAAAAATAGTTAGTTGTAATTTTGTAGGTTACTCTGAGAAGTCAAGAGGGCATAAATTTTTTCATCCTTCTAATAGATCCTTTTTCGAAACAGGAAATGTCAAGTTCATTGAAGACAGTAGGAGGGATAAGGTCAGGGAAGTATCTTTTGAGAAATGCGTTGGCAATACTCCGGTGGTCACTACTAGTGTGATCATTAGCGGTGTGGTTATCATACTATACATTATGGGTATCACACATCTAGTGAGCGTAGTGAACTAAGATATTCCTATAATATCTCCAATGCAATTGGAGGAGTCTACTATTGAAATTGAGGTATTGCCTCATATTAATAAGCAAGTATCTCAACTACCTTAAACACAAGTGCCTTTAAGGCGATCCATAAGAGAACGGAGAACCACAAATTCTCATGATTATATTTATCTCCAAGAGTATGATTTTAACATAAGATTAGAAAGTGATCTTGCATCTTTCCAAGAGGTCAAACAGTGTTCTAACCTTGAAAGGTGGATTAATGACATGCAAGAAGAGTTGAAATCTATGGCAGACAATGACGTTTAGGAACTTGTCAAATTATCTAAAGGTAAGAAGCCCATTGCTTGTAAATGGATATTTAAAACTAAGTAGGATTCAAGGGGCAATATCTAAAAGTATAAGTCTCATCTTGTTACTAAGGGATTCACTCAGAAAGAAGACATTGATTACAAGGAGACTTTCTCATCTGTGTCGACGAAAGACTCCCTTAGGGTAATTATGACACTAGCGCTCATTATAATTTGGAGCTACATTAAATGGATGTAAAGATTGCATTCCTTAATGAAGACACAAAGAAATCTATATATATAGTGCAACCAGAGAACTTTGAGTATAAGGACTCAAAGTATATAGTATGTAGATTAAAGAAGTCCATTTATGATTTGAAACATGCATCCCGCCAGTGGTACCGAAAATTTAATCAAGTGGTTATCTCATTTGGATTTAAGGAGAACCTAGTTGATTAGTGCATATATGTCAGGTTCAATGAGAGCAAGTTTGTTATACTTGTTTTGTACATAGATGATACATTGCTTGCGTACAATAATAAGGGTATGCTGCATGAAACCAAGCTATTTTTATCTGGTAATTTTGAAATGAAAGATCTTGGTGAAACATTATTTGTTTTATGTATACAGATTTGTTGTGATTATTCAAGAGAGATTATTGGACTTTCATAATAGACCTATATTAAAAAGGTACTTATAAGGTATGATATACAGAATTGTACACCTGGTGGTACACCTATGTCAAGAGGTGACAAGTTCAGCATATAGCAGTGTCCATGGCTTAAACTTGAAATTAAGGAAATGGAACAATTCCCATATGCGTCAGCAGTGGGAAGTCTCATGTATGCACAAGTTTGTACTCGATTAAATATAACATTTATAGTGGAGATGTTAGACAAATATGCTAATAACCCAGGACTATCGCACTAGAAAGCGGTTAAGAGTGTGATGTAGTATTTGCAAAGAACTAAAGAACATATACTCACGTATCAGAGGTCAGATCACTAATAGATGATTGAATATTCAGACTCCGATTTTGCTGGATGCTTGGATAGTAGGAAGTCTACTTTCGGTTATATTTTCATGTTTGTTAGAGGGGTTATCTTGGAAGAGCGTCAAGTAGACGCTAGTAGCCACTTCTACTATGGAGGCAGAGTTGAAGGCATGCTATGAAGCATCCAATCATGAGATTTGGCTGCGAAACTTCATCAAAGCATTGCAGATCATTGATGGCATTGACATACCTTTGAGGATCTACCGTGATAATAAAGTCGAAGAACTTTATGTCAAGAACAATCGCAATTCATTAAATCCAAGAACAATAACATCAAGTTTCTAGTGGTTAAAGAAAGAGTTCAGAGTTGTCAGATCATGATAGAGCATATCAGCACAGATTTCATATTGGTCGATCCACCCACCAAAGGCTTGGTGCCTAAGGTGTTTCATACGCATGTTATGGATATGAGACTCCTTCTTATGGAAGAAGAACTCATCTAGTGGAAGTCTATATTTATTTTATTGCCCTATATTTGATAATAAAGATAAAAATTTTATTTTGATTATTGTAAGTACTTAAAGTTTAAAATATTAATGGAAATTTGTATGTTTGTTTGACACTCTGACTATGCTATCATAATTTACTACTGCTGTTTAGCATTTGTTGTTGATAAATATGATACAAATTCCTTTTGGAATCACAATGTTCGGATCATAATTTGCTATTGCAGTTTAACATAAAGTATTTTATAAATATAATCTGACATCTTTTGAGGTCATCTTAGGATAAGTTGGAAATTGACATATATTGATCATATTTCATGTAATTTCCATTCTTCACATCCACATCTTAATCTATGCCATTAACGACATTGGTATTGTGAATACTGTTAGGGTTTATTACAAATATATACAGTAGCAATGACTTCTTTAGTCTTATACCAATGAAGTTAATGGAGCAGATTATTTACAGGGGTATTCTGTACCCATAAAGTATGATATCAACTAAAATTACATTCGTATGTTATCTATAATCAAGTGGGAGATTGTTGGATTTAATATTTATTAAGGTGGGCTCACATGTGATTTAAGAGACTTGCGATACCAAAACATGTTAAGTGATCTAATTTAAGCTTATTGGATTTTGGGTTATAGGATATGAGTTGAATATGTAGAATCCTTTAGCCTAATCCATTATCATTTATAGACTAATAATAGATTGATTGCCTATATAAGAGGAGGTCCCTAAGGGTTTAGAGTATCATATCTTGAATTGATAAGAAATTTTTTGGCACCATCACTCCTAAGATCCTTGGAAGATCTTCCCCATTTGTTTCATCTTATTCTTCTTTCTCAGGATCTTCTAGATGAGACTAAAGGACAAGGAGAATGCCTCTTCAATTAGGTTCTTTGTCATGCTTTGTATTACTTTGTTGTCTCATGTTCTACGTTAAAACTAGATCTTCTTGTTCTTATTTTTCCTATTCGAATTCTTATTTCAGTTGTCTATAATTTATACGACTTAGGTTTTATAAGAACTAACAAAGGAAGCATTTGATTTTAGCCATGCCCATTTCATTCTTATTTTACCCTTGACCATCAACTAACTTTTTTCTCGATGCTTTCCTTTTATTTCCTTTCCTTTTCTTTCCTTTCTTCTCTTTTCTTTATTTCTCCTTTGTATGTAACCGAAATGGTTATATTGCACATCCACGTGCATGACCCTCACATGTTCGAGGTGCCTTGTGAAGGACCCTTGGGGGCCGGCTAGAGGGGGGGGGGGGGGGGGGGGGAATAGCCTTGCAAACAAAAATGAATCTTCTTCGAACTTTTGCAACTTAATTAAACTAACAACACTGGCATAAACAAAATAAAAGACTGAAAAAGAAGAGGTATGAAAGGGTTATTTGATTACAACCGGGGAGGTTGTTAATCCAAGGATGTTGGAGCTCACTAAACAACCTCCTTCAGGCGGAGAAGCCTCTTACAGTAGTTGAAGAAATCAATTATAGAACAAACTCAAGAAGAATCAATTACAAGTGTTGTTCTGATCTTCTAGGACCAAGGCTGTATTTAAACCCTTGGTCAGGGTGCTTGGAAGGGTTCCAGGTGCCTAGGGAGATAAACTTTTATCCTCGTTGCAATGGAATACTCCACGTCACGTTTCAAATAAAATTCTACTCCAAGCACCTGGAAGGGTTCCAGGCGCCCGGATTCAAAAAGTCAATATTCTGTTGACTTTCTTACCTGACCTTCCGCTCTGGTTCCGCTCGTATTTGTCCAGGTCTTTCGCTTTAGCTCCGCTCGCTTGGATGATCTCGGCCATTCGGAATAGTGCTCATCCGAAGCCAAATTCCGGCCTTCGAGCAGCCTTCTGCTTTGACTTCTCATCCCTCGGAAACGTCGCGCGCATCCTTCTCGTCCGTCCGCATACTCTTCTACAGCACTTCGTCCCTCGGACGCACCGAGCCCGTCAGCTCTCTCCCGTGTCTTCCTTCTCACTAGCTGCGTCTTTCGCTCGACTTCCTGTGCTCCTAAGTTCTTGTACACTTAGATATAGGGGTTAAATACCAACATGACCTAACCTAACTTGGTTGATCACATCAAAACTACCCTGGGGTATTTATAATCTCTCCTTTATTGATGTGAGCAAATCCAAATTAAATTACGGTAAACCACAAACAAATAACAATTATAATTTTTATAAGTAAGAAAATTTTTTTGCAAGTACGAACAAAATTTTTAAAATTTGTACTAACTACCCTCCCCCTAGATTTAATCTTCACTACTCCCCCTTTTGATTATATTAAAAATGGGGTACTTTTAAAATAACTTTGGAAAGCTAAATTTAAAGTCTAAGGAAAAAAATGAAAAGTTAAGCTTTAAGAACTCTGGTTTTGTAAACAAGTTTTTTTTTAAAAAAAACTCCTTTAATTATTGAAGAAATTTAACAAGGGTTGAAAAAAAAATTCATAAAAATTTAAATTTTAGGCAAAAAAAATCACAAAAATTAAATTTTAAAAATTAAAAAAATTACATTTTGCTGACTAATTCATAGAAAATTTTCTAACGGGAATAAATTCAACAAATTGTTTAGATAAAGTTTCATAGAAAACTAAATTTGCTAAAATAACTCTAACAAATATGATTTTTGTTAAAAAAAATTTAACAATCAGAATTTTTCTAACAGAAATTTTGATAAGCAATTTAAAGCATTAGTTAAATGCTTCACAGTAAGTCAATTAAATATTTATTTTAATAATTGGTTTCCAGACTGTGGTGATAGACCTTCTTGATTATTGGAGTAACAACCACTTTCTAGACAAAGCTTTTTAAAGAAATTCAATATTTAATTTTCTCTCTGAGAGCCCTTAGTCCAAAAATAATCAATCAAAATATGATTTCGAAACCCAATATAGATTCCTTCTTATAGGATTAATCAAGAATTTTTTAAGAATATATTTCTGTGATATTTTCCTAATTTGACTCTTATGATATTTTAGATACTAGTTAAGTCTTGAATAATTTCTAAAATTAGAAGGAATAAAAGTTGAGCATGCACGACTTTTCAAATTTTTTATTTCCTTTTTCAATTTTTTATTTTTTGTTTTTAGTTTGTCGAAATCTTCTAATCGATAAGAACCAGCTCAGGATGATTTAACTCCTTATTTTTTTCTAACTTATAGTAATTTTTCGATAACATTTTTACAAACTGAAATAACTTATAGGAGGAAGAGACCGTACCTGATTACCTTATCGATCCCGTAATCTAAAGCTCCCCTTGAAGTACTGCTTTCTTCCGATGTCACTCCCCCTTCATCGATGCTCTCGATGCTCATTTTGGACAAGCTTGCTTCGTCTTCATCTTCTTGGTGACTAGCTACTAGCGCAAGTCCGGCGAGGGCTTCTATCTACGATTCAGATGACGTGTCGTCCCACGTCTCCTTTAGATTATACTTGGGCCGTACTGACTTCTTGTTCTTTTCCTTGTCCTTATCCTTGCTCTTCAATTTTAGACAGTTATCTTTGACATGCCTTTCTTCATTACAATAGTAGCATCTTACTTTCCTTTTTCTTTTTGTACCCTATACTTGATTAAATTTATTAGATTTAAATAATTTTTTAAATTTTCTTACCACGAACACTGTTTTGTCATCGTTGAGAGAAGATTCAGAGTCTCGTTCGTCTATTTTTGCCTTTAAGGAAATGTTGTGCTTTGGCTCCTTCTTCGGATTTGCACATCTTGTTTCATGGACTTCAAAAGTTGAAAACATTTCTTCTAAAGTAATTAATTCTAGATCCTTAGATATATAATAAGCATATACTGATGATGCCCATTTAGTAGTTCTAGGAAATACGTTAAGCGCGTACCTTAGCAAATCTCGGTTGCTTACCTTTTCCCCAAGATTCGTGAGTTTGGTGATAAGCTCCTTTATTCTTGAGTGAAGTTGTGTAATAGTTTCACCTTCTCCTAACTTGATGTTGCTGATTTGGTTCTTAAGCAGATCCCGTCTCGTGAGTTTTGCCTCCGAGGTCCCTTCATATAGTTCCAGGAATTTCTCCTAGAGCTCCTTGGCTGACTCGTAGGCTTCGATCCGGTTGACTTTTTGTCGTGGTAAAACGCTCAACAGATGGAACTCTACTTTGTCGTTTGCCACGAAGTCGGCTTGTTCCTTCTTCGTCCATTGGTATTTTTCTTTGCCCTCAGGTGCTACAAAACTAAATTTCATTATTAAAAGTAACTCGAAATCTGTCTTAAAATATACCTTCATCTTTTTCTTCCAACTCGGAAATTCTCCCTTGAACTTTGGTGGGTAGATGCTCTATCTGGCCATCTTGTATATTTCGTTCGACGGTTAGTCCTCCTGAAGTGACCTCACTCTGATACCAATTGTAGGACTCTTGGCGGCCGACTAGAGAGGGGTGAATAGCCCTGCAAACAAAAATGAACTTTCCTCGAACTTTTGCATCTTAATTAAACTAACAACACTTGCATAAACAAAATAAAAGACTGAAAAAGAAGAGGCATGAAAGGGTTACTTGGTTACAACCTCGGAGGTTGTTAATCCAAGCAAGTTAGAGCTCACTAAACAATCTCCTTCAGGCGGAGAAGTCTCTTACAATAGTTAAAACACTCAATTACAGAACAAACTCAAGAAGAATCAATCACAAGTGTTGTTTTGACCTTCTGGGACTAGGGTTGTATTTATATCCGTGGCTGGGCCCTTGGAAGGGTTCCAGGCGCTTGGGGGATAAACTTTTATCCTTGTCACAACAAAGCACGCCATGTGGCGTTCCGGATAAAATTCTACTTCGGGCACTCAGATTCAGAAAGTTAACATTCTGTTGACTTTCCAACCTGGCATTCCGTTCCGGTTTCACTCGCATTGGTCCGGGTCTTCCGCTCCGACTCCGCTCGCTTGGGTGATCTCAACCATCCGAAATAGGCTCACTCGAACTTAACTTCTGACCTTCGAGCAGTCTTTCACTCCGGCTTTTCGTCCCTCGAAAATACCGCGTGTTTTCTTCTCGTTCGCCCTCGTACTCTTCCGCAGTACCTCGTCCCTCGGATGCACTAAGCCCGTCGGCTCTCTCCCATGCCGTTCTTCTCACTAGCTGCGTCTTTCGTATGACCTCCTGTGCTCCTAAGTTCTTGCACACTTAGACACAGGGGTTAAATATCAACAGGATCTAACCTGACTTGGTTGATTATATCAAAATTATCCTGGGATACTTACACCTTAGATATCCAAGGTGCTTTAATCAAAATTTTTTATTTATGTTTTTATAACTTTCGGTTATGATAATAAAATTTTACTTTTAATATTTAGGGATTAAATTATAATATTAAGAAAAAAGTTTTAAAATAAAAAAAAAAGATTTTTAGAGGTGCACGAACAAGATAAGATTTGTAAAACATCAAAACTAAGTAACCTTTTTCCTTTTTTGTAAATAAATTTTTCTTTCTGTCTTTGTCTTATTAAATTAAATTAATTTTTTAATAAATAATTTTCTATATTAATTTATTTTTAATTTTAATGTTAAAATTTTAATAAAAAACTAAAAATATATTAAAGAAAATTTATATATATAAAGTTATTTTTTAATTGTAATTTTAAAATTTTAATAAAAAACTAAAAATATATAAAAGAAGGTTATATACATACCCCAAATTGATTTTATTAATAAAATAAAAAAAATCACTTTGTACTTGTTTTATATTTTTTAATATCTAATTATAAAAAATAAAATAAATTATTAAATAACCAAATTGATTTTATTAATAAAATAAAAAAAATCGCTTTGTGCTGGTCTTATATTTTTTCATTTTTAATACTAATTATATAAAATAAAATAAAATAATAAATAACTAGAATTGATTTTATTAATAAAATAAAATAAAACATTTTTGGTGCTGGTTTCTAAAATGAGCCCCTAACTTAAATACCACATTATTATGATATTAATTTTTTTTAAAAAAATACTACAGTTTAAATACCCACTAAAAAAATATAGATTTAATGACGAATTTTATCAATGGAAAAAATTCATCATAAATCTATAATAAAATTAACGACAAAAAAAATATCACTAATTATTAACGAAATTAGTAATAAAAAAACTAATGGCAAAATTAACAATAAAAAATTTTCTTTACAAATTAGTAATACATAAATTTTTGTCATAAAATCTGCGACTCAAACGATTATTATCACACGATTTATTTTAAATTAGGGACGGATATATAAATTCATCCAAAATTTATAGATATTTTACACTGCTCAGCACCACGGTTGCTCCTTCCATGCATCGCCCTGTTGCTATAAAACTCCATTCACACTCGACTCGACCCGATCCGACTCGACCCGACTCCATCGCTTCCTCCCAGTTTTGCAGATCTCGCAACCTTCATGAATGAGCCAAATCTCCGATTTCTATTGCTCGATCTATTTTTATCATCTTTCCAACTTCAAATTCTCATTCGATTGCAGTAACATGGAATCGAATTTGTGTAGAAATCAATAGATCAGACGCTCGATTTGGCGATGTCTGGAAGAGGGAAGGGCAGCGCGAAGCACCACCACAAAGTTCTTCGTGAAACATCCCGGGCATCACCAAGCCAGCGATCCGGCGCTCGGCAAGGAGGAGTGGCATGAAGCGCATCAGTGATTATTGGGTTCAATCAAAATCTTATATTGAAAAAATTTGATAATAATCATAAGGTTTGAAGGATGCATGATATTTCTATTGACATGAGGTCTTTTGGAGAGAGTCCAAGAGTAAAGCCATGAGACCTAAAGTGGACAATATCATATCATTGTGGAGATATATAGACATCCTTTGAGTACAACAATTGATATTAGAGTCATGATCCAAACTAGATGCCATGTGAGGCGGTCTTGAATAAAGTTGAGTGTGGACTCCGAGTAGGTCAGGGTGACCGTATGTTCACGAGAAATCCGAAGTAGGTCAAGGTGATCATGCTTGCGGGGAGTCTTGAAGCAGGTCAGGGTGATCGGATACTTGCGGGGAGGTAAGTAGATCAGGGTGACTGGATGCTTACGGATAGGTCCGAAGTAGGTCAAGATTGATAGGATCTAACTACTTACGGAGAGGTCTGGAGTAAGTCAAGATGACCGAATGCTCGTAGGGAGGTCCGAAACAGGTCAACGTGATCGGATGCTCACGAGGAGGTTTCGAATAGATCAGGATGACCACATATTCGTGGGGAGGCTCAGACCATGAGAGTAATTGTGGTCCTTTGTTTGAGGGAAGAATTATTTAGGTTCAATCAAAATTTCATATTGAAAAGATTTAATAAAGATAATAAAATTAAAAAGATACATGATATCTTTATTAGTATACGATCTATTGAGGAGAGTTCAACAACAAACGTATAAGGGTCAATATTATATGAGGAGACACGTGAGATCCTCAAGATCTTTCATGAGAACGTGATCCATGACGCTGCGGGAAATCTTCCCAAGTGCAACATAGTTGTTAGATTGTTGTTAGAATTGATAACGTGTAATGTGTTTGGAATTTGATCGTGTTGTCGTATATTAATCTGTGTTCTTAGATTTCTAGAATTAGATTTAAATTTCATTTAAGTGACTTTATAATGTATTTAAAAAAAAGTCCTTTTGTTTCTATGTTTTCAATTAAGGGTGCCAAAAATAAATTCAACCCAAAACATATCAGGGTCGGATTAGATTCAGATTGAAGGATTTTTGGATTCAGGTTGGAAGATTTTCGGATTGGGTTTGAAGGTTTTCTATTTGGAATTTTCGAATTGAGTTCAAGTTGACCCATGTTGACCAGAATTCAGGGGTTAGTGTATTTTTTGGCGATTAAATCAAATTTTATTTGAAAAATTAAGATACATTTATGTATATGAATATCAATATTAGCATGTTAATGATGGAATATTGAGATAAAAGTAAAAAATTATAGGAAAATAACTAAAAAGTCATTTTTAATTAGGTTATTTGGGTTGGTCGGGTTATCTGGGTTCAGATTTAGGGATTTTGTTTTGTCTTCAGGTTCAAGTTAGATTCTGATTGGATTTTTTTTATAATTTTTTTTACTTTAATCCGACCCAACTTGACCTGATCTACCTGAATTGACACCCATATTGTCACGCCCCGAGGGGTAAGATTATTCAACGAAAATTGAACAACACCTCCTCTGTAACAGTGACAATTGAAACTTGGATACATAAGTCACTTGGCTATACAATAATAATATCTACATCCCACATGACTGGAATCAAAACACAACCATGTAAGATAATATATAGCCCACATGACTAGACCAAAAACACAGCGGAGGACATAAGCAAAACACATAAACCACACAACTGACTACGAGCCGACCCGGCTTAATACAAAAATATCAAAACAATTACAAGAAAGCCACAAGGCTAAACTCCATATAGAATATACATATTACACGTACAAATCCAAAACCAATAATGTGAGTGGAAGCAATAACGAAAGAAATCGCTCGATGTGACATGAGACTGGTGAACAGGATCTCCAAGCAACTCCATAAATCCTCTACCTACTCCCTAGTGAAAGAAAAACCAGTTTACGGGATGGTGAGTGTGGGTCACTCAGCGGATAATAGACAGATGGCGCATGAACATAATATATCTAGAGATTCAAAGTATACAGTCTCATGGGAAATAATAACATACTCTACAGTGATATTATAATAAATGTCCATACATGAACCTATATACTAAGCAAGTAATAGAAAGTCAGGAGTAATTGAAGATCTGTAACTCCACTGCTCATAACTACAAGAGCAACATGTATGACATATACATACTACCAATAAGTAAGTCAGTGTCAATGAACATACAATAGATATATCTCAAGCATATATAAACATATCACAGTCATATGGATACAATACAATAACAGCATACACAATCACATATCATATGCATATGCATAGCATGATCACTCCCGCTCATCCCTCAGCTACCACGACTCTTGTATAGTCGAGAGGCTGGGACAATGACAACTATAGATATTGCCAATAACCACTACTCCTGAGTGATGCGAGTGGATAGTTTACTGAGTAGCTATCTAGCTATATAGCAACGGGATCCCTACTGCTCGCAATTACAGCTAATACTACCCTTGAGTGAAGTGAGTTGGGCATGTTAGGACAAGTTGCACTAACTTTAAGCACAATATCCCGAGCGGCCTAATGAGCAGCAGTGGCCGACGACTCTCTCAACCACAAGAGAGACATAGTTACAGGCATGCATGAAATGCTATGATGAGCAATATACGAATAATCATCACCACAAATATAGCAAACAATTATGCCATAATATAACCAACATATCCAGTACATGTATATACAACAATAAATGCAAATAAATAAGATATCCAATATCTACTAAATATCATTGATGGCCAACGAGAGACTGTATAGATATGGAATCGATCATCTCAAAGATCAAGCAACCAAATATCAAGCTCATGAAATAATATGAGTGGAGTCAAGGTAAATACAACAACCTATCTAAACATAACTCCTGTACTAAGGTCAAAGTACTATAGAAACAAGTCAAGAAGTATCCGCCTTAAATGTAGATCAGGCTAAATATCCTCTCGGTAGAGTTTGCTTCAAATCAAAATCCAAACTCTGCAATATATATCACAATCAAATCTAAGGTCCATACTAAAACAAGTAATGAATCCAAATCTTAAACTGATTAGGAAACTCTAATTAGATCAACCTAATCATCAATCAGATCACTGATTCTATTAATCCTAACTCTATCGTCCAATTTATTAATTGATCCATTTGTTGACTCAATCCACAATTCTTTCCCATCAACTCTACTTATGAGTTAATCAATTAAATAATGACAATCCTCCATGATCAAAGCATACTTAATTCCTTAACATGATCAAATAGATATTAAGCATATCCTTAATCTATAATCAAGTTCTAACCAACATCATCACAATTCTACCCAATTCAACAGTCATCTAATCGTTTAATCCATTAAATCATCTACTAATGAACGAACTAATCTTACCCAATCTGAATGCATCATTGTTGACTCATGACCGAAGAACTCCACTGCCGGTAGCTGTGGCTGAAACCAAGCGAAGCCGCTGTCCTCCAAACAGATACCCTAAATCAGCACCACGTAAAGATCCAATACCCAAATCTTATGCTAGGGTTAAATAGTTACCTCTAAGATGGTAGCAGGGCAGTAGAGCACCCCCTGCGATCAGTGGAGAGGGAGCACAATAGGGTGAGGGAGTGTAGTGGTTGTTGATGGCCAACTCCAATGCTAGCTACAGCTGAGATCTGGCACCGGTGACCGCAATTCAACTATAGAAAAGGAAGATGGTGCGACGGTGGACAAAATGCTAGGGATCTACGATCAACAAGCCCTCGGGTGGCAGCAACTGTTGGGACCGTTGGTGGCCGACTATCGAAGGGTTGAATAGCCCTGCACAATATAAAAACAAATACCCTTCTCGGACTTTTAAAAGAACACTTGCGTAAATTAAATAAAGAAAGAAACTAAAATGACGAGGCTTACGGATTTGACTTGGTTACAACCGGGGAGATTGTTAATCTAAGGAATGGATTGCACTAAGTATCTCCTTCAGGCAGAGAAGCCTCTTACAACAGTCAAAGCACAGGAATGAGAAGCTTAGACTAAAAGAAGAGCTCACAAGTGTTGTAATGTTAATTGCTTGTTCATCGAAAAGCTTCTGGATCAAGACTGTATTTATAGCCTTGGTCGGGGCGCTTGGAGGGTTCCAGGCGCCTGAAAGGGGATAAAACTTTATCCCTTTCGCATAGAACATGTTTGACCGCATTCTGGATAAAATCCATATCTTAGCGCCCGAAAGAGTTCCGGGCGCTCCGGACTGGGTCTGGGCGCCCAGACCAAGAAAGTCAACAATGTTGACTTTTTCGATCCGGGCCTTCTGCTCCGGTTCAGCTCTCCTCGATCCGGGTCTTCCGCTCCAGCTCCACTCACTTGGGTGATTTCGACCAACCGAAATAAGGCTCACCCGAACCCAATATCAACCTTCTTGAGCAACCTTCTACTCCGGCTTCTCGTCCCTCGGAAACACCGCGCGTTTCCTTCCCGTCCACCCTTCGTACTCTTCCACACACTACAACAAAAATAGCTTTTCGCAGCTTGCTATTAACAGCGCACATTAAAAGCACGTCGTTAATAGTATTATTAACGGCGTGCATATTGATGTGCGCTGTTAATAGTATAAACTTAAAATTACGTCTAGATATTAACAGCGCACATTAAAAGTATGCCGTTAATACTATAAATATTTAATAACAATAACGACATGCAAAAATAAGCACGTTGCGAATATTTTTTAAAATTATTAACGGCATGCAGCATGCTGCGATTAGTTTAAAAAATAATAATAATAAAAAATTATTATTTACGACCATGATTAAAAGGAATGTGTTTTGACCCAGCATGTTTTGACCAACTTTAATTTTTTTTTTAAATTATAGTTTAAAAGATAGTTATCTTTAAAAAAAATAAATTAAACAAAAATATGTAAATAATAAAAAAATATATCCAACCCCAAAAGCCGATCAATAATAAACATGGTTAAAAAAAATAAGTAAAGAAAAACTTAAAGTAAGTAATTAAATAAAAATGTAATAAGTAAAAAAACATAATTAAAATAAAAAAAATGCAAGGTTAAAAACATAAACCGGATCAAAGCCGCCGAAGCCATCGCCGCTTCCTCTCCCACTACAGGAAAATTGATCTATTGTGATATTATCTTAATGACACTTATTTCTAAGTGTCATAATAAATACCTTATAATGACATTTATTTAAAAATAATACAAAAATAAAATAAAATATCATGTTAGATCCTTTATTTTGACATTTCTAATAAATGTCATTATTAGTCCATTAATAATTAGTTTAATCTATTAATAATTAGCCTTAGCAAAAGTCCAAACCCTCGTCTGCACTTGTCACACCCTCCGCACTTTTCCCTACGATGTCGAAAAACTTCTCACGCGGCACGCTGTAAGATATTGGAAAATTTAAATAATAAGGTTATTTGGGAAATAGCCTTATAAAATTTTTTCATAATTTTTAGAAATTTTCTGGAAATTTTTCGGAGCTCGTACGACGGGTTTTAAGGGGACAAATTGATGACACGGATAAAGCCTGTTTGGGATATCCATTTAAATGAGGAAATGTTTTATTTATATAATCCTTTTTCCTTATTTTCTTTCCCAATTTCCCAAACGCCGAACCTTTCTTCCCCAACCCCTCGCGACCCGACTTCCCTCTCTTCTCTGTTCTCCCTCGCGGACGATCGACGTCGACGGAGCAAGGCTTCAGCTCCGGCGATCTTTTCTCTGCCGGAATCGACCCTTAAGCTCAGATCCAGCCGAAGCCCTTCTCCTTCTCAGTCCGATCTCTCTCTTCTCTCACGCGGAAGATCCGACGCACCCGACGCCGACAGAGGGCAATTGCTTTCCGACGATCTGGGCCTCTTCGCGTCGCCTGAGGATCATCGCCGGATTCTTGAAGGTGCTGACGCTATCCAAGCTCTTCCGATGGAGCGATCCCTTCCTCGGCCGGTTCTTACGCGTGAGCGACGATGGCTAGGTGGCTAAGGCACGGTGGAGGGCTTGGTTTTGGTTGTTTCCGACCGATTGACCCTTCGTTTCCTCCTTCTTGAGCTGTTCACATAACGATCTGTGGCTCCTCAAAGTGGATCGGATTGGGCGATACCTTCTGGAGACAACCGATTGAGGTAAGCTTAGGTCTTCTTCTCTGTTACCGATCCTCTTCTTCTTTTCGGTCGAATTAGGTTACAGATTTGGAGATGTTGGTATCAGGGAGGTGTTCTTGAGCTGCCGGGAAGAGGCTAGAAGGATGGTTAATTGATCAGTGATCTCCCTGCTTGACCTCCTGTTGTGATCCGATTGATTCCAATGAGGTTGAGTGCTGTGGATCAACAAGCACGACTGTGAGGTGAGGTTCTGTGTACTGTAGGTGTTCTTGGTTCTGCTTTACTTGTTCCAGCATCAACAGTAGCTGTGATTTGAGGTAAGGTGTAGGAATTAGGGTTAATTGGATTACTAGATCAGTTAGTATGATTGATATATCATTAGTTGATACATGTTGTAATTAGTTGTTGATTGTGTGTAGATTTATTTAGTTTAGAATTAATCTAATGGATAAGAGTTCATCTCCTCTTAGGTTTGTGTATATCCTAATTCTCCCATGTTTCTACCTCTTTTTCTAACAATTAGGATAAGAGTTCTATGATAGAGTTCTAGGTTTTCCATACTTTATTTTCTTTTCTTTTTTTTTAATATCTTTTTTGTTTTGTTCTATGATAGAGTTCTAGGTTTAGTATGTATATTATCTTGATGACATATTAAACATTTCTTTCAACTTAGGTTCCTGCAATCTCTATGATTCATTTGCAATCTAGTTTATTGAACTATCTCTCTTATAACAATAGCAAATCTGTTTGGCACAGGCCAAAGAATGATCATATTTATATACTGTTATCCATAAAAAAAATTAACTTTGTGGCAATTACATGATGGAAGGACATAATACCAAGGAAAAACTTTGTCAGTTACCTCTACCTATTAAAATATAATGATAGGTTTTTTCAAGTTTTGTAATTACAAGTTTTGTAAAACTTGTGTGAATAATACATGATATTTATTTGTTTAAAATATAATGATGTAGGAATCAATTTTTTATATGTGATTTTCTTTCTTGGTATTCAAAAAGTTAACTTGCATGTTTGATTGTTTTGGAGACTTTTTGTCTTAATGAGTGATTCACCTTTGTTTAGAACCCTCCCAAGCTGGCTACTCCTCTATTTGATACTAAAATGGCAGAGGACCCTAAGATGACATACATAGACCTAGATAATCTTCAAATTGTGTTTTGAACGAAGAGGTATTTACTTATATTCGCAAGCATGTTATATATAAGTCTTCCACTAGATTCATGTCTTTAATGTACTGTTGAATTGATAGCACTAATTCTTTTCCGCACAGTAGTGTTTGGTCTTGCATTGTGATGGCGTCTGAGTGTTGGCTTGGTCTCTGTTGGCTTGCTACATATCTAGAAAGCTCCATGATTTGTGCTAAGGTAGTTCTTCTCAACGAGCATATCTGAGATGGAACTTCCATGCTACTTGCTTTTCCGAGTTGGATTTGCTGCTACAAGATCAAAAAGATATTATGTAATTGTTGTTCCTTCTGGTCGAACAGTTTCACTTTTCCGTCTTAGTTTCTTGTATGTTCTTTGTTAAATAATTACGTGGATTTAATTCTTATCGGTAACAGCTGAAACGTATCTAATTTGGATTTTCCAGCTCAAAATATCAATAGATTTGTTGTGGTAGCGCCTTAACAGGATTTGAGACTTCTCCATTCAGGTAGGTTATGCTCGTTTGACTCACATTATGGTAATTATTTTTAATTTTTTATAATTTAAGTAATAAATAATGATATATGTATCTTTTGAATTGTGTCGTAATGATTTTGTATATATTTCTATATTTAAGGAAAAGACAAGTCCGGTAGATACAAAAATTACAAGATTGCAAGTTTGGATTGAAGGTCACAAGAAAAAAAAATGGGGAGCCTAGTACTCAAGCTGTTGGAGAGAAAATAGTAAGCATGTCCACTCATTTTAGATTCCTTTAGTATTTTATTTCACTGATCTTGTTTTTCATAAGAATTTATACTTAAGATCTCTATTTATACAGCCTAAAATGTTTTTTCTGTACCTCCTTGTACATGTGTTCAAGCTATTTTTTACTTGTGAGTTGGTACATGTGTTCAATTTCAGGTGGACCTAATTTGACCAAATGATGAAATACAGTTTCTCGATGATGCAATAGGAAGCACGGTCGCATGATTATCTAAATTTATAGTATTGTGTAATTGATACATATTATACTAATTTGTTTGGATTGTAAGTTGATTGTTGTTATGTAATTACTAGTTTGTTAGAGATTTCATATATTGTTTTAGATGTTTTGAGTTTTTGTGGTATAATGAAAAGCTATGACTTTTATTAATTCTGTATGGATTTGATTTGTACTAAATTTGTTGTAAAATTTTAATTTATTATTTTTGTCAATTTTTTTTAATATAGTTAAGACCATTAACAACATACGTTTGCGCGCTGTCGATAGTATTTTTCGCAGCGCGCAACGCATGCCGCGGATACTATTATTCGCGGCGTGCTTTCCATGCTGCGGAAAATACTATCCGCAGCGCGCACAGCACGTCGCGGATAATAGTATCTGCGGCGTGCGTTGCGCGCTGTGAAAAATACTATCCGCAGCGCGCAAAAGCATGCCGCGAATAATTTATGACTTTCAACAGCTTTTAACTGTGCAACGCGCAATGCGCGTTGCGAAAAGTGAATTTGCGTGCTGTGAAAAGCCATTTTTGTTGTAGTGACAGCACCTCGTTCCTCGGACACAACGAGCTCATCTGCTCTCTCCCATGCCGTCATTCTCGCTAGCTGCGTCTTTTTCTCTACTTCTTATGTTCCTAAGCTCCTGCACACTTATTCACAAAGTTAAAACACCACAGGACCTAACTTAACTTGGTTGATCACATCAAAATAACCTTAGGGTTCTAACAATCTCCCCCTTTTTGATGTGAGCAATCCAAGTTGAGCTAGGGTAAAGCGACATAAAGTTAAAATAATATATTCTGCAATAAAGTGCAAAAAATAAAAATTTGAATCTACCTCCCCCTAGACTTATACTTTTCCTTCTCCCCCTTTGATCACATAAAAATGGGGTACCAAGAAAAATCTAAGGGTAGAAAATTTTGAAATAACTTTATCAAATTTTGAAAACTTTGAAAATTTTTGATAATACTGAAAATTTTTGTAAAAATTTCTAAGTAAAAAAATTTTAAGCAGAAAAATATTTTTGACTAACTATTTAAAAAAAAATTTGAGAAATTTTGTTAAGTTTTTACAAGCAAAAAATATTTCTAAGAAGTTTCAAAGAGAAAAAAAAATTCAAGCTGAAAAATTTTCTAAACAAATCTAAGTTAGACATTTTTGTAAAATATTTTTGAGACATTTACAATTTTTTTAAAGCATTAACTAATCCCAATTTAATGATTTATCAGTTAGTTAATTAAATATTTTATTTCAATATTTTGGCTTCTAGGTTGTAGCGAGGCACTAGACCTTCTTGGTTATTAGATCATCAACCACTTCTAAACAAAGCCTCATACAGAAATTAAACGTTTAATTTTCTCGCTGAAAGCGCTAAATCTAAATTAAGGTTCAAGTTAAACAAGACTTTAGAACCCAATATGAGTTCTAGCCAACTGGATTAATTAGATATTTCTTAGGGATATATTTCTTTGAAATATTTCTAATTTGTCCCTTGTGATATCTAAAGTACCAATTTAGACTGTTAAATTTTCTATAACTTGTATTAGATAAGCATGCATGATTGTTTAAGTTATTTATTTCTTTTTGCAAAATCTCATTTTCTACTTTTATTTTGTCAAATTCTTCTAATGGACAAGATTTTGCTAGAATTACTTTCAAATTTCAAATTTCTTTTTCCAATTTGCAACAATCTTTAGTTAATAGTTTAACAAATTTAAATAATTTATCAGGAGAAAGAGATCGTACCTCACTTACCTTATCGATCTCGTTATCCGTGGCTCCCCCTGAACTGCTGTTTTCTTCCGACGTAGCTCCCCCTTCATCGTTGCTCTCGATTCTCATTTTGGACGAGCATGAATCATAGTCCTCGTCTTGATGACTTGCCATTAATACAAGTCCGAAGAAGGCCTCGATTTCTGATTCGGACGACGTATAATCCCACGTCGCTTTTAGTGTCTTGAACTTGTTTATTTGGACAAGCTTCTTTCCTTTGTCCTTGTCCTTGTTCCTTAGCTTAGGGCAGTTGTCTTTGACATGCCCTTCATTGTTACAGTGGTAGCATCTGATTATCCTTTTCTTTCTACCCTACGGATAGTTAGTTTTACTTGAATTAAACAACTTTTTAAAGCACCTTACCATCATTACCATTTCATCGTCGTCGAGAGAAGATTATGACTCATGTTCGTCTCTCATTGCCTTGAGGGTGATATTGTGCTTCGGCTCCTTCGTACCTGCACATCTCGATTCATGCACTTCAAGCGTAGAAAATAATTCTTCTAAGGTAATAGTTTCTAAGTTCTTAGAGATATAAAAAGTATCTACTAGTGAAGCCCATTTCGTATTCCTAGGGAATGCATTTAATGCGTACCTTAGCGAATCTCAGTTACTTACGTATTCTCCGAGATTCGATAGTCCGGTGATGAGCTCCTTAATCCTCGAGTGAAGATGCACAATTGTTTCATTTTCTTTAAGTCGTAAGTTGGTCAGCTGGTTGCGAAGTAAGTCCCATCTCGCGAGCTTGGCTTCGGACGTCCCTTCGTGTAGCTCAAAGAACTTCTCCCAAAGCTCCTTTGTTGAGTCATAGTTGCTGATCTAGTTGACTTCTTGTGGCGGAAGGACGCTCAGCAGATGGAACTTTGCTTTGTCGTTTGCCACGTAGTCGGCCTGCTCCTTTTTCGTCCACTGGTATTTTTCTTTACCTTCTGGTGTTATAAAACTGAATTCCATTATTAAAAGTAAATGGAAATCAGTTTTTAAAAAATATTGCATTCTCTTTTTCCAGCTAGCGAACTCCCCCTCGAACTTCGGCGGGTATATGCTTGGTCTGACCATCGTCTTTGCTTCGATCAACGGTTAATCCTCTTGAAGCGTCCTTGTTCTGATACCACTTGTTGGGACCATTAGTGGCCGTCTATCAGAGAGTTGAATAGCCCTACACAATATAAAAACAAATACCCTTCTCATACTTTTAAAAGAACACTTGCGTAAATTAAATAAAGAAATAAACTAAAAATACGAGGCTCACAAATTTGACTTGGTTACAACCGGAGAGGTTGTTAATCCAAGGAATGGATCACACTATATATCTCCTTTAGGTGGAGAAGCCTCTTGTAGCAATGAAAGCACAGAAATGAGAAGCTTAGACTAAAAGTAGAGCTCACAAGTGTTGTAATGCTAATTGCTTGTTCATTGAAAAGCTTTTGAACCAAGACTCTATTTATAGCTTTGGTCGGGGCGCATAGAGGGTTCTAGGCGCCTGGAAGGGGATACAACTTTATTCCTTTCACATAGAATGCGTTTGACCACTTTCTGGATAAAATCTAGGTCCGAGCGCCCGAAAGGGTTCCGGGCGCCCCAGACTGGGTCCGGGCCCTCTGCTCCGGTTCAGCTCACCTCGGTCTGGGTCTTCCGCTCCGGCTCCGCTCGCTTGGGTGATTTCAACCACTCGAAATAAGGTTCACCCGAACCCAATATCGGCCTTCTCGAGCAACCTTCCGCTATGACTTCTCATCCCTCGAAAACGCCGCACGCTTCCTTCTCATCCGCCCGCGTACTCTTCGATAGCACCTCGTCCCTCGGACGCACCGAGCCCGTCGGCTCTCTCCTATGCCGTCCTTCTCACTTGCTGCTTCTTTTGCTCAACTTCTTGTGTTTATAAGCTCCTGCACACTTAGACACAAGGTTAAAACACCATAGGACCTAACCTAACTTGATTGATCACATCAAAACAATCTTGGGATTCCAATAGCAGCCACAGCTCTAATTAGATCCTCAAGCTAGAGGAAGAGCAGCTCTAGACTTCCATGCATTGTTTCCCCTTTCCGACACCAGCAGTGCCTAGCAATCGACCGACAATGGATCAAGAGCTAGGGTGCGGCGTCAATGTTGCTTGGCATGAGATCCGCTCTCGTCGTGGCCACATTTAATCCCTCGTGAGGAGCTGATGGTGGTTTGTGTCGTCGATGAAGAGGGGAGGGAGAGGGGCGGCGACGTGACAACACGAGGAGGGCGGCTAGGAAGAGGGGAAGGGGGAGTCGAGTTCGGGCCGACTGTGACACCTCCCACGACGGCTGTTGCTATCACGCCTCAAAGTAGTCCTTGTCTGACAAACGGACAACATCTCCCCTCTTATGACAACATATGGATACATAGCCACTCAAGTGTACATAAACAATAACCTCAATCCACACGGTTGGGTACAATCACAATGGAAGACATAAGGAAACCCACATAAACCAACAAAAATGTATAAATAGAAAAATGTTTGTATACACATATATCTAACCGATAACATACTTTATTTATAACCGATCAAGTAAAGCAACAATAAAAGTAAAACAAAAAATTTTTTTAAAACAAATTTCAAAGCAAATTTTCGAATACTAGAAAGTCAAAATGCTATAACAATGAAACTGAACCAAAGACATCTCAGACGACATGGGGCCAATAATTAGGACCTCCGACCGATGTGACTTTATTTTTTTCTACATGCTAACTTGAAACATAAAAGGAAGCAAAGGGATAGTGAGTAAAAGTTACTCCCTGGGTATATGATAGATGGTGCATGATACTGTTTGCGCGGTTAGCACTAACGGTCTAACTCAAGTTTTGATGAATGACAAAGTAGATTAAGTTAGTTTCGTTGTAATCTAACACTTTGACTAAGTGTGCAGGAGAAGCCAAGCTAGGTCGACGGGCCGATCGGAAAGCTAGCACGAAGCCCAGACAGGTCGACGGGCTGACCGAATGTCTGGCACGAAGCCCATCTAAGTCAACGGGCAGATTGGATAGTTGGCACGTAGTCCAGCTAGGTCGACAAACCGACCAGGTAGCTGGCACGAAGTCCAGACGGGTCGACGGGTTGACCAGACATCTCACAGGTAAGTTAAGGTAAGTCACTAGAAGGAAGTGACTTGGTGAGGACGTGTTCCTAGTTGGGGAACATAGGCGGTGATCCAACTTAGATCCGTTTCAGAAATCTAAGTTGAGATCGTGACTAGATTCCGATCTCGAGGAGACAAAATCTAATTACTACTCTGTTTGATTATAAATTGTTCTAACACTTTATTTTGCAGGGTAATATAACTTTTATTTTGCCTTGGACTAAAATTTTCTTTCAGAAAAAGGAGTTTTCTGGAAAATGGTGGTCCGAGCGCTCGGAGTTGGTTTAGGCGCCCGGAAGGGATTCGGGTGCTCGGAGTTGGTTCGAGCGCTGGGAAGGGATCCGGACGCCTAAGTTGGTCCGAGCGCCCGAAACTGGTCCGGACGCCCGAAAGGCAAAAACTTATCTCGTCACAATATGAAGCGCGCTGATTGGCTAGGCCTATGTCATGGTTCGGGCGCCTGGAAGGGATCCGAGCACCCGGAACACTCCTATACCTCCAGAGCTGAAGATAACAACTGCTTCCTACGATTGCTCTATTGCGCTCTGCTCCTGTGACGCGACGGCGCTTCTCTGACAACTTGTAGCTCAAGTTCTTTTTATTGTTATCAATGTTTTCTTTTTAATAGTTCTTGTACTTACTATTGTAATCCTGCCACGCCTCGGGGGAGTCCCTGCTAGAGGAAATTTCGGCAGCATCTCCCCTGTACGGGTGACAATATGAAACTTAACTACATAGCCCTCAGGGCCTCTCATAATCCTCGGCCAACACAGCCAGAACATATACAATAATATAAACAATAATCAACGCAGTTTATAATAAATCAGCTTCCGACTGACTACACAACACATCACAACACGTAGTTTATTATACAACCTACTCCACTACTCGAGGAAAACACAACTCACAACGAAAAACCATTGCAGCGGAAAACAAGGGTAGTATACCAAAACTGTAAAATACCGAACCAGATAATAACAAAAAAAAAAAAGATTAATGGGCGAATAATCTTATTGGAATTTTTAGAAATTTTTAGAGATTTTCGGAGATTTAATCGGAGCCCATAGGGTGTATTTTGAGGGGATAAAATTATAGGCTTTGGAAAAGGTCTGTTTGAAATATCCAAAAGTGGGAGTTGATTGAGAAATAAACTTAGGGTTTGATTTCTCCTAAACCTAAGTTCGAATTCTATAAATCTATAATCGCCGAACCCTTCTCCCTAAAACCCACCACCGAACCTCCTCTTCCCGAGCCGCACGCGATCTCTCCCTCTCTTGCGATTTTCTCCCCAAATCCACCGGCGATCCTCTCCAGTCCCAGGCCTCTCGCGACGCCACCTCCTTCGTCGAGCCTCTTCTCCGTCGGGCACCAGCCGCCGAGCTACAGCCGCCGCATCTTCTCTTCTCCGTCGAGCCACGACCTCCTTATCCTCACGCGAGCACCAGAGACTTCTTGTTGTGCCCTAATTGATACGGTAAGTATCTTCTCTTGTAGGTATGGATGGGTAGGCTAACAACAAGATTAGGGGTGCTGGCATGGTGTCTACACAAGGTTTTCGCTTGATTTACAAATGGGTTTCGGAGGATTTCGCTTGAGTTCAGTGGACTTTTTCTTACGTATGTTTGCATGTTTTGATGGTTTTGGGGATTCGGTTTCCGTCATTAGTATGAGTAGTTTGGCATGATTTCAATTGTCTCTGTAGGTTTTGTTTAGGGGATGCATTTGCCTTTATTATGCTCTAAAGATTATGTAGAATTGGGAAGAATTTCGTTTGTTGTATTATCTTGATCCTTCCTTCTATTAGTTGCTATATTGTGAATTATTGAGGAATTTAGTGTCTGATCGAGTTTTGTTGTGGTGGTTTTTTTAGAAGTTAAGTTGCAGATTTGTGATTTGGTTATATGTTAGCTAGTGGTATAATGTTACAAAGGAGATTGGCAGCAAGGGATAGCTACGGTATGACATGTGTAATGGATGATATGTTAGTTAAGGTTGCAAGACAGGTGAGGAAAACCATTTTGATTGAAATGTTAGCAAATATTGTTGAGGTTAGCTTTCATACAGTGGGAGTAGATACTGATTAAAAATCCTTATTTCCTTGGGATGTTAATTGTTGAATGAGTTGTATGTTTTGGGATTTCTGGGGATTTGGTTTCAAAATTTGGAGCAGATTTAATGGGTTATACTGTGTTTGATTCATGTTTCCTTGAGGTAGTAACGTAATTAGTAGAGTAATGGAAGATGGGTAGATTGATTGTTATGTATATTATAGATCCTTAGTTTTGCTTCGTATCTTGTATTTGTAGGATTCGAGTTGGATGTGATCTTTGGACTTGTTGCAGACGGTTAGCTCGATTTACATTTAAGGCGGGTACTTCTTGCTTTGTTTCTTTTAGTTCTTGAACTGGTGCATGAACTATTTTTGGATAAGGACTATTTTACCTTGACTCCACTCTTATTTTCCTGCGCTTGATACTTCTACATGATCTTTGAGAAACTCGTTTCCATATCTATGCAGTCTCTTGTCGTTGTCCATGATCAGTAGCAGATACTAGATACCATGTTTGTATGCTTTGACTGTTATTTATTTATATATTATGTTGAGCATGCTGGCTTCATGTAGCATACCTGTTTCTGCCTATATATATATATATGATGACTGTTGCATTATTTGCATCATGTCATTGCATGCATGCCGCATCCTCGGCCACTCGAGAGAGTGGTAGCTGGAGTTGATGCCGCTTGTCCTGTCCTGCCGCACTCGGCCACTCGTGTGAGTGGTAGCTGGAGTACGAGAAGCAGGGACCCCGTTGCAGATGTAGCTAGTTAGCTATTATGCAACTGTCCCCTCGGCCATTTGTGTGAGTGGTAGCTGGAGTGGTGTACAGTCTGTCACTGACCCGGCCTCTCGACCATACAGGGGTCATGGTGCGGAGAGGTGGGCGGGAGTGACCATCCGTGCATACGCTGTTGTTATTATATTTGCTTGGGCTGCTGTTGTTTATATATGCTGTTATTGCTTATTTACTGCTGTCGTATACATACGCTATTATTGCTTGTATATACCTAGCTTGTTGTCTTTGTAGTTATGAGTAGTACTGTAGCAGATTAGTACCAATTCTGTCCTACTATACCTAGCCTAGGATATGGTTTCAGGTATGAGTGATTACTTTGGTCTTATTGTAGTATCTGCTATTTCCTTTATGAGACTGTATACTCTTGGCTCACTTTCTAGTTGTATTTTTCGTTCATGCACTATCTCTCTTTACCCGCTGAGTTCCAATACTCACCACCTCGCAAAATGGTTTTCTTTCGCCAGGTAACAGGTAGATGAATCATGGATGCTTGGAGAGATGTCGGCTGCCAGTCCCACGTCACACTCGAGGATAGTTTTTCTTGTTTTGTTTTAGTATTGTTTGGATGGTATGTTGATTTTGTGTATTTTGTCTTTCAATGAGTCGATGTGAATTTTTGGAGTCTAGTCTGGTGGTTGCAGACATTTTTATTAGTGTCGTTGTTGATTTACGTTCGTATTATTTTGTGTCTTCCGCTGTGCATGTTTCCAGTCATGTGGGTTGTTGTTAACTATGTGGTTGTTTTTATTCATTTATGTCCAGCCAGGTTGGCTGTGTATATTAATTGCGTGGTTATGTTATTTCTATTTTGCATATATATATTCCAGCCGAGTGTGGCTGAGGTATATTTTGTATGTAGTAATGCTTCAGATTGTCCGCCGTACAGGGGAGATGCTGCCAAAATTTCTTCGGACAGGGACTCCTCCGGGGCGTGACAAAAACTCGATATAACATCCATGAGTACAAGATCTACTTATTAGACGCATGTAGATCACAAAACAAGGAAACAAAGTCTGAAAGTAGAAAATCATATATACACGAGATGGGGGACTAGCGACTGAAATCTCCTGACAGCCTTAACCTGAAATAGAAATAAAGCAACGGGGTGAGTTCAACAACTCAATGGGTATCAAGATGGCATGTATAGTAAGATATACCTAACAGTAATAATCATGGAGTACAGTCTCCTGATCAATAACAGGAAATGCGAAAACTGAACAAGCAAAGAAGTTATACTCACTAGGACCTCCTATCCGAATATAAGGGTCGTCAAACTAAACACATCATGTCTCCTATATGCATGTCAATCATATGCAACCACAAAAATGCAGCATCCAAAATGCAGTAATCATAAGCAATAAATGTAATTCATGCATATGATGCAAATGACATGGTCACCCCTAACGCCAGACAGCCATCTCACACACGATGGTGAGACCGAGTGGATAGGACTATGACAACTGTGTACTCTGCCATCACTACTTCTGAGTGACCGAGTGGACAGGATGCTATCGGAGTACACCTATCCTCCTACCCCAAATTATAGTGGGGGAGCGCAATACTCTAATCTCCCTGTGTCATAGTCAAGCGGAGGGATCCCTGT
The DNA here is from genome assembly GCF_018446385.1 of Zingiber officinale. Lineage (NCBI taxonomy): Eukaryota > Viridiplantae > Streptophyta > Magnoliopsida > Zingiberales > Zingiberaceae > Zingiber > Zingiber officinale. Next base: position 79,461,798 of record NC_055997.1, on the reverse strand, counting down.
CCGCTACCACGTTGCAATCACACTACCCATAAGCGGACCAGCGGAGCCCTGACAGAGCAACCTGCTGCAATACACCCTGCCTGATATACCACTATCCATGAATGGTTGTGTGTACAGATCCATATAACTGGTGATGCACTCAACAATAATAGAGCCGACAATTGCTCAGCATGCAATCATGCAAAATGGTGCATGCCACTAAGCATGTAATCCTGAAAATACCAACCTCCTCATAATGAGTACCAAAAGGAAAACCAAGTCAATATCAATGATCTAGGTACACATGCCAAGTAATAAACAAGGTACACATGCCAAGTAATAAACACGGTACACATGCCAAGTAATAAACAAGGTACACATGCCAAATATAAACTAGTAGCTAGACTTGTATCCGGTAATGCACTGTATGCCACTACATAAGTACATAATGCAAGAAACAGAAGGACATAATCATAAATGCATAACAGATAAAAGTATGAGCATACTACAGATATCAAGTAGTGACATACCAAGCAGATATAAACATAACTATTACTACTAGTTATAACCTACTAAGCATATCAAAATGACAATATCAAAAAGATAAGTCAAAGGTACTCGCCTAAAAAATGGAGATCATATCCGAAATAAATCCCACGTCGAGATGCTCGTCTCGAATCAAAGTCCTGTAACAACGCGCATATAATTATCCAATAGCTAAATTCAAATTTCTATTAAACCAAGAAACCTTAATTCTTTCATTATTCTCGGTTAGCTTGACAAACCCGATCTAACTTGAAACCTAGATTAAATTCAACATTTAATCTCAACTGTTTTTGAACAACCACTTGGACCAATTATCCCTAATCTTTCTAGCTTAATTCAGATTAAACTAAAATAAGAATCCAATTCAACAACTCACCCAATTTAGCCCTTCTCTGTTGAATCACAGCTAGAGAAGTTGCTGCTGGAAACCTTAATCGGAGCAACGATGAAGCTACTGCCCTCTATGTAATTCATCCACAGTCAAAACTTAGTATAGCTCCTATCCTTAAATTGTATATTGGAGGTAATCGTTACCTCAAATGTGGCAGTCGGTATTTGGATACCCAGATGATCAGTGCTCCTTGGAGGCCCAACGCTTGTGACGATGATGATAGTACCCAATGCCCAGGATTGTCGGTGCCCTGGGACAGATCTCTCAGAGAGGGACAGACCGGGGAAGCGGTGAGAGATTGATGGTGGAGTGTCGACTAGGGCTCGGCCTTTCTCGTTCCTTGGCTGAAGATCTGCTCGTGTGGAGTGACGACCCTGGGAGGAAGATGACGGGTTGCTAAGTGAGGCGGTGCTCTGCCGGCAGTGTCGACGAGGTTGAGCAGAGACGACACAAAGAGAGATGGGAGAGGGCGAGGCGATGCAAAGGAGAAGAAGAAGCTTGGCCGGCGGGTTTTGTACCCGCTGGAGAAGAGGAAGCGAGGTGTCGTCGGGTTGGGGGAGACGAAGGGATCGGGGAAGAGGAGAAGGCTTCGTGAGAGGAGAGAAGGGATAAGAGGGTTCGACGTCAAGAGAGGCTAGGGCTCGGGTAAGAAATGAAGGAAAAGAAAAAAATCAAAGAAATATTTAAAGAAATTAAATATTTCCTCGTTCAAATAGGATAGCTTAAACAGGATTTCCCCTAGCCTAATACTTTATCCCCTTAACATACGACATACGAGCTCCGAATAATTCTAAAAAAATTTCCCAAAATTCCTAAAATTTCTGTTAAAGTTATTCGTCTATTTAACCTTATTATTTAATTATTATTTAGGTACCGTATTTTACAAATCCTGTTTGTGAACTATTAGTAATTGTCCAATGAAAGCACTCGACGAGTGCGGACCTTGGAGTAGGAGTCGACGAAGGCTCCGAACCAAGTAAAACTGTTTTGTGTTAGCATTGTGATTTTTATTTTCCGCTGCATACTCGCTTCGAATTTTCGATCGCTATTCACTCCCCCCCCCCAAACTTCTATGATCCAATAAGTGGTATTAGAGCAGGTACTGCTCTAAATTAGTACAACCACCAATCGAGCAAGGGGGGTTCTTTTTAAAAGAAAAAACAGATATCGTTTGTATTTAAAATTTATTTTTTTTAAATTAGTGAAATACTATATTTTTTCTCCCACACTGTTAATCCAAGACTAAGTCTTGGCACCTCTTTTTAGTTTTCTATCTTCAGTGCTTAATGGCTCAAGTCGAAAGACGAAGCATTCACGAACCACCTCCATATGAGATGTACAAGAGACATGAATTCAATCTGTGGAGAATGTAGATGAAAACTTTTATCCTCATGAACGACTTCGATGGTGGCATGACACTGAGAAGATCAACACAAAACTCGGAAGTAAACCAAAAGGTAATAAAGTTAGTTTCAGATTTATTACCTAACAAAGTTACTTGCAGAATAGGAAAAGTCAAGAATGACCACGAGTTTTGGACTTGCCTCATCGAGCTTCACAAGGAGCCGTTGGAGTTAGACGATCAAGTCAAAACTGAATCCGGACTCGAGTCAGATCCAACGGAGAAGCCTACTGAATTAGGGGTTGCGCTCAAGGTTAGTAATATTTATCAAAATACCCCTACTAGTAGTAGTTTAAAAAATATGCATGTTAATTTGGATATTTTTGAAAATATAGGTGAAAATAATGTATTTGACAATACATGCAAAAATAGCCCTAGGATATTATCTGATAAAATAAATCTAATTAATTTATAAAATTTAGAAAATCTGAAAATAATTAATAACCCTAAAAATTCAAATGATAACAAAATCAATTTGAATGACTATCTAGATTTTGATCAAGTCAATCAAGACTTTGCTCCAATTGGCATCAACAGTAACTTGGTGAAACAAAACATTGACCAAATTAATTCAGACACATTAATTAATTCAGAAATAATTAATTCAAACATTAAAATAAAATTGAATTAAAAAATTAATGAAATAGATTTAGATGAAATCAATAAATACCTTAACAGATTATTTAATAATCTTGACAATATCAATCTATAAAATTCTATCCAAAACCAAGAAAATTTTAATCTAATAAATTAACTAATAATATGAACTTAAAAGATAAAGAAAATATAAGGATAAATTCAAACACTCTATTAAACTCAAAATCAAATTTAACGAATTCAAAATTAAATATTAAAGAAAATTCAAAATTAACAATTAATAACAAGTTAAAAGATAAACCTTTAAAGAAATATAATACAAACAATTTAATCAATTCAAATTTAAAAACTAATAAAAACTTAAATATTAACAATAATCTATTAAAGAAAGGCAATTCAATTAATTTAATAAAATTAAAATTGAAAGAATACACTCTTTTAAAGAAGGATAATTTGACCAATTTAATTAATTCAAAATTAAAAACTTAAATTTAAATTACAAATTAAACATTAAATCTTAACTAAAACTAATCTTAATTATATAAAAATCTTTAAAAAATCAATAATTTAGGGGAGGCTCCAAACTAATTGGCATCTTCAAAAATAACCTACTCGATAGAGTAATTATGATTAGATTAAAAAGGGGCAAAAGTTCAATTTGACCTACGGTACTGATGAAGTTTTGGATGATAGTAGGTTAGGGATGATTCTGTATTACAGTTTGGAGGAGGAACTTTATGACACCCTTGGGGAAATGCACCTAGTGCAGTAGCTAATATGGTGGCTTTAGAAGCGTGCGTACAAGGTCGTATTGAGGGACGTGATCTTGCTCGTGAAGGTAATGAAATTATCCGTGAAGCTTCCAAATGGATCCTTGAGCTAGCCGCTGCTTGTGAAGTATGGAAAGAGATCAAATTTGAATTCGAACAAGTACATAAGCTAGATAAAGAGAAAAGCTAAGTCACTACAAAAAATACCATTATTACCGACTGAATTTTCCATCGATATTCCGTCGGTATATGACATTACCGATGGAATACCGACGGAATTTATGATATCGGAAGTATTTTGGTCGGCATTCACTTTACCGACAAAAAAGTATATCCGTCGGTACGTACCGACGAAATTATATATTCAGTCGGTATATTACCGACTGACTTTCTTACCCGTTGGTAAAAAATCAAACGGCGCTAAACGGAGCTTACCGACGGAATTATAGTTTCCGTCGGTAAACCCCGACGGAATCCGTAATTCCGTCGGCAAACCCCGACGGAATAAAAGATTCCGTCGGTAAACCCCGACGGAAACAAGTATTCCGTCGGTGTTTGCCGACGGAATTACGGATTCCGTCGAGGTTTACCGACGGAAACTATAATTCCATCGGTAATATATCGCAAAATACCACTGTGCTTTTCGATAATATACCGACGGAATTATAGTTTCTGTCGGTAAAAAATTGGAAAAAATTTGAAATCCTGCCCCTGTTTTACTAGTTTCCCATATACAAATTTAATACAAATACAAACCATCACAGGCGATGGTATCACAAACACAATCCACACAATATATTCACAACATACAACAACAAGATCACAATATAAATCAATCCACAATCTCCAAAATACAACATACAACAAATATATAAACATAACTGAACGACAAATAGAAAATCTCCAAATTATAATAAAATCTAAGTATCAAGTTCTCACAATCAAAAGTATCTAAAAGTATACAAGTGAACAACAAATACAAAATATCCAAAATACATACCATGATACATCACTTATACATATATCCGAATATAATCCTGTAAAAGTCAAATACAATAGATTATGATTAGAATAAATCGATGCAAATGTAATATAACTCAAACATTGTTATATATAATTAAGTTTACTTGTAAAAAAAAATACCTGGATTTTATTTTGGATAACCAATAATAGTGGTGATGGTGAATGTATCAGTATGAACTCCTGAAAAATGTAAAACACTTTAAGATAAACATCTAATAATATCCCAATACAATAAATATATTTGACTTAATGAATTTCTAAAAAAATCTAAAAAAAAATCAAGTTATAGTTAAACATACCTCAACAAAATCTAATCATCAGCAGGGTCTGGGTCTGATGGGTCTGGGGTCTCCTCTGACTGGGGCTGCTGTGATGGGTCCCATCGTGCAATGATTGCTTACATCTGGGCCAATGCCTGCTCCTGTGCAGCCCACTTCTTCTCCCACTTCTGATCCATGGTAGTCATCTGAGTCTTCAAGTCTTGGTTTTCTTTTCTTAATGATTCCACCTCAGAAGAAGAAGAAGAGGAACTCGCACGGCCCCTAGGAGTCCTCAAGCGATCAAATACCACCTTGGCCTGGGAACCAAGGCCGTAGAGGGAGGAGTTCTTTGTCCTTCCACCCACAACATCATAATAAATTTCATTTATTTCCTGGGTGGATAGATCCTGTGACTCCCCTCCCTCTACTGGTGGCTGAGATGCCTGAGCAACCCTGCTTGTCATTTCATCCTGTGTAGAAAAAATATACAATTTATATATTATACACAATTATTAAAGCTAATTAATCATTATTAAAGATTAAATATAAATTGCAAGTTAATAATTCAAACCCCAATGTTCTTTGATCGATCATCAATATATGTGCCATCCTTTCTCTGGTGAGTTTTGAGAAAGATCTCCAAGCAAGTGGGTTGTCTTTCTAAAGAACACTCCTGCATGCACAAATAAATTTGACTAAAATTATACAAGTTCATTAATAAATAAAAAATTAATTTATATAACTTTAAATTAAAATTACCAGATCCATAGCGTGCTCAACAATGGATCGAGATCCTGATGTATGCCGAGCATATCCAGTACTCGGGCCACCTGGCTCTGTATTCCTATTCGCTCGAGCTTTTAGAGCCTTTGTCTGCCATCTTTCTGCAGACCAAGTGGTCGTCCATGCACTCCAAATCTCGTCGGATACATAAGCAGGTCGTGTGCCATCCTTTCTCACATAGTATAATAGGTCTTTGTACAACTTGGCACAATAAATATTCCAAGTTTTTGCAAATTCTACCTCGTGCCCCTCCTCCCATGTATATTTTTTCTGCAATTTTAAAATAAAATTTTAGAATATTAAAGGATAAATATAATGTACACATTCAATTTACTTACCACAAATTCTTGATAATAGAAATCCTTAGTTCCAGCATCTACATGTCTCCATGTAGTCCCAGATATGCAGACTCTTTCCTTAAATTTCCGTGTGATATATGTGGATACTCGATGGCCGTCGGGAGTAAACCTACATATAAGCAATATTAAGACATAAGATATATGTTATAATAAAGAACTTGAATTACTAATAATAATAAAAATACTTACGACTCTCCAACAACCCTAAGTACAGTGGATCCACGGAGTGGTATTGGAAGATCTGCCATGATACCTTATATCTACAAAAACATATTACAGCACATCATAATAAGTCTTTAATAGCATGATAAATAAGCAACAAAACATGATTAAAGCATAACTTACTAGATGAATAATAATGCTAAAATTTAATCAATCCTAGACTCTGGAAGCATTTCTACTCAACATTAACAGTTTGTAAGTCGTCATCGCTAGACTCTGTTAGTTCAACAAAATCCTCACTGCTGGATTTCTCTCCATCATCTATCTCCTCGTCAGTGGCATTACCATCTACAAGTAATTGTGATGTAGATTGGATTTGTGAATCAACCGAATGTCTCTCTACTTCGTCATTCTGAAATGCATCATGGTTTTGAGCAGTAATAGTGTTCGGCATTTCTATGGTAGAATGAGACTTCAATCGACAAACAGACAACCATTCACTAGCTCTTCTTCTCTTCATAGGATATTCAAGATAAACCACCTGACCCGCTTGTATTGCAAAAATGAAAGGTTCAAACTTATTGAACCTTCTGTTTGCATTAACCTCTACTAAATTATAATTTGGATGTATTCTGGTACCTGTTCTTGGGGTTGGATCATACCATGAACATTTGAACAACACACACCTTTTTATCGGTAATGCAGGATACTCAACCTCTATAATTTCCTCAAGTCTACCATAGTAATCAAACTCAGTGTTATTGGTGTCGATAGATCCTTTAACGCAGACACCAGAATTAAAAGTTAATCTCTGCGAATCTCGTTGTCTCACATGGAATTTGAGACCATTAACATAGTAACCCGAATAGACCATTATTTGGTGTAGGGGTCCAGATGCAAGATTCAATATTCTATCATCTTATACATTAGATATTCTTCGGTCTTTCACCTATCAAAATAGTAATACGAAAAATTAGGACCGAATTTATTTTAATAAAGAATTATAAAAATTTCTCTAACTCACATATATTTGAAACCATAATGCAAATTCGGTCTCTAACTTTTCAGCAACCTCACTTGCAGTCATTGATGGATTTTGAAGATGTAATTGTTGCTCATACAAGCTTTGAAAAAAGGTAATTATAAGAAAATTAGGATATCAAGCAATTAACTACAATGAAATAAAAGCTTGATTAGAGAAGTTAACTTACTTTATGTAGGGTTTGACCTCATCACAGTTTAAGAGTATATATGTTCTTGCAGCATGGTATTCTTGTTGAGTTAACCATCTAGAAACAGATGCACCCATTGGTTTACCAGAAAATTTGAAAATAGAAAACATCGATGGATCTATATTCTGAGTATCATCGGAATTTCTAGGACATTTGCGGTGTCTGGTTTTAACATTATCAGCAAAATAATAAGAGCAGAAAGAAGATGCTTCCTCCACCAGATAAGCATTACATATTGACCCTTCAACTCTTGCTTTATTACGAACATTATTTTTTAATTTTCTCAAAAACCTTTCAAATGGGTACATCCATCTGTACTGCACAGAACCAGCTATTCGTGCCTCATATGGTAAATGTACCGATAGATGTTCCATTGAATCAAAAAAACTTGGTGGAAATATGCGCTCCAACTTACAAAGTATGAGAGGAATGTCAGTCTCTAGCTGAATCATATCAACCGTCATAATACACCTCGCTGTCAAATCTCTGAAAAAAAGACTCAACTCTGTAAGTGCTTGCCAAACATTATTGGGAAGTAAATCATGAAAAGCTATTGGAATAAGTCTTTGCATGAACACATGACAGTCATGGCTCTTCATTCCAAACATCTTTAATTTGTTCATGTCAACGCATCGAGCCATATTCGAAGCATATCCATCTGGAAATTTGATTTCTTTTAACCAACTACATAAAGCTTGTTTACCATCTTTGTCCAATGTATAACAAGCTTTTGGAAACTTATTGGTTGTTTCATTCTGATGCAATTATGGTCTATTGACTAGTTCTTTTAATTCTTCACGTGATTTTGCAGTGTCCTTAGTTCTTCCAGGTACATTCATCACAGTGTTGAAGATATTATCAAAGAAAATTTTCTCAACATGCATCACATCTATATTATGTCGAATGAGTAGATACTTCCAATAAGGCAACTCCCAGAATATGCTCCTTTTCTTCCAACCACACTTGCACATCCTCACAAGATACTTATTTATCTCATCATAATTAGGCTGAGATACTGGGAGGAATCCATAACTATCTATTTGTTCAATGATTTCTTCACCTGAAGTATGGACTGCTGGGGGAGGTTTTCTGACTACAACATTTTTTAGAAAATTTTTCTTATTTCGCCTAAAAGGGTGATCCAGTGGTAGAAATTTACGATGATTATCAAACCAAGATACCTTCCCACTGCAAGGCAATGAAAATGCATCGGACTCTGTCATGCAATGTGGGCATGCTAATTTACCAGCCGTGCTCCATCCCGACAACATTGAGTATGCTGGAAAATCACTGATCGTCCATAATAAGGCCGCATGCAATGTAAAATTAGTTTTACTTGCAATATCATAAGTAACCGACCCTACATTCCATAATTCATTAAGCTCGGCAATTAGAGGTTGCAAGAAAATATCTATCTTATCTTTTGGATTGGCTGGACCAGGAATAAGCACGGTAAGAAACATAAATTCATCTTTCATGCACATCCATGGTGGTAAATTGTACGGTGTTAACATAACTGGCCAAGATGAATATTGTTGTCCCGACTGACCAAATGGTTGAAATCCATCTGCAGAAAGTCCCAATCTCACATTTCGTGGTTCTATTGCAAAGGAGGGAAAAACAGTATCAAGATGTTTCCATGCAGGAGAATCACAAGGATGACACATTATACCTCCTTCATGCTCATGCTCATGCTCATGATGCCACAACATGTGGTAAGCTGTAGCTGCAGATGCATACAAGCGTTGAAGTCTAGCAGTTAACGGAAAATAATACATCACTTTTCAAGCAATATTTTTCTTCTTCTTCCCTGGTATGCGATTACGATGCTTAAAACGAGGGTGAGTACAGATTTTACATTCATTCAAATCACTGTCTTCATTCCAAAATATCATGCAGTTGTTTATACAACAATCAATTTTCTCTACAGGAAAACCTAAACCTCTGATCAATTTCTTTGTTTCATAGAAGCTATCAGTCATTATGTTATCAGTAGGGAGCAACTCTGACATCAATTGACAAATGTCATCGTAACATCTTTCTGAGAAATGATGTTCTGCTTTCATATTCAATAACCTTGCTGTAGCTGATAGTTGTGAATGACCAGAAGGAATGCCTTCTCACACTTCTCTTTCACTAGCCTTTAACATTTCATATAGTTGCTGATATTCAGGGGTTGGTATTTCATCTATATTCAAATAATCAACTGCATTCATCGCATCTTGAACCATTGATTGCATTGAAATATCAATATTATTTGATGCTTCAGGAGCTGTAACAGTAGTCCCAGAATACGAACCACCAGATGACCCAATTGGTTCATATATATAAGGTTCTCCGTGGCAATACCAATTGTAGTAATTTGGCACAAATCCATTTCTACATATGTGCATTTTTACGGTATCTTCATCACGAAATGCTCTATTTTAACATTTTTTTATGATTGCATGGACACCGTAACTCAGAACCATTCATACATTCTGGATGACTTTTAGCAAAAATCATAAACTGTTCAATTTCAGCAATAAAATCATCTCTGATAAAACCATTGTCTAATCGATTGTACATCCAAGCTTTGTTCATATGCATTGGTATAACCTAAAGAGATTATAAATTTAAACATTATTAAACTTGTTGTATCACTTGAAATAAGTTTAAATAAAGAATTATGTGCACAATTTCATCTCACGATCATCATATCATATTACCATAAATCACCTCTACACTAAAACAATTAAATGAAACTATTATAAACATGTTGTTCCTTATAGCATTATCAAATGAAATAATCATACATATATGAGAAGCATCGATCAAACTACATTTTATGCAAGTACAATAGCGAAATTGATCAAAATATGTCACGACACTTAAATTTTCTAGGGTTTACATTGTGTTCAGCTACGAACAGTAACAAAGCACCGCTACAATTGTGAGCAGGCTGCTGGCCGCGAGCAGCGAGTCGTGAGCAGGCCGCCAGTCGCGAGCATTGAGGCGCGAGCAGCCCGCTGGCCACGAGCAAGCCAGCGGCCGCAAGCAGCCCGCCGGCCGCAAGGACCCTGCCGGCCTCGAGCAGGCCGCCGGCCGCAAGCACTTTGCCGGCCGTGAACAGGCCGCCGGCAGCGATCCGTGAGCAGGGTGCGGCTGCCGACCGTGTGAAAACGCAAACGAGAGAGGAGAATAGAAGAGCATACCTGAGAGATCGCCGGAACGGTGTGAACGGGAGGAAAGAGCGCCGAGATCGCTGGAGAGAGCCGCCGAAAATCGTCGCCGCTGAGGAAAGAAAGAGGTCGCGCGAAGAGGAAAGGGACAATCTGTGCCCTAAAACGTGATTTACCGACGGAACATTAATTCCGTCGGTAATCACCGACGGAATGGTTAATTCCGTCGGTGATTTCGGCTAGTTATCGGGTAAAGTTTAGCGAATGCAAAGAAAACGGGTACGGGCGGAAACTTACCGACGGAATATGCTTTCCGTCGGTATAATAAAACCCTAAACCCGTTACTTACCGACTGAATATCATTCCGTCGGTAATGTTTACGCCCGCACCCGCCTATTTACCGACGGAATAAGAAGTCCGTCGGAAATACACAAAAATTCTAACGGCGATATTATGACTCCCCGACGGAATAGTTATTACGTCGGTAATTACCGACGAAAATATTAATTCCGTCGGTGATTACCGACGGAAATTTAATTCCGTCGGTAATTACCGACCAATATAAATCTCGTCGGTACGTACCGACAGAGGTATTTTCAGTCGGTATACGTCGACGGAGTTGAGATTCCGTCGGTACTCCCGTCGTTAAACTCATGCATTTTTGTAGTGAGTGTGCATAATTCAATAATTCCTGTTTGTTCTCCTAATTGATTGAAATTAAAATTAAAATTGGCCCAATCTTTTCCTAGGAAGATATGGCTTCGACTTGATGCATTTGGCTTAGTGAAACTAACTGAAACTACTCCTTACGAATCTTAACTAGTTAGACCAAGGTTTTATATTAAGTTCAGTGGATAGGACTATTTGAAAAACGTCGAAAGCATGGTTACTCTAATGATATCCAAGTGACTCACCATAGCTCAGAAGTTTATCCAAAAAATGTCAGTTTGTTGAGCCCAAAGCTAAACCTGAATCTAACACAAGGTTAAACTAAATCCTAAAATTGAACTTAACTTCATCTCGCAAAAATTATAGAATTCCCTGATTGAAAACATAGATTGGGTGAAATAACTAAAGATTTTAAAATTTAAATTTAAATTAAATTAAATCAAATTAAATTAAAATAAAAATCAAATTAAATTTAAAACTAAATTAAATTTAAAATTAAATTAAATTAAACTAAATCAAATTAAATTTAATTTCAAATTCAATTTCAAATTATTTTAAAAATTATGTTAACTTAAAAATATACTTTACAAAAATATTATTTTTAAATAAATTATTTTAAATTTTTATTAATTTAAATATATTTTAAGAATTATTTTAACTTAAAAATAATTTTTAAAATATTTTAAAAAAATTTAAGATAAAAATAATATTAAAAATAATTTTAAAAAATATTTTAAATTAAAAATTATTTAATTATTTTAACATAAAAAATATTTTAAATTTAAAATTATTTTAAAAATTATTTTAAGTTAAAAATTATTTTATCAAAAATTATTATCTTAAAAATTGTTTTAAATTAAAAAAAATTTATTTTAAAAATGATGATAAATTAAAAAATTATTTTAAACTTAAAAAATATTTTAACTTCAAAATATATATTCAAAATTACTTTAAAATTACCTTAAAAAACTATTTTTAAAATTAATTAAAAATCTATTTTAAAAATTATTTTAAAATAAACTAAAAATCTATTTTAAAATTATTTTAAATTAACTAAAAAATTTAATTTAAAAATTATTTAAAATTAACTTAATAATCTATTTTAAAAATTATTTTAAAATTAACTTAAAAATCTATTTTAAAAATTATTTTAAAATTAACTTAAAAATTTATTTTAAAATAAACCTAAAATAATATTTTAAAAATTATTTTAAATTAACTTAAAAATATATTTAAAAATGATTTTTAAATTAACTTAAAATACTATTTTAAAAATTATTTTAAAATTAACTTTAAAATATTTTTTAGAAATTATTTTAAAATTAACTTAAAAATCTATTTTAAAAATCTATTTTAATAATTAACTCAAAAATATATTTTAAAAAATTATTCTAATTTTTATCTTTACTTAAAATTAAATTAAATTTAATTAAATTAAATTAAACTAATTAAATTAAATTAAACTTATTAAATTTGTTAAATTTAAAATTTTAATTAAAAATAAAATTTAAAACTTAAATTTAAATTAACTTAAACTTAAATTAAACCTAAGTTTAAAATTAAAATTAATTCTAATCTATGTTACTTAACTTAAATTTAAACTTAATTTCACAAATTGAAATTAATAACTTATTTAACTTACTTAATTCCTAATCTTAATTTAAAAAAATTAACATAACCTACTTATCTCCTAATTTATTTAACAAATTAATTAATCTATTAATACTCTCAATCAAAATCCTGTTAAATATTCATTTTATAAAATCTTTAAAAACAATGTTTTAAAAAATCCTTTAAAAATTATTTTAATAATCCTTTATAAGTTATTTTAAAAATCCTTTAAAAATTATTTTTTAAAAAAAAATATTTTAAAAGTTATTTTTAACTTTTGAAAATCCTTTGAAAATTATTTTTAAAAATTTTTTTAAAAAATTATTTTAAAAAATCCTTTGAAACTTATTTTAAAAATCCTTTAAAAATTATTTAAAAAAAATCTTTTAAAAGTTATTTTAAAAAGTCCTTTAAAATTATTTTTAAAAATTATTTTGAAAATCCTTTAAAAAAATTCTTTTAAAAATCATTTTTATAAAAAATCTTTAAAAAATCATTTTTAAAAAATATTCTTTTAATTTTTTTTAAAATCCTTTTAAAAATTGTTTTAAAAGTTACTTTCAAAATCATTTTAAAATTTAGACGCTTAACTGAAAACTTAAATCATAATTTATCTGAATTAATGATTAACTTAAATTGAAGCGTAACTTTACTTTGTTTAATAATTTTAAGAAATTTAACTCTGAATTAATACTGACTTAGTTAATCTAAGTTAAATTTAATAAATAGGATGATGTAAATGAAAAATTAACTTATAACTTAGAATTTCATTAAATCAATTAATTATTATGAAATGTAAAGTTATTTAATTATTGAATTGAGTCGAGTAAAAGTTAATCAATAAACCTTAACAAAATGTTGCACATTTTAATATACTCAAACCTTAATATAAATTAAGGGGGAGTAATAAATTAAGAAGGAGTAATAGATTCAGAGGGAGTATCAAATTTATAGAGAGGATCAAATTTTTTATATTTACTTAGAAAATTATTTCCTTAGGTTTTTTTTAGATTTTTTTTAATTATTCCTTATCAAATTTCTTTTAAAAATCTTTTTTGAAAATCCTATCTCATTTTAAAAAAAAATACTTTGAAATTCTTATTTTAATTTTTTTGGCAAATATTTTCAAAAACTTATTTAAAAAATAATGTTAGATTCAGAAGGAGGATTAATTCAAATTATTTTCATACTAAGTAAAAATATTTGTAACAAAATTATTTTCTCTTTTGAAAATACTTTTGAAAATTATTTTTAAAAAGTGTTTGCCATCTCTTTAAAAATACTTTAAATCTACTTTAATTTTATTTTTAAAAATTCGCTTTCATAAACTTGTTTTTGAAAATAGCTTTCATAAACTTATTTTTAAAAATTAGTTTTCGTAAACTTATTTTTGAAAATTGCCTTTCATAAACTTATTTTTGAAAATTGACTTTTATAAACTTATGTTTGAAAATTATTTTTAAAAATTTGCCTTAATTTTGCAAGATTATGTTTGAAAATTGGTTTCATTTTGCAAAACTTGTTTTTGAAAAGTAATATGAAAATTACTTTAATTTTGCAAACTTATTTCAACTTACAAAGTTAGTAGGTTTTTGTCTTAATATTTCTGATAAAAGGTTAGCAATTTTTCAAAAACTTAGCTATTTTGAAAAAGTTAAAGGATGTTGAAAATTATTTATGATTTCAAAGCTTATATTTTTGCCTTAAACGCCTTTTTCAAAATTTTCTTTTAACTTGTTTTCTACATTAAACTCCCCCATGTAACTCTGACTTTAGTTAGCATTCTCTATTGCATTTTTTTTACTTAGCCACTTATTCCTATCTATTCTATGTTTTTGATGAATGTCAAAGGGGGAGGGTTAGGTGGTTTAAGTTAGTTAGCAACAAAATATCAAACATAAAACAAGACTAACTTAAAAACCATGTCGTTGATTATAATTGCTTACTTTTTGGATATTTTTTCACTAACTTAACTCAGGTTGTCATTGCATCAAAAAGAGGGAGATTGTTGGTGCGGTTAGCACTAATGGTCTAACTCAGGTTTTGATGAATGACAAAGTAGGTTAAGGTAGTTTTGTTATGATCTAACACTTTGACTAAGTGTGCAGGAGAAGCCCAGCTAGGTCGACGGGCTGACTGAATAGCTGGCAAGAAGCCCAAACAAGTCGACGGGCTGACCGGATGTCTGACACGAAGCCCAGCTAGGTTAATGGGTAGATCGGATAGCTGGCACGAAGTCCAGCAAGGTCGACGGGCCGACCGGGTAGCTGCCACGAAGTCTAGACGGGTCGACGGGCTGACCGGACGTCTGACAAATAAGTTAAGGTAAGTCACTGGAGGGGAATAACTTGGTGAGGACGCACTCCCAATTAGGGAACTTAGGCGTCGATCCAACTTAGATCCATTTCAAAAATCTAAGTTGAGATCGTGACTAGATTCTGGTCTCGAGAATATAGAATCTAATTACTACTTTGTTTGATTATACATTGTTCTAACACTTTGTTTCGCAGGGTAACATTGTTGTAACCCTAAGGTATTTTGATGTGATCAAACAAGTTAAGTTAGGTCATGTTTGGTTCAACCCTTGTGTCTAAGTGTGTAGGAGCTTAGGAACACAGGAAGTCGAGCGAAAGACGCAGCTAGCGAGAAGGACGACATAGGGAGAGAGCTGACAAGCTCGGTGCGTCCGAGGGACGAGGTGCCCGTGGAAGAGTACACTGGTGGACGAGAAGAACGTACGCAATGTTCGAGGGACAAGAAATCGAGAAGAAAGGCTGCTCAAGGAGAAGGTCGGAAGTTAGGTTCGGGTGAGCCCTATTCCGGATGGCCGATATCACCCAAGCTAGCGGAGCCAGAGCGGAAGACCCGGATCGAGGCGAGTTGAACCAGAGAAAGATCCCGGACGAAAAAGTCAACCAGAGTTGACTTTGGGTGTTCGGGCACCCGAAACAGTCTGGGGCGCCCGGAACCCTTCCGGGCGCCCGCACCAAGCTTTTATCTAGATCACTGTCAAAATCGTGATCCGTGAGAATGTGATAAAGTTTTATCCGCCCAGGGCGCCCGGAACCCTTCGGGGCGCCCCGAATAGTGCTATAAATATAACACTGATTTTCACAGTTCAAACAACTCACTTGTAATCCAGTTCTTTCAGTTCTACATTTTCTTTTGTGCTGTCAACGTTGTAAAGAGGCTACTCCGCCCGAAGGAGATCGTTAGATAGTGCGCCATACTTTCTTTGGATTAGCAATCCTCTGATTGCAAACTAAGTAACTCTTTTGTGTATGTTCTCTTGTTTAGTCTCTTTTTGTTTTAATTACAAGTGCTATTTATTTAGTTGAAAATTCGAGAAAGTTTGAATTTATTTTTCAGGGCAATTCACCCCCTCCCCTCTTGCCGGTCTCCAAAGGGACCAACAAGTGGTATCATAGCAAGGACGCTTCAGAAGGACTAACCGCCGACCGAAGCAAGCAACCAATGGTCGGACCAAGCATTGTTCCACCAAAATTCGAGGGAGACTTTGCACACTGGAAGCGTCGTATGAAGGTATTTCTGAAAATTGATTTTGAAATTCATCTAATTCTAAAATATGATTTTATAGCTCCTACAAATCAGAATGGAGAGGAAAAAGAAGAGAGTCTTTGGACAAAAAAGGAACAAAGTGATTCCGTTGCAAACAACCAGGCGGAATATCACTTGCTGAGCATGATGTCGTCTCAAGAAGTCAACCGCATCGGAAGTTATTCGTCCGCCAAAGAACTCTGGGAAAAATTCCAGGAACTCCACAAAGGGACATCCGAAGCCAAACTCGTAAGGAGAGATATACTTCGGAACAAGCTGACGAACATCCTTCTGGAAAGAAGTGAGAAAGTAGCTGATCTACACGTAAAGGTAAAAGAGTTAATTACCGGACTCGAGAATCTCGGTGAAACGGTAACCAACCGGGATACCATACGCTACGCACTTAATGCTTTCCTAGAACTCCAGAATGGACGACAATCATTGACACCTACAACATTTCAAAGGACCTGGAGGTAAGTACCCTAGAGGAGTTATTTTCTACTGTTGAATTACATGAAACCAGATGTACAGGGACAACAAAGTAATCAAGCCAGATTATGGCGCTAAATGCAACTAAGAAGGATGAACCCAAGTCAGATTCAAAAGAACATCAAGAAGCCTATATGGTAAGGAATTTTAAAAAAAAATTAGATCTAATAAATTTAAAGAAATGTAGAATAAGAAGAATCCAAGAAATAGAAGAAGGGTTCGTTGCTATTAGTGTCAAAAAGAAGGACACTTAAAAGAGGATTGCTCAGAACTCAAGAAGGGCAAAGTAAAGATACCCAAGAAGAACAAAAATCTAAAAGCTACTTGGGACGATAGTTCATCATCTGAGTTCGAGATACAAGAATATGTCAGGTTAGCACTGATGGCAAGCTATGAAGGGCAAAGTACATCATAACCCAACATCGATAAAGGGGGAGCGATCTCAGATGCATGCAGCGAAGCAAGGGGAAAGTCAGGCTTCAAGTCTGATATGGTAAGTGAGGTATGCCTCTTACCTCCTGAGCAGCTTTATTTTGGACTTAAATCTATGACAAATTCTTGTACAAATTAAAAAGTAAAAATAATAAATAAAAAAATAAAAACGTAGAAATAAAATTAATTTTAGTAAAATCATGTCTTATAGAAGATTTTGATAAAATAAAACTTGAAAATGAAAAATTAAAAGAAGAAATTGAAAAATTGAAAAACTCCACATGTTCAAATCTTTCTGTTTTTAGAAATTATAGAGGATTAAACTGGTACTATAGGTTTCACCAAAGTCAAATCAGAAAAATATCAAAAGTCTATATACCTAGAAAATAGTTAATTAATCCTGTAGAAAGGAACCTCTATTGGGTTCCAAAAAATTGTTTAACTTAAAAATTAAAATTAGACTTAGCATTTTCAGCGAGAAAATTAAACAGTTAATTATTTTATGAGTCTTTATCTAAGAAAGTGGTTGTTGCTCCAATAACCAAGAAGGCCTAGTGCCTCGCCATTGCCTGGAAGCCAAGTATTGAAATAAACAGTTTAATTGACTAACTGAAAAAGCATTAAAATTGAAATTAAATAATGCTTTAATGCTTTAAAGGGTTACTCAATTTGGTTTAGAAAATTAAAATTTAGAAAAAAAATTCTCAATTTTTTTAACTTAAAAAAATTGTAATCTTAGAAATTTCTCAAAAATATTTCTTTTTGCAAAATTGTCTAACTTAAATTTACCAACTTAAGAAAGTTTTTTTTACTTAGAAAATGCAGTATTTGAATTATTTCTGTTAAAATATTTTTTTAAGTTAGTTAATCCGTTGCACATATTTTTATCTTAGAAAATTTTCCTACTTAGCAATTTTTCTTACTTAGATAATTTTTTTTACTTGCCAAATCTTTTTAAAATTTAAATTACCTTAGACTTGTTAAAAGAACCCCAATATTTTATGTGATCAAAGGGGGAAAAGAATGTTAAGTGTAGGGGGAGGTGTATTTAAAATTTCTTTCATTGAAAAATCTTACTTACACTTATTTGCAACATTATTTGTTTCTAAATTATGTTTGTTTTACCCTAACTTATCTTGGGTTGCTCACATTAAAAAGGGGGAGATTGTTGGAACCCCAAGGTGTTTTGATGTGATCAAACAAGTTAAGTTAGGTCCTGTTTGGTTTAACCTTTGTGTCTAAGTGTGCAGGAGCTTAGGAATACAAGAAGTCGAGCGGAAGACATGGCTAGCGAGAAGGACGGCACAGGGAGAGAGCCGACGGGCTCGGTGCGTCCGAGGGACGAGGTGACCGCGAAAGAGTATACCGGTGGATGAGAAGAACGTACACGATGTTCGAGGGACGAGAAACCAGGAAGGAAAGCTGCTCGAGGAGAAGGTCAGAAGTTGGGTTCGGGTGAGCCCTATTCCGAATGGCCGAGATCACCCAAGCTAGCGGAGCCGGAGCGGAAGACCCGGACCGAGGCGAGCTGAACCGGAGCAGAGTCCCGGACGAAAAAAGTCAACCAGAGTTGACTTTGGGTGTCCGGACACCTGGAACCATTCTGAGCACCCGGATCGAGCTTTTATCCAGATCGCGGTCAAAACCGCGATCCGTGCGAAGGGGATAAAGTTTTATCCCCCTTAGGGCGCCCGGAATCCTTCGGGATGCCCCGAACAGTGCTATAAATATAGCACTGATTTTCACAGTTCAAACAACTCATTTGTAATCCAATTCTTTCAATTCTACATTTTCTTTTGTGTTGTCAACGTTGTAAAGAGGCTACTCCGCCCGAAGGAGATCGTCAGATAGTGCGTCATACTTTCTTTGGATTAGCAATCCTCTGATTGTAAACCAAGTAACTTTTTTTGTGTCCGTTCTCTTTTTTAGTCTCTTTTTGTTTTAATTACAAGTGCTATTTATTTAGTTGAAAAACCGAGAAATGTTGAATTTATTTTTCAGGGCAATTCACCCCTCCCCTCTTGCCGGCCTCCAAAGGGACCAACAAACATAACTTTTATTTTACCTTGGACTAATATTTTCTTGCAGGAAAAGAAGTTTTCTAGAAAATGGTGGTCCGGGTGCCC
Source organism: Zingiber officinale (assembly GCF_018446385.1). Lineage (NCBI taxonomy): Eukaryota > Viridiplantae > Streptophyta > Magnoliopsida > Zingiberales > Zingiberaceae > Zingiber > Zingiber officinale. Next base: position 79,442,248 of record NC_055997.1, on the reverse strand, counting down.
GGAGTTGAATCTCATCGCAATATGGAGCGCGCTGATTGGCCGAGCCTACGTCACGGTCTGGGCGGCCGGAGCACTCCTATATAGGGAGCCTACCTCCAGAGCTGAAGATAACAACTACTTGCCACGACTGCTCTATTGCGCTCTGCTCTTGCGACACGACGACGCTTCTCCGACAACCTGTGGCTTGAGTTCCTTTTATTGTTGTCAGTATTTTATTTTTAATAGTTCCTGTACTTATTATTGTAATCCTGTTTGTGAACTATTAGTAATTGTTCAAAGAAAGCACTCGACGAGAGCGGATTTTGGAGTAGGAATCGACGAAGGCTCCAAACCAAGTAAAATTGGTTTGTGTTAGCATTGTGATTTTTATTTTTTGCTGCATACTCGCTTCAAATTTTCGATCACTATTCACCCCCAACAGATACTAAAGGTAAAGGAGCAAAAAGAGCAGTCTCAAGTATACAACTTACTAGTGAAGATAAGAGCAAAGCACCAACCTAGAATCCACAAACTAATTGAACAACCAAACATGACATATACATATAATACGTATACAACAACTATTGACGGTAGCCAAACTGTCAGCTAGGGCATGTAAGACATCACTGTTTGTGGAGGAATACTCTATCATAGATGATCCCGTGGGCAGACTCGCGGTCTCTGTCTATAGTAAAACACTCTGCCACGGATGGTCCTGTGGGCAAACTGGGCATGAACGTAGCTATCTAGCTACGGACTATGGGTGAACACGCTACCATGGATGGTCCCGTAGGTAGTCAAATTCTACAATTACCCAATCTAATAAGAACAAGAAACAGACATTACCATGAACTAGGGTACACACCACTAGCATATTGTACGTGTATAAACAATCAAACATAGCAACAAGGAGATTGCATAGATGCCCAATGGAATAAACATAAAACCAAGCAGAACAAATAGTAATATCAGGAATCAATCAAACATAGAGTCAAGGTAAGCTATGCATACTATCATAACAATAAAATTATATATGCACCAAATATAAAGGATCTAAAAGAGAATATGAGGGAACTACCCACCTAAAATGTTGAACATCCTAGTCATCTTTAAATTTGATGCTCTATCTCAAGCTCGAATCCTAAAGATAAAAATACAAAAGCTATTTAAGTATTAAGCTAATACTAATAATAACAGCATATAAAGAATTTATTCCCCCATTCTTTAGTATTAGTTACAATAATTTCTTAATTGCTTGCTATCCCTTAGTTAATAGATCCATGACTTCTTTACTTTTCAATCAATTTATCATTCTATAATCTAATATATTTGTAATTAAATCAATTAAATCACAAGCTTATTACCTAATCAAACTAATTAGTAATAGAGTTTAACCAACCTTACCCCCACGATTAGCATGTAATAATTTATTGAATGAAAGTTAACTCATCAACCACACCGTTAACAAAGTTACTCAACCCCAAAGACAATAACCAGATTTCCTTCATCTAGTGGGATTAACAACTTAACCCTATTGTTAATGATGACTAACAAGTTTGATCAATTAAATTGTATGAATAAACTTAGGTAAAGAAGTTTATTACCCTATGATTGGTTCTCTGCTCTGGCAGCGATTCATAGCGGCTTACGGAGGCAACAACGTTGGGTGGTTAAGGAGGCGGCGACCTCACTATGGCAGCAGCAATTGCAGCTCATGACCCGCCGACGTTAAAGAGGGCAGCAACCTGATTCTTCGACGACGTCCCAGCTATCCGACGACTGTAGCTCCCCTTCCAAGATGGGGAGGGATTCCAAGGGCGGCGCAGTGACGATGACGTCAGGCGAATGGTGGCACAGCGATGACGGTGATGCCACGCGGAGGATGGCGCGGTGTGCGTCGCAAACGCGAGGCAGAGACGTGCGGTAGAAATTTTAGCACTCGGGGAAATTAAAAGGTACTTAGGTTCATTTTATTTATCAACTCCTCTTTCAATGAGTTAATCAAACAGGCTTTTTTTTTTTTTTTTTTTTTATCCAAGCAATTTATTCACATAAAATAATTTAAACTTTAATTTAAAATCTAAAAATTTAAAAAAATCCTCATAAATCTAAAAATTCACATACACTCTTTTATATTTATTTCTTTATTATTATTTTATCAATATCTTCATCTATAAATTTTATTAGATCAAATTTTAATCGTTTTAATTTTCCCCTAAATATTAAATATATATATTAGGTATGTCAGATTCTCCCATTAATAAAAATTTGATGTTCAAATTTATAACTCAAATTGTGATAGTAAGGTATTCTCATCTAAGGACAACAACTAAATACTACACCCATATTCTAGTTCATTCTCTTATCTCGAAGAGTTTATAATGATATGAGATGTCTTATACACTACCTTTCTACTTCTAAAATAGATAATCAGTGTTCTACAAGTTATGAATCAACCATGTTTCCGTTACTCAGATATTACAATCTATTATTATAGGTGAATCCACTAGACGTACATGATCTTTTCAACTGCTGCCAAAATCCATCTCACATGTTGTAAGTCTTCTGGTGTCTGAATGGAGCGCTCTATTTCTCTATCTATCGATCTAAAATTCTGCACACAAATAAAATTTTATGCACATGACTCGTTATGAAACTGTCAGGTGTTCTAATGAGTCCATTGTACTATATTCTCTTTTCTATTATTCTAAATCCAAAATTCTCGATCCTCACAATATGATTTATTCATTGTCCATGACACTAAATCTACGTAGACAACTAATCTAAATTATCAAAATGAATGATTGGAAACCAAGTAATGACACTAGATAACCTTCAACAAGCTTGGATTCGAACTTTCAACTTCTTATAACCTTATAAAATATTCTAATCACAAGCACCTCCTCAACTTATTACTTTATCTTAAAATAATAATTATTTTAAATATTAAAATATTAAATTAGTCGAGCTTGAACAGACTTGACGAGCCTTCGAGTCAGTATTAAATGAGCTCGGGATCGACTTAAATATTAAACGAGCCGACTCAAACTTAGCTCGAGCTCAATCAATTTCGAAATCGAATCAAACTTTAACTGAGTTATTCATAAACGACTTGACTCATTTAGACTCTTAATATTCATTTAGACTCTTAATATGAAACTCTTCCAAAATGAATGCACAACATTTGATAGGACACATTACACAGGTTAACGGATTAATAGTGAACTCCACCCTAATTCTCCTTGCACAGGAAACACATGATCCTCCTTCACTACACAAGGCACAAATTTGGTGATATTGCCGTACAACGTCGTGTTAAAATTAGAATTCCCATCGATTAGCTGTCCAGATGGACTAAATATTCCCACGCAAAACTTGTATCCTGGATATTAAATCATATACCTTTTCCCGACAATGACCTCCACTTCCCAGTCATCTTTTGCTTTACACTCTGACTATTGACTTATTCGAGCCAAATTTCAGTTTTTTTTTCACGGTCTAATCAATTTCGAAGAATTAAATCTCCTTTTCATGTCAACCAAAATATATATATATATATATATATATATATATATATATATATATATATATATATATATATATATATATAAAAGTGATTTCCTCCACGCTCGCACAGTATATAACTGTGCACACACCACACACGCAAGAGATCGTTCGTTTTTTTTTATTTTTTTAATATTTTAAATTTAAAAAATCAATTAAAAGCATTTTCTTATATAAATTTTTAATATCTTAATATATCCCCTCAACATATTACAATACTCAATAAATACTTAAATTAATTTTATTTTATTTTTTCTAAAACCAAACACTATAATCTAATTGGGAAGTCTAAACCCTAGAGGTAAAATCTAAAAAAAAATAACTTTAACACTATAACCAAAGCCAAAGCCTGAACACTATAAATAAACTCTTAAAAAAATATTTTATTTTTTATTTTTTTAATTATTTTTTAATTCATAAATTAAAAAAAATTAAAATAAAAAAAAAAACGGTTGTTATCTGCGCGGCATGCACAGTTACATAACGTCGCACAGGATAACAAAAATATATATATATATATATATATATATATATATATATATATATATATAAATATAGCTAAAGCATATATTAATTACATATAAATACTAAAATGGACTTCCCAACCTACTGATCTTTCATCACTTCGTCCCTCATAAGCTATATATATATATATATATATATATATATATATATAGCTAAAGCATATATTAATTACATATAAATACTAAAATGGACTTCCCAACCTACTGATCTTTCATCACTTCGTCCCTCATAAGCTATCCCATGAAAAAATTTACATATACGCTTTAACCCTCGGTTAGTTTGACTGAATTCATCTTCCTTAAGGTTGTATTCCCACTGTGGGAATAGCTTCACTTCTAAAGCTCGCCAGAGAATGGATATCTTTGGTGAATAGTTTCATATGCTTTACATAGTACGCAATCCAGATGTTATGGTTATCAATTTCTCTTATTGTGAAAATGGGCACCTTGTGAATTATTTTGGTTGATTTTCTGAAAAACTTAAATTGTTAGGTATATTTAGAAGTGAAGCTATTCATAGACTTTGATGTTAATCATTAAGAAAGTCAGGAAGGAATAGCTTATGAGGTGCCCATTTTACAGCCAATGGTCTCTTCCTTCCTGCCTTTCTTAATGATTAACATCAAAGTCTATGAATAGCTTCACGTCTAAATATACCTAACAATTTAAGTTTTTCAAAAAATCAACCAAAATAATTCATAAGGTGCCCATTTTCACAATAAGAGGAATTGATTATGCAAAGCATATGAAACTATTCACAAAGATATCAATTCTCTGGCGAGTTTAAGATTAAAGTTCAAGAACATTTTCCTCAAACACCGATAAGCATTCAAGAACTATATCTCTGCTACATTTCACAGTCGACGGTTACGTCGTAAGTGGTTAACCAATCTAAGCCTAGACTAATGTCAAACTCCACCTTCTTCGTATCATCGTGGGTGGGTCATATATCCAAGTATACATTCGAGATCATCTAACCAAGTAGCCACGATCCATATGTCAAAATCTCTTATGGAATAGAGAACATCGATCCTCAATTAACTAGGCTAATATTGATATATACGCTTTGTCTATTACCTAATTGGTAGTAGAAGGGGGCAGGTATTAATATTGGTGTTTAGGCTAGCATTAATCAATTTATAGTATAGTCTCCCCCGAGACTATGGTGCAACAAAATGGTACAAAGTTGTTATCCAGACATCCGTGGTATATGGACACATAGCCACTCAAATGTATATAAACAATAGTCTTAGCCAACAAGGATGGGTACAATCACAACGGAAGACATAAGAAAATCCACATAAACCAACATAAAATGTATAAATAGAAAAATGTCAGCATGCGCACATGTCTAATAAATAATATACTTTATTTGTAACCAGATCAAGTAGAGCAAACAATTAAAGTAAAACAAAACAGGTTTTTAAAACAAATTTCAAAGCAAATTTTCGAATACTAGAAAGTCAAAATGCCATAACAATGAAATTGAAACAAAGACATCTCAGACGACATTGGACTTGTAGTCAGGACATCCGAGCGATATTACTTTATTTTTTTCTACCTGCTAACTTGAAAAATAAAAGGAAGCAAAGGGATAGTGAGTAAAAGATACTCTGTGGGCATATGATAGATGATGCATGATACTAAAAGGTAAAGGAGCAAATAGAGCAGTCTCAAGTATACCACATACTAGTGAATGTAAGAGCAAATCACCAACCTAGAAATCCAAAAACCTGAACAACAAGCTAAGGAGACAGAAGGGCTTGTCTAATCGGTAAAGACAAGCTACTACACTTAGTCACAACACGGAAGAGCAGCCGAAGCTGATCGATCGGAGGAGTTCCGACCGAGCGACTACCCTGCTTGGCCAAGCACTAGGACTATTGTCATATCTCCTGATATCCATTTGGGGAGATAGTGTTGCTAACACGAGGCATAGTCGACAGACGGATCGTACGGTGGAAGCTTCTACTGCCTTGTAAGAGATATGCATGCCCTGTTAAGGTATGGTGTTAGAGGCACTTTTCTGATAGGTCCTTTCATAGGACACATTAGAGAATGTGCCCACGTCTCAAGGAGCATGCACATCGCCTACTAGGGCTCTATATAAAGAGGGTCCATACATTAGCGGAGGTATACGTTATTCACTGTTTACGCTAGTGCTACTATTGCTCCGCTTTCTTCTATATTGCCAGTGACTGACTTGAATATCAGAGGGTTAATGCTGGGGACCCCTTCCCTGGCTTGGTACTGACGTTTCTTATTTTACGGATTGGAGTGCGGTCTACAACCAGTCAGTGAAGCAACCACATCCCTAGCTAGCAACCTTTCCATTTTCGGACAGGAACAGGGAACTTATTCGTAGCCTCAAGATCAATCTAGATCACATGAAAGATAGTTGGGTTGAAGAACTACCGGACATTTTGTGGGCTTATCGAACAACCCCAAGATAAAGCACTAGTGAAACTCCTTTTCATTTAGTCTATTGAGTGGAAGTAGTGGTGTTGGTCGAGATAAGAGAAGAGTCAATTCGTAGGCAAAAACTATGATGAAGAAATTAACACTGAGCAATGCTTCATATTGATCTAGACTTAGCTACTAAAGTTAAAGAAAAAGTGGCAACTCGGCTTACTGCATATAGACAATGGATGAAACAAGCATATGACAAGAAGGTAATCTCTTGATCATTTCAAGTTGGGGTCTTAGTATGGCGAAGAATTAAACCAGTCGGAGATGTCAACAAATTGGATCGGCAATGGGGAGGCCCTTATCAGGTAATCACTAAATTAAATTCAGAGAGTTATTATCTGGAAGAATTTACTGGGAAAAGGCTACCTCGGTCGTGGAGTGCTAACCATTTGTAGCCCTATAGAAGTTAATGAAGCTTATATCTTTCATGTTGTTTAAAGATAAATATATGCTTCTTTGAGAAATAAAAATTTATTATTGCTCATCCTTTTTGCTACATTAACCAAAGACATCTTCTAAATGAAGGTTCAACCTTCTTGAGCGGAAGCTAATCAAAGAGATCCTCTAAACGAGGGTTCAACCTTCCCGAGCGGAAGTTAACTAAAGACATCCTCTAAACGAGGGTTCAATCATCCCGAGCGGAAGCTAACCAAATGCATCCTCTAAATGAGAGTTCAACCTTCTCGAGTGGAAGCTAACCAAAGACATCCACTAAATGAGGGTTCAACATTCTCTGTAGGGTTCAACTAAATGAGGGTTTATCCTCTGTAGGTCTATAAGAAAAGTAAGTTAGTTCTCACAAAAGGAAAAGACTAGGAAAAGCTTACCAAGTGACTTCTCCAAATCGGATGATAGCAGTACAGTTGAAGCACATGTCGATTAGCGTCTCTAATGCACGTTGATACTCGGGGTTCTTCTTGTACTTCTTGAGCGAAGGTGTTTATGGGAGCTCTCCTCTCTAGCCGGTCAGGAAGTTGAAAGGGGTCAGCGGTTTCAGATAGAAAATTTTGTTTTTCTAGCATTTGTGAGACGAGGGGTTGCCTTCTAAAAGCTTACATCCCGCTCGGGACATAAAATGAAAGGCTCCTAATTCAACTTGCTTCGGATGAAAATGTAGGATCGAAAGAGTATGATAGGGGAGGTGTGAATATCACACGTTTAAAAACTCTTTTCTTTTTAAAACAAAGTAGTGCAACGAAAAGTAAAGAACAATTTTAGTTACTTGGTTCGGAGCCTACGTCGACTCCTATTCCAAGACCCGCGATCCTTGATTATACCGTTGGGTAATTCACTAAAACTCTTCTTTCCAAAAACCTCGGAAAAAAATAATGCGTACAATGAAATGGGTAAGATAGTAACAATCTACTATCTTACAAGTAAATAAGTGCAATGCAAGCTTTAAAGTAAATGTATACCAACACTATATGGGAGATGAAGCTTTGTCGGTACTTGAACGAAGTAGATGCTTTCTTGAAGACGGGTTGTAGAGAAGTAGCATGAACAGAGAGTTTCCATAGCGATGAATAGACAACTTCGTTACTTCCTCAGACCTCGAGCTCCACTTTTATAAGAATCAGTACTGTTCGATCGACAGATCCTTTTGTTCGGTCGATCGATCATTGGGTTCGATCTACCAAACCCGCTCCTTGCCTTATTCATTGAGATCCGATCCTCGAGCATAAATGATATTTAATGGTTCGGTCGATCGATCGCCCTGTTCGGTCGATCGAATGGTGAGCTTTCCCCGTTCGTTGAGATTCTTCATTAATGCGCCATTAATGTCTTTATTGTTCGATCGACCGATCCCCTAGTTTGGTCAACCGATCTGGCAATCTTCCTTCTTTGCTTCGGCTCGAACTAATCTGTGCCACATCATCAATGTGCAGTTGATTGAGCCTTTTGTTCGGTCGACTGATCATGGCTTGATCGAACTTTGCTCTGTTTTGGTCTGAACTTATATATGCTCTGAGTTAGCCTTGTTTGGTAAACCGATCATTCTTTTCGGTTGATCAATCAGGCCGAACTTGCAAAACAATGTTAGACAGTATACTCCTGCAAAACTGATATTACCACAATAATAGTATATATGATGCATGAGTAGTATTTAACAGTAGAACTATCTTGACCTCAACTTGGAAACCCTCCCGATTTCTTCAGTTGGATTAGCGACCTTAGGTTGTTCCTTTCAGGAACATGACCTCACTGTCGCTCCTCCAGTTACTTACCTCAACCTACCTACCAAACATGGTCCTCCAGACATGTTTGGACTTTACCGCTTAGCATTGGATCGACCACCCAAGACTTTCCCTCAATCTACGGTCCTCCAAACCTATCGAGCTTCTCTGCCAAGTGTCGAATCCTCTCGATCTGCTTGGTCTTTCGCCTGACTTCCATGATCTGCTAAGTCTTTCCTATCTAGCCTCCAACTAGGACTTTCTTGGTTGAGTAAACAGCCTACACACTTAGTCAACTTGTTATATCACAACAAGACTTAACTTGAACCTTTGACAACGTCAGCATTTGTGCATTGCCTGTACATTGTAAGTGTTTGTAGAAGCATGAAGATTAATTCCATAAGCAAGAACAACCTTATAGTTAGCGTGACAGATGGGGGTTCTTTGGTAAATTAATGAGTATGAATAGCTTTAGGTCAGCATTTCAGTTTAGTTCTTTTGCAAAGGTTATTAAGCATGGACAACTGGCCTTCTCTTTTAGCTTTGCAGTTTTATTTCCTTTGCAAATCAGTGAGCTTGAATGGTCTATTTTAATGTATGCAAATCTTAGATTTCCTTGTTATTGGACAGCATGTATAGTTAGATGCAATTTCTTATGTTCACAGCAAGTCTTAACGAATTGAACTTGTTTTATGCAACTCTAGAATGAAAGCACTGGATTACAAGTAGTTGTTCTTAATTAATAATTGCTTCTAGACCAAGGCTATTGATCCTGTCCGAATCGCCGAACCAAAGGATGCTGGGCACGTGGCGCACTCCTAGTCGATGGTGTAGGCCTCCGTCTGGTCGCACGAATCTCCGGCGAACCTACACAGAAGTCGGGCCGGGAAGGGGTTCCTGGCGGCGACCCTCCGACGCTCAAGTCAGGTAAGCGAGTGATGGAAAAAGTGGCTCCAAAGCTTGTAGAATGTGTACCTCTGGCGAAGTAAGAGGCTCTTTATATAGAGCGGTGAAAGAACTAATGCACGTCCACCAAGGCGCATACGTGTCCGCAGCCCATACCTCGGTATGTACCTGTCAGAGAGCTTACCTGACACCATACTGCTACAGTTCAATCACGTCTTCGATGGGACAACAGAACACCTTGTTGTCAGACTTAGAGTATGGCCTAGCCATAGGACTTGACGGTTGTCAGAAGATGTTCCTATCCTTCACCCACCGCCCGGCCGGGACGTCCGTCCGGCCGGCCGGGACGTCCGTCCGGCCGGCCGGCACGAAGAGCGTCGTCCGGACGGCCTTAATTCCCGGCGCCAGCCGGCCGGCGCGCCCATTATGTCCTGCCTTCTCTTAGGCCTTCCGCTCGGTCATTATTTACTATTTCATTGAGCGTCGGAACCCCGACCCCTGTCAGGGCGTCTTTCACTATCAGACGTTTATGGGCAGGCCGATCGGCCTGCCCTTTTTCTATGTGTCCGGTCGGCTCACCCTTCTTCGACGGACCACCTGGCCCTCTGACCTCCACGTGGCATTGACCCCTCGTTAGGGGGTCCCGGGCTCTTACCACCGGATCACTTGCCTCCCCCTCGAGTCTAGTCGAAGGAGGCGAAGTCCGACTGACTGGACTGTCGATCTGACTGAGCAATGATTGCTGCATTGGGCCGCTCGGCCAGGCGTAAGGATGCTCATCCGTTCGGCGGTATCTTGCCCATTCCTTGTGTTTTCTTGGAATCCATGTCCGATGCTCTCCCCTATTACCCATCACGTGCGCTGCGCACGGTAAGGGGAGTTCATTAAATGCGGCCAGTATCCTGCTAACACGCGGCGATCGTGCGTTTGTCAGTGTATGGCGGTGGCGTCACTTCCGATGGGACAGCCGCTGTTTGAAATGAACGGCTGGATGACAACCTTGATATCGGTGACCTGAATCGGACGGTGGAAATTGATGGCGGTCGCCCATATAAAGCTCCTGACTCCTGCTCTTCGCCGCATTTCGACCTCCTCGTTTCTAGACATCCCGCTGCTCCTTCTTTCGCCGGCGACCCTGCGTTTCGGCTTTCCGGCGACCCTACAGCTTCTTCAGACCATCTTCCTTGCTCGTAAGACCCTTTTTCTCGCTCCCAATGTTTTCTCCTTTCCGTTAATTGTCTCCTTCGGTCGGTTTCCATCTATTCCTTGCTTGAACCTTCCCCCTTTTGTCCCGCATTCTTGTCTTTCGACCATGACTAGCACCTCGCAGTCGACCGGCGGTGCTCTGGGTCTATGGTACTCGACCATGGAAAGCCGTTTTGATGAGGAGGACGCGTTGCGTCTCGCTCGGACTTACGACATTCCTTCCGACCACCAAATAGTATTAGCCACACCGGCTGATCGACCTCATGAACCGCCGATCGGCACAGTTCTTTTTTTCCGAGACCAATTTCTGGCCGGACTATGCTTCCCACCCCATAAATTTTTCCTGCAAGTCTGCAATTACTTCCGCATTCCGCTCGGCCAGGTAGTTACCAACTCTATTAGGCTGCTGAGCGGAGTAATAGTTTTGTTCAAACTGAACGGCATCCCCTTAGACCCAAAAATTTTCCACTACTTCTACTATCCCAAGCAAGCCGAGTGGGGAACTTTTGTTTTTCAATCTAGGATAGGTTTCATCCTCTTCGATGGCATGCCGAGCTCCAACAAACATTGGAAGGAGCACTTTTTCTATATACGTTTTCCCGAGCGGCCAACTTTTCGTACCAAGTGGCAGACGGCGATGCCAGCGCAGCCGGAGCTCGGCAAATTTAGAGGCATGCAGCCGAACGGCTGGTTGGTCAGCGTTATCATATTGACAAGCTGCTCCTTCCGGGAGTAATGCACATATTTGGCTTGTCCTCTACCCCAGCCGATCTGCCCTGCAGTATGAGTAAGTTCCCTTATCTTCCCGTTTGTTTTGTTCTAACTGATTTATTCTTTGCTTTTGCAGCTGAAGTCATGTGGCGTGCCAAGGCGACTGAGAAGCTCAAGTTGAAAGCCGCTCAGATTGAGGCGGTGACGAACAAAGAGGTCTCCGAGCGGGGCCTTAGTCTAGCTGATCCGACCGGCGAAGCAAGTGAGGGGACTCAGAATGCCCCTGAAGCCGTAGCAGCTACTACCTCCCACGAGGAGGCAGTGGGCGACACAGAACCTCCTACCCAAGCCGAGGTGGAGGGTCGCTCGGCCGACGATGTTCTGCTAGTCACTCGGAAGCGCCGCCGACCGGAATCTGCGTCTGCCTCCACTCCACTTGATGAGCCACCGCCCGAGAGGGGCGCGGATGCTCCGATGTTGTCCGGGACGGTTTCCCTCGAGAGTACTCCGACCCCACATGGCTCTCCGAGGGCCAGCTCTGAGGTGCCGCCATCCAACCCTTCTAGAACTCTGCGCCGTATCAGGCATTTGGGCGGCCTTCCCTCCTCGTCCACCGGTAAGGCCGATGCCTCTCAGAGCGAGCCGAGCGGCTCGAATTTAATAAAGACCGTTCTGTGCCTCCCCTCATAGGAATACATGGCTGCTGCTGATCGGCCAGTGGTCCCCGAGCAGCAGATCACCTTGACGGGCCCCCTTGCAAAAGCTTGGGAGGACGCTCGGCGTCGCATAAAAGCGATGACTCCTGGGCAGCTCGGCGATAGCAACCTCCAACAGGCTACCGGGGTATGCTCTTCTTCTTTATTCGTGTAGTTGAATTAAGTTTTTAACCTATTCACCTTTGCTCGTAGAACTGGGTGGAGCAGATTGCCATTAGCAATCGGTTGGCCGAGCTGGAGGACGAACTGAGAAAACTTAAAGCCGCCGGGGACAACCAACAATCGACGGCCGCTCTGGAGAAAGCCAAAAAATCACTGGAAGCCGAACGGAAAAGGGCTTCCAATCTGGCGAGCAAGGTCGTTCGGCTTGAGGCGATGATCAAGCAACGAGATAAGGAGATCAAGACGGCGACCACCCGGAAGCTCCAGGCCATCGATGATATGGACCGGATGAAGGTGGAGATCCGAGGGCTGGAGCAACGCATCAAGGATCTGGATGCTCTGCTGGCTACCGAGAAGGAGAGCCGCTCGGCCGATCTCCAAAGATTTGATGGAGACTTGAAGGATCTCCAAGCCGCCAGCGACGCTGCCCAGGCCTCGCTCAAAGAATATCAAGAGGGGGAGTCGGCCCGTTCTGACGAAGTGAGGAAGGCGTATCTCCGCTCGGAAGATTTCGGAGAGAAGTTTACCGACAAGATATCCCTCACTTTCGAAGAAGCGATCAAGGCCGCGGTGGATTACCTGAAGACCAAGGGCCCTCTGCCCGCCGAGCTGGCCCCCCCCCCCCCCCCGAGGACCTCGCGACCGTGATGGGCGCCATTCCTGACGCTCTTTTTGACTTTGATGCGTGATAAGCGTTTTTTCTGTGTATGAACTTTTTTGTATTCCAGCCGTTCGACCCAACTTTTTTGGTTCACCCAGTGTATAATAGATAATCTTTTCTGTTCCTTCAACTTCTGTTTTGGCAAGAAATTTTTCTCTCGTCACGACTGAAGTGTTCTTTAAAACTCTTCTGCTCGGCACTACGCTCTACCAGACAAGTCGATTGTTTTTAATGTCTTTTAACATGCGACTGAGCAGCCGCTCGGCGTTCTAACGAAGCCGCTCGGCGTTTACACGCTAATATCTTTTAACTTCTACTGACCAACTTTTGCTCTGTGCCTTCCCCCAAAGGGGTCTTCCGTACACATTTGATAAGCGAGCCGCTCAGCCGTATGTTGGTCTTAACGACCAGGCTGTCGTTGATCGTATCATGTGAATAGCTATCCGCTCGGACGTTTATAGACGCCGGCTCGTCTCTCGATATTTAACGTCGGAGCTCGACGGTCTTCCGCTCGGACGTTTATAGACATCGGCTCGTCTCTCGATATTTAACGTCGGAGTTCGACGGTCTTTCGCTCGGACGTTTATAGACGCCGGCTCGACGGTCATCCGCTCGGACGTTTATAGACGCCGGCTCGTCTCTCGATATTTAACGTCGGAGCTCGACGGTCTTCTGCTCAGACGTTTATAGACGCCGGCTCGTCTCTCGATATTTAACGTCGGAGCTCGACGGTCTTCCGCTCGGACGTTTATAGACGCCGGCTCGTCTCTCGATATTTAACGTCGGAGCTCGACGGTCTTCCGCTCGGACGTTTATAGACGCCGGCTCGTCTCTCGATATTTAACGTCGGAGCTCGACGGTCTTCCGGTCGGACGTTTATAGACGCCGGCTCGTCTCTCGATATTTAACGTCAGAGCTCGACGGTCTTCCGCTCGGACGTTTATAGACGCCGGCTCGTCTCTCGATATTTAACGTCGGAGCTCGACGGTCTTCAAGGTTAATTTTGATGCTGCCGATCGGCGAATCCATTGGCCATCCTTTGCATTAATTTTGCTTCCTGCATTACAAGGACATGGGTGACTAACATATACAAAAATGATTTACATTCGTGCACCTTTCACCCCGCTCGATAAGGCTGGAGATGATTCACACTCCACGGTCGATCCAGCTGTCGCCCGTCTTCATCCTCCAAATAATATGCTCCCGATCGGAGCTTCTCAATAACCTTGAAGGGGCCCGCCCAGGGAGCTTCTAACTTGCCGACATCGCCGACCGGCTTGACTTTCTTCTAGACAAGATCGCCGACCTGGAATGATCTGGGGATTACACGGCGGTTGTAATTTTGCTTCATCCGCTGCCGGTACGCCATCAGCCGAACGGACGCCTTGGCTCGCTCCTCGTCGACCAAATCCAGCTCCATGTTCCTCCGTTCGGCGTTGCCATCATCATAACTCTGAATCCGGACGGACTCGACGCCGACTTCAACCAGAATAACTGCCTCGCCACCATACACCAAATGGAATGGTGTGACGCCCGTCCCTTCCTTCGGAGTAGTCCGGATGGCCCACAAGACGCCCGGCACTTCATCAGGCCAACTTCCTCCCAAATGGTTGAGCCGAGCGCGCAGAATACGAAGAATTTCCCTATTGGCTACTTCGGCTTGACCGTTGCTTTGGGGATAAGCCACGGACGTGAAGTGTTGCTCGATGCCGTAGCTCTTGCACCAATCCTCCAGCACCTTCCCTGTGAATTGCCGTCCATTGTCGGAAATCAGTCGGTGAGGGATGCCGAACCGACAAATGATGTGTTGCCATATGAACTTTTTGACCATTTGTTCGGTGATCCTGGCTAGCGGCTCGGCCTCTACCCACTTGGAAAAATAATCTACCGCCACTAGTAGAAATTTCCGTTGTCCGGTCGCCATAGGAAATGGACCAACGATATCCATTCCCCACTGGTCGAACGAACACGAGACTGTAGATGCCTTCATTTCCTCTGCCGGTTGGTGGTTGAAGTTATGGTACTTCTGGCATGAAAGGCAGGTCGACACGGTCCGAGCGGCGTCTGCTTGTAAAGTCGGCCAAAAGTACCCGACCAGGAGGATCTTCTTGGCCAACGATCGTCCGCCCGGATGCCCTCCGCACGATCCTTGATGTACTTCTTGGAGGATGTAAGCCGAGTCCTCCGAGCTCACGCATTTCAATACCGGGCGTGAGAAAGCCTTTTTGTAAAGCTGATCGCCGATGAGTGTGAACCGACCGGCTCTTCTCCTTAGCAGCTGAGCTTCATACTCATTGGATGGTGTGGCGCCTGAGCGGAGGAACTCTATGATGGGTGTTCTCCAGTCGCTCGGAATCGTGAGGCCTGCCATCCGGTCGACATGCGCCACCAACAATACTTTTTCAATTGGCTGCTGAATGGCGATCGGCGTTATTGAGCTCACGAGCTTGGCTAACTCATCGGCCGATTGATTTTCTGCTCTTGGTATCTTCTGAACAATAACCTCTCTAAAATCGGCTTTGAGCTTTTCGAAGGCTTCAGCGTAGAGCTTGAGTCGAGCATTATTAATTTCGAAGGTACCAGAGAGCTGCTGAGCGACCAACTGCGAATCCGAATGAAGCGTTACCCGACCGGCTCCCAAGCCAGCTATGAGGGCCTCATATTCTGCTTCATTGTTGGTAGCTTTATAATCCAGCCGGACGGATAAGTGCATCTTTTCTTCTTGAGGGGAGAGCAACAATATTCCAATCCCGCTTCCGAGCCGAGTGGACGACCCATTCACATATATTCTCCACATAGCTTCCGGCTCCGACCTTTGCACCTCAGTCACGAAATCGGCCAAGGATTGCGCTTTGATCGCCGAGCGGGGCTGGTATTGGATGTCGAACTCACTTAATTCCGTCATCCATTTGATGAGCCGTCCGGATGCCTCTGGATTTAGTAGGACACGTCCGAGCGGGCTATTGGTTTTGACAATGATCGTATGCGCCAGGAAGTATGGGCGAAGGCGCCGAGCGGCCAGGACCAAAGCGAAAGCCAGCTTCTCGAGCCCAGTGTAGCGAGATTCAGCATCTTTTAAAATGTGACTAAGGAAATATACATGCTCTTCTCCGCTCGACCTCACTAAAGCTGAGCCGATTGCATGCTCGGTTGAAGACAAGTACATATGAAGTGGCTCACCCGCAGTCGACTTGGCTAATATCGGGAGAGAGTTCAGAAATGCCTTCAAATCTTCGAACGCTTGGTCGCATTCTTCGTCCCAGTAAAATTTTGTAGCTTTGCGTAAGATCTTGAAAAAAGGAAGGCTCCGGTCGGCGATTTTGGAGATGAACCTGGACAGAGCGGTGATCCGACCGGTCAAACGCTGCACTTCCCTTGTATTTCTTGGAGGCGGCATATCTTGTAGAGCTTTCACCTTGCTGGGATTTGCTTCGATTCCCCGCTCGGTCACTATGTACCCCAGAAAGCACCCTCCTTTTGCTCCGAACAGGCACTTCTGGGGATTTAGCTTGACTCCATATTTGCGCAGCGTTCGGAAGGTTTCCTCCATGTCTTTGAAGAGATCGGCCGCTCGGCCGGACTTAATGAGAATGTCGTGTTGGATCGAGATCGCGCTAGAGGGGGGGGGGGTGAATAGCGCTCGCGGCTATTTTTGTCGTATCGGAAACGTAAAACTACCAAAGTAAATATACGCAGCGGAAGTAAAGAATGCAATCACAGAAAGACACAGATAGTTTTACTTCGTTCGGAGCCTAGGTCGACTCCTACTCGAAGGCCCGCGATCCTTGATCGCTTTCGGTGGGCAACACTTATAAGTACGAAAAAGAGTACAAGATTTACAATCAGTACAGTAATTAAAAACAAGTTTACCGACGACAGAATCGTAAACTCGAAGCTCCTGGTCGTCGTGGACTTGTAACAGACTTGGGTCGTTGAAAGCAGCACGTAGACAGAAGACCTGGGAATTGTTGTATGAGCTGCTGGTCGAGACCCCTTATAAAGGGGTTCAAGGCGCCTTTACTGTTCACCAAGGCGCCTTGAACGAGCCGAGTCACCCGCGTGGATCAGCGCGGACCTGGTCGAACTCTATCTGGTTTAAGGCGCCTCCTATCATCCAAGGCGCCTTGAACCCTATTCAAGGCGCCTCCAGTCTGCTGCGCTGGCCTCTTCCTAGCTCGCACCCGAGGCGCCTCCAAGCTCCATGGAGGCGCCTCGGACATTGTTCATCCGAGTCCTTCTTTGTGTTTTTGGTACCTGCAAGTATGTTAATCCAAAGATACCTGCAACACAAGGTTAACACAACATAATAGTATGAATATGAAATTATGACAGTCTCCGGACCGTCCGAGTCTGACTTCGGGTTTCCAACCGAAACCCTAGGTCGACCCGACGCCTACTGTTCCTCTACGGGGAACGCGTCCTCACCTACTCCTCTCGGGAGATTTACTGTTGCCAGTCGATCCTCCAGATCGACTGGACTTTGCTCGGCACTCGATGCTCCGGACTTTCTGCTGAACATCCGCTTCACCGGCCAGTTCAGACTTTCACCTGGTTCGCGACACGGGACTTTCCACCTAGGGTTACCACCCCTAGGACTTTTGCCTGAAGCCATCGACCTGCCAAGACTTTCCGCATAGGGTTACCACCCCTATGACCTAGGGTTACCACCCCCTAGGGTTTTACCTTGCCTAACCGCAGTTAGGACTTTCCTGAAACACTCAGCAAAAGTGTCGGATAACAAAGCACCTTAACTTTGAATCCTTTGCCATTATCAAAACTTAGGTTCGATCGGATGCTTCCGCACCAACAATCTCCTCGATCCTTATGAACACGTAATTCAAAGTTAAGAAAAACAACATATGTAATAACTGCATAAAGTTAACCAAGCTTAAGTAAATAAACTTCAAATGCAATAGAGGTTAAGCTGGAAACTTTGAACTTTGACATATTAGACTCCCCCTTAATAAAAGCCCTCCTTTTATCAAATACTTTGAATTTAACTTTAATTTACCTACTCTCTGCTTTTATTAAATACTTTGATTTTTCCATTAACTTTAAATCTACTCTCCCCCTTTGCCATATATCAAAAAATAAACTAGTTTGAAAGTAGGTTTGTATTTTTCTGAAGGAAAATTTTCAAAAGAGGGAACAAGAACAAAAAAACGACTTAGCTTTTTGAGTTTTGGGATTTTCTAAATTTGAAAATACTTAGCTATATATTCAGCTTCAAAATGATTTGTATTGAGAAAACATTTTGCCAAATAGCTAAGTTTAGAGTACAATCTAACTAAGTGTAGTAAACTTATTCTTAAAATTAACTAAGTTTGAAGATATGAGTATTTGAATTTTCAATAAAAAAGTTTTGCTTAGAAGTTATAAAATTTGAGGTCACTTTAAAATGTTATAATTAGTTTACTAGATTTGAAAAATAGTTGAATATTCAATTTCATGGTCAAGTTTTTGAAAAAGCTGTAAATGAGTTTTGAATACTCATTGTGAAGAAAATTAACAAAATATTTATTTTTAGGGCAGAGGGAGTAGTAGGAGTTTGTTTTCAGTCCAAGCATAAGTCAATTTAAATTATTAAGTTTAATTTAATTAAGTATCAGAGCCCTAAAATAATCAGGTAAAGAAATTTGATTAGAACCGTAAAGTATAATCATGCTTAAATTGAAACACATTTTTCCAACTGTCTAACCTTTAGCTACTTGCTGATTGCCTAGAGGGCAGTAGCTTTCACATGGTTAGTCAAATTAAGTCCATTTGGTCCAGTTAGATTTGTCTAGAGCTGGAAAACTTGACTTGATTAATATTTATGATGTGTTTAACGCCCAGACTCATATTGATGCACAAATATAAGCATTCCTGAGTTCAGGCTGTACCCTATGCATCTCACGCCATTCTAAGTTTTTCAAACACAAGCAAGGTAGACCTAGGTGTTTGTGAGATGCTCTGGCTTTAATCTAGGGGTACATGATATCTAGGGGAAAGCTTAAGTTACATCCAAATTTTTAGAAATCTAACAAAATTGGAGTTTTGAAAACTGATTTCCCTAGCATTTGAATGAGTGATAAGTAAACTTAGATAATCATGCAACTAAGTATATGGACAGAATAAGGAAGTCTAAACAAGTGTGACAATAATCCACAGAATACTGCATAACAGAGTCATATCAAATAGCAGGATCATCTGCTCGAGGAGAACTAGCTGGAGGATCATGGGGCTGCTCAGGTGCTGGCTGACCTAGCCGTCGTATCTCGTCACGAAGGGACGTAAATCCAGCAGCCATCTCGGATCGAATAGAGAGAACTATCCGTCGTGTCTGGATGGACTCAACCTCGAGTCGAGCAAGTCTGTCCTCAACGGAGAGTGAGGAAGAGGTCGAAGGTCCAGCTGAGGTGGATGGTCTGGCAGACGGGGAGGGATCCGCGAAAAGATCCTCAGCTAAGAAATCAGCCCACTCCTCTCCCTCGCCTGGTAAATCCTCGGCTGCTGGAGCGATAGGGGCAGCTGCCTGCTGTGGTCGTCCTATCCATGCTAGAACTCCATCAGCTGTGATATCGGCACTGGCTAGTCTACAACTACGGGATCCTAGCTCATCATATATAGTAAGAGGAATGACTGTTCCTCTGGTCACGTCTATACCCTCTATAGTCGAAAAGAAGCGTGTCAGAATATGACAATAGGGCATGTGGACTATCTTGGAGGTAACTGTCCCAGATGCACAGATAATGTTCTGGAACATATGCAGGGCAATATCGATATCCAATCGATGACATAGGGCGTACAAGAAGAATGAGTGTGAAGATCTCATCTTCGGGACATCCCGAGATGAGATCGGCAGAATACATGCTGTCAAGACCCTATACATCATGTAGTCCTGAATGCGAAGAGTAACTGACCTGACCTCAGTCAAGTCAGCAGGTCTCGCTTCCCCGAGGAAATACGTATAGATAGTATCTAACGTAATGTGGGAGTAAGGATCGCCAAATGGTAGATCCCTACTGGGGTAGCATAAAAAGGTAGACTCAGAATCCCTAAGTCCTAAGGTGGTGCGTAGTAGAGTGGGAGTAAGCTCAATGTCTACGCCAGAAACTCTGGTGCTGTACCTATTATCATCAATCCTCTCAAGATTGTGATAAAACTGTGCACACAACTCCTGGTTTACTGTATCGGTGCAGTAAACTACTTGATCCAGTTGATAGTGCTCTATCATTTGGATAGTTGGTTGACAATACTGGGTATAAAAAGTCTTATTTACATATCTTGGTTTGATAGGTTCAAAGACGTAATTAGCAAAGGTATCCCTAAGATGAATAGTTGGGAATCTGATATCTGCTGATGGAATTCTAGCTGGATTAAGATCAACATGTCGTCGTTTCCTAGGAGGCATTGTCACGTAGAGAGGGAAAAAAAACGGTTGAAGGCGCCTTAGTTGGGAAGAAAATGCACGAGTTTTGCGTGCTCGGCGTCGGCAGAAAACGAGCAGAAGAGCTTCTGTTCGTTTTGATATAAACGGTTGAAGGCGCCTTAAAACAAGGACTAAGGCGCCTTCTATAAACGGTTGGAGGCGCCTTGGGTTGATCTGAGGCGCCTTAAGACGAAGCGGCGGGAATCTTCCCGCCGCTTGCTAGGGCGCCTCCTTTTGATGGGAGGCGCCTCCGATAAGCTCCAAGTGATTTTTTTTTTTTAATTTAATTTAATTTAATTTAAAATTTTGAGTTTAAAATGAAATTGAGTTTTAACATAATTTTGAAAAATAATTTTGAAATTAAGTTTTTAAAATAATTTTGAAATTGAGTTTTAAAATTAAGTTTTAAAATAATTTTGAAAATAATTTTGAAATTGAGTTTTAAAATTAAGTTTTAAAATAATTTTGAAATTAAGTTTTAAAATAATTTTGAAATTGAGTTTTAAAATTAAGTTTTAAAATTAATTTTGAAATTGAGTTTTAAAATTAAGTTTTAAAATAATTTTGAAATTGAGTTTTAAAATTAAGTTTTAAAATAATTTTGAAAAACAATTTTGAAATTAAGTTTTTAAAATAATTTTGAAATTGAGTTTTTAAAATTAAGTTTTTAAAATAATTTTGAAATTGAGTTTTAAAATTAAGTTTTAAAATAATTTTGAAATTGAGTTTTAAAATAATTTTGAAATTGAGTTTTAAAATTAAGTTTTAAAATCGTTTTGAAAAGATTTTTCAAATTGTTTCAGTTTTGAAAATAATTCAAGTTAAAATAACTTGATTTAAGTTAAGTCAATTTAAATAATTTAAATTCCTAATCATCTCACCCGATCTAAAATTGTCAATCAGGGAACCCTATAATTGTTGTGAGATGAATTATAATTCAACTTTAAGGTTTGGGTTAACTTTGTGTTAGATTCAGGTTTGGCTTTGGGTTCAACAAGTAAGCATTCTTTGGATAAACTTCTGGGCTATGGTGAGTCACAAGGAGCTCATTAAAGTAACCATGCCTTCGAGGTTTTCCAAATAGTCCTACCCATTGAACTTAATACCAATCCTTGGTCTAACTAGTCAGGATTCATTTAAGGGTAGCTTCGGTCAGTTCCACTTGGCCAATTGCACCAGGTTGAAGCCATATCTTCCTAGACATGCGATGCCCAAGCTTCCCTAACGTACTATCATCCAAAAATTTCACCAGTACTGTGGGTCAAGTTAAACCTAGCCCGTTTTAATCTAACCTTAATTACCCTGCCGGGTAATCTACTCTTGTTTTACCCATCTCGGGTAGATTAGGTTTAGTTACCCTGCCGGGTAGTTTAGTTGGGGGTGCCAGCGAGTCTGGATCCTCCATTTTTATTTTCAGTGTTAACTAAATTTCGACTCTTGAATATCTTAACTTGATTTTAATTTTGAGTTTTGAATTGATAATTTAATTTTGAATTTTGAATTTAATTTTTAATTTTAAATTTTGAATTTTAAATTTAATTTTAGTGTTAAATTTCGAATTTTGAATTTTAATTTTAAATTTTAAATTTCGAATTTTGAGTTTAATTTTAGTTTTAAATTTTGAATTTTGAATTTAATTTTTAATTTTAAATTTCGAATTTTAAATTTTTAGGATTGTTTTTCGTTTTGCTCCCCAGATCATGGCCTCGATATGGTCTATCGAGGTAGTATATTTGATCCTTTGGAACCCAGTATTGGTCAGGTCTAACTTGATTGACCAAGTTAGACTTGGAGACCCATGCTTGGACTGATTTAACACTTTGTTTGTTTATTAATGATAAATAAGATCTATATTTACTTTTGTATCCCAGCCCAGTTCTGTTGTAGACGGCTCTTTGTGTCCCAAGAATCAAGTCCAAATTCTTGGAGCCCAAAGTAAACCGTTCTAAGGTATTTTCTAAATCTTTAACCCGATTTGTTAGACTTGAATTTTCTTCCTCAAGTTTTTGAACTTGAGTTGGAAATTCAGTCTGACTCTGGTCAGGTAAGGGTTTAGCCACTTCTTTAAGGACACTTACTTCCTTTAGAAGTGACTTAACCTTCAGGTTTGACTTAGCTAATTTGCGCAATAAATAGCTAACTAAAGTGTTCAACCGGGAGATACTTACAGCGGGGTCTGGTCCTTCGGAAATGGATACGGATCCGTGTCTTTGCTCGGACTCTGCCTCAGACTCGCTCTCGCATCCGGATTCGACGACTTGGTCCCGGGCCATTAATGCAAGTAGACTCGTTTGTTCGAGCTCGTCGTCGTCGTCCTCCGATGAAGATTCGTCCCATGTTGCCTTAAGGACCTTTTTCCTTCTTTGCTTTTTGACCTCCTTCAGGTTAGGGCAGTTGGTTTTGATGTGCCCTTTTTGGTTACACCCGTAGCATGTAACTTCAAACTTCATCTTTGTATTTTGTGGGCCTTCCTTTGATTTCACTGCCTTCTTTAGATCTCTTTTGTCGAATCCTTTCGTCTTGTAGAGCTTCTTCACGAGATTTACCAGCTCGGTTGTAATGTCACCTTCTTCATCATCAGAGTCTTCTGATGCTGGTTCGGTTCTCCGTCGAGGTCTCGATTCCCGGGTTCGGCTTGTACCTGCAACCAACGCAATACCTTTCTCGGTAGGCTGTGCATTAGTCTGCTCATGAAGTTCAAATTCACTAAAAAGTTCATCTAGTTTTAAAGAAGATAAATCCTTGGAAACTTTGTAGGCATCTACCATTGATGCCCACAATGTATTCCTTGGAAACGAGTTTAGGGCATACCTTATTACGTCCCGATTTTCTATCTTCTGGCCAATTCCGTGAAGAGAGTTAAGGATGTCTTGTATTCTTGCGTGAAGAGAACTCGCCGTTTCGCCTTCCTGCATTTTTAGATTATATAATTTATTAAGTAAAAGATCTCTTTTACTTACCTTGGTGTCGTCAGTGCCTTCGTGGAGTTCGATGAGCTTTTCCCAGAGTTCTTTTGCGGAGGAGAATGGACCGACTCTGTTGAGCTCTTCTTTGGTAAGACCACATTGGATGGTGCAGGTGGCTTTTGCGTCAGCTTCCACCTTTTTGATAAATGCTGGCTCCCAATTTTCGCAGGGTGTAGGCTTACCGTCGGTACCAGTTGGCAGTTCCAGTCCTGTTTTGATGATCATCCAGGTATCGAAATGGATCTTCAGATATATCTCCATTCGCCCCTTCCAATACCCGAAGTCTTCTCCGGAAAATAGTGGGGGACGAACGGTGCTATATCCTTCTTGTTGGGCCATTTTAGATCTAAAAGAACAAACACAACAAAATCTATTCCAAGACTGAGTCTTGGATTAGTAGTGCGAGAGTAAAGGATAATAAAAACGAACTCGAGTGGTGTTGCACCTACTTCGAGCAAAAGTCGATTCGAGGGAAAAAAAATTAGAATATAGCTATAAGGCTAAATTCTAATTTGACTCCGAAAACGAAAAAAAACTGCGAAAAATTTGTTTTGAAAGGTGGTTGCACCAATTCAAAACGACCCCGCTCTGATACCAATTGTTGGATCGAGATCGCGCTAGAGGGGGGGTGAATAGCGCTCGCGGCTATTTTTGTCGTATCGGAAACGTAAAACTACCAAAGTAAATATACGCAGCGGAAGTAAAGAATGCAATCACAGAAAGACACAGATAGTTTTACTTCGTTCGGAGCCTAGGTCGACTCCTACTCGAAGGCCCGCGATCCTTGATCGCTTTCGGTGGGCAACACTTATAAGTACGAAAAAGAGTACAAGATTTACAATCAGTACAGTAATTAAAAACAAGTTTACCGACGACAGAATCGTAAACTCGAAGCTCCTGGTCGTCGTGGACTTGTAACAGCACTTCAGGGTCGTTGAATGAGCAGCACGCAGCACAAGGATTGCTTGGAAGTTCTGTTCTGAAGCTGCTGGTCGAGACCCCTTATAAAGGGGGTTCAAGGCGCCTTACTGTTCACCAAGGCGCCTTGAGCAGCCGAGTCACCCGTGGAGATCAGGACGGACTGGTCGAACTCTATCGGTTTAAGGCGCCTTGACCTATCAGGCGCCTTCAACCTCCGGTTCAAGGCGCCTTGAACCTATTCAAGGCGCCTCGATCTACTGGCCTCTTCTGGCTACGAGGCGCCTCAACTCCATGGGCGCCTCGGATATCGCTCATCCGAGTCCTTCTTTGTGTTTTTGGTACTGCAAGTATGTTAATCCAAAGATACCTGCAACACAAGGTTAACACAACATAATAGTATGAATATGAAATTATGACAGTCTCCGGACTGTCCGGGTCTGACTTCGGGTTTCCAACCGGAAACCCTAGGTCGACCCGACGCCTACTGTTCCCTCTACGGGGAACGCGTCCTCACCTACTCCTCTCAGGAGATTTTACCTGTTGCCAGTGCGATCCTCCAGATCGACTGGACTTTTGCTCGGCACTCGATGCTCCCGGACTTTCTGCTGAACATCCGCTTCACCGGCCAGTTCAGACTTTCACCTGGTTCGCGACACCAGGACTTTCCACCTAGGGTTACCACCCCCTAGGACTTTTGCCTGAAGCCATCGACCTGCCAAGACTTTCCGCATAGGGTTACCACCCCCTATGACCTAGGGTTACCACCCCCTAGGGTTTTACCTTGCCTAACCGCAGTTAGGACTTTCCTGAAACACTCAGCAAAAGCTGTCAGATAACAAAGCACCTTAACTTTGAATCCTTTGCCATTATCAAAACTTAGGTTCGATCGTCGGATGCTTCCCGCACCAACATGTCGTCCACATAAACTTCTAGATTCCGCCCGATCTGCTCTCTGAATACTTTATTCATCAAGCGCTGATATGTGGCCCCCGCATTCTTCAATTCGAACGGCATTACATTATAGCAATAAGTGTCGTCGGCCGTCACGAAGCTAACCTTTTCTTGATCTTCACGGGCGAGCGGCACTTGGTGATAGCCCTGGTAGGCGTCGAGCATACAGATTAATTCGCAGCCGGCCGTAGAGTCCACCAATTGATCTATCCGGGGCAGAGGATAAAAATCTTTCGGGCAAGCTTTGTTGAGATCCCGAAAATCAATGCACACTCTCCACTTGTTGCCTGGCTTGGAGACTAACACTACGTTAGCCAGCCAGCTCGGGAACTGCACCTCGCGTATATGGCCGGCTTTCAAAAGCTTTTCCACCTCCGCTCGGATGATGGCATTCTGCTCGGCGCTGAAGTCCCTTTTTCTTTGCTTCACTGGCCGAGCGTCCGGTCGGACATGCAACTCGTGCTGCGCTATGTTCGGCGAAATTCCGGGCAGCTCATGTGTCGACCAGATGAAGACATCATGATTTCTTCGGAGGCATTGGATCAACTCATCTTTCTGCTTCTCCTCCATATCGGACGCAATAAAAGTCGTGGCATCCGATCGGGTTGGGTGAATCTGCACTTCGTCTTTTTCTTCATAAATTAAAGAGGGTGGCTTTTCGGTGATGGCGTTTACCTCAATCCGGGGAGCCTTCCGAGCGGAATTGGCTTCTGCTCGGACCATCTCGATGTAGCATCGCCGAGCTGCTAGCTGATCTCCCCGTACCTCTCCCACTTTGTCCTCTACGGGGAACTTGATCTGTGAGGAACTCGCTGAGGGCCGGTCGTCCCAAAATGACATTGTAGGAAGAGGGAGAGTCGACTACCAAGTTTGTTGTTCTTGTCCTCTGGCTCTTCTCCTAGCGAGGTAGCCACCGGATCTGTCGCAAAACTTCGTTACCAGTGAACCCATAGAGCGGAGTTGTCATGGGTAACAGCTCGGCTCGATTAATTTGCAACTGATCGAACGCCTTCTTGAATATGATGTTGACTGAGCTCCCTATGTCAACAAATACGCGGTGAATAGTGTAATTGGCTATTACCGCTTTGATGAGCAGAGCATCGTCATGGGGTACTTCAACTCCTTCCAAGTCCCCGGGCCCGAAACTAATTTCGGGTCCTTCCGCTCGTTCTTGGCTACAGCCGACCGCATGAATCTGGAGCTGCCGGACGCTCGCCTTTCTAGCTCGGTTGGAGTCTCCTCTGGTCGGCCCGCCAGCAATAACGTTGATCTCGCCTCGGGAAGTATTGCTTCTATTTTCCTCTTCCCGAGCGGATGGTCGAGACCGTTCTCTGGACGCTCGGTGATTCTCCTTCCTTGGGGAACGATGCCGATCGGGAGTCTGTTGCTGTGGCCTATCAGCTCGCGCCGATCGGCGTCATGAGTTCTCCGTTGCCTGTCGACTGAGGGAGACCGTCGTCCGGCATTCCGGGGCGCAGGATGAGCCACGAAGGGAAGACTTCGACAATCCCTTGTGTTGTGCGTATCCGTCCGGTGGAAGGAGCAAAACATCGGGGTCCATTTCTTTTTTGGCTTGGGCCGGGCGGTGGCTACCTCTTGCACGTGGGACCTGACATTGGGGGATCGGATTACTTCGGCCCTTGGTCCTCTGGGCAGCTGATGAACGGCGTGTTGTTTTCGCTCGGCTGGAGGAGCCCGCTCGGTTGGAGTTTCTTTTTTCCTAGCCGCTTGTGCCTCTTCCACGTTGATGTATTCGTTCGCCCGGTGTAGCATGTGATCATAGTCTCGGGGCGGCTTTCGGATGAGCGATCGGAAGAAATCCCCACCCACCAGGCCTTGTGTGAAGGCATTCATCATGGTTTCCGAGGTGGCCGTTGGAATGTCCATCGCCACTTGGTTGAACCGCTGGATGTAAGCTCGAAGCGATTCACGGGCTTCTTGCTTGATGGCGAATAGGCTCACGCTCGTTTTCTGGTAGCGTCGACTGCTCGCAAAATGGTGGAGGAAGGCCGTTCGGAAATCTTTGAAGTTCGTGATGGATCCGTCCGTCAATCTCCGAAACCACCGTTGAGCCGATCCCGAGAGAGTGGTAAGAAAAACTCGACACTTTACTCCATCTGTATATTGATGGAGAGTAGCTGTGTTATCGAACTTACCCAGATGATCATCTGGGTCGGTTGTCCCATTGTACTCGCCGATCGTCGGAGGCGCGTAGTGCTTTGGCAGAGGGTCTCGTAGAATAGCCTCTGAAAATTGGCGATTGATCCGCTCGGGCGATGCGTCCGCTCGGGGGGCTTTCCCCTTTCTGTCATCTCGTCTAGGCATTTCATCCGAAGAAGATCCCCTATCCCTATGAGCTGGTACGGCTTCAGGGGTGCGGAATAGGGCTCGATGAAATGCAACGGTGGTCGGTGGTGCTTCCGCTCGACCACCAAACGCCGATGTTGCTTGCTGCTCAGGCCGCTCGGCTGTGGCTTTTTGTTTTTGCTCCACGAGCTTGGCGGCCCTTATCTCGATCAGAGCGTCAAGATCCTCGTTCGATAGCGTCACCACGTGTTGTAGTCCAGCCTCGTCCATGGCTGCCGATCGGACGCAGGAGCGTTCCCACAGACGGCGCCAAATTGATCCTGTCCGAATCGCCGAACCAAAGGACGCTGGGCACGTGGCGCACTCCTAGTCGATGGTGTAGGCCTCCGTCTGGTCGCATGAATCTCCGGCGAACCTGCACAGAAGTCGGGTCGGGAAGGGGTTCCCGGCGGCGACCCTACGACGCTCAAGTCAGGTAAGCGAGTGGTGGAAAAAGTGGCTCCAAAGCTTGTAGAATGCGTACCTCTGGCGAAGTAAGAGGCTCTTTATATAGAGTGGTGAAAGAACTAATGCACGTCCACCGAGGCGCATACGTGTCCGCAGCCCATACCTCGGTATGTACCTGACACCATACTGCTACAGTTCAATCACGTCTTCGATGGGACAACAGAACACCTTGTTGTCAGACTTAGAGTATGACCTAGCCATAGAACTTGACGGCTGTCATAAGATGTTCCTATCCTTCACCCACCGCCCGGCCGGGACGTCCGTCCGGCCGGCCGGCGTGAAGAGCGTCGTCCGGACGGCCTTAATTCCCAGCGCCAGCCGGCCGGCTCGCCCATTATGTCCTGCCTTCTCTAAGGCCTTCCACTCGGTCATTATTTACTATTTCATTGAGCGTCGGAACCCCGACCCCTGTCAGGGCATCTTTCACTATCAGACATTTACGGGCAGGCCGATCGGCCTGCCCTTTTTTCATGCGTCCGGTCGGCTCACCCTTCTTCGACGGACCACCTGGCCCTCTGACCTCCACGTGGCATTGCCCCCTCGTTAGGGGGTCTCGGGCTCTTACCACCGGATCAGCTATATTTATAGTCTTGGTCCGGGCGCCTGGAAGGGTTCCGGGCGCCCTGGGGGGGATAAATTTTATCCCCTAACGGTCGGATCGAGTCAAAACTCGATCCTGTTGAAAAGTCGATTCCGGGCGCCTGAAAGGGTTCCGGGCGCCCCGGTCGGTTCCGGTCGCCCGGAATGGTTCCGAGCGCCCGGAGCCCTAAGGTCAACATAGGTTGACTTTTTGACTCCGGTTCAGCTCGTCTCGATCCAGCTCATCTCGGTCCGGGTCTGTTCGCTCCGGCTCCGTTTGCTTGGGTGATCTCGGCCTTCCGGAAGAGGGCTCACTCGAACCCATGTTCCGGCCTTCTACTCGAGCAGCCTTCCTTCCCGATTTCTCGTCCCTCGAATGCCGCGCACGTTCTTCTCGTCCGCCGGTGTACTCTTCCGCGGTCACCTCGTCCCTCGGACGCACCGAGCCCGTCGGCTCTCTCCCCGTGTCGTCCTTCTCGTTAGCCGCGTCTTCCGCTCGACTTCCTGTGTTCCTAAGCTCCTGCACACTTAGACACAAGGTTTGAACAACGCAGGACCTATCTTAACTTGTTTGATCACATCAAAACACCTCGGGGTTCCAACACAACCAAGCTCCAAGAGATGCAAGCTTTCTCTCCTTCTTCTTCTTCTTCTCCAAGTAGTATCCGACCTCCACAAGAGCTCCAAGCAATAGAGAGTTTCGGCCACCACAAAGAGGAAGAGGAGAAGAGATGATGGCCGGCCACAACACCAAGGAAAAGAAGGAGAGAAAATAATAGAGGTTATGTCTCTTGAAGGCACCCTCACCCCTTCTTTTATATTCCTTGGCTTAGGCAAATTAGGAAATTTAATTATAATAAAATTTCCTCAATTTCCTTGACATGATTTAATTGAGAAAAATAAAATAAAATTTCCTCAATTGAAATCTTATGGCCGGCCACATCAATGAAATCAAATTGGACAAGTTTCAATCAACAATTAAAACTTCCTAATTTGTTTCCGGAAATTAAAAAAAAATAAAATTTCTCTTCAAAATCTCTTCATGGTTGATAAAAGGAAATTTCTATAATTTTAATTTTTCAACATGTGAATAATTTTTAAAGAGAAAATAAAATATCTCACCAATCTACAAATAAGGAAAGAGATCTAATCTCTTTATTTAATCTTTTGTAGATCTTTTACAAGAGAGATATTTTAATTTTAATTCTCTTTAATAAATTATATCTCCCACATAATAAAAATTAAAATTAAAATATCTTTTAAATTAATTTGGCCGGCCCCCACTAGTTTGGGTTCAAGCTAAGGCCGGCCACCCAATTTTATACCTAGGCCGGCCCTAGCTTGGTTCCCAAGCTAGCTTGGCCGGCCCCCTATTGGTGGGTATAGAAGGTGGGTATAGTACTCTATAAATAAGAGGCTACGATAGGGACCGAAAGGAGGAATTGGTTTTGGTCTCCCGATAAAATTAAGCATCCCGTGTTCGCCCCAAACATACAACTTAATTTTATCAATAATAATTCATTCCACTAGAGAACTATTATTGAACTACCGCACCAATCCCAAATTACATTTTTGGGCTCCTTCTTATTATGAGTGTGTTAGTCTCCCTGTGTTTAAGATATCGAATGTCCACTAATTAAGTGAGTTACTGACAACTCATTTAATTAATATATTAGTCCAAGAGTAGTACCACTCAACTTTATCGTCATGTCGGACTAAATCCACCTGCAGGGTTTAACATGACAATCCTTATGAGCTCCTCTTGAGGACATTATCAACCTAGTATCTCTAGGACACAGTTTCCTTCTATAATCAACAACACACACTATAAGTGATATCATTTCCCAATTTATCGGGCTTATTGATTCATCGAACTAAATCTCACCCATTGATAAATTAAAGAAATAAATATCAAATATATGTGCTTGTTATTATATTAGGATTAAGAGCACACACTTCCATAATAACCGAGGTCTTTGTTTCTTTATAAAGTCAGTATAAAAGAAACGACCTCAAATGGTCCTACTCAATACACTCTGAGTGTACTAGTGTAATTATACAGTCAAGATAAACTGATACCTAATTACACTATGACTTTCTAATGGTTTGTTCCTTTCCATTTTGGTCGCGAGCTACTGTTTATAATTTATAAGGTACTGATAACATTATCTTCTGCATGTGACACCACATACTATGTTATCTACAATATAAATTAATTGAACAACTACAACTAAATGTAGATAATTTGACCAAATGTGATTCTTTATTCATAATGAATGTTTACAAAGCTTAGGCTTTCAGTATACACTCCAACAATCTCCCACTTATACTAATGACTAAGCTGTCATATCTTCTACCATACATCTGATTCCCATTTCCTCCACATGTCGATCAAAAGCTTTCGCCGGAAGGGCCTTAGTGAAAGGATCTGCCAGGTTATCTGCTGATGTAATCTTGGCGATGACAACTTCTCCTCGCTTCACGATATCTCGTATCAGGTGGTTCTTGCGCTCTATATGTTTACTTGCCTTATGAGCTCGTGGTTCCTTTGAGTTTGCAACTGCACCGCTATTATCACAATAAATTGTGATAATTTTGGGCAAATCAGGAATCACATCTAAGTCTATTAGAAAGTTCCTGAGCCATACTGCTTCTTTAGCTGCCTCAGAGACTGCTACATACTCAGCTTCCATGGTTGAGTCCGATACGCATTTCTGCTTAACACTCCTCCATGAAATGGCTCCACCTCCTAAAGTAAACACATAGCCTGATGTAGACTTACTATTGTCCCTATCTGATTGGAAATCTGAATCCGTGTAACCCACAGGGAGCAAATCGTCTGCTTGGTAAATTAGCATATAATCTCTAGTCCTTCTCAGGTACTTTAATATATGCTTTACATGTTGGGTTTCTCGGGCCACGATAATCGCTTTTTCGCCGTGCCAACGACGAAACATCAAGCCAAGTATCCGTGCGAAGAATAAAACTTTCTAAAAATACGAGTACGAGTTTACTATCCTTTAGATCTAGCTATTCCATGCCTAAAAGGTAAGAAACCTTTCTTGGAATCCTGCATACTAAAACGAGCAAGGATTGTATCTATATATGAAGCTTGGGACAGACACAACATTCTATTCTTGCGATCCCTTATCACTTTGATCCCAAGAATGTGTGCACACTCTCCTAAGTCCTTCATATCAAATTGTTTGGACAACCATACCCTTACGTCTGATAATACCTTGACATTGTTGCCAATTAACAAAATATCATCTACGTATAGTACAAGAAATACCACCACGTTTCCGTTACACTTCTTGTATACACAAGACTCATCCGGACACTGAATAAATCCATACGACTGGATTACTTCGTTAAACCGGATGTTCCAAGACCTTGAAGCTTGCTTTAGTCCATAAATGGACCGATTGAGCTTGCACACTAGATGCTCTTTGCCTTTTTCAATGAACCCTTCTGGTTGCTTCATATGGATGTTCTCTTCCATTAAGGAAAGCTGTCTTGACATCCATTTGCCAAATCTCATAATCCATATGAGCAGCAATGGATAAGAGTATTCGGATAGACTTAAGCATGGCTACCGGTGAAAAGGTTTCCTCATAATCGATTCCCTCTTTCTGAGTGTACCCTTTCGCAACAAGCCTAGCTTTGAAGGTTTCTACCTTCCCGTCTGTCCCTCTTTTCCTTTTGTAGATCCACTTGCATCCAACGGCTTTTACACCATCAGGTGGTTCTACAAGCTCCCAGACCTTATTAGAGTACATAGACTCTATTTCAGAATTCATCGCCTTTTGCCAAGATGCTGCATCTATATCTTGGAGTGCTTCGTCATATGTCCGGGGATCAGGTTCATGTTTACCCGGGATCAAATCCGAAGACTCTCCCAAAAACATGAATCTTTCAGGTTGCCTTACAACCCTCCCACTACGACGAGGCACTGTCTGTGGTTGTATATCATGTGTGACACATGTTGCAGTCTCTTGTGGTACTTCATCTTGTACTGTTGGTACTGAAGTAGATGTGTCCTCTCTAAGTTCTTCTAAAACAACTTTGCTACTGGGCTTGTGATCCATTATATAGTCTTCTTCTAAAAACTGGGCATTGGTGCTAACAATGACCTTCTGGTCTTTAGGACTATAAAATAAACCACCTTTCGTTCCTTTGGGATATCCTACAAACACGCGAACTTCTGTACGAGATTCTAACTTTCAGCACATGTGCTGGACTACCCCAAATCTGAATATGTCTTAGACTGGGTTTTCGCCCATTCCACAATTCTATGAGAGTAGAAGAAACTGATTTAGAAGGCACTAAGTTCAAAACATACACTGCTATTTCCAGAGCATATCCCCAAAACGAATTTGGTAATTCTGAATAACTCATCATCGATCTAACCATCTCCATAAGAGTCCTATTCCTTCGTTCTGCCACACCATTCTGTTGGGGTGTACCAGGTGCGGACAGTTGGGATTGAATCCCAGCCTCTGATAAGTAATTCCTAAACTCTTCTAAGAGGTATTCGCCATCACGATCTGACCGTAGTGTCTTGATACTTTTACCTAGTTGTTTCTCCACATCAGCCTTGTATTCTTTGAACTTATCAAAGCACTCGGACTTGCGGCGCATTAGGTAAATGTATCCATATCTTGAGTAATCGTCTATGAAAGAGACAAAATATTCAAAACCTCCTCTTGCCTGGACAGACATAGGACCCTACAAATCAGAGTGAACCAACTCTAACACTTCTTTGGCTCTATACCCCTTGGCCTTGAACGGTCTCTTGGTCATTTTTCCTTCTAAGCAAGATTCACAAGTTGGAAAATTTTCCAACTCTAATGAACTCAAAAGTCCATCGGCTATAAGCCTCTGAATCCTACTTAAGTTAATATGACCAAGCCTTAGATGCCAAAGATATGCTTGGTTCATTTCCGAAGGTTCTTTTCTCTTATTAGAGTTAGAAGATGAGTTATAAATTTCCATGTTTTACTTTGTGGAAGAAATTAGATTTAAAGTATACAAATTGCCAACTAATGCACCAGAACAGATAATCACTTTATTTCTTTTAATAACTACATCATTGAAAGAAATTGAATATCCATCTAAAAGCAGTTTAGACCGAAATTAAATTCTTTCTAAAGCGGGTACATAAAGACAATTTCTTAAAACCAAACTTCTATTTCTACTAAAAGATAAGTAGACATCTCCCACTGTAATAACCGCCACCTTAGTAGCATTGCCCATGTAGACGGTAATCTCTCCTTCAGATAGTCGTCGGGTTTCCTGGAACCCCTGCAAGGAATTGCAGATATGATTAGTGGCTCCCGTATCTACACACCAGGTGCTGGTAGATAACACCGCTAAACATGTTTCAACAACTAGAGCATGAGGTATACCTTTGTTTTGGTTCCTACGAGGACAGCCCGCCTTCCAATGTGCAGATGAAGCACTTGCCCTTCGGCTTCTTCACTCCATCTTTAAATCCTGTACTCTGAGACTTATTCACTTTCTTTGCTGAACTAGCTTGTTTCTTCTTCTTCTTTCCTCTCGGTTTAGAAGTAGAACCATTTTCAGCATAGTGAATTTGAGCATTGTGACGAAATAATCCTTCTGCTGCCTGAAGTTCTGTCAGTAGTTCCGCCAATGAATATACCCTTTTGTTCATATTGTAATTCAGGCGGAATTGCTCAAAACTTCTAGGTAGTGTTTGGAGGATCATATCGATCTGGGTTTCCCCATCAATTTCTCCTCCAAGGATCTGTATCTCGTTCAGATAAGCCATCATCTTTAGGATATGATCCCTCACAGGAGTACCCTCTTGCATGGTGGTGTCATTATCTTTCTCATGGCCTCTTGCCTAGAAGCCCTATCCCGATGACCAAAGAGTTCCTTGAGATTGTTCATAATATCATAGGCTGTTGGTAAATCTTGATGTTGAATACATTTGACATTGAAGCCAAAATGTAACACTGCGCCATCTCATATGCTTTACCCATTTCCTATGATATTCGATCTCCTCTTGGGTAGATTCACGAGTGGGTGCTTCAGGTTCAGTCAGTACAAATCTATAGCTTTTAGCAGTAAGAACAATGTCTAGGTTTCTTTTCCAATCTATGTAATTAGGTCCAGTAAGTCTATTTTGTTGAAGTATGATGGACAGTGGGTTGAAAGTCATCCTAAGAATCACAAATAACTTTTGGTCAGAACTCTAAATTTAGAATAATATTGATTCCTCAAACAATACTATTTTAAATTAACCAACACCTCAAAACACCGTGAACTTTTTATGCCACGTTAGTGTGGACGTATACAAATTCAACATTTATAAAAGAAGGGTTTTATCCCATTAATTTTATTATCTTGTCAACCTAACTTTTTGACAAATAAAATTAATAGTTGGTGTCTTTTGGTCACACAAATAATAGCAGTGACTCCGATGGGGAGGATACTATTAGATGTGTCTAAGTGTATACCATTACTTGACACTAAGTCCATTAATAAGATTATGCCCCTTCCGTTGGGGAAGATCACACGCTCTTAATTAACTTCCTATAGTCATCCAAAAATGGAAGTCTGTTCTAGTGATCCACAAACAAGCTCATCCGTTATGGAGGAAGGCACTCAGAGCCAACGCGCAAGCTTGTTTGCATCACTTACAAAGCAGTAATGGAGACCATGGGATTTATTTAAAAATCCCTCTCCCACTTAGTTATTTATAAATGAGGAATTTTAACTATGCTAGCCTACTAAACATGTAGACTAACATATACACACAGCACAATATAAAAGCAATAAATAGAAAATCTAATTTTCAACTATTATGACTTTTATCTCTAGTTGTCCTCCGTGTGTTGTCATCCCAAGCCACCGCCACCGGGTCTAGCTGTCGCATCCATCTTGCTCCTAGTTCCGCTGCGCCTCTGGTCCTTAGAAGGTTCCACGCTTTGCAAGATTCGATCCGCTACATAAATAGAATTTTACAATTTTGATCCTATATTCCATAAAAGGAATGTACATGTATCTAGATCAAAAATAAAATCCTAATAAAACTAAATACAGCTCCTGCTGTATTTTAATACAATCATGCACACACATATAAATGCCCTTGACATGTCCAAGGGTCCAATCACACACATAATAACTAAAAGCCATAATAGTTGGATCCTGCATCCACAAAGTTAGCACATCCTACTATTAACCTGCCTAAATTATGTATGACATGTGCATAATTAAACTAATACCAAATACACAGAGGTAAAACCCTAGCTCTGATACCAATTGTTGGTTGCTACTCGGAAAACCTAGAGGTTCCACTGTACAAAAATTTTGTACAAAGGTCTGAACCTTTTCCTAGCTACCATGTGTTCTTTTAAATTAAATTTTGGATCGCCTACGGAACTTAACATGTTTGATCCAAAACTTAATCTATTCGTTCTTTTAGGTTTTGACTTGGGTCTCCTGCGGAACTTAACACGTTCGACCCAAATCGCCATAAGTTATTAATTCCATTAAATATTAATTTCCATAATTGGTTCCCAATACTGACGTGGCGAGGCACATGACCTTCTTGGATATGGGAGCAACCACCACCGACTAGACAAAACCTTTTATAGAAAGCTAATATTTAATTTCCTAAAATAACTTTAGGTTAACCGAAAAGAACAATCAAATCACAAGGAAAAGAAAAAACAAAAGAACACAACATCGAAAAACATATTCGAAATTCTAGAATCATAAGCCTCTTGTATTTGGTATTTTCCCAAAAATAACTAGTATGATGCGGAAAGAAAAATTACTAGTTATACCTTTTAGAAAGACCTCTTGATCTTCTACCGTATTCCACTTCTAACCTTGGACGTTGTGTGGGCAACGATCTTCCGAGATGAGAAACCACCAACCACCTTCTTCTCCTCCTAGCTAGGTTCGGCCACAAAGAAGCTTTACCAAGGATGAAGAACAAAACACCAACCTGTAGGTCCCTTTGGAGGCCGGCAAGAGGGGAGGGGTGAATTGCCCTAAAAAATAAAACCAAAAACCCTTCTCGGATATTCAACTAACTTAAAAGAACTTGTAATTAAAAAGGCAGAGACTAATTAAAATAGAAAATAGACACAGAGGAATTACTTGGTTTGCAATCAGAGAATTGCTAATCCAAGGCAAAGAAGGCGCACTAATTGATTCTCCTCTGGGCGGAGTAGCCTCTTACAGCGTTGAAAGCACAGAAAGAAATAACACAAATGAAAGCACTGGATTACAAGTAGTTGTTCTTAATTAATAATTGCATCTGGACCAAGGCTATATTTATAGTCTTGGTCCGGGCACTTAGAAGGGTTCCGGGCGCCCTGGGGGGGATAAATTTTATCCCCCAACGGTCGGATCGAGTCAAAACTCGATCCTGTTGAAAAGTCGATTCCGGGCGCCCCCGTCGGTTCCGGGCGCCCGGAGCCCTAAGGTCAACATACGTTGACTTTTCGACTCCGGTTCAGCTCATCTCGGTCCGGGTCTGTTCGCTCCGGCTCCGTTTGCTTGGGTGATCTCGGCCTTCCGGAATAGGGCTCACCCGAACCCATGTTCCGGCCTTCTACTCGAGCAGCCTTCCTTCCCGGTTTCTCGTCCCTCGAACGCCGCGCACGTTCTTCTCGTCCGCCGGTGTACTCTTCCGCGGTCACCTCGTCCCTCGGACGCACCGAGTCCGTCGGCTCTCTCCCCGTGTCGTCCTTCTCGTTAGCCGCGTCTTCCGCTCGACTTCCTGTGTTCCTAAGTTCCTGCACACTTAGACACAAGGTTTGAACAACGCAGGACCTAGCTTAACTTGTTTGATCACATCAAAACACCTCGGGGTTCCAACAGTCTCCCCCTTTTTGATGTGAGCAACCCAAGTTAAGCTAGGGAAGAAACAGATGCAATAAAAACAATTTATTTGCAATTAAGTCCAAAGATATTTCAAAAAAAATTTATATACCTCCCCCTAGACTTAACATTCTTCTCCCCCTTTGATCACATTAAAAATAGGGGTTCTTTAAACAAGTCTAAGGTAAACAAAATTTTATGTGAATTTAAAAAAAAAAATTCTAAGGCAATTAATATTAATTTGTAAGGCAATATTTCAAAAGAGAATATCTAGTTTAATAAAAAAAATTCTAAGTCAATATTAAGAAATTTTTTTTTTTTAAGTTATTCTTCATAAAAGATTTCTAAGGCAATTTTCAAAGGAAAAATGTATAGGACAGTATTCATAGAAAAATTTCTAAGTCAATTAAAAAAATTTAGTTTCCAATTTTTTTTTTTAATTATAAATTAATTTTAAATATTTTCTAACACAAATTGAATAACTCTTTTAAAGCATTAGGTAAATTAAATTAATGCTTTTTCAGTTAGTCAATTAAACTTTTCATTTCGATATTTGGCTTCCAGGTCGTGGCGAGGCACTAGGCCTTCTTGGTTATTGGAGCAACAACCACTTCCTTAGCCAAAGCCTCATAATGAAATTAGTCGTTTAATTTCCTTGCTGAAAATGCTAAGTCTAAATTTAAATTAAACAGGTTTTTGGAACCCAGTAGAGGTCCCTACCTACAGGGTTAACCAAGTATTTCCTAGGTACATAGATTTTTGATATATTTCTAATTTGACTTTGATGAAATCTATAATACCAATTTAAACCTCTATAATTTCTAAAAGTAGAAATATTTGAACTTTTATATTTTTTCAATCTTTCTATTTCTTCTTTTAGTTTTTCATTTTCAATTTTCAATTTATCAAAATCCTCTATAAGACATGATTTTGCTAAAATTCTTTTTGTTTCAAAAATTTCATCTTTTAATTTGATATTTTCATTTTCTAATTTATACATGGATTTAGTCATTGCCTTAATCCCAGAATAAAGTTGATCAGGGGGTAAAAGGCATACCTCACTTACCATATCGGACTTGAAGCCTGAATCTCCCCCTGCTTCGCTGCCTTCATCTGAGGTCGCTCCCCCTTCATCGATGTTAGGTTCTGATGAGCTTTGCCCTTCGTAACTTGCCATCAGTGCTATCCCAGCATATTCTTGAGCTTCTGATTCGGATGAAGAGGTGTCGTCCCAAGTTGCTTTTAGGTTGTGTTTCTTGGGTGTCTTCATTTTGACCTTCTTGAGTTCTGAGCAGTCTTCCCTTAGGTGTCCCTCCTTCTGACACTGGTAGCACCGTACCTTTCTTCTACCTTTTTGATTTTTTTTATTCTGCATTTTAAATTTATTAGATCTAAAAAACTTTTTAAAGTTTCTTACCATGTATGCTTCTTGATCGTCTTCGGAGTCTGACTCGGGTTCATCCTTATTGGTTGCGTTCAGCGCCATAGTCTTGGTTGTGTCCTTTGATATCTCTGCACATCTAGTTTCGTATAATTCAAGGGTAGAAAACAACTCTTCTAAAGTACTTACCTTCAGGTCTTTTGAGATGTAGTAAGCATCGACGATTGATGTCCATTCCGGAGTTCTTGGAAACGCATTGAGCGCGTAGCGTATAGTGTCCCAGTTTGTTACCGTTTCACCAAGATTTTTGAGACCAGTAACTAGTTCTTTTACCTTTGCATGTAGACCGGCTACTTTCTCACCTTTCTCCAGACGGATGTTCATCAGTTTGTTGCGGAGGATGTCCCTTCTAGCGAGCTTTGCTTCGGACGTGCCTTCGTGGAGTTCCAAGAACTTCTCCCAAAGTTCTTTAGCAGATAAGAAGTTTCCGATGCAGTTGACCACTTGAGGCGGTAACACGCTCAGCAGGTGATGTTCCGCACGGCTGTTTGCTACCGACTCATTCTGCTCCTTCTTTGTCCAATCTCTCTCTTCTTTTTCTTTTCCATCTTTATCTATTGGAGCTACAAAACCATATTTCATAATAAACCGAATTTCAAACTTTATTTTTAGGAATACCTCCATACGACGCTTCTAGTATGTGAAGTTCCCCTCGAATTTTGGTGGAACAATGCTTGGTCCGGCCATCTTTGTTGCTTCGATCGGCGGTTAGTCCTCCTGAAGCGCCTCGGTCTGATACCACTTGTAGGTCCCTTTGGAGGCCGGCAAGAGGGGAGGGGTGAATTGCCCTACAAAATAAAACCAAAAACCCTTCTCGGATATTCAACTAACTTAAAAGAACTTGTAATTAAAAAGGCAGAGACTAATTAAAACAGAAAATAGACACAGAGGAATTACTTGGTTTGTAATCAGAGGATTGCTAATCCAAGGCAAAGAAGGCGCACTAATTGATTCTCCTCTGGGCGGAGTAGCCTCTTACAGCGTTGAAAGCATAGAAAGAAATAACACAAATGAAAGCACTGGATTACAAGTAGTTGTTCTTAATTAATAATTGCTTCTGGACCAAGGCTATATTTATAGTCTTGGTCCGGGCGCCTGGAAGGGTTCCGGGAGCCCTGGGGGGGATAAATTTTATCCCCCAACGGTCGGATCGAGTCAAAACTCGATCCTGTTGAAAAGTCGATTCCGGGCGCCCGGAAGGGTTCCGGGCGCCCCGGTCGGTTCCGGGCGCCCGGAGCCCTAAGGTCAACATAAGTTGACTTTTCGACTCCGGTTCAGCTCGTCTCGATCCAGCTCATCTCGGTCCGGGTCTATTCGCTCCGACTCCATTTGCTTGGGTGATCTCGGCCTTCCGGAAGAGGGCTCACCCGAACCCATGTACCGGCCTTCTACTCGAGCAGCTTTCCTTCCCGGCTTCTCGTCCCTCGAACGTCGCACACGTTCTTCTCGTCCGCCGGTGTACTCTTCCGCGGTCACCTCGTCCCTCGAACGCACCGAGCCCGTCGGCTCTCTCCCCATGCCGTCCTTCTCGTTAGCCGCGTCTTCCGCTCGACTTCCTGTGTTCCTAAGCTCCTGCACACTTAGACACAAGGTTTGAACAACGCAGGACCTATCTTAACTTGTTTGATCACATCAAAACACCTCGGGGTTCCAACACAACCAAGCTCCAAGAGATGCAAGCTTTCTCTCCTTCTTCTTCTTCTTCTCCAAGTAGTATCCGGCCTCCACAAGAGCTCCAAGCAATAGAGAGTTTTGGCCACCACAAAGAGGAAGAGGAGAAGAGATGATGGCCGGCCACAACACCAAGGAAAAGAGGGAGAGAAAATAATAGAGGTTATGTCTCTTGAAGGCACCCTCACCCCTTCTTTTATATTCCTTGGCCTAGGCAAATTAGGAAATTTAATTACAATAAAATTTCCTCAATTTCCTTGACATGATTTAATTGAGAAAAATAAAATAAAATTTCCCCAATTGAAATCTTATGGCCGGCCACATCAATGAAATCAAATTGGACAAGTTTCAATCAACAATTAAAACTTCCTAATTTGTTTCCGGAAATTTAAAAAAAATAAAATTTCTCTTCAAAATCTCTTCATGGTTGATAAAAGGAAATTTCTATAATTTTAATTTTTCAACATGTGAATAATTTTTAAAGAGAAAATAAAATATCTCACCAATCTACAAATAAGGAAAGAGATCTAATCTCTTTCTTTAATATTTTGTAGATCTTTTACAAGAGAGATATTTTAATTTTAATTCTCTTTAATAAATTATATCTCCCACATAATAAAAATTAAAATTAAAATACCTTTTAAATTAATTTGGCCGGCCCCCACTAGTTTGGGTTCAAGCTAGGGCCGGCCACCCAATTTTATACCTAGGCCGGCCCTAGCTTGGTTCCCAAGCTAGCTTGGCCGACGGTATAGAAGGTGGGTATAGGTGGGTATAGTACTCTATAAATAAGAGGCTACGATAGGGACCGAAAGGAGGAATTGGTTTTGGTCTCCCGATAAAATTAAGCATCCCGTGTTCGCCCCGAACACACAACTTAATTTTATCAATAATAATTCATTCCACTAGAGAACTATTATTGAACTACCGCACCAATCCCAAATTACATTTTTGGGCTCCTTCTTATTATGAGTGTGTTAGTCTCCCTGTGTTTAAGATATCGAATGTCCACTAATTAAGTGAGTTACTGACAACTCATTTAATTAA
Source organism: Zingiber officinale (assembly GCF_018446385.1). NCBI lineage: Eukaryota > Viridiplantae > Streptophyta > Magnoliopsida > Zingiberales > Zingiberaceae > Zingiber > Zingiber officinale. Next base: position 79,400,513 of record NC_055997.1, on the reverse strand, counting down.
TATCTTAGTCCAAGAGTAGTACCACTCAACTTTATCGTCATGTCGGACTAAGTCCACCTGCAGGGTTTAACATGACAATCCTTATGAGCTCCTCTTGAGGACATTATCAACCTAGTATCTCTAGAACACAGTTTCCTTCTATAATCAACAACACACACTATAAGTGATACCATTTCCCAATTTATCGGGCTTATTGATTCATCGAACTAAATCTCACCCATTGATAAATTAAAGAAATAAATATCAAATATATGTGCTTGTTATTATATTAGGATTAAGAGCACACACTTCCATAATAACCGAGGTCTTTGTTTCTTTATAAAGTCAGTATAAAAGAAACGACCTTAAATGGTCCTACTCAATACACTCTGAGTGTACTAGTGTAATTATACAGTCAAGATAAACTGATACCTAATTACACTACGACCTTCTAATGGTTTGTTCCTTTCCATTTTGGTCGCGAGCTACTGTTTATAATTTATAAGGTACTGATAACATTATCTTCTGCATATGACACCACATACTATGTTATCTACAATATAAATTAATTGAACAACTAAAACTAAATGTAGACAATTTGACCAAATGTGATTCTTTATTCATAATGAATGTTTACAAAGCTTAGGCTTTCAGTATACACTCCAACAGTGTTATTAGCTGAACATAAGCAGTTTCCTCTGCAGAATATTAAGTGCAGATTTAGTTTAGTTCTTTAGCAAATGCAGCTTTCATTTATGCTTTTAGTAGAGCACGAGCAGTATTTCTCATTTGCTATTAGAATAACATGAGCAACCTTTCTTTTAAAGCATTAGGGTTCTAGATTTCTTTTTGTATACTAGCTTGAGGTGATTAGTTTGTGGCAAAGTATAGATTTAGGTTTCTTTGCGACTTCAATATGCATGATTGTGTGTTACCTAGTTAGTTTCACTCATAGATGCATATGAGAAAATACCCTAACAGTATTTTGAGTTTAAGAAAAGTATAAGAAAGATAAAGAAAAGAAAGAAAAAGACCAAGCTCTTAAATTGATCCTAAATTCCAGAAGTTTAGGATTAAAAGCACACTAAGTGTTTGATTAAATGCCAAGACATTTTGTTATAAGAGAATTAAAGAATAACAAGTATAAGGAAGTTATAGTTAAGAAGAAAATAAGTATTTTACTTTTTAAAGGCATGTACCAGACACAAGGTCCATTGGGTGGGCTCCTAGATCGCCCCTAGGCACAAGATCGCCTAGAAGTACCTTAGTAGTTTCGGGATTACCTACCTCGACTCATATTAAGGATGCGCGTAAATTGGTACAATGCCGGACCCAAGAGAAGTTGATTATTATTTTAAAGTAATAAAGTATAAGTTTTGAAACAAATGAAACAAGCTTCATTTATGCTTAGAATCAGTAAGTTTAGTTCTTTTGAGTTCTAGCATGCAGTATTAGTTTTGTTTGTTTCCTGATTTGATATTTAGCATGATTAACTTTTCTTTGCTATTAGTTTGACATGAGTAGTTATGCTCATGCTTTATTTTCTTTTAGAGCATATAGTTTCTAGTTCTTTTTGTATACATGCATATTCGTGTTTTTGTGAGTTAGATAGCGCTTACTAAGCAAATTTTGCTTATAGACTGTAGTTCCTCTTACTGCAGATACAGGAAAGGAAAAGATATAGAAAGGAAGGCGACAAGGAGGTGTTTGAAGGATGTGTGGTGCCAGGACTATAGAAGCCTTGGGACTAAGAAAGAAGTTTTCTTTTAGTTTCTATTGTCTTTTGCTATGTTAGAAGTATTTGAGATAGTACATAATATTTTGATGTGATTAGGACATAGTAGATGAATTGTGATATGGTGTGATGAGTTGTGGTATTGTTTTCGTTATTTTGGATTTATTATACTGCGTGGTTGTTTGATATGTGTTCCAGCCGCTTGTGGCTGAGTATATATTGCATGTATTGTTGAATATGGTCACCGGTACAGGGGAGACTCTGTTGAAATTTTTCGGTAGGGTTTCCATGTGATTTTTTAATCATACCAGTTAAGTAGAGTTAGTAGTTAAGTAACGGTCATCCTTAGAGAGTAGTAGTAGTAAGAAGGGTGGTCGTTACAAGAGAAGCTTCACCTTGTAAATACAAACACATTTTTTATTAAAAGGGAAATGAATAAATATGACTTGGCATTTGATACTTGTAAGAACTTGCCATTCACCTTTTCCTCCAGAATAAATGGCAATCAATGCTCTTATACATGCATCAGAAATATATATATATATATACTAAACGCCTAGCTTTTGGTATAAATATTTATCTAGAAATAAGAATCACATTGGTCAAATATCTACATTTATGATAAATGTAGTTGTTCAATTAATTTATATTGTAGATAACATGGTGTGTGGTGTCACACACAGAAGATCATATTATCAGTTCTTTATAAATTATAAACAGTTGCTCACGACTAAGATGGAAAGGAACAAACCATTGGAATAGTCATAGTGTAATTAGGTATTAGTTTATCTTGACTAATAAATTATACTAGTACACTCTAAGTGTATTGAGTAGGACCATTAGAGGTCGTTTCTTTTTATACTGACTATATAAAGGAACAAAGACCTCAGTTATTATGGAAGTGTGTGCTCTTAATCCTAATATAATAACAAGCACATATATTTGATATTTATTTCTTTAATTTATCAATGGGTGAGATTTAATTCGATAAATCAATAAGCCTGATAAGTTGGGAAATAATATCACTTATAGTGTGTACTGTTGATTATAGAAGGAAACTGTGTCATAGTGATCTAGGTTGATAATGTCCCCAAGAGGAGCTCATAAGGATTGTCATGTTAAACCCTGCAGGTGGACTTAATCCGACATGATGATAAGGTTGAGTGGTACTACTCTTGGACTAAGATATTAATTAAGTGAGTTGTCAGTAACTCATTTAATTAGTGGACATTCGACATCTTAAACGCAGGGAGACTAACACACTCATAATAAGAAGGAGCCCAAAATGTAATTTGGGATTAGTGCGGTAGTTCAATAATAGTTCTTTAGTGGAATGAATTATTATTGATGGAATTAAGTTGTGTGTTCGGGGCGAACACGGAAAGCTTAATTTCATCGGGAGACCAAAACCAATTACTCCTCTCGGTCCCTATCGTAGCCTCTTGTATATAGAGATTTATACCCACCACATACCCACCTTCTTACCCATCCTAATGGGGTCGGCAAAGCTAGCTTGGAACCCAAGCTAGGGTTGGCCAAGACTAAGTGGATGAGCCAAGTTGGTGGCCGGCCAAAGCTTGGGTCCCAAGCTTAGGTGGCCGGCCACTAGAATATTAAAAAGGATTTTTATTAAAATTATTTCTTATGTGGATATCATGGTTTTAAAAGAGAGTTTAAGATTTAAATCTTTCCTTTTATAGCATTCTACAAAAAATTAAGAAAAGATTTGAAATCTTTCCTTATTTATAGATTAAAAGGTGGATTTTAATTTTAAGAAAACTTTCCTTTTTAGCCATGTTCATAATTTAAAAGAGAGTTTAAAAATTAAATATTCTCTTTTATAAGTTTCTACAAAAGATTAAGAAAAGATTTGATATCATTCCTTATTTGTAGATTAAAAGGAGATTTTAATTTTTAAGATAACTTTCCTTTTTGGAAATTATCCACATGTTTAAAAGAATGATTTTAATTTATAAAATTTCCTTTTTATAATCCACCATGAAGGGAAAAATTATTGGAGAAATTTTTTATAAATTTTCGGAAACAAATTAGGAAGTTTTAATTTTTGTTTTAATTAAAACTCTTCTTGTTTTGGGGAAATAAGTGGTCGGCCATTATAATAATGAAAAGGGAATTGATTTTTAATTAAATAAATTTTCCTTTTCATGGAAAAAGAAATAAGGAAGTTTTTATTTAAATTTTCTTATTTGCCAAGATCAAGGATTATAAAAGAGAGGGTAGAGGTGCCTTCATTGTGAACGACTCTATTATTTTTCTCCTCTCTTTTTCTCCTTGGGTGTGGCCGGCCCCTCCTCTTTCTCTCTTCTCCATCTTGTGGCCGAACCTCATCTCATCTTTGGAGTTCTTGTGATGGCCGGATCTTGCTTGGAGAAGAAGGAGAGAAAAGGAGGCGATATTTCTAGCATCCCTTGGAGCTTGGTGGTGGCCGAACCTCTTCATCTTTGGAGGAGCTCTTGGTGGCCGAAACCTAGAAGGAAGAAGAAGGTGCTTGGTGGTTCTCATCTCGGAAGATTGTTTCTCACACAACGTCCGAGGTTAGAAGAGGAATACGGTAGAAGATCAAGAGATTATTTTTGCTTACAAAGAAAGGTATAACTAGTAATTGTTTTCCGCATCATACTAGTTTTTCTTTGTATAGTTATTTTTGGAAATATCAAACACAAGAGGCATATGATTCTAGAGTTTTCAGATTTGTTTTGAATTTGTGTTTCTTTTGTTTTATTTTTCGAATTTGTAATTCGATTGTTCTTTTTGGTTAAACCTAGAGTTATTTATGGAAATTAAATATTAGCTTTCCTTAAAAGGCTTTGTCTAGGCGGTGGTAGATGCTCCCATATCCAAGAAGGCCATGTTTCTCGCCATGCAGTCCTGAAAGCTAATTTTGGAAATTAATATTTAATGGAATTAATAACATAGGTGAATTTGAATCAATACTGTTAAGTTCCGCTTCTGATTCAAATCTAAACCATTAAGAACATATAAGTTAAATTTGGAATCAATGATGTTAAGTTCCGTCTATGATTCCTAATTTAACTTCTAAATAACACAATAGATTATTTAAGGAAAGGTTCGACACTTGTATAAAAAATTTTTGTACAGTGGAACCGGTACGTTTTCCTAGGACTAACCAACAATTGGTATCGGAGCTAGGGTTTACCTCTGTGTGTTTGGTTTTCAAATTAGGTTATGCACATGTCATACATAATTTAGGCAGGATAATAGTAAGATGTGCTAACTTTGTTGTTGCAGGCTCCAACTATTATGGCTTATAGATGTTGTGTGTGATTGGACCCTTGGACATGTCAAGGGCATTATTTTTGTGTGTGCATGATTGTATGTAACTAATACAGCAGGAGTTGTATTAGCCTTAGGATTTTAGAATTTTATTTTCGATCTAGAATACATGTACATTCCCTTGTGGAATATAGGATCGATATATGTAAAATTCTATTTATGTCGCGGATCGGATTCTTACGAGGCGTGGTACTTTTGGAGCACCAGAGGTGCAGCGGAATAAGAAGCAAGATGGATGCGATAACTCGACCCGATGACGGTGGCTAAAGATGGCAGCAGCTAGGGTTGGAGTACATGGAGGACAGTAACAGGAAAAGACCATAATAGTTGGAAAATAATTTCCATATTTATTGCTTTATTTACTGTGATGTGTGTGTATGCATGTGATGTATGCTAGGATAACTTAAAATTCCTCACTTTAAATAACTAAGTGGGAGAGGGATTTATTTTAATAAATTTCACAATCTCCATTACTGGTTTGTAAGTAATGCAGACAAACTTGCGCGTTGGCTCTGAGTGCCTTCCTCCATATCGAATGAGTTTGTTTGCGGATCACTAGATCAAACTTCCATTTAGGATGACTATAGGAAATTAATTAAGAGCGTGTGATCTTCCCCATCGGAAGGGGCATAATCTTATTAATGGACTTAGTGTCAAGTAATGGTATACACTTAGGCACGTCTAATAGTATCCTCCCCATCAGAGTCACTGCTATTATTTGTGTGACCAAAGGAAAACCAACTATTAATTTGTCAAAAAGATAAGTTGACAAGATAATAAAATTAAAAACTCCTCTTACAAATGTTTGGTTTTGTATACGTCCATACTATCGTGGTATACAAAATTCACGGTGTTTGAGGTAATTTTATTTGTCATAAAGACTTATTGACAAGATAATTAATGGGTAAACCCCTCCTCTTATAAATGTTTGAATTTGTATACGTCCACACTATCGTGGCATGCAAAATTCACGGTGTTTGAGGTGTTGGTGAATTTAAATGATATTGTTTTGAGGAATCAATATTATTTCAAATTCAAAGTTATTGACCAAAATATTTGATAGACCAACTATTAATTTTATTGGTCATAAAGTTAGGATGACGAGATAATAAAATTAATGAATAAAATCTCCTCTTTATTTTTGTATACGTCCACACTATCGTGGTATACAAAATTCATGGGGATTTTAAGGTGTTGGTCTTGACCAAATTAAATATTTTTGTGATTCTTAGGATTTAAAATGTTTGTCAATCCCTAGTTGTTATACTATAGAATAGACTTAGTAGTCCCAATTGTAATGATTGGAAATAGGACATGGACATTTAAAGTAGACTGTCCTCTTAGAGCTAAGAACAAAATAGGTGTATTTCATTCATTAGTTAATACATGATTAGTGATGTTATCTACTGGTACCTGGTGTGTAGATACGGGAGCCACTAATCATGTCTGCAATTCATTGCAGAGGTTCCAGGAAACCCGATAACTATATGAAGGGGAAGTCACCGTCTACATAGACACTACTACAAAAATGGTAGCTGTTGCAGTGGGAGATGCTTATCCTCTGATAGGGATAAAATATATATTTTAAGAAATTATCTTTACGTACCAAGTTTAGAAAGAATTTGATTTCAGTTTCTAAACTATAGAAGAATAGATATTCTATCTATTTTGATAACAAACTTGTTATCAAGAAAATAGAAAAGATATCTGTTCTGGTACGTTGGTTAATAATTTATAAATCCAATAACTCCCACGATGCAATAAATGGAAATTAATAACACATCTTCTAACTATTAAGAGAAAGCAACCTTCATAAATGAACCAATTATATCTTTGGCATCAAAGGCTAGGTTATTTTAACTTAAGTAGGATTCATTGGTAGCTGATGAACTTTTGGGTTCATTGGTAGTGGAAATCTTTCCAATCTGAGATTCTTACTTGGAAGGAAAAATAATCGAGAAGCTTTTAAGTCTAAGGGATATGGAGCCAAAGATATAATGGAATTGGTTCATTCTGATTTGTGTGGTCCTATGACTATCCAGACAAGAGGTAGTTTCGAATATTTCATCTATTTTATAGACAACTAGTCGAGACACAGATAGATTTACTTGATACACCGCAAGTCTAAGTGCTTTGATTAGTTCAAAGAGTACGAGGCTGATGCGGAGAAATGTCAAAGTAAAAATATCGTGACACTATGGTGAGATCGTAGTAGCAAATACCTCTTGGGAGAATTTAGGAGTCACTTATCAGAAGTAGGGATTCAATCCTAACTAACTTCACTTGGTACATCCCAACAAAATGGTGTAGTAGAAAGAAGGTATAAGGCTCTTATGGAATAATTAGATCGATGATGAGTTACAAAATTCATTTTAAGGATATACACTAGAAACGGAAGTGAACATAGTCAGAACTCTCTACTCCCACAGAATTGCAGAATGGGCGTAAGCCTAGTCTGAAGCATATTCGGATTTGGGTGGTCTAGCACGTGAGAGACACTGAAAAATTGGACATGAATTCACTTGTTTGTGAGGTATCCTAGAAAAACGAAAAGAGGTTTGTAGTCCTTAAAATTGGAAAGTCATTGTTTGTAACGACCCGACCCTCTTGGCTCATTTGGCAGCCCATTTGGCGACCTCTCATGTCGTCGACCGTCGGGCCTTATGTCGTCGGCCCATTTGGCGACCTCTAATGTTGTCGACCGACGACCCTTTGGCCGTGTCGTTACTCACTAGGACTTTCCACCCCTGGCAGTGGATTTTTGCCTCCCCCAGGATTCGAACTCTAAACCTCCAGGCTAAGTAGTAGAGTTTATGAATCCTGGTAACCAAGTGAGGTTTAGAGTTCGAATCCTGGGGGAGGCAAAAATCCACTGCCAGGGGTGGAAAGTCCTAGTGAGTAACGACACGGCCAAAGGGTCATCGGTCGACGACATTAGAGGTCACCAAATGGGCCGACGACATAAGGGCCGACGGTCGACGAGGGTCGGGTCGTTACAATAAAAAGGCGCCTTTTATTGTAACGACCCGACCCTCTTGGCCCATTTGGCGACCCTCGGGTCGTCGACCGTCGGCCCTTATGTCGTCGGCCCATTTGGCGACCTCTCATGTCGTCGACCGACGACCCTTGGCCGTGCCGTTACTCACTAGGACTTTCCACCCCTGGCAGTGAATTTTCGCCTCCCCCATGATTCGAACTCTAAACCTCCAGGCTTAAGTATTAGAGTTTATGAATCCTGGTAACCAAGTGAGATGAAACTGTAAAGACCACCCTTCTTACTATACTATACTACTCTCTAAGGATGACCGCTACTTAACTACTAACTATACTTAACTGGTATGATTAAAAAATCACATGAAAACCCTACCGAAAAAATTCGGCAGAGTCTCCCCTGTACCGGTGACCATATTTGATAATACATGCAATATATACTCAGCCACAAGCGGCTGGAACATATATCAATCAACCACGCAGTATAATAATCACAATAAAACCCAAGAAACTACTCTAGCAATAGCAACGACTAAAGCACTCCACAAATAATAAAAGAGACTAGCTAGACATGCGGAAATAAACTTAACTACAATCCCAAATTTAATATAACATTAAAAGAGAACTAAAGGAAGTCTTGACAATTTTGCCAGCTACTTCTGGATCTCTCCACAGTCCAGTCACCACACACCTTCATCACCACCACCACCCTGTCATCTCCCTTCATATCTTAGCTTTTCCTTTATTTGCAGTAGGAGGAAAGAAAATAGATCTATAAGCGAAACGCTTAGTAAGTACTAATCTATCTCACAAAAACTCGAAGTGCATAAAAAGAATGCAACAATACTAAAACTGGAATGCTAAAAGCAAAGCTGCATGTACTCATGGTATACAGAAATAAAACTGAATACTAAACATGTTCACTAATTGACAGGAAAGTAATGAAACTACTACTATAGGCTTAGAATTAAAGAACTAAACTTTTATTGATTCTAAGCATAAACTTGTTTCATTTTCTTATATCTTTATACCAGAAATTAATCTTTTAATTTCTCTTTCACTTTCTTCTTCTTTTTCTTCTTACTTTTCTTATACTAGAAATTAATCTTTTAATTTCTCTTTTACTTTCTTCTTCTTTTCTTCTTTCTTTTCTTCTTCTTTGGGCCCAGGCTAGTACCATCTTTGTTTTGCACGCTCTCTAATAGTGACTGGGGTAGCGAGCCTCCAGCCCTATGAGGATAAAGACCTCGGTCTTACCAGGGCCAAGACCTCGGAATTGGTCACCTGGATTTGTTTAACGACAACCTCGGAAGTCGGGTACTAGCCTCTTACTTTAATTTACTTGTTATCTCTTTTTAACTAGACTTTAGTCTTTTTCTTTACTCACACTTCTCATAATCCTTTATTAGAGTTTATTAGAATTTTGTAGATATATCTAACAAGTGTAGGATTACAACTAACCAATCATGCTATATGAAAATACACAAGGGAAGCAGATCTGAACTCTCTAAGCATGTTATTAAACAAAGCAAAGGAAAGCGACTTTGAACTTACTAATCATGCTATAAAATAGAGCAAAAGAGAGCTAATTCGGACTTTCTAAACATGCTGTAAAATAGAGCAAAAGAAAGCTAACTTGGACTTTCTAAACATGCTGTAAAATAGCGCAAAAGAAAGCTAACTTGGACTTTCTAAACATGCTATAAAATAGAGCAAAAGAAAGCTAACTTGGACTTACTAAACATGCTGTAAAATAAAGCAAAAGAGAGCTTATTTAGATTTCCTAAACATGCTGTGATAAAAGCAAAAGAAAGCTAATCTAACCTTACTAATCATGCTACAAAATAAAGCAAAAAAGAAAACTAATTTGATCTTGCTAATCATGCTACAAAATGGAGCTAAAGAAAACTAATTTGATCTTGCTAATCATGCTACAAAATGGAGCAAAAGAGAGCTACTTTAAGCTTACTAATCATGCTATAAAAATAGAGCAAAAGAAAACTAATTCAAACTTACTAATCATGCTGTAAAATAGGCAAAAGAATGCAACTTTGAGCTTTTTAAACATGCTGTAAAATAGGGCAAAATAATGCAACTTTGAACTTTCTAATCATGTTGTAAAATAGAGCTGTGAAATTCTGAATTTCAGGTTGAAATGCTAAGGAACTAAGCAACTGAAATGCCAAGCAATCAAATACTAGAGTGCTTGAAAAGTAGCACAACAATCTAACTCCGAATCATAAAAACAAGGCTGTTCATGTTAACCCAGGAAGCTAAGAACTCAGAACTGAAATGCTGGGAATTAGGGTTGATCGGCCTCATTGAGTTGGCACAGGAAGGACCAAACAAAAATCTCAAAGAGGGCTGTTCGTTCTACCAGACAGCACAAGAAAAAGAAATCTAACCAGATCTACTAATATAGAGTTGTTCCTTTCAAGTTTAATAGAAAAACTATGGAAGTAAATGCTCTAATCTGCATGGTATAAGGAACTAACAGTATAGGCAGAACATGCTGTCACCTGCACAGCCTAAGGAAATTAATAGCATAAGCAGGAAATGCTATAACCTACATAGCATATGAAACCCCAATTCAGTAGAAATCTTAACCAAGGTTCGTCACCGAAAACCTCCAAGCATGTAAACTCACGACAGATTCAAACACAAGGAGAAACAAAACCTCAAACAAGGGTTGTTCGGTCTGCTACAATTGGAGCATCTCCATTACAAAACTCAAAACTCTCATGCAATTAGGTATAACCGTTCGGCTTGACAAACAGAGCAAGGAAGGAAAAACCCTAGCACAATATTCTACTCGGCACTGTGAAAACCGGAAGCAAAGAAATCAAATCGAATCTTGGAGCAACTCCTACCACAGGTGAGTAGTACTTACCCTTGCTTGTATGACTTACAGCCGACGGAGGAAGGGACCTAGGGTTCGAAGGCTTGGGATTCTCGGCCTCTTCTCCTGCCCGTGCGTTCGCCTTGCCGAGAGGAGCTTGGGTTTGTGTAGAACCCTTGAAGAAGAACGCTCGCCGGCCGCCGGAATGGAACCCTAAATTCGGCTTCGCCTTCGTCCAAGCAACACCGCCGCTGTCGCACGCGAGAGAGGTGAGGAGAGGAAGAATTTCGGGAGGAATTGTTTTGGGTTTTGGAAAATCAAAACCTAATTCCCTTTCTTATACTCGGGTTATAATTAATTACTATCTATGCTTTAAATTTATTTCTCCCCGTACTTAGTTAACAAAGCGTGCGCAGCCCAGTTGGTTGGCTGTGTCCGGTTAGGTCGGGTCCAACCTGAGGTCGTGGGTTCGAACCTCGCCTTCCACAGTTTTTGTCAAACTGTCTTTCTTTTTGTAAACATACTAAATGACCTCCAAAAATTACGTAAAAATACTCTAAAAATTTCTAAAAATCTCTAGAATATTTTAAAAGCATTTCCAAATATTTTTATGGACATTTGGAACTCGAAATAGGGAAAATTGGGTCGTTACATTGTTGGCACCAATGCTCGATTTGAGAAAAGGACTATACTATAAACCACAAGCCCATGCGTAAAAATTGTTCTTAAGGAAATTAAAGGACACGTCTAACCTAGTACCAACTGTACAAGATGAAATATCACAAGAAACTGCAACACGTATCACAAATGATACACAATTACAGAAAGTGCCTCGTCGTAGTGGGAGGGTTGTTAGGCAACCTAAAATATTCATGTTTTGGGAGAGTCTTTGGACTCAATCCCTGGTGGACATGAACCTGATCCCCGGACATATGACGAAGCACTCCAAGATAAAGAGGCAGCATCTTTGCAAAAAGCAATAAATACAAAATTAGAATATATGTATTCTAATAGAGTCTGGGAGCTTATAAAATCACTAAATGGTGTAAAAGCCATTGGGTGAAAATTAGTCTACAATAGGAAAAGAGGGATATACAGGAAGGTAGAAACTTTCAAAGCAAGGCTTGTTGAAAAAGGAAACCTTTTTTACCGGTAGCCATGCTTAAGTTTACCCAGATTCTTTTATCTATGAGATTTAGCAAGTGGATGTCAAGACAGCTTTCCTTAATGGAAGTCTTGAAGAAAACATCCATATAAATCAACCAGAAGGGTTCATTGCAAAGAACAAAGAAGCATCTTGTGTGCAAGCTCAATCAGTCTATGGACTGAAGCAAAGCTTCAAGGTCTTGGAAAATCTGGTTTAATGAAGTAATCCAGACCTTTGGATTTATTTAATAACCGAATGAGTCTTGTGTATACAAAGAGTGTGATGAAAACGTGGTGGTATTTCTTGTACTATACGTAGATAACATTTTTGGTAGTTGGAAACAATATCAAAGTGTTGTCAGAAGTAAGGGTATGGTTGTCCAAACAATTTGATATGAAGGACTTGGGAGAATGCATATATTCTTGGGATCAAAGGGATCGCAAGAAAAGAATATATTTTACGTATCCCAAGCTTCATATATCGAAACAATCATAGCTCGTTTTAGCATGCAGAACTCCAAGAAAGGTTTCTTACCTTTTAGGCATGGAGTAGCTTTATCTAAAGAGATGCCTCTGAAGACATCAAAGGAAATAAAGGACATGAAGGCAGTTCCTTATGCTTCGGCTGTAGGAAGTCTAATGTATGCAATGTTGTGTAAGAGACTGGATATCTATTTTGTCGTGGGCATGGTTAGCAGATATCAAAGTAACTCTGGACAAGGACATTTATTTGCGGTAAAGCATATATTGAAGTACCTTAGAGGCACTAGAGATTATATGCTAGCTTACAGGCAGATAATTTGGTCCCTGTGGGTTACATGGATTTTAACATTCAATCGGAAAGGGACAATAGTAAGTCAACCTCGGGGTCTTGTGTTTACTTTAGGAGGTAAAGTCATAACTATGGAAGAGCGATAAGCATAGGTGCTTTTTCGGACTCCACCATAGAAGCTGAGTATATGACAGCCACTAAGGTAGCCATAGAAGTTGTATGACTCAGATACTTCAAGATAGACTTAGATATGATTTCTGGTTTGCCCAAAATAATTTGGTGCAGAAGCAAACTCGAAGAAACCATAAGTCCATAAGACAAGTAAACACAATAGAGCGCAAGTACCACCCAATACGAGAAATCGTATAAACGAGGAGAAGTTGTTATCGCCTAGATTGCATCAGATGATGACCTATAGATCTTTTCACTAAGGCCCTTAAGGCAAGAGCTTTTGATGGGCATGTTGAAGGGTTGGGAATCAGATGTATGGCAGCAGATATGGCAGCTTAGTCTTTTAGTATAAGTGGGAGATTGTTAGAGTGTATACTAAAAGCCTAGCTTTTGGTATAAACATTTATCTAGAAATAAGAATCACATTGGTCAAATATCTACATTTATGATAAACGTAGTTGTTCAATTAATTTATATTGTAGATAACATGGTGTGTGGTGTCACACACAGAAGATCATGTTATCAGTTCTTTATAAATTATAAACAGTTGCTCACGACTAAGATGGAAAGGAACAAATCATTGGAATAGTCGTAGTGTAATTAGGTATTAGTTTATCTTGACTAATAAATTACACTAGTACACTCTAAGTGTATTGAGTAGGACCATTAGAGGTCGTTTCTTTTTATACTGACTTTATAAAGGAACAAAGAGCTCAGTTATTATGGAAATGTGTGCTCTTAATCATAATATAATAACAAGCACATATATTTGATATTTATTTCTTTAATATATCAATGGGTGAGATTTAGTTCGATAAATCAATAAGCCTGATAAGTTGGGAAATGATATCACTTATAGTGTGTGTTGTTGATTATAGAAGGAAATTGTGTCCTAGTGATCTAGGTTGATAATGTCCCCAAGAGAAGCTCATAAGGATTGTCATGTTAAACCCTGCAGGTGGACTTAGTCCGACATGCTGATAAGGTTGAGTGGTACTACTCTTGGACTAAGATATTAATTAAGTGAATTGTCAATAACTCATTTAATTAGTGGACATTCGACATCTTAAACACAGGGAGACTAACACACTCATAATAAGAAGGAGCCCAAAATGTAATTTGGGATTGGTGCAGTAGTTCAATAATAGTTCTTTAGTGGAATGAATTATTATTGATGGAATTAATTTGTGTGTTCGGGGCGAACACGGGAAGCTTAATTTCATCGGGAGACCAAAACTAATTCCTCCTCTCGGTCCCTATCGTAGCCTCTTATATATAGAGATTTATACCCACCACATACCCACCTTCTTACCCATCCTAATGGGGCCGGCCAAGACTAAGTGTATGAGCCAAGTTGGTGGCCGGCCAAAGCTAGGGTCCCAAGCTTAAGTAGCTGGCCACTAGAATATTAAAAAGGATTTTTATTAAAATTATTTCTTATGTGGATATCATGGTTTTAAAAGAGAGTTTAAAATTTAAATCTTTCCTTTTATAGCTTTCTACAAAAGATTAAGAAAAGATTTGAAATCTTTCCTTATTTGTAGATTAAAAGGTGGATTTTAATTTTAAGAAAACTTTCCTTTTTAGCCATGTTCATAATTTAAAAGAGAGTTTAAAAATTAAATATTCTCTTTTATAAGTTTCTACAAAAGATTAAGAAAATATTTGATATATTTCCTTATTTGTAGATTAAAAGGAGATTTTAATTTTTAAGATAACTTTCCTTTTTGGAAATTATCCACATGTTTAAAAGAATGATTTTAATTTATAAAATTTCCTTTTTATAATCCACCACGAAGGTAAAAATTATTGGAGAAATTTTTTATAAATTTCTGGAAACAAATTAGGAAGTTTTAATTTTTATTTTAATTAAAACTCTTCTTGTTTTGGGGAAATAAGTGGCCGGCCATTATAATAATGAAAAGGGAATTGATTTTTAATTAAATAAATTTTCCTTTTCATGGAAAAAGAATTAAAGAAGTTTTTATTTAAATTTTCTTATTTGCCAAGACCAAGGATTATAAAAGAGGGGGTAGAGGTGCCTTCATTGTGAACGACTCTATTAATTTTCTCCTCTCTTTTTCTCCTTGGGTGTGGCCAGCCCCTCCTCTTTCTCTCTTCTCCATCTTGTGTCCAAACCTCATCTTATCTTTGGAGTTCTTGTGATGGTCGGATCTTGCTTAGAGAAGAAGGAGAGAAAAGGAGGCAATATTTCTAGCATCCCTTCGAGCTTGGTGGTGGCCGAACCTCTTTATCTTTGGAGGAGCTCTTGGTGGTCGAAACCTAGAAGGAAGAAGAAGGTGTTTGGTGGTTCTCATCTCGGAAGATCGTTTCCCACACAATGTCCGAGGTTAGAAGAGGAATATGGTAGAAGATCAAGAGGTTATTTTTGCTTACAAAGAAAGGTATAACTAGTAATTGTTTTCCGCATCATACTAGTTTTTCTTTGTATAGTTATTTTTGGAAATACCAAACACAAGAGGCATATAAATCTAGAGTTTTCGGATTTGTTTCGAATTTGTGTTTCTTTTATTTTATTTTTCGAATTTGTGATTCGATTATTCTTTTTGGTTAAACCTAGAGTTATTTATGGAAATTAAATATTAGCTTTCCTTAAAAGGCTTTGTCTAGACGGTGGTGGTTGCTCCCATATCCAAGAAGCTCATGTGCCTCGCCATGCAGTCCTGGAAGCTAATTTTGAAAATTAATATTTAATGGAATTAATAACATAGGTGGATTTGAATCAATAGTATTAAGTTCCGCTTGCGATTCAAATCTAAACCATTAAGAACAGATAAGTTAAATTTAGATTCAATGATGTTAAGTTCCGTCTGCGATTCCTAATTTAACTTCTAAAGAACACAATAGGTTATTTAAGGAAAGGTTCGACACTTGTACAAAAAAAATTTGTACAGTGGAACCGGTACATTTTCCTAGGACTAACCAACAATATATATATATATATCCCAACCAATCAAGCTAGAGAGTATTCTTCAACAATCTTGTGACATAATAGACTAGTACACAGTTTGTCTTAGGAAATAATAGCATGCCATGATGTAACCACTAGTGATAGAAAGTAATGACTACGTTGATTTCTAAGACCTTAACAGGAAGGTCAAGATACTTATTAAATCCTAACATGGGTTATCAGCAACCAAATAGAAATGAAGACTCATTCATAAATGCAACTTACAGTTCTCTAGGGATCAATGTTTGCAATCCTGAGAGCGTGTTCAATGGCTTCAATGGATGGTTTACACAATATTGATGTCTTTGGTAGATCAACATTTGGATTAGGTTTCGATAAGTAGCCAATTATGTTGAAGATGTTGGTTGAATTATCTTCTCTAGATGAAGAGGATGGTGAGTTTAGTGTATCAAAGAAAATAACAGTATCAAATCAATCTTCCAGATCCAGCTTCTTAAGCACTTTAGTAGCATGAGCTTGATCACCATTAGTGAATATCTATTCATTCAGGTCGATTCATGAGCTTGTTAGTGAAGTGAAAAAAAAACAAAGTTGAATAAGAGAGTTTCAACATCCATGCCACAGAAACTCACAATTTTCGAACTGGAAGGCTCAGCAAGAGTTGACTTATAACAAGATCTGACTTTAATGTTTCATATGGTAATCTTCCATGGCAAAGCTATTAAACCATAGGAAATCAGTAAACTCTTTGCTTCACTAAAACCATAGAATGAAACATGTGAAGCAAAAATTAAAAAAAAACAATGATAGAGTCAAACCTATGGAAATCATCATAATCGAAGTTATAGGCAATGGCCTGAAAAATAAGTAGAAAGTTTCTCATTACTGCAAGCGCACCCTTGTCGAACATGAATATAACAATTACCTTTAAACCATCCATTGTTGTTCTATAGTGCTTATATAGAATAGTACACAACTCTAGTAAATTTGTTTCTTTGACCTCTAATTTTTCAAGCATATATTCTGAAAATTGATAAAATATATGTCTCAATTTATAGGGAAAAGTTGATTTAGAAACAAAATAGAGACTATACCTAAAATATTTTTGCGGCACTCGACGGCAATTCTGGAACTCAACGGATAGAGGGTGACGATCTGAAAAAAAAATCAAAGGCAAGCAATAGTGAATTAAGAAAGGGTTCGTATGCTATAACTTCAAACCTATCACCAGATAGCCAAATGTCAAAATGTACCGAACAAAAGGCAATCATATCCGATATTAGCTTTTGTGCACATCTCCTTTGATTCCATATCTATAGCTCACATCTTTAGAATCATAAACCTAAGGTTAGGAAAAAGCAAAGCATGACGAATAAAGGTTTGATTTGGACTAATCTCTCCCAAAAGATCAAGGTTTGTTCGGGAGAGGAGACGAGGGACTGGCTGGAAAATTCTTGTGAGGGGAAGAAAAGGTCGTTCTCCTCGGATTCTAGGGGCTCACCGAGGATGACGACGTTAAGGTGTGAGATCTGACCAGCGCCTGAGGGGTGCAGGGACATGGATTCCACATGATGAAGGCGGTTGGAGAACGCGATGCCCACCTTTAGAGACGTTGCCACCGCTGCCGCCTCACCGGTCGTCATCACACACCGATCACGACACCCTCCGGAAGAGGAAGAAGACCAGCGAGGAGGGAAGAGGTTTTGGCGAAGAGGGACCGAGCACAAGCAAGGAGAGGAGTCGCGATTGAGATCTGAGACGCCCTAAGCCCTTCGCATCCTCTTCCAGGATGAAGAAGAGGAGATAACAAAAGAAGCGCAGACTCATTTTGCCTTCCTCTTTCAGGATGAAGAAGAGCTCATCGAGGAAGTTGGGGGATTCTGGTGGCAGCGAGGTGGCGGTATGGGGGGGGGGGGGGGGAATGCTTAGGGATCAAGAAGAGATCAAGAAATAAAAACGCAAAGTAGGTGAAGAGATCGTAGGTTGGATGAAAATGCTTAGGGATCGAGAAGGTAAAGGGGCAGAATGCGGTGGCAAACAATTTCAGGGAGAGGGAAAGAAAAACTCGGCAGCAAAAAATGGCGAAGGGAAAAAAATGGCGAGGGAAAAAATAATGGTATTCAACAACACTTAATAGACAACGGTTTTTAAAAATCGTTGTCATAAACCCCAAAAAAAGCGCACATAGACAATGATTTTCAAAAATCGTTGTCGTAGCCCCAAAAAAGCATAAATAGACAACGATTTTTAAAAACTATTGTCGTAGGTCAAAAAAATTACTAAAACACAACGATTTTTGTTAAAACCATTGTTAAAAGGCAAAAAAACAACGATTTGGTATAAAATCATTGTCGTTTGAGTGTTGTTAAATGAGGATTTTTTTGTAGTGCGTAAGTGTTTTTAATTCTTTAGAGTTTTTCAAACCAAATTTTCTAAGTAGTTCTTGTTAGTATTAGCCCTAGTACCAATTATAAGATGATTGTAAAGGGCTCATTTTTGTATCATATTTCATTATTAATAAGTTGATTATTATATTTATTTCAATTTAGTGTCGATTGAATAAATATAATAATGTTCTTGGGTAGTAGGTTCTTATCTACAGTATATCAATTATTTGAATTGATAGTGAGATATTATAGAGAACACTACTCTTAACTATTCTTAGTCGAGCATTAATATACAAGGACAATATTAATGCATTGAGACTAACATGTAGGTCAACAGATGACTTGATCTCACAAGTCATGGATATGAGATATCAGGTTGACACATGGATATATATTAGAGAATATATACCGAATGGCCCACCATGAGAAAGTTTCATGGATCGTCGTATGAGTGTCATAAACATTCTCATATGACTATTGATATAAATGGTCCTTAGACCTGAAATCAATACAGTTCCCTACATAAGGAGTTGTATACTTTGGTATCGTCAAATGTCACCCATAACAGGGTGGACTATAAAGTCGATCATTGGGTATGCAATGAATTATGCGGAGGGATGTGAGTGATGTAAATGAGATATATCCCTTCCATATGATGGAAGCGATATCTGTGGGCCCCTTGATTAGTAGGACACAAGAAAGCATGGACATGCGTAAATGAGTCAATATGAGATATTGAGCTCATTTGTTTGAGCGTGTCTACTTGGAGATCAAGAAACACAAAGATTTATAAGAGGATGCCACGGTTTATGCCTCATTAATCAATCTAGATATCAAGGATAGAGGGGCCAAGTCATACAAGATAATAGCCACGAACAGGTTAGGTCGGATCTTGACTTTCTCATCACTTGGGTAGCAATGATGCCTTGCTAGATGCCACTCATTGCTTATTATGTATCTAAATGGTGATTTGGGTGTTAGAGTGTATACTAAAAGCCTAGCTTTTGGTTTAAACATTTATCTAGAAATAAGAATCACATTGGTCAAATGTCTACATTTATGATAAATGTAGTTGTTCAATTAATTTATATTGTAGATAACATGGTGTGTGGTGTCACACACAGAGGATCATGTTATCAGTATCTTATAAATTATAAACAGTAGCTCACGACCATAATGGAAAGGAACAAACCATTGGAAGGTCGTAGTGTAATTAGGTATCAGTTTATCTTGACTGTATAATTACACTAGTACACTCAAAGTGTATTGAGTAGGACCATTTGAGGTCGTTTCTTTTATACTGACTTTATAAAGAAACAAAGACCTCGGTTATTATGGAAGTGTGTGCTCTTAATCCTAATATAATAACAAGCACATATATTTGATATTTATTTCTTTAATTTATCAATGGGTGAGATTTAGTTCGATAAATCAATAAGCCCGATAAGTTGGGAAATGGTATCACTTATAGTGTGTGTTGTTGATTGTAAAAGGAAACTGGGTCCTAGAGATACTAGGTTGATAATGTCCTCAAGAGGAGCTCATAAGGATTGTCATGTTAAACCCTGCAGGTGGACTTAGTCCGACATGATAATAAGGTTGAGTGGTACTACTCTTGGACTAAGATATTAATTAAATGAGTTGTCAGTAACTCACTTAATTAGTGGACATTCGATATCTTAAACACAGGGAGACTAACACACTCATAATAAGAAGGAGCCCAAAAATGTAATTTGGGATTGGTGCGGTAGTTCAATAATAGTTCTCTAGTGGAATGAATTATTATTGATAAAATTAAGTTGTGTGTTCGGGGGCGAACACGGGATGCTTAATTTTATCGGGAGACCAAAACCAATTCCTCCTCTCGGTCCCTATCGTAGCCTCTTATTTATAGAGTACTATACCCACCTATACCCACCTTCTATACCCACCAATAGGGGGCCGGCCAAGCTAGCTTGGGAACCAAGCTAGGGCCGCCCTAGGTATAAAATTGGGTGGCCGGCCCTAGCTTGAACCCAAGCTAGTGGGGGCCGGCCAAATTAAATTAAAAAGGGATTTTAATTTTAATTTTTATTATGTGGAAGAAATAATTAAAGAGAATTAAAATTAAAATATCTCTCTTGTAAAAGATCTACAAAAGATTAAAGAAAGAGATTAAATCTCTTTCCTTATTTGTAGATTGGTGAGATATTTTATTTTCTCTTTAAAATTATCCACATGTTGATAAAATTAAAATTATAGAAATTTCCTTTTATCAACCATGAAGAGATTTTTAAAGAGAAATTTTATTTTTAAAATTTCCGGAAACAAATTAGGAAGTTTTAATTTGTTGATTAAAACTTGTCTAATTTATTTCCTCTTGATGTGGCCGGCCATTAGAGATTAATTGGGGAAATATTATTTTATTTTTCTCAATTAAATCATGTCAAGGGAATTAAGGAAATTTTATTGTAATTAAATTTCCTAATTTGCCTAGGCCAAGGAATATAAAAGAAGGGGTGAGGGTGCCTTCACAAGAGACAACCTCTATTATTCTCCCTCTCCTATTCTTTGGTGTGGCCGGCCAACATCTTCTCCCTTTCTTCCTCTTTGTGGTGGCCGAAATTCTCTACTGCTTGGAGCTCTTGTGGAGGCCGGATACTACTTGGAGAAAAAGAAGAAGAAGGAGAGAAAGCTTGCATCTCTTGGAGCTTGGTTGGTGTTTTTTCTTCTTCCTTGGTGAAGCTTTATTTTTTGTGGCCGAACCTAGCTAGGAGGAGAAGAAGGTGGTTGGTGGTTTCTCATCTTGGAAGATCGTTGCCCACACAACGTCCGAGATTAGAAGAGGAATACGGTAGAAGATCAAGAGGTTTTTCTACAAGGTATAACTAGTAATTTTTCTTTCCGCATCATACTAGTTATTTATGGAAATAATACCAAATACAAGAGGCTTACGATTCTAGAATTTCGAATATATTTTTTCGATGTTGTGTTTTTTTGTTTTTCTTTTCCTTGTGATTTGATTGTTCTTTTCGGTTAACCTAAAGTTATTTTAGGAAATTAAATATTAGCTTTCCATAAAAGGTTTTGTCTAGTCGGTGGTGGTTGCTCCCATATCCAAGAAGGCCATGTGCCTCGCCACGTCAGTACTGGGAACCAATTATGGAAATTAATATTTAATGGAATTAATAACTTAAGGTGATTTGGGTCGAACGTGTTAAGTTCCGCAGGAGACCCAAGTCAAAACCTAAAAGAACGAATAGATTAAGTTTTGGATCAAACGTGTTAAGTTCCGCAGGCGATCCAAAATTTAATTTAAAAGAACACATGGTAGCTAGGAAAAGGTTCAGACCTTTGTACAAAATTTTTGTACAGTGGAACCTCTAGGTTTTCCGAGTAACAACCAACATTGGGTACAATTGCCAACGTTACGAGTGTTGGTTAGTCCTAGGAAGATCGTACCAGTTCCACTGTATAAAAATTTTGTACAAGTGTTGAACCTTTCTTAAATAACATATTGTGTTCTTTAGAAGTTAAATTAGGAATCGCAAACGGAACTTAACATTATTGATTCCAAATTTAACTTATCTGTTCTTAATGGTTTAGACTTGGATCGCAAGCGGAATTTAACACTATTGATCCAAATCCACCTATGTTATAAATTTAATTAAATATTAATTTCCAAAATTGGCTTCGAGGTTAAACATGGCGAGGCACAATGCCTTCTTGGATATGGGAGCAACCACCACTTCCTAAACAAAGCCTTTTAAGGAAAGCTAATATTTAATTTCCTTATATAACTCTAGGTTTAACCAAAAGGAACAATCGAATCACAAATTCGAAAAACAAAAACACAAATTTGAATAGCAAATCCGAAAAACTAGAATCTAATGCCTCTTGTGTTTGGAATTCTAACAAAGAAAAATAACTAGCATGATACGGAAGAAAATTACTAGTTATACCTTTTCTTTGCAAGCTAATGACCTCAAGATCTTTTGCCGTATTCCTCGCCTCGCCTTGGATGTCGTGTGGGCGACGATCTTCCAAGATGAACACCACCCAAAAGAGCTTCTCCTCCTTCTAGTATTCAGCCAACACCACTAAAGAGAAAAAGAGAGCAAAGGGAGAAGAGAGGGAGAGAGGGCCGACCACTTGAGGATCACCAACAAGAGAATAAGAGTTGTGTTCTCATGAGGCCTCCTCACCCCTTCTTTTATATTACTTGCCCAAGGCAAATAAGAGAAGAATTTTTACAAGCTCTCTTTCTAAAAGTGGATGTTAAAAAAAGAAAATTTTAAAAATTAAAACCATGTTTTAAAATTTAAAACTTCTATTCAAAAAATTTCCTTTTTTAACATGCTTACAAAAATAGAAAATTTTAATTTTAAAACTTCTCTTTATTTTTTTTCTAAAACCATGAAGATGGTTAAAAAGGAAAGTTTTAAAACTTTTAAAACTCTCTATTAAACCATGTGACCTAATTCAAATAAGGAAAGTTTTTAAAATTAAAATCTCTCTTTTAAAACTTGTAGTTTTCTACAAAGAGAAGATTTTAAAAATTCAAAACACTCCTCTTATTTGAATTAATTATGGTCGACCCCTACTTGCTTGATCACCAAGCAAGAGGGTCGACCCTCTTAAGGAGATGGTGGCCGACCATTGCTTGGTCACCAAGCAATGGGTCGACCTCCTTCTTGGACACCAAAAAGGGCTTTTATTTGGATGGACTTGAGGCACTAATAAGGCTACGACAGGGACCTAGAGGAAAAATTGGTTTTGTCCTTCTGATGAGTTTGAGTATCCCGTGTTCGCCCCGAACACACAACTCAAGTTCATCAATAATAACTCATTCCACTAGAGAGTTATTGTTGCACTACCGCACCAATCCCAAATTACATTTATGGGCTCCTTTTTATCATGAGTGTGTTAGTCTCCCTGTGTTTAAGATAACGAATGACCACTAATTAAGTAAGTTACTGACAACTCGCTTAATTAATATCTAAGTTCAAGAGTAGTACCACTCAACCTCATTGTCATGTCGGACTAAGTCCACCTACAGGGTTTAACATGACAATCCTTATGAGCTCCTCTTCGGGGCATTCTCAACCTAGATTTACTAGGACACAGTTTCCTTCTATAATCAACAACACACACTATAAGTAATATCATTTTTCAACTTATCGAGCCATTGATTTATGAAGCTAAATCCCACCCTTTTATAAGTTAAAGAAATAAATACTAAATATATGTGCTTGTTATTATATTAGGATTAAGAGCACACACTTCCATAATAACTAAGGTCTAGTTCTTTTATTAAGTCAGTATAAAAAGAACTTACCTAAAATGGTCCTACTCAATACACTTAGAGTGTACTAGTGTAATTTATTAGTCAAGATAAACTAATACCTAATTACACTACGACTATTCCAATGATTTGTTCCTTTCCATCTTAGTCGTGAGTAACTGTTTATAATTTATAAGGAGTTGATAACATGATCTTCTGTGTGTGACACCATACACCATGTTATCTATTTTATAAATTAATTGAACAACTATATTTAACAAATAAATATAGACATTTGATTAATGTGATTCTTTTATTTCAAAAATAAATATTTACAAAAGCTAGGCTTTTAGTATACACTCTAACAACGAGAACCTATAAGGTCACACACAAAGAACAAGTTGATATGGAGATGGGTTCATGTGATGAATCATTGGATTAAGTGTAATCCGAATTTGACTCATTGAGTTAGACTTAAAGGGATCCAATTGTTGGATTGAGTTGAGTTGCATGAGAATCAATGGGTTGGACTCATTGGGTGAACTTGAGTTCACTAAGGAAGTTTAATGGTCAAAATTGAACCATTGGATTGAATGATTAATTTTGAGCCATTGGATAGGAAGATGAAAGGGCAAGACTCTTGGTATTCATGTGATGAGTATAAATATCATTTTGGATGATATTTTTCATAAGGTTAAAAACTTGAGAAGGTGAAAAGTCTCTTGTCTTCTTCCTCCTCCCCTCTCTTGGCCGAAACACACTTTGAGGTTGCTAGCACAACCTTGTGTGCTTTCTTCTCCATCTTGCTTTGTTTGTGAGACAATCAAAGACAAGGCTTGTTCGTGTGGATACCATAGACGCGCGGGTATGTGATTGTGCTGAGATCCAAGCTGTCAGGAGATCATGTGCACGCATCAAGGGTATAATCCTTTCATGTAACTTAGTATAGATTGTTTGTATGTAATATTTCTTCCCTTCGCAAGGATCTGCTGGATGGAGGATCTAGTAAATTGCCGTTGTACTTTCGCATGTTTAGCGCTCTAGATCCCAACAGTGGTATCAGAGCCACTTGCGAAGGGCTATGTTAAGTTAGAATTTTTATATATGATATAGAAATTGCTCAAAGGTTTACTGTGATTGGAAAAATTGTGGGGTTCGACCACACTTGACTCTCGGCCAAAAGATGAGTCTCGGCCAGACTGTGAGTCTTGGCCAGATTCTGAGTCTCGGCCAAATCCTGAGTCTTGACCAAGATGGGCATTTTGTTGGGAACAAAATGTAGTTGGTGTGTGACCAACAAGGTCTCGACCAAAGGTGTTTGGTTTAGAACGAAACATAGTCGGGACCGCCGTGGCGTTGCGGCTCATAATTAGTTGTTCCAATCATAGTAAATTGTAACGACCCGGCCCTCTTGGCCCATTTGGCGGCCCATTTGGCGACCCTCGGGTCGTCGACCGTCGGCCTTTATGTCGTCGGCCCATTTGACGCAGTGGATTTTTGCCTCCCCTAGGATTCGAACTCTAAACCTCCAGGCTTAAGTATTAGAGTTTATGAATCCTGGTAACCAAGTGAGATGATCTCACTTGGTTACCAGGATTCATAAACTCTAATACTTAAGCCTGGAGGTTTAGAGTTCGAATCCTAGGGGAGGCAAAAATCCACTGCCAGGGGTGGAAAGTCCTAGTGAGTAACGGCACGGCCAAGGGTCGTCGGTCGACGACATGAGAGGTCGTCAAATGGGCCGACGACATAAGGGCCGCCACAAGGGCCGTCCAAGAGGCCAAAGGGCCGGGTCGTTACATAAATTTTATGTCAAAAATATTATGAATAGATATGACATGGTGCATGGTTATGACCCTTTAACCCCAATGTGATTGGATGTGTGTTATGTTGTAATTCATAATACGGCCTGCGTGTCATGCTTTCATCCCTTTTATTCTTGTTGTAATTAGATTACACTCGAATATAACTCGAGTTTATTTAGATTTTGTAATGTACAAAATTAGAAAGAGTTAGTTTTTTGGACCTAGGTTGAAAAGGAAGGAAGGACAACTGTTGGTTGCTACTCATAATATCGTACCGATTCCCCTGTACAAAAATTTTGTACAAGTCCTGAACCTTTCCTAATAACCTATTGTGTTCTTTAGAAATTAAATTTGGAATCGCAAACAGAACTTAACATTATTGATTCCAAATTTAATTTATCTGTTTTTAGAGGTTTAGACTTGGATCGCAAACGATACTTAACATTATTGAACCAAATCCACCTATGCTACAAATTTGATTAAATATTTATTTCAGAGATCGGTTTCCAGGTTAAACATGGCGAGGCACTAGGCCTTCTTGGGTATGAGATCATCCACCACTTCCTAGACAAAGCCTTTCAATGAAATTCAATATTTAATCTCCTTATAGTAACCCTAGGTTTAACCATTAAGAACAATCGAATCACAAGATCGAAAAACAAAAGAAACACAAAATTGAAACATAAACTCAATAGCCTAGAATCATTAGTCTCTTGTGTTTGGTATTTCATGATATAAACAAAAGAATAAACTAGTTATGATGCGGAAACTAATAACTAGTTATACCTTTTCTATCTTATAGACCTCACGATCTTCTGTCATATTCCTCTTCTTATCTCGGACGTCATGTGAAAGACGATCTACCGAAACGAGAATCCACCCAATCCTCCTTCTTCTTGCAAGTTTCGGCCACCAACTCTTCTTCAAGGGAAGCTTTCTTTCTCTTCTTCTTCTCCACAAGCAACCGGCCACCAAGATGAATAAGACCTCCAAGTGCCGCCGGCCTCAACAAAAGGAGAAGAAAGAAAGAAGAGAGGAGAGGGTCGGCCACCACCAAGGAAAGGAGAGGAGAGAAATAATAGATGTGTTGTAAGGTGAGGCACCTCTATCCTCTCTTTTATATTCCTTGGTCTTGGCAAATAAGGAAAGTTTTAAACATTAACACTTCCTTATTTTCCTTGCCAATAAAAGGAAAATTTAATTAAAATTTCCTTTTATTCTTTTAATGGTTGGCCCATACATGTTCTCCAAATAAGGAAAGTTTTAAACACAAAATTAAAACTTCCTAATTTATTTCTAGAAATTTTTAAAATAAAAACTTCTCTTTTAAAAAAATTCCTTTCATGGTTGGTTATAAAAAGGAAACTTTTATAAATTAAAATCTCTCTATTAAAACATGTGAATGATTACAAAAAGAAAAATTTTCTCCAAAATTAAAATCTTCCTTTTACCTACAAATAAGGAAAGATATCAAACCTTTCTCTTAATCCTTTTGTAGAAACTATAAAAGGAAAATTTTAATTTTAAAACTCTCTTTAATCATGGCTTCTACATAAGGAAAGATTTTAAAAAATAAAATCCCTTTTATTTTAATTGTGGCCGGCCACCTTAGCTTGGGTTCCAAGCTAGGGTCGGCCACCACATGATCTCATCTAACTTTGGTTTGGTCGGCCCTAGCTTGGGCTCTAAGCTAGGCTTGGCCAACCACCTTAAGATGGGCAAGAAATTGAGTTTAGGTGGGTATAAGACTTTATAAATAAGAGGTTACGACAGGGATCGAGAGGAGGAATTGGTTTTGGTCTCCCGATGAACTTGAGCTTCCCGTGTTCACCCCGAACACCCAACTCGAGTTCATCAATAATAACTCATACCACTAAAGAGTTATTATTGAACTACCGCACCAATCCCATATTACTATATGGGCTCCTTCTAATCATGAATGTGTTATTCTCCCTATGTTTAAGATATCGAATGTCCACTAATTAAATGAGTTACTGACAACTCACTTAATTAATATCTAACTCCAACAGTAGTACCACTCAACCTTATTGTCATGTCGAACTAAATCCACCTGCAGGGTTTACATGACAATCCTTATGAGCTCCTCAAGGGGGCATCATTAACCTAGATTACTAGGACATAGTTTCATTCTATAATCAACAACACACCATATAAATAATATCATTTCCCAACTTATCGAGCCTATTGATTTATCGAACTAAATCACACCCTTTGATAAATTAAAGAAATAAATATTAAGTACATGTGCTTGTTATTATATTATGATTAAGAGTACACACTTTCATAATAACAGAGGTCTTGTTCTTTTAAAGAGTCAGTATAAAAAGAAACTACCTCAAATGGTCCTGCTCAATACACTCAGAGTGTACTAGTGTAATTTTATAGTCAAGATAAACTAATATCAAATTACACTACGACTATTCCAATGGTTTGTTCCTATCCATCTTAGTCGTGAGCTACTATTTATAATTTATAAAAAACTGATAACATGATCTTCTGTGTGTGGCACCACACACCATGTTATCTACAATATAAACTAATTGAATAACTACACTTAGCATATAAATGTAGACATTTGACCAATGTGAATTTTCATTTCAAAAATAAATGTTTACAAAAAGCTAGGCTTTTAGTATACACTCTAACAACAACAACACACGACAACCAAGGAAGCGCTTGGAGAAGCGGCTTGGACCTAGGTTGACTTATCGCTCTTCTCATTGGCTTGAGAAGATCATAATTTATGGGGGTCATAATCATGTCACGTTTAAATTATCATATATGTTGATGTATACCATGATATGCCATGAATGTATGTGATGCATGTGTAGCTATCGTAATTAGGTCATTTACATATGCCTACCAAAGTTTGGTACTCACTACTACCTCGATCATTTGTAGTCAGGTTTGCCAAAGCAAAGTGACTCATTTTATCTTGGTAGAGTGCGACTGGATAATTGTGATGTCCGACTATTGGACTTTGGGTGTGACTTAACTAAGTTGAGAACTTAGAGGCATATCCCATAAGATGTAAATCATATTATACTAGTCTTGGGCGATTAGCCAAAGCTAACTCAAGATGAGTAATAGTTTGGATTTCATAAGATGGGAAAATGAACAAACAGTTTTGTTCACCTAAAGATACAAGAGTTACATAGGATGTAATTGGTAAACATTGTCTACCTAAGTTGTACCAATTCTTGGGCGATTAGCCAAAGCTAACTCAAGATAAGGTATAATAAGGATTTTATCCAATTGGTACACGTTGCCTACCTAATTTATGCAAGTCTTGGGCGATTAGCCAAAGCTAACTCAAGATGAGGTATAATATGGATCTTGTCCCACTTGAATGTCTTTTCTTTTGGGCTTAGAGATAGTAGTGCTTGCTCCTATCAAGCTTTAGAATTCAGTGAGAGAATTATTTAATTAAATGCCTAATTAAATGATCGATATATGATACTAAGTTCTGCATTATTTTGTTGTAGATTACCATGTCATCAAGTACATTGAATACCCTTTCTCTGCGATCTATCCTTGATAAGGACAAGCTCAATGGAGCTAATTTCTTGGACTGGTATAGAAACTTGAGAATAGTTCTCAAACAAGAATGAAAACTATACGTCCTAGAGCAGTCTATTCCTGAAGCACCCCTTGCTACTGCCACTAGAGCTAATAGGGATGCTTACATGAAGCATCAAGATGATGCATTAGATGTGTCATGCCTAATGCTCACCGCCATAAACTCTGAGCTTCAGAAGCAACATGAGAACATGGATGCTTATGATATGGTTGAACATCTTAGACAATTGTATCAAGGACAAGCAAGGCATGAGAGATTTGAGATCTCTAAAGTACTGTTTCAAAGAAGAATGCAAGAAGGAAGTCCCGTAGGGCCATATGTGCTTCAAATGATCGGGTATATGGAGAATCTACAAAAGTTGGAATTTCCACTAGGCCAAGAATTGTCCACTGATCTTATCTTGCAGTCATTACCTGATAGTTATAGTCAATTTGTCATGAACTACAACATGAATAAAATTGACAAACCACTGCCTAAGATGTTGAGCATGTTGAGAACTGCTGAAATCAACCTTAAGAAGGCAAAGCCTAGTTCCATTTTGATGGTGTCTAAGGGCAAAGACAGGTGGAAGCCTAAAGGTAAGGGTAAGACCCAAGCCAAAGGCAAGGGCATGACTCATGCACTGAAGCCCAAAGGTGGGGTTGCTAAGGAAGGAACCTGCTTCCACTGTGGTGAGACCGGACACTAGAAGAGGAACTGCAGGGTGTACCTAAAGGAACTGAAACGGAAGAGAAGTGAGACTTCTGCCTCAGGTATATATGTTATAGAAGTTAATCTATCTATTTCTTCTTCATGGGTATTAGATACCGGATGTGTGTCTCACATTTGTACTAATGTGCAGGGGTTGAGAAATAGTAGAATGTTGACAAAGGGAGAAGTGGACCTACGAGTAGACAATGGTGCAAGAGTTGTTGTTGTCGCTGTAGGAACCTACTCCTTATCTTTGCCCACTGGACTTGTTTTAGAACTAGAAGAGTGTTGTTATGTGCTTGCTTTAACCAAAAACATAATCTCTGTTTCTTGTTTAGACAAGAAGGGGTTCTCATTTATAATAAAGGACAAATGTTGTTCTATTTATTTAAATGGCATATTTTATTGTAGTGCACCTTTGCTAAATGGACTCTATGTTCTAGACTTTGAAAATTCAATCTATAACATAAATACCAAGCGGTTCAAGTCTAATAATCTGAACCAAGCATATCTCTGGCATTGTCGCTTGGGTCACATAAATGAGAGTTGCATATCCCAACTCCATAAGGATGGACTTTTGGACTCATTTGATTTTGAATCATATGAGGCATGGGAATCTTGTCTTCAAGGCAAGATGACAAAGACTCCATTTAGTGGACATGGCGAAAGGGCTAATAATCTGTTAGAACTCATACATACTGATGTATGCAGCCCTTTCAGAGTAGCAGCTAGAGGAGACTATCATTACTTCATTACCTTCACTAATGATTTTAGTAGATACGACTATATGTATCTGATGAGACACAAGTCAGAATCCTTTGAAAAGTTCAAAGAATTCAAGAATGAAGTACAAAACCAACTTGGTAAGAGTATTAAGATGCTTCGATCATATCGAGATGGGGAATACCTTAGCTAAGAGTTTCATGACCATCTTATTGAGTGTAGAATCATATCTCAACTCACTCCACCTGGAACTCCACAATGGAATGGTGTATCAGAAAGGAGGAACCGTACTTTATTAGATATGGTACGATCGATGATGAGTTATACAGATCTTCCTACTTCCTTCTGGAGGCATGCTCTAGAGACAGCCACTTTCACACTTAATCGAGTTCCAACCAAGGTCGTCATAAAAACACCATATACAATATGAACAGGGAAGAATCCCAATATGTCTTTTATAAAGATTTGGGGTTGTGAGGCTTACGTTCGACGACAAGTCTCAGATAAACTATGACCCAAATCAGATAAGGGCTACTTTATTGGATATCCTAAGAAAACAAAGGGATATTACTTCTATAATCCCACACAAGGCAAGATGTTTGTTGCCAGGACTGGTGTGTTTCTAGAAAGGAAATTTATTTCTAAAAAAAATAGTGGGAGTGAAGTCGATCTTGAAGAAGTTTAAGATACTAGCACTAACACAATGATGGAAATTGAATAAGTACCAGAAGATGTTGTGGATCAGGATTTTGTTACACCACAAGAAGTTATGGAACAACAACCTGTTCAAGTAGCACAAGCTCTACGTAGATCTGATAGGACCCGTCGTTAACCTGAGAGATATTCTTTTCTCTTGTCTGACAACGATGATGTAGTGCTAGTTGGTCTCAATGAGCCTACATCTTATCAGGAAGTTGTACAGGGCCTAGATTCTGAGAAATGGCTAGAGGTCATGAGATCTGAAATGGAATCCATGTACACTAGCCAAGTATGGACTTTGGTTGATCCACCTGAAGGGATCAAACCCATTGGGTGTAAGTGGGTCTTCAAGGTGAACACTGGCATGGATGGTCGTATGCATACCTATAAAGGTAGATTGGTGGCTAAAGGATTCAAGCAGATTCATGGTATAGACTATGATGAAACATTTTCACCAGTTGCGATGCTCAAGTCCATTCGGATCATGCTTGCTATTGCTGCTTACTATGATTATGAGATCTGGCAGATGAATGTCAAAACTACATTTCTTAATGGAAATCTACTCGAGGATGTGTGCATGACACAACCTGAGGGTTTTTAGATCCAGAGCATGCTGGAAAGGTTTGTAAGTTGCAAAGATCCATTTATGGATTAAAGCAATCTTCTAGAAGTTGGAATTTTCGATTCGATGATGCGATCAAAACATTTGGTTTCATTAAGAATGAAGATGAACCTGTGTATACAAGAAGGTTAGTGAGAGCATAGTCATCTTTCTCATATTGTATGTAGATGGCATACTACTCATTAGAAATGATATCCCTACTCTTCGGTCAGTGAAGACTTGGCTTGGGAATTATTTTTCAATGAAAGACTTAGGTGAAACAGCCTATATTTTAGGTCTTAAGATCTATAGAGATAGATCTAAGAGATTGCTTGGCTTAAGCCAGAGTACGTACATTGACAAGGTGCTTAAACGTTTTGCTATGGAGAATTCCAAGAAAGGGTTTCTGCCTATGTCGCATGGTGTGAGTCTTTCGAAGACTCAATGTCCCTCTTCTAAGGTACAAAGGGACTGCATGGATCAGATTCCTTATGCATCTACTATAGGGTCTATCATGCATGTCATGCTTTGTACTCGCCCAAATATCTCGTATGTGTTGAGCATGATGAGCAAATACTAGTCAGATCTAGGTGAAGGTCACTAGACAACAGTCAAGAATATTCTTAAGTACTTGAGAATGACTCAAGATTATTTTTTGATATTTGGAGGTGATGAGGAGCTTGTTGTAAAGGGTTACACCGATGCTAGCTTCCAAATTGACAAGGATGATTACAGATCATAGTCAGGGTATGTATTTTTCTTAAATAGTGGTGTTGTGAGCTGGAAGAGTTCAAAGCAGGATACAGTCGCTGATTCTACAACAGAAGCTGAGTGCATTGGTGCATCAGTTGCAGCAAAGGAGGCTGTTTGAATCAGGAAGTTCATTATAGAGCTTGGTGTTGTTCCTAGTGTAGTGAACCCAATAGACCTCTATTGTTATAACAATGGGGTTATTGCACAGGCTAAAGAACCTCGCTCTCATCAGAGATCCAAACACAAACTCCAACGATTCCATATCATTCGAGAGATCATCGATAGAGGAGATATGAGGATATGCAGAGTCCCGACCGATGCTAACATTGTAAATCCCTTGACCAAGGCTTTAGCACAGGGAAAGCATGATGGTCACACTAGGTCAATGGGTATTCGATACCTCAGTGATTGACACTAGTGCTAGTGGAAGATTGCTAGTATTAACCTTAGTACCAATTATGAGATGATTGTAAAGGGCTCATTTTTGTATCATATATCATTATTAATAATAGGCAAAGTTGGTTATTATATTTATTTCAGTTTGGTGCCGATTGAATAAATATAATAATATCCTTGGGTAGTAAGTTCTTATCTACAGTATATCAATTGGTTGAATTGATAGTGAGATATTGTAGAGAACACTACTCTTAACTATTCCAAGTCGAGTATTAATATACAAGGACAATATTAATGCTTTGAAACTAGCATGTAGGTCAACGGATGACTTGATCTCACAAGTCATGGATATGAGATATCAGGTTGATACATGAGTATATATTAGAGAATATATACTAAATGACCCGCCATGAGAATGTTTCATGGATCGTCGTATGAGTGTCATAAACATTCTCATGTGACTATTGGTATGAATAGTCCTTAGACTTGAAGTCACTATGGTTCTCAACATAAGGAGTTGTATACTTTGGTATCGTCAAACGTCACCCGTAACAGGATAGACTATAAAGTCGATCACTGGGTATGCAATGAATTATGCGGAGGGATGTAAGTGATGTAGATGAGATCTATCCCTTCTATATGACGGAAGTGATATCTGTGGGCCCCTTGATTAGTAGGACACAAGAAAGCATGATCATGTGTAAATGAGTCAATATGAGATATTGAGATCATTTGTTTGAGTGTGTCTACTTGGAGATCAAGAAACACAAAGATTAATAAGAGGATGACACGGTCTATGCCTCATTGATCAATCTAGATATCAAGGATAGAGGGACCAAGTCATACAAGATAATAGCCACGGGCAGGTTAGGTCGGATCTCGACTTTCTCGTCACTTGGGTAGCAATGATGTCTTGCTAGATGTCACTCATTGTTTATGTATCTAAATGGTGATTTGGGTACATTGGCAACGTTACGAGGACCTATAGGGTCACACACAAAGAACATGTTGATATGGAGATGAGTTCATGTGATAAATCATTGGATTAAGTGTAATCCGAATTTGACTCATTGAGTTAGACTCAAAGGGATCCAATTGTTGGATTGAGTTGAGTTGCATGAGAATCAATGGGTTGGACTCATTGAGTGAACTTGAGTTCACTAAGGAAGTTTAATGGTCAAAATTGAACCATTGGATTGAATGGTTAATTTTGAGCCATTGGATGGGAAGATGAAAGGGCAAGACTCTTGGTATTCATGTGATGAGTATAAATATCATTTTGGATGATATTTTCCATAAGCTTGAAAACTTGAGAAGGTGAAAAGTCTCTTGTCTTCTTCCTCTTCTTCCTCCTCCCCTCTCTTGGCCGAAACACACTTTGAGGTTGCTAGCACAACCTTGTGTGCTTTCTTCTCCATCTTACTTTGTTTGTGAGACAATCAAAGACAAGGCTTGTTCGTGTGGATACCATAGATGCGCGGACGTGTGATCGTGCTGAGATCTTAGCTGTCGGGAGATCGTGTGCACGCATCAAAGGTATAATCTTATCATATAACTTAGTATAGATTGTTTGTATGCAATGTTTCTTCCCTTCGCATGGATATGATGGATGGAGGATCTAGTAAATTTCCGCTGGGTTTCGTATGTTTAGCGCGCTAGATCCCAATAGTTGTTTTGTGTATTTAGTTTGATGCACATAATTACCTTCTTAAGTTTGTTTAATTTGAAGTCCTAGAAAATAATTTAATTCTCCAACTAAACTCATTTCAAATTCGATTTCCATTACAGTTATAAATTCGTGTAAGAATTTTGAATTAGTTGACCCAAACACTATGTCCTCGACATAAACCTGGGCTATGAAAATATCAAAATTAAGAGTTTTTATGAAAAGTGCAGGATCAATTTAACTCTCTTTAAATCCTTTTGAATTTAAAAAGCTAGACAGTCTTTCATACCAAGCCCTAGGTGCTTGTTTTAATCCGTATAGTGCCTTTTTTAGCTTAAAGACATGGTTTGAGTTTTCTAGATCTTCCAAACCTGGTGGTTAACTTACATAGACTTCTTCTTTATTTGTCCATTTAGGAATATGGATTTAATATCCATTTGATATAATTTGAATACTTTGTAGGCTGCATAGGCTAGCGACATCTTAATTAATTCAAGTCTAGCTACCGAGGTATAAGTCTCGTCGTAATATAGACCTTTGACTTAACTAAACCCTTTGGCAACTAGTCGGACTTTATTCCTTATGATTTCTCCTTGATCATCTAACTTATTCCTAAATACCCATTTGGTGTCAATAACTGTCATTCCTTTTGGTAAAGGTACTAGATCCCAAACCTAATTTCTTTCAAATTGACCTAACTCTTCTTGCATTGCAATTACCCAGTCGAGCTCGGACAATGCATCATTTATGATTTTAGGTTCAATTTTAGATATTAGTGCTATTTGACTTAAGTTCCTAAAGGCTGATCTAGTTTTCACACTTAATTTAGGATCACCTTTATTTTGTTCAATTGGATGATTAGAGTTTTATTTTATTGCTCGTGCGTTAGATTTTTCAGGATGTTTGGTTTGTGTTAATTGTTCTTCTTCTTCTTGATTTATGGAACTATGTTGATTATTAGTTAAGATATTATTAATATTTTCATCAAAAGTTACATTAGTAGTTTCTTCAATTTTTAAGATGGATTTATTATAAACTCTATAGGCTCTACTTGTAGATGAATAACCAATAAAAATTTCTTGTTGAGTTTTTGAGGTGAATTTTCCTATGTAATCTTTGAGGTTTAAAATATGTACATTACATCCAAATACTTTAAAATATTTTATGTTTGAAATTTTATTAAAATAAATTTCATAAGATATTTTATTCAAAAATTTGTTAATTATAATTTTATTTTGGACATAACAAGCTGTATTAATAGCTTCAGGCCAGAAGTATTTAGGTAAATTATATTTATTTAACATTGTTCTTGCAGCTTCCTGTAAATTTCTATTTTTATATTCTACTAGATCATTTTGTTGTAGAGTTTTTGGGCATGAAAATTCATAATGATAACCATTTTTTAAGCAAAAGTTTGTAAAATTTTGATTCTTGAATTCTCCTCCATTATCTCTTCTAATTTTTTTAATTTTTATTTCTTTTTAGTTTTCTATTTGTTTGCAAAAATTATTAAATATTTCAAAAGTTTAATATTTATGAGTTATGAATTTCACCCAAGTGTATTTAGAGTAGTCATCTATTATTACTAAGTAGTAAAAACTTCCATTTAGTGATTTTATTCTGTGAGAGTCGAATAAGTCTAAATGTAATAATTCA
Source organism: Zingiber officinale (assembly GCF_018446385.1). Classification (NCBI taxonomy): domain Eukaryota; kingdom Viridiplantae; phylum Streptophyta; class Magnoliopsida; order Zingiberales; family Zingiberaceae; genus Zingiber; species Zingiber officinale. The sequence goes on along the minus strand of NC_055997.1, from coordinate 79,364,393 downwards.
AGTATTTTATTACTTCTATTTTGATTAGTTAATTTATGAGTTGATTTAATTTGTTTTCCTTGTTGACAAGGGTTACATATTTTATTTTCAGGATTTCCTAATTTTGGTAGACCATTAACTAATCCATTTTTGTTTAATTTTAGTAAATTCCTAATATGAGTGTGAGCTAATTTCCTATGCCACAATCATGTTTCTTCATGATGTGTTAAAAGGCACTTGGGTAATGTTTTTTTGTAGAATAATTGAGTAAATATTTTTATCTCTAAATTCTTTTAGCAACATATTGGTTGATTCAGCGTAACTTATTAGACATTTAGAAGATAAAATTTTGACTTTAAATCTAGAATCACATAATTGACTTATACTAACCAAGTTATAATCAAAATGTTCAACAAGAAAAACCTTTTTAATTGATATATTTGATTGTAATTGAATTTCACCTATACCAATTACCTTTAGCTTGCTATTGTTTCCAAAGGCAACTGATCTTAGATTTTTGAACTTGATATTGATGAATTTGTGTTGATCCCTAGTCATATGTCTGGAGCAGCTACTGTCCAAGATCCATTTATCTAGAGTTTTAGATTTCTACATATAACGTAGGAGTTAAACCAAAGTTTGGTTAAAGGATTTTCAAATGTTACGAGTTTAGTTATTAGGTTGTATTTTAAAATTTTAGATTTAAGTTATAATGTTGATTTAATTTTAAGTTTGCATATTAAAGTTAAGTTTATTAATTTAATACTTGGATTTAGGAATTAAATTAAGTTTGGATTAAGTTTAACTTATGTTAGTATAAATATGTTTTATTAATAATTTTAATAAATAATTTTTAAAAAAAATAATTTCTAATTAATTTTTATTTTTTTTAAATAATTGTTATTTAAGTTTTTAAATTAATTTTTAATTAAGTTTTAAATTAATTTTTAAAATAAGTTTTAATTAAGTTTTTTAAAATAAATTTAATTAAGTTTTTAAACTAATTTTAATTAAGTTTTTAAAAATAAGTTTTAAAATAAATTTTAGTTAAGTTTTTAAATAAATATTAATTAAGTTTTAAATTAAGTTTTAAAATAAGTTTTAATTAAGTTTTAAATAAATTTTAATTAAGTATTTAAAATAATTTTAATTAAGTATTTAAAATATTTTTAATTAAGTATTTAAAATAATTTTTAATTAGGTTTTAAAATAACTTTAATTAAGTTTTGAAATAATTTTAATTAAGTTTTTTTAAATAATAATTTTAATTAAGTTTTTTAAAATAATTTTAATTAAATTTTTTGTATTAATTAATTATTTTGTAAAAGGTTTTTGAACCCATGTTAGATTCAAACTTAACTTTAGGTTAATCAAGTAAGCTTTCTAAGAATAAGTTTTCAATTCAATAGCGATGCAACGGTGGAGCACTTGCTGAATATTTTCTAAAATAGTCTTGTCCAAAAAACTTAATACTAAGTTTTACTCTAATTAGCCCATGTTTGACTAGGGTAGATTCGGTCAGATCTACTAAGTCTAGTGCACCAGGTAAAACACACAAAATTCAGCCTAGACATGCCTTCGACAAAGCTTCCTTGACGTACTATCATCTCAGTTCATTCCAATGCTATGTTCTAGGGTTTGATAAACCTTTTTAACTAACCGTTCTAAGTAGAAAATAAATCTAAACGTAACATGTAAAGTTGGTTGATCAAGTCGGTTGAACAATTTTTCTAATTGCTCCCCCTGAGTCATAGCTTAGATATGATCTATCTAAGTAGTGAATCCAACTTTTAGGAATCAAATAGAGATTTGGTTTAATTAGTTTGGTTAAACATTTTACTGGAACTCATGCTTGGACTTGACTTCTAACATGTTGACTAATTAAAGATAAATATGTTTGTTTATTTTATTTTATTTATAGCCAAGTCCTTATTTGTTGTACATAGCTCGTTGCGATCCAAGTACTATATTTAGACACTTGGATCCTAGCTCTAACTTTTCCAACATTTTCTTGAGTCGCTCGACTTGACCTTTCAAATTGGAATTTCCTTCCTCAAGTTTTGCAACTTGAGTTGAAGTTCTAATTTGAACTTGGTTAACCGAGTTACTCAAGTTAACTTGCTCCTTAAGGTGGTCAATTTCCTTAAGAAGTAAATTATTTTAATTTTCAGACTTTGTTAATTTTTGAAACAAGCATTTAACTATTTTAAATAAATTTAACTTGGAATAAATTGTTATCATATTGGGATGTTCGGAAACGGATACGGATCTGTGACTTCTCTCGAACTCAGTGTCAGTTTCAGACACGGCGTCGGTCTCGGATTCGTACTCAGAATCTTCATTTCACGCATAAGGGCAAGATGGCTCGAGTGCTTCGGTTCTTCTCGTCAGATTCGTCCCATGTTGCTTGGAGGGCTTTCTTTCTTCTTATCAACTTGGGCCTTTCTTCCTTCCGATTTGGACATTCGTTTTTGAAATGCCCCTTCTTGTTGCATCCATAACAAATCATCTCCGATTTGTTTTGTCTCTAGTTGTTTGGTGTCTTCTTGGTGCTCCTTTTGAACTTCCTCTTTGTTAATAGTTTTCGGACCATGTTGACCAGTTCCTCTTCATTGGTTAAGTCAAAGTCTGACTCACTTTCTAGTTCATTGTTGGCTCTAATCTTTGTTTCTTTGCTTGATCCTGCATACAAAGCAATATCTTTCTCGACTTGACTTACGTTAGACTATTCGTGTAATTCTAAATTTATAAAATAGTTCATCTAGTTTAAGAATTCAAAGATCCTTAGAAACTTTGTAAGCATCTACTATTGATGTCCACAAAGCATTCCGCGGAAAAGCATTTAGTGTGTACCTTATTGTGTCGTGGTTCTCCAGGTGGTGTCCGATCAGATGGAGGTCGTTGAGGATGTCCTTTAATCGAGCATGTAGTTGCGAAGCCTTCTCTCCGGGAAGCATTTTAATATTAAATAAATTATTTAAAAGTAAATCTCTTTTATTTACCTTAGACTCATCGGTTCCTTTGTGTAGCTTTACCAGATGGTCCGACAGTTCTTTAGCGTTGTCGAAGGGCCTAACTTGGTTCAACTCTTCCATTGTGAGATTCCATTGTGAGCTTGCATTGGATGGTGTTGATCGTCTTGTAGTTTAGTCGTGTCTTCTTGATCATTGGGGGAGTCTAGTTTTCTAGTTCTAGTGGCATTCCATCTTTCATTGGAGGTGTGTAGCCTTTCAATATTGTGAACCAAAGCTCGATGTTAGATTTAAGATAGCACTCCATTCTGTTCTTCAAATAACTGAAGTTCTCCCCTTTAAACAATGGAGGTCGGATGGTGCTATATCTTTCTTGATAGGAGTTTGTCATACTTGCAGTTATAGAAATAATAAGAGAAATTTCCAAGACTCTCATCTTGGGATTAGTAGTACGAGATAAAGGAAATAAGATTACAAGAAAAAAAAAATTTTTAAAAGAAAAGAAAAGGTTTTGAAAATTTTCTTGAAAAGCTGTTAAGTAATTTCAAAGCTACCGGGCTCTGATATCAATTGTAGGATCGAAAGAGTGCGATAGAGGGGGGAGTGAATATCGCACATTTAAAAACTCTTTTCTTTTTAAAACAAAGTAGTGATTGGTTCGAAGCCTACGTCGACTCTTACTTCAAGACCCGTGATCCTTGATCGTACCGTTAGGAAATTCACTAAAACTCTTCTTTCTGACAACCTCGGAAAGAAGAAGTGCGTACAATGAAATGAGTAAAATAGTAACAACTTACTATCTTACTAGTAAATAAGTACAATGTAAGCTTTAAAGTAAATGTATATCGACACTATATGGGAGATGAAGCTTGGTCAATACTTGAACGAAGTAGACGCTTGCTTGAAGATGGTTTGCAGAGCAGTAGCATGAATAGAGAGTTTCCGCAGCGATGAATAAACAACTACGTTACTTCCTCATGCATAGAGCTCTCCTTTTATAAGAATTGGTACTGTTCGGTCAACCGATCCTTGGGTTCGGTCGATCAGTCCTTGGGTTCGGTCGACCAAACCCACTCCCTGCCTTCTTCGCTGAGATCAGATCCTCGAGCATAAATGATGGTTAATGGTTCAGACAACCGATCGCCCTGTTCGGTCGACCGAATGGTGAGCTTTCCCTATTCGTCGAGATTCTTTATTAATGCGCCATTAATGTCTTTATTGTTCGGTTGACCGATCCCTTGGTTCGGTTGACCGATCTGGCAGTCTTCCTTCTTTGCTTCAGCTCGAACTTATCTGTGCCACATCATCAGTGTGTGGTCGACCGATCCTTTTGTTCGGTCGACCGATCATGGCTTGATCAAACTTTGCTCTACTTTGGTCTGAACTTGTATCTGCTTTAAGTTAGCCTTGTTTGGTTGACCAATCCTTCTGTTTGGTCAACCAATCAGGCCGAACCTGAAAACAATGTTAGACAGCATACTTACCTCAACACGACCTCACTATCGTTCCTCCAGTTACTTACCTCAACCTACTTGTCAAACATGGTCCTCCAGACATGTTTGGACTTTACCACTTAGCATTGGATCAGTCACCCAGGACTTTCCCTCAATCTACGGTCCTCTAAACCTATCGAGCTTCTCTGCCAAGTGTTGAATCCTCTCGATCCACTTGGTCTTTCCGCCTGGCTTCCACGATATGTTAAGTCTTTCTTGCCTACCCTCCAACTAGGACTTTCTCAGTTGTGTAAACAACCTGCACACTTGGTCAACTTGTTAGATCACAATAAGACTAACTTGAACTTTTGACAACATCAAACCTTAGTTTTGACTCTGGTGTAACCTACACCAACAGAAAAAAGTAGGAGTGAGTGAGATGTTATATAGTCAAAAAATCACCACTGCTCCACACAGAATTCTAATAGCATTTGGTGCCAATTGATGAAGAGAAACCCCAAAATACCTACACACCTCCAAAAAACTTGGGAATAGGGAAGCGAAGGTCACTCTCTACTAGAGCCGTCAATTTGGATTAGGCCCGTCGGGTTGGCCTACCCCGCCAAACCAATTAAGCGGGTTGGGTTGGAATTTTATTAACCCAAATCCGCCGTGGGCCGACCTGCCTAGGCCCGCGACCCGTGCGGGTTGGCCCGCAATGGGCTTGGGTTGGCCCGCGGGTTGAGAAACACATGTAAGCATATCAGTAGTCAATGCTGCAACTGCGAGAGTACCAGGGGTTAAATTATAGTATTTCATTATCTTCTTTGTTGAGAGAAATACTAATTAGGAAAAATCCATACTTGTGAAGTTGAGTGTGATAAACAAAAGTTACAGAAATATATATGCACACAAAGTCGATTAATCTTAAAAGTAGATGACTTTTTTATTTGATTCGTTTATGGGATAAATCTGAAACATACATTATGCACAATGAAGAGCTTGGTGTGTATACTCAAACTAGATGACCTTCTTAAAAGTAGATGACCTTCTTATTTGATTCGTTTACACACGCACAGTCAGGGTACCACTGATCTAAACTGCTCGACGCACAGCCAGGAGTCCTAATTACTATTCCTCTTCGTTGCACAATTTTATGATAGTTTATTATCTTTTTTTGTTATAATTTTAAAATAAAAATAGTACTTTTGACCCAACATAAGTACTTGTTTATGTCCATTTATATTTAAAATACTTGTTTATGAATATATTTGATTGATAAAATATTTCCGAAGTAAAACATTGAAGATATGAACTTTTTTTTTAATTTTTAAAAAAAATTGATAGGCCCGCGGGTTGGCCCGCCAAACCTGCGATCCGCCTTGGATTGGGTTTGGTTGGAAATTTCCAAACCCGTCAAGTTGACGGCCCGCCCCGCCCCGCCAAATAGTGGGCCCGCCACGGATCAACCCGCCCCACCATGGATTGACCCGTTTGACAGCTCTACTCTCTACTTGGCTATAAAAGAATGTAATGAAACCAGAGGGAGATATCGAAGGTACTTGGTCCCCTCTAGATACCCGAATCACATAATCTTGGGGAATGTTATAGTCTAATCTAAGTCCCCCCTTAATTTCCTGGTCATAGAGGAATGTAGGGTCTCATATCATGAAATGAAAGCCATTGGAAATTTTTGGAGAAAGACTTTAGCAAGCAAATAAAAGGGAACTAAAGGAGAGTGAAAACTTATATTATTATGGCCAGTCTTAAATGCCCAACGCCACTTATTTTCAATATTCATTTATTATGGGTGAGAAAGGGAAACGGATGGAAGTGTCAAATTGTTAAACATGTACCGTTTTTATATCTTCATTAATCATAGCCTCAGTACAAGTTTGGAAGAAAACAAAAAAAAATCTTCTATAATTAATATACCAATAATTGATTTATTATTTTTTTATAATAAATATAACTTCGTTAATAAGGAAGATGAAAGATTTAAGGGAAAGTGTATAAAAAAATAATAATAAAAAAATAAAAAAAGACTAAAGAAATTTCTTCTGTTCTCCTTTGAAAAAAACTCTACTATCTACTCCTTTCAAGAGTAGTCGTTATAATAATAATCTCCTCCTTTGCCAACGCACCACCGATGAGTCAGCCTTGAAGACCTCACAACAGGATCAATAAACATCGATAGCATTGATGACCTTATGAAATCTGAAAGAGCCTTGACTTTAATCTTTTGCGGACTAAATGTTAAAATGAAAGTATTTCAAAAGATGAACCTATTTCTTATTCACTAAACAGCCACTATTTGGCGGTTTCTTTTTTTATTAGTAATAGGTGGGCCACGAAAGGACCTTGTGTCACCGGAGGTTCAATCTCCACGAGCATGAGCATTCAGGAATGCCAAATGTGATTCGAACCCTCGAATGAGCCCTGCTTTACCACCGCACCGTGATCAGGCCCGAGGGTCACTATTTGGCATTCGTGATCTCAGCTTGTGCTTACTAAAAAAAATAACTTTGCTGTAAAAAAAACTTCTTTGCAGATATAATGCTCCCAATCTGTCAAACAAGCATCTTTTCTATGTTGATCCTAAGATAAATTGATAGAGACATTGAGGACGAATGTATCCTATCTTTTATCACCCTTCATAAATTGCATTAGAAAACTTGACAATCAGATATAAATCACAATAAGAGATTCTGATATGTGTAATGAAATCTAAATGAATAAGAAAAAGATCGACATTGATTAAAAAAAAAGAGGGTTGAGGCGGGGAGGCTGGTTGAGGAGAAAGGAGAAAGGGCGGAGGTGAAGGATGCGGCGATCGAGAGGAAGAGGGCAGTTGTACTAGGCGGAATCGCGTGGGCGAGAGACTTCTGTTTTTTTCTTCTCGGTGACGGGATCCGACCCACGGCCCATAAATATCGTGGCCCGTCTCCTTTTTGCCTTTTTTCGCAGTGCCGTTCCTTCGGTTGCAGCACAAGCCACGCCATGGCGACGACACGTTCCCTGCGCACCTCTTCCAGGTGTTGCCTTCTCCCTCACTCCCGCTGCATGCCGCCGCTGCCTCAGCCGCCCCAAAGTCGTCAAATACGAATAAGATCGCTCTTTCCCTTCTCCAATCCCTATCCCCATTTTCCGATCCCTTACTGGCAAACCAACGAGCTCTTCCAGGAGAGAAGCAATGGCTCCGCGCACGCCCTTGACCTTCGCTGCTGCGCTCTTACTCATGATCCTCTCCGGCGGAGCATCCGATCTCCCTGAAGACTCCCAGATCCTCCAGGTGACCGATCACCGGCCACTGGGAGCCACGGAGCTGCGTTTCCGGGCTTTCTTGCAGAAGTACAACAGGGAGTACCGCAGCCGGGAGGAATACGCGCACAGGATGGGAATCTTCGCGCGGAACCTCGCCCGGGCGGCAGAGCATCAGGTGCTCGACCCCACCGCCGTCCACGGGGTCACGCCCTTCTCCGACCTCACCGAGGCGGAGTTCGAGGAGGCCTTCACAGGGTTGGTGACCCGCCGCCCGGAGTTCCCCACCGCGGCTGTCATGGAGGTCGACGGCCTCCCTTCGAGCTTCGATTGGCGTGAGAAGGGCGCCGTCACCAATGTCAAGATCCAGGTAATTTAGACTCAAAAAGGGCGACACTGACAATTATGCCGACCTTCCAGTATAACATCTGATGATTTTTTTGATAGTTTCATGAAAATTCACACTTCTTAAAAATTATTTACTTTAGTCCACAGATGCTTTTTTATGATGTTTATCTTCTGGATCTTACGTTTCTATCCTTTATCTTATTCCAATTCATTCAAGCTTTATTCCTGCCACTAGATTGGCCATCACCAATCTCATGATTCTATCATAATAGTTTCAACTTTTGTTGTCACACTCTGCACAAAACAGACAAACAGTTCATGCCCATCGAATTTCTGTGAGTAACAACAGATCTTTCATGGACAATGTAGATATCATTAAAGTGATTAAATTTTAGTTGATTTATAGAGGTGTAGTTTGATGCAGAGTGTCGGGTTCTTTTTGGGTATTCAAAGTCAACATTGCTTAACTCTTATTGTTAACATTTCTTCTACATGCATGAACAACAAATTGAACTGGAGGAATGCGTGATCCTATAATACTGATCTTTTAGGTGATATTTTTCTATAGTCACATTTTTCTGGTTGGTTGCAAGGGAAAAAAAATTGTGTCGTTAGACTATCTAGTGTATATAGCAGCAACTACTTATTTTATTCTAGATTGTTTATCTTCTATAAGGGAAGTCTTGGTGCAACCATAAAATTGTCACCGTGGTCCAAAGGTCACGGATTTGAGTTACAAAAATAACCACTTGCAAAGCAGCCAAGCAAGAAGGAATCTACATTAGAAGGAGCTTCGTGCACTGGATGACCCATTCATTGTTTATCTTCCATCTAATTTCAGCATCTTGATAGTAACCAGGAATTTGGATTTGGTCATGCGTCAATGCTCCATGAACAATATCGATTTTGTTGGCGCAGATGTAGCAAAAGATTCTGTTGCATGGCTCCCCAGACTGATTCTCTTTTCTCTTTTTTTTTTTTTTTTTTTTTTTTTTTTTTAATTTTTAACTCAGTGCAATTTGATGCAGGGTGTGTGTGGATCTTGTTGGGCATTCAGCACAACAGGAGCTGTTGAGGGGGCAAACTTTCTGGCTACCGGGAAGCTTATCGACCTCAGTGAACAGCAGCTCATCGACTGCGATCACACGGTTGGCTGATCATCAACCTATCATTACATGCCATGTTTCTTCTCCCATTATTACCGATTGTTAAATCATCAAATAACAGTGTGATGCTGTAAAGAAGGAAGAGTGCAACAATGGCTGCCGAGGCAGGCTGATGACGAATGCCTACAACTACTTGTTGCGATCTGGCGGCCTCATGGAGGAGAAGTCCTACCCTTACACCGGTCGACAAGGCGAATGCAAGTTCGACGAGGGAAAGATTGCAGTCCGTGTGACCAACTTCACGGTCATCCCCCTCGACGAGCAGCAAATGATGGCCAATTTGGTCCGCCACGGCCCCCTTGCAGTGGGATTGAACGCAGCGTTCATGCAGACGTACATGAAAGGCTTGTCTTGCCCATTGATCTGCCCTCGGAAATGGATCAACCACGGCGTGCTACTGGTGGGATACGGCGCCTGAGGGTACTCGATTCTCAGGCTGGGGCACAAGCCCTACTGGATCATCAAGAACTCGTGGGGGAAGCAGTGGGGCGAGCAAGGGTACTACAGGCTTTGCAGAGGCCGCAACATCTGTGGGATCGATAGCATGGTCTCTGCTGTGGCAGCAACATCATCATCATCATCATCCTAAATAACTTGGATGACTTTGTGAAAAGATGAAAGGTGTTGTTGGATTTGCAGTAGTTTTCTTTCTTTGACACAAATGCAGTGACTGGCTTTGCAATTCGCGGTGCGTTTCTTTGTTGTGTTTCTCACGGAGCTGTGTATTTAGTAATGTTCAAAGCCGTTGCTTTTCCAGTTTCAATCCTAATTTATAATGTAAATCAGACATTCTTACATCCCATATATATATAGGTTTTTTTCCTGTGTGATGCCGGTAGAGCTGAGTGCGTGGGCGGCTCTCACATGCGGAGGCGGCTCCAATGATGCGTCTCTAATCATTGGAGCCGCCTCCGCATGTGAGAGGCGCCCACGTGTGTCCGGTGTCGTTCAAGTTATCAAAAGTTTATATATATATATATATATATATATATATATATATATATATAGAGAATATATATAAAGAGAAAATAAATGATGTTGAATATAGTTAGTAATATATGGAGAAGCATGAGAGGTTTATTAAAAGATGTGCGTATTTGATGACCAAATGGAATATATATATATATGCGCGATTGTCCGCGTGCAGCATATCAATCGACGTTTTTTTATTTTTTTATTAGTTTTTAAATTAAAAAATAATTAAAAAATTTCACATTTCCTTATATAAATTTCTAATACATTAATATATCCCCTTAACATATTACAATACTCAATAAATATTTAAAATAATTTTATTTTAATTTTTTTTAAAAACCAAATACTATAACCTAATTGGGAAGCCTAAACCCTAAAGGTAAAATCTAAAAAAAAAATAGTTTTAACACTATAACCAAAGCCTGAACCCTAGAAATAAACTCTTAAAAAATATTTTATTTTTTATTTTTTTTCAATTATTTTTTAATTCATAAATTAAAAAAATAAATAAAAAAAATAAAAACAGTTGTTATCCTACGCGGCGCGCACAGTCGCGCACTGTGGCGTCGCGCAGGATAACAAATCTGTATATATATATATATATATATATATATATAAAACATGGGCACTTGGTATAAATCTTAGTGAATAAGTGTGATGGTTAACGTGCCCTTTCATGAATAAATCTCTTCACAATTTTTTTCAAAGGTTGTATCATTCATTCTATATATATTCTTTTAATATCTTCTCCAGTAATCACTTTTTATTCTCTAAATTGTCTTGAAAAAATTTATAAATTTGTTATCCAAAAATTTTATTTTATTTTGAATATCTTAGAGAGAATTTATCATTAAACCCAACAACATAGTGGAGAAAAATTTTCCTTAAGAAAAGTGATTCACTCTTAAAACAAAGTTCAGTCTTTGAATTTTCTTCTAACAATCTTAAGGAAATTTTCAATCCGTTTTTTACAATGAAAGTTATTGGTTCAAAGTATGTTTTTTATGCATTCAAGTTGGACCATTTTGATGGGACAAACTTTATTAATTGGACGGACAAGTTGTTCTTTTTCCTCATTGAATTGGGTGTTGCATATCTACTGCTACATGATCTACCAATGATTCTTGAACCAACTGATAAGGATACTGATGAGATCAAAGTAACTCAGAAAAAAACGGCAAGAGGATGGAGTTCGCTATATAGGATAGATCCTAAATGCCTTATTAGATAGGTTATATATGTTGGATCGAGATACACGTGAAAGGGGGGGGGGGGGGGGGGATCATGTGATTTAAAAAAAAAAAAATTATTTTTTAAAAACAAAGTACACGCAACAGAAAATTAAATACGAAAACAAAAGTAAGTAAAAAGACACTTTCAATTTTACTTGGTTCGGAGCCTTCGGCAACTCCTATTCCAAGACCCACGTCCCACAGACCTATCGACGGGTAATCCACTAATAACCTCTTCTAGAACAGTCGAAAGAGGAGATCGAATACAAAAAGAGTAGAACAAGTGTAACATGCTATACTTTTCCTTTTGCAAGAATTAAGTACATAATTAAACTTTGTTACCCAACACTTATGAGGATGATCGGATCACATTTTTGGTATTGGATGGCTTCTCAACGGTAGTCAGGCATAGCAGAGCCATAACATAGCAACAACAGAAAATCGGAGTAGTCGGAATGTCAAAAGGGCGCGTAGAAGTTTGTAGAATTGATGTTCTTGAAGCCTTGGTCGAGATGATCTTTAATAAGGTGCAGAAGGCGCCTTCCATAGCCTTGAAGGTACCTCCAATATGTAAAATCTAATCCCGAACAACTCGCTCCTTATTGTCGACAAAGTCTGATTTTATCCGTTGGAAGACGTCTTCCTGTTGGAGTGTATACTGAAAGCCTAAGCTTTGTAAACATTCATTATGAATAAAGAATCACATTTGGTCAAATTGTCTACATTTAGTTGTAGTTGTTCGATTAATTTATACTGTAGATAACATAGTATGTGGTGTCACATGCAGAAGATGATGTTATCAGTACCTTATAAATTATAAACAGTAGCTCACGACCAAAATGGAAAGAAACAAACCATTAGAAGGTCGTAGTGTAATTAGGTATCAGTTTATCTTAACTGTATAATTACACTAGTACACTTAGAGTGTATTGAGTAGGACCATTTGAGGTCGTTTCTTTTATACTGATTTTATAAAGAAACAAAGACCTCGGTTATTATGGAAGTGTGTGCTCTTAATCCTGATATAATAACAAGCACATATATTTGATATTTATTTCTTTAATTTATCAATGGGTGAGATTTAGTTCGATGAATCAATAAGCCCGATAAGTTGGGAAATGGTATCACTTATAGTGTGTGTTGTTGATTATAGAAGGAAACTGTGTCCTAGAGATAGTAGGTTGATAATGTCCCCAAGAGGAGCTCATAAGGATTGTCATGTTAAACCCTGCTGGTGGACTTAGTCCGACATGACGATAAGGTTGAGTGGTACTACTCTTGGACTAAGATATTAATTAAATGAGTTGTCAGTAACTCACTTAATTAGTGGATATTCGATATCTTAAACACAGGAAGACTAACACACTCATAATAAGAAGGAGCCCAAAAATGTAATTTGAGATTGGTGTGGTAGTTCAATAATAGTTCTCTAGTGGAATGAATTATTATTGATAAAATTAAGTTGTGTGTTCGGGGCGAACACGGGATGCTTAATTTTATCAGGGAGACCAAAACCAATTCCTCCTCTCGGTCCCTATCGTAGCCTCTTATTTATAGAGTACTATACCCACCTATACCCACCTTCTATACCCACCAATAGGGGGCCGACCAAGCTAGCTTGGGAACCAAGCTAGGGTCGGCCTAGGTATAAAATTAGGTGGCCGGCCCTAGCTTGAATCCAAGCTAGTGGGGGCCGGCCAAATTAATTTAAAAAGGGATTTTAATTTTAATTTTTATTATGTGGGAGAAATAATTAAAGAGAATTAAAATTAAAATATTTCTCTTGTAAAAGATCTACAAAAGATTAAAGAAAGAGATTAGATCTCTTTCCTTATTTGTAGATTGGTGAGATATTTTATTTTCTCTTTAAAAATTATTCACATGTTGCAAAATTAAAATTATAGAAATTTCCTTTTTATCAACCATGAAGAGATTTTGAAGAGAAATTTTATTTTTTAAAATTTCCGGAAACAAATTAGGAAGTTTTAATTGTTGATTGAAACTTGTCCAATTTGATTTCATTAATGTGGCCGGCCATAAGATTTCAATTGGGGAAATTTTATTTTATTTTTCTCAATTAAATCATGTCAAGGAAATTGAGGAAATTTTATTGTAATTAAATTTCCTAATTTGCCTAGGCCAAGGAATATAAAAGAAGGGGTGAGGGTGCCTTCATGGAACAACCTCTATTATTTCTCTCCCTCTTTTGTTCCTTGGTGTGGCCGGCCATCCTTTCCCTCTCTTCCTCTTGTGGTGGCCGAACCCCTCTCTTTCCTTGGAGCTCTTGTGGTAGCCGGATACTACTTGGAGAAGAAGAAGAAGAAGGAGAGGAAGCGAGCATCTCTTGGAGTTTGGTTAGTGTTTTGATTTTCTTCCTTGGTGAAGCTTCTTTCTTTGTGGTCGAACCTAGCTAGGAGGAGAAGAAGGTGGTTGGTGGTTTCTCATCTCGGAAGATCGTTGTCCACACAACGTCCGAGGTTAGAAGAGGAATACGATAGAAGATCAAGAGGTCTTTCTAGAAGGTATAACTAGTAGTTTTTCCTTTTCCGCATCATACTAGTTATTTATGGAAATAATACCAAATACAAGAGGCTTACGTTCTAGTATTTCGAATATGTTTTTCGATGTTGTGTTCTTTTGTTTTATTTATCCTTGTGATTTGATTGTTCTTTTCGGTTAACCTAAAGTTATTTTAGGAAATTGAATATTAGCTTTCTATAAAAGGTTTTGTCTAGTCGGTGGTGGTTGCTCCCATATCCAAGAAGGCCATGTGCCTCGCCACGTCAGTACTGGGAACCAATTATGAAAATTAATATTTAATGGAATTAATAACTTAAGGTGATTTGGGTCGAACGTGTTAAGTTCCGCAGGAGACCCAAGTCAAAACCTAAAAGAACGAATAGATTAAGTTTTGGATCAAACGTGTTAAGTTCCGCAGGCGATCCAAAATTTAATTTAAAAGAACACATGGTAGCTAGGAAAAGGTTCAGACCTTTGTACAAAATTTTTGTACAGTGGAACCTCTAGGTTTTCCGAGTAGCAACCAACACTTCCAAGCATTCGAAGGCACCTTCCATGAATAGTACTCAAGGCGCCTTCCATGTTCCCGAATGCACCTCGGGTACTGTTCACCCGAGGTCTTTTGTGCTTCTTTTACCCTGCAAAATATGTTAGTCCAATATAAAATATTTAACCTATACAATAAAATTAGCATAATAATAATATGATTAGTTTAGAACTTAGACCTCGTTTTCCAAACCAAGATCTAGTCAGGGTCTCAATTTAGATTTCTGAAATGAACCCAAATTGAACCGATGCCTACTATCCCCTTAACCGGGATACGTCCTCACTGAGTCACTCTCCTCCAGTGACTTATCTCCACTTACCTGCCAAATATCTAGTCCTCCAGACTTGTTTGGACTTTCTCTAGTCTTGCTTAGTCTCCAACCAAGCTGATCTACTAAGACTTGCCTGCAACACTGATTTAGCACAATAGATAAAATAATAAAGTAAAATAGTGTTAATAGATTTCAAGATTTGCTGGTCCAGTCAACCGCGCGCGGTCAACCGAAAACGAGTCGGTCACACATGCTTGGAGTTTACTCCTCAAAGACTTCTCATTACCTAGGCTTACCTCCTCCTAGGGTTGCCCTTTACTCACTAGGACTTCCATTGTCTGGCTTCACTCACCAGGACTTCTACTACCCAGCTTCACTCATTAGGACCCAACTTCACTGATTAGGACTTCCACCACCTACCTTTACTCACGCCGCGCTTCACTCACCAGGACTTCCACTACCTAGCTTCACTCACTAGGACTCGACTTCACTCACTAAGACTTCCACTACCTAGTTTCACTCACTAGGGCCAGACTTCACTCACCAGGACTTCCACTTGCCTAACTTCCACTTAGGGATAATCACTCAGTAGACTTCTCACCTGCCTATCCTTCGGTTAGGACTTACCCTTGCTAGTCATCTAATCCTGACTAGATTTCTCTCTTCCAAATATCAAGTCCTGTTTGGATCAACCTTTGGTCAAACTGACCAAACTTAGGTATATTATCAAACATCAAAATCTTATAGGTTGATTTCACCAACAATCTCCTCTATTTTAATGTTTAACAATTTTTTTAAGTTAAGCTTGGGTCTTTAAAGGTTAATCTCAAAGGTTGAGAGATTACAAATATTCTTAACTTTTCTAACTTAAGATCACTTTCTAACTTAAGATCGTTCTTTCCCTTTAACACATATCAAAATAAATATAAATTTAAGGTCACTTTCCATCATATTGTGCACCAACAATAATTTAGGAAAAACATAAAGAAGACACATATTAACTTTTTGAAAACATTTAAAGTATTTGAGATTCTTTTCAAAAAATCTTTAAAGTACTTTAAGGATACAACGTTAAGTACTTGAATTTATTTTAAAAAATTAACCAAAAACATTTGTGAAGTACTTGACAAAAAGATTTTTCAAAAGATTTTTTTTTTAAAATATATGCATCATTGAACAATTTTCTACCAACTTTTTTGAAAGAATTTTAAAATTTTATTTCAAATTTTTGGCAAGATGATTCTTTAAATAATTTGCAAGATTTTCAATGAGTTTTCAAATATTAGCAAAATTACTTTTCAAAACAATTTAAAAAATTGTGTTTAATTTTTTAATCAGGACTTCCCCTCAACTTGACGCATCCTTAGGAGTCCTTGATAACTACAAGGAAAACTTCTTATGTGCCTTGGGGGTTGATTCAAATTAAAAGAATACCTACGCTATTTTTAAAATATTTTTAAAAAAGTATTTCAGAATAATTTTATATGTTTTTTAAAAGTATTTTTCAGACATTTTTATTAAAGAATTTTCAAAAATAAATTTTCACAAGGATTTTGAAAAAAAAAATATTGAACTATTTTATCAAAAGTTTGAAGATAAAATTTTCAAATTATGTGATTAAATTTATGTTTCAATTAAGTCTCCCCCCTAACCTGACACTTCCTTAGAAAACCCTTATTAACCACTGATACGAGTTATAATGAGTGAACCTAGGAAGTGACGTAGCGACTAGGGTCAAGATGATGGGGTGGTTAAAGTCGAGAAAGGAGAACATCACCTAACTTGTCTTTGATTGGTCGCTGATCACTAAGGTTTTAGATCCAACCCGACCGAATTACAGGCCAGTTGAGAGAGTAGTGGCCGATCAACCCTTAAGCCAGTCAAACATATGGAGCCTAGTACTCTACCTAAAAGATAACATATCCAGTCATTCAACAGCCAACCGGGTTTTTGAAGTGGCCGACCTTATAGGCTGGCCGGGATGTCCGAGCCATCTCACAATCGACCAGCCATAAATTTGGTTAGAGTATGGGTTGGCCTCCTTGAGGATCACGGATCACTCTATGCACAACCGGCTAGATAAAAGGTCGACCGGGTTTGAAGTATTTATCCTCATATCATTACCAACGGATTTCCAACAAAGCATAAGTTGCCAGATGGACTTCTAGGAAGCATAGGGTGTCATATTATTTCTCAAACAGATTTCTTACATGACCAAGACATTATATTATTTTTTGAACAAATGTCTCAATGCGGTGCGGAATATAACTGAGCGGCTTAATGCTGAGGCAGGTATAAAGAAGGTCGGCCTTATGGGCTGACCAAGATACATACAGTATAATACATAATAGAGAAGACTATATAGAGTGTAATCGAGCAGCTCAGTAGAAACGGTCGGCCTTAAGGATCGGCTGAGATATACTTAGCAAACAATAGCCTAACAACCTATCAAGATAGCAACTATGTGTAAAAAAATATTCTTCTAAAAACTTCTATGAAGACCATCATGTCTTCCATTAGCATATCATTTATGACAGCATATTCTTTCATCAACCCTAGTAATGACAGAAGTTACAAACAATAAAAGAGGTATGCATGTGGGTAAAAGGAAGATTCCTAGGATAATTATTGCGCATTACCCAACAAACTCTGACACACTTTGCCATCTCATGATTACGGAGGTTCTGAAAGGTGGTATATAAATGGGAGTACTCTCTGTGGCGAGGGTACATTCTTTGGACATCTACAACTTACCTTCGCGTGCACATCTATTCTCCATTCACTCGCCGAAACTTGGACTGACTTAGCGTTGAAGGGCCTTTGCGAGGAACTCCCCCCAAGTTTATAGGCGCTGGCATTTTGTTGGATCGTCTCCATGTGTGCAGGATCAGAGGGAAGCTTTCATTTGGAGAGAAAGGTCTTCTACCAGTCAACCACCGATCCACCATGCCCAGCGCGTCATCTCTGTAGTTTTCAGATAGGATCAAATAAGTCTCCCCCTTAACCTGACACTTCCTTAGAAAATTCTTATTAACTGTAACGACCACCCTTCTTACTACTACTACTACACTCTAAGGATGACCATTACTTAATTACTACTCTACTCACTAGTGTCACTTATGCTATTATTAGCGACACTTAGATTTATCACGACCCTAGAGGAATTCCTACAGAAAAATTTCAGCAGAGTCTCACTATATACACAGCCACAGGCAGTTGGAACATATTTTTCCACACTCACGCAGTAATAATAACACAGTAAGTAAAAGAAAACTATTCTAGCAATAATAAACAAATATCTAACTCCAACAATAGGACATATCAAGCTACAAGTACGGAATAAACTCAATTACAATCCCAACTTCATAATAGTATTTAAACTAAAAGAACTCTAAATAGGAAAGTCTTGATAATTCCTTAATAAACTCTTGATCTCCCCATAGTCCAGCCATCACACACCTTCATCACCACCACCTTGTCGCCTTTCGTTCATACTTTAGCTTTTCCTTTATCTGCAGTAGGAGGAAAAAGAAACCTATAAGCGAAACGCTTAGTAAGTACTAAACTATCTCACAAAAACTCGAAGTGCATAAAAATGCAAACGATACTGAAACTGAAATGCTAAAAGAAAAGCTACATGTACTCATCTAATAGCAAAGTACTCAAATAAACTGCATACTCATGATATACCAGAATAAAGCTGAATACTGGAAATAAAACTGAACATGCTCACTAAACTGATAAGAAAAGTAATGAAACTCATGTTGTATGCTTAGAATTAAAGGAACTAAACTTCTGTTGATTCTAAACATAGGTGGTACTTGTTTCATTTACTTATAGCTTTATACTTGAAATTAATTTTTTAATTTCTTTTTCTTTTACTTTTCTTTCTTCTTCTTTTTCTTTTTCTTTCTTCTTTTTTTTGGGCCCAGGCTTAGTACCATCTCATGCGCGCTCTCTAATAGTGACTGAGATAGCGAGCCTCCAGTCCTATGAGGATAAAGACCTTGGTCTTACCAGAGCCAAGACCTCGAAATTGGTCACTTGAATTTGTTTAACGACAACCTCGGAAGTCGGGTACTAGCCTCTTACTTTAATTTACTTGTTATCTTTTCTAACTAGACATTGGTCTTTTCTTACTTGTAGTTACCCATATTCCTCAAAAGGTTTAATTGGGCACATAATCATTCCACTAAAATCCATGGCTATTCCTCTTATTAAAATAACAAAAACAACTAACTATATGCTTCAGATTAAAGAGCTATTAAAAGCTGTCTAGCACATATATGTATATGTATCAAAACAAGGAACTAGAAACTAAATTATAATTCAATACTGCTCATGCTATTTGAATACTGCGAAGTGTATCTAACAAATAGAGAATTGCATCTAACTGAGCATGCTATAAAAATAAAGCAAGCAAATCAAACAACAAGATAAGCTTAATAGTTGTTCATGTTCAAGAAATTCAAGAAACTAACACTACATACTTTAAATGAAGGCTATTCTTGCCCTTTTACGTAGCAAGGATAATGCTACACCTATTCTAACTAAATAAAGGAGCTGTTCTTGGATAAGAAACTACTCATACTTATTTAAGAAACTTTCATGCTTAAAACAAATCTGTGAAATTCTGAATTTCAGGTTGAAATGTTAAGGAACTAAGCAACTGAAATGCAAGGCAACCAAATACTAGAATACTAGAAAAGTAGCACAACAAGCTAACCCCGAATCGTAAAAAAAATAAGGCTGTTCATGTTAATCCAGGAAGCAATGAACTCAGAACTGAAATGCTGGAAACTAGGGCTGATCGGCCTTATTGAATTAGCACAGAAAAATCTAAACCTCCTTATAGCATGCTTCAATAATCCAGAATGCAAGATACGGCAGCAAGCATAAGTAGGAAACATAAATCTGTACTCAATAAACATAGTGTATCAAAAATCTAAACTGCATACTTAAAAAGGAATCTGTTCATGTTGGTTAAGCAGGCAAGAATTCTGACTAAGGAGTTGCTCATGCTTGTTAACTAAACGGCTAAACCCCTATCACCCATTCTGCACAGAAAAATCCAAACAAGGGAGCATGCTGTGGATGGTAAGGAGTGAAAATACAACCCCGAAACTACTCTTACTACATGCCTCAGAAAATCTAACTCACAGCAGTAAGCACAGACAGAAAAATCAGTACAGCATGCTTCAACTTCAAGGGAAACAAGGAAAACCACTTATCCAAGGTTCACCGCAGCAATCACCCAAACAGGGAAACTCACGGCAGATTCAAAAACAAGAAGAACTACAATCCGAAAATAAGGAAACGAAATCCATAGATTCAGAGCAACTCCTACGACAGGTGAGTAGTACTTACATAGCGTTCTTGGACTTACAACCGAGAAGAGAAGAGGCTTCTAGGTTTTTCGGCAGTGACCACTCCGCGATCCCTTCGTATCTTCGTGCTCTCCCCAGCGAAACGATCACGAATCCGTGAGAAGCTCTCGGAGAAACCCCTTGGTCGGCGTCGGAGACGGAACCCTAATTCCTCTTGGTGTTCGTCCGAGCAGCGCCGTTGCGTGAAGGAGGAGAAGAAAGCGATCGGGAGAAAAATAATACCTATTCCTCATTTAACTTATTCTTTTATAACTAGGTCAAATTTTGGGTCCTTATTCTAACTTATATACATCTCGCTTCATACTTGGTTAACAAATCTCACGTAGATCAGTTGGTTGGCTGTGTCCGGTTAGGTCGGGTTCAGACAGAGGTCTTGGGTTCAAGTCTCAACTTCAACATTTTTGGTCAAAACTTCTTTCTTTTCGTAAACTTACTAAACGTCCTCCAAAAATTACGTAAAAATTCTTAAAAATCTCTAGAATATTTTAAAAGTATTTCAAAATATTTTTATGGACTTTTAGAACTTGAAATAGGGGAAATTGGGTCATTACAAACCCCCATACCTTATAAAAAGTTCATCCTCGAACTTAGAATAGTTTTGGATATTTTTGTCTCATACTGTCCTCACGCTCCCAAGTGACTACTTCGTGCTTCTGGTTCTGCCAGATGACCTTCACTAGTGGTACTTCTTTATTCCTTAGTCTCTTAACTTCTCTGTCTACTATCTGTGTAGGTCTGCTCTCGTAGCTAAGATCCTCTTGGATCTACACTGTCTGAGGCTGAATTACTTGGCTAGGGTCGTGGAGACACTTCTTTAACAGGGAGACATGGAATACATTATGTATTGCTGACATGTCTTGCGGTAAGCCCAGCTTGTAAGCTACTTTCCCAATCCTCTCTATGATCAGGTAAGGTCCTACGTAGCGAGGACTTAATTTGCCCTTCTTGCCAAATCTCATCACTCCCTTTATAGGAGTGACCTTGAGAAAGACTGAATCCTCTACTTGGAATTCAAGTGGCCTACGGCGTGTGTCAGCATAACTCTTCTGTCTACTCTGGGCAGTCCCAATCCTCTGCCTAATTTTCTAGATGGCCTGAGTAGTCTCATCTATCAGCTCTACCTGAATGTCCAGCTCTACTTCCATTTCTTTTCTCTCACCTGCTTCTTGCCAGCATATGGGTGATCTGCACTTTCTGCCATACAGTGCCTCATAAGGTGTCATCTTAATGGTGACCTGATAGCTATTGTTGTAGGCAAATTCAGCTAAGCACAGATACTTACACCAACTTCCCTTGAAATCTAGCGCACAAGCTCTGAGCATATCTTCTAAAATCTGATTTACTCGCTATGTCTGTCCATCAGTCTGAGGATGGAAAGCTGTGCCGAACTTGAGTTTGGTGCCCAGTGCATTCTGAACGCACTCCCAAAAGTGTGAGGTGAAGCGCCCATCTCTATCAGAAACGATAGATTTAGGAACTCCGTGAAGTCTGATTACCTCCTTAACATATAGCTATGCCAACTGCTCTATAGAGTGGGACATCTTGATGGCTAGGAAATGAGCAGACTTGGTCAATCGGTCTACTATTCCCCATATCGCATCGTATCCATTTGTGGTTCTTGGGATACCTGTTATGAAGTCCATGGATATGTCTTCCCACTTCCACTCTGGTATTGGAAGAGGTTGAAGAACTCCTCCTGGCCTCTGGTGTTCTGCTTTGACTCTCTGGCATGTCAGGCAGGTACTGACATATTTAGCAACGTCTCTTTTGAGTCCAGACCACCAGAACCTCTGTTTCACGTCTTGGTACATCTTGGTAGAACCAGGATACATGGAGTATGGTGTGCTATGAGCTTCTTCTAAAATCTTCTTTCTCAGTTCTTCATCATTGGGCACACAAATGCGACTCCCCTGATAAAGAATCCCGCTGTCTGTTACTCAAAACTCTGCTTTGTCTTCTTTCTGTATCCCTTGCTTGATCTTCTGGATGTCTGGATCTTCACTTTGCTTTCTCTGTATATCCTCGAGCAAGGTAGACTTTAAAGTCAATGCAGAGAGTTGCCCTTCAATAACTTCAAGTCCGAAATCTGACAACTCCTTCTGCAGTGGCAGGGCTAATGATGACAAAGACATCAGGGATGCACTGGATTTTCTGCTTAGTGCATCTGCCACTTTGTTAGATTTGCCTGGATGGTAGAGGATTTCACAATCATAATCTTTGACCAACTTTAGCCACCTACGCTGTCTCATGTTTAAGTCCTTCTGGGTGAAGAAGTACTTAAGACTCTGATGGTTTGTGAAGATTCTGCACTGAACTCCATACAAATAATGTCGCCAGAGTTTTAGTGCAAAGACCATAGCTGCCATCTCAAAATCATGAGTGGGGTAGTTCTTTTCATAATCTTTGAGTTGTATGGAAGCATAAGTTATCATTTTTCCTTCTTGCATGAGTACAGCTCCTAAGCCCATCTTGGAAGCATCACTGTAGATGTCAAAACTCCTGTCACTTTCTGGAACTGTCAGGATAGGAGCACTAGTCAGTCTCTTCTTGAGCTCTTGGAAACTCTGCTCACATTTATCTGACCATTCAAACTTCTTGTTCTTCCTGGTGAGGGTTGTTAGTGGAGAGGCTATCCTGGAAAAGTCCTCCACGAATTTCCTGTAGTACCCAGCTAAACCAAGGAAGCTTCTGATCTCCCTGGCGTTCTTGGGTCTCTTCAGGTTGCTGACCGCTTCTATTTTGGCTGGATCTACTTGGATACCTTCTTTAGAAATTATGTGACCTAGAAACGCCACCTGATCTAACTAGAACTCACACTTGGATAATTTAGCATACAGCTGCTTCTGCTGCAGGGTTTGCAATACTATCCTCAAGTACGTGTCATGCTCCTCTAGAGTCCTTGAATAGACCAGAATGTCGTCGATGAATACGATGACAAATTTGTCAAGGTATTCTCTGAACATTCTGTTCATTAAGTCCATGAAGACCGCTGGTGCATTAGTCATGCCAAAAGGCATGTCTACAAACTCGTAGTGTCCGTATCTAGTTCTGAAAGCTGTTCTGGGTATGTCTCTTTCTTTCACCTTCAGCTGATGGTACCCAGAGCGCAGGTCTATCTTCGAGAATACTGTTGCCCTCTCAGCTGATCCAATAAGTCGTCGATCCTGGGAAGGGGGTACTTGTTCTTGATGGTCACTTGATTCAGAGCTCTGTAATCTATGCACATTCGCATAGATCCATCCTTCTTCTTGGCAAACAACACGGGAGCTCCCCAAGGTGAGTGACTAGGGCGAATGAAGCCTTTGTCAAGCAGCTCCTGAAGTTGCTCTTGTAACTCTTTCAGCTCTGCTGGAGACATGCGATACGGAGCTTTTGAAATTGGACCGGTACCAGGTACCAACTCAATTTCAAACTCCACTTCTCTATCAGGAGGTAGTCCAGGTAGCTCTTCTAGAAACACCTCTGGATATTCATAGACTACCCGAATGTTTTCCTGCTTGGGTCTTTCTTGTTATCTTTGTCCTTCCAGTTCTGATTACTTGACTGGGGTCCCTGTTTCCCTACTGTCTTGTCCTCGATCTTGACTGACTTGTGTTGCGTTTGTTGTGTCTTGATGCTGTTCAGATAGTGCTCACTAATACTCTACTGACCAGCTCTTCACCAATCTGTGGTCGGTGAGTTTCATTACTCACATTAAGTGTTATTTCTGGTCTCAGCCTTCGGAGCATCAGTCTGACTCGTTCTTTCTCTGTACTTACTAACTCTAGGCAAAGACGAGCTAGCCTGTTGAATCTTTTGACCGCTTCTTCTACTGGTAGGTCGCCTTGTCTGAATTCTATAAGCTCCTCATACTGTTTATTGGTGATCCGTTGACGGAAGAATTCTTCGTAAAGCTCTGTCTCGAAGTCAACCCAGCTCATCTGGTTGACTGCTCTCTTACTCTTAACTTGCTCCCACTACATATGAGTATCTCCAGATAGGCAAAAAGAGGCACACTTAACCTTCTCGACTTATGGTCAGTCAAGAAGCTCTGTTATGCTCTCCAGTGTTTTGAACCAAGCCTGGGCATCCCAGGGCTCAGTCGTGCCTGAGAAGCTTTCTTGTTTCAGCTTCAGCCATTAGATGAGGTAAGCTTTTTATTTTCTAGGTGTTGTGGTGACTTAATAATTACTTAATAAACTCTTGATCTCCCCATAGTCCAGCCATCACACACCTTCATCACCACCACCTTGTCGCCTTCCTTTCATACTTTAGCTTTTCCTTTATCTGCAGTAGGAGGAAAAAGAAATCTATAAGCGAAATGCTTAGTAAGTACTAAACTATCTCACAAAAACTCGAAGTGCATAAAAATGCAAACGATACTGAAACTGAAATGCTAAAAGAAAAGCTACATGTACTCATCTAATAGTAAAGTACTCAAATAAACTGCATACTCATAATATACCAGAATAAAGCTGAATACTGGAAATAAAACTAAACATGCTCACTAAAATGATAAGAAAGTAATGAAACTCATGTTGTATGCTTAGAATTAAAGGAACTAAACTTCTGTTGATTCTAAACATAGTTGGTACTTGTTTCATTTACTTATAGCTTTATACTTGAAATTAATCTTTTAATTTCTTTTACTTTTACTTTTCTTTCTTCTTCTTTTTCTTTTTCTTTCTTCTTCTTTTTTTTGGGCCCAGGCTTAGTACCATCTCATGCGCGCTCTCTAATAGTGACTGAGGTAGCAAGCCTCCAGTCCTATGAGGATAAAGACCTTGGTCTTACCAGAGCCAAGATCTCGGAATTGGTCACCTGAATTTGTTTAACAACAACCTCGGAAGTCGGGTACTAGCCTCTTACTTTAATTTACTTGTTATCTTTTCTAACTAGACCTTGGTCTTTTTTTACTTGTAGTTACCCATATTCCTCAAAAGGTTTAATTGGGCATATAATCATTCCACTAAAATTCATGGCTATTCCTCTTATTAAAATAGCAAAAACAACTAACTATATGCTTCAGATTAAAGAGCTATTAAAAGCTGTCTAGCACATATATGTATATGTATCAAAACAAGGAACTAGAAACTAAATTATAATTCAATACTGCTCATGCTATTCAAATACTGCAAGTGTATCTAACAAATAGAGAATTGCAACTAACTGAGCATGCTATAAAAATAAAGCAAGCAAATCAAACTACAAGATAAGCTTAATAGTTGTTCATGTCCAAGAAATTCAAGAAACTAACACTACATACTTTAAATGAAGGTTGTTCTTGCCATTTTGCGTAGCAAGGATAATGCTACACCTATTCTAACTAAATAAAGGGGCTATTCTTGGATAAGAAACTACTCATGCTTATTTAAGAAACTTTCATGCTTAAAACAAAGCTGTGAAATTCTGAATTTCAGGTTGAAATGCTAAGGAACTAAGCAACTGAAATGCAAGGCAACCAAATACTAGAATACTAGAAAAGTAGCACAACAAGCTAACTCCGAATCGTAAAAAAAAACAAGGCTATTCATGTTAATCCAGGAAGCAATGAACTCAGAACTAAAATGCTGGAAACTAAGGTTGATCGGCCTTATTGAATTAGCACAGAAAAATCTAAACCTCCTTGCATGCTTCAATAATCTAGAATGCAAGATACGACAGCAAGCACAAGTAGGAAACATAAATCTGTACTCAATAAACATAGTGTATCAAAAATCTAAACTGCATACTTAAAAAGGAATCTGTTCATGTTGGTTAAGCAGGCAAGAATTCTGACTAAGGAGTTGATCATGCTTGTTAACTAAACGGCTAAACCCCTAGCACCCATTCTGCACAGAAAAATCCGAACAAGGGAGCATGCTGTGGATGGTAAGGAGTGAAAATACAACCCCGAAACTACTCTTACTACATGCCTCAGAAAATCTAACTCACGGCAGTAAGCACAGACAGAAAAATCAGTACAGCATGCTTCAACTTCAAGGGAAACAAGGAAAACCACTTATCCAAGGTTCACCGCAGCGATCACCCAAACAGGGAAACTCACGGCAGATTCAAAAACAAGAAGAACTACAATCCGAAAACAAGGAAACGAAATCTAAAGATTCGGAGCAACTCCTACCACAGGTGAGTAGTACTTACATAGCGTTCTTGGACTTACGACCAAGAAGAGAAGAGGCTTCTAGGGTTTTCGGCAGTGACCACTTCGCGATCCCTTCGTATCTTCGTGCTCTCCCCAACGAAACGATCACGAATCCGTGAGAAGCTCTCGGAGAAACCCCTTGGCCGGCGCCGGAGATGGAACCCTAATTCCTCTTGGTGTTCGTCCGAGCAGCGCCGTCGCGTGAAGGAGTAGAAGAAAGCGATCGGGAGAAAAATAATACCTATTCCTCATTTAACTTATTCTTTTATAACTAGGTCAAATTTTGGGTCCTTATTCTAACTTATATACATCTCGCTTCATACTTGGTTAACAAATCGCACGTAGATCAGTTGGTTGGCTATGTCCAGTTAGGTCGGGTTCGGATGGAGGTTTTGGGTTCGAGTCTCAACTTCAACATTTTTTGTCAAAACTTCTTTCTTTTCGTAAACTTACTAAACGTCCTTCAAAAATTACTTAAAAATACTCTAAAAATTTCTAAAAATCTCTAGAATATTTTAAAAGTATTTCAAAATATTTTTATAGACTTTTAGAACTTGAAATAGGGGAAGTATTAGTCAACAATTATTTTAAGGAGTGTATACTTTTGAAACCTATATAAGTAATGGTAATCATGACTTAATTTCCTTTTCCTACCATTTCGACTATTCTAGATTTTCAAACATGGTGATCTTATGTGTTTAGAGAGATGCTTAACATGTATTGCCTAAGGTAGACATAATTTAATTTTTATTTTATTTTAGAATAAAAATTTTAACTTAAATAATCCAAAATTAATCATGAATTAAGTTTGATTATTTAAAGTTCTTGAATTATTAATTAATTATGGATTACTTAATTATTCTGAACTTTGAAATAAAAGTTTAGATTAATCTCGAGTTATATTTAAGTTAAGTTTATGATTGTTTTTGATCCTGTCCGAACCAGGAGTCAACGAACGCTAGGGACGTGGAGCTCCCTGCTGGACCCTCGAGCGCTCCGGCGAACCTGCAACAAAACCGAGCCGGGGGGTGTCCCGGCGAAGGCCCTCCGACGCTCAAGTCAGGCGAGGAATGGATGAAGGAGGTGGCTGCAGAATGAAGAGGCGGAAGGACAACGCACAAGCAAGCATGCGGCGAAGGAAGTAGGCGGAGGCTTTATACGGCTGAGGCTGGTCGGCCTCCGCCGTCGGATGCAGGTCACGAGAGACGAGGTCATCATCTAACCGTCCATTTCAAAGTAACCGGTGTCCCATCGTACGGATCATCACCGCCACGCAAGAAGAGTCATGTGGCGCTCTGTCACCAGGCGCAATTAAGGCGCCCATACCGCGCATGCTTCAGTTTAATGAAGAGGATTTGCGTGATTTTCAAGAAGATTTAGACAAGCAAACATCACGTTGAGCGACAAGACAACCAAAACGAAGAGCCGAGCGAGCCGAGCGGCTGAATTTGGTAGAAGGGCCGAACGGCCCCAGGGATATTATAAGCGACGGAAAGGCGACGACCGCCCGCTCGGACACATAGTCCAGTCAGTCGGACTCACTGCCTCCTTCGACTAGACTTGAAGGGGAGGCAAGTGATCCGGCGGTAAGAATGGGGGATCCACTTCCTGAAAGGTCTCAGCTTGAGGACAGATGGAGGGCTGACTAAGCGGTTAATGGCCGCGCCGAGCAGCTTAGTAGGTCCGAGCGGAACCAAAGATAACCCAGCCAGGCCTGGGTTTCCGACGCCAAGGCAGGAGGATTGAATGGCCGAGCGGGGCGTCTGCCCGGATGGAACCGTGGGGCCGAGCGGGTGGTCCGTTCGGCCAGTATTAGGGCGAGGATACAAAGGTTAGCCGAGCGGCCTATTCGTTCGACCCGAGATATGGGATGTCAGCAGAGGCATGTCTAATGATTATGCCGTACACAGGATTTCATGATAGAAGATCTTGCCGTCACATCATGGAGAGGTTGATACAGTAGCGGTATGGCCTCACGTATGCCCTTCTGACAGACCCATACCTGGGCATGGTCGAAAGCAGGAGATTGTTTCGATTGGCGCGCCCAGGCTTCTTGGAGAGGTCTATATAAGGTCTCCATTTCTTCACCGGAGGTACGCGAGTCTTCATTCTGCAGCCACCTCCTTCATCCATTCCTCGCCTGACTTGAGCGTCGGAGGGCCGTCGCCGGGACACCCCCCCGGCTCGGTTTTGTTGCAGGTTCGCCGGAGCGCTCGAGGGTCCAGCAGGGAGCGCCACGTCCCCAGCGTTCGTTGACTCCTGGTTCGGACAGGATCAGTTTTCATATTAAATGATTTAGTTAAATTAATTTTAGAATAAATGAATTGATTAGTTATTAATGTATTAGGTTAAGATTGAGTTAATAGTTATATTTCTGATTAACTTATTAATTATGATTAACTATAATTTAATCAATTGTAAGTTTTAAATTAACAAATAAGTTATAATTATTTTTGAATTAATAGTTAACTTAAATAAATTTTTGGAGTAAAATAATTATTGAAAGTAACTAACTTTATTCAGTTGATTAATTTATACTAGTATTGGTCTGATTAATTGATTAGAATGATTAAATTCGTATTATTAAATAAATGACTAAATTAAGGTAAATTAATTAGTTATTAATTGAAATTTAAGTTAATTAATTATTAATTGAATTAATTCAGATAAGTTAATTGTAATCTATTACGATCTATTAAATAAATTTTGAAATAATTTACTAAGGTAAACAATTATTAAATTTTAATTTTAATTTATGTTTAAATTTAAGTTTAAATTAAGTTTAAGTTTGTTTAAGTTTAAGTTTAAGTTTTAATTTAATTTAATTTAAGTTAAGTTTTAGTTTTAATTTAAGTTTAAGTTTGTTTAAGTTTAAATTTTAATTTAATTTAAGTTTAAGTTTAAGTTTTAAGTTTTAATTTTAAATTATAAGTTTTAAGTTTAATTTAATTATAAATTATGATTTTTAAGTTTAAGTTTAATTATAATTTTTTAAGCTTAAGTTTTATTTTAAATTATAATTTTTAAGTTTATAATTTAATTTTGATTTTAATTTAATGTTAATGTTAATGTTAATTTAATTTTA
The DNA here is from genome assembly GCF_018446385.1 of Zingiber officinale. Lineage (NCBI taxonomy): Eukaryota > Viridiplantae > Streptophyta > Magnoliopsida > Zingiberales > Zingiberaceae > Zingiber > Zingiber officinale. Next base: position 79,335,096 of record NC_055997.1, on the reverse strand, counting down.
ACTTAATTTATTTTAATTTTATGTTAATGTTAATGTTAATGTTAATGTTAATGTTAATGTTAATGTTAATTTAATTTAATGTTAATGTTAATGTTAATTTAATTTTAACTTAATTTATTTTAATTTAATTTATTTATATTTATATTTTTATTTAATTTTAATTTTAATTTAATCCTTATTCATCTCACTCAATATATATTTTCAATCAGGAAATTCTATAATTTTATAAGATGAGTTAAGTTGAAATTTACGGGTTTGGTTTAACTTATGTTAGATTCAAATTTAGCTTTGGGTTGAATAAATAGATATTTTTTGAATAAATGTCTAAGCTGTGGTGAGTCACTTGGATATCATTAGAATAACCACGCCTTCAAAATTTTTCAAATATCCATGTCCACTAAACTTAGTACAAAACTTTGGTCTAACCAGCTAAAATTAGTAAGGAGTAGCTTCAGTTAGTTCCACTAAGCCAAATGCACCAAGTTGGAGTCATATCTTCCTAGACATGTATGGACAAAGCTTTCCTAACCTACTATCATCCAAAATTTCTCCAATACTATTTATCAAGTTAAACTTTTGTCCCTATTTAAACTAGTCCTAATTACCCAGCCGAGTAAATTATTATTTTGGAGGTGTCAACTGATTTGGTGCCTCCCCTAAATTATTGAACCTCTATTTTAAGTTTTGATTTGGTTTAGATTTGTTATTTTTATTAATTAGTTTCATAATTAAAAGATACTTGATTATAACTTGGTTTGTGGAGTTTAAATTTTAAATTTGATTTAGAATTGTAATCCAAGTCTAAATTTTGTATGTTAATAAAATTATCAATAATTTTTTTCTAGTTTATCAAGTTTATCTTTCAAAAGTCTATTTCGTTTTTCTAATTTTCTAAAACTTGAAGATAAATTTTTAAACTTTGAAATATTATTAAATGATTTTGAATTAACTTGATTAGTTAAATTAATTGATTTGTTTGAGTGAGCATGCATATTTAATTTTGGGGAGAATCTAAACTTGAGTAGTAGTGATTATCTAAGTTACTAATATGTGTAGAAAAATAAGATTTTCATGTATTATAAAATTACTAACCTTTGCTCCCCCTAGATCCTTGGGTTTTCTTTCTAGGCATTGATGTTTGTAATGACTCATCTTTTTGCACTTGTGGATATGCTCCTTCCCTTTTTGAACTTTTGGTGTCGACTTTTCCTTTATCTCCGGTTGTGCGGTTCGAGTCTTATAAGTGGGGCACTTACTTTTGTAATGCCTCTTTTATTGAATTTAAAACATATTATATGATCTTTGAATTTTGAATTTATAAATTTACCTTTTGAATCCTCATTAGGATTCTCCTCCTTGCCCATCGTCGTCTCAGATTCGGATTCTGACTTTTGTTCTGACTCTGATTCATATCCTTCTAACTCCTCCTTTGCCATTATTGCCATGAAGATGGTTGGATTCTGACTCAAATTCGAGCTCGAGTTCGACTTGATCTTCTAGTTGTGACAAATCCTCGTGAAATTCGTTTAGCCAGGTCCAAAAGTCATAGGCATATTTGAATTCTTTGATTCTACACACAATTTTATTAAGTAATAATTCTAAAATAAATGTTAATACCTTTTGGGTTACTTCTGAATTTTGGGTAGATCTTTTCAATGATATTCCATAGTCGAAGTCGCCCATCATGATGAAGCACTCTATCTGATGCTTCTATATTTTGAAATAATCAGTTTTGTATGGTGGAGGTTCATGAATGCTTCATCCTTCACCTTGAGCCATTGATGTGAAAAGGTCTTGTAAGACAGATATAGGCAAGAAATAATTTCCAAGACTGTGTCTTGGAATAAGTAGTGTGGGAGAAAAAAGAGAAAAATATCTCAAGTGGTGTTGCATCAACTTCGAGCAAAAACTACGGCGGAAGAAAAATTATCTAAAGGGGTAATCATACCAGTTCAGATATAATAAAAAAAAATCTCAAAATCAAAAACAAAGAAAAAACCCCCTGCTTGATTGATGGTTGTACCAATTCAGAGCAAAACTTGGTTCTGATACCTCTTGTTGGATCGAGACACACGTGAGAGTGGGGCGGTGAATCACATGGTTTTGAAAACTTTTCTTTTTATTTTTTAAAAACAAAGTACGCATAGCGAAAAATTAAACATGAAAACAAAAGCAAGTAAAAATACACTTTAAGTTTTACTTAGTTCAGAGCCTTCGGTGACTCCTACTTCAAGATCCAGCTCTTGTAGATCTATCGATGGATAATCCACTAATAACCTCTTCCGGAATTGCCGAAAGAGGGGATTAAATACAAAAAGAGTAGGAACAAATGTAATACGCTACACTTTTCTTTTCACAAGAATTAAGTATAGAATTGAACTTTGTTACCCAACACTTATGAGGATGATTAGATCACGTTTGGTGTTGGACTATTTCTCAGCAGTAGTCGGGCGCAGCAAAACCATAGCAGGGCAGTAGCAGGAAGCCAAAGTAATCGGAATACCAAAAAGATGCGTAGAAGTTTGTAGAATTTATGTTCTTGAAGCCTTGGTCGAGATGGTCTTTTATAAGGTGTGGAAGGCACCTTTCATATAGCCTTGAAGGCACCTCCAATGTGTAAAATCTGATCCTGAATAGATCGCTCCCTATCGTCAACAAAGTCTAATTTTATCTGTTAGAAAATGCCTTCAAATAACTCGAAGGCGCCTTCCATGAAAAGTACTCAAGGCACCATCCAAGCTCCCGAATGCGCCTCAGATACTATTCACCCGAGACCTTTTGTGTTTCCTTTACCTGCAAAATGTGTCAGTCCAACACAAAAATATTTAACCTACAAAGTAAAGTTAGCAGAATAATAATATAATTAATTTATGACTTAGACCTTATCCTACAGACCAGGATCTAGTCAAGGTCTTAATTTAAGTTTCTGAAATAGACCTAGATTGGATCGACGCCTACTATCCCCTCAACTAGGATGCATCTTCACTGCATCACTCTCCTCCAGTAACTTACCTCCACTTACTTGCCAAATATCTGGTCCTCCATACCTATTTGGACTTTCTCGGGTCTTGGTTAGTGTCTGACCAAGCTGATTTACTAAGACTTATCTACAACATTAATTTAGCATAATAGATAAAATAGTAAAGTAAAATAGTGTTAATAGATTTCAAAATTTGCTGGTCCGATCGACCACACGTGATCAACTGAAAACCAGTTGGTCACACATGCTTGGAGTTTACTCCTTCAAGACTTCTCATTACCTAGGGTTACCTCCTCCTAGGGTTGCTAAGTTTTACTCACTAGGACTTCCATTTCTTGGCTTCACTCACCAGGACTTCCACCACCTAGCTTCACTCACTAGGGCCCGATTTTACTCACTAGGACTTCCACCACCTAGCTTCACTCACTAGAGTCTGACTTCACTCACCAGGACTTCCACTATCTAGCTTCACTCACTAAGGCCCCGTTTCACTCACCAAGACTTCCACTACCTAGCTTCACTCACTAAGACCCGACTTCACTTACCTGGACTTTTACTTGCCTAACTTCCAGTTAGGACTAGTCGCTCAGTAGGCTTCTTACCTGCCTATCCTTTAGTTAGGACTTACCCTTGTTAGTCATCTAGTACCGGCTAGACTTCTCTTTTCCAAACATCAAGTCTTATTTGGATCAACCCTTGGTCAAACTGACCAAACTTAGGTACATTGTCAAACATCGAAACCTTAAAGGTCGATTGCACCAAAATATGATCTCTTCCGTTTGATAAAATCTCCACAAGAAATCTGGAACACCTTGGAGAACAAATGCACATCTAGAAAACAAGGTACAAATAGATTTCTTAGCATGAAGTTTTTCGAATCTTGTAAGGTTGATAATAAGTCTGTCATGGATCAAGTTGATGAATTGCTTGTCCTAGTTTCTAGACTCAATGATATGAAAACGGAAGTGTCTAATCCATTACAAGTGGCTGCTATAATTATGAAATTGCCAACCACTTGGAATGGCTACAAAAAACATTGTTACACACTTCCGAAGATTTCATCATAGATCATCTCATAAAGCATATTCAAATTGAGGAAGAAACTCAAATTCGTGAGAATAAATTTTCTTATAAGTCTAGTTCTAAGGTTAATAATGTTGAGTATAAGAAAGTAGGAAATTCTAGAAAGAAAAGAAAGTTTGCTGAAACTTCATCTGAAAGTTTTGCTAACAAAAAGAAAACCAAGACATGTTACCTCTGTAGAAAGAAAGGTCAATACAAAAATGAATGCGAGTTTTACAAGAAACTAATGGTGGAGGGAAATGTTGAACAAAAAACTGTGAATGTTTTTGAACGTCCACCAAGTTCTCCTGATATCATTGCTATGATTGTTGATCTTAAAATCAGCATGATAACTGAATGCAACATGGCAACAAATGAAAAACCTGTTGATTGGTGGTATGACTCTGGTGCTTTAGTTCATGTTTGCAATGAGAAAAGATTATTCAAAAACTATGAACTTGCTGTAAAGGAAGAAAAGGTCTTGATGGGAAATCATGATATGACCATAGTGCTTGGAAAAGGAACCATTGAGATACAATTTACTTCTGGAAAGAAGATGATCTTGATGAATGTACTACATGTTCCTAATGTGAGGAAGAATATGATTCCTACAAGTTTGTTATGCAAGAGGGGATTGAAGGATGTTATAGAAGTAGAGAAACTTATAATTTCTAAGAATGATGTATTTGTAGGACAAGGATATTCATGTGACAGAATGTTCAAATTAAGTATCAATGATGATCATAATTCTACTTATATGCTTGTGTCTCCATTTAATTTATGGCATGCTCATTTATCTCATGCTAATTTTAATTCAATTAAATTTATGTCAAAGCATGGTTTAATTTCATGTCCAAATGGAAATTCTAAAAAATGTGAGATTTGCATACAAGTGAAAATGACTAGAAACCTTTTCCTAAGAATAAAAGGGCAACTGAATTATTTGAACTAATACATTCTGATATATGTGAATTAAATGGCCACTTAACTAGAGGTGGAAAAAGATATTTCATTACTTTTATAGATGGTCATTCTAGATTTACACAAGTTTATTTAATGACAACAAAAGATCAAGCATTTGATATGTTTAAAGAATATAAAGTCTTGGTTGAGAATCAATTGGAAAAGAAAATTAAGATCCTACGAAGTTATCGAGATGGTGAATATTCTTCAATTGAATTTTTAAATTTTTGTGAAGATAATGGCATAATCTACCAAACTAGTGCACCCTACACCCCACAACAAAATGGTCAATGTGATGAGGTGGTGAATATTTTTCAATTGAATTTTTAAATTTTTGTGAAGATAATGGCATAATCCACTAAACTACTGCACCCTACACCCCACAACAGAATGATTTAGCTGAAAGGAAAAATAGAACGTTTGTAGATATGATCAATGTTATGCTTATGCATGCTAAATTACCAACAATCTATAGAGAGAGGCATTACTAACAGCCTGTTATGTACACAATCGAATTCCATCACAGAAAACTAAAACTTCTCCATATGAAGTATGGAAAGGAAGGAAGCCAAATTGAAGTTATTTGAAAGTGTGGGGGTGTATAGCTTATTATAGAGTTCTAGATCCTAAGAGGACCAAGTTAGGACCTAGAGCTCTTAAAAGTGTTTTTGTGGGATATGCTAAAAATTCAAAAGCATATAGATTGTTGGATGCAGATTCTAATACTATTATAGAATCTAGGGATGTTGAATTTTTAGAAACAAGATTTTTGAAAGATTCAAAAGGTAATCCACAATTAAATGAAAAAGTCCCTGAAAATGAAACACAAAGCACTACTAAGAATTATTTTCAACTAAGAAACAAAAATCAATAGAACCTCCTAATGAACAAAGGAGGAGTCAAAGAGCAAGAAAGAAAAGTATTTTGGTATTAATTTTATATATTCACAATCATTGATGTTTTTGGTTGAAAGAAGTAAAGATAAGGTGTTGAGTAAAATACCTATTGTTTTGCATTTAGAAGATGATCCAAAATCATATAGTGAAGCAATGACTTCAAGAGATTCCAGTTTTTGGAAGGAATCGCTAAACGATGAAATGGATTCTCTTCTAACAAATGAAACATGGGTGCTAGTTGATCCACCTTCTAAATTAAAACCTATTGGTTGTAAATGGGTGTTTAGGAGAAAATACAACACTGATGGTTCTCTACAAACCTTCAAGGCAAGGCTTACTACCAAGGGTTTTAGGCAAAAGGAAGGTGTTGATTACTTTGACATATATGCTCCTGTAGCAAGAATTACTTCAATAAGAGTTTTGTTTTCTTTAGCATCAATCTATGACTTACATATTCATCAAATGGATGTAAAGACAGTATTTTTAAATGATGAACTTGATAAAGAAATTTACATGGAATGACTAGAAGGTTTTGAACTTCCTGGTCATGAAAAGAAAGTCTACAAATTGGTTAAACTCTTATATGGAATAAAGCAAGCCCCTAAACAGTGGCATGAAAAGTTCGACAATGTGATTTTATCACATGGCTTTAGACATAATGGGGCAGACAAATGTATCTACTCTAAGTTCACCAAAATTGCTGGTGTCATTATATGTCTTTACGTTGATGACATGTTAATTATAAGAACATGCAAGGAGTAAATAAAACTAAATCTTATTTATCTTCTCAATTTAAGATGAAAGATTTAGGAGAAGTTGATACTATTTTAGGAATAAAAGTGACAAAACATAGTGGGGGTTTTACTATGAGTCAATCTTACTATATAGATAAAGTTTATTCTAAGTTCAAACATCTAGGAATAAAAGAAGCTAATACCCCATTTGATGTTTCGAACAAATTGGTTGACAGTTCGAGTAGATCAATTAGTCAATTAGACTATGTAAGTTGTCACGCCCCAGGTAGTCTTTACCATAAAAAATTTGGACAGCATCTCCCCTGTACGAGTGACAATATGAAACTATTCTACAAAACCCTCAAGGTCACATATACCTCGGCCAACACGGCCGAAATAATAACAATAAACATAACTAAACAATCATGCAGTTTATATGTATATTTCAACCTCTGGGTGACACAATCACGCAGTTTATATTTGAAAACCACCTACTCCACTACAATGATGGAATCCTTAAAACCACGACAGAGAAACCAACGCAGCGGAAAAAGAAGTGTAGTAGACCAAAAACTCGATAAAACTCCTCGAGTACAAACATACACATCACACACATATATATGAAATGTAATAAGGAACCAAAAGACTAAAGAGTAGAAAACCGACGCGACACGAAGTGGGGACTAGCGACTGGAACCTCCTGACAGCATCAACCTGAAATGGTAATATCAACGGTGTGAGTCAACTCCTCAACGGATATCAAGTTGACATGCATAGTAAGTAATAACCAACAGTAATAAATATGCATACAGTCTCCTGAAATAGTGAACAATACAAAACTAAAAGAAAAGGGAGAGTTGTACTCACCAGGACCTCCTATCAGGATAATAGGTCGTTAGTCCGAAAAATAATGTCCCTGTATGCATGTCAATCATATGCATCCATCCAACATGCGGCAAACAAAGTGCAGCAAACAAAGTGCAGCAAACACAAGCAATAAATGCAGTCATGCATATGATGCAAATGACATGTCCTGGTCACCCCTGACGCTAGTCATCCATCTCACACATGATGGTGAGACCGAGTGGGTAGGGCTATGACAACTGTGCATTCTGCCATCACTGCTCCTGACGAGTGATCGAGTGGACAGGATGCTATCGGAGTACTCCTATCCTCCTACCCAAAATCATAAGTGGGGGAGCTCAATGCTCTCATCTCCCTGAGCTAGTTCAGAGGAGGGATCCTTGACGTGCTACCATGCTGCAGTCACACTACCTATGAGCGGACCAGCGAAGCACTGATAGAGCAACCTGCTGCAACACACCTTGCCTGAATAAAAATCACTAACCTATGAGTGGTTGTGTATGCAGATCCATATAACTGGTGATGTGCTCAACAATAATGGAGCTGTCAATCGCTCAGCATGCAATCATACGAGATGGTGCATGCCACTAAGCATGAAGATCCTGACCATATCTACCTCGATAGATGTGTACCAAAAATACATGGATCAAATAATCAGATCTAGGTACACATGTCAGATATGGTAAATAACTAGTCCGGTATATCATATGGCATGGTATGTCACTACCTTTATAACATAAATAATAAACAGGGCATGTATGCAGAACAGGTAGGTAACAAACAAAGCATGCTCAGGAAACAAATAATGACATACCGATGCAGATATAAGCATAATTATTACTATTTGTTAAAATCTACTATGCATATCAAATGACATTATCTAAAAGATAAGTCAAGGTACCCGCCTCCAATATAACGCGTGCCAAAAGTATCTCACGTAAGGCAGCTCGTCGTAAATCAGAGTCCTGTATCAACACCTTTAATTTAGCTATTTCCCAAAATCGGCAAGCTTTACTTGTAGATTTCCATTCAGTCCCTGGATAAACTGGAGCATACGGGACCTGTCCTCAGTAACTAGTTCTGGACAAAATCTGGCCAATCAATTGAATTCAGCATTATACTCCATCGCGGTGTGATTGTTCTGCCGAATACTCAGAAAATCCTAACGGCGTGTCATCTAATATGCCCATGGAAAGTATCGGCTCTCAAAAGTATCTCTGAACCTTGCCCAAGTGATGTTCTACTCGCCTATGATGGAACGCTGCATATCCCACCAGATATCGGCCTCGTCCCGTAAATGGAAAGTAGCCAGCTCTGCTTTCTCCCACTTAGAGCAAGCCATGTAGAACGTGGTCTCTATCTAGGACTGGGCCACACTCGGATTAGTCTCTCCGCGGAAGAGGGTGAACCGACTTTTCATCGACTCTGCCAAAATTGGGATCTGAGCTCGTGCCACAACTATATCAATCAGGTGAGTAGGGATTGCTACGGGAACTGGCGGAACCACTGCGTTGGTACTATAGGTGGTACCGCTGGATAGGCTAGAGGAGGTATCCCGGTGCTGCTGCGTAAGTTGGGGCAGGTGTCGCTGGTGGCATTGCAGGGTCAATAAAGGTGGGCTCGGCCTCGAGGTCCGTGGAGATGGCCGAGAAGCTCTTGATGACGGGGATGAATGTAAGCACCCTGGGCCTGGCCTCGAGGTCCGTGAAGATGGTCGAGAAATTTCTTCTGGCAGAGACTACCTGGGGCGTAACACAAGTACTATTAGCAGTTTAATGTATGTTATACATTGTACAAGACCCGAAATTGCCTTTTCTGTTTGCAGGCTTATAAGATATGCACATAATCCTAGCACCGAATATTGGAGAGCGATTAGAAGAGTTCTTGGATATTTGAAGAAAACAAAGTCTCATTCCTTGTTCTATAATCACTACAACAAAAACTGCAAACGACAACACCCCTACGACAACGGTTTTAAGAGAAAGTGTTGCATATTTACTCAAAGACAACAGTTTTTGCCAAAACCGTTGTCTTTGAACTCCCCATTAAATATAAAAGACAACGGTTTTAGCAAAACTGTTGTCATTGAGCGATTTTTTTTTAAAATGACAACACTTTTTACAACGGTTTTATAAACCGTTGTCTTTATCCGCGTTTTTAGCGGCTACAACAACAGTTTTGAAAAAATCGTTGTAATTGAATTTGGTCTTTTTTTCCCCTCGCGCTCAGTTTTGTTTTCCCTCTCTCTGAATATTTTTCGGCGCCGTGTTTTCCCCTTCGCGTTCCTAAACCCTAAGCCATTTTTCTTTCCCTCTCCCCATACAATCTCTTCTCACCATCCTGCCAACCGCTGGATCTTCCTCCACGATGGTGTGCTCTCCTCTCTCTCTCACTCTCACCCTCACTCTTGATTTGTCTACCTTTGCCTCCTAAAGGTTCGAGACAGGCCATGTCCTTGGTGTGCTCCTTGCATCTTCCCCTCTTCTGGAGCAAGCCTGGACCCGCTGCCTGCGTGCCAATGCAGGTAGCGCCAGCTTCGTCATCGACAAGAGTGATGACGCAGTCTTCATCACCTTCTCTAGGGCGCAAGCCACCGCTTCGCCGTCTGGCCTTGGAAGAGGGTTCTTTGAACATGTTTCCCTATATAGCAGCACGCACAAGCTCTTCGCGCTGCTGGGAAGAGGTGAAGAGGACAGCGGCGGGAAGCCGCAGCCCGTGCTCCTCCAGGTCAGCGCCCTCCGCTTGTTTATGAGCTTGTAAATAAGTAGAACGTGGGTTGGCTGGCGGTTAAAGCAAAGAAGATCCTCATCCTCTCTCTTGTTTGATCCCTCTCTCTGGTGGAGAAGAAATAAATGGTGGACCAAATCGATCTTGATTGGCCTTGTAGCCTTCCCTTTGTCCTTCTCCTCCTCCTCCTCCTTTCCTGCTCTCTCTCCCAACTCGCTTCGTTGTGTCACTCCGATCATTTTGGAAAAACTCTGGCTTGGGATCGATCCATGATGGAGCAACGATTGCTTCGACGGATGATGGCCCTAATCTTGCGGTGGCGTCGCCTATCGAGGTCAGGTAAAGTTTTGATTTTTCCTGGTGCTTTGCTTCCCGTGGTTGGAATTTGGTGGAAATTGTAGGCGAGAATTGTTGGATTTTGCCGAAATTGTGCGCATCCTTTCATGTAGATATCCTTGGAGAAGTTGCTTTTTTTATGCCGACGGAGTTTTCCAAATTAGTATTTTCTTTTCTTTTCCTTTTGAAAAAAAATCGCCATTTGTTCTTTTTTAGTTCAATTTAGCAGCTTTTGCTGCCGCTACAGGCTTTGGTTGTTCCTTGATGTATCAGAATAATTCATAGATTGGAGAAGAATATGAAAACATACGTCTGTTTCGCATGTAAGCAAGCTTCTTCTGCAGGGTCTATAGTAGACTGCAAAGGCATCAGGATTTTAGCCATGGCATCCTTGTTTATTGTTGTTTTTGTTCATGTCTATAGAACTACAGCAGAGTCAGAGATGTATATTTCTACATTATATGCTCCAAGAAGACTGTCCATTTTCTAACAAAGAGAGTCAACAAGTTTTACTCAAAATAGGCTAATGTTTCCATGCCTAAAGAAGGCAACAGAATCTTTGTTGTCGAAGTCAGACTTACATTAAGAAGATTATGAAAAGATGACAAATGATCCAAGTTTGATCTGCTTTCCACCATAAAATTAGCATGTGACCTCTTCTATACTCCTTTTGTTGTTTAGTCAGTATTAAGATAAGAAGTTCTGATTTTAATTCATTAATCATGGTCCTGTATACCATTAACCAGCTCTCCTGAATTTTAAAAAACTAAAATTTTAATAAGATGTGCATCTAATTGGATTTTCTTTAAGGTAATAATGTGATCCTATGTTTCTCAAGGGCATAAGTTGATGTCTATTAATATCATAATAACATGTTATCTTGTTTAGGTAGATTTGTGATTGTTTCTTTTATTGCTATTGTTAGCTGCTGATATCAGATACTTAAAACAAGTCGGCAGTAGAAGTTCCTTAAAGTTTCTTTAAATATATTTTGAACTTTCAAATTACTTTCTTGAAGAATTTGATTCCAGTAGCTGACTGTAGAGTTTTTTCACAGGTAACCAAACAACATAATGAAGATTGTAAACATCTCTTAAGACTAATAGGTGTGCCTACTATTGAGGTAAACTAGTCCACTTTCACTTATTGAATTCTTTATCCTTGCTACAAGAATTTGAACTAACAATGATACAATTTTACTTTCTCTTGCAAACATTTCCTAAAGCTGCATGCAATTGCTTAATATACAAGTATTGTATCTCTTATTTTAGAAGCTAAACTCATCTTTCTGATCTAAAGGCACCCTATGAAGAAGAAGCTCAATGTGCAGCTCTTTGCAAAAGTGACAAGGTAAAATGATGCAATGTAACACAATCTATTTTATTTTTTTAACTTTAAAATCTTAAACATATTTGTTTGTTAGCAATCTCTAGGTGTTTGTGGTTGCCTCAGAAGACATATATGGATACTTTAACTTTTGGGGCACCAAGGTTTTTCCGTCATTTAATGGATCCTAGTTCCAAAAAAATCTATGTGATGAAATTTGAAGTTTCAAAGGTATATTTATTCTGCTTATTGCTAATTGAATTACTGTATTTATTCTCATCCTTATTTTTCAGGTTCTTGAAGAGCTAAGACTCACTATGGATTAGTTCATTGATTTGTGTATTCTCTCTGGATGTGATTATTGCGATAGCATTAAAGGTAAACTAGTTCCTTTGTAGCTCAATATCAAGGTCATTTCGTTAGTAGCTCTTTTGTCTTGAATCTTTGCTGTTTTCTGGACTGCTGATGGTTGAATTTATTGTCATATTACATCTACTTTTCCCTTTTTGAACTGTGATGGCTTGCAGTCCTGGACTTTGAATTTCCCGTTGTAATGATTAACTTCGTGGGATTTCATATTTCTCGTGGTGAATTTATTCTAAGGAAGAACATTTTCGTGAATTTACTTATACAAAATTTATGGCCCAATAGTTCCAAATCCACAAGCTCGAAGGCATATTTTGAGACCACAATTTTGCTTGCTGTTCGTGAGTTCCTGACTTCCTTTTGCAAGTCTGCATGGAAACTATTATGCACTTAACATGCATGAATATGCCTATGGAGAAGATCGACCATGCTCTGAATACCATCAAGGCCAATGGTATTCAAAATGTCCTGGCACTCAAGGGGGATCCTCCTCATGGTCAAGATAAGTTTGTTCAAGTGGCTGGTGGATTTGCATGCGCCCTTGATCTGGTATACTTCTTTCATACATTTTAAAGTCTTTTGGCTTCATTTATGGGGATTTTAATAGCTCGCAAGTGGCCTTTGTTGAGAATCCTCTTTATCTTTTATCTTCACTGACTGAACACTGAACATCAAGATATACTAATTTTGTAAATTGTCCTTTTGAAATATACATAACTAAATATGTGGGCTATGGTCTCCATGATCAATGAAAGTAATAGTCTTGTTTTTTTAGCGATTAAGTATTTGTACTAGAAAGTTTATCTTATTTTAGACATTTTTTTTATTGTGTTAATGGATGTATTTTGCAATTGGCTTACAGGTGCAGCATATTCGAGCTAAGTATGGAGATTATTTTGGTATCACTGTTGCTGGGTATCCAAGTCAATTTAGAACAATCTCAATCCAAATGTTATTTAGTTATTCATATTGACCATGAATGTTATTCCTAAATACATTTTCCATTTTAGAGGCTCATCCTGATATGATACAAGGAGATGAAGGTGCTACATTGGAAGCCTATAACAGTGACCTTGCTTATTTGAAGAGAAAGGTTCCTCACCATTATTATCTAGAACATGATTAATTCTACAACTTGACTGTGACTAATTAAGTAATGCCACAACAAGAATTTGTATTGCATAAGTTTTATTTCTTAGAGACTATAAGTTTGTATTGCATAAGTTTATATTGAATAAATTTTTTCTCTTCTGTTTTGCAGACATTGAGTGTTGTCCTGAAATTCTGGAAATCCTTCTCTCATGTCAAGATATTAGAGCTATGCGAAATATTTATTCTCTGGTTATAGTTCATGCAGTACCTACATATGGAGAACATTAATGGAAAACATGTGATTTATGGGCAGATTCAGTGATGTTGTGGTCTGAATGGGTGGATTGCGTACAGACTATATTCATTACTAGGCATAAATTACTAGACTTCAAAAGATGGTTTAACACTTTGTTTGTGACTCCATGACGTATTGATTTTGATTCCTCAGTGCCAATAATTTGTTTGTTCACAGCTAGCTATCTCCTTTTCTCAATACTTCATTCTTGCATTTCTACCATGAGCAGAATTAGCTGACATTTCCCTTATTTATTGCCTCTCTTTGTTCTCATCTTTTGCTTTGATATGTCAATACCTAATATACATCCATGTGTTATCTTGCTGATTAAACATTTTATGAATTTAGTTATAGGTAAAGTCGTGGTGTCTTTATAATTTTGTTTGGCAACCATGTGTTATCTATGGTCAGGACTTCTACTTCCTTTTCCTAAAAAATGGTTGCCAAACATGCATCGAACAGTGTTTCTTGGTATGTTTCTTTGTGGTCCAAAATTAATAATGGTTGGGTTGTGTAAGTAGCTTATTTAGTTGTTTCTGAATTATGCAAGGACTGACAATGTGGAAGTTATCTCTTTATGAATTGTTAGATGATGACCTTTTGTATCTTATGAGTTGATCTACAAATTTCTTGTTTGTTCTCTCCTTATGGTTTTCATCTATATGCCATGACTCAATCCTGTGTTTCCTCCTATCTCACAGTCTCCATGTATGCAAGGTGGTAAGGATGAGTTTACATCTTTAACGTTTTATAGAAAACATCTATATTCTGTAGTTTGATTTCTTAATAGTTTGCTCTATATACTGCATGTTAGTTTGGTCAAACGAGTGACAAGGAGGTATAATTCTCGAGGAAGAAAAGATCATTCCTTCTTTTGTGTTGAGTATAATGTAATTTTGTCCTGCGTGAATGGATGTTGCCGACTGTTTCTTGATACACACTGATTTGTATCATTTTGTTTGACTTGTGTAGCATGAAACAACACCTAATATTTGTTCTATGTTGTATTGTTTGTTTTCCGGGAATTCGTGTTGTCATGTATACTATAATCTGGAATTCTGGAATTTGATAAGTTTTGTTAAATTTTTCTCTTGCAGGTCGGCAATTTGTGAGGCTTGAGTTTTTTTGATGCAAGAAGTGAGATTTGTTAGGATGTAGCTTGCCTTGCTAATTTGTAAATTAAAAGTCATATGGAGAACAGCAAATGGAAAACATGTGATTTAATGTATATGGAGAACAGTAATGGAAAACATGTTCATTTTGATGAGTAACAACTCATTTTGTATATTTTTGTATATATGGTGATCCTGTCCGAACCAGGAGTCAACGAACGCTGGGGACGTGGCGCTCCCTGCTGGACCCTCGAGCGCTCCGGCGAACCTGCAACAAAACCGAGCCGGGGGGGGTGTCCCGGCGACGGCCCTCCGACGCTCAAGTCAGGCGAGGAATGGATGAAGGAGGTGGCTGCAGAATGAAGACTCGCGTACCTCCGGTGAAGAAATGGAGACCTTATATAGACCTCTCCAAGAAGCCTGGGCGCGCCAATCGAAGCAATCTCCTGCTTTCGACCATGCCCAGGTATGGGTCTGTCAGAAGGGCATACGTGAGGCCATACCGCTACTGTACCAACCTCTCCATGATGTGACGGCAAGATCTTCTATCATGAAATCCTGTGTACGGCATAATCATTAGACATGCCTCTGCTGACATCCCATATCTCGAGCCGAACGAATAGGCCGCTCGGCTAACCTTTGTATCCTCGCCCTAATCCTGGCCGAATGGACCACCCGCTCGGCCCCACGGTTCCAGCCGGGCAGACGCCCCGCTCGGCTATTCAATCCTCCTGCCTTGGCGTCGGAAACCCAGGCCTGGCTGGGTTATCTTTGGTTCCGCTCGGACCTACTAGGCTGCTCGGCGCGGCCATTAACCGCTTAGTCAGCCCTCCATCTGTCCCCAAGCTGAGACCCTTCAGGAAGTGGATCCCCCATTCTTACCGCCGGATCACTTGCCTCCCCTTCAAGTCTAGTCGAAGGAGGCAGTGAGTCCGACTGACTGGACTATGTGTCCGAGCGGGCGGTCGTCGCCTTTCCGTCGCTTATAATATCCCTGGGGCCGTTCGGCCCTTCTGCCAAATTCAGCCGCTCGGCTCGCTCGGCTCTTCGTTTTGGTTGTCTTGTCGCTCAACGTGGATGTTTGCTTGTCTAAATCTTCTCGAAAATCACGCAAATCCTCTTCATTAAACCGAAGCATGCGCGGTATGGGCGCCTTAATTGCGCCTGGTGACAGAGCGCCACGTGGCTCTTCTTGCGTGGCGGTGATGATCCGTACGATGGGACGCCGGTTACTTTGAAATGGACGGTTAGATGATGACCTCGTCTCTCGTGACCTGCATCCGACGGCGGAGGCCGACCAACCTCAGCCGTATAAAGCCTCCGTCTACTTCCTTCGCCGCATGCTTGCTTGTGCGTTGTCCTTCCGCCTCTTCTTCCGCTGCGACCTCCGACGATCCAGTTCCTGTTTTTCGGCGGCTACCATCCCACCGGTGATCCTTTCCGCCCGTTTCCTTCTCAGTGAGTCTTCTCCCTTCGTTTACAAGGTCTTCCCAACTCGTTTTGCCTCTTTCGTTCCCGTTCCTCTTGTTTCTGGCTATCTTATTGCTTCTCCGAGATGGCAAGCTCCTCTGAGCCCGCTCTTGCTGTTCATGGCCCTTGGTATATGACCATGGAGAGTCGGTTTGATGAAGAGGGCGCTCGGCGCCTTGTTCGGACGTATGGGATCCCCGATGACCATGAAATAATTATAGCCGACCCGTCCGACCGGCCTCATAACCCGCCGATCGGCACCGTTTGTTTCTTTTTAGACCAATTCCAGGGCGGCCTTAGATTTCCTACCCATCCATTCATTTTGGAGGTTTGTAATTATTTCCGCATCCCGCTCGGCCAACTTGTGCCGAACTCCTTTAGGTTGCTGAGCGGGGTGGTTGTCCTCTTTAAGCTGCATAGTATCCCACTTGACCCCAAGATATTCCACTTCTTCTTCTACCCCAAACAATCCGAGTTGGGCACTTTCATTTTCCAGAGTAGAATAGGCTTTAAATTTTTTGATAATATGGCGACCTCCAACAAGCACTGGAAGGAATTTTTCTTCTACATCCGACTTCCCGAGCGGCCAGCATTTCGAACCAAATGGCAGACCGCCGTGCCGACCCAGCCGGAGCTCGGCAAATTCAGAAGCAACCCGGCATACCTTCATGCGGCGAACTGGTTGTCCGGTCAGCGGTACAAGATCGACCAGTTGCTTCTCAAGGGGGTGTTGTATATTTTCGGATTGTCTCCCGTTCGGGCCAATCTACCCTACCGCATGAGTAAGCACTTTTTCCTCTCCTCGCCTTTTTTTGTCTAACTGATTTTAATTTCTTCTATTGTAGCTGAAGTCATGTGGCGCTCCAAAGCTACCGCTCATCTGAAGTTGAAGGCCGTGGAAATTGAAGCGACCACCAAGAGAGAGCTCGCCGAGCGGGGTCTTATCCCCAGCCGCCCGGCAGCTACAGGAGAGGGGGGGACGCAGTCCGCTCCTGAAACAGAAGTTACCCCATCCGCTTCAACGGAAGTTAAGGCGGACCCTGTTTCCTCTGCCCCAGCCGAGCTGGGGGTCCCCCAGGTCGGGGATCCCCCACTGGAAGTTCGGCGAAAACGTCAAAGGGACTCCAGCCTTCCGCCGACCCAAGAGGGCGGACAACAGGTGCCGATCGGGGTAGCTTCGCCAGATCGCACGCCGTCGCATATCGGGACTCCAGCGGCCTCGCCCACCGCACAGCCCTCTGGTTCCCCTCCACGAACTCACCGTCGCTTACGACGGTTGGGCGAAACCTCTACCATAGGGGAGTCCTCGGGCAAGGCGAGTGCGGCTGAAGAAGTGCCGGCCGGCCACCCTACCATCAAGACTACCCTCCGATTTCCATCGGAGGAATATTTGCTGTCCGCCGATCGCTGGGGGCGCGTAATGTTTAGGCAGAGGGTCTCGTAGAATAGCCTCTGAAAATTGGCGATTGATCCGCTCGGGAGATGAGTCCGCTCGGGGGGTTTTCCCCTTTCTGGCGTCTCGCCTAGGCATTTCGTCGGAAGAAGATCCTCTATCTCTCCGAGCTGGCCCGGCTTCAGGGGTGCGGAATAAGGCCCGATGGAATGCAACGGTGGCTTGAGGTGCGTCCGCTCGGCCACCCGATGCAGATGTTGCTTGTTGCTCCGGCCGCTCGGCTGATGCTTTTTGTTTTAACTCCACAAGTTTGGCGGCCCTCATCTCGACCAAAGCGTCGAGTTCTTCCGTCGAAAGCGTCACCGTGTGTTGTCGTCCAGCCTCGTCCATTGTTCCCGTTCGAATGCAGGTGCGTTCCCACAGACGGCGCCAAATTGATCCTGTCCGAACCAGGAGTCAACGAACGCTGGGGACGTGGTGCTCCCTGCTGGACCCTCGAGCGCTCCGGCGAACCTGCAACAAAACCGAGCCGGAGGGGGTGTCCCGGCGACGGCCCTCCGACGCTCAAGTCAGGCGAGGAATGGATGAAGGAGGTGGCTGCAGAATGAAGACTCGCGTACCTCCAGTGAAGAAATGGAGACCTTATATAGACCTCTCCAAGAAGCCTGGGCGCGCCAATCGAAGCAATCTCCTGCTTTCGACCATGCCCAGGTATGGGTCTGTCAGAAGGGCATACGTGAGGCCATACCGCTACTGTATCAACCTCTCCATGATGTGATGGCAAGATCTTCTATCATGAAATCCTGTGTACGACATAATCATTAGACATGCCTCTGCTGACATCCCATATCTCGGGCCGAACGAATAGGCCGCTCGGCTAACCTTTGTATCCTCGCCCTAATACTGGCCGAACGGACCACCCGCTCGGCCCCACGGTTCCATCCGGGCAGACGCCCCGCTCGGCCATTCAATCCTCCTGCCTTGGCGTCGGAAACCCAGGCCTGCCTGGGTTATCTTTGGTTCTGCTCGGACCTACTAAGCTGCTCGGCGCGGCCATTAACCGCTTAGTCAGCCCTCCATCTGTCCTCAAGCTGAGACCTTTCAGGAAGTGGATCCCCCATTCTTACCGCCGGATCATATGGCTACAAGATGAATTATATATGGATGTTTATTTTGGATTTAATGTAGTAAATATTTAGTTTTGTATTAGTGGTTTGCTTATAGTAAAATAAGATTGGTTGTTTGGTATTAATGAACATTAAAGACAACAGTTAAAAATGTTGTAAAAACTAGGTAAACCACAACGAAATTTTTTTGTAAAAAGTGATAAAAGACAACGGTTTTATCCGTTGTAAAATATATTAAAACTGTTGTAAAAAAAAACAAAACGTGTTAAATATTATCTACCACAACAGTTTATATCTGTTGTAAAAAAAGTCTACCACAACGGTTTATTTCTGTTGTTGAAATTATCTATTACAACGGTTTTAAAACGTTGTCGTATCCTTCGTAGCCAAATTTTGAGCATATATACAATAACGGATAAAAACCGTTGTCAAATGTCTACAAAGACAACAGATTCAAAACCGTTGTCGAAGGGTCATACATTCTACAACGCCCTCAGTTACAACGGTTTTTTCACCCTACGACAACGGATAATATCCGTTGTCGTTTGCAGTTTTTGTTGTAGTGAATAAGTTCCCATCGGTGCTAGAAGGTTATCCAAATGCTAGTTGGATAACTAGTATCATTGATAATAAATTGACGCCTGGTTAGATTTTCACCTTGGGTGGAGGAGCTATTTCATGGGCTTCCAAGAAATATACGTGCATTACTCATTCTACAATGGAATCTGAATTCATTGCTTTGGCATCCATAGGCAAAGAAGCCAAATGGCTAAGAAACATGTTGACAGACATAAAGTTGTAGCCACAACCAATGCCAGCAATTTCTTTGCACTATCATAGTCAAGCAACTATGTTTAGAGCATTTAGCAAGATTTACATTGGTAAATCAAGATATATTGCCTTGAGGCATGAATATATTAGACAAGTAATTTCTGATGGTGTTGTTGGTGCAATATTCCCTAGGTCAAGGTTGACCTGTTTGACTGAGTTTGAATTGAGTCAAGCTCGAGTCTTGATGTTTGAGTTTCGATGTTTGATAATACATGTAGACAATACATAGAGATTGCATGTGCGACTGTTCATGTGGGAAGATTGTACTGGAAAATCCTGGTGAGTGAAGCCAGGTGAAAGTCCTAACTGGGAAGTTAGGCAAAAGGAAAGTCCTGGTAAGTGAAGCCAGGCAGTTGGGAAATCCTAGTGAGTCAAGCCAGGTAAAAGTCCTGGTGAGTGAAGCCAGGCAAAAAGGAAGTCCTAGTGAGTGAAGTTAGGCAATGGAAAGACCTGGTGAGTGAAGCCAGACAGTTGAAAGACCTGGTGAGTGAAGCCAGGCAAATGGGAAGTCCTAGTGAGTGAAGCTAGGCAATGGAAAGACCTGGTGAGTGAAGCCAGACATGAGGGAATCCAGATGAGTCAAGGTTGACCAGACATCTAGTGGAAAGTCCAAGTAGGTCAAAGGGATTGACCGAATACTTGGCACGAGGAGAAAAGTCCAAGTGGGACAAAAATATTGACCAGACACTTGGTGAGGGAGTCCTAGCAGGTCAAGGGTGACCAGATGCTAGGTATGATGTACCAACAAGTTATGGTTGACCGGATGTTGGTTTGGGGGACTTTGGACTTGTTTTTGGGCAAAAACCATGAGCTGGATCGATCAGCCGATCGATTAGCTCATGCCCAATCGATCAGCTATAACGCCCGAAAGTTCTCAAACCAATTTTAGAAATATTCTACGATTTTTCTGGAATTTTAGGATATTTCTACAGAATTTTTAGAGTAGCGGAAGTAACAAAAATAAATAGAAACGTAAAATAGCTTAAGCGGGAATTGAACCTGAGACCTAGCGAACTCTATGCCTTATAGGGTGACTCTAGTAACCAAGTAAACCCAGCAGGGCCGTGCTGGAAGAAAAGGGAATCAATTATATTTATGTTAGAGTTGGGCCGAATAAACCACTTAATATAAATAGGAAATTATTAAGTGGAGAATTGTTTAACGACAATTCTTTTCCCCTCAAACCCTTACACGCCGCCCCTTCCTTCTCTTCTCCTCTCGGAGCACCAAGCCCCAAGGGCTAGGGTTTTGCTCCAAGGGCTTCAAGAGCACCTTCCGGCAACGACTCCAGCACGAGAACATTCCTCTCCGCGAGAAGGGCACGTAGACGCGAGGAGATCGACAAAGGGATCTTCTCCACCGGAAACCTAGCGTTTAGATTTGTAAGAAACTTGAAGCAGGAGGTAAGAAACCTCTCACTTGCAGTATAAGTAGCTATTCGCATGTTTTTTCTGCATTAGTTTAGTTGTGTACAGCTTTTTAGTACGTAGGGTGTGGTTTAGTGTACACCAAGTATTTGACAGAATGTTTAGATCAGTAAAATGCTACAGTAGGCATTTTAATAGCTCAGTAAATGCAATAGAAGCATTTAAAATAGATATTAGTCTTGCTACAGCTTTTATGGGACTACGGTCTAATGGGTGGGCTCCCACAGTCGCCTTTAGGTTCAGATAACCTAGTTCTAGGTTCAGATAACCTAGTAAGAGCAAGATAAAGTATATTAGTTACAAATTAGTATTTTACTTTTCAGTGGCACTGTACTAGACTTCAGTTGTCCTTAGGCTGGGCTCCCATAGTTGTCCTTAGTTTTAGATAACCTAGTAACTCTACTAAATTCGGGACATGCAACCCCGGGTCTAGTTAGGGATGCGCGCATAGCACGTACAGTTACAGGGCCCATCAGTAGTATGATTATGTATTTTCACCTATTTATGGTAAATAGCTTTCAAAACTTCACAATATAGTTTAAGTGAATACAGAGCAGCTTAGCATCAGTTAGCAGTAGCGTAGCTTAGCTTTTATTTCAGTTTAGTTCTTATGGATCCACATGATGGTTTTACGCTTAGCTATGATTGCCATGCATTGCATGTGATTATGCCATGTTTTAGAATCCATGTTTAGCAATGTTCAGCATATATTTCAAATAGCATATTTTTAAAAGCATAAATCGTATCGTATGCATGTTTTGTGAGGTAGATGGTTTCTTACTAAGCTCCCAAGCTTACAGATACTTCTTTTCCTTATACTACAGATAAAGGTAAAGGAAAGATAGATTAGCGGAGGCTGGAGGTCAATGCTACGAAGATGTGTGTGGGCAGGAATTTGGAATGAAGACCCTTGGGAACTAGCAAATTTAAAGAATTAGAACCGTTTGTTCTTTTTAATGTTTATGCACCTTTGGAATGTTTAAGAATTCTGAATTGTGAAACCATGCTTATGCCATGCCTAGGACACTAGTTAGCTTATTGATGAGTAGTAAATCTTGCATAATATTAGTGAAGACCTATTACAATGTTCTCTAGGCATTTTAGGTTTATTATAGTGAGTTGTGTATGATCGAGCTCTGAAATCAGGGTTCTGCAGTGAAATCAGAAACTCCAATCGATCGACCGATCGATTGGAGGGACCTCAATCGATCGGTTGATCGATTGAGAGCTGATTTCCGCGAACAGTAAGCTCTGGAATCGATCACTGGATCGATCGAGGAATTAGCCTCGCGAACAGAGAGCTTCTGAATCGATCACTGGATCGATTGGTATAGCTGGATCAATCAGCCGATCGATCCATAAATTCTTCCGTGCACAGTAGCACGCTGAATCGATCAGGGAATCGATCAGATGACTCCAATCGATCAGCCGATCGATTGGAGTGTCTGATTTCAGCTGGAAGGGTCTCATTTCAGTCTTTTGAGCAAATAGAAAGTTTGGGTTCCTTCCCTAGTGCATGTATGTCAAAGGAAAGGTCTTTAAACCTAATCTTATAGGCTGTAATAGTCATTAGCAAAGTAAGATTTTAATAGCGCAGATTTCCGCACCTTATAGTTAGCACAGCATAATGTGATGGTCCGGCCTCGCAGCCTAGTTAGTAGGAGGTGGGTCGTTACAGAGTGGTATCAGAGCAAAGTTCCATACTTCCTACACACACATCAGCATTGAACCTGCAGCTTCCAAGTAAGAACATCTCTCACTTTACTTATGTTTCTTGTTTCATATTTAGAGATAACTAAAGAATGTTTGTTTATGATAGTATTTAATATGATAACAGTAATTACGCAATTATGATTGTATTAGTTATGTATGTCATCTATGTCTCTAGAAATGGCACGAGGACGCCCAGCTAGAAGGGCACCAGCCACTGAGCCCCAGCACGAGGCAGGCAGTTCAGTGCCTCCTCCAGACCTTACAGCAGTAGTGGCTCAGTTACAGCAGCAATTAGCTAAACAGCAACAGGAAATAGCCACTTTAAGGGCTAATCAGCAGAACACTCCCACTGTCACTCCAAAGCCTAACTTGGCAACTCCAGTAGTAATAGAGGTTCCACCAGTCCAACCTGTAGCACCAGTGGCCCCAGCAGTAGGGACACAGAGAGAAGCCTATCTGATCCAGTGGCAGAAAGTCAAGCCGGAGAATTTCTCAGGCACCAGTGAACCATGGAATGCTCGAGCCTGGTTCAAAACACTAGAGAGTACGATGGAGCTTCTGGACTGGCCAGAGCATGAGAAGGTGAAGTGCGCCTCTTTCTGTCTGACAGGAGACGCACGTATGTGGTGGGAGAAAGTTAAAGCGAAGCGCCCAGTGAATCAGATGACATGGGCTGACTTCGAGGAGTTCTTTCACATGCGGGTCACAAACCGCCACTATGACGAGTTCACTGAGTTTCGTCAGGGCAACCTTTCAGTTTAGGAGGTTGTGAGGAAATTCAACAGACTGGCTCGTCTATGCCCAGAACTAGTCAGCACTGAAAGAGAATAAGTCCGGTTGATGCTCAAGACGTTAAGGCCAGAAATAGCAATGAATGTGGCCAGCGGTGTCCGTAGGCCGCAAACCACAGAAGAACTAGTGAGCAGTGCTTTAACTACCGAGCATTATCAGAACAGTATCAAGCAGCAGAAGCAAGTCCTCTCAGAGTCAAAAGGCCAAGGAGGCTCAGGTACTTAGAAACACCAGGGCCACAGCTCCCACGGCTCTAACTGGAAAGGGAACTCTAGCAACAAACGCAAACCAGGGAGTTACCCAAAAGGAGGACCAGCTAGTAAACAGCCCAGCTATCCCAAGTGTTCCACTTGTGGAAAATTTCACCCAGGGGTTTATTGTAAGGGCACTCGAGGATGTTTCGAATGTGGCCAGGAAGGGCATATGGCTAAACAATGCCCAAACAAGACCAGCTTGCCTCCACCACAGCCGATTCAATACGAAGTCAAGCCAGCCCAGTTACACTAGATGCAGGTTGCTTTAGACGGTCCATCCATCAGTCAGGGCAGACTAGAAGCCCTCTCAGCCATGACGAATGCGAGGATCTACGCACTGACCAGAGAAGACGTAGCGAATGCCTCGACAGTCGTTACAGGTCAGATTAGTATTTTACAGCAAAGTGCAACTGTCTTATTCGATACTGGGGCAACCCACTCTTATATATCCTGGGCATTCGCCGAAAATATAGTAATACCCCCAGAGGTATTCAGGGGTCAGTTTTTGACGACGCTACCTTCGGGAGAAATTATGGCATCTACGCACTGGCTTAGAGCAGTGTCAGTCATTATAGCAGACAGAGAGCTGTTTGGCGATCTAATAGTGCTAGATATGGCTGACTACGATGTCATCATGGGAATGGACTTTCTGATCAAGTACGGTGCTTCCATAGAGTGCCGTAAACAGAAAGTTATATTCCAACTCGAAGCAGGAGTGCAGTTTGAGTACAGCGGTGAACCAAAGAGGAAGGCCAAGAAATTTCTCTCAGCTCTGAAAGCACAGAAATTACTGGATTCAGGATGTACGGGATTCTTAGCACACGTACCCAGTACCAGCCAGGACAAGGACCGAAAGCTAGAGGAGGTCCGAGTCGTATGTGACTACCCAGGAGTCTTTCTTGATGAGCTACCAGGCCTAGCACCAGACAGGGAGATAGAATTTGAGATAGAGCTCATACCCGGTACGAATCCCATCTCCAAAGCACCCTATCGCATGGCTCCGGCCGAACTGAAAGAACTTCATGAGCAATTGCAAGAGCTGCTCGACAAGGGCTTCATACGCTCTAGTCACTCACCATGGGGAGCGCCTGTATTGTTCGTGAAGAAGGACGGGAGCATGCGCCTGTGTATAGATTACAGAGCACTAAACCAAGTCACGATTAAGAATAGGTATCCTCTTCCCAGAATAGATGACCTGTTTGATCAGTTAAAGGGAGCAGCAATGTTCTCTAAAATAGACCTCAGATCGGGATATCACCAGGTGAAAGTTAAAGAATGTGATATACCCAAGACGGCTTTCAGGACCAGATACGGACATTATGAGTTCATAGTCATGCCCTTTGGCGTGACGAATGCTCCAGCTACTTTCATGGACCTCATGAACAGAGTATTCAGGGAATACTTAGATAAGTTTGTTATCGTGTTCATCGACGATATTCTTATCTATTCCAGAACTCAGGAAGAACATGCAGCGCACTTGAAAATAGTATTGCAGACCCTTCAGCAGAACCAGCTGTACGCCAAGTTCATGAAATGTGAATTCTGGCTTGATCAGGTAGCCTTTCTGGGTCACATCATCTCCAAAGATGGTATCATGGTAGACTCCAGTAAGATAGAAGCTGTGAGTAACTGGAAAAGACCCAAGAACGCCAGTGAAATTAGAAGCTTTTTGGGACTAGCAGGTTATTACAGAAAGTTCGTAGAGGATTTCTCCAGAATAGCCTCCCCACTGATAGCTCTTACCAGAAAAAACATAAAATTTCAGTGGACAGAGGACTGTGAGAACAGCTTCAGCGAGCTAAAGAGGAGATTGACCAGTGCCCCTATTCTGGCTCTACCAAAAAACACAGACAGCTTTGATATTTACAGCGATGCCTCTAAATTGGGACTAGGAGCAGTACTGATGCAAAATGGCAAGGTGATCGCCTACGCCTCCAGACAACTCAAAGACTATGAGAGGAACTATCCTACTTATGATCTTGAGCTTGCAACAGTTGTGTTCGCCCTCAAAATTTGGAGACATTACTTGTATGGAGCTCAGTGTAGAGTGTATACAGATCATCAGAGTTTGAAGTACTTCTTCACTCAGAAGGATCTGAATATGCGACAGCGCAGATGGCTCGAACTGGTTAAGGACTACGATATAGATATCCTCTACCATCCAGGAAAAGCCAATAAGGTGGCAGATGCACTTAGCAGGAAGTCCAGTGCTACCTTACTATCCCTAGTAGCCATGTCACCGCCCCTACAAAAGGAGATCACATATTTCAGTCTTGAACTTATAGTGGGGCAGCTCTCTACCATGACGTTAGAATCCACCTTGCTTGATGACATCCAGACAGCTCAGGGACAGGATCCTGAATTTCAGAAAATCAAGCAAGGGTTAGCAGAATCAGAAAGTGAAGAGTTCAGAGTATCCGAAAGTGGGGTACTACATTTTGGTGACAGACTTTGTGTTCCAGATCAGGAGGAACTACGGAGGAAGATCCTAGACGAGGCTCACAGGACTCCTTATGCGATGCATCCTGGCTCCACCAAGATGTACCAAGACCTAAAGAAACATTTTTGGTGGTCGGGGATGAAAAGAGACATCGCTAGATATGTCAGTACCTGTCTGACCTGCCAGAGGGTCAAGGCAGAACATCAGAGACCAGGAGGAGTTCTGCAGCCCATTCAGATCCCAGAATGGAAGTGGGAGGATATTTCTATGGATTTTATAGTGGGATTACCCAAAACTACGAATGATTTTGATGTCATCTGGGTAATAGTCGATAGATTGACTAAATCAGCCCACTTCTTAGCTATCAGGATATCCTACTCCATTGACCAGCTAGCTCAGTTGTATCTCAAGGGGATTGTTAGATTACATGGAGTTCCACGGACCATCATTTCAGACAGAGACAGCAGATTCGCATCACACTTCTAGGAGTGCGTACAGTCAGCGTTGGGCACTAAGTTAAAATTTAGCACAGCTTTCCATCCTCAGACAAATGGTCAGACGGAGCGGGTGAATCAGATACTCGAAGACATGCTCCGAGCGTGTGCCCTAGACTTTAAAGGAAGTTGGTGTAAATATCTGAGTTTAGCAGAATTTGCATACAACAACAGCTATCAGGCCACTATCGGTATGTCACCTTACGAAGCTCTCTATGGGCGGAGGTGTAGATCTCCAATCTGCTAGTACGAGAGTGGTGAACAGAAGGAACTAGAACTTCAGACAGATCTAGTAGCAGATACCACGGCAGCTATACAGCAGATTCGCCAGAGGATAGAGACAGCTCAGAGCCGCCAGAAAAGCTATGCTGATACACGGCGCAGACCCTTAGAGTTTTCAGTTGGGGATTCAGTGTTCCTCAGAGTGGCTCCCATGAAGGGAGTAATGTGTTTTGGGAAGAAGGGCAAATTAAGTCCCAGATATGTGGGACCATACCTTATCACTAGAAGAGTTGGCAAGGTAGCATATGAGCTAGAGCTACCCCAGGAAATGTCAGCTATCCACAATGTATTTCATGTCTCTATGCTGAAGAAGCATACCCCAGATGCCACCCAGGTGATTGAGCCCCAGTAGGTACAAGTCCGCGAAGACCTCAGCTATGACAGTCAGCCTGTTCAGATAATAGACCGAGCAGTTAAGAAATTACGGAACAAGGAAGTACCATTAGTAAAAGTTATTTGGCAAAATCACACAGCAGAAGAGGCAACTTGGGAGACAGAAGCCAGTATGAGACAGAAGTACCCAGAGTTATTCTAAGTTCGAGGACAAACTTTTTATAAGGTATGGGAGATTGTAACGCCCAAAAGTTCTCAAACCAATTTTAGAAATATTCTACAATTTGTTTGGAATTTTAGGATATTTCTACATAATTTTTAGAGTAGCGGAAGTAGCAAAAACAAATAGAAACGTAAAATAGTTTAAGCGGGAATTGAACCCGAAACCTAGCGAACTCTATGCCTTATAGGGTGACTCTAGTAACCAAGTGAACCCAGCAGGGCCATGCTGGAAGAAAAGGGAATCAATTATATTTATGTTAGAGTTGGGCCGAATAAACCACTTAATATAAATAGGAAATTATTAAGTGGAGAATTATTTAACGACAATTCTTTTCCCCTCAAACCCTTACACGCCGCCTCTTCCTTCTCTTCTCCTCTCGGCGCACCAAGCCCCAAGGGCTAGGGTTTCGTTCCAAGGGCTTCAAGAGCACCTTCCGGCGACAACTCCAGCACGAGAACATTCCTCTCCGCGAGAAGGGCACGTAGACGCGAGCAGATCGACAAAGGGATCTTCTCCACCGGAAACCTAGTGTTTAGATTTGTAAGAAACTTGGAGCAGGAGGTAAGAAACCCCTCACCTGCAGTATAAGTAGCTAATCGCATGTTTTTTCTGCATTAGTTTAGTTGTGTACAGCTTTTTAGTACGTAGGGTGTGGTTTAGTGTACACCAAGTATTTGACAGAATGTTTAGATCAGTAAAATGCTACAGTAGGCATTTTAATAGCTCAGTAAATGCAATAGAAGCATTTAAAATAGATATTAGTCTTGCTACAGCTTTTATGGGACTACGGTCCAATGGGTGGGCTCCCACAGTCGCCTCTAGGTTCAGATAACCTAGTTCTAGGTTCAGATAACCTAGTTCTAGGTTTAGATAACCTAGTAAGAGCACGATAAGGTATATTAGTTACAAATTAGTATTTTACTTTTCAGTGGCACTGTACTAGACTTCAGTTGTCCTTAGGTTGGGCTCCCATAGTCGTCCCTAGGTTTAGATAACCTAGTAACTCTACTAAATTCGGGACTTGCAACCCCGGGTCTAGTTAGGGATGCGCGCATAGCACGTATAGTTACAGGGACCATCAGTAGTATGATTATGTATTTTCACCTATTTATGATCAATAGCTTTCAAAACTTCACAATATAGTTTAAGTGAATACAAAGCAGCTTAGCATCAGTTAGCAGTAGCGTAGCTTAGCTTTTATTTCAGTTTAGTTCTTATGGATCCACATGATGGTTTTACGCTTAGCTATGATTGCCATGTATCGCATGTGATTATGCCATGTTTTAGAATCCATGTTTAGCAATGTTCAGCATATATTTCAAATAGCATGTTTTTAAAAGCATAAATCGTATGGTATGCATGTTTTGTGAAGTAGATGGCTTCTTACTAAGCTCCCAAGCTTACAGATACTTCTTTTCCTTATACTGCAGATAAAGGTAAAGGAAAGATAGATTAGCGGAGGCTGGAGGTCAATGCTACGAAGATGTGTGTGGGCAGGAATTTGGAATGAAGACCCTTGGGAACTAGCAAATTTAAAGAATTAGAACCTTTTGTTCTTTTTAATGTTTATGCACCTTTGGAATGTTTAAGAATTCTGAATTGTGAAACCATGCTTATGCCATGCCTAGGACACTAGTTAGCTTATTGATGAGTAGTAAATCATGCATAATATTAGTGAAGACCTATTACAATGTTCTCTAGGCATTTTAGGTTTATTATAGTGAGTTGTGTATGATCGAGCTCTGAAATCAGGGTTCTGCAGTGAAATCAGAAACTCCAATCGATCGACCGATCGATTAGAGGGACCTCAATCGATCGGTTGATCGATTGAGAGCTGATTTCCGCGAACAGTAAGCTCTGGAATCGATCACTGGATCGATCGAGGAATTAGCCTCGCGAATAGAGAGCTTCTGAATCGATCACTGGATCGATTGGTATAGCTGGATCAATCAGCCGATCGATCCATAAATTCTTCCGTGCACAGTAGCACGCTGAATCGATCAGGGAATCGATCAGATGACTCCAATTGATCAGCCGATCGATTGGAGTGTCTGATTTCAGCTAGAAGGGTCTCATTTCAGTCTTTTGAGCAAATAGAAAGTTTGGGTTCCTTCCCTAGTGTATGTATGTCAAAGGAAAGGTCTTTGAACCTAATCTTACAGGCTATAATAGTCATTAGCGGAGTAAGATTTTAATAGCGCAGATTTTCGCACCTTATAGTTAGCACAGCATAATGTGACGGTCCGGCCTCGCAGCCTAGTTAGTAGGAGGTGGGTCGTTACATCAGCTGATCGATTGGGTGAGTCCCCGCGATAAGCTTCCTCCCAATCGATCAGTGGATCAATTGGGAGAATTGCCGATCGCACAGAAAGCCTCCCAATCGATCGGTCGATCGATTGTCAGTGGATCGATTGGGAGGTGCGATTCTACGCGATAAGCCCTAGATCGATCAGCCGATCGATCCAGGCAATTCCCAAGAGCACAGAGGCGCTCTGGATCGATCGGTCGATCGATTCAAAGCCTCCCTAATCGATTGGGAGCAATCCAATCGATTGGGATCAGACCATTGGCGCAGGATTTAGCCGTTGGCGTGCGATTGCTTTGACACTTCTTCCTCTCTTCGACACACACGACCAGAGCTTCAGTTTGGGTGACTTCTCCACAAAGTTCACCGCCAAATCTTGAAGATTCTTGGAGGCACGTCCAAGTCAAGAGGCGAGAATACAACAAGAAGAATAAATCTAGGGTTAGGGTTTTCTTGTGGAAACTTGTAAGCTTTTGCTTGTATTTTTGTTCCCTTTCCCTTTCTTCTTGTAGTGTGAGCTTGTAGGGCTTCTCTGCATTCGGTAGTTACCGTAAAGGAGTGTTTTATTAGTGGAGGGTGTGCGAGTGTGTGGATCCTTGAATTAGTCACCTCTTGTGAGGTGGATACCAAGTAAATCCTCGAGTTAGCGTTGTTTGTTTTGTTTCTTTGTATTTTCCGCTGCATTTCTTTAAAGAAACAAGCAACGACGACCACGAGATCGCGCCGAGCTATTCACCCCCCCCCCCCCCTCTAGCTACATATTTGGTCCCAACAAGTGGTATCAGAGCGAGGTCGCTCTTCACCGGAATCATCGTCGGAAGGGGCAACAAAGCTAGAGGATGAAGAAGTTGGAGAAAATTTGTCAAAGTCAAAGAATTCAAAAAGCCCAACTTCAAGATGGAATTCCGAGATGGACTCGGATTTGACACGAGCGCGCCTCCACCATATGTATCCACGAATTTTGATTCTTGGAAATCAAGAATCAAAAATTTTCTTATGATGGAGATAGAGCAATGGTTTGCTCTTATGGAAGGCTTCGAAGCTCCAAGAAATCCAAAGGGCAAAATCATCAAGAAGAGAAAATGGAGCCAAGAGAAAATCAAAAGATGTGAGGCAAATGACAAAGTGACCAAGCTTTTGGTCAATCTATTGTTGAGCAACATTTTGGAGAAAATTGGAGAATTTGAAGATGCTAAGGAGCATTGGAGCAAATTGGCCAAGCTTCATGAAAACCCCTCCATTGTACAAAACCAATATAGATCCAAAGAGGGTGACTCATTGGAGCAAGACCAAGAGGAGGAGAACTCTGAAGTTGAGAGATGCTCAACTTCCGAAGAAGAAGTCCAAGAAGCTTCATCTTCAAAGGAATTCAATGAAAAGGGCAAAGAGGGAGTATACTCTTTGTTTAACATACAAGATGAAGATGAAGAAGCCTCCACCTCTAGGATAGAGGGGGAGCAACCCATGGTGACATCGGATCAAGAAGAAGGAGAAGCTTCTACATCCGGGTCAAATGGAGAAGAAGATAATGCATCCTCCACAAGTCAAGTCAAATCTATTGGAGGGGCATCATTGTCAGATCAAGAGGAAGTTTCTTCCCCCTGGATCAAAAGGAGAAGATGTCATCCCTACATGTAAAGGTATAACTAGTTTAATTAAAAATAAAAAACACATTATATGTTTTGAGTGTAGGGAGCATGGACACTACAAGAGAAAATGCCCTAAATTGGCCAAGAAGAAGAGCCAAGTAGCACCAAAGGGCAAGGAGAAGCCCAAAGAGACCGCTCCTAGAACAAAGAAGAGCAAGGAGCATATTGTGTGCTTCTCTTGCAATCAAAAGGGACACTATCGGAGTCAATGTCCCAAGGGGAAGAAAGCGGTCAAGGCTCAAGGAGGAAGCATGAATCAAGGGGGAGCCTCCAAAGTAAAACGAAAGGTATCATTTATTGAGCTTACCCCTTTAAATAATGGTAAAAAGTATGCTAGTTCTAATTTATATCATTTTAATGCTATTTACCATGAAAATAGGAAGCATGATAGCATTAAGGAAAAATATGTAACTCTTCATGCTAAAAAATACCACACCTAGGTCTAGGAACGTAGATAAAGATTTAGGCAAGAATTCTAAGGATTTTAGTTATAAGCCTA
Organism: Zingiber officinale; assembly: GCF_018446385.1. NCBI lineage: Eukaryota > Viridiplantae > Streptophyta > Magnoliopsida > Zingiberales > Zingiberaceae > Zingiber > Zingiber officinale. Next base: position 79,303,111 of record NC_055997.1, on the reverse strand, counting down.
AAAATAAAAAGGCTCAAGGATTTAATGAAAAATCAAAATCTAGGGATTTATGGGAAGAAAATCAAGTCTTGAGGTCAAGGCTTAATAAAATGGAAAAGACCCTAAAAAGGATGGAAAATATCCTAAAAGAGCAAAAAGAGCATAGCTAGGTCTAGGAGTACAAAATTCATCCAATGGCCATAGAGGTTTGGGATACAAACCTAAGGCTAAGAAGGATGTAATTTCTTATCATAGGGTTCCATATAGCTATGGAACCGAGTCTAGGTCTAAGGGTCAAGTCAAAAATACTAGGGAGGTTATCCCTAAGAGTATTTTTGCAACAAATGTGACTAAGACTTCTAAGAAGTCCAAGAAAGTCACAAAGAAGGTCACAAGGGAGGTTATTCCTAAGGTTAACCTAGAGAAAGTGACAAAGGCCCCTAAGAAGCCTAATAAGGTCACCAGGAGGGTATCTAGGGAAGTTATCCCTAGTGAATACCTAGAGCATCCAAGGAGCACCAATAGGTGTTGGGTTCCTAGGAGTATTTTCTCTACCCCTTAGATAGGTTAGAGAGTGTCAACTCAAATTGAAAGGGTAGTTAACCCAATCATGATGAAGTTGGCACTCTAAGAGCATTTTCAAGGTTATTATTAACTCTTGAAAATGATAAGGATTAAAGGTCTACTCTTGGAAAGAGTAAGATGTGCCATAATGTGAGAAATTTAATTTTATAATCAATTTGGCACATTTGGTAAAATCATAAGAACTACCAAGTTGAGATTTTGGTATGTTCTTAAGGAATTAAAAGCAAATCCGGGCCTAAAATTGTAAATGGTTACTCTTAGAAGAGTAAATGGTGTCAAAATTTGAGGAATATATTTAATTTAAATTGACACAAAATTAGGAAAAGCAAAATAAATGTCAAAATTGGGTTTTGGCATTTTCTTGAGAAATAGTGGGCAATCTAGGATTTAAATTTTTAAGTTAGCTAAGGATAAGGATACTTGGATAGGTAATCTAGGTATTTTATGTATGCTAATTTGTCATGTCTTGTTTGCCCATCATATGTCATGACATCATATTTATTTATTTGTTTCTGCATTCATGTGTTATTATGAAAAATACAAAAATATCATGTCATGTCATACATACATCATATAGTTATAGGAAATTTTCTTTCGAAAATTACTTCTTTTTGATGTATGTCATAACATCATCATGCATTATTTTTATTTCCTTGTAAATTAAGGACTAATGACATTTATCAACAAGTAACATCCTTGGTGGATGGTCACAACTCAAAATGCCTAGAGAGATACGCATGATCCCTAGTTTAGGGCAAAACCAAACTCTACATCTCACAAAAGAACTATAAGGTGACTTGTATGTGTCTTAGTGCACATTAGATACAAGTGAGATGTTAGGATGATGAACAAAACTCAATATGTTGATTTAGTGCATTCTTTTGAGTTTTAGGTTCATTACAACACATAGTTATGTGTTTTCCAATCATTGGGAAAGCTAATGCACAAGTCATGTGCATTGAGCCCAAAGAATCTGGTTGGATATTGGTTTTGAAAATAATTTTAAATGTATTTGGAAAACCTTGATGAAGGCTATCTTTTGATAGTAATCATCATTGAATAGTTAAACACAAACTTGAAGAAAACACTAAAGTGTTTGCAAGTTTTCAAGTTTGTGTCAATCTTTGAAAATAGGAAGTATTTTCATAGAAAACTATTTTTCCATGATAATATATACCCTAAATAATGTCTACAACGATTTTCATGATTTTTGGAATTTTATAGAATTTTCTAGGGGTTTCTGAAGTTGACTGAAATGAAATTTCAGCCACTTTAGACCTTCAATCGATCACTCGATCGATTGAAAGGTCTCAATCGATCCGGCGATCGATTGAGAGGAGTTTTTCCACGAGCAGAAGCTCGCTGGATCGATCAGTCGATCGATCCACACAGTCTGAATCGATCAGTGGATCGATTCAGCAGGGTTCAATCGATTGGAACCGAACTCCAATCGATTGGGAATGCTGATTTTGGTTGGGAAAGCTTTATTTCAGCATTTTGAACCACCTTTAGTCTAGGTAACCACTCCTTACCCCTCAAAACACATTTGTATACATTTAGGGGGAGTTTTCATGATGAGAACAAGGATGGATTGGTTAAGAAAGACGAAGTAGAGGTTTAGGTTGTGGTTTGGTTTCAATATTGAATTTATGAACCTCAAAACTTATAAATTTGGGTTTCCTATATGTTTAGGGATTCCAAGTCATTGTTGGTGCAATAACAGAAGTTACGTGCATGTCTTTAGGGGGAGTTACTCTTTAAGGACATGAAAATCTATTTTTTCATACACCTTGGAAGGTGGTTAACCTTCTTTAGCGAAAATGCTCAAGGATGGGCATTTGAATGTAATGGAGAGTGGATATCTTCATTATTCAAGTGGTGTATGCTCAAGGATGAGCATTTGATGATAATGAAGGGTATGGGATCTTCATTTGAATCATGTGTAAATATACCAGGTGGTATAGGCTCAAGGGTTGAGCGTAAAGAATAATGAAGGGTATGGGACCTTTGTTATTGTGTTGTGAACAACGAGTGAAATTGTACACAACGTTGGATAACTCTTCAGGAGGAGAGTTTGTTTGTGATGTGTGCCAATAGGGGGAGAATGTAGGGTTTAAGTTAGGCCTTCATTCCCTAAATAGGGGGAGAATGTGTATTGCCCTATGGGAAAAGGGAAACATGAAGGAAATCCTCATTCATATGTTGGCATGAAGGAAGTTGAGGCTATGGGATTAGCCTAACTTAAAGGAGGTATTGTCAAACATCAAAAAGGGGGAGATTGTTGGTGCAATATTCCCTAGGTCAAGGTTGACCTATTTGACTGAGCTTGAATTGAGTCAAGCTCGAGTCTTGATGTTTGGGTTTCAATGTTTGACAATACATGTAGACAATACATGAAGATTGCAGGTGCGACTGTTCATGTGGGAAGATTGTACTGGAAAATCCTGGTGAGTGAAGTCAGGTGAAAGTCCTAACTGGGAAGTTAGGCAAAAGGAAAGTCCTGGTAAGTGAAGCCAGGCAGTTGGGAAATCCTGATGAGTGAAGCCAGGTAAAAGTCCTGGTGAGTGAAGTCAGGCAAATAGGAAGTTCTAGTGAGTGAAGCTAGGCAATGGAAAGACCTGGTGAGTAAAGCCAGACAGTTGAAAGACCTGGTGAGTGAAGCCAGGCAAATGGGAAGTCCTAGTGAGTGAAGCTAGGCAATGGAAAGACCTGGTGAGTGAAGCCAGGCATGAGGGAATCCAGATGGATCAAGGTTGACCAGACATCTGGTAGAAAGTCCAAGTAGGTCAAAGGGATTGACCGGATACTTGGCACGAGGAGAAAAGTCCACGTGGGTCAAAAGGATTGACCAAACACTTGGTGAGGGAGTCCTAGCAGGTCAAGGGTGACCGGATGCTAGGTATGATGTACCAACAGGTCATGGTTGACCGGATGTTGGTTTGGGGGACTTTGGACTTGTTTTTAGGTAAAAACCATGAGCTGGATCGATCAGCCGATCGATTGGCTCATGCCCAATCGATCAGCTGATCGATTGGGTGAGTCCCTGTGATAAGCTTCCTCCCAATCGATCAGTGGATCGATTGGGAGAATCGTCGATTGCACAGAAAGCCTCTCAATCGATCGGCCAATCGATTGGGAGCCTCCAATCGATCAGTGGATCGATTGGGAGGTGCAATTCTACGCGATAAGCCCTGGATCGATCAGCCGATCGATCCAGGCAATTCCCAAAAGCATAGAGGCGCTCTGGATCGATCGGTCGATCAATCCAAAGCCTCCCCAATCGATTGGGAGCAATCCAATCGATTGGGATCAGACAGTTGGCGTAGGATTTAGCCGTTGGTTTGCGATTGCTTCGGCACTTCTTCCTCTCTTCGACACACACGATCAGAGCTTCAGTTTGGGCGACTTCTCCACAAAGTTCACCGCCAGATCTTGAAGATTCTTGAAGGCACGTCCAAGTCAAGAGGCGAGAATACAACAAGAAGAATAAATCTAGGGTTAGGGTTTTCTTGTGGAAACTTGTAAGTTTTTGCTTGTATTTTTGTTCCCTTTCCCTTTCTTCTTGTAGTGTGAGCTTGTAGGGCTTCTCCGCCTTCGGTAGTTACCGTAAAGGAGTGTTTTATTAGTGGAGGGTGCGTGGGTGTGTGGATCCTTGAATTAGTCACCTCTTGTGAGGTGGATACCAAGTAAATCCTCGAGTTAGCGTTGTGTGTTTTGTTTCTTTGTATTTTCTGCTGCATTTCTTTGAAGAAACAAGCAACGACGACCACGAGATCGCGCCAAGCTATTCCCCCCCCCCCCCCCCCCTCTAGCTACATATTTGGTCCCAACAGGTGTTATAACAGTTGTCTATGTTAGGTCTAGCAAGAACCTAGCCAACCCATTAACAAAAGGACTCTCGAGAGATATGATAAAAAAATCACTGAATGCAATGGGTCTAAAATCATTCTGATTTGTCAGTAATAATGGGAACCTTACCTTTGTTATTGCACAACAATTTTAAAGGTTTAACGGGTAACAAGAAATTATTAGTGACATGTAGCAAGTATTAGAATCAATGCAGTACTTATGAAAAAGAGGTTGAATATAAAGTATTCTTAATGAAGATTTATGTTGGTCATAAACAAGAAATCTCAAACGAGATTTTAAAGGTCTTTCACTTATGCGGACACAAGAAGTGGTGTTGCTTCGATCAAGGTTTGAGAATAAAACTTTTGTAAGTGTTTGTGAATCCAGGGTAGCAAAAGGCCATAATATGGTGCTAACTCTCGATGGACATATTAGAGAAATCAAAAGTTATATGTATATGATATTTCCAATCTTATCATATAGAAATTATGGTTTAAGTTAATTAACTACCATATATTTCAATGAGATTTTGAAATATTATACTAATAGCAGATTTTAGTTGAAAGACACCTTTTAGATACATAGAACTTTGCATTTGATTGCAAATATCACTAAGTGGGGGATTGTTGAATATAGTTAGTGATATATGTTTAGTCCCACATTGAAAAAGGAAAAGTTTGATAGGCTTATTAAAGGATGTGCATCAAATATGTTGTATTTGATTGGTGACCAAGTGGAACATATTTATATGTATAAATCAAAGATGGGCACTTGGGCACATGGGCACGAAAATTAAATTCAGAATTAAGCAATCTTAATTTTGGATTTTAATTTTAAATTAATCATTTCTTGATGAACAAGTACGATGGTTAACATGCCCTTTCATGAACAAGTGACTCCACAACCTTTCCCAAAGATTGTATCATTCATTATATACACATCCTTTTAACATCTTATCTAGTAATCATTTTTCATTCTCTAAATTGTTTTGGATGAATTTATAGATTTGCTTTCTATAAATTGGAGAGAATTTATCATTAAACCCAGCAGCAATACAGTAGGGGCAAAATTTCCTTAAGGAAAGTGATTCGCACTCGAAACAAAGTTCAGTCATCAAATTTTCGTCTAACAAATGATACCTTGCATACCTTTATCCTGAACACTCCTGGGCGACCCTCACAGGTCCTGGCGACCCTCACAGGTTTGAGTGACCCTGATTCACTTTTTGAGAATCAGGGCACTTGAGCGAGCATTCGGGCGCTCATACTTGTGAGGGGTGTCCATGAGTGTGTAAGATAAGGATATGCAAAGTGTATATATATATATATATATATAAAAGAATGTTACTCTCCTTTGATTATATACAACCATCATTATGGTATTGATTTTTAAAAAACAACAACATTTTGGTGTTGGTTTGTAATGTGGTGTTGATTTTTACAAATCAGCACTAAGGTGCATGGTGTTGGGTGCTGATATTTAAAAACTAGCAACTAGTTGTTACTAGTGTTGGTGCAACCAGCCTCGAGAGTTTTGATGTTTGACAATATACCTATGTTTGGTTTGTTTGACCAAGAGTTTATTCAAATAAAACTTAATGTTTGGAAGAGAGAAGTCAAGTCAGGACTAGATGACTAGCAAAAGTCCTAACTTAGGCAAGGGTAAGTCCTAGTGAGTGAAGCTAGGTAGTGGAAATCCTAGGGAGAGGTAACCTTAGGTGGTGGAAGTCCTAGTTGTTGGTGCGGGTAGCGCTAACGGTCTAACCTAGGTTTTGATGAATGACAAATAAGTTAAGTTAGTTTTGTTGTTGTCTAACACTTTGATCGAGTGTGCAGGAGAAGTCCAGACAGGTCGACGGGCTGACCGGATGTCTGGCACGAAGTCCAGCTAGGTCGACGGGCTAACCGGATAGCTGGCGAGAAGTCCAAGCGGGTCGACGAGCTGACCGGACGCTTGGCAAGAAGTCCAACTAGGTCGACGGGCTGACCGGATAGCTGGCGAAAGGTCCAGACGGGTCGAAGGGATGACCGGACGTCTGGCAGGTAAGTGAGGTAAGTCACTGGAGGGGAGTGACTGCGAGAACGCGTTCCCGGGAAGGGAACATTAGGCGTCGATCCGGCTTAGATCCATTTCGTAAATCTAAGTCGAGATCGTGACTAGATTCCGGTCTCGGAAAGACGAAATCTAAGTCATACTTTTTCTGTTAATTCATACTTTATAAATTGTGCTAACAATCTGTGTTGCAGGGTATATTTTGCCTCGAACTAACCTTGTTTTGCAGGAGAAGGAATCTCTGGAAAAAGGTGGTCCGGGCGCCCAGAGGCAACTTTTATCCTCTGCGTCGCCTCACTACGTGGAGCATCCTGACTGGACTTGCCACGTCGCACCAGGGTGCCCGGAAGGGATCCAGGCGCCCGGAGCAGCATATAAAAGAAGCCCCAGGGGTGGAGCTTCAAATACAACTGAGAACTCTTCGACTGCTTGCCCTGCTGCTCTACGCTCCTGCGACGCTAACAAAGCTCCGACAAAGTGCTCCTTCTTCTTTGGTTAATTTCTTTGTCGGTATCACTTTGTTTCATTAGCATTTCTTGTACTCTTTTTGTAATCATATTCGAATTGCTAGTGATTGCCCAACGAAAGTGGTCAAGGACCACGGGCCTTCGAGTAGGAGTCGTCACAGGCTCCGAACGAAGTAAAATCAATTGTGTTCATTTACTTTTCTGCTGCGTACTTTTACACTCGAGTTTTCGAATCGATATTCACCCCCCCTCTATCGAACGATCACGGTCCTACAAGTGGTATCAGAGCAGGTACCGCTCTGATTTGGTGCAACCACCAATCAGACAGGGGGTGAAAAATTAATTTTTTCAGTTTTCAGTTTTACGTTTAATTTCAAACTGGTATTATTATCTGTTTTGAATTTTTTTTTCCCGTTGCAATTAAATCTAAATTGGTGCAACACCAATTTAGATACTTCTATTATTTTTTCTTCCGCACTACTAATCCAAGACCAAGTCTTGGGATTTTTGTTTTTCTTTTCTTTCTTCTGTGCGCAGGACTAAAATGTCTCAGACAGAAGGATTCAGCACAGTACGACCTCCACTCTTCAACGGGGACGATTTTCCGTACTGGAAGAAGCGCATGGAGGTCTACCTCAAAACAGACTTCGACCAGTGGATGAGCGTTACGAGACCCTATAAAATTCCAGCGGACAACTCCGAGAATATATTGGATCCTGAAGACTGGACAGCAGATTTGAATAAAAAGGCGTCAACAGAAAATAAAGCGATCAACACTCTACAGTGCGGATTAACAAGAGAAGAACTGAACTGAGTCGGTCCACACAAAAACGCTAAAGAGCTGTGGGACAAATTGATCGAGCTGCACGAGGGAACGAGCGACGCCAAGGTAACAAAACGAGACCTGCTTTTGAATAAAATTCTTAATATAAAAATGCAGGAAGGTGAACCGGCAAATCAGCTCCACGCGAGGATCAAGGACATCCTCAACGGGCTTCATACGATAGGCCACCAAATGGAAAATAGAGACTTAATAAGGTACGCATTAAATGCTTTTCCATGTAATAGTTTGTGGGCATCAATCGTAGATGCCTACAAAATTTCTAAAAATCTTTCTAAGTTAAAATTAGACGATCTTTTCTGTGAATTAGAATTACATGAACAAACTAATGTTGGAGTCGAGAAAGGTATAGCTTTATTTGCAGGTTCCTCCAAAGAAAAGAAAAGCAAGCCTGAATTTGAAGAAGATTCCGACCAAGACTCCGAAGACGAAGAACACCTGGTGAACTTGGTAAGAAAAATGTTCACCAGGAGAAAAAGGAGCTTCAGCAAAAAGGACCTTCAAAAGATCAGTTCTCCCTTAGAACAAAGGAACGTGACTTGCTTCGGCTGCAATAAAAAGGGACACTACAAGAATGAATGCCCAAAACTGAAATTCGACAAACCAAAGCCAACTAAAAAGAAGGCACTCAAAGCAACGTGGGACGACTCCTCAGTCGAATCGGAGGAAGAAGAGCAGAAACATCAGAGCCACCTCGCACTGATGGCCCACGAAGCTGAAACAGAAGACGAGTCGGAAGATGAAGACGGGTCTGAACCCAAAACAAGCCACGAGTCCGTACTCGTTTTCGAAGGCCCGAATGAGGTATATTTTAATTTAAACAAAAAAAATTTTAGAATTATTTCCTGTTTAAATAGTAAATTAATTAAAATAGAAAATGAAAACAAATCACTTCTTGAGAAAAATCAAAACCTCAAGGAACAAATCAAAAATTCAAATCCAACTCAAGATCTAACACTTGAGGAGGAGAATTTATTATTAAAAAATGAGATTAACAATTTAAAAGAAATGTTAGAAAAATTCACAACAAGATCAAAAAATCTAGACTTAATCCTAAATAATCAAAAAGCATGCTATAATAAAACCAGACTAGGATATAAGTCGAATTCAAATAAAACCTTCAAATCATTAATAACTCAATACAAATCAACTAATCTAGCTTGGGTTCCGAAAGCGTGCTTAACCACGCAAATAGGACTTAATCAATATTATATACCTAAAGAAAAAATACATTATATAAAATTGAATAAACCAAACCAAAATTCAAAATACAAACCTAAATCAAATTCAAAATATAAACACTTTAAAAATCAACAAAATTATCACCAAGTTAACCATAACTATAAAAGGAATCGACACAAACCTAAAACCAAAATTTAAATCAATGGACAATAATTGAGGGGGAGACTCCAGAATAGCTGGCACCTCCAAAACTAACTTACCCGACAGGGTAACCTAAAATAAACTAACCCGGCAAGGTAATTAGGATTAGAGACCAAGTTTAACTTGAATCATGGTACTGGTGAAGTTTTTGGATGATAGTACGTTAGGGAAACTTGGGCATCGCATGTCTAGAAAGATATGGTTTCGATCTGGTGCATTTGGCCAAGTGGAACTGACCGAAGCTACCCTTAAATGAATCCTAACCAGTTAGACCAAGATTTAGTACTAAGCTCCGTGGATAGGACTATTCGGAAAACCTCGAAAGGTTGGTTATTTCTAATGACGTCCATGTGACTCACCAAGCTTAGAAGTTTATCCGAAGATTGCCTATTTGTGGAAACCAAAACTAAAGCTGAATCTAACACAAGTTAAACCAAAACTCCATAATTAACAATCCAATTTCATCTCACAAAATCATAGGATTCCCTGATTGATAATATAGATCGGGTGAGATGAATAAGGCTTAAATTTTAATTTTAAACTTAAAAATTAATTTCAAAATTTTAATTTCAAACATAAAAATTAATTTCAAAATTTTAATTTTAAACTTAAAAATTAATTTCAGAATTTTTAAAATCAAACTTAAAAATTAATTTCAAAATTTTTTAATTTCAAACTTAAAAATTAATTTCAAAATTTTAATTTTAAACTTAAAAATTAATTTCAGAATTTTTAAAATCAAACTTAAAAATTAATTTCAGAATTTTTAAAATCAAACTTAAAAATTAATTTCAAAATTTTTAATTTCAAACTTAAAAATTAATTTCAAACTTAAAAATTAATTTCAAAATTTTAATTTCAAACTTAAAACTTAATTTCAAAATTTTAATTTAAAAAAAAAAAAAAAGGCGCCCTTGGTATTCACTTCCGGGGCGCCCGGAAGGGAATCCGGGCGCCCCGCCTAAAATCAACTACGGGCGCCCGGAATGGCTCCAAGCGCCCGGAGCTCCCTATAAATAGGGGGCAGCAGGCGCCCCCAACATTTGCCACAAACTCCTCCACTCTTACCAAGGTTCTATCTGAACCTCAATGTGAGAGTGTTCTAAAAATTAAATTTTCTTGCGGTGAAGACGCTGCTGCGACTCAATCGAGGTCATCAGTTCTCTATTTTACGATGGCTCCTCGGTATATACTTTTTCCTTGTCTAAATTTTTTAATTTTGTCTTAATGCTTTTATTTAGAACATCTCTTTGATATAACAGTAGAAAACGAACAAATACTGGTGCTGTAATGCTAGTACTGACCCTAGGTTTCCCACAGATGAACTAAGGCTTAAGTTTGAGTCAACCATTTATAAGGCCATTAGGACTAAATGTATAAATAGATCGTTCTTTCTAGGTTCGTGTGCCTCCGTTATAGAGGTTATAAACCACTATAACTTAAGGAACCTTGTCGAATGTACCAGTCCAGTAAACATAAGTCTGTGTGCTGAATTTTGCAATAACCTAGTGAAAGTAGACGACCTCATCTATACCACTAGGGCAGCGGGTACTGATATCACATTTTCCCCTACGACTATCAGAGAGTTTTTAGAGTTACGTCCATCTACATGTTCTTTCTTGTGCTATCCTCCCAGGGATTTACCATTCGGTGATCCCTACTCCCATATTACTCTCGATACGATTTATTCGTATTTTTTGGGGGGAGAGCGAGATCCCACTGTAACCTAGTTTAGGTCGGTAGAACTTCGAGTCCAGGACTACGCTCTTTATAGGGTCTTAGTCTGTTGCATTTTACCACTGACTACTCGGGACATCGCTGTGATGCGCCCATTCCATTCATTTTTACTCTATGCCCTGAGTCATCGGTTAGATATTGACATCAGCCTACATATCTTCTCCACCATTATCTACTCGGCTGGATACGTGACTGATAGACGAGTCCACATGTCGTTCTGTCACATTCTGACAGCATATATGTCCTCGTTGCACATTGATGTCACTAGAGGAGACATTGCCTACATGACCGAGTTCGATGTTATAGCAGCTAGGAACTTCTCCTTAGCCGGTATCCACGTAGATAGGGATGACGGGACTATGTCTTGGCGGAGGGGGGCACAGCACCAGCCCGATCCAGACGCAGAGGGGGACGAGTTCATGCTTGCACTGTTTCCAGAGGAAGACGCACCAGCTCCACCACCGCCCCCAGCTCGAGCACCACGTCACGCTCCCCGCACTCTACCGACCGTATGGCCGGACTAGAGAGAGCTATGGCGAGTCTCCAGCAGGAGAACTCTGATTTTCATCGGGACATACGGCGAGAGGTTGCCGAGTTACGAGCTGCCGGGGAGACCCGACACACTGAGCTGATGGTGCTTCTCCGATCCTTGGGATCTGGACCACCCCCTTTTTCATCTCAGTAGCTCTAGTTATGACTCACTTCTGTAGCTACACTACCTGTAAAATACCTTAGATCTATCTAGTGATATTTCAGACTTGCATTGATTATGTTCTATCTTGGTAGCCTAGGAATTTTGAATTTCAAAAATATTTTCAAAAATGGTTCTCTCAAATTATAAGTTAAATTTGTTTGTTTTCAAAACTTTCCATTTTTAGATTTTCAAAAACAGTTTTGGTCTTAGACTAGTTTTGAATCCTTAGAAAGCATGTACTCATAGGACTAGTTTTTGAGCATCTCACCAACACCTTAGGTTTACCTTGCTTGTGTTTGACAAACATAGAAAGGGGTGAGATGCATAGGCCAACTGTCTGACTTAAGATGCTTATTTCAGTGCATCGGCATAAGTCTGGACGTTAAATACAAATCAGACGTTAATCAGATTAAGTTCATCAGTCAAGTCAAACACTGACTGCTTATAATCAACTTAATCTGACTAACCAAGTAAAAGCTACTATCTTCTGATAGTTAGTTAGTACCTAATTGGTTAGACAGCTGTTTAATTTTAAGTGTCAAGTTCAGGGGGAGAAATTAATTAAAATTTTGTATATTTTTGTACAACTATTTTAAAACTAACTTATTTTTGAACACTAATTTTCAAAAAGTTAAAATTACCTGAGTGTTTGAAAAATTAGAAGTTTAAAAATTCCACCAAAATTTTAAACTTGATTTTAAAGTTGAAAATCATTACAAACTTAAATTTATTCAGTTTTGTAACATATGCTTGAAAATTAAACTTTCCAAAACTTAGCTTTTATCAAATTAGCCTTAACAAATTTATTTTGGCTAAAACTTTACTTGTTTTTGAAAAATAAAAATTTTTTTTGCTTTGTTTTGAAAAATCAAATTTGAAAACTAGATTAACTTTCAACTTGATTAACTTTAAACGTATACTTTTTTCAATTCAACTTAAATCCCCCAAGTCAACTTGACTATCTTTTTAACTTGGTTTTAAAATTGTACTTTTATCAGTATCTTTGAATTTTGAATCAAACTTAAATATTTTCCAAAATTAGCTGTTTCTTAACAGTAACTCTACATTATGCTTTGTTTACCCTTGCCTATTTTTGCTGAATGCCAAAGGGGGAGAGTTAGGTGGTTAAGTTAGCTAAACCAAATTGGCTAAACCAAATTGAAAACACTAAAACTAACTTTAAAAACCATGTACCTGTTTTATTTATTTTTTGCGTCTTTTCACTAACTTAACCAGGTTGTCATTCCATCAAAAAGGGGGAGATTGTTGGTGCGGGTAGCACTAACGGTCTAACCTAGGTTTTGATGAATGACAAATAAGTTTAGTTTTGTTGTTGTCTGACACTTTGATCGAGTGTGCAGGAGAAGTCCAGACAGGTTGACGGGCTGACCGGATGTCTGGCACAAAGTCCAGCTAGGTCGACGGGCTGACCGGATAGCTGGCGAGAAGTCCAAGCGGGTCAACGGGCTGACCGGACGCTTGGCAAGAAGTCCAGCTAGGTCGACGGGCTGATCGGATAGCTGGCGAAAGGTCCAGACGGGTCGAAGGGCTGAACGGGCGTCTGGCAGGTAAGTGAGGTAAGTCACTGGAGGGGAGTGACTGCGAGGAAGCGTTCCCGGGAAGGGAACATTAGGTGTCGATCCGGCTTAAATCCATTTCGGAAATCTAAGTCGAGATCGTGACTAGATTCCGGTCTCGAAAAGACGAAATCTAAGTCATACTTTTTCTGTTAATTCATACTTTATAAATTGTGCTAACAATCTGTGTTGCAGGGTATATTTTGCCTCGAACTAACCTTGTTTTGCAGGAGAATGAATCTCTGGAAAAAGGTGGTCCGGGCGCCCGGAAGGGATCCGAGCGCCCGGAGGCAACTTTTATCCTCTGCGTCGCCTCACTACGTGGAGCATCCTGACTGGACTTGCCACGTCGCACCAGGGCGCCCGGAAGGGATCCAGGCGCCCGGAGCAGCATATAAAAGAAGCCCCAGGGGTGGAGCTTCAAATACAACTGAGAACTCTTCGACTGCTTGCCCTGCTGCTCTACGCTCCTGCGACGCTAACAAAGCTCCGACAAAGTGCTCCTTCTTCTTTGGTTAATTTCCTTGTCGGTATCACTTTGTTTCATTAGCATTTCTTGTACTCTTTTTGTAATCATATTCGAATTGCTAGTGATTGCCCAACGAAAGTGGTCAAGGACCACGAGCCTTCGAGTAGGAGTCATCACAGGCTCCGAACGAAGTAAAATCAATTGTGTTCATTTACTTTTCCGCTGCGTACTTTTACACTCGAGTTTTCGAATCGATATTCACCCCCCCCCCCTCTATCGAATGATCACGGTCCTACACTAGTGAGTGAAATTATGTAGTGGAAATCCTAGAGAGAGGTAACCTTAGGTGGTGGAAGTCCTAGTGAGTGAAGCTAAGCTCTAGTGAGCGAAGTTAGGTGGTGAAAATCCTAAGGAGAGGTAACCTTAGGTGATGGAAGCCCTAGTGAGTGAAGCTAGGCCCTAATGAGTGAAGCTAGGTGGTAAAAATCCTAGGGAGAGGTAACCTTAGGTGGTGGAAGTCCTAGTGAGTGAAGCTAGGCAGCGGAAATCCTAAGAGGAGGTAACCCTAGGTAATGGTAAAGTCTTGGATGTTGTCCAAGCATGAAGCCTAGTAGGTTAGGTAGACTTATAAGAGTGCGGCTTGATCCTAAGAGATTGACCCTTAGGTGATAGACTTGGAGGAGGGACCTCCAAGCAAAAAGTAAGCCTAGTAGGTCAGGTTGACTTATAGATATAAGTTAGGTTGCTTGTTTGTTTTTGTTTGGTTGTTTTACAAGAACCTGGAGCTGGAAGAAAAATAGAGAATAGACAAATGCAAATGGGTGAATTGAACTTGACTCAGGTCGAATCAGACCCAAATCGATTTAGGTAGACCGACTGGGTTTGGTCTAGATTGTTGAATTGTCAAAAATATTGACATGGAAAATGATATGACAAAAGATCATCTTTATGATTTGGATCAAGATGAAGATAAGCTAGATGATATGGATAGAGATAAAACTTGATCTAGATAAGGCTTGATCCAGATATTCCTTCATCTAGATATGACTTTATCTAGATATGCTTTATCCAGATAAGAGTTAATCCAGATAAGGATCTGATCCAATTCTATAAAAGGAGATGAATGCTCTATGTTCAATATATCGATTCTTCTACTACTCATATTCCATGTGCTCAAAAGGAAGGCTATGAAGCGAAACTTTGCTATCGAGAAAGCTCTAGGAAGGGTGTGCGATGCTCAGGACTTCTGGATTGACTCAGTAAAGTTTTTTTTTGTATTTCTTTTACTACAAGCTGTATTTACTTTATCATTCTTTTATGTTTGTACTTGATAAATTGTAAGACAGGTTTCTCCACCTCCAGAAAACTTTCGGAAAGGAGGCCACTAGTGGACTCGTACTTAAGAGCGTAGGCCTTGGACGTACTGACCCTAAAGGGTTGGAAACCAAATAAATCCCGCAAGTATTCTTTTCTTTAAGTTTTATTATATTCCGCTGCAACTACCACTTTGATAGAAAGAACGAACAAAATAGAAACGAAAAGCGATGAATCGATATTTATCCCCTCCCCTCTCTCTCAACCGCACCGATCCTACAACTGGTATTTAAAAATCAACATCATAATGATTGTTGCATTTAATCAAAGGAGAGAATAGAGAATTTTATTTTAATTCAAGAAAAAGTATAAAAAAATTATTGCATGCAGATGCAAGAAAGATTTAAAAAAATTGAGTTTTTACTATATATATATATATATATATATATATATAAAAAGTATAAAAGACTCAATTTTCTAATTCATTTTCATAGTTTAATAAGATGAAACAAGTAGGGTTGTAAATAAATCCAGTTTTATGTATTAATTCAGTCAAATCTAGTTTAAAATGAGGTTTAATTTTTTATCAAGTTTAGTTAAATTTGATTTATTCTGTATATTATATATGAAAAGTTGTTCAAGGTTGTTTAAGTATATTAAAAGTTTATAATTTTTATTTGATTATTAAGTTTATTTATTTATCATGTGGATGATAATTTTATTGATGAATACTATTCTTAAATTTTGTTTGTGAATAATATTCATAAACATTATTCATAAATTTTATTTATAAATATTTGATTCATTTACATAACCTAATGCAATTGAATGAACGTTGAATGTGTTGATCAAGTTGGAGAGAACAACTTTGGTGTAGGGTCAGACATTGTAACGGTTAATCAGTTATTTAAAATTTAAACCTCAGACACATGTTAAGGTGTTTTTTTTATTGGTAAGACAAATTTAAGGACATTGATCACTCTGTACTCATAATTATGATCATTTCCTAATTTACTTGATGGACGAGACGTGCAATCGAACCAAGATGGAAAAAAAAAAACGAAAGAGAGAGAGAGAACTTTTAAATTGGGCGATCGTGGCAGATCATTCAGCTTGAAATTCTTTCCCATGACAAAGCATGTGATCATCTTGGCATCTTCCAAATTGGCAAAAGCAGGACGACAAGCGCACGCCCTGCGTCGTCACCTATTGGTTGCACCACGTGAACTGACACCCTACTTCACGTGCGAGACAACTCCTTGACGGCGACCAACGAATTAAGCTCACCGCTTCTTAAATATTATTATTATTATTACATAAAAATAAGTGATTGTTGTTAATACTAAAAATCCCTTTCAGTAATCTCCTATTAATACTCTATTTTCTTTCTCCCCTTCTCTGGGCATCTGTAGTGTGGGATCTAGACTTTCCTTTGCTCTTCTCTTATATCTTTTTTTTTTTTTTTTTTTTTTTTTTTTTTGGCTCCGTGGGCAGCTCAAGCTCAAGATGGTTTCAAATGGCTGCATTTGCACCTGCACCTGAAGAGGTATATGTCACTAATGGATGAACAGGCTTGAGGTATATCTCATTCTCATTCTTTAGGTGCAGTGGCCAATGCAACGGTTTGCATTCCATCTTTCCTTTTTTTCTTCGGGTTCTTTTATGTTCTGTATTTAAAAAAAAATCTAGTCATATTTAAATTAACAGAAATAAACTTCCATACAAAGATTTTTTATTTTAAAAAAAAATCTTTCTCATCCCCTTTTCTATCTGTCTCAGGAACTGGAGACCAGTTGTTTTTTCTGCTGTTTTTTTTTTGTGTGTGTATTTTTCCTTCAGAATTTGTAAATTGATTTTGCTGAATTAAAGCCTTTTTTTTTATCATAATGCTGATTTTGGTTTCTGTTTCTGATATTAGTTGATCCTATCTAAAAACACAGTAAAAATGACGGCTGGATAGATACTGCTATTGATATGGAGAAAAGGTTGTGGACTAGAGTGAAAGGGGCTCCTAATGTCTTCTTTCTCTCTGTGCACGTGGAAAAATAAACTAACAGAATGTTAGAGTAAGAATCAAGAAAGAGGTTCCTAGTACAATTACTCTAGCAAATTAGTATGGTTGACCGAGCCATGAAAATGGACGAGTAGTAGTTTTCTAGTAAAATGTGTATGTGCACGTGTGTGAGCGTCTGAGAGTACCTGACCAACGGAGAAGACTTCCCTTTTAACATCGTCTCTCATAACCTTTATAATAATCAGACGACAAAAAATATTCAGTATCAGAAGATGTTGGGTAATGAAAGATGTATAATTTAGAAGAAATCTTATGTTACATGTGTAAGAATAGTTTTGTGTAACTGCTTCAATAATGATAAAAGCAAAGCAACCACCCTTATAAGAAGGTTTTGTTGCATGTATATATCAAATATCGAAATATTTTCTGACAAATAGTTATTATTTTATGACAGATTGTTGTGATTCTTTGACAATACGGTCTCTTGAGAAAGTTCGACCAGATCTTTATCCAACCGGTAGTATATTATATTGGCAGATCAATATATAAGAAGCAGAGTACCGAGTCCCGTAAGGTCGTCTATCCCCTAAGCCACTCAGCTATATACTATGTGATGTTGGGGATTTAATATTGAAGCAATAAGGGACCAAGTTCCATAGGTTCAACTAGCTCTATGGCTGACTAGTCATATGCTGGGATACTTTCCTTTGAGGGATGGGGAACTGAATCCCAAGAGATCCGATTGGTACTTTAAACCGATCATCCATATGATAGGAGACTTGCCTTTGAAGTGATAATCCAATATCTAGAAGTTCGGTCGAGTCTATAATAAGAATTGTCTTATATTTTTATCTTTTGTACATATGAGAGACGGGCGTACTGAGCTATGTAAACCTGACCAACGTTGTTACCAACTAACTATATAAAGGAGGGTTGGCTTGTACACTCGTCCGACCATAGGGTCATTCAGGTTATGTGTATGCATTGGTATTGAACCCCCTAAGTTCGACTGGTTTTAGGGCCGAGCATTCCTATGGTGAGTTATATTGCAGAAGTGGGAAGCTGGATCTGTAGACTTGTTCCGGAGTGTAAGGTCGGTCGGATTTGCTCTGTGTATCTTGGCAATGAGTGGAGCAACAACCTCCCTAAGTCTGATCTGCTTAAGGGTCAACTACCCATATGCTAAAAGACTTGTACTATGAGAATGGGAAGCTGAGGCCTCTGAATCCGACCTGATTTATGACTGACCGAATTTGTGGTAGGCCGGACATCCCTTGAACCCAATCAACTATTAGCTGATTGGATATATAATAAGTATCCTAGCACATGAATGGTGCATTAGGTCCCTTGGGTCTAACCTACTCTTTGGTCGGTTGTCCTCGTACTGAAGGCTTTAACGTTGGGCGAGGAGCAATAATCCGCTGAGAGTGACTCGTTGGCTGCCACCTTCCCTTGACTTTGATCGTCACCTCATTTTGACTGTCACGTCATATTTGGGTCCGCTCGTAACATCTCATATCACTATTCTCCCATTCAAGTCTAGTCGAAGGAGGCTCATAGCCGACTCACTGGAGCCAAGTCTTATCTTAACCAGAGCACCCAACTTATTAGTCCGACCGGCTGGACATGATTCTGATCCGACTATCCGACCATGTTCCCACTCACACTTTAAATATTGAGATTAGCTTTTATCTTGGAAAGAAGGCTTTTGACAATCCAAGTAATGAGCCAATGATTTATGGGAAGGTGTTGATGCAGTTGTCTTATCCATTATAAATGTTCATTTATGATTAAGTGTCACGTGTCCCACTACCTCATTCTTCAAAGTGACAGCTGATGCACATCTTTTTATATGGATCAACGACACTCCCTCCTTTCCAATCCAACGATTGTCAATGATCAAGTTGTTTTAATCAAATGATTGAGATTGGAGGATCTCTCATAGTTTGCGCTTAAAAACCCTATGCGATGAAAAAGAAGATGATCTGTGTTGTGTCTTCTCTCACTCTCTTTTGACTATTTCACTTGACAAACTTCTCCTTACAATATGAGTCAGTAAGTTCTTTCTCTGATTCTTCTTTGTCTTAACTACATTTTTCCATGGCTCAAGAATCCTTTGCTCCTTGGTACATCTTTATCTGCTCAGATTTTGACAATTGTGATCAAGAAGTGATCCGCCTGCAATACGAAATCCCCAAAAGCTACCGCTTACGCCTTCCCCCCAAGATTGTCCTCATCGTCCACCTCTGGGTTTTGTTACTTTCTTTAAAGATCACCTTCTAACCGATTTTCGCTTCCCAATCCCCTCGTTTATTTTTGAAGTAGGTCGTTATGTTAACATCTCGCTCCAAAAGCTTGCACCAAACACCTTCCGTACTATGTGAGGGATGTTTATTTTATTTTTCTTGTATGACATTCCTCTGACTCCTCGTAACTTCCATTACTTTTCGTACCCCAAAAAATAGGAGTTAGGAATCTTTTTGTTCCAATCCCGTCCCAAAGTAGTGTTCTTTAAGGACTTACCTTTCTGGTATAATGGATGGAAATCTCATTTCTTTTTATTCAAATACCTGAATCTGTTTCCTGGCCGACCGAATGACGGTCCGACCTACCTCCCATTCCCGACCGAGGGAACTTTAAGAATGATCCAACCTTCATCTCTATCTCGAAGAAGTTGGTTGGCATAAAATTCAAGGCTAGCAAGTTGTTGCACAAGGGCATGCTTTTCTTGATCGAATTGAGCCCTGTCCAAACGTCACTCCCTTATTATTTCGGTAAGCATCAACAACTTAGCCATTGTGTTATCACTAACTAAGGTCTTCTTGATTTTATGTAGTGGATGCTTTTTTTGAGGCTCTGGTTTTTTAGCGTCTGCAACTAGAAGAGGAAGAGTTGACCCGGTAGGAGCAACTGCTTTTAGCTGAGCGACAAATTCAACCAGCTGGCCCTTTAGGAGAGGCTTCAAGTAGTTGAGTTGGCTCGCTGGAGGACACTACTGTGGGCAGAACCTTGGTAAGAGAAGCAATGGGAAGAGAAGATGGTGAACGTGAAAAAGTCGGAGAGTTGCCAGATAGGATATGACCTCCTCTCGGTCCAGACTAACAGAAGGGAGAGCAGACAAAGTCCTCTCAGAAGATTGAGCTGGGGTTTCCTCCCAGACTGGTGTAAGACGGGGGGATGGCACATTGATTGGAGATGCCTACCCCTCAGGAACTTGAGTAGAAGGGACGAGATGGCGCCTCTTGTGCCTCCTCCTTAATAGCATTTGGGGGTCGTAGGATGGAGAGTCTTCGAATGTCAAGAGAGGGTCCGAGAGTAACTCCTCTTCTGTTGAGGGTGCTGCACTCGAAAGTCTTTATCAATTTTCAGCCGTCTATGATCTTCGGTCTATTGAAGAAATATCTTCTCCTCCGGCTCCTCGACCAGTATGTGATCGATTCTTACTGAAGGGTCAATTAATCGAGGCATGAGAATTAGTGATAAATCGATTAGAGGAATACATGCCCATAGAGATGGCGGATGGGTATTCACACGACTTAACTATGACATATTTTGTCTTTCTGATCTTCTTTTATTTCAAACACTTTTTGATGATGTTTATTTTATAAGCATGGGGAGTAGGGATGAGCATGACCCAGAAATTAACGACTCTAGCCCAAGAGAATGAAGCATTGAAGGAGCATCTATCAGAGTGAGATTCTATGTATGCTCCCACTCGTTCTCCATAGGAAAATTGAGTTCAACTCAACCGGATGAGCGAACTAGAAAGCCAACTCTAAGAAGCTCAAGCGTCGGTGAGGGATGAGACAAAGAGGACAAATAAATCAGAGGCTGCCCTAAAAATAGTTGAAGATAAGCTCCTTCTGAGACAGCTCGGTGAACGAAAGCGGTGGCTGATCTGGACGAAAAAATTGTTGAAGTCAAGAGCCTCTCTATCTAGTTGGAGGAGTTGAAGGCTGCTCATGCCGTGGAGATGGCTGCTAAAGAATCCAAGATGATGGCCAAAACCCAGCTGGTGTCTAAGCAGCAACACAATCTAGACCCCCAAAGAGCTGCACTAGAGTCCCTGCGGACGAAATTAGAGGCCACCCAAGCTGCCCTAACTGCCTCTAAATATGAGATGACAGGACTTTCATTTGAGCTGATAGCCTCTCGGGCGGAGCTAACAACCTACCAGGCAAGGGAGGATGAGTGTTTCGAGATAAGGAAAATAGTCCTCCTCCACTCATGGGACTTTAACATGCCAATCATCACTTCTATCAACAAAGCTCTTCTCTTTAGGGTCGATGGTGCAGTTACACAACTCTGGGAGGGGGGTTGCTTGGCATTCAAACCCAAGCTCATTTTCTGGACCACCAAAGACGAGTAAAAGAACATCCGCCTGGGCTATTCCCTTTTCTCAAATAGTATGTTATATTTCAACTCTCCTCATGGGCAAGGAACTCTATGTAACTAAGGTTTCTTTTTATACAACTAAGTCTTTATAAGGTTTCACCTACTCTTGGTCCACATTTGATCACTTGGATGATATTATTTCTCCCAAGTATTCATGATTACTCCATGCGTCTTGTCCTAGTCCAATTTAATATACTGAGTAACTCAGAAGTTTGAGCACTTAATTACTAACAAAACCTTGGATATCCAACCGGATTTTAAGACAATTAGGTATGTGGTAAGAGTTGTGATTAGGCTACAAGGAGGACGAAGCCTTAAAAACCCAAACAGAATTAAATCCGACCAGACTTTAGATGACTTCAGCGCTAAAAAAGTTTGACCGGCTCTTAGGCTAATTGAATATGTGATGAGGACTGTGCTTAAGAGACAGGACGAATGAAGCCTTAAACCCCCGAATGAAATTAAATTCGGTCAGACTTTAGATGACTTCAGTGCTAATAACAAGGAAATGTTCATTGACGTGTGCGCCGACACTTCAGAATAATGATTTACTTGTCACGTATGTCATAAATATACCTTTTCTATTGTCAACATTTGTCTAATAACTTTACTCCTCTGACATGCCAACTGGCACACCATTTTCCATACTCACGGCAGTTCACGTCCTTGATCCAATGATTACGATATTTGACCCATCTTTTTATCACTACGATCCAACGGTCTCACTTTAAAAAGGGGCTTATAAAGGATGAGGAGCCACGCAGTATGAAAAGGAGGTGTTATGGAAGAGTACGCTAGCAGATGAAAAGGAGGCACGCGGTATTTTCAAAGGATGAGGAGCCGGAGCGGAAGCATGCTCGAGGAGAAGGCCGAAAAATAGGTTCGGGGGAGCCCTATTCCGGATGGCCAAAATCACCCAAGCGAAAGGAGGGAAACTGGACAACCAACAAGGAGTTGACTATCTGGGCACTTAGACCAAGTCCAGGCTCCCAGACTGTCCGGGTGCCTCCTCGATGCGCCCTTGTCGAAGGCAGTATGAGCACCTGGAGCTGTTCCAAGTGCCCATACTAGTTACGGTTTATCAACTCGAGCCATTACGAGATGTTGCGACGTGGATAAAGTTTTATCCACACCCAGACGCCCGGAGCCCTTCCAGGTGCCCGAACCATGCTACGTTAACAAATGGACAGTTTCAACCAATGAGCTATAAATAAAACCCTGGTCTTCTCCTTTTTGAACAACACACTTTGTACTTCAAGTTTCTTTATATTTTCCATTTCCGAGTGTCATTTTCGTGTATGAGACTTCTCCGCCTCTGACATTTTGTTCAAGAAAGAGATCTTCTTACAGAGTTGACTTTCCTTGGAGTAGCAATCCTTTAATTGTAAACCAAGTAAAAAATTATATGTCTCGTACTCTTTTAATTCTATTCTTTTTTTATTA
The DNA here is from genome assembly GCF_018446385.1 of Zingiber officinale. Lineage (NCBI taxonomy): Eukaryota > Viridiplantae > Streptophyta > Magnoliopsida > Zingiberales > Zingiberaceae > Zingiber > Zingiber officinale. Next base: position 79,280,312 of record NC_055997.1, on the reverse strand, counting down.
AATGTGTAATTGCTAAAGACCGATTGTTTGAGAAAGGTGTTTGCTGGTCTATTTTGTTCAGGGCAATTCACCCCTCTCTTGCCAACCGCAAGGGACTTACAATTGGTATCAGAGTTCAACCGCTTTAGAAGGATTAATCGTCGAATGAAGCACAAAAGATGATGGCCAGAACAAGCATCCACCCGCCGAAGTTCGAGGGAGACTTCGCACATTGGAAGAAGAAAATGGAGGTATATTTCAAAACTGATTGTGACATTTTTCTAATCTTGAAAAATGATTTTTGCAGTACCTACCGATAGCAACGAGGAGTTAAAGAAAGAAGAAAGATGGACAAAGAAGGAACAAGCTGAGTTTGTGGCCAACGGAAAAGCAGAATTTCATCTGCTAAGTGTGTTGTCACCACAAGAGGTAAACAGAATCGAAGTCTACAAGTCTGTAAAAGACCTCTGAAAAAAATTCCTAGAGCTTCATGAAGGATCCTCTGAAGTCAAGCTCGCAAGAAAAAATCTTTTTTCAGAATCAATTAACGAATCTGTGACTAAAGGAAGGTAAAACAGTTCCTTAACTGCATGCCAAGCTAAAGGAACTAGTCACCGAACTCACGAATCTCGAAAAAAAGATAAGCAACTGAGATTTGCTAAGGTATGCGCTTAACACTTTTCCTAGAACACCTAAATGATCATTTCTAGTAAATGCATATTACACCTCTAGAGACTTAGAGGTAAGTAATTTAGAAGAATTATTTTCCACTTTTAAAATTCATGAGTCTAGATGTGTATATCTAAAGAAGGAGTCAAAGACGAACATTGTCTTAAAGGCAAAAATAGACGAACCAGGTTCCGAAACATCCCTCAACGATGACGAAATGACATTTATGGTATAAAAGTTTTTAAAAAAATAAAACTAAATTCAATCAAGTGCAGGCCAAAAGAAGAAAAAGGAAAGTGAGATGCTATCATTGCAATGAAGAAGGTCATGTCAAAGACGACTGCCGAAAACTGAAGAACAAGAACAAGGACAAAAGACTAACCCAAACAAAGCACAAAAACTTAAAGGCGGCGTGGGATGAAAAGTCATCATCAGAGTCAAAGATTGAACTCCATGCCGGACTTGAACTGATGGCAAGTCACGAAGAAGATGACAAAGCAAACTCATCCTAAATGAGTATCAAGAGCATCAATGAAAAGGGAGCAACGTCATAAGGAACAAGCAATACAGGGGGAGCTTCAGATAACGGGATCGACGAGGTAAATCAGGTACGGTCTCTACCTCCTGACCAGTTATATAAATTTATTAAAAATGCTATCAAAAAAATTCTGTCAATTAGAAAGTAAGAATAAAAAATTATTAAAAGAAAACAAAGGGTTAAAAGGAACTTTAGCCAAATTTTGTCGACTAGAAGATTTTGATAAAATAAAAATAAAAAATAAAAAATTGAAAGAATAAATAAAAAATTTTAAGAATTCTGCATGTTTAAATTTTACTACTTTTAAAAATTATCAAGGAATTAATTGACATTTTAGATATAATAAGGGTCAAATTAGAAAATTATCAATAAAATATAATAAAAAAAAAAATCTAATTAATCCAGTAGGTAGGAACCAATTGGATTTCAAAATTATGATTATGTTAAAATTTTATGCATGTCTAACTTTTAAATTGATTTAATGTTTTTTTTAGAATTCCCTAAATAAATTTTTTCGTATAATTCTGTTTGAAATTAATTTGATCTTAATTTTTCTGAAAAAGAGAAGTTCATTACTTATCTGTAAAAAACATTTTAAAAATTTTTAACCGTTGAATTAGTTTTTATAGATTATTTAACACAAATTATTTTTTTAATTTAAAAATATTTCACCGAGTTATTTTTGCAAAATTTATTTTTTTTTTTATGAAAATATATCATATTCTCTATCTAATAAAATATTATCAGATTTTTTTTTAAAGATATTGAATTTTCTATGAATTTTTTATAAAATACTAATTTTTAGTATTACAATTTCTGGAACTTTCAATTTTTGAAAATTTATTTTTTTTTCTACCAAAATACTTACTTATTACATTCTCAAAAAATATTTTAAGATCTTTTGAGCTTAGAAACTATTTTTAAGTATTTTTTAAAAAAAATACATCTTTTTATAGAAAATAATTAATTACTACTTAAATCAATTTCATTTTTTTGTAAAAATTTTATCACAGCTTTGGATATATTTGTTTAACTATTATAAATTTTTTTTATAATTTTTAAATAATTAAAAAACATTTTATGAAAAATTACTTTAGAAATCTTAAAAGTTCATATTTTCAAAATTTAAAGTTTAAAATTTTTCTGATTGTTAGTAAATTTTTCTCTTAGAGACTATTTTAGATTTACTTCAAAAATTTTCTCTTTTTAATGTGATCAAATGGGGAGAATTAGATATTAAGTCTAGGGGGGGTACATTTTATTTTTGCATTACATGTTATTAATTGCAAATTATATACCTATTATTTTACTATTATTTTGTTTTGTGTTACCCTAACTTAACTTGGATTGCTCACATCAAAAAGAGAGAGATTGTAACTACTCTGTGATAGTTATTCCGAGTGACCAAAATCATCCGAGCGAACGAAGGAAAAAGCTTTATCCATGCCCAAGTGCCTGAAGCCCTTCCAGGCGCTCAGATCGTGCCACATCAGCAAACTATTAGTTTTGACCAATGGACTATAAATAGAGCTCTGGTCTTCTCCTTTTCGAATAACACACTTTATATTTCAAGTTTCTTTCTATTTTTCATTTCCAAGCATCATTTTCGTGTACAAGGCTTCGCCGCCTCTGACGTTTTGTTTGAGAAGTAGATCTTTTTACTAAGCCGACTTTCCTTTGAGTAACAATCATCTGATTGCAAACAAAAGTAAAAATTTGTGTGTCTTGTACTCTTTTAATTCCATTCTTTTTTTATTGTGTAATTGATAAAGTCTGATTGTTTGAGAAAGGTGTTTGCTATTTTATTTTATGCAGGGTAATTCACCCCCTCTTACCGACTGCAAGGGATCTACAATTAGCACCCAATTCCACCAATTCCATTCACCTTCTATGAGGCACAGTCATCGTGTTTCTCTTATTCGAGGTCCTTCTAACCCCTCGAGCATTCCATTACCTCTTTTAACCCCCCCCCCCCAAAACAAATAGTTGAAAGCCTGTTTCATTTTTGCGCCCGTCCTAGCACTACTCATTTTAATAAGATCCTTTCTCAAGGCACTAAGTAGAGGGACAAGTACTTTTTCATTTAACTCCCCATCCCGATGCCCTAGCCAACTGCTTGGCAGTCACGCCTTCCCCTTTCACCTACTCTAGATCACCCGAGCACAAACCAAACCTTTAGTACGACCACCACCAAGCTAGCTAGCTTGAAGTTCAACATACCTAGATTACTCCAAGAAGGTATGTTGTATATCTTTGGGCTGAGCCCCACCTGGATGGGTTAGGAATCCTCTTTTGATAAGAAACTTCTACCTCTCTTTCCATATTAAATATAATTAAGATATTCTACTTTCCTTTATAGAAGAGATTATATCTAAGGATGTTCGCTCAACGACCACCAAGCTAGACAAAACCACATTGAATCGACTTGGGAAAGCAATTCTGGAGGCGAAAAGCCTCAGAACCTGACCATCCTTAGGCTTCAGACACAACGTGAGAATCTCCTAATTTGGATGCGCCGCTAAGATTTAGGAGTAAAAGGCGATGCCTGAATGCCCCGGCTTCCTCCGAATGACCTAAGGCTGAATGGGTCATTGTTACTGTAAGACCGTTGGATTCGATAGAGGGGGGGTGAATATCGATTCGATAAAGATGAGTATAAACGCAGCGGAAAACTAAAATAGACACAGGTGTTTTTTACTTCGTTCGGAGCCTGTGACGACTCCTACTCGAAGGCCCGTACTCCGTGAGTACTTTCGTTGGGCAAGCACTATCAATTCGAATGAAGATTACAAATAAGTACAAGAATTGACAGAAATAAACTACCGACAAGAGAAGAAGAGTTAGACTTTAAGAAAGCGCTTTGTCGGAATAGCCTCGTGGCGTCGCAGGAGCGTAGAGCAGCAGAGCAAGCAGTAAGTTTTCAGTGCAGACTTGATGTTTTTGAAGCTCCTACCTGGGGCTTCTTTTATATGCTGTCCCGGGCGCCTGGAACGTGACGTAGCTGCACGAACCATGATGCTCCACGTGGCGACGACTCGGCTGGATGAAATTTGCCTTCCGGGCACCCGGACCTCCGGGCGCCCGGATCCCCTCCGGGCGCCCGGACCACCTTGTTTCAGAAAGCTCCTTTTTCCTGCAAAACAGGGTTAGTCCGAGGCAAATATGTATCCTGTAAAACAGATTGTTAGCACAGTTAAAGTTCAATAGATGGATAAGAAAGAGTATGACTTAGATTCCGTCTTTCCGAGACCGGAATCTAGTCACGATCTCGACTTAGATATCCGAAATGGATCTAAGCCGGATCGACGCCTAATGTTCCCTTCCCGGGAACGCGTCCTCGCAGTCACTCCCCTCCAGTGACTTACCTCACTTACCTGCCAGACGTCCGGTCAGCCCGTCGACCCGTCTGGACTTCTCGCCAAGCGTCCGGTCAGCCCGTCGACCCGCTTGGACTTCTCGCCAGCTATCCGGTCAGCCCGTCGACCTAGCTGGACTTCTCGCCAAGCGTCCGGTCAGCCCGTCGACCCGCTTGGACTTCTTGCCAGCTATCCGGTCAGCCCGTCGACCTAGCTGGACTTCGTCTGCACACTTTGTCAGAGTATTAGATCACGACAAACATAACTTAACCCGATTTGTCATTCATCAAAACCTGAGTTAGACCATTAGTGCTAATCGCACCAACAATCTCCCCCTTTTTGATGGAATGACAACCTGGTTAAGTTAGTGATAAAAAATATGCAAGAATCAAGCATGATTTTTAAGGTTTAAGTTAGTTTTTCAAGTTTGCATTAAGTTGCTCTAACTTAACCAACCTAACCCTCCCCCTTTGGCATACATCAAAAAACGAGGGTAAACAAACATAGTGAGAATTACTGAAAACAATAAGACTTTGAAAAATAACTGAGTTTTTAAATCCAAGAAAAGATCAAATTGACTTGGGGGAGTCTAAAGTTTGAAAAACTTGTTTAAAGCATTAGCTTTTAGTTTTTAGGAAAAATGCTAAGTGTAGATAGGTTAATTTTCAAACATAAGTGTATAAGGATTAAAAAAAATTTTCAATACAAGTTTCAACATAAGTTTGAAATGCTATATAAACATAAGTTTTCAACACCAAAATTCCAAAACTAAGTTTGAAAAAATCTATATTTTTTTTTTTCAAAATCAAGGAAAATAATTTTGAGAAGCTTAGTTTGTAAACTAAATTTTGTAAGATTTATCCTTCAAATCAAATTGTCAAAATTGAGTAAAATCAAATTTTTAAGAACTAGACTCAGGACAATTTTCAAAGTGAAATTAAGTTTAAATCTTTACTTTTAGTTTTCAAAAGAGTTTGGTAAAAGTAAGAACATATTTTTAGAATGTGTTTATAAAATTTGTTCTCCAAAATCAAATTTTCAAAAAGGTATTAGATTCAAAAGCGGTTTAAAATACTTGAAAAAGTCAGTTTTTAAACAAGTTGTTTTTAAACTTTGATTTTCAAAATTAAGTTTAAAATTCAATTTGGCAAACTAAATAGTTATATTTCTCCCCCTGAATTTGATACCTATCTCTAACCAGCTGTCTAACCAATTAGGTACTAACTAACTATCAGAAGATAGTAGCGTTCACTAGGTTAGTCAGATTAAGTTAATTATAATCAGTCAGTGTTTGACTTGACTGATGAACTTTAATCTGATTAATATCTGATTTGTATTTAACGTCCAGACTTATGCTGATGCACTGAAATAAGCATCTTAAGTCTAGACAGTTGGCCTATGCATCTCACCCCTTTCTATGTTTGTCAAACACAAGCAAGGTAACCTTAGGGGGTTGGTGAGATGCTCAAAAACTAGTCCTATGGGTACATGCTTTCTAAGGAGGTAAACTTAGTCTAAGGCAAAAACTGTTTTTGAAAGTCTAAGAATGGAAATTTTGAAAACAAACAAGTTTAGCCTATAAGTTGATAAAATCATTTTTGAAAGGATTTTTGAAATTTCCTAGGCTATTGAGATAGAACATATTCAATGTAAGTTTGAAATGTCACTAGATAAATCCAAAATATTTTACAAATAGTGTAGCTACAGAAGTAGGTCATCACTAAAGCTACTGAGATGATGAAGGGGGTGGTCCAGATCCCAAGGATCGAAGAAGTGTCATCAGCTCAGTGTGGCGGGTGTCCCCGGCAGCTCGTAACTCGGTAACCTCTCGCCGTATGTCCCGATGAAAATCGGAGTTCTCCTGCTAGAGACTCGCCATGGCTCTCTCTAGTCCGGTCATACGGTTGGCTAGAGTGCGGGGAGCGTGTCGTGGTGCTCGAGCTGGGGGTGGTGGTGGAGCCGATGCGGCTTCCTCCGGAAATAGTGCGAGCATGAACTCGTCCATCTGTGCGTCTGGATCGGGCTGGTGCTGTGCCCCCCTCCGCCAAGTCATAGTCCCGTCATCTCTATCTACCTGGATGCCGGCTAGGGAAAAGTTCCGAGAGGATATAACATCGAACTCGGTCATATGGGCAACGTCTCCTCTAGTGACATCAATGTGCAGTGAGGACATATAGGCTGTCAGAATGTGACCAAATGGCATATGGACTCGACTGTCAGTCACGTATCCGGCTGCGTAAATGATGGTGGAGAAGATATGTAGGCTAATGTCAATCTCCAACCTATGAATCAGGGCATAAAGTAGGAATGAATGGAATGGGCGCATCACAGCGATGTCCCGAGTGGTCAGTGGTAAAATGCAAAGAACTACAACCCTATAAAGAGCGTAGTCCTGGACTCTAAGTTCTACTGACCTAAACTGTGTCACAGTGGGATCTCTCTCTCCCCCAAAAAAATACGAATATATCGTATCGAGAGTAATATGTGAGTAGGGATCGTCGAATGGTAGATCCCTCGGAGGGTAGCACAAAAAGGGGCAAGTAGAAGGACGCAACTCTAAAAACTCTCGGATAGTCGTAGGGGAAAATACGATATCAGTGCCTGCTGCCCTAGTGGTATAGGTGAAGTCATCTACTTTTACTAAGTTATTGCAAAATTCGGCACATAGACTTATGTTTATTGGACTGGTACATTCTACAAGGTTCCTTAAATTGTAGTGGCCTATGACCTCTAAGGCAGAGGGACATGACCTTAGGAAGAACGCTCTGTCTATGCAGGTAGTCCTAATGGCCTTATAGATGGTGGACTCAAATTTAATCTTAAGTTCGTCTGTGGGAAACCTAGGGTCTGTACTAGCATTGGAGGGTCCAGCACCAGTATTTGTTCGTTTCTTACTGTATATAAATAATAAAAAAAAATTTAGAAGACAACAACAAAAAAATTATTTTAGAGATGGGAAGAATATTTTACCGAGGAGCCATCGAAAAAATATAGATTTGACGACCTCGGTTGAATCGCAACAACGTCCTCACCGCACGAAAATTTTAATTTAGAGTACTTTCGCACTGAGATTCAAAGTGAACCTTGGCAAAAGTGAGAATGAGTGGGGCAGAGGTTGGGGGCGCCTGCTGCCCCTTATTTATAGGGCACTCCGGGCGCCCGGACCCTTTCCGGGCGCCCGGGGTTGCTGGGGCGGGGCGCCTGGAACCCCTTCCGGGCGCCCCCGACGAGAATACCAGGGGCACCCGCCCCTGGTTTTTGACCTCCTTTTTTTTTTTTTTTAATTGAGATTAAAGTTTTGAAAATAGTTTTTAAGTTTACAATTAAAATTTTGAAAAAAAAATTTTAAGTTTAAAATTAAAATTTTGAAATTAATTTTTAAGTTTAAAATTAAAGTTTTGAAATTAATTTTTAAGTTTAAAATTAAAGTTTTGAAATTAATTTTTTAGTTTAAAATTGAAATTTTTAAGTTAAAAATTGAAATATTTAAGTTAAAATTTTGAAAATGATTTTTAAGTTTAAAGTTTTGAAAATAATTTTTAAGTTTAAAATTAAAGTTTTGAAATTAATTTTTTAAGTTTAAAATTAAAGTTTTGAAATTAATTTTTAAGTTTAAAATTAAAATTTTGAAATTAATTTTTAAGTTTAAAATTAAAGTTTTGAAATTAATTTTTAAGTTTAAAATTAAAGTTTTGAAATTAATTTTTTAGTTTAAAATTGAAATTTTTAAGTTAAAAATTGAAATATTTAAGTTAAAATTTTGAAAATGATTTTTAAGTTTAAAGTTTTGAAAATAATTTTTAAGTTTAAAATTAAAGTTTTGAAATTAATTTTTAAGTTTAAAATTAAAGTTTTGAAATTAATTTTTAAAGCCTTATTCATCTCACCCGAACTATATTATCAATCAGGGAAACCTATGGTTTTGTGAGATGAAATTGGTTTGATTATAGAGTTTTGGTTTAACTAGTGTTAGATTCAGACTTAGCTTTGGTTTCCACAAATAGGCATTCTTCGGATAAACTTCTAAGCTTGGTGAGTCTCATGGACATCATTAGAAGTAACCAACCTTTCGAAGTTTTCCGAATAGTCCTATCCACGGAACTTAGTACTAAATCTTGGTCTAACTGGTTAGGATTCGTTTAAGGGTAGCTTCGGTCAGTTCCACTTGGCCAAATGCACCAGATCGAAGCCATATCTTTCTAGACATGCGATGCCCAAGCTTCCCTAACGTACTATCATCCAAAAACTTCACCAGTACCATGAGTCAAGTTAAACTTGGTCTCTTTTTAACTAATCCTGATTACCCTGTCGGGTTAGTTTGTTTTGGGTTACCCTGTCGGGTATGTTAGTTTTGGAGGTGCCAGCTATTCTGGAGCCTCCCCCTGAATTATTGGCCATTAATTTAGATTTTGGGTTTGTGTCGATTCTTTTTATAGTTATAATCAACTTGGTGATAATCTAAATTTTGTTGAGTTTTGAATTTTGATTTTAAGTTAAATTTATATTTTAGTTTTTGATCTGATTTATTCAAGTTTATATAATGTATTTTATCTTTAGGTATATAGAATTGATTAAGTCCTACTTGCGTGGTTAAGCACGCTTTCGGGACCCAAGCTTGTTTAGTTGCTTTGTGTTGGGTTAATAATGATTTAAAGGTTTTGTTTGAGTTTGACTTATATCCAAGTCCGGTTTTATTATAGCATGCCTTTTGGTTATTTAGAATTAAATCTAAATTTTTAGATCTTGTTGTGAATTTTTCCAACAATTCTTTTAACTTATTAATTTCATTTTTAAATGATAAATTCTCCTCCTCAAGTTTTCGATCTTGAGTTGGATTCGAATTTTTAAATTGTTCCTTGAGGTTTTGATTTTCCTCAAGAAGCGATTTATTTTCATTTTCCAACTTAACTACTTTTTTATTTAAACACGAGATAATTCTAAAGAATTTACGATTTAAGTTTAGGTATACCTCTTCGGAACCTTCGGAAATGAGTGCGGACTCGTGGCTTGATTCGGGTTCGGACCCGTCTTCCGATTCCTCTGATTCGTCTTCGCGAGCCATCAGCGCGAGGTGACTTTGGTGCTTTTGCCTTTCTCCTTCCGATTCGTCTGAGGAGGAATCGTCCCATGTTGCTTTGAGGGCTTTCTTCTTTGTTGACTTTGGTTTGTCAAGTTTCAATCTTGGGCATTCATTCTTGTAGTGCCCTTTTTTACATCCGAAACATGTGACATTTCTTGAGTCGGTGGCGAACTGATCTTCGAGATCCTTGTTGAAGTTCTTCTTTTTCTGGTGAACATTTTCCTTACCAGTTCACCAGGTGTTCTTCAGTCTTGATCGGAATCTTCTTGATTCGGGTTTGTTCTTCTTTTCTTTAGAGGAACCGCAAATAAAGCTACACCTTTCTCGACCCCGTTAGTTTGCTCATGAAGTTCTAATTCACGAAAGAGTTCATCCAATTTTAATTTAGATAAATTTTTGAAATTTTGTAGGCATCTACAATTGATGCCCACAAATTATTTCATGGAAAAGTAAAGCGTACCTTATTAAGTCTCGGTTCTCCATTTGGTGGCCTATCGCGTGGAGACCGTTGAGGATATCTTGACACTCGCGTGGAGGTGACTTGCGTTTCTCCTTCCTGCATTTTATATTAAAATTTTGTTTAACACAAATCTCTTTTTGTTACCTTCGCGTCGTTCGTAGTTTGATCGGTTTATCCCAAAGCTCCTTAGCGTTTTCATGCGGTCCGACCCGTTCAGTTCTTCTCGTGTTAGTCCGCAGTAGAGTATTGATGGCTTTGTTTTCAATTGATGCCTTTTCTTTAAATCATTTGTCCATTCTTGAGGGTCTACTATTTTCCGGAGTTGTCTACTGGAATTTTGTAAGCCTTTGTAACGCTCATCCATTGGTCGTAGTCCATCTTCATGTAGACCTCCATTCTCCTCTTCAGATGAAAAATCATCCCGTTGAATAGGGAGGACGTATTGCTGAAGCCTTCTTGTTGAGACATCTTATCCTGCACACACTAAATTAACTGAAAGAAAATCCCAAGACTTCATCTTGGATTAGCAGTCTGGGGAAAAATAGAAACTCTAAGTTGGTGTTGTACCAATTTAGATTTTAAGTGCAACGGAAAAATCTTCCAAAAAGATAATAATATTAGTTTGGAATTAAAAATTTTCCCCCCTGTCGATTGGTGGTTGCACCAAATCGAGGCGCCGCTCCGATACCACTTGTAAGACCGTTGGATTCGATAGAGGGGTGAATATCGATTCGATAAAGATGAGTATAAACGCAGCGAAACTAAAATAGACACAGTGTTTTTACTTCGTTCGGAGTCTGACTCCTACTCGAAGGCCCGTACTCGTGAGTACTTTCGTTGGGCAAGCACTATCAATTCGAATGAAGATTACAAATAAGTACAAGAATTGACGGAAATAAACTACCGACAAGAGAAGAAGAGTTAGACTTTAAGAAAGCGCTTTGTCGGAATAGCCTCGTGGCGTCGCAGGAGCGTAGAGAGACTAGAGTTTTCAGAAGACTGATGTTTTGAAGCTCCTACCAGGGCTTCTTTATATCTTGTCGCGCTGGATCCCTTCCGGCGCTCGAACGGACGTAGCTGCACGAACCATGATGCTCCACGTGGCGGCGACTCGGCTGGATGAAATTTGCCTTCAGGCGCCGGATCCCCGGCGCCGGATCCTCCAGCGCCGGACCTCGAGCGCCGGACCACCTTGTTTGAAAGCTCCTTTTCCGCAAAAGCAGGGGTTAGTCCGAGGCAAATATGTATCCTGTAAAACAGTTGTTAGCACAGTTAAAGTTCAATAGATGGATAAGAAAGAGTATGACTTAGATTCCGTCTTCCGAGGACCGGAATCTAGTCACGATCTCGACTTAGATATCCGAAATGGATCTAAGCCGGATCGACGCCTAATGTCCCCTTCCCGAGAACGCGTCCCAGTCCCTCCCCTCCGGTGACTTACCTCACTTACCGCCAGAGGCGGTCAGCCCGTCGACCGTCTGGACTTCTCGCCAGCGTCCGGTCAGCCCGTCGACCGCTTGGACTTCTCGCCAGCTATCGGCCTAGCTGGACTTCGTGCCTAAGCGTCCGGTCAGCCCGTCGACCCGCTTGGACTTCTCGCCAGCTATCCGGTCAGCCCGTCGACCTAGCTGGACTTTTCCTGCACACTTGATAAAAGTGTCAGACAACAACAAACCTAACTTAACCTGATTTGTCATTCATCAAAACCTGAGTTAGACCGTTAGTGCTAACCGCACCAATAGTTACTACGTCCCCCCCCCCCCCCCCCCCCCCCCCACTCAAGGAAAAGACTCGATTGCAGTTGACCATCCTCCAGTCGGGCCCATTATCTTAAGGTCAATCGGTCCTTCTTCTGAGCCATCAACATTTGCGCGACCTCCCTAATCGTCCAAGCCAACTCCTAGACCTTCGTCTTCTGTTTGCCCAACACCGCCAACGGGCCTTACTTTGGTCGCCATCTTACGGGGTGGTAAAGTTGAAAGGGGAATTGGTCGATGCCTGAACGAGTGCGAGAAGGCAACCAAGAGACTTCTCTATTTCTGAACGTGCAGACGTATATGCTCATAACGCGATTGTGGTAAGTTCTTAATTTTACTCCCTTTAATATCCAAAACTTCTTAATGTTGTTCTTTTCAGGTTTATTCTTCCGAGCTAAACCTAAGCCACTTAATGGTGGACTTGGAGAGAGATAACAAGATCCTAAGGGAGCATGTGGAGAAATTAGAACTCTCCGCATCTAAACTTAGCATTGAAATGGCTAAGTTGCAAAAAAAAAGTAGACTTTCAGGTCGAGCTATTATAATAAATGGAGAAGATTATAAGGGAGTCTAATAGCTAGTGGATTCTCACCAAGTGGATAAGAGAAAACTGGAATCCTATTACAAACTAGCGAAGCCGAGCTTCGAGCAGAAAGTACAATGAGAGCTAAGGAAATTTCTAACCTGGCACAAAAGACCGTCCAGCTGGAGGAACTGAAGGTTAATCATGCCTCGAGATCATCTTAGCGAGCCAAAGAACTATCAACCAAAAATATGTTGATCCTAGAGCAAGAACGAAACTTAGACATGCAGGAAGCCTAGCTGAAGTTAATGCAAGCCGAACTAAAATCTATAAAGTCTGAACTGGCTACTTATAAGGCTAGAGAAGATGAGTGTTTCGAGATTAGGTGAAAAGCCTATCTTGAATCTCGCAAGTTTAGCCTGAAATTTAGTGAGCACCATAAGGATGCTCACTTATGGAGCTGAAGGAGTAATCCAGCAACTTCATAAGGGTGGCTACCTATCGGCAGAGCCACCAAAATAATTTATAAATCACCATCAAATTCTAATAGGCCTCCCGAAAGACCTTTTAAGTAAACTCAATTGAATGTATAATATGATTATTTTTGTGCCTTGTGATTTATGAAGGGAGGAAATGGAACTCAAATGCAAAATATATATTGACTATTATTAAATTGTACCTATCTTTTTGTGCATTTTCACAATTTGTTGATGTCGCCTTTAGGCTTGTACAATGAGGTCCGAGTCGATGCCTTTTAAAAAGAAATATCTAGGGACTTGAAGACCAGGCAGTTATATGCATAAGCGTCCACGTTAATAATTAAGTCGGGCGTAATAGTTTGACTGGGCAGCACGATGAGAGACATCCAATGATATGGAGATAAGTTAGATGTGTAAGCGGTTATATTCATAATTTAGTCAAGCTAAATAATTATATCGGGCTAAATAAATACGCTCAGCAAAATAATTACGCTGACCGGAATAATCAGGCCGGGAGAAACAATTATGTCGAATGGAGTAATATGTCTAGGAGAAATAATAAGATAGAACGAAATAATTTTTCCGAATGGAGCATGAATTTGATATTTAGATGCGTGGACCAACACGTTTATAATTTTACCGACTAGCATAACTAGACCGTGCAAAATAGAGAAATAATTCTGCTATCATCCGAGCAGTCTGCACTAGGCGAGAAATTAACCCTGATAAAATGTGAATAAGATACATAAATGCGAGAGTAAACTTGGTTATAACCCGGTTAGACGGTTCGGGCGTTTAGAATATAGGCACAAGAGTCAACTCGCCTATAACTCGGTCGAACGACTCGGGAGATTAAGATAGGGCGTGAGAGCATGCTCGCATATAACCCAACCGAACGATTTTGGGAGTTCAGAATATGGGCACAAGAGTCAACTCGCTTATAACTCGGCCAAATGGCTCAAGCATTCAAAATATGGGTACAAGAGTTAACTCGCTTATAACCCAGTCAAATAGCTAGAGAGTTTAAGATAGGGAGTGAAAGCATACTCATTTATAACCCGGCTGAATGACTTCGAAAGTTTAGAATATGGGCACAAGAGTCAACTTGCATATAATCCGATCGAATGACTCGAGAGTTTGGAATATATAGGCGCAAGAGCAAGCTTTCGTATAACTTGGCTGGAAGGCTCGCGAGTCTAGGGCATGGCACGAGAGCATGCTCGCTTATAACTCAGCTGAACAGCTTGGTAGTTTGAAAAATAGGTGTGAGAGCATACTTGCTTATAACTCGACCAGATGACTTGGGAGTCTGGAATATATAGGCGTCAGAGTATGCTCGCTTATAACCCAGCTAAATGACTCGGAAGTCTAGAAGATAGGCGTGAGACCAAGCTCGCTTATAACCCAGTTGAACGACTCGGGAGTCTAGGACCTAGCATGAGAGCATGCTCACTTATAACCAGGTCGAACAGCTTGGGAATCTAGGACATGGCTCCAGAGTATGCTCACTTATAACTTGATCGGACAGCTCGGGAGTCTGAGACATGGTGCGAAAGTATGTTCACTTATAACCCGGCCGAACTGCTCAGGACTCTGGCCCATGGTGCAAGAACATGCTCGCTTATAACCCGACCGAACAACTCAGGAATCTAGAAGATAGGTGCAAGAGCATGTTTGCTTATAACCCAGCTAGACGACTCAGGAGTCTAGAAAATAGGGGCGAGAGTAAGCTTGCTTATAACCCAGCTGGACGGCCTAAGAGTCTAGAATATATAAGTGTTATAGCATGCTCGCTTATAACCCAACCAAACAGCTCAGAAGTCTGAAATATATAGGCACGAGAGCATGTTCTCTTATAACCCAATGGAACATCTTAGAAGTCTGAAATATATAGGCGAGAACATGCTACCTTATAACTCTATCGAACGGCTCGAGAGTGTAGGACATGATATAAAAGTATGCTCGCTTATAACTTGATCGAATTGCTTGGGAGGCTGGCACATGGTGAAAGATCATGCTCTCTTATAACCTGGTCGGACGACTCAGGAGGTTAGCACATGACACAAGATCATCCTCTCTTATAAAATGGTTGGGCGGCTCAGGAGTTTGGGACATGGTACGAGAGCATACTCGCTTATAACCCTGTTGAATAGCTTAGTAGTCTAGAAGATGTGCACGAGAGCATGCTCTCTTATAACCTAGTCGGACAACTTAGGAGTCTAGATGATAGGTATGAGAACAAACTCGCTTAAAACCCGGTCGAATGGCTTAGAAGTCTAGGATATAGCATGAGAGCATGCTCTCTTATAACCCGGCCGAACAACTCAAGAGTCTAGGACATGGCACGAGAGCATGCTCATTTATAATCTCGTTGAACGGCTCGAGAGTCTAGGACACAGCGCGAGAGCATGGTTGCCTTTAATCCGGCTAAGCAGCTTGGGAATCTAGAAGATAGGCGTGAGAACATGCTCGCTAATAACTCAACCGGATGGCTTGGGAGTCTGGAATATAGGCGCGAGAACAAGCTCACTTATAACCCGGTCAGATAGCCAAAGAGTCTGGAATATATAAGTGCGAGAGTATGCTCCCTTATAACCTGACCAAATGGCTCGAAAGTCTGCAACATGGCGCGGGAGAATGATTTCTTATAACCTGGTTGGACGGCTAGAAAGTTTGGGACATGGTGCGAGAGTATGCTCGCTTATAACCTAAATGAATGACTCAAGAGTCTGGGACATAGCGTGAGAGCATGCTCACTTATAACCCAACTAAATGGATCAGGAGTCTAGGTCACGACACTAGAGCATGTTCGCTTTTAACCTGGCTGAACGGCTTGGGAATCTGGAAGATATGTGCAAGAGCATGCTCGCTTATAACCCAGACAGATGGCTCGGGAGTCTAGAAGATAGGCGCGAGAGCAAGTTTTCTTATAACCCGACCAAATAGTTTAGGAATCGGGGGCATGGCACAAGAGCATACTCACTTATAACCCTGTCGAACAACTCGAGAGTCTGGGACATGGCGTGACAGCATGCTCGCTTATAACCAGTCGAATGGTTGGAAAGTTAAGAAGATAGGCGTGAGAGCATGCTTACTTATAACTCGGTCGGATGGCCCAAGAGTCTGGAATATATAGGTGCGAGAGTATGTTCACTTATAACTCGGCTGAACGATTAGGGAGTCTAGAAGATAGGCGTGAGAACAAGCTCGCTTATAAACCAGTCGAATGGCTGAGGAGTCGGGATATGGCATGAAAGTATACTCGCTTATAACCCGGTCGGACGGCTCGAAAGTTTGGGATATAGCACAAGAGCATACTCACTTATAACCCGATCAGATGGCTCGGGAGTCTAAGACATGACGCGAGAGCATGCTCGCTTATAACCTAGTCGAACGGCTCGGGAGTCTGGGACATGGCGCAAGAGCATACTCACTTATAACCCGACCGAATAACTTAGAAGTCTGAGACATGACATGAGAGCATAATTGCTTATAATCTAGCCGAACGGCTTGGGAATCTGGAAGATAGGCGCGAGAGCATGCTTGCTTATGATCCATCTTGATGGTTCGAGGGTCTAGAAGATAGGCACGAGAGCAAGCTCACTTATAACTTGTCCAAACAACTCAAGAGTCTGGTATATGGCACGAGAGCATGCTCGTTTATAACCCGACCGAACAACTCTGGAGTCTGGGACATAGTATGAGAGCATACTCGATTATAACCCAAGTGAATGGCTTAGGATTCTAGAATATATAGGCATGAGAGCATACTCGATTATAACCCGACAGGAGGCTCAGGAATCTAGGACATGTCATGAGAGCATGCTCGTTTATAACCAGTCGGTACAGCTTCGAAATCTGGGGCATGGCGTGAGAGCATGCTCATTTATAACCTGACCAAATGACTCGAGAGTCTGAAATATGGCGCGAGAGCATGCTAACTTATAATCCAGCCGAATGGCTCAAGAGTCCGAAAGTTATAGGCACGAGAGCAAGTTTGCTTATAATTTGGTCGAATGGCTCAAGAGTCTGGAATATAGGGCTTTTGAGATAAAATCACCTGCATTTTTATTAAGTGTAAATATTCAATGTGCTATATTAATACATTACAAGCGTACTCTTAGGTCCTATAGGGCTGCAGATGATTCACACTCCATGACCGCTCCAAGTTCTTTCCATCTGCGTCCTTGAGGTAGTAGGAGCTTGAGGCGAGCTTTTGTACTACCTTGTATGGCCCACCCCACTATGGCTTCAGTTTGTTGATGTCTCCAATCGGCTTGATCCGCTTCCAGACCAAGTCCTCCACTTGAAAAAAAAATCTCAGAATAACCCTTTTATTATAGTTTTGCTTCATCCTTTAGTGATATGTCATCAGCCGAGCAGCTGCCTTATCTCTAATCTCCTCTATTATATCAATCTCTATAAGGCACCGACCGACATTATCCTCATCGTATAGTTGTCTCTAATCGAACTCTACTCTCACTTCGATTGGGACAACTGCTTCACCACTATAAACAAGGCTGAAAGGAGTTATACCTTTCGCTTCTCATGGGATGGGGTGGTACGCCCACAACACACTAAGTAGTTCCTCAAGATAACTTCCTCCAACATGATCAAGCTTAGTTTTGAGTCCCCTAATGATTTTCATGTTGATGACTTTAGCTTGACTATTGCTCTGAGGATATTCTATAGATGTAAAAGCTTGTGAGATGTCATAACTCGAACACCATTCTCAAATTTTTTACCCTTAGAACTGCCTTCCATTGTCAGAGATGAGCTTGTATAGAATCCCAAACCGACAAATAATCTTCTGTCAGAGGAACTTGATAATCATCTGATTGATTATTTTGGCCAATGCCTCAGCTTCAACCCACTTGAAAAAATAATTTACAGCTACTAGAAAGAATTTTTTCTGAATGAGTGGCATAGGAAAGGACCCCCACAATGTTCATTCCCCATTAATCGAATGGGTAGGAGACAATCAAAGTATTCAACAATTTTGTACGATGGTGAGGAACATTTTGATGTTTCTGACATGATAAACAAGTTGATATCAATCGGGCGGAGTTGGCCTATAGAATGGGCCAGAAATATCCATCTAGCAAAATTTTTTGACCAAGCGATCGAGCGCCTGAATGACTTCCGCACGAATCTTGATGTACTTCTTATAAAATATACTGCACGTCATCTTGTCCAATGCACTTAAGTAAAGGGCAAAAAAAACCTTTTGTATAGATTATCCCCAATCAAAGTGAACCAATCGGTTCTCTTCTTCATCACACGTGCCTGTTCCCGGTCGGCTAGTAATATTCCTCGTTGAAGAAATAAGATTAAAGGCATTCTCTAATCACTTTGTAATTTCAGGTTGGTCTATCTCTCAATCAACAACATTTGCTCCACGAGCTTGTCCAGGGTCTATGGAACTATGGAGGAGGCCAACTTTGCTAAGTTATCTGCTTTCTGATTCTCTAATCAGGGAATTTTTTTGTAAAATGATCTCTTGAAATTCTGCCTTTAATTTCTCGAATGGCTCCGCATATAACTTGAGTCGTTCATTATTGATCTCAAAATTATCTGATAATTGCTGAGCGGTTAACTGAGAATCTGAGTAAATTAAAACCCGGGTGGCTCCTGCATGCCTTGCAGCCTGCAGGCATACTTTCAATGCTTCATATTCTGCCTCATTATTGGAAGCTCGGTAATTTAGCCAGATAGACAATTGCATCTTGTCCACCCTGGGTGATATCATCAGAATTCCCACTCTGCTAAATTGTCGGTGGATGATTCATCTATATATATCTTTCAGGTTTCTTCCTGCTTTGGTTTTGAATCTTCGATATAAAATCAACTAAGGTTTGAGCTTTGATAGCCGCTCAGGGCTAATATTATATATCATATTCACTAAACTTCGTGGTTCATTTGATCAACCACCCTGAAACTTCTGGGTTAATGTGTACTCGACCTAACGTATTGTTGGTTAATATGATGATTGGGTGAGAGAGAAAATAATGGCATAACCTTCAAGTAGCTAAAACCAATCCATAAGCCAACTTCTTGAGTGTAGTGTAGCGACACTCAACATCCTTTAATAAATAACTTAAGAAATATATAGGTTGCTTCTCTTTCCCCTCTTATCTTACTAACAATGATCTGACAGTATCCTCAGTAGCAGACAAGTATACCCATAAAAGTTCACCTACTATTGGTTTAGCAAGCGCTACAGGGTGGACAAATACTTTTTCAATTCTTCGAATGCCTAGTCAAATTTGGTGTCCCACTGAAATTTGGTAGTCCAATGAAGTATCTTGAAGAATGGTAAACTCTGATCAACTGATCTTGATATAAAGTGAGATAATATCGTGATCTGTCCGGGTGCAACAGAAGCATCCCCAGACGTGACAAGAGGAAAATTGTAATAATATCACTCAGGGGATATTGGGATGATCACTGGAGGTCCGATCGACGGAGACTCCAATCGGGCGAGGAAGTCGCACACCCGCCAACTAGAGATCCACGTCGTTGGCTGCAGCCAGGATCAAGCACAAGGGTCTGAGATTAGTTTTGTGTAAAATACCGAAAAATAGGCGAATATTAATAAGGAAATTTTCTGGAATTTTTGGAAATTTTTCGGGAATTTTTCGGAACTCGTATGGACAAGTTAACGAGGATAAAATTTGGGTTCCCGAAAAGGCCTGTTTAGGCTACCCATTTAAGTGAGGAATTGTTTATTTTATAAATTCCTTTTTCTTATTTCTTTTCCTTTATTTTCTCTCTTCCTCGCCGTTTCCTTCTCTTTGCCCGCGCCTGCTCACCCGAACCCTAACCGCCGGCCACGGCGATTTTTCTTCCTCCCCTTCCATTTCTTCTTCTTCCCAAGATACCGCCGACCATAGGAGCCCTAGCGCCGACCTTCTGCCCGCGACGCTGGTCTCTCCTCTGTGCTCTAGCCTTGATTCACTGCCGACCTCTCCTCTACCCGCCGCCGCTATGCCCTAGCCGAAAGCCGACGGACACGGTTCCATCTCTCTCCAGCGGCCATTTTGTCGTTGTCCTTGCTATGCCCTAGCGCCGGCAGCCGACCACAGTGCCCTAGCCTTCCTTCTGCCACAGCCGCCACAGGGAGCAGTGACGCCGCCTTTCCTCTTCTTCCTGTCCAAGCGCCGGTGAAGTGCAAGCACAATCGAGCAAAGCCTTCACATTTCTCTAGCGCCATCCTCCTTCCCTCTGTGCTGCCGAGCCGACTCTCACAGCCCACTTTCGTGCCCTAGTTGGGTGTACTGCCGCCGCTGCTCCTCTGCACAGTGTCGCCGTCGTTCGCCCTATTGTCGGCCAGCCGAACCCTAGATCGTTGCTTGCTCACCTGGGCCCTAGTTCCCTAATGCTGAAGCCTCTAACTCGTGCCCTAGCAGTGAAGTCACTTGTTCTAATTCAAGTAGCAACCATCTCTTGTAGTTGGATCATGTGCTAATTGTTTTTGGTTTCTGGCAGCAAGGTTTTCAATTGTATCAATTGGAAATTCTTCGACCTTGGATTTAAAAGTGATACATCCAGATTTAGGTGAGTTTAGAGGTGATTCCATTCTACATTGAATTTCATTAATAGTAATGGATAGTACCAGTTGATTAGTTGATATTAGATTGATAAATGTATTTGTTGTATTCCATTTGGATAAGTTAATTGATGATCCAATTGAGGTTTATAAATTGGGTTTGTATTTAAGTTAGATTTCAGGGATTCGATTTAGCTAATTAATTTGTATATAATTAGCTAAACCTGTATGTCGTATTGATACAGGACTTTGACGCGAGACGAGTATCTCGGAGTCGGAATTGGACTTTTCTTTTATCGGAGGCGGGTACTTTTGACTTATTGTCTTTGATATGCTTAGTAATGAAATTAACAATTTGCATTAATTGTGTTTTCTTATTTGTTTCGGTTAATCACTGCCTGATACATGTTACCTGCTTGATTGATTGTTTGTTTGCATTTCGTATTGATACCTATCTGATTTCACATGCTCATGGGTAGTGATATAACCATGTTTTACCATGTCAGGACCTAGGTTTGATACCTTATTTGATCAGTATACCTTGATATGATTTATTTACTTTGGTGCACATTATCATATGTCCAAAGATTGATTAGCATATTACCATGCTTAGTGACATGCACCATTCGCATGATTGCATGCTGTGTGAGAGATTGCTCCATTATTGTCGAGCACTTTGCCAGTTTTCATCACTGTTCGGTGCTCCGTTGTGACGCTCATGGGTAGCGTGACACAGCGTGGTAGCACGTCAGTTTGACTCTTCCGGTGCTCCGTTGATCCGCTCATGGGTAGTGTGACGCAGCGTGTAGCACGTTAGAGATTCCTCCCCGTCATAGTGTACCGGGAGATGAGAGCATTGCGCTCCCCCATTTATGATTTGGAGTAGGAGTATGTATGTACTCCGACAGCATCCCGTCCACTCGATCACTCATCAGGAGTAGTGATGCAGAGTGCACGGTTGTCACAGCCCTACCCACTCGGTCCCACTTTTGTTATGAGTTGGCTGACTGGCGTCAGGGGTGACCATGGCATTGGCATCATATGCATGATGCATTTATTGATTGTATTTGTGTTTGCTGCATTTATATGCTGCATATTGTTTGGATACCTATGTTTGACATGCATACAGGATTTCCCTATCACTCGGACTGTTTGTCCTTATACCCAGGTCCTGGTTAGTACAGTTTCTCTCCTGTTTTACTTCGATTTGCATTTACCTTTATTTTATCAGGAGACTGTACGTATGATTATTGCTAGGTGTTATTTCTTTACTTTGCATATCAATTGTACCTGCTGAGTGTTGGACTCACCCCGCCTCCATTGTTGTTATATTTCAGGATGATGCTGTCAGGAGAGAGTTCTAGTTACTGGTCCCCTGAAGACCCGAAGACTTACGGATCTACTGGTTTTGTTTGTTTTCTTTTTGACTATGTTATAGACTTAGTTTGTTTAGATACTTGGACTTTGTATGGATTTTGAGATGTTGATGGATTTTTGGTATGATTTGGATTTTATTCTACTACATGCCTGCTTGGACGGCAGAAGAGGTGAGTTAGTCGGATTTGAGCTTTACGAGTGTAGTGGAGTAGGGTGGATTTCGAGTCAGAGTACGATGGTTTTTGTTTACTATTATATTAACTGCGTGGTGATTGTTGTTATTTATTGTTATTATTCCAGCCGCCTGTGGCTGAGGTATGTGAGGATGTAGAAAAGTTTCAGATTGTCCACCGTACAGGGGAGATGCTGCCGAAATTTTCTCGGACAAGGACTCCTCTGGGGCGTGACAATTTAGTGGTATCAGAGCTTAAGTTATACGATCTTTTGTTTTCGTATTTTGGATGTTTGGGATAACCTGATACCAATTTATTTACTTGGTATTAGAGCGCCAAGTTTGGCGATACTTGTTGGATGTTTGTATTTTGGATTTTCGGGATTTATCTGATACCAATTTATTTGGTATCAGAGCGGGTTATGATACCTACTTTTGGTGTTCTGGAGATTTATCGGATACCTGTTGTTGGTATTCTGGATATTTGGGTTAGCCAGGTTTGCGAGTCAAACTGGGCATTTTCGGATTTTCGATATGGTTATGTTTCGGATTTCTGTTTTGGATTATATGGATTTCTGACGATTTTCTCGTTCGGAATTTTGAGGTCAGAAGTTGGGGGATTGGACAGCGACGGAACATCTCCAGACGACATATAGGTATGATGTTTAATTTGATAGTTATGACATGTATTAGCACTCTATCTTTAGTACCTGTCTGATTGTTGTAGCCTATATTACATGTGATGGGTTAGCCATTGATCTTGGTCGACCCTAATAGAGATCAAGGATTATAGTCTCTGGTGATTTTTCATATCATACCATCAGTAGTTTTAGCTTCTGTTACTACTAGTAGGAGATGGAGGCACATACAAGCCTCTACTATTGTTAGCTGGGTAGTGGATGATACCTACATATTCCTGTTGACTTAGTAAGTAGAGTTTTTTTATACTCATATCTTTTGGATATTAGGGTATCCGATACGATGAAAATTGGTAATTTGGGGAGTTATCAGTTTTGATCATTGTTGAGAATGATTTGAGGTTGAGGAATATTGTGAGATCAGATATTGTGATGTGTTGATTTTTAATGATTTATGAGAGTAAATGTTATGTGGTTGTCTGATGATCTATTACTAAATATTTGTTTGGATGATCTATTAGTGGATAATTATTTTGATGATCTATTATTTGGGTTGTTGTTGATGGTGACATAGTGAGTGTCATGTATGATATTCACAGGTTTGATGTTTATAATTGGTGATCAGATTATAAATCAGGTGCTAGAGAGTTTATGGTTTAGAGTGCCTATGAGATTTTAATAAATCTGGTTAGTTGTGGTTAGTTAACAGGATGATAAAATTGATGTTTACTTCCTCTGATATTGGACTATGTTGATAAATAATGATTTGATGTTTTGAATGTTAACTTGCTCTCATGGGGAGTAGAGACTTATTCATCTGATATTATGTGGGCTGATATTTTTGAGGATAAAAAAAATGAGAGTGTCTTGATGTTCTTGAATTCTGACTTTATCTTTTGGGTCGTATACCTTTATACATATAATTATTGTGGGTTTCTAATAGATTATACCCCGAGTGGTTAGACATACATGTCTGATTGTTTATTGGAGGTATTTGTCAATTAAAAACTATGTTGTGGAATGTGCACATATGTTTGAGTGTTTTATTGGATGTATCTTATCGATCTAATCTGAGTTGTGATATGTGCAGATGTGTTGGGTGTAATATTTGAGGTATCTTGTTTATTATATGATTGTTTTGAGAGTATACTTGTGTCGATTATGATTTGTTGGAAGTATTACGTTGATTATACTCTTGGCATAGGTGAACATATGTCAGGTGAGTGTTGTTGAGGTGTATTATTGATTATACCTATGTTGATATATGCACACGGGTTTGATAGGTATTGTTGGAGGTATCACACTGATTTATACTTGTGTGTGAGTTTGATGTATAATAATTGGAGGATTATGTTGATCATACATATGTTGTGTGAGCAAGTGTGCCAGGTGTATTGTTGGTAGCAGCATGATTCTACTTATGATGAATGCAGGATGTAGAGTGTCTGCATTATGTTATTGGTTGTATAACCCTGTCAATTAATTCTTCTATTAGTGGGTGACCAACCCACTAGGATGATGATAGAGTTGACTATAGATTTGATTTGTTTACTAGGTTGTTTATACCTTTGGCTGCCTACAGTGATATGTGGTTGAGTGATCTCGTGCAGCCTCTAGTTGGATAGTTAGGTGCCTTGGACACTTATGGATCGTTTGTGGTGGAGCGGAGCTCCCACATATACATATTTCGGATTGTTTGTAGCGGAGCATTGCTCCCATATCTATTGCAGATACATGTTATGGATTATTGTAGTGGAGTGTTATTCCTACATATTGAGGATTTCTTGGGGTAGAGCGTTGCTCCCACATATGTGGTGTTTTCTGTGATGGAGCGTTGCTCTCACACGGGTGGATCTATTCTTGGTGATTTGTATTGTTGGTGATTATATTTCAGACTTATTGTCAGGGATCTTATGGTTAGAAATGTCTGTGATACGGACATTATGGGTCATGATTTTACCACTAGGGCTTGCGGAGCCTTAGATGTTTTCATGGACAAGATGATTTGGGTATCCCTAGGATATTGGATCATAATTCGTTATCGTTATTGATGATGTGGTGTTTTATTCCTGATATGAGGTGTATCACGTACACTATCTTTGCATAGTTCTAGAGATGTTTCGACTGAAACGTCTAGATGTGAAGATCAGTAGTGCGTATTTTGGTTGTCTTCTGTGAGATGTTTGAGACACACGGTCATCAGTAGGAGTATACCGTGGTTCCACAGGAGATCGAGGTTGTTACCGTTGGGAGTAGACGGAGTCTATAGAAGAGGCTCGCAACTTCCTTTGTTTGGCTCGATATTTCCGTAGATACGTTGAGGGTTTCTCTCAGATAGCTATGTCACTGACACGCCTGACCTGGAAATACGTGAAGTTCACTTGGACTAAGGATGACAAGACCAGCTTCTAGGAGCTGAACCGGAGATTAGTGTCGGCTCCGATTTTGGTTTTACCTTCTGGAGAGGACGGATATGTCCTCTACACCGACGCATCTAATCAAGGTTTGAGCGCTGTTCTGATGCAGCACGGCAGGGTAGTTTCCTACTTCTCGGTAGTTGAAGGAGCATGAAGAGAACAACCTAGTACATGACTTGTGGCTGGCCGCCATTATTTTTGCCTTGAAGATTTGGCAGTGTTATCTGAACGGTGTTACATTTGAGATTTTCACTGACCATAAGAGTCTCAAATATCTGTTCACTTAGAAAGAAACTTAATCTCCGACTGAGGAGATGGAGGAAGTTCCTGAAGGATTATGATTGTACCATTAGCTATCACCCGGGGAGAGCTAATGAGGTTGTCGAAGCGCTTAGCAGGAAGTCCAGAGGGACTTTAGCTTGCCACCGAGTTGTGGTCACAGACTTGATTTAAGGTTCCTCCGATTTGGGCCTTGAGGGGTAAGGACAGACAGAGCAGGGTACTCTGGTTACCATGGTTGCTCAGTCGTCGATCAGGACGAGGATCCGAGAGGCCCAGGCTGTTGATCAGTATTTGTAGTTTATTTGCAGCCAGATAGTTTCCGGGTAGCAGACCGAGTTCACACGAGATGAGGAGGGTATTATATACTTCCGAGACAGATTATGCGTACCTCAGTCTCATCCGGTCTTACAGGAGCTACTTCAGGAAGCTCATCGCTTTCGATTTGCTGTCCACCTAGGCGGTACCCATATGTACCAAGATTTGAGGTGTTTCTATTGGTGGAACGACATGAAAGACGACATGAAGGAAGACATCGTGGATTTTGTAGCTAGATATCTTGTCTGTCAGCAAGTGAAGGCTGAGCATCAGCGATCTGTCAGGTTACTTCAGTGGATTCCTATTCCTGAGTGGAAATAGGAACATATCACATTACCATGGACTTTGTGGTAGGTTTGCCGAGGACACGACGATGCCATGACGCGATTTGGGTAATCGTTGACCGATTAACCAAATCCGCGCACTCGTTAGCGATCCGGAAGACTGATTTCCTGGATCGATTGGTAGATCTATTTTGCCGGGAGATCATCATATCACGTGGTGGTTCGTTGACTATTATTTCAGATAGAGACCCCCGGTTCACATCTCGTTTCTGGCAGACTCTACAGCAGGCCTTGGGCACCCCGCTCCGATTCAGTACAGCTTTCCATCCTCAGACAGATGGATAGTCAGAGCGGACCATTTAGACTATAGAGGACTTGTTGAGACCTTGTGTATTGGATTTTGGAGGCAGTGGGGAGGACTATTTGTCATTGGTAGAGTTCGCTTACAACAACAGCTTTCATTCGGTTATCCAGATGACACCGTTTTGAAGCGTTGTATGGTAGGCCTTGTCGGACACCCACCCTCTGGGATGAGGTTGGGGATGCCCAGTTGTTGAGACCTCATAGAGCTCAGCATAAGGCAGAGTTGGTCCGTACTATCAGACAGAGGATGTCAGAGGGATAAGACTGCCAGAAGAGTTATGCTGACCGGAGTCGGAGACTCTTAGAGTTCTCTATTTGCGATAATGTATTTCTGCGAGTTTCAACCGCAAAAGGGGTGAAGAGATTTGGCTTCAGAGGAAAGCTAGCTCCACGATACATTGGACCTTTCTAGATCTCGGAAAGGATTGGAGTGGTAGCTTACCGGTTGGCACTACCACCGTCCCTGTCAGGCGTTCACGATGTATTTCACGTATCGAGGCTGAGGAGATATGTGCCCGATTCGACGCATGTGCTGGCAGATATTCCAGTTCTAGTTCAGCTTGACATTACATATGAGGAGGTTCCGGTACGGATTCTCGACCGGAAAGAGCGTTAGTTGCGGAACAAGACTGTCCGGCTGGTTAAAGTCGGATGACAGCATCATTCGGACGAGGAGGCTACTTGGGAGCTCGAGGATATGATCCGAGCTCGATATCCCCACCTTTTCACTCGAGGTATGTGATTTATTTACCGTTCAGCATTTATACTCTATATCTGTTATTAGTACTTGCTGATGGTAGATAACGAAATTTGGGGATCAAATTTTTATTAGTGGGGGAGAATGTAAAATACCGGAAAATAGGCGAATATTAATAAGAAAATTTTCTGGAATTTTTGGAAATTTTTCGGGAATTTTTCGGAACTCGTATGGACAAGTTAACGAGGATAAAATTTGGGTTCCCGAAAAGGCCTGTTTAGGCTACCAATTTAAGTGAGGAATTGTTTATTTTATAAATTCCTTTTTCTTATTTCTTTTCCTTTATTTTCTCTCTTCCTCGCCGTTTCCTTCTCTTCGCCCGCGCCTGCTCACCCGAACCCTAACCGCCAGCCACGGCGATTTTTCTTCCTCCCCTTCCATTTCTTCTTCTTCCCGAGATACCGCCGACCATAGGAGCCCTAGCGCCGACCTTCTGCCCGCGACGCTGGTCTCTCCTCTGTGCTCTAGCCTTGATTCACTGCCGACCTCTCCTCTACCCGCCGCCGCTGTGCCCTAGCCGGAAGCCGACGGCCACGGTTCCATCTCTCTCCAGCGGCCATTTTGTTGTTGTCCTTGCTATGCCCTAGCGCCGGCAGCCGACCACAGTGCCCTAGCCTTCCTTCTGCCGCAGCCGCCACAGGGAGCAGTGACGCCGCCTTTCCTCTTCTTCCTGTCCAAGCGCCGGTGAAGTGCAAGCACAATCGAGCAAAGCCTTCACATTTCTCTAGCGCCATCCTCCTTCCCTCTGTGCTGCCGAGCCGACTCTCACAGCCCACTTTCGTGCCCTAGTTGGGTGTACTGCCGCCGCTGCTCCTCTGCACAGTGCTGCCGTCGTTCGCCCTATTGTCGGCCAGCCGAACCCTAGATCGTTGCTTGCTCACCTGGGCCCTAGTTCCCTAATGCTGAAGCCTCTAACTCATGCCCTAGCAGTGAAGTCACTTGTTCTAATTCCAGTAGCAACCATCTCTTGTAGTTGGATCATGTGCTAATTGTTTTTGGTTTCTGGCAGCAAGGTTTTCAGTTGTATCAATTGGAAATTCTTCGACCTTGGATTTAAAAGTGATACATCCAGATTTAGGTGAGTTTAGAGGTGATTCCATTCTACATTGAATTTCATTAATAGTAATGGATAGTACCAATTGATTAGTTGATATTAGATTGATAAATGTATTTGTTGTATTCCATTTGGATAAGTTAATTGATGATCCAATTGAGGTTTATAAATTGGGTTTGTATTTAAGTTAGATTTCAGGGATTCGATTTAGCTAATTAATTTGTATATAATTAGCTAAACCTGTATGTCGTATTGATACAGCACTTTGACGCGAGACGAGTATCTCGGAGTCGGAATTGGACTTTTCTTTTATCGGAGGCGGGTACTTTTGACTTATTGTCTTTGATATGCTTAGTAATGAAATTAACAATTTGCATTAATTGTGTTTTCTTATTTGTTTCGGTTAATCACTGCCCGATACATGTTACCTGCTTGATTGATTGTTTGTTTGCATTTCGTATTGATACCTATCTGATTTCACATGCTCATGGGTAGTGATATAACCATGTTTTACCATGTCAGGACCTAGGTTTGATACCTTATTTGATCAGTATACCTTGATATGATTTATTTACTTTGGTGCACATTATCATATGTCCAGAGATTTATTAGCATATTACCATGCTTAGTGACATGCACCATTCGCATGATTGCATGCTGTGTGAGAGATTGCTCCATTATTGTCGAGCACTTTGCCAGTTTTCATCACTGTTCGGTGCTCCGTTGTGACGCTCATGGGTAGCGTGACACAGCGTGGTAGCACGTCAGTTTGACTCTTCCGGTGCTCCGTTGATCCGCTCATGGGTAGTGTGACGCAGCGTGTAGCACGTTAGAGATTCCTCCCCGTCATAGTGTACCGGGAGATGAGAGCATTGCGCTCCCCCATTTATGATTTGGAGTAGGAGTATGTATGTACTCCGACAGCATCCCGTCCACTCGATCACTCATCAGGAGTAGTGATGCAGAGTGCACGGTTGTCACAGCCCTACCCACTCGATCCCACTTTTGTTATGAGTTGGCTGACTGGCGTCAGAGGTGACCATGACATTGGCATCATATGCATGATGCATTTATTGATTGTATTTGGGTTTGCTACATTTATATGCTGCATATTGTTTGGATACCTATGTTTGACATGCATACAGGATTTCCCTATCACTCGGACTGTTTGTCCTTATACCCAGGTCCTGGTTAGTACAGTTTTTCTCCTGTTTTACTTCGATTTGCATTTACCTTTATTTTATCAGGAGACTGTACGTATGATTAGTGCTAGGTGTTATTTCTTTACTTTGCATATCAATTGTACCTGCTGAGTGTTGGACTCACCCCGCCTCCATTGTTGTTATATTTCAGGATGATGCTGTCAGGAGAGAGTTCTAGTTGCTGGTCCCCTGAAGACCCGAAGACTTACGGATCTACTGGTTTTGTTTGTTTTCTTTTTGACTATGTTATAGACTTGGTTTGTTTGGATACTTGGACTTTGTATGGATTTTGAGATGTTGATGGATTTTTGGTATGATTTGGATTTTATTCTACTACATGCCTGCCTGGACGGCAGAAGAGGTGAGTTAGTCGGATTTGAGCTTTACGAGTGTAGTGGAGTAGGGTGGATTTCGAGTCAGAGTACGATGGTTTTTGTTTACTATTATTAACTGCGTGGTTGTGACAGCCAGAGGCTGAATAAATTATATTAACTGCGTGGTGATTGTTGTTATTTATTGTTATTATTCCAGCCGCCTGTGGCTGAGGTATGTGAGGATGTAGAAAAGTTTCAGATTATCCACCGTACAGGGGAGATGCTGCCGAAATTTTCTCGGGCAGGGACTCCTCTGGGGCGTGACATTTTGTGCTTAAGGATTTAGAGAGAGTAGAAGTGCCTTGTGATGATGTTTTAATAATCAAGGCTGTTATAGTCAATTATAATATATATCGTACCTTTGTTGATACCGGTAACTCAATCAACATCATCTTCAAGGAGGTTTTTAAGCAACTATAGATAGATAAGAGTAAGCTCCAGCCCATGATGACGCAACTATACGACTTCACTGGCAATGAGGCTCAGCCATTCGGCTAGATTAAGTTGATCATATCCTTAGGGGAGGAGCCCCTAATGAGAACGCGTTGATCGACTTTTATTATAGGCGATGCGCCCTCAGCATACAACATTATTTTGGGTTGGCTGACTCTAAATAAATTTCAAGTAGTTGTTTCAACTTTCTACTAGAAAATAAAATTCTCCGTAAACGACAAGGTAGGGGAAGTTAGAGGTAACCAACTAGTAGCACATAAGTGTTACGTTGATATTATCAAAACTAAAGCTAATACTGTCCGGAATAGCTAACAGCTGGAAGTTAACACCATTCGAGAGGCACCCCCGACTTTGTCTATGAAGAGAAATAATAAGTGCAAATTCGATAGGCCAATCAGAGGCTACTACTAAAATAGCAACAGACTTATCTTGGGAGTTTAAAGTAGAGCTGGTTGCATGTTTAACACACAATAATGATGTCTTTGCTTGGGAGCCCAAGGAAATCACTGGCATATTGCCAATTATACCAAATTTAATCGTGTTTGAAAGCGGTGGAGATGACACGTTGAGTAGGTGGCACTACTATTAACCTAGAGAAGACCTCGAACTAGAGAAAAGGTTGAGGACTAGAGCGAAAAGGGGCTCAAAATACCTTCTTCCTCTTTGTGCACACAAAAAAGCAAGCCAACAAAATGTTATAACAAGAACTAGGGAAGATGTCTCTAGCACAGGCACTCTGATGCTCAAATCAGTATGGTGGCCGAGCGGAGAAAATGGAGTAGTAGTTTTCTAGTAAAATATGTATGCATGCATGTGTGAGTGCCTGAGCGTACCTAGCCAATGGAGAGGACCTCCCTTTTAATATCACCTCTTATAACCTTCATAATAATGAGGCGAGAAGGAATACTCGGTGTCAAAAGATGTCAGATAATGGAAGGTGTACAGTCTGGAATATGTACAGTTAGCATCCGAAGAATCTTCTATTACATGTGTGTGAATGGTCTCGTGTAAACACTGCAATAATGATAGAAACTAAGCAGCCACCCTCATAAGAAGGTTCCATTACATGTATATGTCAGACATCGGAATATTTCCTAACGAATAGCTATTATTTTCTGATAGGTTATTGTGATTCTTTGACAATGTGGTCTCCTGAGGAAGTCCGACCGGATCTTTATTCAACCGATTGCATATTATATTGGCATATATAAGCAAAAGGGTACTAAGTCCCGTAAGGTCGTCCATCCCTTGAGTCGCTCGGCTATATACTATGTGATGTTGGGGATCTGATATTGAAGTAGCAAGGAGCCAAGTCCCATAGACTCGACCGGTCATATGTTAGGATACTTGCCTCTGAAGGATGGGGAACTGAATCTCAAGAGATTCGATCGCTACTTTAAGCAGATCGTCCGTATGGTAGGAGACTTGCCTTTGAAGTGATAACCCGAGATCTAGAAGTTCGGCCAAGTCTATAATGAGAATTGTCTTATACATTTATCTTGGCAATGAGTGGAGCAACAAGCTCCCTAAGTCTGATCGGCTTAAGGGCCGACCATTCATATGTTGAAAGACTTGTACCATGAGAATGAGAAGCTGGGTCCTCTGAATCCAGCATGACTTATGATCGATTGGATGTGTGGTAGGTCGGTCATCCCTTAAACTTAATCGGCTATTGGTTGATTGAATATATAATAGGTGTCTTAGTACATGAATGAAGTGCTAGGTCCCTTAGGGTCCGACCTACTCTTTGATCGATCATCCTCGTACAAAAGATTTTAGCGTTGAACAAGAAGCAATAGTCCTTTTGAAAGTGATCTATTGGCTACCATCTCCCCTTAAGTCCACTTGTAACATTCCGTATCATTAGTTATATTAGTTGGCTAAAATTAATAGTTATCCGGTCATGTTTTAATTTATCCAGCTTTAGTTATTTCTCTTTATTTGGATCCAAGGCGATAAATGAGTTCGTAAGCAAATTTATTGTTCCAATGGGTAAGAATTTATTTATGTTATTTATTTATTTATTTTAGTTGACATAGTATATGATTCTTGCGATGATTAGCTCCTTCTTAAGGAAGTTTTTTTTTCAATCATTAAAATAAATAAAAAATATTTCATTCAGACGATCAATAGTTTTAGGTCTACTCTTTACCAGAAAAAAAAATCTCCTATGACATACCGCAATCAAGATTCAAACCTTACATCCCTTGATATCCATTAAAGAATTTACCTTGTACCATTACCTCAGTGATAAAAATTTATTTATGTTCTTTCAATTAATTAAATACATAAACTTAAATAACTTGTTAAATTAAATAAATAACTTAAATATATTTGTCTTAGATTTTTTAATATTTATGAATAGTAATTATAAATTATTTATAAATAATATTCACGAACAAAACTTATAAATTATATTCATCAATGCAATTTTTATCAAATAATAAATAAATTTATATTATCAAACTAAACAATCAAGCAAATAAACTTAAAAACATAAAAATTTTAAATAATTAAATAAACTTAAACAACTAAACTTATTGGAAAACCAATCAAGTCAAATTTAAAATACTATTTCAAGGACTTAGAGCATCCGTAATACTAATTCGTTATAATATCCACCACCTCATCAAAAAAACATGGAACTCATTGTCGCATACTTATTATAACAATATTTCTCTTTCACTCACATCCCTTTTAATATTAACATTCATTATTTATGGGCTCCACCGTCCACTCACTCATCTCGTTTACTATTTTTTAAATAATATTAAAAATTTTACAATTTAAAAATAAAATAAAATGAGAGAGAGTGTCAAGGGCTGTAAATGAACCAAGCGTTCGTGAACAAGTTTGGTATTCGGTTTGATAAGAGCTTATTTATGTTCGTTCAATATACATAAGATTAATTAAACAAACAAACTTGAACAGCTTGTTAAGCTAAACAAACAAGTTTGAAAACATATGTGTTCAGCTCGTTAACGTTCGTGAACAATGTTCAGAAACCATATTTATTAATAAAACTCTTTTCAATATGTTAAATAAATAATAAATAAATAAATAAATTTAAATTATCAATCTTAATAACCAATCAAACAATTAAAAGTTTCAAACAATCAAATAAGTTTGAATTGAGAGTTTGATAACATCTAAAT
Organism: Zingiber officinale; assembly: GCF_018446385.1. Lineage (NCBI taxonomy): Eukaryota > Viridiplantae > Streptophyta > Magnoliopsida > Zingiberales > Zingiberaceae > Zingiber > Zingiber officinale. The sequence continues at coordinate 79,247,079 of NC_055997.1, read as the reverse complement.
GAACCAAACTCGAACCAAGCTCAAGCCAAGCTCGAACCAAGCTCAAGCCAAGCTTGAATTGAGAGTTTGATAACATCTAAACGAACCAAGCTCAAGCCAAGTTTCAAACAAGCTCAAACTCAAAAAAAAAAAATAATAAACCAAACCAAGATTGAACACTCATTTCAAAAGTTTGGTTCATTTTAAGATCGGCTCGGCTCGATTATCTTATCAAACAAGCTTGAACACCCCAAAACTCAGCTCGGCTTGTTTACAACCTTAAGAGTGTGTTCAAAGATGTTCAAACCTTTGACCAATCTCTCTCTTGTGTGAAAAGGAGATGTTAAATAAACATTATAATATCTATTTAACATCCCATTATGGATACTCTTATTCATTTTATACTCAATTTAACTACTCAATTTAACTGGGTCATTATCAAATAAATTTGAATATCACAAAATTTAAAATTTGATTCACTTGTTTGCAATCCTGCGACGAAAAAAAATCTCAGAAAACCAAATAATACCAAAATCCTTCTGGAATTTCAATCTATATATTTTAAAAGTACAAAAAATATCACAATATATAGTTTGTTTGAAATCTATTATCCACGTGGAATTCCAACCAACCGACAGATGTAAACAAATTTTACTGATTTGGCATTCTACAACATCACTACCAGGCCACCAACTTGTACAAATATTTTTGACCTGAAACACTTATTTAAAGAACCACATCTACAAAAGCAAATTACAAATAGCATAGAATTTTAAGATATTTTTCAATCCAATTTTGTTAACACAGATCTACACAATAAAATGGCTTCCTCGTACTGGTAAATAACAAAAGAACATGTCCACTGCACACAAATTGTTAAGGTTATTTAGTACCAGCAGCACTTCCTATATAACTCACAAAGGAACTATTGCATGAAGGTAGAAGAAATGAGGCACGATTACCTTACAATAACTTGACTTGGGAAGAAGGAAATGCAAGTGTTGAACCCTAAGCGGCCATTCCGACTCATTAAAACGGCTATGTTAGCAACCAACCCCAATTGGTTTCCCCAGCTTATAGACTTATTTATATTTACTTCACGAAGAAAATGGCAACCGATGACTCGATGTGGGGCACCGAGACAACAATGAGGTTGTAAACTTTTCAAGTTAATGTTCATTCTTCACGCGTGATTTTAGAATTCCAGGTTTTGGAGGAGAAGCTAATACTCTGGCCATGGAATTAGCCCTCGAAGATGGTGACGTATGATTCTGGCTCGCATTCATCAGGCTCGAACCATCACCTCCATTAGAGCAAGGTGTTAAAGAACCATCACTTTTCTCTCGTTTGCATAATCCCATCGCTTTAACGACGTACGAATCGTCATGTAGCTCAAAGGGAGTACTGCAGTTTAAAGTTACTACCAAGTCAGTGAAGGAGAGAATGGTGGATATGATCTAAATTTTGAAATGGGTCAAGGAGAATATTGCAGCGAGCAATATCTCCAAATCAAACAGCTGGTTTGTATCATTTGATAATCATCATTAATATTGCATTTTTTTACTTGAGAACACCAAAAATATAACAATGGGAAATCTAGGTTTTTACTGAGAAAGCAGGCTGTAAGATAATGCTCAGTATCATAGACGTCAAAGAGAGAATATAAAAGAGTTACCTGTTGAAGTCAAAATGTACAAGCTGCATGTCTTCTGATATTTCTACCTCAACCATAGCATGTGGACGAGTCTGTTGGTCATCATTTAAAAGAAAATATTAACTTATCATGTGGCTAAATTGCATTAGCAGTTCCTAAGAACTTTGAGCCTCCGGTTTAGGGTTTCATAAGTGACCAAATATGCATGCATGATCTAACATTAGATCACATAAGCGACCAAATGTTACAAATGTAGTGTATTCTAGAAATTTAAACAATATCCTTTTATATAAGAATTCAAAATTGATAATTAAGCTTTGATATTGATGACTAACAAATTGAAAGGGTAGGAGAAGCATTACAAATTCATATCAGCAACTTGAGAAACCAAATTGCTTGCATCTATTATTATTACATGTCAATAAACCGCAGTAGACTAGTTTTTGTTACCAAATATAAGCAAGCATCTCAAATCCACACTTCAATAATGTCTAACTGCCATTTAAACATTTATCTGGAAACAAGTGGCCCATTCTTAAAATGTAACTCCAATAGCCATTAAAAATCTAAAACGCAGAGGCATAAAAGAAAAATTCAACCTTGTACCTGAGCCAAGATAAAGGGCAAAGCAACGCCACCAGATGGCAGATTTCCCGATCCATATAAACTATCATTCCTTTGCACCAATTTTTGGAGACCTACAAACTAGTAAAAAAATGGAGAAAATTAAATCATTACTAAGCTGAAGAGATAAAGTGATAAGCCAGTTGCAATATAGGCTAGCATTTCTGATCATCTTTAGAAAATGGATGTATCCTTTCACCATAACAGTGCATAAAAGGAAATTTCTAATTCATGAAGTTACCATGACCATAGTGAACCTTTGTATACTTAGCACTTTGAACTGGCCGACAAAGAATGAACAGAGATTGTTAAAGCTAAAATAAGTAAATAACTAGCCTAACATATTCACAATAGAGATTTGGTTGGCAATTGGCATTAAGACAATTCAGATGGTTTTTAATGTGGTTTAGACACTATTAAAATGACTTGGTGAAGATACTTTATTCAACAGGAACATTTTTTTTAGAATGATAGATTTATAATGCTTGTTTAGCCTTGTTAGCATTCTGGTTAAGTTAATGATAGACAGCATAAAAAAATCTGAATTTTGTGAGGGGATCCTCATACTAATGATACTAAGAAAATGGAAATGGACATTATAAAAGAAAATCCTGGAGATAACAGGCATCAAGGTGGCTATATAACTATCATATAAAATATATACACTTTTAAGAAACTAAAAACGGATGACTAATTGGGAATGAATAAAGATAATTTGGCATGCACTCACCTTTTTTTAGCAAAAGATCAGCCCCCAATTTGACAAAACGGATACTAGAAACTTACAAAGTACAGTGGCTTTCATTGTTATTTTATTAGCCAACAATATTGCTTGAACCTAGAATTACTAGCACCTTTAATCCCTACTCGGATGAGTCATTGAGAGTCGGATTCTAAAGATATAGTTAGAAATAGCTGAGTACAGAATACAGATAAAGAAATGACTATCAAATAAAAAAGTATAAGAGACCACCATTTGTAATTGGAAGTAGGTAAAAAATATTAGCAACAAGTCATACTTGATCATGCAATTCTTGCAAATATGCAGTTTTTTTATCAATTCTACTCCTCAATCCAACTCGCTCTGCCTGTGACAAAATACATAAGTACAAATCAGTAGTTCAAGGTAACATGGTGCAAATAGTAGATTGGAGTATAAGACAGGAACAAACCTTTAATTCTTCAATGTCATTTAGACTAGTTCGAGGTAAGCCTTTCCAATGTATTTCCTTTTTATCCTTAGAGAGAATATCCATAGCCATGAGAACATTTAGTGCATCATATACCCTTCGCCGTATGTTCTTCTCATCATATTGTTGCTGCCTCAGAGATACATATCAGATAATGCACTTTCCAAAATCAAACTAGTTGAAGAAAGTAAACAATACATACAATCTTCATAGCACAGCCAATTTGTCAGATACCTGATCGTTAGATCCTGGATTATTGGGGGGGTTTGCAAATTCAGTAACAAGTTCATCTGCAACCTGAAAAATGAATTAAAGAAATATGAGGCTTCAACCAGAAAAGTCAGGCAAATACACTTCAAGCCAAGAGAGAATTCTAAAAGTGAACTGGAATTTCATAACTGCTGTCAACTTAAGATTACTCAAACTCTTCATCTAGCCCCTCTATGTTAGACATCCAACACATCAGACACCCTCATTGTTCACTTCTAAAAATCTTAGAAGCAACTGTGTGAAGCACAAAAGTGATAAGACAGTGGAAAGATAGTCAAGCGATTAGAAATTGAGTCGTTGAAAGTGAGCAGTTGGTGACAGAAGCAGTACCATAACTACAACACCAATCTGTTGTGCCAAAATAAATGACACCAAAGCATTTTTTTTAAGACATCCTTATTAGGAGAAGCAGCAATAACTAAACCTGCATTCTTTAAAAAGGAAAGTTTAGCAATATAGTTCAATTTGGCAAATTTATAAAATGATACATGGAACACAAAATCCAGCCTATGTCAAAATACCCCTAACCTGTGTAAAGGAATCTAGAAGTACTTGAAACATGAGATCAGCATTACTAGTTTCTGGTAACTGATAGGCACAGTCATATCGATTGATGCCATAAGAGGAAAAGATTTAATAAACAAAATATTAATGTGTACTTTACCAATCATATATTATTAAAATTTCAACAAAAGCCAAGGTAAACCTAACCTCATTGTAAGTGGTTCGCCCCTTGCTTTCAACTTTCTCACATACTGAGCAGATAGACATGGCAAGAAAACCAAAGAGCAAAAGTTCAAATAATTATTAAATATAGAAATAGGAAAATAAAATAGAGTAGTTAATCAGATAGTATAAGATAAACATACTGGTTTAAATTTTCATAGCAGCCAATTCAGAACATATTACAGCTAATATGGAAGAGAATTACCTTTCATGCTGAATTGACGAAGTCCCCTTCCACTTTTATCACCTGCAACAGCTCGAGCACTCCTTTTTTTCTTTTTACCACTGCATAGAACACTCTCCATCAGTCCTACAAATAGTTCTTCTCCATAATGAGATTTGATCTACTGAATTCACAAATCCTCAGAAACTTTCCCATTGGAAATATTTAGCAGTAACTAAATAAATGGAGAATTATTTTATGCAAGTTGGATGGCAGAAGTTATCGAATTTTCAAGTAATTCGGTAGAACAATCGTATATGGAATCTCATTAGTGATGCACGCTTCTAAATTCCCATTTGTTCCGACGAAACAGAAACCACATCACGCCCAATTATCCACACTCATTAGCACCAATTCCGGTGCGCTGTCATCTACGGGTTATCAAATTGTCCATCAATGAACACAATTCGACTGTAAAACCCAAACAAACCCCCTCACCTCACGGCTCCTTTGGGCGTCCCCGCGTCGTCCCCGTGAATGTCGAGGTGGTTCAGACTGACCAAGGTATTCTCGCTGGCGGCAGTCATCGCCGCTATCTCACTCCGGCTGGAGGGAGAGCCGGCGCTGCCGCTAGTGGAGGCCGACTGGCCGCCAGAGAAGGCCGGCGCGCCGAGCGAGAAGAGGCAGCCACCAGCGCCTCCGCGGGCCTTGGGGAAGCTCGTGGCGCTACTGCTTCCTCCCTCCATCTCCACGATCGCCGAACGAGGACAAGATCGCGCGAGCGGATCGAGGGAGGGGGAGCTAACCCTAACGTAGAAGGAGCGAGGAGAAAGAGGGAAGGGAAAGAAGCGTGTTTTGTTTGTTTGTTTGTTGGGTCGTGGGCGGGTTGAAGGTTGCTTACGAAAAAGCCAAGTGGGGACGACACTAGATTTGACACGTGGGAAGTTCTATCTGGCCAAACTACTATGCACGGTGATGTTTCGTTCCAGTAACATATGATGAAATCGACCATTTCACCGTTTCTCTGATCAACGAATAGGATCATCATAGCCACAGGGCAACGATGCTAGCAGGAGAGAATTTCTCACACCTCTAATAATCAAGTCTTTACTTCAACCCATTAATAAATAAATTATCCTTCGTAGATAGTTCCTAAGAATATTAGATTTATAAGTTATTTATTATAAATATTTTTTTATTTATCTAAGTAGTCGTTAAAATTTTTTTATAAAACTGAGTGATATTAGACATTAGGAGCGGCCCCAGATATAACATGACAATTAAAATTAAGATAAGGTGGCGATCAAAGTTAAAGGAACCTAGTGTTCCATTTCAGTACTAAGACATCTATCATATATCTGATCAATCAATAGCCGATCGAATTTAAGGATAGTTGACCTACAATGAAGTCAGTCGACAACAAACTCGGTCAGGTTTACACAGCTCAGCACGCTTGTCTCCTATATGTACAGAAGATAAATGTGTAATTCTCATTATAGACCCGATCGGACTTCTGGATCTCAAGTTATCATTTTAGGAACAAGCCTCCTAACGTATGGACAATCGGCTAAAAGTGCTGATCGAATCTCTCAGGACTCAATTCTCCATTCCTCAGAGGAAAGTATCTTAGCATATTATCAATCAGTCATAGAACTGATCAGACATAAAGAGCTTAGCTCCATATTACTTTAATATCAAAGCTCCAGCATTACACAATATATAACCGTGCAGCTAATAGGCCGAACGACCCTACTTATTGGGTACTCTGCTTATGTAGTACTCTGCTAATACACAACTGGTCGGCTAAATTTTCGACCGAGATATCTTTAGGGAACAACATTGTCAAAGAATCACAACAACTTATAAGAAAATAATAACTATTCGTTAGAGAATATTCTTCTGTTACAATATATATATTCAATGGAACTTTCTTATGAAGGTGACTATACAATTAACTTCTATTATTATTGGGGAGGTTACATGAGACTGTTCATATAGCAAAAGATTCCTCAGATGATAATTGTACAAATTCCAGAATGTACATCTTCCATTATTCAATATCTTTTGACACCGAATATTCCCTGTCATCTCATTATTGCAGAGTTATAAGAGGTAATATAAAGGGGTTCTCTCCCGGGGAAGTACATTTTTATATATTACTATGCAACATTACTCCTTACTATGCTCACTCAATTTTATTGCAGTTCTTCTCCACTTTTCGCTCGATCATCTACTGACTTGAGCATTAAAGGACCTATGCCAGAGACCCCTTCCTTGGTTTTTGCCCTAATATTCTGTGGGCTTACTTTTTCGTGTGTGCAAAGAAGAGAGAAGCACCCAGAGCACTTTTTCTACCCCAGTTTATCATCTTTTTCTCCCGTGTAAAATCTTCTTCTGGTCAACCGCATCGCCACCTACCTAGCACGTCATCTCCTCTGGTTTTAGACAAGATCAAATTTGGCGTCTTCTGTGGGAACTTTTACATGAATCTGAAAGGTAGAGATGAAAAAACTGGACGATTCACCACCGTCACTTTGTCTCAAGAAGATTTTGAGTTACTAGTAGTTGCTTGAGCACAAAAGTTAATGCAACAACAGCAAGCAACTGTCGCTGGCACATTGCCCCACAATCCAACCGCATACATCCAGGACGGACCCTCGCGCTAAAAGAAGGACTCGAATAGAAGGCCCAACTAGGTTTCAGCCAATCCCTCCACCAGTAGCTAGTTTCATACAACCACTCATTCAACCAGTCAACCTGCCACCTATGCTACCATCCCCAATAGCGCATCATCGGGTACTATTTCACACTCCTTTCTAGGAGATAGCCAAAAAGAAAGGTCCCAAGTATCATCTTCTGGGATGTGCCCATGCGGGATTTGTGCAAGGGGAAATCCTCGAGGGTCAGCGACACTCCTGAGCGGATAAGCATGTCATTCTCCCATGAAACATTGGAAGACAAGCTGTCAAAACATTATCGATGTTGGGAATTTCGGGCCGTAAAAATCACTTTTTCGCATTGCGGAAACCTCGAACCCCAAGCCACCGGATCCGTGCGAAGTAAAATAAAACAAAAACTTTACGAGTACGAGTTTCTTACATCTAGATCTACACTAGAAGAAGGAAGTTACCCTCGATGCGATGCCCTTCGCAATCCCGCTCGTCCAACGGTTCACCGGATCTCGAGATCGTCAAGCGTACGATCCTCTAGAAGTATCCACACGAACAAACTAGGTGGAGAGGCCAAACAAAAGGTGTGCTAGCACCTATGAAGTGTTCGGCCAAGGAGGAGGAGAGGGAGAAGAGAATGAGAGCAAGAGGAAGAAGATGGAATAAAATGCCTTGAATGAAAAATGAATTCCATTCATCACAATAAGTGGTCGGCCACTATTGTAACCTCCTCTCATTTAATGTGGACATTAAAATGAGGAAGAGATTTGTAACCTCCATGAGGTGGCACACACATGTTCTAAATATGATGATGTGTAACACCATTATTGGCCACTTAATGCCAACTCACAAATGATGTGGCATAAAGTCAAGTCAAACATGACTTTTCCTCTTCCTCTCAAGTCAAGTCAAACTTGACATTATAACTCCCATGGTTGATTTAATCCAACCATTTGATTCAAGCCAATTTAATATAATGAATCTAATTCATTTAATTAAATTAACTCAATGGGTCATAATCTAAATTAGACTCATTGAACACATGAATCAACTTGAGTCCAACTCAATTAGTACAATTAGGATTACTCTTAATCCAATTTGATTCATCACATGAATCTAACCGTCTTGGTTCATCATATGAACCTAATCTCCATCTAATTGTCCTTTGTGTGTGACCCTATAGGTTCTTATAACGTTGACAATGCTCCTAAACCCATTTAGAAGCATAAGTAATGAGCGGTATCTAGCAACACATCATTACTACCCAAGTTATAAGAATGTTGAGATCCAACATCACCTTCTGACTATTAATTGTGACTCCTCACAATATATGACATTGTCCTTCTATCCTAGACATCTAGATTGACTAATGTGAGGCATAGACCATGTCATCTTCTAATCAATGTAAATCTTGAACTCCAAGTAGACTCACTAAATCAAATGAGCTCAATATCTCATATTGACTCATTTGGGCATGGTCATGCACTTCGTGGTCTCACTCTATCAAAAATATCGATGTCACTCCCGTCATATAGGAGGGATAGATCCCATCTACATCACTCACATCCCTCCGCATAATTTGTTACATACCCAGTAATCGCCTTTATAGTCCACCCAGTTACGGGTGACGTTTGACGAAACCAAAGTACATAACTCCTTATGTAGGGAACCATAGTGACTTCAGGTCTAAGGACTAGTAGTCATACTAATAGTCATATGAGAAAGTATATGACACTCATATAACGATCCATGATATTTTCTCATGGCGGGTCATTCAGTATACATTCTCCAATGCATACCCATGTGTCAACTTGATATCTCCATATCCATGACTTGTGAGATCAAGTCATCGAGTTGACCTACATGCTAGTATTATTGCATTAACATTGTCCCTGAATGTTAATACTCGACTAGGAATGATTAAGAGTAGTGTTCCCTATATCATCTCACTATCGATTCAACCAATCGATTGATATAGGTAAGAACCTTCTACTCAAGGACGCTATTATACTTAGTTTATTTGGCACCAATACAAGTAAGCATAATAACCAAAAATCAAATGCCTTTATATATAAGAAATATGATACAATGAGTCCATACAACAATCATCAAATGATTGGCTCTAGGGCTCTAACTAACAATCTTCCACTAGCACTAGTGCCAATCAATGTAGGCTCTAAGCCCCAATGACCTAGTGTGACCATCATGCTTCCTCTGTGGCAAAGCCTTGGTCAAGGGATCTGCGATGTTAACCTCTGTGGGTACTCTGCAAATCTTCACATCTCCTCTCTCAATAATCTCTCGAATGAGATGGAAGCGTCGTAGTATGTGTTTGGTCTATTGGTGTGAGCGAGGTTCCTTGGCCAGTGTTATAGCTCCATTGTTGTCACAATAGAGCTCAATAGGGTTAGCGATACTAGGAACCACCCCAAGTTCAGTGATGAACTTGCGGATCCAAACTGCCTCCTTTGTTGTCTCTAATGCAGCAATGTACTCGGCCTCTGTCGTAGAATCAGCTACTGTGTCCTGCTTCGAACTCTTCCATCTCACAGCACCACCATTTATACAAAACACGAACCCTGACTGCGATCGATAATCATCCTGGTCGGTTTGGAAGCTAGCATCACTGTAACCCTTTACAGCTAGCTCATCATTGCTTCCATATATCAAGAAATATTCTTTAATCATTCTCAAGTACTTAAGAATATTCTTGACCGCTATCCAGTGACTTTCACCTGGATCTGACTAGTATCTGCTCGTCATGCTCAAAGCATACGAGACATCAGGTCGAGTACATAGCATGGTGTACATGATAGATCCTATGGCTGAGGCATAAGGGATCTGATCCATGCGGTCTTTCTCTTCTCTAAAAGAGAGACCTTGAGTCTTCGAAAGACTCACGCCATGTGACATCGACAGAAATCCCTTCTTGGAGTTCTGCATGGCAAACCGTAGGAGTACCTTGTCAATATATGTACTCTGACTTAGGCCAAGCAATCTCTTAGATCTATCTCTATAGATCTGTATGTCTATAATGCGAGATACGTCACCTAAGTCCTTCATTTAGAAATAACTCCCTAGCCAGGTCTTGACAGACTGAAGCAAAGGGATGTCTTTCCCAATGAGTAGTATGTCATCCACATACAATATGATGAAGACAACTATATCCCCTACAACCTTCTTGTAGACACAAGGTTCATCTTCATTCTTGATGAAACCAAACTATTTGAATGCATCATCGAATTGAAGATTCCAGCTCCGAAAAGCTTGCTTTAGTCCATAAATGGACCTATGCAGCTTGCATACTCTGCCAGTATGCTGTGGATCTACAAAACCCTCAGGTTGTGTCATGTACACATCCTCGAGCAGGTTTCCATTCAGAAACGTGGTTTTGACATCCATCTGTCATATCTCATAGTCATGGTATGCTGCAATAGCAAGCATAATCCGAATGGACTTAAACATCGCTACTGGAGAAAAGGTTTCATCATAGTCAATACCATGAATTTGCTTGAAACTTTTAGCTACCAAGCGACTCTTATAGATAAGTCCATCCATGTCAGTCTTTCTCTTAAAGACCCACTTACACCCAATTGGTTTTACCCCTTCAGGTGGATCAACCAAAGTCTATACTTGGTTGGTGTACATGGATTTCATCTCGGATCTCATGGCCTCTAGCCATTTCTCGGAATTTGGTCTCATTACAGCTTCCTGATAGGTGGTAGGCTCATCCTCTATGAGCACAACATCATCATGGTCAAACAAGAGAAATGAGTATCTCTCAGGTTGACGACGTACCCTATCAGACTTGCGAAGAGGTATGTCTACTTGAACTGGTTGTTGTTCCTCAACTCTTTGTAGAACAACATCATCCACAACACTTTGTAGTTCCAGTTCAACTTCCATCAAGGCTTCAGTGCTATGGTCCGCATCTTGAACTTCTTCAAGATCGAACGTACTCCCACTAGTCTTTCTAGAAACAAAATCCCTTTCTAGAAAGACCCCAGTCTTTGCCACAACTACCTTGTGCTGACTGGGAATGTAGAAGTAATATTCCTTAGTTTCCTTGGGATATCCAATAAAGTAGTACTTGTCGGATTTGGGTCCTAATTTATCTGAGACTTGACATCGAACGTAAGCCTCACAACCCTAAATCATCATAAAAGACACCTGGGCATCTCTCCCAGTCCATATCCTATATAGTGTCTTTATCACGGCCTTGGATGGAACTCGGTTGAGTATAAAAGCTGCCGTGTCTAGAGCATAGCCCCAAAGAAATGTAGGAAGATCTATGTGACTCATCATAGACCGTACCATATCTAATAGGGTACGATTCCTCCTTTCGGATACACCATTCCACTGTGGTGTTCCAGGAGGAGTGAGTTGGGATAAAATCTCACACTCAGCTAGATAGTCACGAAACTCATGGCTAAGGTATTCTCCACCTCGATCTGATCAAAGTATCTTAATACTCTTGCCAAGCTGGTTCTGTATTTCATTCTTGAATTCGTTGAACTTTTCAAAGGATTCTGACTTATGTATCATCAAGTACACATAACCATATCTACTAAAGTCATCAGTAAATGTGATGAAGTACTTATAACTGCCTCTAGCAGCGACATTGAAAGGGCCACATACATCACTATGTATAAGTCCTAACAAATCAGTCGCTCTCTCATTGTGCCCACTAAAGGGAGCATTGGTCATCTTGCCTAGTAGGCATGACTTGCACGTCTCATAAGATTCAAAATCAAATGAGTCTAGCAAATCATCCTTATGGAGCTAGGATATGCGCTTGTCATTTATATGACTTAAGCGACAGTGTCAGAGATAGGTTTGGTTCATGTCATTTGGCTTGAACCTCTTGGTATTTATGTTATATATAGGGATCTCAAGGTCTAGAATATAGAGTTCGTTCATCAGAGGTGCACTACAATAGAACATGTCTTTTAAATAAACAGAACAACATTTGTCCTTTATTATAAAAGAGAAACCTTTCTTGTCCAAATAAGAAACTGAAATTATGTTCTTAGTTAAAGCAGGCACATAACAACAATCATCCAACTCTAGTACAAGCCCAGAGGGCAGAGATAGAAAATAAATCCCTACAACAACAGCAGCAACCCGTGCTCTATTGCCTACGCGTAGGTCCACCTCGCCCTTTGTCAATGCCCTGCTATTTCTCAGCGCCTGCACATTAGTACAAATGTGAGAAACACATCCGGTATCTAATACCCATGATGAAGAAATAGATAGATTGACTTCTATAACATATATACCTGAAGTGGAAGTCTCACTCCTCTTCTTCTTAAGATCTTCCAGGTACACTTTACAGTTCCTCTTCGAGTACCCGGTCTGACCGCAGTAGAAGCAGGTAGCATCCTTGGCGACCCCTCCTTTAGGCTTCAGTGCCTTGCCTTTGCCCTTGGCTTGGGACTTTCCTTTACCTTTGGGCTTGCCCTTGCCCTTGTGTTTCTGAACCATCAGAACAGAGTGGGGCTTAACCTTCTTAAGGTTCAGCTCAGCAGTTCTTAACATGCTAAGTAGCTCGGGCAGTGGCTTGTCAATTTTGTTCATGTTGTAGTTTAGAACGAATTGACTATAGCTATCCGGCAAGGATTGCAAGATCAGGTCAGTGGCCAGCTCTTGGCCAAGCGGGAATCCCAACCTCTGTAGGTTTTCTATGTACCCAATCATTTTGAGTACATATGGGCCTACGGGAGCCCCATCTGACATCTTGCACTGAAATAGTGTCCTTGAGATCTCAAATCTCTCGTGTCGCGCTTGTCCTTGATACAGTTGACGAAGATGTTCAACCATATCGTAAGCGCCCATCAACTCGTGTTGCTTCTGAAGCTCAGAGTTCATGGTCACGAGCATTAGATAGGACACATCTAATGCATCATCTTGATGCTTCTTATAAGCATCTTTGTCAGCTCGCGTGGCATTGGCAGGAGCAGCCTCCGGAATGGGTTGCTCCAGAACGTACAGTTTACGTTCTTGGGTGAGAACTATTCTCAGATTCCTGTACCAGTCCAGGAAATTTGCTCCGTTAAGCTTGTCCTTGTCAAGGACAGAACGTAGAGAGAAGGTGTTCATGTTTGACGTCATGGTTATCTACAACAGAAAAATGCAGAAAATAAATATCATATTCTTTTAATCATTTAATTATGCCTTTAACTAAATGATGCTCCCACTGAATTCTATAACTCATGTGGGACAAGATCCACATCATACTAACTCTTGAGTTAGCTTTGGCTAAAACGCCCAAGACTTAGTATGATCGGTAGGTAACAATTTACCAATTTCATCTCTATGCAACTCTTGTTTATAGGATCAAGATCCGTATTTATATTAAAACTCGAGTTAGCTTTGGCTAATACGCCAAAGAATTAATATAAATGTGATTTTGACCTATCTACCAACCATTGGAAAATGCCTATAGTTAAACTCGATCCAATTGAGTTAACTAGTTACTCAATCTAATTGAGTTGTACTCACCCATGTGTTGATAAGCGGGACCAAGATTGTCCCTCCGTACCCTACCAAGATAATATGTGTTGCTCTGCTTTGGCAGATTCAACAACACATGTGATCGAGGTAGTAATAGGTATCACGGCTTTGAGTTGACGCGATTGAGATCTAATTTAATCGAGAGGGTGCATCTTGTACACGATTTAGATCTAATCTAATTGCTAGGCACTAATTAATTACTAATTATGCATCACATACACTCAAGCAATTAATTAAATTATTTGTGATTAGTCATGGCCCTACTATGATCTTCTCAAGCCAATGAGAAGGTCGGATGGTCAACCTAGGGTCAACAGCTTCTCAAGCACCTCCCTTTGACCACCTTGTATTGCTCGCGCCCTCCTCGTAACTCCGTCTCGAGTGGACCTTCCACTGCTCCAATTTTATACATTATAATTTTAAAACTCGAGTTACATTCGAGTCTAAACTAATTTACAACAAGAATATAAAAATAGAGAAAGGCACGACGCGCAGATCGCGAATCAAATATACAACACACACATCACATGACGGCACGCAGGCCGTATTATGAATTACAACACATTTCCAATCAGATTGGGTCTTTTTGGGCCATGACTATCACAAAATAATACATAATTCTAAATTATATAATTTCTATAATTTTCTGTAATTTTTACTACAATTTTTATGAGTAAAATTCCCAGCGGTTCCGTTTAGCGGGTTTTTGGGCGCAATCGCGGAACGAATCCCCTTGCGGGGCCAGGGGCAGCGCCCCTACCTGCGATCTAACCATCACGAGTATTCTTTAGCGATCCTACAGTGCCTTATCCCGCTGTCCCAAAAAGATTTGGGGTGAAACCTTGCCGTTTCGGAAAAATATTCTCGGTAGTCGAAGCCTACAAGTGTCGAAACACTTATGCTTCGCTTCTACGAGAAAAATACTCATAAAAACTATAAAAATAGGAAATTTACATAATATTACAGAACTGCTATTTTTCATAAAAATACAAAATAAACTCGTACAAGACTTCACACGTGGCTCTGATACCACTGTTGGAAATTTCGGACCGCAAAAATCGCTTTTTCGCGTTGTGGAAACCCCGAACCCCAAGCCACCGGATCCATGCGAAGTAAAATAAAACAAAAATTTTACGAGTACGAGTTTCTTACATCTAGATCTACACTAGGAGAAGGAAGTTACCCTCGATGCGATGCCCTTCGCAATCCCGCTCGTCCAACGGTTCGCCGGATCTCGAGATCGTCAAGCGTACGATCCTCTAGAAGTATCCACACGAACAAACTAGGTGGAGAGGTCAAACAAAAGGTGTGCTAGCACCTATGAAGTGTTCGGCCAAGGAGGAGGAGAGGAAGAAGAGAATGAGAGCAAGAGGAAGAAGATGGAATAAAATGCCTTGAATGAAAAATGAATTCCATTCATCACAATAAGTGGTCGGCCACTATTGTAACCTCCTCTCATTTAATGTGCCCATTAAAATGAGGAGGAGATTTGTAACCTCCATGAGGTGACACACACATGTTCTAAACATGATGATGTGTAACATCATTATTGGCCACTTAATGCCAACTCACAAATGATGTGGCATAAAGTCAAGTCAAACTTGACTTTTCCTCCTCCTCTCAAGTCAAGTCAAACTTGACATTATAACTCCCATGGTTGATTTAATCCAACCATTTGATTCAAGCCAATTTAATATAATGAATCTAATTCATTATATTTAATTAAATTAATTCAATGGGTCATAATCTAAATTAGACTCATTGAACACATGAATCAACTTGAGTCCAACTCAATTAGTATAATTAGGATTACTCTTAATCCAATTTGATTCATCACATGAATCTAACCGTCTTGGTTCATCATATGAACCTAATCTCCATCTAATTATCCTTTGTGTGTGACCCTATAGGTTCTTATAACGTTGGCAATGCTCCTAAACTCATTTAGAAGCATAAGTAATGAGCGATATCTAGCAACACATCATTACTACCCAAGTTATAAGAATGTTGAGATCCAACATCACCTTCTGACTACTAATTGTGACTCCTCACAATATATGATATTGTCCTTCTATCCTAGACATCTAGATTGATCAATGTGAGGCATAGACCGTGTCATCCTCTAATCAATCTAAATCTTGAACTCCAAGTAGACTCACTAAATCAAATGATCTCAATATCTCATATTGACTCATTTGGGCATGGTCATGCACTTCGTGGTCTCACTCTATCAAAAATATCGATGTCACTCCCGTCATATAAGAGGGATAGATCTCATCTACATCACTCACATCCCTCCGCATAATTTGTTATATACCCAGTAATCGCCTTTATAGTCCACCCAGTTACAGGTGACGTTTGACGAAACCAAAGTACATAACTCCTTATGTAGGAAACCATAGTGACTTCAGGTCTAAGGACTAGTAGTCATACTAATAGTCACATGAGAAAGTATATGACACTCATATAACGATCCATGATACTTTCTCATGGCGGGTCATTCAGTATACATTTTCCAATGCATACTCATGTGTCAACTTGATATCTCCATATCCATGACTTCTAAGATCAAGTCATCAAGTTGACCTACATGCTAGTCTTATTGCATTAACATTGTCCCTGAATGTTAATACTCGACTAGGAATGATTAAGAGTAGTGTTCTCTATATCATCTCACTATCGATTCAACCAATCGATTGATATAGGTAAGAACCTTCTACTCAAGGACGCTATTATACTTAGTTTATTTGGCACCAATACAAGTAAGCATAATAACCAAAAACCAAATGCCTTTATATATAAGAAATATGATACAATGAGTCCATACAACAATCATCAAATGATTGGATCTAGGGCTCTAACTAACAATCGACCCCTGATGACCAGGGAATATGGAGGGTCAATTGGTCTAGAAGATCACCTCCTTAAGTTCGAGAACGCCACCCTCCTTCATCAATACATGGATGGCGTGAAGTGTTAAGTGTTCCTCATCACACTCTTTAGCTCGACATAGAGGTGGTTCAAACGATTGTCGGCCGAATTCATCTGTTGTTTTAAAGATTTATACAAGGCTTTTCTCCATCATTTCACCAGCATTCGTTATTACTACAAAACCACCTTGAGGCTCTTTTCACTCAAGCAAGGGTCCAAGGAGATGCTTAGAGCCTATATCAAAAAGATCAACCAGGTGGCTATGGATGTTCCCTTGGTCACCCCTAAGATCTTAATGAGCGCTTTTCTCAAGGGCTTGCAGATAACGATTTTTTTCGCTGCCTGATTAGGAAACCCCCAAGTGACTTTGATCAGCTACTTGGTTAGACGACAAAGTATATTGATATAGAGGAAGCTCAATTCGCTCAGAAGAAGGAAATCACTGCACCCACTCCATCACTTGTTGCGAAGCACCGAGCTCCTCCCTTGCCTCTTCCTCATAAAGGACCCCAAGAAGGTCCTCAACCTCATCACCAAGAGTTATGGCATCAATCTGTACAACACATGGAGGCCGAGCGGAGAAGATTCCCCGAGCCTCTTAGATGGGCTCCATCAAAATTTTGTACATATCATCAATCAAGGACATACAACATTCAGGATTGTTATTATTACAATCGAGAGGCGCATCAAGCAACCAACCAAGCGTTCCTCTATCAGTCGTCGTCTCCCAACTGTCATCGTTTTTAAAGGCCGGCCTGACCATCCCGAAGAGAACATCAGAGTGTCAAGCGATGCCAAAGAATGCCTCGACAACAAGAGAATCAGGCCCAGGATCTCACCCGAGCGTAGCAGGATCATCCCCCGATGCGGTAGGAGGAAAATTGTAATAACGCCACTCAAGGGATATCAACCTTATCATTGGAGGCCCAACAAAAGGAGACTCCAATTGGGTTAGGAAGTCGTACGCCCACCGGCTGGAGATTCAGACTGTCAAATCTAGCCAAGAGCAGGCACAAGGGCCCAAGATTAGTTTCAAACCCAAGGATTTGGAAGGAGACAAAGTACCCCATCATGATGCTTTGATTATTAAGGCTACCATAGCCAATTATAACATACATCGCACCATTGTTGACACAGACAGGTCTGTCAACATTATCTTCAAGAAGGCATTTAAGAAGCTGCAGATAGAGCTAAGTGAGCTCCAACCCATGATGACTCCTCGATATTGGTTCACAAGTAATGAAGTGCACTGCTCAGCCAAATTAAGCTGGACATATCTTTAGAGGAGGAGCCCCTTATGAGGACGTGTCAATCGAATTTCATTGTGGTAGATGTACCCTTAGCATATAATATCATTTTGAGTCAACTGACATTAAATGAATTTTGGACAGTTATTTTAACCTTTTGTCAGAAAATAAAATTCTCCATGGATGATCAGGTGGGGGAAGTTAGAGGAAACCAACTAATAGCACGCAAGTATTACGTTGATATTGTCAAGACTGAGGCCAACACTACCCAAAAAAGCCAGCGGTTGGAAGTTAATACCATTCGGGAAGCACCCCCAACTCTAATCTATAAAGAGAAGGAAGAAGTACTAATTCAGCTCAGTCGACCAGATATTACTACTCAGATAGTAGCTGACATGTCCCTAGAGCTTAAAGTGGAGTTGGTTGATTATTTAACACGTAATAATGATGTCTTCACCTGGACACCTAAGGAAATAGCTGGCATGTTACCGACTATAATGGAGCATGTGCTCTATGTCCACACGGATGCCAGACTAGTCAAACAGAGAAAGAGATATTTCGAGGTTGACAAAAATAAAATCATCTAGTCAGAGGTGGACAAATTACTAGAGGCCAACTATATCCAAGAAGTATAATTCCTAAGTTGGCTAGCTAACGTGGTCTTGGTGTTTAAGACAGGAAATAAATGGTAGGTTTACATTGATTTCAGAGATCTTAACAAGGCATGCCCCAAAGATTATTATCCCTTGCCATGAATTGATCAAGTGGTGGACTCAACCTCTAGCTGCAAGTTGATATGTATGTTGGATGTATACCAGGGTTACCATCAAGTTTCGCTCGTCAAAAAATATCAAGAGAATGTTAGCTTCATAATTGCTTAAGGGACTTATTATTATAATGATATGTCGTTCAAACTAAAAAATGCAGGAGTCACTTACCAACGGCTTATGAACAAAGTGTTACGAAAACAAATCGGGCAGAATATGGAAGTTTATCTAGATGATATTCTTATCAAATCTCTTTACATAGTCGATCTATTCTCTGATATAGAAGAAACTTGTTAGACCTTAAGGGAGTATGGACTTAAGCTTAACCCCGACAAATGTCTGTTCAAATAAAAGAACAGGCATTTCCTGGGCTATATAGTGACTGAGTGGGGAATTGAAGCTAATCCAAGCAAAGTGCTGACTCTCCAAGATATGGCTCCCTCACACAATCTCAAGGAAGCACAATGACTGATCGTGTGTATTATGACGTTATCTCGATTCATATCAAGATCAGTTGACCGGAGCCTGCCTTTCTTCAAAATACTCCGCTAGACTATAAAATTTCAATGGGATGCTGACTGCGATAAGGCGTTCGAAGAGTTGAAAAAAAAATTTGTCCACCCTGCCCATACTCGCTAAATTAATAGTGGGTGAGCCATTGTATGTGTATTTGTCTACTAATGTGAGTGTTGTTGAGTCAGTGTTAGTATGGTACGAGGGAAAGGAACATCAGCTTGTATATTTTCTAAGTCATCTATTGAAAAATGCTGAATATCATTGCCCCATGCCTGAAAAATTAGCATACAGGTTGGTCCTAGCCGCTCGGAGATTACATCCCTATTTTTTATCTCATCTTATCATTGCACTAACTAATAGCATTCTAAGACGAGTATACTTATCAATCCAGAGGCTTCAGGGAGGTTGATTAAATGGACCATGGAGCTTAGTGAGTATGATATACAATATCAACCCTGAGTGGCCATCAAAGCTCAAGTCCTAGTTGATTTTATAATAGAGATCCAAAACCCAGAGCTGAAGAAAACCTGAAAGATATATGTAGATAGATCATCAATCTGGCAAGGTAGTGGAGTAAAAATTCTTATGATCTCACCCAAGGAGGACAAATTGTAGTTGTCCATCCGGCTAAATTACCGAGCTACCAACAATAAAGAAGAATATGAAGCATTTATAGTTGCCTATAGGCTGCAAGATATGTGGGAGCCGCTCAGGTCTTAATTTATTCAGACTCTCAGTTAATCGCTCAACAACTATCGGATAATTTTTAGATCAACAATGAGCAGCTCAAACTATATGCAGAGACATTTGACAAGTTAAAAGTTGAATTCCAAGAGGTAATTAAACCGAAGATTCCCTGATCGGAAAATCAAAATGTAGATGATATAAGTTAGCCTCCTCTATAACTCCATGGAATTTGGACAAACCTATAGAGTAAATGTAAGACCAAAAGAAATTTAGATATCTCCACAATGGTATAATATTGTCAACTTTGGACCTAAACCCTCATAGTTTTGCTCTTGGGTTCTACCCAAAAGACCTCATACCAATAGAGATATCTTTTTCTTATAAACTCATGATCTTTCCCATGTATTTTTAATGTGAGATTATGTTTGTAACCTTACAACTCCAACAATCTCCCCTCAAACAAAGGACCACAGGATCCTCCATGTCTAATTCTTGGTCCAGGTCATCCGACCCCTTGGTCCAACTGATCTACTAGGAGTTCCTTGCCTAGCCACAACTAAGACTTCCTGCATGGTGTCTGGTCCTCTTGATCCGGACATAGCAGCCCCCATTTCCTTTATTCAAGGCCAATATTTTACTCACATGGCTCAATTAGACCATAGCTCTTGTGCATAATCGGCGGTTAGGTCTTCTGGCAGTCCGGACTCTAATACCAATTGTAGGACCAAAAGGAATTTAGATATCTCCATAATGGTATGATATTATCTACTTTGAGCCTAAACCCTCATGGTTTTACTCTTGGGCTCTACCCAAAAGGCTTCATACTAATGGAGATATTTTTCTCTTATAAACCCATGATCTTTCTAATATGTTTTCAATGTGGGACTATACTTGCAACCTTACAACCCCAATAGTAAACACTCTTAGTAGCTCACATCGAGAGACAGGTCGACCTAGAATTACAAACCGACTTGAGGACGACATTACAAATCGAGAGGAGGAGGTGCACGGCCGTGTGTTTTCACACAGCTGTATCACCTTTGGCCGAGAGGACGAAGGGCACGGCCCATTAAGGAAAACTGCCCATTAAGGAAAATTTATCAATTAATTCACCGAAACTGAAACTCGATCCTTTGTTACCTGAAAAATTAAGAAAACATCTTGCCACTACACCTTTGCCCTGGGGGCTGGGATTGAGTTTTATGTTGAGGGAGAGGGAATGCGTCGTTATCCCATTTTCCCTTCTTTCACCCTATTCATGTATCCCTATAACACTTATATTAGAAAATTAAAGGGGGTGCCCCCGCCTAGCCCTTGGTAATGAGCATTCTATTTGTATATGACTGTGTACTGAAACATAGAATAGGCGAACAAGCTATGATGTGATTGTTGGAAATATTTCATTTTACAAATATTTCCTTATTAAGTGGCACATACTTGTTAAGATTTTATTTACACAATCTTTTGTTTTAATTAAGAGGTCATATATTGTAAGATTTTAATGTGCATAATTAATTGAAATCTTACATTAATATGCATATCATATCTTTTAATATAGTATGATTATCTCATCATGATTTGACATAATATTAAGAATTGATTCAATGATGGTAATAGTCCCTATAAATAGTGGTCTTAGGGTCCCTAAACATATACACCTTTCAAGAATAACAACACCATTTATAAAAGAGGCTTGGAGTGTTTAAAAGGCTCTAAAGCATTAAGCAACAAAAGTGGTATTCAAGCATTCTTCAAAGAGCAATGATATGCTCAAGGAAAAAATCTCAAGGAAAAGTTCAAGGATAGATACATAAATTCATGGCCCACCATTTTATGGGCCCCATCATTTTATGTGTCTATCCTTGAGCTTTTCCTTGAGTTTTTTTCATTGAGCACATCATGAAGATAAGGGATATAGCGGCTCAATTAAAGATACTTGAGGTGGAAATATCTGAAACTTTCCTTATGCACTACATTTTATGCACTCTTCCTCATCAATATGGTCCTTTCAAAATATCCTAGAATACACATAAGGATAAGTGATCAATCAATGAGTTAATGATCATGTGTGTACAAAAGGAAGGAAAGTTGTTGATGGAAGTAAGTGATAATGTTCTTATGACTACACAAGGGAAGCCACAAAAATAAGCCAAAGTTAAGCGAAAAGGGAAAGCGAAGATTTCATCCCAACTTGACATCAAGAAGGAATCCAAGTGTTTCTTTTATAAAAAGAAGGGGCACACGAAGAAGATTGTACCAAATTTAAGGATTGGTTTGAAAAGAAAGGTATTTCTATCTCATTTGTCTGTTATAAATCTAATATGATTAGTACAATTTATAACACTTAGTGGATTGATTATGGTTCTACAATTCATGTCACAAATATCTTGCAGGATATGCAAAGCCTAAGGAACCCAGTAAGAAGTGAGCAAAGGATTTATTATGGAAACAAGATATGCTCACATGTGGAGGCAATTGAAACATACGTTTTAATTATAAATAGTAGTTTTATTTTAAAGTTAGAAAAATTATTTTATATTCCTAATTTTGTAAAAAAAAAAAACCTATTTTAAAGCTGGTACTATTTGAATACTCTTTTAAATTTTTAAATAACTTTGTGAATTTATTTTATAAATCCAATCTTGTTGGAAATGGTACAATGATTGATGACCTTTATTCCATATCTTTGCAAAATAATAGCAATATCACTATACATGTCCGAGTGGATATTAAAAGATGTGTTATAAATGAGGATTTCTCCACTTTGTAGCACCAGGGATTGGGACATATTTCCATATAGAGGATTAAAAGATTAGTAAATGATGGAGTACTCGGTACTTCTACCTGCTTTATAATAATAGTGAAGCATTAAGTACCTTTAAGATATTTAAGACGGAGGTAGAAAAAAATGTGAGAAAACAAATTAAGATTGTGAGAACAGGATACAGGTGGAAAATATTATGGAAGATACTTTGAGAGTGGACAAGCACTTGGTCCATTTGTGAAGTTTCTTCAAGAAAATATGATTGTTGCCCAATACACCATGCTTGGTTCACAAGACAAGAATGGTGTGGCTAAAAGAAAAAACCAAACTTTGATTAATATGGTTAAGAGTATGCGTAGCTACTCCAAACTTCCTAAATAATTGTGGACTGAAGCTCTTAAAACGACAGTATATATATTAAGTTTAGTTCTAACTAAGGTTGTTTCAAAGACGTCATTTGGGTTATGGAAAGGTTGGAAACTGAGTTTACTACATATATGCATTTGAGGATGTCTGTCTGAAGTAAGAGTTTATAACTCACAAGAAAAGAAACTTGACCTAAGGACTATAAGTGGGTATTTCATTGGATATACAGAAAAGTCCAAAGGATATAGAATTTATTGTCCATCTCATAGCATTAGAATTGTGGGATCAAGAAATACAAATTTCTTAAGAATGACTTGGATGGTGGGAGTGATCATTCTCAAGACATAGTTTTTGAGAAAGATCACATTAATGATCAACCACCTTGTTCAAGTTATGGGCGGGTTGTCATTCACACCCCTCAAGTACAAATGGGTGTTAGACAACCAATTAAGGAGATTCCATAAAATATTGATGAAAATCTAGTCGATCAAATTGTTAATGAGGAACAAGTAACAAGCAATTGTTCAATCGATTGAACAACAAGTTCCTCAAGAGAATAACTTAAAAAGATCTACTAGAATAAGGAAATTAGCAATACCTAGTGACCATGTTGTGTATCTACAAGAATCATGTTTTAATGTTGGAGCCGAAAATGACCTTGAAACATTTTCATAAGCTATAAATTGTAGTGAATCAAAATTTTGGTATGATGCTATGAAAGAAGAATTGAATTCTATGGAGTCTGAGATCTTATCAAGTTGCCCGATAATGCAAAAACCATAGGATGTAAATGGGTCTTCAAAACAAACGACTCATTGGGCGACATTGAGAGATATAAAGCAAGACTCGTGGCTAAAGGATTCACTCAAAGGGAAGGAATCAACTACAAAGAGACATTTTCTTCTATCTCTAAGAAAGATTCATTTCACATTATTATGGCATTGGTTGCAAAATTTGACTTAGAATTGCAACAAATGGATGTAAAAACTATGTTTCTTAATGGATACCAAAAGGAAGAAGTTTATATGAAACAATCAGAAGGTTTTTTCTCTAGTAATGGTTAACACTTGGTATGCAAACTCAAGAAATCCATATATGAATTGAAACAAGTTTCCCATCAATGGTATTTGAAATTTCATGATGTCATCTCTTCATTTGGTTTCTTGGAGAATGTCATGAATCAATGTATATACTAGAAGGTCAATGGGACCAAGATTTTTTTCCTTATTCTCTAAGTGGATGATATTTTACTTGCAACTAGGGTAAGCATTCAGTTAATTCGGTTAATTTGGTATTAATTTTATATAAATTCTTTTTATTATTTTTACACAAATTCAGTTAATTCGGTATTAACCAAAATAACTAATTTTTAATTTAATTTGGTTAATTCGATTTTAGTAAAACTTTCATTTGATTCGATTAGCCAATATTAAATTGGTTTTTGATTAATTCAGTTAATTATAGATCAAATTAACTAAATGCTCACTTGGGACCAATGATGAGGGTTTACTATATGAGGTAAAATGATTTCTCTCTAAGAATTTTGATATGAAAGATATGAGTGATGTTTCTTATGTCATTGGCATTAAGATACACAGAGGCGGATTTCAAGAAATATTAAGCATGTCTCAAGAAACCTATATCAATAAGTTTTAGAGAGATTTTGGATGAAAAATTGTTCACCAAATATAGCTCTCATTGTGAAAGGTGACAAATTCAACATGGATCAATGTCTAACAAATGACTTTGAAAGAGAATTATGCTTTTGCTGTCGGAAGCTTGATGTATGCTCAAGTCTGCACTAGACCTAACATTGTATTTGTTGTTGGTATGTTGGGAAGATATCAGAGTAATCCTGGTATAAACCACTAGAAAGCTGCAAAGAAGATAATGAGATACCTTCAAGGGACCAAAGACTACATGCTTGTATTTAGATGAGCTGAGAATTTAGAAGTGATTGGCTACTCTGATTCAAAATACGTCGACTGCATTGATTCACGAAAAGCAAATACTGATTGCCACTTCCACTATGGAGGCTAAGTTTGCATCTTGTTTTTAGGTGACCTCGCATGGTGTATGGATGAAGAGTTTCATTTCGGGGCTTAGAATTGTGAATTCTATTTCTAAGACATTGAGGAAATATTGTGACAATTCAGTTAATGTCTTTATGGCTAAGAACAATAAAAGTAGGAGTCAAACTAAATATATTGACATTAAGTATCTAGTCATAAAAGAGCGTGTTAAAAATAAGACAATGGTTATTGAACACATTAGCATTGAATTAATGATTGTTGATCTTTTGACTAAAGGCATGCCACCGTTGAAATTTAGGGATCAAGTAGAGAGGATGGGACTTGGTTCCCTTATGTAATTTTTGTTGTTAGAACAATTTGGTTATCAATGAAACTCAATTATGATTTTTTTTTTCCCATATTTGTATACACATTAATTAATTTGAGAAATATTATTAAAGTTGGACCTTGAATAAACATAAGATTTATTCATTAAGATATATTGGTTGGGAAGAATGATACAATGTAATACATGGAAGATAATATTTGCGTTTAGAAGACCTATCATCATGATTTATGTGTCGTATACACTCATTTAGTGAATAATAAGATAAATATATGTCAAGTGGGAGAATACTAGAAATATTTTATTTTACAAACCTTTCATGTGACACATATCTGTTAAGATTTTATTTATGCATAATCTTGTCTTAATTAAGAGGTCATATTTTATAAGATTTAAATATGCATAATTAATTGAAATCTCACCTTAATACGCATATCATATCTTTCAATATGATATTATTATCTCCTCATGATTTGCGATTGACTCAATAATAGTAATGAGTCTCTATAAATGACCTTTAGGATCCGTAAACATACACATCTTTCAAGAATAATAACATCATCTGTAGAAGAAGTTTGAAGTACTTATAAAGTTCTAAAGTATTAAGCAACAAAAGTGGTGTTCAAATGTTCTTCAAATATTAATGACTGAAGATAACAATTAATTTATTTTTCTACATTCAATTATCATATTTATTTGGAATGATTTAAAAGTTCTAACCATGATCCTTTCTCCAAAGAGGAAGGGTTCAAATATTTATTCAAATATATATAATCTATATTATTCGTAATATATTAAAAATAAAAAACACTATCAATTTTATAAATCGAATATTTTTTATAAAATTGTAAAAACAATGACATTGTTGGTGGAAATATCAAACTTAATAAAAGCGAAAATGTTCTAGAGGAGAGGCTCCTCTTAGGCATTTCTTAGAACACACCGAAGTGTAATCCGAGCCGTCCCCATGGGTTAGCGATATTGGTGCTCGAGTGGCAAATTTGTTGAATTGTGCATAGGTTGATTCCCAAGAGTTATATCGCCCTGGAGTATGCCCTTCCACTCTTGTGTCAATTATCAATCGAGATTTATCTGTATGTATTGAGCTGTTTAGGATGAGTGTCTGAATTGAGCCGTTTAGGTGAGTGAATCATCTTTTACTGATCAAGAAAATACAGACGTAGCACAGTGAATTCTTGGATGATCATCGCCCTAGGTTATGTCCTCCCAATAATATTGAACCAGCAACATCATCTTTTACTGAATTGAGTATCTCCGACATCACACTGACAGTGTAACTGAATGACAGAGTTGCTTGTTACTCCAACACAACATGATCTACACGTAGAGATTCCTCTTAGGCATTTCTTAGAACACACCAAAGCCATTATATCTACGAACTCCCAGCAACCAAATCGACACATACCACAAAGCGGGCCATCATCGCAGTCAGCAGAGAAACACTCTTAACAGGCACATGTTCGGTCACCCTCCAAGCAGATAACTTATCACTACACTGCCCATCCATGTCAGCGAAGGCGAAGTATTTAACGAAATTGGTTGAATCGGATAAAATACTGAGGGAAAAACAGCAGAATGGCACAATAGACTGTTAATATGATCACAATCTATCACAACTATGAAGTCTTACAATTTAAAAAAGTTCTTTCGAGTTCAAAATCAATAATTAGCAACCAGCATTCAGAGCAACACAGCAAAGAGGTGCACATCAAACAGAAACCTGTAGATCAACAAGATTTAACTATTTGAACGCACATAAATCAGCAGGCATCAGCTCTCAGAGTTAGTTGCTCGATGATGGCTTCTCATTTCCGCACCCTTTCCGGTTACACACAGTGCGGAAGGGGTAGTTGACATTGTTGCATTTCTCACAAGTCCAGCTACCCTCAGGGGCATCAGATTGTTCCTTGCCACTGCCACGGTTAGGAGCCTAAAACACAGCCAGTACAAATTCATGACAGTTAAGTTATATAATAGAACCAAAACAAAAAAATAAAACCAATCTAAGCTGTATAATACCAGCGCAGGTCTAGGAGCTCCACATTTCTTCATGTTACAGGTTGTTCTGAATGCGAAGTTAACATTTTCACATTTAGGGCATACCCAATCGCCCTCTGATAACCCATCAGGGCCTATAGATTCAAATAATATCAAACATAACCAATGTCAAATTAAGAAGAAATAGGCATGATATCATCTAGTTCTAATAGATAGAACTAAGCAAAAAGTGGGACAAATAGGTATTATAATACTTCATGTAAATTCAAGTGATATGAAGCACACACAATGCAGCTCTACATTCAAGTAAGTGCTAGTATTGCCATTTTCCTCAGCAACATGGGCTTTCGAGGAGAGAAGAAAGATGTATGATTGAAGAGAATCCTATATGCTAAATGAATAGGTTTCAGGGCAACTTACATAAAATTAAACTGACTGAAACGCAACAGTGGCTAATGTTTTCAAAACATTGCAAGGATAATTGCAATTCTCTTTTGTAAAATGTATGGAAACAACACAGCAGCATGCATAATAGAAAAAGAAAGTAAAATAACCTCCGCGGCGTTTCCTTGAAGCACTATTATCTAATTGCTCTGCACTTGTTGGACCTGAAAGCTGCAGGAGGAAAAAAAACAATAACATAAGATTATGCAATAGCCCTAAAATAATGTAGCGAATAAACAAAGGATTACCGGCATTGGGAAACCACGATAGCCATAACCATATCTGTTCATCATTGGATCAGGTCCACCATATCTATCCATGACAGGGCCAAGTCCATAGCCATACACTACAAAACACAAATACAAAGATATTATATTTAAAATTCATCAAACAAATCTATATACAGGCAATGAAAATCCATAGGCCAATATATGAAAAACAAATAAAAAACAATGAAAATACAATCAACAACAACAGACCCACAAGACAAGCAAATCTCTTAAACATCACTTAGAACCGAAAAAAATGCAATGTGACTGCAAGAACATAGCCAAATAGAGATAAATAGATGACAAACCTCCAATTGGCCCTCCAATTGACCCTGATGGACCATATGGAGACATAAGGCCATATAGACCAGCAGCACCTGTCGGTGGCCCATAGTCATAGCGCAACCCATGAAGAGGTGGAAGGGGGGAACCAAATCCACCAGACATTCCATGTGGCATAGGTGGTGGACCCACCACTCCACCATAATAACTAGGCAACTGACGATCAAACCCACCAGGGTAAGGAGCCGCTCCAGGTCTCTGCAGTTGAGTAGAAACAGCTAATATTACATATATTATCTTACTCCACTATTAAAAAACAAGCAAATACAAACATGACACAAAGATCAAATTAAAATTGGAGATTTGAGGCAAACCCTCAGTTCCATCGTCAAGAATATCTCATTAGACAGTAGGGATGCAACTACTTGGATACAAGGGAAAAGAGGGTAAGTGTAAAAAAAATATGTATATAAATAATGAAGCTGCCTATGTAATTTAGTGGTCCTTTCCCTCATCTTCCATCAAGTAACCAGACCCTAGAAAATCCATTATTTAATTCTACTTATAAACCAAAACAAACTAAATTAAAAAAGGATGGCCACTTCAAATAAAAATGAATAAAAAAAAGACAAATTTCTTTTGAATCATTTACAACATTAAGAATTTCAATTTGATATAATTAATAAAAATGAAAAATATTCATTGATAATGCAATTAAACCCAAACCAAACTGATAATCCCAAACAAATCTTCAGCTCAATAACAAAAAGGTTACCATGCTTATTTGGTTCAGCTTCTCAAAATACAATACAAATTGATTGCCGTCAATTATCCAATAACAAAAAAGAAAAAAGACAACTGTTTGGCAATTGGAAAAATGAAGTACAGTTTCATCTACTGGGATAGCCACTTTATAGAATAAAAATCTTACTTAAATCCTGGCAGTCTCAAATATGATGAACAGAACAAAATGTCTACGCCTCTCAATCAAAAAAGTGTACGAGTCCTTACAATGGTTATTTTAATCTGCTAAACTTAGTTGGCACAACAATCTATAACTACTTTGGTGCTTGTAAACATATCATATTAAATTACATCATAAAGGACAGTAAAATAAACAATAATGAGCACAGCTAAAATTAAACATGCATTCAGATAATTGAAGAAAAATAATGTAAAAGCTTACTGGACTGGGACTGGCAGATGGACGAGCAGTACCACAACTCCCACGATTACATACTGTTCTAAAACTGAAGTTCACATTTCCACATTTAGGGCAAGTCCAATCTCCATCACGCCTAAAACCTTAACATGAAAATAAATTGCAATAATAGTATAAAAATATTTATATTGTCTAATGAACACAAGGAACATTTTAAAACAGCATTATTAAATGGAAGGAAGAGTGTCTTAAAACTCTTTGGATAGTTCAATGAAAAAACCCAGTCTGCACTTAGAACAATGAAAAGACATAAATAACAACATAAGCAATACCATAGAACCTCTACTTCACCACGTTTATGTTCCTAAGAGATTATCATCCCACTGTTGAAAAGTGAGGTGAGCCGTATCTGAACAAGACACATTGCAGACAACTCCATGCTAAACTATTTCAACAGGAAGCCATGTCAATTATTACAGTTCATCCGGCCAGACTTCATTAGGCAACCAACCAGACTTTTAAGTAACCAAACCTAACTTCAGAGAATAACAGTGAATATATAGATAATTACCTGAGTACCAAACGCTGACAGATTTTACACATAGAACAAGGTGAAACATTCAACAAACTTCCAGAGAACATGAAGTAAACAGGGATGTGAATACACTAATCAAAAGCAAAAAAACAACCACGCCACAGCAGCATGAATGCCACGAAACCAACCACCACAGAAAGAGGCATACACCAATTGGTAAAGAGAGGAAACAATAGGAAGTAAAAGAAAGTCTAAGAACGACTTCCTTAATTATAAACCCTACCCTCACTGCGCGACCTTTTGGACCCTAAGCCACGATCGTCAACCTAAACAAACAAACACCAGAAAGAACCAAACGTCACCACATCGAGAAAATCCCTGAACCAGAGCAAGATTACAGCAGAATAAAGAACTGAACCGAAACCCTAGATCTCGATCTCGATTGGCCAGATCAGAACCCCAAGCGGCGTGGCAGGAACTGAAGAGGAAGAGGAGATTGGAGAAGGCAGAAGATAGATCACCTTAGCGGAGGCCATGAAAGATGAAAGGAAGGGCGGATGTCGTCCGACGTTGAGAGAGGAGGAGCCGCCTCGAACGGGCAGCGATTCTCGAAGCGGCGAGAGGGTTTGCTCTCGAAAGCAGGATCTTCTCGTTTTATAGCGACTTGATGGGCTTCGATCGGCTTCCGTGTCAGCTACTCACAAGGGCTGTATTCTACGGCCCGGTCCGGTTCTGACCTTTTAAAATTTCCAAGGTTTTGGAAAAAAAAAATAATAACCAAAATTCTTTTTTAAAAAAATAAACAATATCCGGATTCGACATTTAAATAGCTAACTTATTACCATCAATTTAGGGGGCGTTTGGTTTAGGGGAATAGGAGTGAGGATTGGGAATGAAAATCATTGATTGTCATTGTTAATGTTTTGATTATAGGAATAGGAATACAAATAAGGGATTGAATTCTTGAAATTAGGTAATAACTCATTCCCATGTACCTCCCCTTCAATGAGTAATTACCCTATTTTCATCAATCAAAATATTCCCTTATTCCAAAAATACCCTTGACCTAAAATTAAAATTTTCTCCCTTAATACCAAATATCAAAATATATTTATTTATTTTTTCTTTCATATCATTTTTCTCTCCTTGTTCTCTCTCATCATATTTTCTCTCTCATCATTTTATCACACACTTTCTCTCTCCTTAATCTTTTCTATCACACTCTCTTTCCTCTTTTTTGCTCATTACATTTTCTCTCTCATCATACTTTCTCTCTCCTCAATCTTTTCCATCGCACTCTCTTCCTTCTTTTTCTCTCATCATACTTTCTCTCTCCTCAATCTCTCCCATCACATTATCTTTTCTCTTTTTTCCTTATCACACTTTTTGCTCTCATCACACTTTCTCTCTCCTCAATCTCTCTTGTCACACTCCTTCTTTTTTTTCCTCAACACACTTTCTCTCTCATCATACTTTCTCTCTCCTCAATCTCTCCCATCACACCACTACTCTCTTTTTTCCTCATCATACTTTCTCTCTCATCATACTTTCTCT
Source organism: Zingiber officinale (assembly GCF_018446385.1). Taxonomy (NCBI): domain Eukaryota; kingdom Viridiplantae; phylum Streptophyta; class Magnoliopsida; order Zingiberales; family Zingiberaceae; genus Zingiber; species Zingiber officinale. Next base: position 79,215,390 of record NC_055997.1, on the reverse strand, counting down.
CTCCTCAATCTCTCTCATCACACTCTCTCCCCTCATTTTTCTCATTACATTTTCTCTCTCTTCATCCTCTGCCACATACTTTTTCTCACATCATATTTTCTCTCTCATCTTCTCTCATCATGATCTCTCCTATCACACTCTATTTTCTCATTTTCTCTCATCACACTTCTTTCTCTTCATTATTTCTCATCACACTTTCTCTCACATCAGACTTTCTCCCTCATCATTCTCTTTCATCATATTTTTCTCTCACATTTATCTTTCTCTCACATCTAATTTTTTCTTTTATTTTCTTTTAAGGGTAAAAAGTGAAATTTTGATTTATTCCGATAGAAAATATGCAACTAACCAAACATTGTTTTTAAGAGTGATATTCATGCTCATACCCATTCTCATTCCACAATACAATGATTCCCATTCCGATTCCTATTCCTAGGAAAGAACCAAACGCCCCCTTATTTATTTTGTCGTCCTGGAATGGCTATTTATCTTTTAATTACATTCGGGTTCAACGATCATCGCTCAACAGTTCACTAGCAATTCGACGAAGAACCGCCGCGAAATCGGCGACAGCGGCGGCACGAGGAACAACCCGACCTTGCTTTCCTCCTCGACCTCCTCCGCTTGCGCCGATCGTTCCTTCATCGCCGCCCTGGGTGATTCCGTCTCCATTGCTCCTTTCCACTTTCCGCTCCATGAAAAAATCGGAGGAGGCAGGGGAAGAAGGGGATCCACCGATTGGCAGGCGGATAGGCCGATCTCGTTGGGGAAGTTGAGGATTGCCTTGCGGCCGCACATCTGGAAGGCGGCGCGGTCGTATGTGCGGGCGGCGTCCACGGCGGCATCGAATGTCTCGAGCCAAACGCGGGATCCACGGCGGTTGGGATCCCGGATCTCCGCTGCGAACTTGCCCCATGGCCGCTGGCGGACGCCGCGGAACGCCGGTCCCTTGGGGACGCGATCCTGCTCCGCGGGGTGGCCCAATTGAGATGGCAGGAGAGGGGGCGGCGACGGTGAGGGAGGACCATGGATGGGAGGGGAAAACATCATCTCGGGTGCGTCGGGACCCGCGGCGACAGGAAGCGGAAGGAGGGAGTATTGAGGTGGAGAGTTTGAGGATGATACGAGAGGAGTCACTGCGGTGAATGAGTTAAAATCAGGTAAAATTGAATTAACTGAGCGGTTCAATTTTCAAAATTTTTTTTAAATAAATCTTGGTTAAATTGAATATTAATTTAATTATTTTTATTTAACAATATAATTAGTAAATAAAATATATAATTAATTAAATAAAATTTAAATTTAATTGATTTGGTTTTTCGAATTTGATTCGATTTGTTTGATTTTTATAGAAAAAATTGAGATTAATTGGTTAAAAAAATTTTGATTTGTGTGATTTTCGTTTAGTTTTATCGAATGCTCAGGAATTGACGGATGAAATCGAGAGCGGCGTCGCCGCGGTGCCACCGACGAGTGCGTCCATACTAAAATTGGAAAAGTAGATTTCAAAAGAGGGAAAGGGCTCAACGAAGTTATGCGGTGGATATTTTATAGGGACAAAATGGTTTTCAAAAAATGGTGTCGGAAATTAATGGGACATGGCCACCATCGTCCAAACTTGCTCACTACGAACCGCCCATCGAACAAGGTTGTTGGCAGTGAAATTGAACCGGGCTCAATCAAACCTGTTGGATCACAGCTGGCGTATTAATTGAGCAGTATATACAAATGATAATAAATATTTATAATTTGGATTAATGTTTGGTTCGCTCCTATAAATTGAAATGAGAATTAGTATGTATTATTATGAAATGAGAATGGTATAAGTTTGAGTATTATTTTTAAAAATAATATTTAGTTAATTAAATAATTTCAATTAGAATCAACTTAAATTTATTTTTTTATCTAGAGGAAAAATAAGAAAAAAAATTAAATATGAACTGATCCGGTGGTAAGGCCGGGGGGCTCTCATGAGGGAAATGTCAACGACACGTGGAGGCCAACAGTCAAAGGGAGGTCAACCCCATGGGTTCGATGAGCGGGCGGGACATGTCGATCACTAGGCAATGACCTTCATCCGAGAGAACAACCATTTGGCCGCGAGCCCAGATTTCCAATGAAGAAAATCATATGGCCGAGCGGATAGTCCGCTCGGCCACGGTGCAAGGCAAGAGTAAAGGCCGAGCAGTCTGGCCGCTCGGCCAAGGTGTCAGGCTACGAGAGACGAACCGGCGTCTATAAACCCTCCGGCCGGAAGACCGTCGAGCTCCGACGTTAAAAATCGAGAGACGAACCGGCGTCTATAAACCCTCCCGCCGGAAGACCATCGAGCTCCGACGTTAAAAATCGAGAGACGAACCGGAGTCTATAAACCCTCCGGCCGGAAGACCGTCGAGCTCCGACGTTAAAAATCGAGAGACGAGCCGGCGTCTATAAATCCTCCGGCCGGAAGACCGTCGAGCTCCGACGTTAAAAATCGAGAGACGAACCGGCGTCTATAAACCCTCCGGCCGGAAGACCGTCGAGCTCCGACGTTAAAAATCGATCTGGTGATAAGGCCGGGGGGGGCCCTCATGAGGGAAAGGTCAACGACACGTGGAGGTCAACAGTCAAAGGGGGGTCAACCCCATGGGCTCGACGAGCGGGCGAGACATGTCGATCACTAGGCAATGACCTTCATCCGAGAGAACAACCATCTGGCCGTGAGCCTAGATTTCCAATGAAGAAAATCATATGGCCGAGCGGATAGTCCGCTCGGCCGCGGTGCAAGGCAAGAGTAAAGGCCGAGCAGTCTGCCCGCTCGGCCAGGGTGTCAGGCTATGAGAGCCGAGCAGGCGACGACCCTGAACCTTCCCGGACAGACGCCCACCTACGCCAGATCAAAGGCAAATGTTCTGGCTGAGCGGCTTGATGGTTGATCCGGGAAGAGGAAGTCAAAAAGTATGGGACAGTGGGGACATCATATTAGTAACCCCTATTGCTGACAACAGACATGTTCGAGGACCATGCCATACTCAGTATCGTACGACAAAGGGTTCTGCTGTCCCACCAAGGAGACGCTCAGACTGTAGCAGTGTGGCGTCAAACATGCTCTTCTGACAAGCCCATGCTGCGGTATGGTATAGGACACGTGTACACCTCGGTTTGTGTGCATCAAGCTCCCATAGCTCTATATAAGAGCCCTTAGACTTCACCGGAGGTATAATCTGTTGGTTGCTACTCAGAAAACCTAATGGTTCCACTGTACAAAAATTTTGTACAAAGGTCTGAACCTTTTTCCTAGCTATCATGTGTTCTTTTAAATTAAACTTGGATCGCCTGCGGAACTTAACACGTTTGTGTTGGTGCAACCTTAGGTCAAGGTTGACCTGGTTGACCCGACTCGAGTTGACCTGACTCGAGTTGACCTGACTCGAGTTGTATTTTGATCTTTGACGAGAATAGAAAAGTTGTATCTTGATGTTTGACAAGAATACAAACTTGGGAGATTGTGGGTGCAACCTTCGGTCAAGGTTGACCTGGTTGACCCGACTTGAGTTAACTTGATTCGGGAAAAGTCCAAGTATGAAGACTTGGCACGGAAAAGTCCAAGTAGGGAGCTTGGCACGGGAAAAGTCCAAGTATGGAGACTTAGCACGGAAAAGTCCAAGCAGGGAGCTTGGCACGGGAAAAGTCCAAGTATGGAGACTTGGCACGGAAAAGTCCAAGCAGGGAGCTTGGCACGAGAGAAGTCCAAGTATGGAAGCTTGACATGGGAAGTCGGAGAAGGCTCGGCAGCTCGTTCTCCGGACTAGGTCAGAGAGGGCTCGGGAGCTCGTTCTCTGGACCAGACATGGTCAGAGAGGGCTCGGTAGCTCGTTCTCTGGACCGGATGAAGTCGGAGAGGGCTCGGTAGCTCGTTCTCCGGACTAGGTCAGAGAGGGCTCGGTAGCTCGTTCTCTGGACCGGACGTGGAAGTCGGAGAGGGCTCGGTAGCTCGTTCTCCGGACTAGGTCAGAGAGGGCTCGGTAGCTCGTTCTCTGGACCGGACGTGGAAGTCGGAGAGGGCTCGGTAGCTCATTCTCCAGACTAGGTCAGAGAGGGCTCGGGAGCTCGTTCTCTGGACTATGTCAGAGAGGGCTCGGGAGCTCGTTCTCTGGACCGGACGTGGAAGTCGGAGAGGGCTCGGTAGCTCGTTCTCGGGACTAGGTCAGAGAGAGCTCGGGAGCTCGTTCTCTGGACCGGACGAAGTCGGAGAGGGCTCGGTAGCTCGTTCTCCGGACTAGGTCAGAGAGGGCTCGGTAGCTCGTTCTCTGGACCGGATGAGGGAGTCGGAGAGGGCTCGGTAGCTCGTTCTCCAGACTAGGTCAGAGAGGGCTCGGTAGCTCGTTCTCACGACCAGGAAGGCCTTAGGGTTTAGGGCTGGGAAGCTCTAAAATCTACATAGGCATTGGATCGATTTGTTGACCGATCCAGTGATACTTTGGTTTATCTGATCGGTCTGGTGACCGATCAGCAACCAAACAGAAGCGTACTGTGGGTTATCTGATCGGTCTGTAGACCGATCAGGAAGCGATGTTATCTGAGGAAGCGAGGGGATTCAGAGAAGGGGGGATCGGTCTGAGGACCAATCCACCTGTATCCTGATCGGTCCACAGACCGATCAGGGCCCTAAACCAACTCTCTGTGAGAGTTGGGATCGGTCTGGGGACCGATCAGCCTAGGGCCAGATCGGTCCCTAGACCGATCAGGCCATAGCCTGATCGGTCCAGGCCTAGCCGTTGAGACACAACGGCTAGATTTCTGTGTTGTTCTTTGTCTTCTTCTTCGCAGATGCAGATATATCTCGAGGTTGTGGGCCTCTACAGTACTACTTCTTCTTGTTCCTCACGACTGCGAGTTGAGCTTTGCTGAGCTCTCATTTTCCTGAAGCTTCGTGGAAGCTTCCTTCGGCTGGTTCCTGCTGTTGTAGGTGTTTCGTGAAGTTGCTACTTTATCCAGTCGACGAGAAGGCAAGCTGTGTTTTTACATTCTTACTGCCTTTGTATTGTGCTGTATCATTGTACTCCTATCTTGCTGTTGCAAGAAGTTTGTGGCGAGGTTTCTCCACCCAGAAGGAGTTTCTATTAGCCGGTTTTCCGGGGTCTCATCCACCGACGGATTGATAGGCTTCGTCCACCTTACGGACACGCCGAGGAGTAGGAGTTTCATCTCCGAACCTCGTTACATCGTCGAGTTTAAGGTTTGGTATTCTTTGTTTCATTTTTACATTGTATTTCCGCTGCGCTAACTAAAATTGTAGGAAGAAACACGAATTTGGGGTCGGCTATTCACACCCCTCCTCTCTAGCCTCGACCGTCGATCCTAACAAGTGGTATCAGAGTAAAGGTTGCTCTTCGTCGGATTAACACCCGAGGGAGCACAAGCTAGAGAATGGATCAACTTGGAGAAGACATCACGATTCCACCCTTCTACGATCGCGACGACTTCGCATATTGGAAGGTAAGAATGAAGTATTTTCTTATGACTAATCTAGTTAATTGGAATTGTGTCCAAATAGGTTTTACTCCTCCGGTGGATAAAGAAGGAGAACCTCTCGAGAAGAAGAAGTGGACGAAGGGACAAATCCACCAATCCATGATCAATGATGAGGTAACAAAAATTCTTGAATTTTCATTACCTAATGATATGTTGTGCAAGATAGGTGGATACAACAATGCTAAGGAATTATGAAACAACTTGGCTAAGTTCCATGAGGAGAGCTCCACTTCAAGTCATGAAGAGGAGTCAAGTGAGCCAAGTAGCTCACATCATGGAGGAAAGGAATTAGAAGTTGAGGGCTACTCAACATCTAAGGAAGAGGAGGAGGAGAGTTCTTCTTCAAGATTGGAGCAAGAAGAAGAAGCCTCTACTTCCGGAAGGGATGAAGAAGAAAGCATACAACCATCCTCAACCCTAGGTAACTCAAGCAATTTACTTTCAAGTAAATTACATATAATGTGCTTTGAGTGTAGGGAATTTGGGCATTACAAGAGTAAATGTCCAAAGAGGATTAGGAAGACTTCACCGGCGCCAAAGGTCAAGGAAGCCGGAGTCCCGATACGCAAGGGCAAGGAGCACATGGTGTGTTTCCAATGCAAGCAAAGGGGACATTATAGGAGCCAGTGTCCGAGGGGGAGGCAACCTCACAAGGACAAGAGACCGAGCACATTGATAGGGGGAGCTAAGGCAAACCCTAAGGTAACCTTTAAGGCACATTCTTGCAATTTGAATAAGACACATGTTAATAGTAGTTTTGTTGCAATTGTCAATAAAGATAGGCATGATAACAATAGAAATCAATACATGTGCTTAGGTGTCAAACATGTTAGCCTAGGTAAGGACAATTCTAGAAATGCTAACCCTAGAATTAACTCATCTAAGGCTAAGGAGAACCTAGGTAGAAATCCCAAAACAACTAGACATATGCCTAGGAATACCTCAAAGATAAATGACAAATTAAAACTTGAGGTATTAGAAAAGGAAAATCAAGTCTTGAGGTCAAGACTTGACAATTTAGAAAATACCCTTAAGAATTTAGAAAAGTCAACTCTAGGGTCTAAGGGTCAAAAACCAAAGCCCAAGGACATGAGAGGTTTGTATCACAAACCTAAGTCTCAAGTAGTTAAGCCCACTTATCATGATATTCCATTCGATTATGGAACAAGACCTAGGGCTAGGAAGACCATCACCAAGGTCACAAGGGGAGTCACCCCTAGAGTTGATCTTGATGAGTCTCAAATGACCAAGGCTTTAAAGCCTAGGAGGGTCATTAGGAGGGTTGCTAGGGAAGTCATCCCTAGTGAATATTTAGTGAACCCAATGAGCTCAAATAGGTATTGGGTTCCTAGGAGCGTGATTCCATCATGCTAGATGAATTAGGGTGTGCCAACCTTAATTGAATAGGTAGTTAACCTAATCATGGAAAAAGGTGGCACTTTAGGAATGTTCAAGGTGTAATCAAGCCTTGAAAATGAGATTAAGAAATTATTCCTAAGGTGATTAGCATGTGCCAACCATATTCGAGAAATTCTCTAGAGTCAATCTAATTAGCACATAGTGATCTAAAAATCTTTAGCATATGATTTTAGGTCTATTACAATTAGGAATATGGAATTTATGACAAAATGATCAAAATTATCAAAAATGACAACTAAGGCTAGAATTAGGTATTTTCTATACCTTTATATATTATTTGTCATGTATTGTTTGTCATATGCCATGTCATGACATCATATTTAATTTATTATCATTTGAAATGTCATGATAATACTTAGGTTAGCTATATGTCATGCCTTATTTAAGTTTCATACTTTATGTCATGACATCATGACATTGGCACATGTTTCCACTTATGATATTATTTTATGCCATGTCATCATCTCTTGCATGTATGATCAATTAAATTGATTTAAGGATAAAAACATAATTTGATATGGAAATCAAATTGTTGTTTAGAAAATGCATGAGAACTTAGATTAAGATGACCTAAACCATATCTCACATCAAAATTGACTTGGATGTGTTTGATACACCTTAGATGTGTGTGAGATATTAGGATCATGAGTTAGGATCAAGGTGCATAGTTCTTGTACCTAGATGAGCCTAATTCAAAATGGAGGATCATAGGGAAAGCTTGTGTACAAGTCATGTACATTTAGCCCTAAGATTATGGTTATAAATTGAATGGTTTAAAATCATTTCAAAATTGATTTGAAAAACCTTGATGAAGCTTTTCTAGTGATAGCATTCATCATTGAGCAAGTTGATACAAAGATGGATTAACCTTGAGCTATTTCAAAGTTTTTCAAACTTTGTATCAAGATTTAAAAATAGAAGTTATTTTCATAGAAAACTATTTTTCCATGATAATATATGTTATGAGGAATGTATCCTCAAAATTTTACAATTTTTGGAATTTTCTGTAATTTTTTAGGGGTTTCTGAATTTCGGGAGGGAAAAATTCAGAACTCTAATCAGAGAGTTGTGGACCGATCAGAGAAGAGCCTGATCGGTCCAGAGTAGTGTGGATCGGTCACTGGACCGATCCAGGGAAGTGTGGATCGGTCTGGTGACCGATCCAGTAAAGGGCTGCCAAAATGCTGATTTTCGACTGATTGTCTGAAATTTTAGCTGGAAGTTGGTATTTTAGATTTCTAAATGATTGAAACTCTCCAAGACATTGTTGGTGCAATGGTCAAGGGGGAGTTGACCTTTAGGGAAAGTTTTACCTATTGGTCAAGCAAGAGTTGACTTTTAGGGGGAGTTTTTACTCGTCAAGATGAGTGATATGGGATGGTCACTATGTTGATTGTTGTATTTAGTATCAAGGGGGAAATTAAGGGTTTCAATGAAAGGTATGAGACTTTCATTAGGAAGAAACTCTTGACCTTGATTCACTCTTTTTGATGTGTGTCAAAAAGGGGGAGAATGTTTAGAAAATGTTCAAGGAAGAACATTGGAGTTTGGGGAGAATGTTCAAGGAAGAACATTGATCGGAAAAGTCCAAGCAGGGAGCTTGGCACGGGAAAAGTCCAAGTATGGAGACTTGGCACGGAAAAGTCCAAGCAGGGAGCTTGGCATGGGAGAAGTCCAAGTATGGAAGCTTGGCATGGGAAGTCGGAGAGGGCTCGGTAGCTCGTTCTCCGGACTAGGTCAGAGAGGGCTCGGGAGCTCGTTCTCTGGACCGGACGAAGTCGGAGAGGGCTCGGTAGCTCGTTCTCCGGACTAGGTCAGAGAGGGCTCGGGAGCTCGTTCTCTGGACCGGACGTGGAAGTCGGAGAGGGCTCGGTAGCTCGTTCTCCGGACTAGGTCAGAGAGGGCTCGGTAGCTCGTTCTCTGGACCGGACGTGGAAGTCAGAGAGGGCTCGGTAACTCGTTCTCCGGACTAGGTCAGAGAGGGCTCGGTAGCTCGTTCTCTGGACCGGACGTGGAAGTCGGAGAGGGCTCGGTAGCTCGTTCTCCGAACTAGGTCAGAGAGGGCTCGGGAGCTCATTCTCTGGACTAGGTTAGAGAGGGCTCGGGAGCTCGTTCTCTGGACCGGACATGGAAGTCGGAGAGGGCTCGGTAGCTCGTTCTCGGGACTAGGTCAGAGAGGGCTCGGGTGCTCGTTCTCTGGACCGGACGAAGTCGGAGAGGTCTCGGTAGCTCGTTTTCCGGACTAGGTCAGAGAGGGCTCGGTAGCTCGTTCTCTGGATCGGATGAGGGAGTCGGAGAGGGCTCGGTAGCTCGTTCTCCAAACTAGGTCAGAGAGGGCTCGGTAGCTCGTTCTCACGACCAGGAAGGCCTTAGGGTTTAGGGCTGGGAAGCTCTAAAATCTACATAGGCATTGGATCGGTCTGTTGACCGATCCAGTGATACTTTAGTTTATCTGATCGGTCTGGTGACCGATCAGCAACCAAACAGAAGCGTACTGTGGGTTATCTGATCGGTCTGTAGACCGATCAGGAAGCGATGTTATCTGAGGAAGCGAGGGGATTCAGAGAAGGGGGGATCGGTCTGAGGACCGATCCACCTGTATCCTGATCGGTCCACAGACCGATCAGGGCCCTAAACCAACTCTCTGTGAGAGTTGGGATCGATCTGGGGACCGATCAGCCTATGGCCTGATCGGTCCCCAGACCGATCAGGGATGTCCTAGACCGATCAGGCCATAGCCTGATCGGTCCAGGCCTAGCCGTTGAGACACAACGGCTAGATTTCTGTGTTGTTCTTTGTCTTCTTCTTCGTAGATGCAGATATATCTCAAGGTTGTGGGCCTCTACAGTACTACTTCTTCTTGTTCCTCACGACTGCGAGTTGAGCTTTGCTGAACTCTCATTTTCCTGAAGCTTCGTGGAAGCTGCTTCGGCTGGTTCCTGCTGTTGTAGGTGTTTTGTGAAGTTGCTGCTTCATCCAGTCGACGAGAAGGCAAGCTGTGTTTTTACATTCTTACTGCCTTTGTATTGTGCTGTATCTTTGTACTCCTATCTTGCTGTTGCAAGAAGTTTGTGGCGAGGTTTCTCCACCCAGAAGGAGTTTCTATTAGCCGGTTTTCCGGGGTCTCATCCACCGACGGATTGATAGGCTTCGTCCACCTTATGAACACGCCGAGGAGTAGGAGTTTCATCTCCGAACCTCGTTACATCGTCGAGTTTAAGGTTTGATATTCTTTGTTTCATTTCTACATTGTATTTCCGCTGCGCTAACTAAAATTGTAGGAAGAAACGCGAATTTGGGGTCGGCTATTCACACCCCCCCTCTCTAGCCTCGACCGTCGATCCTAACAGTTTGATCCAAAGTTTAATTTATTTGTTCTTTTAGGTTTAGACTTGGATCTCCTGCGGAACTTAACACTTTCGATCCAAATCACCTAGGTTATTAATTCTATTAAATATTAATTTCCAAAATTGGCTTCCAGTACTGACGTGGCGAGGCACATGACCTTACTGGATATGGGAGCAACCACCACTGACTAGACAAAGCCTTTTAAGGAAAACTAATATTTAATTTCCTTAAATAACTTTAGGTCAACCGAAAAGAACAATCAAATCACAAGGGAAAAAAACAAAATAAAAGAACACAAAATCGAAAATAAATTCGAAATACTAGAATCGCATGCCTCTTGTATTTGGTATTATTTCCAAAAATAACTAGTATGATGCGGAAAGGAAAAATACTAGTTATACCTTTTAGAAAGACCTCTTGATCTTCTACCGTATTCCTCTTCTAACCTCGGACGTTGTGTGGGCAACGATCTTCCGAGATGAGAACCACCAAGCACCTTCTTCTTCCTTACAAGTTTCGGCCATCAAAACTTCTCCTAGGATGAAGAGGTTCGGCCACCACTACCATGCTCCAAGGGATGCTAGAAACAAAACTTTCTTTCTCTCCTTCTTCTTCTTCTTCTCTAAACTTGATCCGGCCATCATATGAATTTCCACAAGAAGGATGAGGTTCGGCCATCAAAGAGAAGAGAGGAGGAGAGGATGGTCGGCCACACCAAGGAAGAAAAAGAGGGAGAAAATAGAATAGAGTTGTTCACCATGAAGCCTTCTCTACCCCCTCTTTTATAATCCTTGGTCTTGGCAAATAAGGAAAATTTAATAAAAACTTCCTTAATTCTTTTGCCATTGAAAAGGAAAATTTATTTAATTAAAAACAAATTTTCTTTTCAGTTTACAATGGCCGGCCACACTATAAAATTTCCAAGCAAATAAAATTTTAAACACAAATTAAAACTTCCTTATTTGCTTCCGGAAATTTATAAAAAATTTCTCCAATAATTTTTCCCTTCATGATGGGCTAATAAAAAGGAAATTTTATAAATTAAAATCTTTCTTTTAACATGTGGATAAAAAGAAAGTTATCTCTAAAAATTAAAATCTCTTTTAATCTACAAATAAGGAAAGATATTAAATCTTTTCTTAATCTTTTGTAGAAACTAATAAAAGAGAATTTTTTTAATTTTTAAACTTTCTTTTAAATAATAAACATGATTAATAGGAAAGTTTTTACCAAAATTAAAATCAACCTTTTAATCTACAAATAAGGAAAGAGATTTAGCTCTTCTCTTAATCTTTTGTAGAATCTTATAAAAGGAAAGATTTAAAATTTTAAACTCTCTTTTAAATTATGTTATCCACATAAGAAAAATTTTAAAAATAAAAATATTTTTATTTAAATTTGGGCCGGCCACACCAAGCTTGAACCCAAGCTAGGGCCGGCCACCTTGAAGCACCCATGAACCAAACTTTGGCCGGCCCTAGCTTGGTCTCCAAGCTAGCTTGCCCGGCCCCTATGGGATGGGTAAGAAGGTGGGTATAGGTGGGTATAGTACTCTATAATTTAGAGACTACGATAGGGACCGAGAGGAGGAATTGGTTTTGGTCTCCCGATAAAATTAAGCATCCCGTGTTTGCCCCGAACACACAACTTAATTTTATCAATAATAATTCATTCCACTAGAGAACTATTATTGAACTATCGCACCAATCCCAAATTACATTTTGGGCTCCTTCTTATTATGAGTGTGTTAGTCTCCTTGTGTTTAAGATGTCGAATGCCCACTAATAAGTAAGTTACTGACAACTCACTTAATTAATATCTAGCTCCAAGAGTAGTACCACTCAACTTCATCGTCATGTCGGACTAAGTCCACCTGCAGGGTTTAACATGACAATCCTTATGAGCTCCTCTTGGGGACATTCTCAACCTAGATCACTAGGACACAGTTTCCTTCTATAATCAACAACACACACTATAAGTGATATCATTTCCCAACTTATCGGGCTTATTGATTTATCGAACTAAATCTCATCCATTGATAAATTAAAGAAATAAATATCAAATATATGTGCTTGTTATTATATTAGGATTAGGAGCACACACTTCCATAATAACTGGGGGGTCTTTGTTCCTTTATAAAGTCAGTATAAAAGAAACGACCTCAAATGGTCCTACTCAATACACTCTAAGTGTACTAGTGTAATTATATAGTTAAGATAAACTAATACCTAATTACACTACGACCTTCCAATGATTTGTTCCGTTCCATCTTGGTCGTGAGCTACTGTTTATAATTTATAAGGAACCGATAACATGATCTTCTGTGTGTGACACCACACACCATGTTATCTACAATATAAATTAATTGAACAATTACATTTATCATAAATATAGACATTTGACCAATGTGATTCTTATTTCTAAATAAATATTTATACCAAAAGCTAGGCTTTTAGTATACATTCTAACATAATCTTCAATCCTTGAAGCCACTTTCTTGTTTTCCCCTTATCTGACTTGAGCATCGGAGGGTCGTCATCGGGAACCCTTTCCCGGCTCGACTTCTTTGCAGGTTCGCCGGAGCTCCATACGGTCAGTCAGATAGCCACGTCATCGGTTGGGAGAGCGCTACGTGCCCAGCGTCCATCGATTCAGCATTCGGACAGGATCATAAACAAAAGTTAAATGTGAGAGAAAAATATGATGAGAGAGAAAGTGTGATGTAAGAGAAAGTATGATGTGAGAGAAAGTATGGTGGGAAAAAAATAAAGAGAGGAAAAGTGTGGTGAGAGAAAATGAGAAGAGAGTGTGATGTGATAGGAGAGATTGAGAATAGAAAAAGTATAATAAGAGAGAAAGTGTGTTGAAAGAGAAAGTGTCATGGGAAAAAATGAAGACACTTAAAGTGTGATGAAAGAAAATGAGGGAAGATTAGGAGAGAGAAAGTATGAGGAGAGAGAAAGTAAGATGAGAGAGGAAATGTGATGGAAAAATAAAGAGAGGAAAAGTGTGACGAGAGAAAATGTAAAATATCGAATAATGGCGAATAATAATAAGGAAATTTTTAGAAATTTTCTTGGAATTTTTAGGAGCTCGTATGGACGAGTTTTACGGGGATAAAAATAGGGCTCTGGGAAAGCCTGTTTAGGCTACCCATTTAAGCGAGGAAAAGTTTTATTTCCTTTTTCTTTTCCCTCGTTTTTTCCCCGCGTGCCTTTCCTCCCGGGCCCCCCCCCCCCCCCCCCCCCCGCGACACCGATCTTAGCCCTAACCGGCGCCGCACGCGACGGTTACTCCCCTTCCTTGCGATTTAAGCTCTCGGTTAGGGGAAGCCTCGCCTCCGCCCGACTCTTCTCCTCCTTATCTTTTTCATCGCGCCGCCGTCGCCACAGCCGACGCCACTTCACCTCTGCCCTAGGGTTGTCCGCCTACCTCTCATCACTGCCCGACGATGCCACCGGCGCCCGTCACCCCTCGCCGTGGAGGTCCCAGTGGCGCCGCCGACCTCCCCTGTGCCCTAGCGCTACTGTTTCTCTCTGCCCTAGCGACGACAGCCGGCGTGCAGATTTGACCTAGGGCTCAAATTCACCTGCACATCTCTCCCATTTGCCCGATTCAGTCACGTAAGTTCTCTGTGATAGTGCTGATTCAGGGTTTCTGGTGGCCGGATTGGAGGTAGGTTTCCCTCCTGTATTAGGATTTAGGAGTAGGTGTTATTCTTGCTGAATTTGACAACCAAACTGAGTTGCGTAGGGATCTCATCACTTCCGGTCAGATCCGAGGAAAACTGTAGCTTCTTGCTAGAACCAGCACTGTCCCACCGTTGGAGTTCTGTTCCGACAGTGGGGGGAAACTTTTGGAGCTTAATCTGAGTGGTATCACAGCGTGTACCTCCGACAACGACCAGCGGAGAAATCACTATATCTGGGTGAGTTTTGGATTGAGGTAAAGACATTGTTGTTAGTATAAATATAGATTACAGGGTTAGTAGGATTATGTAGATTGGATTAGCTTTAGATTTTTTATCTAATGTTATGATTAGGGTTAAAGGCAATTAACCCTAGTTAATCGTTGGATTTAATTTAGGAAGGTTGAGGTTTAGGGTTTTTCCCTAAATTGTTTTTAAGGATTTTTATTTAGCTATTCGTTTAATTTGTTGCTAAATAAAAATGTATGTTTGATATCACATGACCTTGACACGAGACAAGTATCTCGACGTCGTATTGGGATCGATTGGACCTTTCTTATTGGAGGCGGGTACTTTAACTTTATGTCATTTGATATGCATAGTAATGTTTTTAACAAATAGCAATGATTGTGTTTCTTATTTACTTCGGTTGATCACTACCCGATCTGTTACATGCTTGTTTGTTTATTTGCTATGCACATCATGTTAGTATTTACCTGATTATGCATACTTATAGAGGTAGTGACACAACCATGTTATTTATTATGTTCAGGACTTAGGGTTTTTGATACCTTATCTGATCTGTGTACCTTTGATTTGGTTCATTATCCTATGGTACACATTTTATATTTATGTATGGATATTGCTATGCTGTTCAGGATATTGCCATGTTTAGTGTCATGCATCATCTCACATGATTGCATGTTGTGCGATAGTTTGCTCCATTATTGTCGAGCACATCGCCAGTTACATGTATCTGTACACACCACCACTCATGCGTTAGTGGTATATCAGACAGGTGTGTGACAGTTCTGCTGTTTGGCTCCGTTGGTATGGTGACTCAGCGTGGTAGCCGGCAGACAGTTCTGCTCTGTTTGGCTCCACTGGTTTAGTGTAGCAGTGTGGTAGCCCCAGGCGGTTGGACTCTGTTTGGCTCCGTTGGTCCGCTCATAGGTAGTGTGACGCAGCATGGTAGCCGGCAGAGATTCCTCCCCGTCATCGTGTACCGAGAGATGAGAGCATTGAGCTCCCCCATTTATGATTTGGAGTAGGAGGATAGGTGTACTCCAACAGCATCCCGTCCACTCGGTCACTCATCAGAAGCAGTGATGGCAGAGTGCACGGTTGTCACAGCCCTACCCACTCGGTTTCACCATTGTGTGTGAGATGGCTGACTGGCGTCAGGGGTGACCATGACATTGACATCATATGCATGATGCATTTATTGCTTGTGTTTGCTGTATTTACTTGCTGTATTTATATGGATGCATATGATTGACATGCATACTGGATTTTGATACTTCTCGGTCTGACGACCCTGTTATACTTATACCCTGGTCCTGGTTAGTAAAGTTTTCTCCTGCTTTATTCAGTTGCATTTATCCTTCTTGTATCAGGAGACTGTACGCATGATTAGTGCTGGTTGTTATTTTCTTTAGTAGGCATATCAGTTGTTACTCGCTAAGTGTTGGGTTTACACCCTCCTCCGTTGCTATTTTCAGGTTGATGCTGTCTGGAGAGTTCCAGTCGCTAGTCCCCTGCAGACCACGAGGACGTTTGTTGATCTTTTAGTTTTTTTTCTCCTTTATTAGACTTGTGCTATTTTGATACATCTGGACTTGTATCAGTTTACTATATGGATATTGTTGATGACTTTCATTTGGATTTGTTTTACTGCATGTCTGCCTAGGCGGTAGAAGAGGTGAGTGGATTTATTCCGTCGGATTTATGCTTTATGGGTGTAGTGGAGTAGGAAATATATTTTGAGCTTTATGGGTGTAGTTGAGTAGGGTTGTTTTTGAGTCTTCTTATCATTGCTTTAGTTGTTCACTATTAAACTGCATGGATGTTTGGATGTGTGTTATGTTTTATTATTATTATTGCTCCCGGCGTGTTGGCTGATGTATATGTGGCCCTGGAGGGCATTGTAGAAGTTTCAGATTGTTAGCTGTATAGGAGAGATGCTGCCGAAATTTCTTCGGACAGGGACTCCCCCGGGGCGTGATAGAAAATGATGAGAGAGTATGTGATGGGATAGAATGAAGAGAGGAAAAGTGTGATAAAATAAAATGAGGGAAGATTATGAAAGAGAAAGTGTGATGAGAGAGAAAATGTGATGGGAAAAATAAAGAGAGAGAAGTGTGATGAGAGAAAATGATCGGAAAGAGTGTGTGATGGGATAGAATGAAGAGAGGAAAAGTGTGATAAAAGAAAATGAGAAGAGAGATTATAATAGAAGAGATTGAGGAGAGAGAAAGTGCGATAGAAAAAAATATAGAAAAAGAAAATGGGGAGAGAGAGTGCGTGTAATGGAAGAGAATACAAGAAAAATGGTAAAGAATACATGATGAGAGAGAAAATATGTTGATAGAGAAAGTATGATGAGAAAGATTAAGGAAAGATAAAGTATGATAAGAGAGAATAAGAAGAGAGAAAACGAAATGAAAGAAAAATTTAACAAATATATTAATTGTATTTTTGTCCAAAACTTAATCTTCATTTTCGTTCCTATCAAAATCCAAGGGAAGAAGTGGGTTTCATCAATATTCAAATTTTTAGATTTTACTCTAAAATCTAGATTTCATTCACATCAATAAAACATAAGATTTAATAATGAATTTATTTCCTCATTCTCAAACTCTTAAACTAAACGCCACCTAATAATATATAATTTGGATTATATTCTAATCCAAAAAGTTAATAGGTCAAATATACTCCTAGTTTGTTTTATTACCATCAATCACCGTCGAGTGTGGTGACCGCCGCTGTTAGTCGTCGCCGTCAATTGTTACACACCAACTAAAAAAGATAATCCTAATTATAAAGATCATCTCATCGTATATAATTTTTTAATCAAATAGGATAATATAATATAAATTATATTACATTATAAGTTTAATTATATTACAAACTTAATTATATTATGTCCACCTAAATAAAATGCACAATTCAAAAATTCAAGAAACAAATTGGATTGTAGATATGCCGACGGAGAAATAAATCATAAATAAATTCAGAACAACTTGGATTAAAAAGAGATAGAGAGAGGACGTCGACAACAAAATCTATTCGCACGTGACCTTGTTAGATTAAATTAAGGCGTACACATTGACTAGAAGTCAAATGAAATATAAACTAAAATTAAATCCTTTATCCCTGTTTAATGACGCCCACAGGATGGTTCAACGCCTCTCTAGATCTTTAAGGGAAAAAAAACATTAAAAAAAGTAATTTGGTCAAAGTGACGAACCTGAGTCTGACCGCCGCTTTGTGGTTTCCGATAAGGGTTGACGTCTGACGATATTGGAGTTTGTGTTCAACTCGCGGCAAACAAACATTTCACATTGCGGCTGCCTCACATCCGTCTATTAAAATTTAAATTATATTTAAATTTTAAAACTGAGAATAATTGGGGAAAATGTATTAAATAAAAAAAAATTGCAAGAAAAAAAATAAGATTGAAATAGTAAGTGTAGCAAATTCTACGAACAGTTAGTTTAAAATTATCATGTACTATTATTCTAATAATTCTAGTGTTAATTATGAATAAACATGATACAACATTTAATCTAAGTATAACTTACTCTCTAAAAAAAAGGGTAAATAGGGGTCGTTGGATCTAGTGACAAGGTCCCCCTTAGGTTATAATCACTAATTATGATCCTTCTAAAAGTAGACGATGATTAAGATTGATGCGCCATTATAGAAGCAAAAGTTTATATTGGATACCTTAAGATTGTCTACCTACACAAGTCAATATTAAGAATATGAATTGAGACATAGATCAAGTGTTTGTTAGCCTAGAAGTGAAGCCAAAACTCTAGGATCATTTTCTCTAACTGTCTTTCCTCTACCTTCTTTGCACTTTTCTTTGTGATCACGTTCTATCTTCTTGCTCTGTGTCACGCTCTGTTTTTTTTTGTCTAGATCACACTCTGTCTTTCTATTATGATCTCTCTCTAGTTTCCTTCTCTCTCTTACCCTCAATGTTTCCCTTTCACATTTAGACATTGATTCACATTTGTGACAACCATCACTTCTAATTTAGTCTAAACTGTTAGGATTGATTGGTAGGCTAGTACTCGATTACCGATCCCTATGGATTCAATCTTATTATGACTTGAAGATACTTCCGTGCACTTGCGGATTTGCTACATATCAAGTTTTTTGTGTCGTTTCCTGGGACTGGCATAGATTGATATTAGCTGAATATTTGACTGACTAGATTAGACCATTTTTTTCTTTTCATTTCTTGTTCTTATTATTTACTTTCTTTTTACTTCGCACTTATTTTTCATGCTATGTTTTGTTTTAAACTTCCATTCCTATTAAATTTTACTCTTCCTTTTAGGATTTTGAAATATGATTAAGTGGAAGTCATGAGGATAGTTAATATCATCGGACCCTTGAAGGATTACTCAATGTCCATATCCCGGGCTTCAAGATCTTGTATTGTCAGACCCCTAATCAAGGCTAATGATTTTTAATTAAAACCATGATTGATCTATATCATCTAACAACAATAGTTTGGGAGCACACTTCAAGAGGACCCGTATCGGCACCTAGATCGTTATCTGACCTAGTGCAATACACTAAAGCAAGATGATGTTCCCAAAGATACAATAAGATTAATGTGATTCAGTTTTTCTCTAACTAGCAAGGCAAGTGATTGGTTCTATTCATTTACACCAGCAAACATATTTACTTGGGAATAGATGGAGAAGCATTTTCTTAGTAAATACTTTCCTCAAGTCAAGACAACAGAAATGAGATGTCAAATCATAAAATTTCAACAAGTAAAAGGGGAGTCATTGGTTACAACTTGGGAAAGACTCAAGGGATTATTATTACAGTGTCCTCACTATGGCCTAGAAGAATGATTTATACTTCATCTATTTTACGCAGGGATTTCCACATAAGCCAGGACTTCAATAGATTTAGTAACTAGGGTTCCTTAATGAAGAAGAATGTTCAGAAAGCTTTTTCACTTATAGAGAAAATGATGTCAAATATAAGTATGTCAGGAGAAAATTGAAATACAAGAGAAAGTCATTTTCATGAAGGTGAAAGAGATGTAAAGTAATGGATGACAAGTGTCGAAGGTGCGAATCAAGGCACTAATAAAGCAAGTATATGTTGGAACCCCAAGGTTGTTTTGGTGTGATCAACAAGTTAAGTTAGGTCCTGTTTGTTCTAACCTTGTGTCTAAGTGTGCAGGAGCTTAGGAACACAGGTAGTCGAGCGGAAGACGCGGCTAGTGAGAAGGACGGCACGTTGTGCGTCCGAGGGACGAGATGCTACGGAAGAGTACACCGGCGGACGAGAAAGAAGTGCGCGGTGGTTCCGAGGGACGAAAGCCGGAACGGAAGATTGCTCGGGGAGCAAGAGACGCAGCTAGCGAGAAGGTTGACGACCGAGGGACTAAGACTGCAGATGAGAAGGAAACACACGACAATTCCGAGGGACGAGAAGCCGGAGGGAAGCACGCTTGAGAAGACCGGAACTTGGGTTCGGGTGAGCCCTATTCCGGATAGCAGAGATCACTCAATCAAGTGGATCCGGAGCAGAGGACCCGGATGAAAGTCAACTAGAGTTGACTCAACACCCGGGGTGCTCGGAACTGTCCGGGGCGCCCGGACCAGCCCGGGGCGCCCGGACCAGCCCGGGGCGCTCGGACAAGCCCGGGGCGCCCGGACCAGTCCTGGGCGCCCGGAAGTCAGTTTTTTACCAGATCGAGCTTTGACTCGATCTGAACATTGGGGGATAAAATTTATCCCCCCCAGGGCGCCCGGAACCCTTCCAGGCGCCCCGACCAAGGCTATAAATATAGCCTTGGTCCAGAAGCTTTGAATCAACTCAGTAATTAGCATTCCAAACACTTGTGCGCTCACTGTTCTAGTTTAGCTTCTGTTTTTGTGCTTTCACCGGTGTAAGAGGCTTCTCCGCCCGAAGGAGTTTTTAGTGCGATCACTTTCCTTGGATTAACAACCTCTTCGGTTGTAACCAAGTCAAACATGGTGCCTCGTTTCTTTCTTGTATTTCTGCTTAGCTAATTTTATACAAGTGTTAGTTTAAGAGTTCGAGAAGGGTTGTTTTTGTTTTTTTTACAGGGCTATTCAAACCCCCTTCTAGCCGACCCAACGGTCCTACAAGTGGTATCAGAGCCAAGGCGCTTCAGGAGGACTAACCGCCGAACGAAGCAACGAGATGGCCGAACCAAGCATTCACCCGCCGAAATTCGAAGGGGATTTTGCCACTTGGAAAAAACATATGCAGGTATTTGTTACAACAGATATTGAATTATTTTTAATAATAAAACTTGGCTTTCAAGCTCCAGAGGACAAGGAAATAGATAAATGGACAAAAAAGGAGCAGACCGACTTCGTGGCGAACGACAAAGCAGAGTACCATCTGCTAAGCGTTCTTCCGCCTCAAGAAGTCAACAGGATCGGTAAATACAACTCTGCAAAGGAACTTTGGGAGAAGTTCCTCGAGCTGCACGAAGGAACGTCCGAAGCCAAGCTCGCCAGAAGAGATCTGTTTCACAATCAGCTCAACAGTCTGCGACTTGGGGAAGACGAGTCAGTCGCGCATTTGCACTCGAGAATAAAAGAAATTATCATCGGACTTTCGAATCTCGGAGAAAAGGTAAGTAATCGAGATTCGCTCAGGTACGCTTTAAATTCCTTTCCTAGAAATACCAAATGGGCATCATTAGTAGATGCATTTTACATTTCTAAAGATTTAGAAAAGATTTCATTAGAAGAATTCTTTTCAACATTTGAAGTGCATGAGTCAAGATGCACAGGAATGAAGGAGCCTAAAAGCAACGTCGCCCTTAAAGCCTCGAGAGACGAACCAGAATCGGAATCCTCTCTCGACGATGAGGAAATGGTAATGATGGTAAGAAGATTCAAGAAACTTTGTAAATCTAGATCCACTAACCATCCGCAGGGAAAGAGGAGAAGAACGATCCGCTGCTACCACTGCGACGAAGAAGGGCACGTCAAGGACAACTGCCCCAAGCTGAAGAACAAGGACAAGGAGAAGGGTAAGAAGCCTATCCAAAAGCGAAAGGCCCTAAAGGCGACGTGGGACGATACATCGTCCGAATCGGAAGTCGAAGCTTTCTCCGGACTCGCACTGATGGCGAGTCATCAAGACAACGACTGCGATTCAAGCTCTTCTGAAATGAGCATCGAGAGCATCGATGAAGGGGGAGACACGTCGGAAGAAAGCAGCAGCTCAGGGGGAGAAACGGACAACGAGATCGACAAGGTAAGTCAGGTACGATCTCTTCCTCCCGATAAAATGTTTAAGTTTGTTAAACTTTTAACAAAAGATTGCTGCAAATTAGAAAGTGAAAATAAAAATTTAAAAGTAATTCTAGCTAAGTCTTGTCCCTTAGAAGAATTAGATAAATTAAAACTAGCAAATGAAAAATTGAAACTTGAAAATGATGATTTGAAAATTCAAGTAGATAACTTGAGAAACCATGCATGTTCATCTAAAACCAATATTAGAATATTTAATAATTTAAATTGGTACTTTAAATATCACCCTAGACAAATTAGGTACATTTCAAGAAAATATGTTCCTAAAAACTTTTTAGTTAATCCAGTAGGTTGGAACCTATATTGGGTTCCTAAATCATGCTTAAACTAAATTTTAAAATTAAAATTAGCGCTTTAAGTGAGAAAATTAAACAATGAATTTCTTTATGAGGCTTTGTCTAAGGAAGTGGTTGTTGCTCCAATAACCAAGAAGGCCCAGTGTCTCGCCACGACCTGGAAGCTAAAATATTGAAATAAATATTTAATTAACTTTCTGTCAAAGCATTAAATTTAGAATTAATTAATGCTGTCAAAGTTTTTTCAAACAATTTTTCAAAATTTTTTTACTTAGAAATTTTTTGAAAATTCTCTTTAACACTTAGAAAAATTCTCAAAAGATGTCTTTAGTTAAAGGTTATAATGAAATTGAAAGTTTCTGCTTCAAGTTTTTTTTTTAAAATGCCTAAGTTAGATTTTTTTATAATTTCCCTTCGAAAATTTTATTTATTTTTTCCAATTATTGCAATTATTACAAATTATTTCAATATTTTCTACGTCTTTAACCCTTAGATTTTTTTCTTGAAACCCCATTTTTTGTGTGATCAAAGGGGGAGAAAGATTAATATAAGTATAGGGGGAGGTAGACCAAAATATTAACTCATTTTATTTTTGCACTTAAATTGCAAATTAAGTTAGTTTACTTAATTTTATTTAATGTCTATTTTACCCTAGCTTAACTTGGGTTGATCACACCAAAAAGGGGGAGATTGTTGGAACCCCAAGGTTGTTTTGGTGTGATCAACAAGTTAAGTTAGGTCATGTTTGTTTCTAACCTTGTGTCTAAGTGTGCAGGAGCTAAGGAACACAGGTAGTCGAGCGGAAGACGCATCTAGTGAGAAGGACGGCACGCTGTGCGTCCGAGGGACGAGGCGCTGCGGAAGAGTACACCGGCGGACGAGAAGGAAGTGCGCGGTGGTTCCAAGGGATGAAAGCCGGAGTGGAAGATTGCTCGGGGAGCAAGAGACGCAGCTAGCGAGAAGGTCGACGACCGAGGGACGAAGACTGCGGATGAGTACGCTGGCGGACGAGAAGGAAACACACGGTAATTCCGAGGGACGAGAAGCCGGAGGGAAGCACACTTGAGAAGACCGGAACTTGGGTTCGGGTGAGCCCTATTCCGGATAGCAGAGATCACCCAATCAAGCGGATCCAGAGCAGAGGATCCGGACGAAAGTCAACTAGAGTTGACTCAACACCCGGGGTGCCCGAAACTGTCCGGGGCGCTCGGACCAGCCCGGGGCGCCCGGAAGTCAGTTTTTTACCAAATCGAGCTTTGACTCGATCTGAACGTTGGGGGATAAAATTTATCCCTCCAGGGCGTCCGGAACCCTTCCAGGCGCCCCGACCAAGGCTATAAATATAGCCTTGGTCCAGAAGCTTTGAATCAACTCAGTAATTAGCATTCCAAACACTTGTGCGCTCACTGTTCTAGTTTAGCTTCTATTTTTTTGCTTTCACCGGTGTAAGAGGCTTCTCCGCCCGAAGGAGTTTTTAGTGCGATCACTTTCCTTGGATTAACAACCTCCCCGGTTGTAACCAAGTCAAACAGGGTGCCTCGTTTCTTTCTTGCATTTCTGCTTAGCTAATTTTATACAAGTGTTAGTTTAAGAGTTCGAGAAGGGTTGCTTTTGTTTTTTTTTACAGGGCTATTCAACCCCCCTTCTAGTCGGTCCAACGGTCCTACAGTATAACCATCACCAACCCCCATACGGAACAACATTGAGCAAGGCAAATTACCAAAAGGATGAAGCTCCATAATTGGAAAGGGATTTTCAGACAAAGCCAACTTCACAGCATGAAAAGTCGTTATGCAAGGTTCCTTAAAGATGCATTGACTCCAAAAAGGAAATTGGAAGGACGGAGTGTCATAAAATATCTAAGGAAGGTAGCTCTCTTATGTGAGAAGGGAGACCCTTCAAGCTATAGGATTCTGGAAACTTTTCCATACCATGCACTATTAGTGACATCTATATCGAAAGAGCTATTTGTGACTTGGGATACAGAGTGAACATCAAGTTGTATGCATTATTCAAAAGGATGGGACGGGAAGAATTAAAACTTGCAGATGTATCCTTACAAGTGGTGGATTATTCGATTCAGCGTCCTTTGGGGAAAATAGACGATGTGCCAATTGAGATCGAAGGATACATGCTACCAACAAATTCCATAGTCTTAGACATGAAAGAAGACCCACAAACTCCACTTTTATTATGGAGGTCGTTTCTAGCTACCATTAGTGCAGTGATCGACATTAAAAATCATCAACTCTCATTAATGATAGGTGGAGAGAAGGTTAAATTTGACTTATCAAAGGCTATCTAACAACCTTCTGAAATTGACACATGTTGTAGGGTGGAGGTGTTGTGATGTGTGGGAAATCTGCAAGTGCACAGAGATGTTGCCAATTAATAAAAGACATCGATTCCATGAAGACTGTGAATCAAATACTAGTTAGAATTACAAAATAGGTTATCTATGTTGGTACCCCAGAGTTATTTTGATGTGATCAAATAAGTTAGGTTAGGTCATGTTTGTGTTTAATCCTATGTATAGGTATGCAGGAATTTAGGAGCATAGGATATCGAGTAAAAGACACAGCTAGTGAAAAGGACGACACGGGAGAGAGTCGATGGGCTCGATGCGTCTGAGGGACGAGATGCTACGGAAGAGTACGCGGGCGGATGAGAAGGAGACGCGCGGTGTTTTCGATGGACGAGAAGCTAGGAGCGGAAACTTACTCGAGAAGGCCAAAAGTTGGATTCAGGTGAACCCTACTTCAGATGGCCGAGATCACCCAAGTAAAAGGAACCGGAGTAGAATACCCTGACCGAGGTGAGCGAGACCGGAGTGGAAGGCCGAGACTGAAAAAGTCAACCTAGTTGACTTTCCTGGTCCGGGCGCCCGGAATCGAAGTTTATCCGGATCACGTTTGACCGCGATCAGTTGCGAAGGGAATAAAAATTTATTCCCCTCCAGGCATCTGGAACCCTTCCAGACGCCCCAAGCAAGGCTATATAAGCAGCCTTGCTCCCAAAGCTAAACTACAATGCAGAATAGTTTGACACAACACTTGTGCTTGAGTTTGTTAGAGTTTAGCTTTGCTTTGTAAGCCGTGCATGTTGTAAGAGGTTTCTTCACCCAGAGGAGATTTTTTTAGTATACTTTTTCACTTTGAATTAACAACCTCTCCAGTTGTAACCAAGTAATTCGCTGTGTCTCTTTCTTTTCAATTTATTTCTTATTTTGTTTATGCAAATGTTTTACTTTATGTTATAAGTCCGAGAAATGTTGTTTTTGCTTAATTTGTGCAGGGGCTATTCACCCCCCCTTTAGCTGACCGCCAAGGGTCCTAACAATCTAGATAATCAAAGATTTGTGTGTGTTACTAAAACAAGGAATAAAGCTAGAGTTGAGAGAGAGGGAGAGAGAGAGAGAGTTGTGCACAAGAGAATTGAGAGAGAGGCAGAGAGATCAAAGCAAGTGAGTAAAGAGAATAAAGAAGGTTCAGTGGTGAAGGCAGTTCTAGGACTTTTGTTTCACCCAAATGATTGTAAATACCTAATCTATGTTTGGTTTTCTATTCTCAATGTGTATTTATGTAAGTAGACCATCCTATGGTATCCGATGTAAACTTTTACTTCTACAACGGCGTATCAACTCAAATCGTCTAACGTATTAGGTATGATCTATTAAGTTCTATGATCGCTTAGGGTTCCTCGTAGTAAATCAGGTTACACTTTCATATCTAACTCTCCGCGTCTCAATTTTCTATGGGTCGAAGGGTTTGGGGTTCTCTTTTCAATTCATCCCCAATTCTTTGTGTTATACGAATCTCATATTTTTGGCATCGAGATCATGTTAATATGGTAGATCCAGACCATAAATATACATTTCATTAAATAAGAAATATGCAAACATATAAATTAACTGAAAATATGTTCATATAACAAAAGAGCTACTCCCTACATCCTAGAATCATAAGAACTACTCTATAATAAAGGAATTACAATCCAAAGACACTAATGAAGCATTCCCACAAATCAAAATATATAATAGAGATAAGAAATGGATAGGGGAAAAAAATCCCAATGTCTTTGGTGTGGTTTCCTTGAGTCAAAGGTGGACGAATCATTGGAGTGGATGAAGATGATGTCTCTAGGGTTTCCCCAAAAGCGAAAACTCTCTCCCAAGGAGGGGGACGAAGTCCTTCTATCTAAGCCCCCGAATTGATCTGATTGAATCCCCTTTTATAGGTGCTAAGGTTGGTCTTGTAACACGACCCATGCCACTAGGCACGGGAGGCCGTGTCATGTGAGGAAGCTCAGATCACGGCCCGTGGCATAGCGGTAGAGCCTACCACGGGCTGTGGCGCTGGCCACGACCGCCTACGACAGGGCATCAGAGTTTACCATGACCCGTGGCACTAATAGGGCAAGGCTTTTAACTTGGTCTTTTCGCTCCCCGTTTTGTCCAATCTTCACTCTTATCATTCAAAACACACAAGGGCAATAACTAAGAACAATAAAACACAAAAATGAAGAATAAAACTAAGTTATATCAAATTATACATGCAAAAGTGAGTCAAATGTAGTGCGAAAACACAATAAAAATCCTATATATTTCACACTTATCATGTTGCACAAAGTTGTTCAAGAGAGTTTGCATAATGAGCAATATGGGGAGGAAGAAGATCTCAACTTACAATACAGAGTGGATAAAAATCCAGACCTATTTAGGGTGGAAGAGAAAAACAATGACTCTGAATCAATAAAAGATGATAGAGAAAAGGTGAAGGCCCCTCATGTTGAGTTGAAGTCGCTCCCTTCGAACCTCAGATATGAATTTCTATGATCGAACTCTACTTTCCCCATGATTGTAAATGCCAATTTGACTAAGTCTGAAACTCAGAGACTACTAGAGGAGCTCAAACGACATAGAAAAGTAAACCTATCTTATTGCATGCAAAGAATATTACTTAAGAATGATTATAAATCCTTAGTAGAACCTATCTAAGCCCCCGAATTGATCTGATTGAATCCCCTTTTATAGGTGCTAAGGTTGGTCTTGTAACACGACCCATGCCACTAGGCACGGGAGGCCGTGTCATGTGAGGAAGCTCAGATCACGGCCCGTGGCATAGCGGTAGAGCCTGCCACGGGCTGTGGCGCTGGCCACGACCGCCTACGACAGGGCATCAGAGTTTACCATGACCCGTGGCACTAATAGGGCAAGGCTTTTAACTTGGTCTTTTCGCTCCCCGTTTTAAATCCTTAGTAGAACACTAAAGGTGATTAAACCCAAATATGAAAGAAGTGGTTTAAAAAGAAGTGCTGAAATTATTGGATGTAAGGATGTGATGTGTGCATATCATATAAGTTTTTTATCATAATTTGATACACATCCTATCCCACTTTATATGCATATATTTCATGTTTTCATCTTTGTGTATTTTATTTTGTTACTTTTAGTTCGGAGAACTAATTGTTTCTTATTTTCATTGATAGGACATGAATTTAGAGCTAAAATCACTACAAGAAAATCTGTAATCAACAACAATTAAAAGACAACTATTTTGAGGGAAAATCGTTGTTTTAGAGCCTTTAACAACGGTTTTAACAAAAATTATTATCTTTTTGCGCTTTTTTTTTAACAAAAATAATGGTTTTTGAAAAATCGTTGTCTTTTAGCATTGTTTAGAGGGGCTATGACAACGGATTTTTAAAATCATTGTGTTTAACTGTTGTTACAAGGGCTACGACAACGATTTTTCCGAATGTTGTCTTTTTTTACTTTTTTAGATTTCAAGACAATAGATATTTTGGTTAAAATATTAATTTCCTTAAACTTAAATATTTCACAAAGTTTCAAGCGCAAAAAAAAAAAAAAAAACCCTTCCTTCATTCATCAAAGACTCACCTCCTTTGCCAAAGACTCGCCTCCATCGCCCTCGATGCTTCTCCGGCAACTCGAAGGTGAGGCATTCGACTATCGCAACTCGACGGCAAGGTGTTTGACTCTTCACTGTGACTCCTTTCACATTCTTCGGCTTCTTGGCCCGAGCACTGACGAGACTCCTCTCATAGTTAGACTGATCTACCTTCGCCTTCCTTCACTTCACCCTGATGGCGCTCCTCGTCGTGGCATGCTTTGCTCCTCTAACTCTAAGCCCCTCGCCTCTCCTCTCCCTTGCCATTGCTGCTCGCCATCTCCACCAAGGAAGCGATTACTCACCTCCCGCGAACTCCACTACTAGAATATGTATGTTCCAGATACCTCTGCATAAATTGATCTTTCATAAGGTTAGTAATAATTCTGACTCAATATAACCTAATTAGCCTTTTGTATAATTTCTAAATCAATAAATTTCAATAAAGTTTCTGTGTTCAACTCTAATCTTCCATCCATCTGAAGAGTATATGGAATGTTCAGAAATAGGAATGTCTTTCATTTAAGTAGCTACTCTTGTAGGAATACAAATGTTTTTTTTAACGTTGATCAAGGGTGTAAATCTTAATGGCTTGGCAAAGTCTACTTTTGAGAAATCCTAAAATAATTGACAATCATTTAATTTCTTTTTAATGGCTTGATGATTTGAACAAGTTAAGTTTATGGATGGAAATAGGTTTTCTCAAGATGAATTGGAAAACATGAAGCTGATGATAGAAAGTAATATTTACAAGTATCTAAGTATTTTACTGGAAGGACGAGAACGCTTTGAAGAGGAGGCTTTGGCTAGAATTGGAAAGATATTATTTGATGAAGAACATTCTACTAAAGGTACCATGGATTTTTATTTTTCATATTTTCTTTGGTAAATTATGTCTTCAAATTGCTTGTATTTTTAATCATTATACATTCCTTTAGATAATATATACTCCACAAGTTTGCATCGATGCTTAAGATTATATTGGACTTGCTCCTTGTTCCTCTCTGATTGGTTGAGGTGTGATGTGTATTTTTATTATTAATAATTATTATTTATGGATACAAATGTTTGATTTACATTACATTTTTTTTTATACTTTTGGATCACAGCTAGTTGATTGTAACAATCATCTAATTCCTTGTTCTAGGATATTTTCTAGTTGAGATTGTTAGATTATGGATGCCTTAGATTTTTTCCATCTCTAATTGCTGCTTCAGTTGTCTTTGTTTCTAGATACACAATTGATGTAAAAAGTCATCCTTGGTAAGATAACTACTTGAGATGGATCTATGTCATAATTATATTGTGTCATAGATCTATGTCATAACTACTTGAGATAGATCTCTTTAATTTGCACAGTAAGAAACTTACTGAGTGCACTGGCTATAATGGAGTTGACATGAAGGATGGCATCTAACCTCAAGGGTTAACTGGTAAGTACTTCGACGATTGCAATGAGAAGGATATGAGTAACCATGCCAAGTATGAAGAACTGGCAAGAAAGATTTGGATTTAAGCAAGAAGATGGTTAAAGTCAATGAGAAAGAACATTCAAGGCAAGATGATAAATAGCATCTACCAAGATCCTTTAATTTCATGCAATAATATGTAGTCGAGAGGAGTAGTTTTGATTCTAATTAAAATTTCTTTATGTACGAATAATTATGTTTGTTATAGAAGTGTAAAGATGATAATTTGTATACTTATATTGGTTGTTTATTTAATAATATGTTGTTGATTGGAGTATATTTTATTTTCATTCTTTTTCTATTTATCTATGGTATTAAAAGACAATAATTTAAAATCATTACAGAACTATTGTCTATCGCATTTAAAAGAAAATGAATTTTAAACACTACGAAACTGTTATTATTGGTATTAAAAGATAATGGTTTAAAAATCGTTGTCGTTGAGGGTACCTTTAACAACACCATCAGTTACAATAGTTTTGGAGTGTCAACGACAACGGATTATCTTTTAACTTTTTTGTAGTAGTGAATGGAGCATTAAACATTAAGTCTTATTATCAAGCCGAACACATGAAGCATCCATGAAGAAAAAGAATTCAAAACCCCATCAAATGAAGTTTTGAGCAAGGAACACGTTTCGGCAATGTCCCATGACATAAACGTGTTCATAAGAAAAAGGGTGTAAAACAACCCCAAAAGACCTCCTAACAGAGCCAACAATGGGCACTGTGCTGTTGGGTATAGCTGATGGTGGAAATGGCCATTTTCCTGAGCCAAACACGGGCGCCCATGGCGGGCACCACAGGCCGTGGCGAAGCTTTGCCTGCACTGGAGACTGAATTTTGATCAGCCATAACTTTTCTCTCAGTTCAAGTTATGGGTCTAGCCAAATATCAAAATGTATATAACTTCAATATCTACAACTTTACTTCAGAGTCCAACTTGAGAAAACAAAATCTAATGGTCTAAACATTTGGTTTGGTGGATCCCTGTAAATCTGGCAGATCTGCCCTGCTCGACCCAAACTGTAGACCAACTTTGAATAGTCATAACTTTCAGCTCAGTTGAATTCAAGGGTCTAACCACATATGAAAATATAGATAATTTCAATATCTGCAACTTTGATTCAGAGTTTAACTTGAGAAAATCAGGTTTAAGAGTCGAAAACCCAGTTTTGGTGGAGCCAAGTAATTCTATAGATCTAGACAACTTGGGTGGAGGTATAAAAGGGTCAAGTAAACCCTTGTTTGGGGACTCTTGGACCATAGGACTTCATCCTCCTTCTTGGGAGAGGTTTTCTCCCTCTAAAAGAAACCCTAGATCCATCATCTTCATCCACTCTGGTGATTCGTCCACCTCCGACGCAAAGGAACCACTCCGAAAACATCAGGAATCGTCACGATAAGCATTCCTTCTTCTCTCTCACACATTTTGATTGTAAAAATGCTTTTATTTATGTCTTTGGTTTATAATTCCTTTGTTATGGAGCAGTTCTTTTGATTTTAGGATGTAGGGAGTAGCCCCTTTTGCTGTGTGAATATTTTTTCATTTGATTCAGATGTTTGCATGTTACTTGTTCGATGAAATGTGTGTTTATGGTTCAGATCTATTGTTTTAACATGATCTCGATGCCAAAAGCACAAGATATATATTCTATGAGAGTTTAGGAATGAACCGAAAGGAGAACTTGACCCTTCGACCCTTAAAAAATAAGATGGGGAGAGTAAAATATGAAAGTATAACCTAGTTTACTATGAGGAGCCCTAGGCCATCATAAAGCCTAATGGATCAAACATAATTTATTGTAGACAATGACTAGGGTTGATACGCCATTATAAAAGTAAAAATTCACATCAAATATCATAGGATGGTCTACCTATATAAATACCCATTGAGGATAAGAAACCAAACATATATTAGGTGTTTGCAATCATTTGGATAAAATCAAAGTCCTAGAATAACTTCACTCTTCACTCACTCCTCTGACTCGGCTCTCTTCGCTACCTCTCCCTCAATTCTCTCATGCTTAGTGAAGGGCGCTGGAATTCCGTTCTGTTTAAATTTTCCCATACAAAAATTGTACAAGTACAGAACTATTCCTAGCAACCCGCATGTTTGATCAGACATGTGTTTGATTAATCAAGTAAGTTCTTGACAAATCAAAGCACACCTTGATCGAAGTACAAGATCGCTGGCCTCTTGTGTTGGTATTTAAAATCGATACAAAGAAAACTCGACTAATTACGCAGCGGAATTAAAGAATTAGTTGTACATTTTCTTTGTAGCTAAAGACCTCTTGACCTTCTACCGTATTCCTCTCCTCTTCTTGGACGTCATGTGGGCGATGATCTACCAAGACAAAAACCACCCTTCTTCTCTTATCTTCCAAACCCCCGGCCACAAAAGGAGCTCTAGGATGGGGCACCTTCTCTTCTTCTTCCTATTCTTTCCTATTCTTTCCTCTTCTTCCTCTTTTTCCTCTTCTTCAAGCCGCCGCCCACCAAGGAGGATAAGCAAGAGCCGCCGGCCCCTAGCAAGGAAGGGGCGCCGGCCCTAAGCAAGGAGAGATGAGGGGGGTGCCGACCCTTAGGAAGGTGGAGGAGGCTTGTGGGAATTATGTGTCGCCGGCCCTAGCAAGGGAAGAGGGGCATCGACCACAAGGAGGGAAGAGGATTGTGGAAAAATTAGATTTTAGGGGGCACCAACTACACCTTTTAGAACCTTTGCTGTCGGTTACAAAGAAAGAAAAAAAATAGAATTCTGTTTAGAAAAAATCTCCCTTTCTATAACCTTACTGTCCACCCTAGGAGGATGGAGAAAACCAAACCAAAACCAAGTTAAACCAAACTAAGTTATGGATGGGTGGATGCGAGGCTTTATGTAGAGGCTACAATAGGGACATAGAGGAGGAATTGGTATAGGCCTCCTGATGGGCTTGGGCTTCCTATGTTCGGCCCGAACACCCAACCCAAGTTCATCAATAATAACTCATACCACTAAAGGGTTATTATTGAACTACCGCATCAATCCCATCTTACAATATGGTCTCCTTCTTATCATGAGTGCGTTAAACTCCTTGTGTTTAAGATATCGTATGCCCATTAATTAATTGAGTTACTAACAACCCAATTAATTAACATCTGATTCCAAGAGCAATACCACTCAACTTTATTATCATGTCGGACTATGTCCACCTGTAGGATTTACATGATAATCCTTATGAGTTCTTCAAGGGGACATCATCAGCCTAAATAATTAGGACACAATTTCCTTCTATAATCAACAACACACCATATAAACAATACTATTTCCTAACTCATCAGGCCTATTGATTTAACGAATAAATCTCACCCATTGATAAGTTAGAGAAATAAATACTAAGTGTATGTGCTTGTTATTATATAGGGATTAAAAGGACGCACATCCATAATAACAGAGGTTCTGTTCTTTTATGTAGTCAGTACAAATCGAACAACCTCAAACGGTCTTGCTCAATACACACATAGTGTACTAGTGTAATTTTATAGTCAAGACAAGCTAATATCAAATTTCACTACAACCGTTCCAATGGTTTATCCCAATCTATCTTGGTTGTGAGCTACTATTTATAATTTATAAGGAACCGATAACATGATCTTTTGTGTGGCACCACACACCATGTTATCTACAATATAAATTAAATGGACAACTGTATATATATAAATAGAAAATGTAAACATTTGACCAAAGTGATTCTCATTTCAAAATATTTCAAAATAGATGCTCATACAAAAGCTAG
Organism: Zingiber officinale; assembly: GCF_018446385.1. Taxonomy (NCBI): domain Eukaryota; kingdom Viridiplantae; phylum Streptophyta; class Magnoliopsida; order Zingiberales; family Zingiberaceae; genus Zingiber; species Zingiber officinale. The sequence goes on along the minus strand of NC_055997.1, from coordinate 79,182,413 downwards.
GCTTATAATATACATCCCAACACTTAGCTCTCTCTCTCTCTCAACTCTCTCAACTTTTCTTCTCTCTTTCTCACTTGTTCTTGTGACCACACACACCCATGATCGTGTAGATAACTTATTTTGAGAACTTAGCTAGTGCTTAATCAACACTCTCTATGGATTCGATCTTATTATTACTTGACGATACTTCTGTGCACTTGTGGATTTATCACATCAAGTTTTTAGCGTCGTTATTGGGGACTATTTCGATTAATATTAGTTGATTAGCATATGAGTTAATCTAGACTTATTAATAGATTTTTCATTTACTTGTTTACTTTTATTTCTGCATTTCTTTTCTTGTTTTTCATTATGTATTTTCCTTCTTATCTTTAATTCTGCATATTTTATTTTTCCATATAATTTTATTTAGATACCATGAGTACTAACATGCAAGCAAGCCTTTTAAGAGAATTTTTCACACCCATGAGTGCAAGAGGAAGATCTCCCATTGATGAAAGTTATGATTCGGATGATGATCAATTTGAGTACCTTTATAGAGTGTGTGGTAGCACGTCTCATCTAGCTGTTATTTGTCACATTTTCCAAAATGCTACTAACACTCCTATGGAACTTTAGTGTTTGTTTCAACTTAAACATCAAGTCATGAATGTTGGTGCAATATTCCCTAGGTCAAGGTTAACCTGGTTGACTGAGCTTGAATTGGTTCAAGCTCGAGTCTTGATGTTTGGGTTTCGATGTTTGATAATACATGTAGACAACACATGGGGATTGCAGGTGCGATTGTTCATGTGGGGAGATTGTGAAGGAGAGTCAAGTAGATCAATATTGACCGGATACTTGACTGAAAAGTCCTGGTGAGTGAAGCCAGGCAGATAGGAAAGCCCTAGTGAGTGAAGCTAGGCAGAAGGAAAGTCCTGGTGAGTGAAGCCAGGCAGATGGGAAATTCTAGTGAGTGAAGCTAGGTGAAAGTCCCGGTGAGTGAAGCCGGGCAGTTAGAAAATCTTGGTGAGTGAAGCTATGCAGTATGGAAAGACCTAGTGAGTGAAGCTAGGTAGTATGGAAAGACCTGGTGAGTGAAGCTAGGCAGTATGGAAAGTCTTGGTGAGTGAAGCCGGGTGAAAGACCTAGTGAGTGAAGCTAGGTAGTATGGAAAGACCTAGTGAGTGAAGCTAGGCAGTATGGAAAGTCCTGGTGAGTGAAGTCAGGCAAATGAGAAGTCCTAGTGAGTGAAGCTAGGTGAAAGTCCTAGCGAGTGAAGCCAGGCACAGGAAATCCAGATGGATCAAGGTTGATCAGACATCTAGTGTTAGGAAGTCCAAGTAGGTCAAAGGGATTGACTGGATACTTTGCACGGGAAATCCAGGTGGATCAAGGTTGATCGGACACCTAGTGGAGATAAGTCTAAGTGGGTCAAGTATGACCGGACACTTGGCACGAGGAGAAAAGTCCAAGTGGGTCAAAGGGATTAACTGGACACTTGGTGAGAGAGTCCTAGCAAGTCAAGGGTGACGGGATGCTAAGCATGATGAACCAACAGGTCATGGTTGACCAGATGTTGGTGTAGGGGACTTTGTACTTGCTTTTGGGTAAAAACATGAGCTGAATCGATCAGCTGATCGATTGGCTCATGCCCAATCGATCGGTTGATCGATTGGGTGAGTCCCCACGACAAGCCTCCTCCCAATCGATCAATGGATCGATTGGGGAGAAGTGTCGCACGAACAGAAAGCCTCCCAATCGATCAGATCGATTGGGAGCCTCCAATCGATTGGGCGATCGATTAGGAGGTGCGATTTTCGTGATAAGCCCTGGATCGATCAACCGATCAATCCAGACAATTTCCAAGAGTATAGAGGCACTCTGGATCGATCGATCGATCGATCCAAAGCCTCCCCAATCGATTGGGAGCAATCCAATCGATTGGGATTCAACTGTTGGCGTTGTATTTAGCTGTCGGCGAGCATTTCTCTCGGCAGATCTTCCACGGCTTCGATCCTTCTCTTCAGCGATCTTCACAGCGGCTTCACAAAATTCTCACCGCCAGTTCTTGAAGGTTCTTGGAGGCTTGTGCTAGTGCACGTCCAAGTCAAGAGGCGAGGAAGAAGTTAGGGTTAGGGTTTTCTTGTGCAAACTTGTAAGCTTTTACTTGTATTTTGTTTCTCTTTCCTTTCTTCTTGTACTGAGAGCTTGTAAGGCTTCTCCACCTTCGGTAGTTACCGAAAAGGAGCGTTTTCATAGTGGAGGGTGCGTGAGTGCGTGGATCCTTGGATTAGTCACCTTTTCTTGAGGTGGATACCAAGTAAATCCTTTGTGTTAGCATTGTATGTGTTGTTTCTTGTATTTCCGCTGCATATCTTTGAAGAAACAAGCAACGAAGAGCACGATGAACGCGAAGAGCTATTCACCCCCCCCCTCTAGCTACATTTTAGTCCCACCAAGTGGTATCAGAGCCAGGCCGCTCTTCACCGGAATCATTGCTGGAAGGGGCAACAAGACTAGAGGGTGTAGAAGTTGGAGCAAATTCTATCAAGTCAAAGACTTCATCATCAAGCTCAACTTCAAATGAAATTCCAAGATGGTCTTGGATTTGACACAAGGGTGCCTCCACCATATGTTTCTACAAGCTTCAATTCTTGGAAATCAAGAATCGAGAATTTTCTTATGATGGAGATAGAGCAATGGTTTGCTCTCATGGAATGCTTCAAGGCTCCAAGAAAATCAAAGGGCAAAATCCTCAAAAAGAGAAAATGGAGCCAAGAACAAATTCAAAGATGCGAGGCGAATGACAAGGTAACCAAATTATTGGTTAATTTATTGTCAAGCACCATTCTTTGCAAAATTGGAGAATTTGAAGTTGCAAAGGAATTATGGAGCAAGTTGACCAAACTTCATGAATAACCCTCCACTGTACTAAATCAAGATAAATCCAAAGATGGCGACTCATTGGAGCAAGACCAAGAGCAAGAAAACTCCGAAGTTGAGAGATGCTCAACTTCAGAAGAAGAAGAAGAAGTCCAAGAAGCCTCATCTTCAAAGGAGTACAATGAAAAGGGCAAAGAGGGAGCATACTCTTTGTTCCATATACAAGAAGAGGATGAAGAAGCTTCCACCTCCACAAGTCAAGTCAAATATATTGGAGGAGTATCAATGTCGAATCAAGAGGAAGCCTCTACCTCCGAATCCAAAGGAGAAGATGTCATCCCTACACATAGAGGTAAAAATATTTCAATTAAAGATAAAAATCACATTATATCTTTTGAGTGTAGGGAACATGGGCACTATAAGAGCAAGTGCCCTAAATTGGTCAAGAAGATGGGTCAAGTGGCACTAAAGGGCAAGGAGAAGCCCAAGGAGACCGCTCCCACAACAAAGAAAAACAAGGAGCACATTGTGTGCTTCTTGTGTAACCAAAAAGGACATTATAGAAGTCAATGTCCTAAAGGGAAGAAAGCAGTCAAGGCTCAAGGAGGAAGCATGAGTCAAGGGGGAGCCTCCAAGGTAAAATGAAAGGTATCATTTATTGAGTCTGCCCTTTTAAAAAATGGTAAAAAGCATGCTAATTCAAATTTCTATCATTTTAATGCTATTTACCATAAAAATAGGAAGCATGATGTCATTCAAGAAAAATATAGGGCTCTACATGCTAAAACTACCACACCTAGAGTTAGGAAGGTAGATGAAAATCTAGGCAAGAAAACTAAGAATTTTAGTTATATGTCTAGAAACAAAAATACTCATGGATTAAATGAAAAACCAAAAACTAAGGACTTAATGGTGGAAAATCAAGTCTTGAGGTCAAAACTTGATAAATTAGAAAAGACCCTAAAAAGGATGGAAAATATCCTAAAAGGGCAAAATGAGCAAAACCTAGGTTTAGGACAACAAAGGTCATCCAAGGGCCATAGGGGTTTGGGATACAAACCTAAAACCAAAAGGGATGTGCCTTCGTACCATAGGGTTCCATATAGTTATGGAACAAACTCTAAGTCGAGTGTTCAAGCCAAAAATACTAGGGAGGTTATCCCTAAGAGTATTTTTGCAACAAATGTGACTAAGACTTCTAAGAAGCCCAAGAAAGTCACCAAGAAGGTCACAAGGGAGGTTATCCCTAGAGTTGATCTAGAAAAAGTGACCAACGCTTCCAAGAAGTCTAACAAAGTCACTAGGAAGGTATCTAGAGAGGTTATCCCTAGTGAATACCTAGAGCATCCAAGGAGCTCCAATAAGGCTTGGGTTCCTAGGAGCATTTTCTCTACCCCTTAGATGGGTTAGAGAGTGTCAACTCCGATTAGAAGGGTAGTCAACCCAACTTTGATGAGGTTGACACTCGGAAAACATTTTCAAGGTTATTATTAACCTTTGAAAATGAAATGGATAAATAAATTACTTCTTAAAAGGAGTAAATTGTGCCATAATTTGAGTATTTGGATATAATTTTAATTGACACAATAAATCAAATCATAAGAACTACCAAATTGGAATTTTGGTATGTTCTTAGGAAGTTAAAGGCAAATCTAAGCCTTGTTTAATGGTTATTACTCTTTAAAAGAGTAATTTGTGCCAAAATTTGAGGAATATGCTTAATTTAAATTGGCACAATGTAGGAAAAGCAAAGAAAATGTCAAAATTGGGGTTTGGCATTCTCTTGGGAAATATTGGGCAATCTAAGTTTAAAATTTTAAGATTAGCTAAGGTTTAAGGATACTTAGATAGTTATTCTAGGTATTTATTTATGCAAATTTGCCATGCTTTGTTTTCCAATCATATGTCATGGCATCATGTTTTGCATTCATGTTTTATTATGAAAAATACAAAAATACCATGTCATGCCATACACACATCATATAGTTCTAGGAATTTTTTTTTCTTTTGCAAATTATTTATCTTTGATGTATGTCATATCGCATCATGCATAATTTTTAAATTCCTTGAAATTAAGGACAAATGACATTTGTTAACAAGTAACATCCTTAGTGGATGTTCCTAACCTCAAAATGCCTAGATAGATATGTATAATCCCTAGATTATGGCAAAAAAAAAAAATTTACATCTCACAAAGAAATATAAGGTACCTTGTATGTGTTTTCATACACATTAGATGCAAGTGAGATGTTAGGATGATGAACAAAACTCAAGATGTTGATTTAGTGCATTTTTTTGAGTTTTAAAATTCATCAAAACACATAGTTATGTGTTTTCCAATCATTGGGAAAGCTAATGTACAAGTCATGTGCATTGAGCCCAAAGAACATGGTTGGAAATCGGTTTTGAAAATGATTTTAAAATGGTTTTGGAAAACGTTGGTGAAGACTATCTTTTGATAGTAATCGTCATTAAATAGTTAAGCACAAACTTGGAAGAAACACTAAAGTTTTTACAAGTTTCGAAGTTTATGTCAATCTTTGAAAATAGGAAGTATTTTCATAGAAAACTATTTTTCCTTGATAATATATGCCCTAAGGAATGTCTACATGAATTTTCACGATTTTTAGAATTTTTTAGGATTTTTGGAGAGTTTCTGAAGTTGACTTAAATGAAATTTCAGCAATTTCAGAGCTTCAATCGATCACCCGATCAATTGGAGTGCTTCAATCGATCGGGCGATCGATTGAGAAGGCATTTCTCGTGAGCAGAAGCTCGCTGGATCGATCCGCCGATCGATCCATACTAGCTGAATCGATCAGTGGATCGATTCAAGAAGGTTCAATCGATTGGGGCCCAACCCCAATCGATCTAGGATGTTGATTTTGGCTGGGAAAGCCTAATTTCAGCACTTTAAACTATCTTTAGTCTATAAAACCATTCCTAACCCCTCAAAAACATTTGTATACCTTTAGGGGGAGTTTTCATGATGAAAATAAGGATGATTTGGTTAAGAGAGACTAAGTAGAGGTTTAGGTTGAGGTTTGATTTCAATATTGAATTTTTGAACCTCAAAACTTCTAAATTTGGGTTTCCTAAAGGTTTAGGGATTCCAAGCCATTGTTGGTGTAATGACATAGGTTACGTGCATGTCTTTAGGGGGAGTTACTCTTTAAGGACATGAAAATTTATTTTTCATACACCTTGGAAGGTGGTTAACCTTTTTTAGCGAAAATGCACAAGGTTGGACATTTGAATGTAATGGAGAGTGGATATCTTCATTATTCATGTGATGTATGCTCACGGATGAGCATTAGATGACAATGAAGGATATGGGACCTTCGTTTCAATCGTGTATGAATATACCAAGTGGTATATGCTCAAGGATGAGTGTTTAGAATAATGAAGGGTATGGGACCTTCGTTATTATGTTGTGAACAATGAGTGGAGTTGTAAATAACGTTTGGGTAACTCTTCAGGGGGAGAGTTTCTGATGTGTGCCAATAGAGGGAGAATGTGTGGTTAAGTTAGGTCTTCATTACCTAAGAGGGAGTTTGCCCTCTAGAAAAGGAGGAGAATGAAGAAAACCATCATTCTTACATTGGCAAGAAGGAGAGTTGAGGCTATGAGATTAGCCTAACTTAAAGGTATTGTCAAACATCAAAAAGGGGGAGATTGTTGGTGCAATATTCCCTAGGTCAAGATTGACCTGGTTGACTGAGCTTGAATTAGTTCAAGCTCGAGTCTTGATGTTTGGGTTTCGATGTTTAACAATACATGGAGATTGCAGGTGCGATTGTTCATGTGGGGAGATTGTGAAGGGGAGTCAAGTAGGTCAAGGTTGACAGGATACTTGACTGAAAAGTCCTGGTGAGTGAAGCCAGACAGATGGGAAAGTCCTAATGAGTGAAGCAAGGCAGAAGGAAAGTCCTGGTGAGTGAAGTCAGGCAAATGGGAAATCTTAGTGAGTGAAGCTAGGTGAAAGCCTCGGTGAGTGAAGCCGGGCAGCTGGAAAATCTTAATGAGTGAAGCTAGGTGAAAGACCTAGTGAGTGAAGCTATGTAGTATGGAAAGACCTGGTGAGTGAAGCTAGGCAGTATGGAAAGTCCTGGTGAGTGAAGCCGGGTGAAAGACCTAGTGAGTAAAGCTAGGCAGTATGGAAAGACCCAGTGAGTGAAGCTAAGCAGTATGGAAAGTCCTGGTGAGTGATGTCAAGCAAATGAGAAGTCCTAGTGAGTGAAGCTAGGTGAAAGTCCTGCGAGTGATGCTAGGCACAGAAAATCCAGATGGATCAAGGTTGATCAGACATCTGGTGTTAGGAAGTCCAAGTAGGTCAAAGTGATTGACTGGATACTTGGCACGGGAAATCCAGGTGGATCAAGGTTGATCGGACACCTAGTGGAGATAAGTCCAAGTGGGTCAATTATGACCGGACACTTGGCATGAGGAGAAAAGTCCAAGTGGGTCAAAGGGATTGACCGGACACTTGGTGAGGGAGTCTTAGCAGGTCAAGGGTGACGGGATGCTAGGCATGATGAACCAACAGGTCATGGTTGACCAGATGTTGGTGTAGGGGACTTTGGACTTGTTTTGGGGCAAAAATAAGAGCTGAATCGATCAGCCGATCGATTGGCTCATGCCCAATCGATCGGTTGATCGATTGGGTGAGTCCCCGCAACGAGCCTCCTCCCAATCGATCAGTGGATCGATTGGGGAGAAGTGTCGCGCGAACAGAAAGCCTCCCAATCAATCAGCCGATCGATTGAGAGCCTCCAATCGATTGGGCGATCGATTGGGAGGTGCGATTTTCGCGATAAGCCCTGGATCGATCGGCCGATCAATCCAAGCAATTTCCGAGAGTATAGAGGCACTCTGGATCGATCGACCGATTGATCCAAAACCTCCCCAGTCGATTGGGAGCAATCCAATCGATTGAGATTCGACCGTTGGCGTCGTATTTAGCTGTCGGCGAGCATTTCTCTCGACAGATCTTCCACGGCTTTGATCCTTCTCTTCAGCGATCTTCACAGCGATTCCACAAAGTTCTCACCGCCAGTTCTTGAAGGTTCTTTGAGGCTTGTGCTAGTGCACGTCCAAGTCAAGAGGCGAGGAAGAAGTTAGGGTTAGGGTTTTCTTGTGCAAACTTGTAAGCTTTTACTTGTATTTTGTTTCCCTTTCTTTTCTTCTTGTGCTGAGAGCTTGTAAGGCTTCTCCGCCTTTGGTAGTTACTGAAAAGGAGTGTTTTCATAGTGGAGGGTGCGTGGTGCGTGGATCCTTGGATTAGTCACCTCTTCTTGAGGTGGATACCAAGTAAATCCTTTGTGTTAGTATTGTATGTGTTGTTTCTTGTATTTCCGCTGCATATCTTTGAAGAAATAAGCAACGAAGAGAACGCCGAGCGCGAAGAGCTATTCCCCCCCCCCCCCCCCCCTCTAGCTACATTTCAGTCCCACCAAGAATGAATGATCAAATTTCTAGCACTGATAGATATGATTTGGAAAATCATCAAATTCAGAACTTCCAACTCTAAGAAATTCGCAAGCAGTATGAGTATTTCCAAACATAACAGCATATCCCTAATCCACCTTAGTACTACAATTAAGATTAGATGGATCATTAAAATTTTGATTATAGAAGCATGCAAGGTGTTGATTAATCTTTTCAAGCATCTCAGAGTCTGTCAGAATTTCAAAATGATTTAACACTAGATGGTTTACGTCAATCTCAACATATTAAGCTGACTTTATGGGAAGAATCCTAAGAATTAGAAACTCTTGCTCCCAGTTAGATGAAGATTGCAATACAAGTTTTTGAAGAGTTAATGGTTCAATGGGGGATTTGGTTTCTATGGATATTACAACAAATTGATGAAGAATTTTCCAATAAGAATGATCAATTTGAAATTTTTGATGAAGTTGTCAATCCTTTAGTTGATAATATTGATGTTAGTAGACTCTTCACCATTTATGATGATGATGTAGTGGATAAAAGTGTAGGGACATGTACTATGAATGAAACGTCCCAAAAATTACCTCCTTTGATCACACAGCTGATTGATATTATAGAATTTGTAAGAATGAAATTAGTTGATGATAAATGTCTAGAGTCTTGTACACTGGAAGCAAAGCCTCAAAAACCACCACCTTCAGAGACATCACCACTTGAGCCAGAGCTAGAGCCACTACAAGACCACGAGGAAATCACATCCATATGTTTGGAACTCTTAGGTGACTCTTAGCAATGCAAGGTTAGTTTTTTTAGTAATCTTTTAGAAAATTTCATAGAGATACCTGCAATTGATTTTGTTAGATGTGATTCAATTTTCGATACATACTCAGTTCATCTTAATATAGTTCCAGTTCTATCTTATATAGCATGTTTGAGGGAGGTATGTTTTTCCTTTGAATGTGTAGGATTTCACAAGACCAGAATTTGGAAGCTCACACTAAACTGTTTTCAACCACCTGAAAGACTTTTCAAGAAGGAAAAGATGGAAAGAGCAATACTTTACATTATAGTTCTTATGATTAAAGCTCTCTCCATAATAAAAGCCCTTGGTACCAGGGTGTTGAAATATCTTACCCCTCTAAGATCGCAATTTAGATGAATCTAATAAGGGGTCAAGCTTATGACCATAAACAAGCGCTTCTTGATAGGCGACCTAAGTTTCTTTCTTGTTTTTATTTATGTTTTTCTCTTGTTTCATAGTTTTAACCTTTTGTTTTGCTTAATTTCAGGGCAAGGAGCATGCTAGGACTCTACTTTGCCACGAGCAACCATGGAAATTTCAACTGCCTTGCTGCCTTGTCATGACCAGTGGCAACTTCGGTTGCCTTGCCACAACCCATAGCAGCTTCGGCGCCACGACCATGGAGGGCACCAGGAAAAAAAATATGGGTCATGCCTCCCTTAATCTCCCTTCATTCCTTTTTCCCAACCCTAACCCTCGACTTGGTCTTTCTTATCTTATTTTCTTTTTAGAATTCAAGGTTGAATAGGAATGTGAATACCAGATAGAGGGGTGCCTTCAACACATGAATGATTTAAACATTTGGCATGCATCACTTGGTAACTCCCCTCACACTAAACTTTCTCCAAATTAGAGTTGTGATTTCTCTGGGACATTGAAAATTTTAAGTTTGGGGAATATATATACTTTGGGTTATTAGTTAGGTTTGTCATATTTCTCTTTGCATAATAAAATTTTCTTCTAGCTTGCTTCGTATCAAATAGAAGCACTCATGGTGGCAAAAGACGAATACGCTCGCCCCCAGCGCCCCTGCTAACCCGTCTCAATGCCAACACGGAGGAGGCAAATCACAGGTGGCTACTAGCCTTTGGAATAGTGACTAGTATATAAGGGAGGCATTTACCTCGACTTTGCCGAGATTCGAACCCCAGACTCATTGTGGCAACACCTCATGCGCTAGCCACTAGACCCATCCGAGGGGACTACAAATAGAAGCACTCATGCACTTAAGCTAGCTTGTTAGGCTTGATGAAATTAATTGAACACCTTCGCTTAAGGATACCACTTGATAGGATTAAATGAACTTATTGAAATTTAGGAGACATGAATTCATAGGGGTGTAATCGAGTCGAGTTGAGCCGAACTCTTGAATATTTGAGTTTGGCTCATTTATAATCGAGCCGGGCTTGAGCTTTATTTAACGAATATATTCATGGCTCACGAACTTATTCGAGCTTTTATCGAGCCTAAACGAGCTTAATAAATATATATTATAAATTTAAATATTCATTAAAATCTAAATTATATATTTAGAGAAAAATATAATATTCTTATTAAAATTTATAATTTTATTCTAATAAATAAATTTAACATATTTATCTATATGTTTCATAGGTAGAGTGTAAAATCTATAAATTTAATATCAAAACTATTATTTTTTATTTTAAAGTTGATTCATGAGCTTAACGAGCATGCTCACGAGCTAACGAGCCAAAAATTGTGAATCTTGAGCATGGTTTATTTATCTTAATGAGCCTCATTAAACGAGCTTTTATCGAATCGAGCTTTGAATAGTTCATGAGCGGCTTGGTTCATTTAAACCTCTATGAATTCACATGCATTCTTGATATTGGTGTTTGCTTAAGGATAAGTAAAGGTTCAAGTTTGAGAGATTTTTATGTGTGCATTTTATATAGGTTTTTTTACTGTAGTTTGGCATACATCCTATCTCATTTTATATGCATATATTTCATATTTTCATCTTTATGTATTTCATTTTATTACTTTTAATTTGGAAAACTATTCATTGGTTATTTTCATTGATAGAACGTGAATTAAGAGCTAAAATGGACATTGAACATCAAGCCTCATTATCAGGCTGAACACATGAAGCGTCCAGGAAGAAAAAAAATTCAAAAACCCATCATATGAAGTTTTGAGCAAGCAGCACATTTTGGCAATGTTTCATGACATAAACATGTTCATATGGAAGAAAATGGGCGTAAAACAATCCCAAAACACCTCCCAACAAAGCCCATCATTGGCACCCATGCTGCTGGGCACAGCTCGTGGTGGAAATGACCATTTTCCCGAGCCGAACACAGGCGCCCGTGGCAGAGCTTTGGCTACACTATAGACTAGATTTCAAACGGCCATAACTTTTCATTCAGTTTGAGTTACAAGTCAAACCAAATATAAAAAACAACTTCGATATCTACAACTTTTATTCAGGGTCTAACTCAAGAAAACCATATCTAATGGTCTAAAAATCTGGTTTGGTGGAGCCCGGTAAATCTAGCAAATATGTCTTGCTAGACCCAAACTGTAGACCAACTTTGAATGGCTTTAACTTTTGGCTTGGTTGGAGACAGGGGTCAAACCATATATGGAAATGTAGATAATTTTAAGATCTAGAATTTTTATTCAGGATTTAACTCAAGAAAACCGGGTTTAAGGGTCGAAAAATCAATTTTGGTGGAGCCAAGTAATTTTATAGATCTGGACAGCTTGGGAGTAAGTATAAAAGGGTCAAGCAAACACTTGTTTGGGGACTCTTGGACCAAGAATTTTGTCCTCATCCTTGGAAGAGGGTTTCTCCCTTTAGAGGAAATCCTAGAGCCATCAACTTCATCCACTCCGGTGATCCATCCGCCTCCAGCGCAAGGGAACCACTCCGAAGACATTAGGAATCTTTTCGATAAGTATTTCTTCTTCTCTCACACACATTTTTATTGTAAGAATGCTTTTATTTGTGTCTTTGGTTAATAATTCCTTTATTATAGAGTAGTTCTCTTGATTCTAGGATACAGGAAGTAACTCCTTTTGATATGTGAACATCTTTTCATTTGATTCATATGTTTGCATGTTACTTGTTCAATGAAATATGTGTTTATAGTCTAGATCTATTGTTTTAACATGATCTCAATGCTAAAAGTATGAGATAAGAATTCCATGAGAGTTTAGGGATAAACCGAAAGAAGAACTTGACCTTCCGACCCATAAAAGACTGAGACATGGAGAGTTGGATATGAAAGTATGCAACTCAGTTTTCCGCGAGGAGCCCTAGGCCATCATAGAGCTTAATGGATCAAACCTAATTCATTGTAGACAATGATTAAGGTTGATACGCCATTATAGAAGTAAAAGTTCACATCGGATACTATAGGATGATCTACCTATATAAACACCCATTGAAGATAAGAAACCAAACATAGATTAGGTGATTACTGTTAGTGCAATTTCCCCTGGGTTAAGGTTGACCAGGTTAACTAAGCTTGAGTTGGCTCAAGCTTGAATCTTGATGTTTGAGTTTCAATGTTTGACAATATATAGAGATTATTAGTGCAATTATCCATCTGAGAGATTAACGATCAAAGGTTAACCAAAAGATTTAAATAGGTCAAGGTTGATTGGATACTTGATTGGGAAGTCCTAACTGGAGGTTAAACAAGGGAAAAATAATGGGAAGGTTGGCAAAAAAAAGAAAATTCAAGTGGGTCAGTGTTGACCATACAATTGGTGTGAGAAGTCCTAGTGAGTGCAGTCAGGCAGATTAAAAATCCTAGTGAGTAAAGCCAAGCAGATGTAGAAGTTCTGGTGAGTGAAGCTAGGCAAATGACGAACGTCTTAGTGAGTGAAGCTGGGCAATGAGAAGTCCTAGTGAGTGAAGCCAGACAGTGGGAAGTCTTGGTGAATAAAGCCAGGCAATTGAGAAGTCCGATGAGTAAAGCAAAGCAAGGCTGGTAGAAAGTCTTGGTGAGTAAAGCCAGCAAGTTGAGAAAGTCCTGGTAAGTGAAACCAAGCAGATGGAAAGTCCTAGTGAGTAAAGCCAGGTCAATAGAAAGTCCTGGTGAGTGAAACTAGTAAGTTTAGAAAGTTCTGGTAAGTGAAACCAGACAGATGAAAAATCCTAGTGAGTGAAGTCATGCAAATGAGAAAAGTCTCAATGAGTGAAGTCGAGCAGTAAAGAAATCCTGGTGAGTGAAGCCAGGTGAAAATATCCTAGTGAGTAAAGCTAGGTGGTGAAAAGTCCAGATGAGTGAAGTTAGGCATTGAAAAACTCAAGTGGATAAAAGGTTGATCGGACACATAGTGTTTGGAAGTCTAAATGAGTCATGGAGGGCCGGACACTTGACACAAGGAGAAAAGTTCAAGTGGGTCAAATGATTGACCGAACACTTGGTGAAGAAGTCCTAGCAGGTCACGGTTAACCAGATGTTAGGCCATAAGGAGTTTCAACAAGTCATGATTGACTAGATGTTGCATAAGAAACCCTATGACTCGAGTTAGGAGCTAGGGTTGTTGAATTGGTTAGGGTAAATGATTCAGCATGATTAAGGACCTTTCTATGAGGAAGTAGAAAGGTTGGTAAATGGTTAAGCAAGGTTACTTAATCTCTTACGGGTCTTTACCGATCGAATAGAAAGGGTCGTAATCGATTAGGGTAATCGATTACGACATGCTTAAGCGATTAGGGTAATTGCTTAAGCTCGGTAAGCGATCAGGATGATCGCTTAAGAGCTATTCTTCGCGAAGCATAGTCAGTTGCTAAATCGATCTGGCTAATCAATTCAACATGACTTAAGCGATTGGGGTAATCGCTTATGGTTTGAAACTAGCTATTTATGCAGGTTACTAACATGGTAATCACTTAAGCATCTCCTTAAGCGATTAAGGCACTAGAAGAATCCCTAGAAAAGGGTTTTTCATGATCGTTGTGCAAAGCTCTCACGCACATCTCCTCCGGCATTGTCACCAATTCTTGAAGCTTCTTAGAGACAAGTGTTGTTATACTTCTATGGTTCAAGATGTGATTACAATCTACAAGAGATCAAAAAAGAAGAGGTTTTCATTTATATTTATGTATTTACTTCTTGTTTTGAGTTGTACTCTTGTATAAAATTGTACGAGGTTTCTCCACCTCCGGATTGTTCTGAGAAGGAGTATATTTCATAGTGGAGAGTGTGCTCATATGTGGATCCTTGGATTAGTCATCTCGTTGAGGTAGATACCAAATAAATTCTTTGTGTTAGCATTGGTGGAGTATTCGCTTCGATTTTCCCCTATAAGATCATCATCGATGAAGCAAGTGAGCTATTCAACCCCCCTCCCCCTCCCCTCTAGCTCCAGAGTGCCCTAACATTTACAATCATTTGAGTGAAATCGAAGTCATAGAATCACTTCACCCTTCACTCACTCCTCTAACCCAGCTCTCTTCTCTGCCTCTTCCTAAATTCTCTCATGCTTAACTCTCTCACTCTCACTCTCTCTCTACTCTCTCAACTTTCCTTCTCTCTTTATAACTTGTTCTTGTGACCACACACCCCCATGATTGTCTAGATATCTTGCTTTGTAAACTTAGCTAGTGCTTAATCAACAACCCTTATAGATTTAATCTTATTATTACTTGACGACACTTCCGTGTACTTGCAAATTTGCCATACATCAGCAACCTACTATAGGGCATCATAAATTATACATCATTAAGAAATAGTAGTCACATCAATATCACTTATGGGATAATAGACCTTATTTACAACTCAAGAAACATTATTATTTAGGATAATTTCCAAGGATTATTTCTTTATTGTTTATGTTCATCTCACCCAAGAAGCATTCCTTGTTGCTTGTGTGCACTACTCACGAGTTGTAGAGACCTCGAGCTATCTTGGCACTACTGTTGGGCCCATCGTCGGAAATGGATTGAGGGAGGCACCCTCCGCAACATATGTAACGACCCGGCCCTCTTGGCCCATTTAGCGGCCCATTTGGCGACCTCTCATGTCGTCGACCGTCGGCCCTTTTGTCGTCGGCCCATTTGGCGACCTCTAATGTCGTCGACCGACGACCCTTGGCCGTGCCGTTACTCACTAGGACTTTCCACCCCTGGTTAGTGGATTTTTGCCTCCCCAAGGATTCGAACTCTAAACCTCCAAGCTTAAGTATTAGAGTTTATGAATCCTGCTAACCAAGTGAGATCACCTGTAACGCCCGTCCCTCCTGCTAGTAGGGTGCGGGGTTACGTACTTAACCATTTCTATTTCTATTTGCGGAAGCATATATGCATATTAAAATTTCTTTTAAAAATAAAAACACATCAGAATATCTCGAAGTCATACGGACAATAACATAACACACTAGTCCATGTTAACATAACCAAATAACTTAAGCAGGTCTTCATTTGCTTTAGCCGAGCCACCACCACACACATCTCATTGCCTCTCCTGTAGCTCCCTTAGGTCATCCATTCTTTGCCCTTATCTGTGGTACAAGGAAAGTAAGCTATAAGCATACAGGCTTAGTAAGATCCTTTCCTACTCACAAAATCCATATATCAATGCATAAACACATAAGCATACAACCATAAAATATGATCATCTAACATCATAAGGGCATAGCATGTTATATCATAAATCATAAGGAACATCATGCTAAATCATATCATAAATCCAAATGTCATAGGAGCATAGCATGTCATATCGTAAATCATATCATATCAGTTCTTAAATAACATCATGTTGTATCATATCATCAATCATCAAGTCCTATAAATCATAAATCGTATCATGCAAGATGTCTTTTAAAACATGGGTCATGTCTTATGCAAGATGGTTTAAAACATAGCATATAGTACTTGAACATAATATTATCATGAGGGCCCGGCTTGTACCACATACATACATAAATGCGCGCAATCCCTAGGACAGGGTAGCTAGCCCCGAACCTACTAGGGATCTAGGTCCGTTCATAGTCCGTCGACCTAGGGGCGTACTAAGGAGCTCATCCCTTTACTAGACCCGTTCATAGTCCGTCGGCCTAGGGGCGCTTATGGAGCCCACCCTTGGTACAAGTCATACAAAGTAAAATATCATATCATGGTTCATATCATAACATAACACATCTTATCTTATCATATCATGAGGAGTAAAGCATGCATATTTGGGCACACAGCACATGCATGGATCATAAACATACTTAATGAACATGTCATTCCTCACATCATAAAACATGCATATTTGGGCACACAGCACATGCATGGATCATAAGCATACATAATGAACATGTCATTTATCATATCATAAAACATGCATAGCATCCGTAAATAACATTTCCTAATTCATCACGCATCATGTGAGACATATCTAAGCTTTTAACTCATAATGGCCGAACCACTCATAAGGAGAAAAATCAAGCTATGGGAAACATGCAAGTGAAAACTCCTAGCTAAGTTCATATCATATTATTAGGAGATACATGAGCATGCTAGGTTAACTTTTTAGCTTCTCTAAGCCCTAGTTCTTGTTCTTGGCCGAAACATACATGAAGAGGAAACTAGGTTTTTAATCAACATATAAGCATAATCACCTAGCTAAATTCATATCATATTATCAAGAGATACATGAGCATGCTAGGTTAGCTTTTTAGCTTGTCTAAGCCCTAGTTTTGTTCTTGGCCGAAACACACATGAAGAGGAAACTAGGTTTTCAATCAGCATATAAGCATAATCACCTAGCTAAATTCATATCATATTATCAAGAGATACATGAACATGCTAGGTTATCCTTTAGTTTCCTTAAAACCCTAATTTTGGTCTTGGCCGAAATACACATGAAGGGAAACTAGGTTTTCAATCAACATATAAGCATAATCACCTAGCTAAATTTATATCATATTATCAAGAGATACATGAGCATGCTAGGTTAACTTTTTAGCTTGTCTAAGCCCTAGTTTTGTTCTTGGCCGAAACATACATAAGGAGAAAGCTAACTTTAAAACAACATGAAAGCATGAGCACCTAACTACATTCATATCACATTATCAAGAGATACATGAGCATGTTAGGTTAACTTTTTAGCTTCTCTAAGCCCTAGTTTAGTTCTTGGCCGAAAGTTCCAACTTGTTACCATAGGTTTTAAGCATTCTACTCCTTTATAAAAACAAAAGCAACTTGTACCACAGGTGAGGGGATACTTACATCCTTTCGCTTGTGGTTTTTCTTAAGGAAGAATACTCTAGGTGAAGAGGAAGAAGAGAGCTTCTTCTTCTAGTACTCCCTTTAATTTCTCTTGCTTGGGAAGGGGTAGACCTTGAAGGCACCTTCTTGTAAATTAGTTTCCTTGGAGAGGAACCTTAGCTTAGCTTTTGGAAATGAGGAGGGGGAGAGCTTTTGGTTTCGGTGAAGAATGAAGAAGGAGAAGGAAGGAGGAAGAAGAAAGAAAAAAGATTAATCACTTGTCTTTCCTTCTTTTCATCCTTTTTATTTCCTTTGTAATGAACATACCTTCATTCATCCCCCTTGGCCCTCCTATTTACTTCTCTCTTTTAATTCCCACGCAAATAGAGAGAAGAAGGGAAGCAAGCAACTTGTCTTTTGCTTGCTTCTTCTCTTAACCAAGAGGAAGAGAAAGTAAGCTACTTGGTTTTCCCTTGTTCCTTTATTTAACCATCCTCTCACCTTTAACTAATATTTCTATTCTTTTCTATTTACATATCATTCATGTCTCTAGTGGTTATCATACTCCAATTTAACTCTATCTTTTGTGGGAGGTTCAAGATTCAATCCTTGACCACACCTCTTTTTATTTTGGTTTCTATTTATCCCTTTTTCTCTTTCTTTCTTTTATTCTTCTATTTTAAGGAAAAAATACTCCTAGGTATAGCTTAGCATTTTTTTGTGGGCGTTACAACATATCTGTCTGCGGTAGCCACAATTTGCCTACACTGGACCAATATCCTAGCTCCGACTCTGCTTTTACCATCTAGTTTCACTCAGTAGGGTCTAGCTTCACTCACTAGGATATTTACATTCTAGCTTCACTCACTAGGACTTTCACTTCCTAGCATCATTTTTAGGGTCTAGATTCATTCTCTAAGACTTTCTCTTCCTAGCTTTACTCATCGGAGTCAGCTTCACTCACTAGGATTTTACCTTGTCTAACCTTTAGTTAAGGCTTCTTCTTCTAGTTATCTAGTCCTGACTAGACTTCTCCTTAGTCATCTGGTCAATTTTGACTTGACTAGACTTCACTCACTTCCAAATATCAAGTCCCATTTGGATCAACCTTTGGTCAATTTGACCATTCCTTGTTATATTATTAAACATAAAAATCCTAGAGGTTGATTGCTATTATTTGTACTCCCTACATCAATAGACATGAGTGATTGGATGCTTAACAGAGGCCCAGGATAGGTGAGGGTGATTAGATACTTACAGGGAGGCCCAAAGTAGGTTATGAGAATCAGATGCTTGTGGGGATACCTGAAATAGGTTAGGGTGATAGGATACTTACAAGGAGGTTCAGAACAAGTCAGGGTGACTGAATGCTTGTAGGGAGGCCCAAAGTAAGACAAGAGTAGCAAAATAATTACGGGGAGATCAGAATCATGAGAGTGATGGTGGTCCTTTATTTGAGAGGAGCATTGTTTGGAATACAATTAAAGTCCTACATTAGAAAGAAATAGAAAAGATTATGGATTTAAAAGTAATGAAGATATCTTCATTGGTATAAGACATTTTGGGTAGAACCTAAAAATAAAATCATGAGGGCTTAGGCCTAAAGTGAATAATATTATACCATTGTGGAGACATATGAATTCTTTCGGTTCTAACTATAAGTACTCAGGATTGATTTTGGTATGATCAACTGAGTTAAGTTAGACTCTATATTTTTTATACCTTGTATCTAAGTGTGCAAGGACTTAAGAACACAGGAAGGCGAACGGAAGATGTAGTGATCGAGAATGACGGCGACAAGGAGCTGTAGAAAAGTACACTGGCTGACGAGAAGGACGCGTGCAATGCTTCTAAGGGATGAAAAACCGAGGAAGAAGACTACTCGAGGAGTAGGCCGGAGTTGGATTCGGGTGAACTCAACTTTGGATGATCGAAGAATCATCCAAAGTCAACTTCTGAGTGTTGGAGTGTATACTGAAAGCCTAAGCTTTGTAAACATTCATTATGAATAAAGAATCACATATGGTCTAATTATCTACATTTGTTTGTAGTTGTTCATTTAATTTATATTGTAGATAACATAGTATGTGGTGTCACATACAGAAGATGATGTTATCAGTACCTTATAAATTATAAACAGTAGCTCACGACCAGAATGGAAAGGAACAAACCATTAGAAGGTCGTAGTGTAATTAGGTATTAGTTTATCTTGACTATATAATTACACTAGTACACTCAGAGTGTATTGAGTAGGACCATTCGAGGTCGTTCCTTTTATACTGACTTTATAAAGGAACAAAGACCTCAGTTATTATGGAAGTGTGTGCTCTTAATCCTAATATAATAACAAGCACATATATTTGATATTTATTTCTTTAATTTATCAATGGGTGAGATTTAGTTCGATGAATCAATAAACCCGATAAGTTGGGAAATGCTATCACTTATAGTGTGTGTTGTTGATTATAGAAGGAAACTGTGTCCTAGAGATACTAGGTTGATAATGTCCCCAAGAGGAGCTCATAAGGATTGTCATGTTAAACCCTGCAGGTGGACTTAGTCCGACATGACGATAAAGTTGAGTGGTACTACTCTTGGACTTAGACATTAATTAAATGAGTTGTCAGTAACTCACTTAATTAGTAGACATTCGATATCTTAAACACAGGGAGACTAACACACTCATAATAAGAAGGAGCCCAAACATGTAATTTGGGATTGGTGCGGTAGTTCAATGATAGTTCTCTAGTGGAATGAATTATCGTTGATAAAATTAAGTTGTGTGTTCGGGACGAACACGGGATGCTTAATTTTATCGGGAGACCAAAACCAATTCCTCCTCTCGGTCCCTATCGTAGCCTCTTATTTATAGAGTACTATACCCACCTATACCCACCTTCTATACCCACCCAAAGGGGGCCGGCCAAGCTAGCTTGGGAATCAAGCTAGGGCCGGCCTAAGTGGGTGGTCGGCCCTAGCTTGAACCCAAGCTAGTAGGGCCGGCCAAATAAAATTAAAAAAGAAATTTAATTTTAATTTTTATTATTATGTGGAAGATATATTTTAAAGAGAATTAAAATTAAAATATCTCTCTTGTAAAAGATCTACAAAAGATTAAAGAAAGAGATTAGATCTCTTTCCTTATTTGTAGATTGGAAGAGATGTTTTATTTTCTCTTTAAAATTATTCACATGTTAATAAAATTAAAATTATAGATATTTCCTTTTATTAACCATGAAGAGATTTTAAAGAGAAATTTTATTTTTTAAAATTTCCGGAAACAAATTAGGAAGTTTTAATTGTTGATTAAAACTTGTCCTCTTTTGTATTCCAATGATGTGGCCGGCCATCACAAATTAATTGGAGAAATTTTATTTTATTTCTCTCAATTAAATCATGTCAAGGAAATTAAGGAAAATTTATTGTAATTAAATTTCCTAATTTACCTAGGCCAAGGAATATAAAAGAAGGGGTGAGGGTGCCTTCACAAGACACAACATCTATTATTCCTCTCCCTCTTTTGTTCCTTGGTGTGGCCGGCCATCATCTCCTTCTCTTCCTCTTGTGGTGGCCGAACCTCTACCCTTCTATTGGCTCTTGTGATGCCGGGATCCTACTCGGAGAAGAAGAAGAAGAAGGAGAGAAAGCTAGCATCTCTTGGAGCTTGGTTAGTATTTTGGTTTTTCTCCTTGGTGAAGCTTTTCTTTTGTGGCCGAACCTTGCTTGGAGGAGAAGAAGGTGGTTGGTGGTTTCTCATCTTGGAAGATCGTTGCCCACACAACGTCCGAGGTTAGAAGAGGAATACGGTAGAAGATCAAGAGGTTTTTCTACAAGGTATAGTAATTTCTATTTCCGCATCATGCTAGTTATTTATGGAAATAATACCAAATACAAGAGGCTTACGTTCTAGTATTTCGAATATGTTTTTTCGAAGTTGTGTTCTTTTGTTTCTTTCTTTTCCTTGTGATTTGATTGTTCTCTTTGGTTAACCTAAAGTTATTTTAGGAAATTAAATATTAGCTTTCTATTAAAGGTTTTGTCTAGTCGGTGGTGGTTGCTCCCATATCCAAGAAGGCCATGTGCCTCGCCACGTCAGTACTGGGAACTTTTTATGGAAATTAATATTTAATGGAA
Source organism: Zingiber officinale (assembly GCF_018446385.1). NCBI lineage: Eukaryota > Viridiplantae > Streptophyta > Magnoliopsida > Zingiberales > Zingiberaceae > Zingiber > Zingiber officinale. Next base: position 79,160,991 of record NC_055997.1, on the reverse strand, counting down.
TTAATAACTTAAGGAGACTTGGGTCAAACGTGTTAAGTTCCGCAGGAGATCCAAGTCAAAGCCTAAAAGAACAAATAGATTAAGTTTTGGATCAAACGTGTTAAGTTCCGCAGGAGATCCAAAATTTAATTTAAAAGAACACATGGTAGCTAGGAAAAGGTTCAGACCTTTGTACAAAATTTTTGTACAGTGGAACCTATAGGCTTTCCGAGTAGCAACCAACACTGAGTTGGCTGGTCCAAGCACCCTGACCAGGTCCAAGCACTGGGACTTCAAGTGCCCGGATCAGGTCCAAGCACCTGGATTGTTCCGCCATGTCAGTGAGCTATTAGTCGAAGAGAATCAGCACTAGAGTCCACGTTAACATATTCCAGGCGCCCGTACAAGATCCAGACTGTTGGTGCAATGTGATTTGTGACGAACGCTATTCACCTCCACCCCCCTCTAGTGTCTTTCTAATCTAACATAGACGCCCGAAAAATACCACATCAACAAATAGCTAGTTGCGACCAGTGGACTATAAATAGACTCCTGGTCTTCAAAGTTTAACACAACACGCACTGTAATTGATTTCGTTTCTTATTTTAAGTGGTCATACTTTAAATTTCTTTAAGAGGTTTCCCCACCTATATCGAAGGAGAATTTTAGTGAGCTTGCACTGCCTTAGATTAACAATCTCCCTGATTACAAACCAAGTAACTTTTTGTGTCTCTTACTTTCTGTTTATGTCTTTTATTTTATTTAACTAACGTGTAATTTGTCCTTGCTAATAAGAAAGCAAGAGATTAGTTTTAATTCTAACTTGCAGGCTATTCATCCTCCCCCTCTAGTCAGCCTACCGGGGACTTACAAGTGGTATCAAAGTGAGGTGCACTTTATAAGAACTAACTGCCAACTAAAGCAACAAGATGGCCAGAGCGAGCATTCATCCATCGAAATTCAATGGAGATTTCACAATCTAGGAAAAGAAAATGGAGGCATTCTTTAAAATAAATTTTGATATATTGCTTTCTATTAAATATAATTTTGTAGCACCCATAAATTAGTACGGAACTAAAATAAAAGAGCACTTATGGAGCAAAAAGGAGCAAACTAATTTTATGGCGAATGACAAAGTAGAGTTTATCTGTTGAGCATTTTACTGTCGTAAGAAGTCAACTGAATCGGTGCTTACAACTCCACTAAGTAACTCTTGGAGAAATTTTTGGAGCTTCACGAAGAAACCTCAGAGGCTAAGCTAGAGAGATGGGACTTAGAAATCAACTGACGAACTTCCGAAAGGAAGATGGAGAAACGGAAGCCTAACTACATGGAAAGATTAAGGAGTTTATCACCAAGCTGACGAACCTAGGAGAAATGGTAACTAATCAGGATTCAATCTGATATGCTCTCATTACCTTTCCAAGAACTCAAAAGTGGACATCAATAGTAAATGCCTACTACATTTTAAAGAACTTAGAAGTAAGTGTTAGGACCCTTGGTGGTTGGCTAGAGGGACGTGAATAGCCCTGTAAAGACAAACGAAAAACCTTCCTCAAGCTTTTATAACTTTAACAAAATTAACACTTGCATAAAATATATAAGACTGATTAAAAAGGAAGAGGCATAACGAATTACTTGGTTACAACCGGAGAGGTTGTTAATCTAAGTGGAAAGCGCACTGATTTCTCTTTCAGATGGAGAAGCCTCTTTACAGTAGTTAAAGTACTAAAAATATGAAGCTAGACAAAAGAAATCATTTTACAAGTGTTCTCAAGTGTCTTGTTGGTCCGGGTAGGCTGGCTGGAGAGGGTTGAGTTGCCTGAAACACTAAAACAAAATACATTTCTCTTCTTTCAACTTAGATTAGCAGCAATAGCATAAAAATAAATAATACGAAACTAAAAGAAAGAGACTCATAATTTGCTTGGTTATAACCGGGGCGGTTGTTAATCCAAGACAGATGAAAGCTCACTAAGAATCTCTTTCAATGAAGGTGGAGAAGCCTCTTACACACACTAACAACTTAGAATATTGCTAGGAAATGAATACTCAAGTTATTACATCTTTCCTAGGTCCAGGGGTCTTTTTATAGCCCTTGGAAAAATTTATCCATAGGCTAAAGGCGCCTTTCATAGGGCTGGAAGGTGCCTTCAGCGAGGCACCGGTGGATAAAGTTTTATCGACTACAACGGCTCGAACCAGCCTAGTTAAAGGCGTCTTCCATAGTCATCGAAGGTGCCTTCCATGATGAGTTTAAGGCGCCTTCCATGCGTAAGGAAGGCGCCTTCTATGCACAATGAAGGTGCCTTCTAGCAAAAAGCTTCAGCTTCTTTTTCTCTTCTTCTCGCTCTTCCGCTTGGGTGATTTCGGCCAACTGAAATAAGGTTCACCCGAACTCAATTTCGGCCTTCTCCTCGAGCAACCTTCCTCCTGGCTTCTCGTCCCTCTGACCGCCGCATGCGTCCTTCTCATCCACCAGTGTACTCTTCCGCAACACCTCATCCCTCAGATGCACCGAGCCCGTCGGCTCTCTCCCGTGCCGTCCTTCTCGCTAGTTGTGTCTTTCGCTCGACTTCCTATGCTCCTAAGCTCCTGCACACTTAGAAACATGGATCAAAACATAACAGGACCTAACCTAACTTGGTTGATCACACCAAAAATAACATTGGGGTTCCAACAAAGTGTTGTTCTTGTTGTTTTTAGGTTTCTAGGACCAGGGTTGTATTTATAGCCCTGGTTGAGGCGCTTGGAAGGGTTTCAGGTGCCTAGAGGAGGATAAAACTTTATCCCCATCGAAACATATCGTGTTTGACACGATCCGGATAAAAGTCCTGGTCGAGGCGCCCAGAGTTCGGTGAGTCCGGGCTCCCAGACTGGTTCCGGGCGCCCGGACCAAGAAAGTCAACATCCTATTGACTTTCAGTCCTGGTCTTCTTCTCTGGTTCCGCTTGCCTTGGTCCGAGTCTTCCACTCAGGCTCCACTTGCTTGGGTGATCTTGGCCATTCGAAATAGGGCTCACCCGAACCCAACTTCCGGCCTTCTCAAGTAAACTTCCAGTCCAACTTCTCGTCCCTCGAAATCGCCGTGTGCTTTCTTCTCGTTCGCCTGTGTACTCTTCCACAGTGCCTCATCCCTCGGACACACCGAGCCCATCAGCTCTCTCTCGTGCTATCCTTCTCGTTAGTTGCATCTTTTGCTCTCTCTTCAAGCAATCTTCCACTCTGGCTTCTCATCTCTCGGAAACACCGCACGTTCCCTTCTCGTCTGCCCGCGTACTCTTTCACAGCATCTCATCCCTCAGATATACTAAGCCCATCGGCTTTCTCCCGTTCCATCCTTCTCGCTAGTTGTGTCTTTTGCTCGACTCCCTATGCTCCTAAGTTCCTGCACACTTAGACATAGGGTTAAAAACCAATATGACCTAACCTGACTTGGTTGATCACATCAAAACTGTTGGATCGAAAGCACCAGAGGGGGTGAATAGCGCTCGTGACTTTCACACGTTTAGTATTCGGAAATTCAAGTAACACAACGGAAAATAAAAACAAACACACATAAAAGACCAAGGTATTTACTTGGTTCGGAGCCTGTGACGACTCCTACTCCAAGGTCCGCGATCTAGATCACTTTCGGTGGGCAATCACTATCAATCCAAAAATCTTTTACAATTTAAGAGAACAAGTGCTAAATAAAAAAATAATATCGACAATACAAAAGAATTGAATAATGGAGTCGTCAGTTGTCGGAGTAGCAGAGCGTAGTTGATGCGTTCGGAGCAGCGTTCAAAGGCACAGGTTATTCTATTCGAGTTGTCCTGGAAGCTGTAGCCCGAGATTCTTTTTATAGCCTTTATAGATCTGATCCAGATTCTTAAAATCTGGGATCAAGTTTGACCCGAGGCGGATCGGTCGACCGATCAGACGATTTCCTCCTCATCCGATCCGCTCGATCTGCTAGCTCCGCTTCAATCTGGTCAAGTCTTATCCTCGGTTCGGTCGACTGATAACTCGGTTTGGTCGACCGATCCTCTGGTCGAGCCCGGTCGACAAGCTAGAAGTCTGATCTATGGCTTGGGGGTTCAGTCGACCGATCCAAGCGTTCGGTCGACTGATCTCGATCAATTCTGCCCCTGCACAGAAACTGTTAGAACTGTTCTCCTACAAAACAGAGTTAGAATATAGCAGATAATATTTAAGTAAATAAATTGACATTCTTCGGACTGTCTGGTTCTGACTTCGGATTTCCTACCGGAAACCCTAGGTCGAACCGACGCCTACTGTTCCCTCTTCCGGGTAACGCGTCCTCTCATACTCCACTCAGGAGAAGTTACCTTTTGCCAGTTCGGTCCTCCAAACCGACTGGACTTTTGCTTGGCGCTCAAATCTTCTGGTCTTCATGTTGGACGCCCGCTCCACAACTCGTTCAGACTTCCACCTGGTTCGCGACACTAGGATTTCCACCTAGGGTTACCGCCCCCTAGGATTTTTGCCCGAAGACTCTGACCCGCCAAGGCTTTCTGCATAGGATTACCACCCCCTATGACCTAGGATTACTTGCCCCTAGGGTTTTCCACTTGCCTAACCGCGGCTAGGACTTTTCTTCACCTAGGGTTACCACCCCCTAGGACCTAGGGTTACCACCCCTAGGGTTTTTCACCTGCCTAACCGTAGTTAGGACTTTTGCCTAAGTACACTTAGGACTTTCCTACAAAGCTCATTCACCGTATTAGATAACAAAACATCTTAACTTTGAACCTTTGACATAATTAAAACATAGGTTCGATCGTCGGATGCTTCCGCACCAACAAAAACTACCTTGGGATACTAATAATCTCTCCCTTTTTGATGTGATCAAACCCAAGCTAAGTTAGGATAAACCATAAACAAATAGCAGTTATAATTTTTACAAAAAATTGCAAGTACAAAATTTAAATTAAGTACAAAATTTAAAAAAATTAAAATTGTACTCCCCTTAGATAGACTTAATCTTTACTGCTCCCCCTTTTGATCACATTAAAAGTGGGGTACGTTAACATATAACTTGAAAGGTCTAAAAAGTCTAAGGGAAAAACAAGAAAATTTTTGTAAAATTTAAAAATTTACATTTTGATCACTAGTTCATAAAAATTTCAAAAGATTGTTTAGATTAACTTTTTTTTTTAGAAAAACTTAAATAAATTTTAATGATTAGACCTTTTTAAATAAATTTTTCTAACAAAAATTTGAAACATTAATTGAATGCTTCACAGTAAGTCAATTAAATACTCAATTCAGTAATTGGCTTCAAGACTGTGGCGAGGAACTAGGCTTTTTTGGTTATTGGATCATCAACCACTTCATTAAAAAATAAGTCCTAAATATGCAAAGCCCTAAGGCGATTTGTATTTTTAATTTATCGTTTTCTAATTTTAATTATCAAACAAATATAAGGGGCATGCATTAGCTAATTATATTTTCAAGTCTATATTTTCTTTTTCTAATTTTACTAAATCCTTGGAAAGAATCTTAATAAATTTAAATGACTTTTCAGTAGATAAGGCGCGTACCTGACTTACCTAGTATTCTGATGCCCCCCTTCATCGTAGCTTTCCTCTGATGATCCTCCCCCTTCATCGATACTTTCATCTGAAGATTCTCCCCCTTCATCGATATTCATCTTGGACGAGCTTTTATTATCTTCAGGTAGGTACTTGGCTATAAGAATTGTTCCGACAAGTTCCTCAGTTTCAGATTCTTCTGATGACGATTCGGTGTCCATCAAAGAGTTGGATTCGGCTTCTTTCGATTCTTCATGAAGCTTCAAGAATTTTTCCTAAATTTCTTTTGCACTTTGGTAGTTGTCAATTCTATCGAGATCCTCAACCGGTAGTGATCCGGTGGTAAGAGCCCGGGACCCCCTAACGAGGGGTCAACGCCATGTGGAGGTCAAAAGGCCAGGTGGTCCGTCGAAGAAGGGTGAGCCGACCGGACTCATGAGAAAAGGGCAAGCCGATCGGTCTGCCAGTAAACATCTGATAGTAAAAGGCGCCCTGACAGGGATCGGGGTTCCGACGCTCAATGGAACAGTAAATAATGACCGAGCGGAAGGCCTAAGAGAAGGCAGGACGTAATGGGCGCGCCGCCCGACCGGCGCAGGGAATTAGGTCCGTCCGGACGGCGCTCTTCGTCTAGCCAGCCGGATGGACGTCCTGGCCGGCGGTGGGTAAATAGGGACAGGAACATCTGCTGACAGCCATCAAATCGTATGGCTAAGCCATACTCCTAGTCTGACAACGGGGTGTCCTGTTGTCCCATTGGAGACGCGATGGGACTGTTGCAGTATGGCGTCAGCTAAGCTTTCTGACAAACACATACCGAGGTATGCGCTGCGGACACGTATGTGCCTCGGTGGGCGTGTAGAAGCTCTTTCACCGCTTTATATAAAGAGCCGCAGACTTCGCTGGAGGTACGCGTTCTACAAGCTTTGGAGCTACTTTTTCGACCACTTGCTTGCCTGACTTGAGCGTCGGAGGGTCGCCGCCGGGAACCCCTTCCCGGCCCGACTTCTGTGCAGGGTCGCCGGAGCTTCGTACGACCAGTCGAAGACCCACATCAGAAACCAGAGAGCGCCACGTGCCCAACGTCCGTTAAGTCAGCGTTCGGACAGGATCAAATTGGCGCCGTCTGTGGGAACGCTCCTGCATCCGATCGGAAGCAATGGACAAGGTTGGACGACAACACATGGTGACGCTTTCGAACGAAGAACTCGACGCTCTGATCGAGATAAGGGCCGCCAAGCTCGTGGAGCAAAAACAGAAAGCCACAGCCGAGCGGCCGGAGCAGCAAGCAACATTAGCGTCTGGTGGTCGAGCGGAAGCACCACCGGCCACCGTTGCATTTCATCGAGCCCTATTCCTCACCCCTGAAGCCGTACCAGCTCATAGAGATAGGGGATCTTCTTCGGATGAGATGCCTAGACGAGATGACAGAAAGGGGAAAGCCCCTCGAGCGGACGCATCACCCGAGAGGATTAATCGCCAATTTTCAGAGGTTATTCTGAGAGATCCTCTGCCGAAGCACTATGTGCCTCCGACGATCAGCGAGTATAATGGGACAACTGACAGATAAGTTCGATAACACAGCTACTCTCCATCAATACACAGATGGAGTAAAGTGCCGAGTTTTTCTTACCACTCTCTCGGGATCGGCTCAACGGTGGTTTCAGAGGTTGTCGGACGGATCCATCACAAGCTTCAAGGACTTCCGAACGGCCTTCCTCCACCATTTTGCAAGCAACCGACGCTACCAGAAAACGAGCGTGAGCCTGTTCGCCATCAAGCAAGAAGCCCGTGAATCGCTCCGAGCTTACATCCAGCGATTCAACAAAGTGGCGATGGATATTCCAACGGCCACTTCGGAAACCATGATGAATGCCTTCACACAAGGCCTAGTGGATGGGGATTTTTTCCGATCACTCATCCGAAAGCCGCCCCGAGATTACGATCACATGCTACACCGGGCTAACGAATACATCAACGTGGAAGAAGCGCAAGCGGCCAGGAAAAAGGAAACTCCGGCCGAGCGGAAACAGCACGCCGCTCATCAGCCGCCTAGAGGACCAAGGGCCGAAGCAATCCGATCCCCCCACGCCAGGTCCCATGTGCAAGAGGTAGCTGCCGCCCGGCCCAAGCCAAAGAAGAGATGGACCCCGATGTTCTGCTCCTTCCACCGGACGAATACGCACAACACAAGGGATTGTTGAAGTCTTCCCTTCGTGGCTCATCCTGTGCCCCGGAATGCCGGACGACGGTCTCCCTCAGTCGACAGGCAACAGAGAACTCATGAAGCCAATCGGACGTGAGCTGATAGACCACGGCAACAGAATCCCGATCGGCATCGTTCTCCAAGGAAGGAGAATCGCCGAGCGTCCAGAGAACGGTCTCGACCGTCCGCTCGGGAAGAGGAAATTATAAGCAATACTTCCCGAGGCGAGATCAACGTTATTGCTGGCGAGCTGACCAGAGGAGACTCCAACCGAGCTAGAAAGGCGAGCGTCCGGCAGCTCCAGATTCATACGGTCGGCTGTAGCCGAGAACGAGTGGAGGGACCCGAAATCAATTTCAGGCCCAGGGACTTGGAAGGAGTTGAAGTGCCCCACGATGATGCTCTGCTCATCAAAGCGGTAATAACCAACTACACTATTCACTGCGTATTTATTGACACAGGAAGCTCGGTCAACATCCTATTTAAGAAGGCGTTCGATCAACTACAAATTGATCGAGCCGAGCTGCTGCCCATGACGACCCCGCTCTACGGGTTTACGGGCAATGAAGTTCAGCCGGTCGGACAGATCCGGCTGGCTATCTCGCTGGGAGAAGAGCCGCTCAGGAGGACAAGGACAACAAACTTCGTGGTAGTCGACTCTCCCTCGTCCTACAACGTCATTTTGGGACGACCGGCGCTCAGCGAATTCCGAGCGGTCGTCTCAACCTTCCATCAGAAGATCAAGTTCCCCGTGGAGGACAAAGTGGGAGAAGTACGGGGAGATCAGCTAGCAGCTCGGCGATGCTACATCGAGATGGTCCGAGCAGAAGCCAATTCCGCTCGGAAGGCGCCCCGGATCGAGGTAAACGCCATCACTGAAAAGCCACCCTCTTTAATTTATGAAGAAAAAGAGGAAGTGCAGATTCACCCAACCCGATCGGAGGCCACAACCTTTATTGCGTCCGATCTGGAGGAGAAGCAGAAAGAAGAACTGATCCAATGCCTCCGAAGGAATCATGATGTCTTCGTCTGGTCGACACATGAGCTGCCCGGAATTTCGACGAGCATATCGCAGCACGAGTTACATGTCCGACCGGACGCTCGGCCGGTAAAGCAGAGAAAAAGAGATTTCAGCGCCGAGCAGAATGCCATCATCCGAGTGGAGGTGGAAAAACTTCTGGAGGCCGGCCATATACGCGAGGTGCAGTTCCCGAGCTGGTTGGCTAACGTAGTATTAGTCTCCAAGCCAGGCAACAAGTGGAGAGTGTGCATAGATTTTCGGGATCTCAACAAAGCTTGCCCGAAAGATTTTTATCCTCTGCCCCGGATAGATCAGCTGGTGGACTCTACGGCCGGCTGCGAATTAATCTGTATGCTCGACGCCTACCAGAGCTATCACCAAGTGCCGCTCGCCCGTGAAGATCAAGAAAAAGTCAGCTTCGTGACGGCCGACGGCACTTATTGCTATAATGTGATGCCGTTCGGATTGAAGAATGCGGGGGCCACATATCAGCGCTTGATGAATAAAGTATTCAGAGAGCAGATCGGGAGGAATCTAGAAGTTTATGTGGACGAGATTCTCATTAAGTCCGTCCGAGCGGCCGATCTCTTCAAGGACATGGAAGAAACCTTCCGAACGCTATGCAAATATGGAGTCAAGCTAAATCCCCAGAAGTGCCTGTTCGGAGTAAAAGGAGGGCGTTTCTTGGGGTACATAGTGACCGAGCGGTGCATCGAAGCAAATCCCAGCAAGGTAAAAGCTCTGCAAGATATGCCGCCTCCAAGAAATACAAGGGAAGTGCAGCGTTTGACCGGTCAGATAACCGCTCTGTCCAGATTCATCTCCAAAACCGCCGACCGGAGCCTTCTTCTTTTCAAGATCTTACGCAAGGCTACAAAATTTCACTAGGATGAAGAATGCGACCGGGCGTTCGAAGATTTAAAGGCATATCTGAATTCGCTCCCGGTATTAGCCAAGCCGACTATTGGTGAGCCACTTTGTATTTATCTATCCTCGACCGAGCAGGCAATCGGCTCAGCACTGGTGAGGGCAAGCGGAGAGGAGCCTGTGTATTTCCTTAGTCACATTTTAAAAGATGCTGAATCTCGCTACACTGGGCTCGAAAAGTTAGCCTTCGCTCTGGTCCTCGCCGCTCGGCGCCTTCGTCCATATTTCCTGGCGCATACCATCATCGTCAAAACCAATAGCCCGCTCGGGCGTGTATTGCTGAATCCAGAAGCGTCCGGGTGACTCATTAAATGGACGACGGAGTTAAGTGAATTTGACATCCAATACCAGGCTCGCTCGGCAATCAAAGCGCAGTCCTTGGCGGATTTTGTGACTGAAGTTCAGAATTCAGAGCCGGAAGCTATGTGGAGAATATTTGTGGACGGATCATCCACTCGGCTCGGAAGTTATCCGTCCGGCTGGATTATAAAGCTATAAACAACGAAGCAGAATATGATGCCCTCATAGCCGGCTTACAGGCCGCCCGACATGTAGGTGCCGGACGGGTAACACTCCATTCAGACTCCTAATTGGCCGCTCAGCAGCTGACAGACACCTTTGAAATCAACAACGCTCGGCTCAAGCTTTACGCTCAAGCCTTCGAGAAACTCAAGGCCAACTTTAGAGAAGTTATTATCCAGAAGATACCCCGAGCGGAGAACCAAGCGGCTGACGAGTTAGCCAAACTTGCAAGCTCGATAACACCGATCGCCATCCAGCAGCCAATTGAACAAGTAGCTTTGGTGGCGCACGTCGACCGGATGGAGGGCCTTATGTTCCCGAGCGACTGGAGGACACCCATCACGGAGTTTTTACGCTCAGGAGCTACACCGTCCGATCAGAATGAAGCTCAGCTGTTAAGGAGGAGGGCCGGTCGGTTCACACTCATCGGCGATCAGCTTTACAAGAAGGCTTTCTCTCGTCCGCTGTTGAAATGCGTGAGCTCGGAAGACTCGGCTTACATCCTCCAAGAGGTACATCAAGGATCGTGCGGAGGACATCCGGGCGGACGATCACTAGCTAAGAAGATCCTGCTAGCTGGATACTTTTGGCCGACCTTACAAGCAGACGCCGCTCGGACAGTATCTACGTGCCTTTCGTGCCAGAAGTACCATAACTTCTCCCACCGACCGGCCGAGGAAATGAAGGCATCAACCGTTTCATGTCCGTTCGATCAATGGGGAATGGATATTGTCGGTCCATTTCCGATGGCGACCGGGCAGAGGAAATTTTTGCTAGTGGCGGTCGATTATTTTTCCAAGTGGGTGGAGGCCGAGCCGCTGGCAAAGATCACCGAACAGATGGTCAAAAAATTCATCTGGCAACACATCATCTGTCGGTTCGGCATCCCTCGCCGATTGGTTTCCGACAATGGGCGGCAATTCACAGGGAAGGTGCTAGAGGATTGGTGCAAAAGCTACGGCATCGAGCAACACTTCACGTCCGTGGCTTATCCCCAAAGCAACGGTCAAGCCGAAGTAGCCAATCGGGAAATTCTTCGTATTATGCGCGCTCGGCTCGACCATTTGGGAGGAAGTTGGCCGAATGAAGTGCCGGGCGTCTTATGGGCCATCCGAACGACTCCGAAGGAAGGGACGGGCGTCACACCATTCCATTTGGTGTATGGCGGCGAGGCGGTTATTCCGGTTGAAGTCGGCGTTGAGTCCGTCCGGATCCAGAGCTATGATGATGGCAACGCCGAATGGAGGAACATGGAGCTGGATTTGGTCGACGAGGAGCGAGCCAAGGCGTCCGTTCGGCTAATGGCGTACCGGCAGCGGATGAAGCAAAATTACAACCGCCGTGTAATCCCCAGATCATTCCAGGTCGACGATCTTGTCTGGAAGAAAGTCAAGCCGGTCGGCGACGTCGGCAAACTGGAGGCACCATGGGCGGGCCCCTTCAAGGTTATTGAAAGGCTCTGCTCGGGCGCATATTATTTGGAGGATGAAGACGGGCGGCAGCTGGATCGACCGTGGAGTGCAAATCATCTCCAACCTTATCGAGCTGGATGAAAGGTGCACGAATGTAAATCATTTTTGTATATGTTAGTCGCCCATGTCCTTGTAATGCAGGAAGCAAAATTAATTCAAAGGATGGCCAATGGATCCACCGATCGGCAGCGTCAAAATTAGCCTTGAAGGCCGTCGAGCTCCGACGTTAAATATCGAGAGACGAGCCGACGTCTATAAACGGCCAAGCGGAAGACCGTCGAGCTCCGACGTTAAATATCGAGAGACGAGCCGGCGTCTATAAACGGCCGAGCGGAAGACCGTCGAGCTCCGACGTTAAATATCGAGAGACGAGCCGGCGTCTATAAACGGCCGAGCGAAAAACCGTCGTGCTCCGACGTTAAATATCGAGAGACGAGCCGGCGTCTATAAACGGCTGAGCGGAAGACCGTTGAGCTCCGACGTTAAATATCGAGAGACGAGCCGGCGTCTATAAACGGCCGAGCGGAAGTCCATCGAGCTCCGACGTTAAATATCGAGAGACGAGCCGGCGTCTATAAACGGCCGAGCGGAACACCGTCGAGCTCCGACGTTAAATATCGAGAGACGAGCCGGCGTCTATAAACGGCCGAGCGGAAGACCGTCGAGCTCCGACGTTAAATATCGAGAGACGAGCCGGCGTCTATAAACGGCCGAGCGGAAGACCGTCGAGCTCCGACGTTAAATATCGAGAGACGAGCCGTTATTAACGGCCGAGCGGAAGACCGTCGAGCTCCGACGTTAAATATCGAGAGACGAGCCGGCGTCTATAAACGGCCGAGCGGAAGACCGTCGAGCTCCGACGTTAAATATCGAGAGACGAGCCGGCGTCTATAAACGGCCGAGCGGAAGACCGTCGAGCTCCAACGTTAAATATCGAGAGACGAGCCGGCGTCTATAAATGTCCGAGCGGATAGCCATTCACATGATACAATCAACGATAGCCTGGTCGTTAAGACCAACATACGGCTGAGCGGCTCGCTTATCAAAAATATACGGAAAACCCCTTTGGGGGTAAGGCACAAAGCAAAAATTGGTCAATGAGAACTAAAGATAATTACCATACCAACAAAGGGCGTTCTCATGCCGAGCGGCTGCTCAGTCGCATGATGAAAGACATTATTAAAGACAATCGACTTTAGTCTGACAGAGCGTGGTGTCGAGCGGAGGAGTTTTAAAGAACACTTTAGTTATGACGAGAGAAAAATTTCTTGCCAAAACAAAAGTTGAAGGAAAGGAAAGGATTATCTATTAAGCACAGGGCTAACCAAAAAAGTTACAGCAAAAATAAGTTTGGCCGAACGGCGGGGATACAAAAAAGTTCATAAGAAACACTCCTCATGCGTCAAAATCAAAAAGAGTATCAGGGATGGCGCCCATCACGGTCGCGAGGTCCTCGGGAGGGATGGTCAGCTCGGCGGGCAGGTGGCCTTTGGCCTTTAAGTGATCCACAGCCGCTTTGATCGCCTCTTCAAAGGTGAGGGAGATCTTGTCAGTAAATTTCTCCCCAAAGGCATCCGAGCGGACGAATGCCTTCCTCACCTCGTCGGAGCGAGCCGATTCCCCCTCTTGATACTCTTTGAGCTCGGCGTGGGCAGCATCACTGGCAGCTTGGAGATCCTTCAAATCTCCATCAAATCTTTGAAGATCGGCCGAGCGGCTCTCCTTCTCGGTGGCCAGAAGAGCATCCAGATCCTTGATGCGTTGCTCCAGCCCTCTGATCTCCACCTTCATTCGGTCCATGTCATCAATGGCCTGTTGCTTCCGAGTGGTCGCCGTCTTGATCTCCTTATCTCGTTGTTTGACCATCGCTTCAAGCCGAACGACCTTGCTCGCCAGATCGGAAGCCCGTTTCCGTTCGGCTTCCAGTAATTTTTTGGCCTGCTCCAAAGCGGCCGTCGATTGTCGGTTGTCCCCGGCGGCTTTAAGTTTTTTCAATTCATCCTCCAGCTCGGCCAACCGATTGCTAACGGCAATTTGCTCCACCCAGTTCTACGAGCAAAAGTGAACAGGTTAAAAACTTAATTCAAATACACGAACAAAGAAAAAGAGCATACCCCGGTGGCCTGTTGGAGGTTGCTGTCGCCGAGCTGCCCAGGAGTCATCGCTTTTATTCGGCGCCGAGCGTCCTCCCAAGCTTTTGCAAGAGGGCCCGTCAAGGTAATCTGCTGCTCGGGGACCACTGGCCGATCAGCAGCAGCCATGTATTCCTCTGAGGGGAGGCGCAGAACGGTTTTAATTAAATTCGAGCCGCTCGGCTCGCTCTGAGAAGCATCGGCCTTACCGGATGGCCCACCGGTGGACGAGGAAGGAAGCTCGCCCAAACGGCTGATACGGCGCAAAGTTCTTGAAGGGCTGGACGGCGGCACCTCAGAGCTTGCCCTCGGAGAGCCATGTGGGGTCGGGGTACTCTCTAGAGAAATGGTCCCCGATAACATCGGAGCATCCGCGCCCCGCTCGGGCTGTGGCTCATCAAGGGCAGTTGATGCAGATGTCGGCTCTGGCCGTCTGCGCTTCCGAGTGAGCAGGGGAACATCATCAGCCGAACGGCCCTCCACCTCAGCTTGGGTAGAAGGTTCTGTGCCGCCCGCTGCCTCGTCGTGAGAGGTAGTAGCTGCTAAGGCTTCAGGGCATCCTGAGTCCCCTCGCCTAATTCGCCGGTCGAATCGGCTGGATCAAGGCCCCACTCGGCGACCTCCTTGTTCGTCACCGCCTCAATCTGAGCGGCTTTCAATTTGAGCTTCTCGGTCGCCTTAGCACGCCACATAACTTCAGCTGCAGAAACAAAGATTAAATCAATTAGAACAAAAGAAAAAGGAGGGATGAGAATCGCTTACTCATGCTGCAAGGCAGATCGGCTGGGGTGGAAGACAGGCCGAATATATACATTACTCCTGGGAGGAGCAGCTTGTCAATGTGATAGCGCTGACCCACCAACCGCTCGGCCGCATGAAGGTAGGCCGCATCACCTCTAAATTTGCCGAGCTCCGGTTGCGCCGGCATCGCCGTCTGCCACTTGGTACGAGAAGTTGGCGGCTCGGGAAAACGCACATAGAAAAAGTGCTCCTTCCAATGTTTGTTGGAGCTCGGCATATTATCAAAAAGGACGAAACCTATCCTAGATTGAAAAATAAAGGTACCCCACTCGGCTTTCTTGGGATAAAAAAAGTAGTGAAAAATCTTAGGGTCGAGGGGGATGTTGTTCAGTTTAAAAAGGACTATCACTCCGCTCAATAGCCTAATGGAGTTAGGGACTACCTGGCCGAGCGGAATACGAAAATAATTACAGATTTGTAAGAAGAACTTGTGGGGTGGAAAACGTAGCCCGGCCAAAAATTGGTCTCGGAAGAAAAGAACGGTGCCGGGCGGCGGTTCATGAGGCCGATCGGTCGGTGTGGCTAACAATATTTGGTGGTCGGTCGGCAGATCATAGGTTTGAGTGAGGCGCAAGGCGTCCTCCTCGTCGAACCGGCTTTCCATGGTCGAATACCAAAGACCCGGAGCACCGCCGGTCGGCTGTGAGGTATTGGTCATGGTATAAGGCCAGGGATGGACGCATGATGGAAGGAAGGAGAAATAAAACTAGGAAAGAGTGCGGGATGATAAAAGAAATAGCTAATAGAGATAAGAAAGGAGAGGCAGCAAGGAAGAGGAAGTCTTACGGGCAAGGGAGATGATCGGAAGAAGCTGTAGGGTCGCCGGAGAGCCGGAACGCAAGGTCGCCGGAGAAGAAAGGAGCAGCGAAACGTTGGGAGGAGAGGAGGCCGAAATGCAGCGGAAAGCGGAAGTCGTAGCTTTATAAGGGCGGCCGCTATTAATTTTAGCCGTCCGATCCAGGTCGCCGATATCGAGGTCGTCATCTAGCCGTTCATTTCAAACGGCGGCTGTCCCATCGGAAGTGACGCCGTCGCCATACGCTGACAAACGCACGATCGCCACGTGTCAGCAGGATACTGGCCGCATTTAATGAACTCCCCTTACCGTGCGCAGCACACGTGATGGGTAGTAGGGGAGAGCATCGGACATGGATTCCAAGAGAACACAAGGCACGGACAAGATACCACCGAACGGATGAGCATCCCTATGCCTGGCCGAGCGGCCTAATGCAGTAATCATTGCTCAGTCAGATCAGCAGTCCAGTCAGTCGGAGGACTCCTCCTCCTTCGACTAGACTCGAGGGGAAGGCAAGTGATCCGGTGGTAAGAGCCCGGGACCCCCTAACGAGGGGTCAACGCCACGTGGAGGTCAAAAGGCCAGGTGGTCCGTCGAAGAAGGGTGAGCCGACCGGACTCATGAGAAAAGGGCAAGCCGATCGGTCTGCCAGTAAACATCTGATAGTACTCCTTCGACTAGACTCGAGAGGAAGGCAAGTGATCCGGTGGTAAGAGCCCGGGACCCCCTAACGAGGGGTCAACGCCACGTGGAGGTCAAAAGGCCAGGTGGTCCGTCGAATAAGGGTGAGCCGACCGGACTCATGAGAAAAGGGCAAGCCGATCGGTCTGCCAGTAAACATCTGATAGTAAAAGGCACCTTGACAGGGATCGGGGTTCCGACGCTCAATGGAACAGTAAATAATAACTAAGCGGAAGGCCTAAGAGAAGGCAGGACGTAATGGGCGCGCCGCCAGGCCGGCGCAGGGAATTAGGTCCGTCCGGACGGCACTCTTCGTCTAGCCAGCCGGATGGACGTCCTGGCCGGCGGTGGGTAAATAGGGACAGGAACATCTGCTGACAGCCGTCAAATCGTATAGCTAAGCCATACTCCTAGTCTGACAACGGGGTGTCCTGTTGTCCCATCAGAGGCGCGATGGGACTGTTGCAGTATGGCGTCAGCTAAGCTTTCTGACAAACACATACCGAGGTATGGGCTGCGGACACGTACGCGCCTCGGTGGGCGTGTAGAAGCTCTTTCACCGCTCTATATAAAGAGTCACAGACTTCGTCGGATGTACGCGTTCTACAATCTTTGGAGCTACTTTTTCGACCACTTGCTTGCCTGACTTGAGCGTCGGAGGGTCACCGCCGGGAACCCCTTCCCGGCCCGACTTCTGTGCAGGGTCGCCGGAGCTTCGTACGACCAGTCGAAGACCCACATCAGCAACCAGAGAGCGCCACGTGCCCAGCGTCCGTTGAGTCAGCGTTCGGACAGGATCAGGTAGTATGATTATAAGATGAAATTCAGCCTTACCGTTTGATGTAAAATTATCACGCTATTTTTTGGTCTAGAGGTGTTCTTCGAGTTCTTCTCCGTTCGTGTTCTTTGGTGTTTCATAAACATATTTCATTATTAATAAAATATTAAAATTTGTTTTAAGAAATATCTCCATTTGCCGCTTCCAAACTGTGAACTCCTCCTTGAACATTGGTCGGTAGATGCTAGCTCCGACCATTTCTTGTTTGCTTCAGTAAGCGGTTAATCCTTCTGAGGCATCCTTGCTCTGATACCACTTATTAGGACCCTTGGCGGTCGGCTAGAAGGAAGTAAATAGCCCTGCAAAGACAAACAAAAAACCTTCCTCGAGCTTTTATAACTTTAACAAAATTAACACTTTCATAAAATATATAAGACTAATTAAAAAGGAAGAAGCACAATGAATTACTTAGTTACAACTAAGGAGGTTGTTAATCTAAGGAAGTGGAAAGTGCACTAATTTCTCCTTCAGGTGGATAAGCCTCTTTATAGCAGTTGAAGTACTAAAAATATGAACCTAGATAAAAGAAATCATTTACAAGTGTTCTCAAGTGTTGTTCTTGTTGTTTTTAGGTTTTTGGGACCAGAGCTGTATTTATAGCTTTAGTCGGGGCGCCTAGAAGGGTTCCAGGCACCTGGAGGGGGATAAAACTTTATCCCCATCGTAACGGATCATGTTTGACGTGATCCGGATAAAAGTCCTGGTCCGAGCGCTCGGAGTTCGGCCAGTCCGGCCGCCCGGAGTCCGGCAAGTCCGAGCGCCTGGACCAAGAAAGTCAACATCCTATTGACTTCTGCTCCTGTTCTCCTAGCCTTGGTCTGGGTCTTCTGCACAAGCTCCGCTCGCTTGGGTGATCTCGATCATCCGGAATAGAGCTCACCCGAACCCAATTTCTAGCATTCTCGAGCAAACTTCCGCTACAGCTTCTCGTCCTTCGGAATCGTCGCGTGCTTCCTTCTTGTCCGCCGGCGTACTCTTCCGTAGCGCCTCGTCCCTCAGACGCATTGAGCACATCGGCTCTCTTCCATGTCGTCCTTCTCTCTAGCTGCGTCTTTTGCTCATCTCCTCGAGCAATCTTCCACTCCGGCTTTTTGTCCCTTGGAAACACTTCACGCACCCTTCTTGTCCGCCCGCGTACTCTTCCGCAACATCTCATCCCTCAGACACACCGAGCCAGTCAGCTCTCTCGCGCGTTGTCCTTCTCGCTAGCTGCATCTTTTGCTTGACTTTCTGTGCTCCTAAGTTTCTGCACACTTAGACGCAGGGTTAAAAACTAACAAAACCTAATCTGACTTGGTTGATCACATCAAAACTACCTTAGAATACTAACAATAAGTAATTTTGAAGAATTGTTTTTAACTTTAGAATTACATGAGTCCAGATATGCAAGTTTAAGAAAAGAAAAGAAGTCAAGTCAGAATCTAACACTAAAAACCAAGAAGGATGAATCAGATTTTAACATATCCTTTGACGAAGATAAAAGAGTATTCATGGTAAGAAAATTTTTAAAGTTTTTTTAAGTCTAGCAAGGTCAACAAGTCGTTAACCAAGAAGATTCTTCGAGGAAAAAAGAAACTAAGTGCTACAATTGTGATGAAGAAGGACACGTAAAATATAACTACCCAAAACTAAAAAATAATGGAAAGGATAAAAACAAAGGGGTAAGTCAATCAAAGCACAAGAATTTGAAAGTAACATGGGACGATACATTATCAAAATTTGAAGTCGAAGTGTACGTCGGGCTTACGCTAATAGCAAATCACTAAGAGAAAGAATATGACGAAGCCACTTCGGAAGCAAACAACGATGAAGGGGAGCATCTACCTACGAGTCCGATAAGATAAGTCAGATAAGATTTCTACCCTTTGATCAATTATATGAAGATTACACTTGTTTACTAGAAAATTTTAAAAAGTTAAAAATTAAAAATGCAAAACAAAAAGATAAAATGGAATTATTAGAAAAGAATTTTATAAGTTCAAATTCCAATTCTTTACCAATTTCAAATTTTGAAAATTATGGAGGGTTAAATTACTATAATAGGAATTATAAGGGACAGATTATAAAAGTAGTAAGAAAATATATTTCTAAAAAATACTTGATAAATCCAGTAAATAAAAACTTATTTAATGTTCTTAAATCATGTTTAGTCTTATTAAAATTAATTTTTATGCATGTTTAAATTGAATCTGATTAAATTTTTAATATTGTTTACAAAATTTATTATATCGCATACTTCCTTTTTAAGTTTTGTGTTAAATTTTTTCTATGAAAAATAAATATATTATCTATTAACTAAAAAATTTTCAAAGATTTTTTAATATTATATTATTTTTTAAAAATTTTCTTTCAATTAATGAATTTTAACATTGTTCTATGTTAAATTAAAATTTTTTTTCAAGATTTTTTTTGACAGTTATATATTTTTTTTATAAAAAAAGGGAATTTTAAAATTTAAAAAATTTTAGAGATTAAATTTAAACAACTTAATTTTTTAGAAATTTAGCATTGTATTAGAAATATGTAGAAAAATCAGCCAAATTTTTAGAACTTAAAACTATTTTTAAATACTTAGTTTAAAAAGTAACTCTATCTAATCAAAAAATTTGATTACGATTAAAATAAAAATTTTCTATGCTTGAAATTTTTATCATGTTTTTAAATGATTATGATTGTCATTGACAAAAAAAATTTCAGGATTTTTTGACACTTTAAATAATCTATAAATTATTTTTTCAAAAACTTTTGATTAATCAATTTAAAATTATTTCTTTGAAAATCAATTTCAATAAAAAGGTAAATTACTGAAAATTCTGTTTCAAACCCCTAACAAATTATCAATATTTTTTCATACTTTTTCTTTTTTTATGTCATCAAGAGGGAAAAAAATTAGGAATTAAATTAAAGGGAAGGTATATAATTTAATATTTTTTCTTCAATTGAATTGATAGTAATTTTTTTAAATTACAAATCAATATTGTTTAATTTTTAACCCTAACTTAATTTGGGTTGATTGACATCAAAAAGGGGGAGATTGTAAGTACCTTAGGTTAGTTTTGATATAATCAATCGAATTAAGAACACAAGAAGTCGAGCGGAAGACATAGCGAACGAGAAGGATAACATAGGAAACGAGTTGACGGGCTCGGTGTATCTGAGGGACAAGGAGTTGTGGAAGAATATACTGGCGGACGAGAAGGACGCGTGCAATGCTTCTGAGGGACGAAAAGCCAAGGAGGAAGACTGCTTAAGGGGAATGTTGGAGTTAGGTTGGGGTGAGCTCAACTCTGGATGATTGTAGAATCACCCAAAGTCAACTTCTGAGTTGATTGGGTCCAAGCGCCCGAACCATGTCCAGGTGCCCGAACTCCAGGCGCTTGGATCGGGTACAGGCACCTAGACTATTCCGCCACGTCAGTCAAGCATTAGTCAAAGAGGATTAGCACTAGAGTCCACATTAGCTGACTCTAGGCGCTCGGAAACGGATAAGTCATTGATGAAGAGTCGTTGCGGAGTAGATTGAGTCGACCACACCCAGGAGCTCGAACAGGGTCCATGCGCCCGAAAAGTGCAGCGTTAGCAAACAGCTAGTTGCGACTAATGAGCTATAAATAGAGCCCCGGTCTTCGAAGTTTAACACAACACATGTTGTAATTGATTTTGTTTCTTGTTTTAAGTGTTTGTACTTTAAATTTCTGCAAAAGGCTTCTTTGCCTATATCGAAGGAGAATTTTAGTGAGCTTCCACTGTCTTAAATTAGTAACCTTCCCAATTGCAAACCACATAACTCTTTGTGTCTCTTACTTTATGTTTATGTCTTTTATTTTTCTCAATTAACATGTGTTTTGTCCTTCTAAGTAGAAAGCAAAAGGTTAGTTTTAATTCTAACTTACAAGTTATTCACCCCCTTATAGCCGACCTATCGATGACCTACGCTAATAATTGGTATCAGAACTCGAACTGTAAGAAGGTCTAACTATCGACTGTACATAAGAGTTATGGTCTAATTAAGTCATGTGAGTAGAATATTGACCTTGTACAAAGGAAGTAAAGGCTCTTGTGTATGGATTAAACCAGATACTAGGTAGGAAGGTTTTGTGGACAGCCAAAGACACCCTAGTTGCGGTTAGGCAAGGAAGAACTACTAAGTCAGTTGGATTGAGAGACAAGGAAGTTTTAATAGATTAGGTGGACTGACAAGCAGGAAGACCTAATAAGTTGGTTGGATTGAGGGGCAGAAAGACCTAGTGAGTCAATAAGCTTTCCATTTGAGGGAGGGGTCTATGGTCTTTTGTTTGAGGGAGAATTGTTGAGATTGTAAAATTACAAATAAAGTTTCACATTTAAAACACATAAGAAATATTATGAGCTTATAAGGAAAAAAATATCTTTATTGGTATAATATCTTTTAGGTAACACTCAAAAATAAAATTATGAAAACTTAGGTCAAATAAATAATATTATATAATTATAAAAATATCTAAAATTCTTTCAGTTTTAATACCTTTAACTTATCCAATTTTAATTAAAATATTGTCAAGTTGTAAAATTTGTTGTATTTTAATCTAAAAAGTATAGTGAAAAAATAAAATTGAGCTATATCAAGGATGGAACAAAAAGACTTATTGTCGATTCCATCGAATGATACGAAAATTCTACACTATATCTAATATATCACTAAAAATATTATATCCTTAAACTGCTGATCTTAGCAATGATCAATTAATTAGAGATAACAAATTTAAAATAAAAAATAAATAACAGTTCCGTGCCAAATAAACTATCGTTGATGCATGCATACATGATATATGTTTATTTAACATGATGTCAAATCCAATTAACATATCATTTACTTGAAATTTTTTATTTCCAACATATCGACTTATTGGTTTAGTTTTTCATCTAGTTTGTGGCAATCCAAGAAAATTAGTTATTTTCATGTATATACAACTTTATTTATTGTACAAAATATAGACCTTATATGAACTCTTTAATTATTCAAGATAACATATTGCGATGCATATGGTGTTTAAAAAATTAAACTACTGTACTTCTTAAATTTATTTGGTGAATAAAATATGAGACTAGATTATCTATCCAACATTAATAGGATGTTGAGATAGGGATACCAGTACTTAATTATTTAAGACAAAGGCCCAGTTAATTTTGAAATCCCCTAAAATATATATGATTTTTTTTTAAATTTCTAATTCATATTTTTTTAATTGTTTATAAGGATAATTTAACAACAATGGTACGTTCTTTAAATGAAGTATCATAGTCATCACCATGTTTGTTATATTTAATACGATAATCTTGCATCATAATGTCATCATCCACTTTCTAATTGCTTGGTTCCTACCCTTTCATTGCCTGCCGTCTTCTCTTTGAACTCTATCTTCACTTATAACGATATTTAATTCATTCTCAAGAAACCTATAGCTATAGCTACTAACACTACATTAAGTTAATAGATTAGAGGATAAATTATCCTTATAAAATAGAAAATAAATATATTATTTAAGACATTTAAAAGTTAAATAGTCCTTTAAAAATTCCACAATTTTAAGTGTACTATTTAGATAATTATCTTAAAAATCAAGAGTGATTGCTAAAAAAAAACAGAGATGGAATCCAAGAGAATAATTCATTAAGGAATAAAATCTCTTTTATATAGAGAAGTCAATTGGTCATCAACCTTGCACTCTTGTTTTTTCATGAGATATTTCTATGGTCCTATTTTTTAATTTAGTAATTAATATTATTATTTTAACTTGGGATCTTAATTCAAAAAGAAAGGTGGAATGGAACTTTGTGTTCGAGGGCGAAATATTATTTTTCCTTTAAAAATTGTAACGGCATATGATTATCCTCACGTGCTGAAAAAAACAAGGAACCTTCAAAGAAGCACACGAGGCCTGGAGACCAAGAAAAAGCTGCGACTTGGACCCATCTCCTTCTTCCTCCCCTTTCCTAATTCCACTCCTATATAAATAAACCTCCACTCCAACCCTTTCCTCTCATCGCCACCGCCTTCTGCCAGATCGCTTTCTTCACGAACGCTACTAGCTATGTCCGGCATTGCTGACGCCGACCTGGCCCTCCTCGCCGGCGTCTGCGGCTACCTCCTCGACGACCCCGCCCCCTTCCCCTTTCCGCTGGCCGCCGATCGCTCCGGATCCGTGTCACTCCCTTTCCTCCCCGACGATCCCGACGACATGCTCGTTTTCGGCGCCCTCGCGGACGCCTTCCGCCACGGATGGACTCCCGCGCCCTCATCCGCATCCGGCCCCGATCCCGCCGCTCCGCCGCCTAAATCGTCCGCCGCCAGGGGACAGCACTACCGAGGGGTGCGGCAGCGGCCGTGGGGGAAGTTCGCGGCCGAGATCCGCGACCCGGCGCGCAATGGGGCGCGCGTGTGGTTGGGGACGTTCGAGACGGCGGAGGACGCCGCCCGCGCCTACGACCGCGCCGCCTACCGGATCCGCGGAGCCCGCGCCCTGCTCAACTTCCCGCACCTCATCGGCGATTCCCCTGATTCACCTTCCTGGTCCTCTTCCTCTTCCTCCGCAGAGAAGCCCTCGCCCAAGCGGAGAAAGAGGGCGGCTCCGGCGGCTACCCTATTTCCGGCCGATCAACCGGCAATCTTCCCAGAGCCTGAGGAATCGGGCAATCTCGCCATCTCTCGGCGAGCTGAGACTTAACGCTAATCATCAAGGTCGACATCTCAAATCGTTGATTTGGTGCTTCGGAATCGGGAAATTCGACGAAAATTGAGCCGAATGCCTCGACGATTTGTGCGTGTTTGCAATTTGTTCGTTCAATTGTTCTCCCCCCTACAAAACAGAGAAGCTCGATCTGAATATAACTTTGTTCTTTTATTTAATAATTTTTTTTGTCCAACTTTTATTTCGCCGCTGGTCTGCTGTATGTGAAAGGAGACCTTACTCTTTTTGGATATATAAAATATTAACCATAATTTTATTCCTGAATTTGTCTGTACCTAATTTATTTCCAATAGATTGGTGCAGTTTTTCCGTTCTCCTACTGGACTAGACATGGAAATTTTGTCAGTCTTTTTAAACTTATTCAATCGCAATCGGCAACTGAGTTGTGGTCCTGTAGTAAATTTAGGTTGCCCTTGGTATAGTCAAGTTAATTAATTAGGTTTATAGAATTAAATAAGGGTTGAATTCGAATAAGATTAAAAAAAATATTTAATGGCTAGTTTTGGTTTATTAATTTACTTCCTTCTAATATGGTTTTAACTTTTACCAATATAGTAAATCTAAGATATTTGAAGGAAAATAAATTACAGGATTAGGAGGGAGATTTTTACCTGTTGAAAATTGATCCATTATTTTATTATAATAAATTTGTCATCCTCTCACAAATTGAACACCTTGTGAAGACAAAATCAGAGACATGATTCGAAACATCAAAATCAGAGATGATCAAATTGTATTGTGGCACCTAAATCATGCCATCTTTATTATAATAACTCAATGTGTCGACCACGTTAAAATAAATCTAACTTTTCTATGATTAATTTTAAAGACATGATTTTTCCCTTGAGTTCGTCTATCAAATAAATTTATATTGATCTTTAAAATATTTAAGAAATTCAAACTCTAATCTTCTTATTTATTTTCTTAAATGCTTTATCGCTGCCATCGCACCACCAGAGACAATGTCATCACTCTATCGTTGGGATTGCAAAAACATAAATTAGCAAAATTCCAAACTCTGAATGATTTAGATTAGCTCATTTAACTACTTAGGACTTATGACTAATCATGATAGATCTTTACCAATAAAAGTGAATTGATAAGTCAATGAATATATATATATATATATATATATATATATATATATATATATATATATATATATATATATATATATATATATATATATATATATATAAAATGCAGCAAATCGAAAATGGATGGTCATCGTCTGATTTCAACTTATTTGACAAATTTACAAAAAAAATTTCTTCTTTGGTAGCGAATGAAACATCAAGCTGTGTGTGCATGCATGCACTTTGAAAGCAAATCCAAACCCTATTACTTCTAGGAAGCTCCAACCTTTTGACAAAGAAACATCCATCTACTGCTTCTTAATTAATTTCTCCACTAATGTTTCTTCTATCTATCTAACACGGGTCTTAAACTATATAATTAAATTCCAAAACAAATATATATATATATATATTTATATATGAAAGTGGACGATCTAACTCCACAGATCGACTATCAAGCAAATTTTACATCCAATATTTCAAATTTTTTATTTCACTGAAGAAAAATATCTTGTTCGTAATTGAGATTCAAATTGTAGATGTTTGGGAAACTGCTAAAGTGTGTTGTCATTACACCATGGCCGGGAAATTATCCCTATCTCTCAAAAATTGTGATAGAAGGTTATATACTCATCCTAGATGTCTCTCCATGTCCCTCCCAAGACATTTGAAAGGGTCATGATGACTGAGCGGCATTTTTTAAGTGAAAGAAATTTTATTTCCAAGAGATTTGTTGAGATTCGATTGATGCTCTCTTTTGACACATGAGTATCAACTCCATTATATACATGGGCCACCCCCAATTGTCTTTTGCATTGATGAACAATACAAACACACATTTGAAAAAAAAAAAAGTGAAGAGATAAATATCTTTGCTTGAACGTAACAGGGACAAGAGTCAACGCACGGAAAATTAAATTAGGTTGCAAAGAGTAAGTTTTCTACAAGCAAACGCAGTCAATTAATTGTGATGGGACAAAGAGACATTTACTATAATAAAATGAAATATCTTACGAAGCTGGGAGGATTTGGAGTGAATTGTCAAAACTGAATAAAGTCGAAGCATGTTAATATTTCAATCTTTTTTTTTAAAAAAAAAACATCATATATTTCGAAAGGCAACAAACCCTATCATGTAATTTGTGTTTCAAGTTGATGTAGTTCAAGAACAGGAGTAGGAACAATCCTTGGCAGGTAGATGGCTAACACAAGCCTAATCGTGAATGAAACCCGTAGACTTCTAATGATCCGTTATAAATTATTTACACTAATTTACTAAGACATATATAATTTTTATAAAATCATTTACTTTTATTTTGAAAGCACATTTTACTTTCTCCTAGAATTATAATATGCTACAAGAGAATATACATGATTTAATTGAATGTGCACAATTACAATTTACAAACAAAAACTTTAAATTAAGAAGGGCAAATGATTTCATTAATTTAAAATACTAGTTTCACTTGTAAATAATTAGCAATTACTTGCAAATTTCCAAATACCCATTCAGCTAAGATATATAGCTATTGACAATTACCATCGTTCACTAGATACTTTTCATGTTGTGCTCAGATGGACCCAAAACAGATACAAGAAGAATTCAATGTTGGGAAAATTATATATTGAGGTTTTAGCAGGAGCTGCTCGTCGAATGTTCTCGACAAAGACTGTTATCTGAGCTGGAGAAGACACATTGGGCTCCGTCAACATGATTATTGAGCTTAAGCCAGTTAAAATTGCAAGAACAGTTGACTCAACCCCACCACCAGACAAAAAATTGTTGAAAGAGACCATTTTTAATCTGTTACCAATTTGCTCCGACCCTTCAAAATTTATCTCCATACTTGTGGAATGTTCTGTCAAACTGGAAACACATTTCGTCTTGCTCAGAAGGTACTTCAAAAGATTTATCATTTATTTCACAGCTTCTAGATATGCATTTTATTACATCAATTTGGAGGCAAGAGCACGAGAGTATTTGCATGTAAGATTGAAGAGAGCGACTTACAGAGCAAAGATTACCAATGTGGTGATCATGATTTCACCTACTGTACACTTTTTGGATTGCAGGACTTCTTTAGTTTCTCCGAGCAAGGAATATCATTGTTGGAAAGATGTACAATGCCATCCTGCTCACTTACTTTCTCGATCAGTAACTTTAACAATGGAATTTTAGACAGCGTTTTGCGAGATCCAACCATGATAAGTTTCTTCTGCAGCGCAGAACATGAGCAGAAGAGTTAAGGACTAAAAATATTCACTAAAAGAACACAATTTGCAAATAGAAAGCCAAGTTCTTCTGACAGTTTTG
Organism: Zingiber officinale; assembly: GCF_018446385.1. Lineage (NCBI taxonomy): Eukaryota > Viridiplantae > Streptophyta > Magnoliopsida > Zingiberales > Zingiberaceae > Zingiber > Zingiber officinale. Next base: position 79,133,958 of record NC_055997.1, on the reverse strand, counting down.
AGTTCATTGCTTGAGCTAACCTTTGCACGTGTGATAGCAACATTTATCCGATGCCACTCTCCAAGTAAAGAAGAAATGCAGGATCCGGAGTTTTTCAAAGAGCGTACAAATGATAAGAGTATGCAATCCTTGTCCCTTCCATGCGGCTCATACCATAGTGTTAATTAATGGAACAAACCATACACATTTTGGAAAGAGCCATGGAATGAAGTCTTCGTCAAAATGACCTCATTAACCAGTCTAGCAAAGAACATTTTGAATGAAACAAATTGATAGTTCATCATCTCCTAATTGTATTGGAAGTAAAAGAAATTATAAGCTTAAAAGAAACAAAATACTGTGAAAGAATAACTGCTACGTAAGACCACAAGATTTTATAAGAGACATGTCACCGTTGATATAGGATCCAGAAGTAGGAAAAAAGAATGTGCACCCATTTCCTTATTGAAACATTGTGAACTTTTGGGGGAGAAAATTAATGAATGATATAAAACAACTGCCTTACAAACTTGAATCCTGATTCCTGTCATTACCTGATATTTGTCAATAGTCTGGACCTCTATAGAAGCATCAAGAATTTGCCGAATAATATTGACCTGTGAATTGTATGGACTAATGATCCCAATGTCATCTCCAGCAATGCCTCTCTTTATTAGTTCTTTAGTAATCTGGATAAGAAAAAAAGTGAAGGCATGACAGCAAAGTTGAGTGCCAGATACAAACAAGCACCACCTAGATAATCCACTTTGCAATATGGATAAAGGCACAAGCATGGCTATAAGTTGCTGAATACAAAGCCATGACTAGATCAAAAATCCGTACCTCTGCTACGATGTATGCCTCTGTATAATTTACTACACTAGTATTTTCTCTTTCCTCGTTAGCAGGAAGCATATCTGAAGAAGCAAATTGGAATAGGATTTTTAATTGAAATTTATGATATTTTCTCAAGAATCAAAAAGATCTACTAACCTGTACTTGCAAAGATGACTGGCTTGTTTGCATTCAGAATCTGAAAAAGAAAAATCATGTTGCCAGAAGAACGAGTACTAAAGTTAAAACATATTAAGAAGCAAGATGTACTCTACCTCTTGTAACCACAATGTGACAGGTTTACTACAAGATAATTTGAGCTTTGCATCTGCAACTTCAGAGGAACCACACCGTAATCTATTCCCGTATATCAATGCATTTGAAAGTTCCATGATACCAGCGCACATTCGATACTGACATAAAAAATGGTAGATCAACCTTATATGACCACAAGGTTGCAGGTAAAATAAAGCAACCACGTCCATAGGTAGACAAACACCAAAATAACTGACAGAACCTGGCACTGCAGTGCTGATATTGCCTGAGGATGTGTTTCCGATAGCCTGCAAAATAAGCTAACGGACATTCCATTTTCACGTGCTTCCACGCTCTACATATGAGAGGCTAACTTATTCATCTGAATCATATGAAACACGGTGGCTTATCAAAGATCAGAGTAGGTTATGAACCTGAACAAGTGGTGGAAGCTGGTAATGATCTCCGACTAAAACAAATCTTGAGGCAAGCATCAAAGGTCCCAATGAAATCTGTTGCAAGATAGCTATATGATTTTTTTTTCCTAAAACCTTCTTTTCCATTAAACAAATGAGTAACAGAAGCTGATACAACACTTGATTCCAATTCACGAACCCCTATCGTCTACCAGTTTATCACCTAAGCATGACAGACCATCTATTTCTGTGATTGCAAATGGGCGCATGAAAATTAACAAATGGCGGAGAAGAAAATATTTTTCTCAAAGATGCATTAGTTTATTACAAATATCAAAAACACATGTCGATCACACTCAGTCCTGCAATAGACCCTTAAGTAATCACTGTGGACAAAGCAATGATGTAACATAACAGGTGACTCATACATAAGCTATCAATCTTCACCAACATACCATACTGATCTGTTAGCTAGCTAGATCTGACATAGTCACCAGACTATACTAGTTAGAATTCTGTAGAGAATATGCATTTATGATTATTACTTGGTAGTTTACAAGCAAAGAACAGTATATATTCCTACAACAAAAGCAAAAAAGGAGGCATACGGGAAGAGTGGTTTGCCCAGCCTCATCTATTATGCAGATGTCGAACTTCTTATTCGTAAGCAATGGATGATTTATTCCTAAGCAAGTTACTCCAACTACACGAGTGAGTTCCATCTTTTCTTTGATGTCATTCACAGTGCCTATGTTCTCTGCTGCCCAAAAAAAAACACCTCATTGAACAACCTAAAAACAATGATAATGAACAATACTGAAAATTAAGAACGGAAGAAAAATCACCTGGGATGCAATACTCAAGAATGTCAGAATGCACTGCTTCACGTCTTCCGATACGCACAAAATCAATGCCCTAAAAAGGTGTGATTTGTCAATCTGGTGATTGTTTGAATTGCAGGCCACAGATCAATTTTATTGACTAGTAGGTGTTTGTTACGTTAAATTTCATAGCCATACAAAACCCTTGTATCCAGCAAGATAGCATACAAAGAGCTACGAAAATGCCTTGGACACACAACCAACAGTAACAAATGCTTCTTTTTCTTTCCTTTGAACCCTTAGGCAACCAAAAAAAACATAGTATGGAACTCTGAATACATCATACAAGCTAGAAAAGATTTGATAGTCTAAAATTTAAATACCTAATTGAAGGTGTATATACTAACAAATGCAGTTTACTAGTATATGGTATATGTAGTAGAATAATATCAGGGTCAAGTCAAAACACCAAAATATAAAATTGTTTATACTGGAAATAACTTTTAGTGAAACACAGAAACATAAACTGGAATATGGCACACCAAGGAATTACATCAAACTCATTTAAGTGACTGAACATTATAAATAAATGCAACTCTTTACAGTCATTATTCAAGTTCCAGAGATAGCAGTATATTAGCAAAAAAAAATATACAGCACATAATCCTGCTAATTTACCTTATTTTTTAATTTGATAAGCAAGGTATCAATGGCTAAATTTGTGTATGAAGTGAGTAATATGGAAGATCCTCTCATCAGTAGTGCTTTCACAGCATGCACCATCGTGGATGTCTTTCCAGTGCCAGGCATCCCTAAAATAAGGGCATAATCCTTTGCAGCTAGAATCTGAAATGTGTAATGAAAAAATCAAAAAAACACGAACTTCAGGCAAACATCAACAAATTCTAGCATTCTACGTTTAACAAAAAAAGCACTAAATTCATGTAATTAAATGATATAAGGGCTGATTTATAAATCTATATCCTTTAGCCAATATTCAAATTCTCTCTGGACGTTCACCAGCTAAGTCTCATTCAAAAAACAAATGAAAGAAACATACAAAAAGAAATACTGCAAGGGGTACCTTTTGAATGGCTCTCCTTTGATCATCATTCAAATTTTTTTGTGAGCGTATATATGACAGTGCTGGATCTTGACTCAATGTTCCTTCACTATCAAACCTAGGTACCTGCAGAATTGGAAAAAATATTAGAAGAGTCTACAACATGAAAAGGGAGACGTGGAATGAGAAAAATAATCACCTCAAGATCGACAATCATCTTCCTCAAACGTCCAAATTGCAAACTTTGAGCAAACAACAGTGCAAGGTTGTATCTGAAGATGGATAAAAAATCATGTATCCTTGGGTTTAAATAAAATTCCTTAAATGAAAAGAACATTGACATGAAAAGTACCTCATGGTTGTAAAAGAGGAAGCAAATTCATCCTTATTGATTCTCCAAACTTCTTGACCAAGACGACCTAGATCTAGTGAATGTTCACATATTGGGAGTCGTAATCGCCGAGAAAAAAAAACCTGACATAAAGCAAGATAAAGTAAGGATAAATATGATGCTATAAATGAAACCAATATGCCAATAGATAGAAACTTTACAATTTCTAACCATCTTATAACATTACTTATCCAATCATTATGCTTGATACATAGACACTTTATTTCTTAATACAAAATACGAGCAAGGTTCATAATAAAATTTTCCAAGATACTCGAAGGAAAGAATTTCTTACAGATATATGTGATTTACCAATATCATCTATTACTCCAGTTGCAACAGCAAGATGTCCAGACTCTGTGCTAAGCACCTACAATCAAGAACAAAGACAAGTAAAGGAATCAAAAAGTTTGGACAATCCAAAGTAACAAATACAGCATCCTGAGTAAAGTATACTAAGATAATCAAATATATCACTTCTATTGAAGGCCTGGGCATAGTCATATCCAATTCAAAATAACTAGCTATTAAGGTGGGTGACTCTACTCACTTATAACGGCACAAACACACAAACTAACTGTTTGAAACCATCAAGCTCTAAACTGCGTAATATATCAGATTGCACTTAACTGTAGTGTTTTCAGCATACAACCCCAAGTTGGGGTCGGGATCTTCATAGAAAACCAAAAACCATAATTTCAAGACATCCAAAATCTGTGAAAAAAGGAGAATTTCTAGGCCATTCAGGTGTCTGAGTTCTTTCTAGCCCTAAATAGAACAGCCATTAATAAATACATTACATAAATGTCGAAAGTGCCTAGTTAAAGAACAATGGTGAAGAGTGATCATTGCCATCTTCAAATATAGATACACATTATGCAGAAACTTTGGTTTCGCGTTGACATCTATAAATAAGCATTTCCCATATGAAAGTGATGTTGCTAGTCTTGTCCAGCTCCATCTAAGATATATATATACTCCAATTGTTCATTTGAAAATGTTGTTAACAAATAGGCAGCATGAAAATACTCACTATCAATTCCTTATTAACATGTAGTAGAAACAACTTGTAGCAGTAGTCATCCTCACAACAAAAAGAGAAAATCTAAAAAGGCTATTTAGGGCTAAAGTGAAATAGCAGAATAAAATGTGGGAACCATACCACATGATCACCACGTTTAAGTGTGGAACCATGATCACTCATTCTGAGTTTAGAAAAATCATATTGGTCCCGAGCTTTCTGTTCATTCAGCACAAAACAATACTTGAATCTGTCATTTCTAGAAGAATTACTGCCTGAAAATTCGTTCTTAAAATCAACAAGGATGTAAGAACTGCTTCTGGTACTGTTCTCATCCCATGGAGTATGTGAAGAGAACCTTTCTTTCTTATTGACCTGAGATTTTAAGTATTTCTCCAGCTTAGCTCATCAGGAGCATATGCAAAAAATAGTTGTCAGGGATAAAAGTAGGTTAAACCTTAGATGCCTGAGCTTCCAAGTCAACCAAACGAACCCAATGCTTAAGAAAATTAGAATGAGAAACAGTTAAGTGGCCCACAAGGTCATCAAAGAAATCACCAAGTCCACTGCTATTAGAATCACCTCCATAAGCCTATTTCCATTAAAAAAAAAACAATATCATGTCATCGTTAGATGGCAATAATAGGTCTGAATAATAAAGAGTTGAAAAGACAGAACTCTTTCATGTACCTTATGAAAGATTGTGCAGATATTAAGATGGCGACAAACTTTGCACAATGCTAGATTCTACAGAAACATTCGCTAAAATATTAGTGGAGATCCTCCAATCCAGTTAATCAGACAAGTTTCATTTAGTAATACCTGTAGCATTGAAGGTAGGTGCCGTGTTCTTGAAGCCTTTAGGACATCAGTTGCTAGTTCATTGCGGCGCATAATTAGTCCAACTAAGTCGGATCGTTGAACTTTGACACCCTATAAGAAAATTTGTAAGCAAGACAATACCTAGACCTCCATAATTTGTTATGAAATAGCACTTTACCCTTGTCTGATCTGTCTGGAGGTAATATAGAAGGCCAATATTGATATCCCTTTTCAAATATCTGAAAGAGTAGTATTCCAATTAAAACACCAATTTTGCCTACAACAGAGTGTACAATATCACCAAAGGAAATGTCAGGAAAAAAGAAATAGCAAGAATATTACATGTTAGAATTACCTTTCAGACATCAAAAGAGTGTACAATATCACCTGGGCAGAATGCTCCATTGCAGCCTGCACAGTTAGGGCATTAAGAGACCTCAAGCCTTAAGAAATATCTTTGAAACCTATGCAGTAAATGTCACATAGTAGTGTAATAATGTTACAGAAGCATTTCTAAACCAATAGCCTCAACAACCTCATGAATCTATATAACCTGGATGGTAGTGCACTTGATTGATGTGATTATCAGCAAACAAACAACCAACAATACCATAAATGGGAATATTTTCAATGCTAAAAAGTCAAACGAAAAATAGACTTAATTCTCTTTGTTAGAAAACATATGAACAAATTGTAACTAACATATATTTTGTTTTCAGGACAACCAAAGTTCTATGTAAATTGGGTATTAAATCCATATAAGTTTTAAATATCTTATCTATTATTCAGCAAAAGGGAATATTATATAAATATCATTACTACGTTAAATGAGTGATCACAATTGAGAAGAGTTTTTGAGGTCTTGTGCAATTGTTGTGTCCCTCTAAAGCTAGAAGAAAATTTTACTGTGCTATCACTGCTATACTTTAAGTGTCATTGTATTGGGTTATTAGAAAGCATGTATAAGAATTACTTTAGTGGAGATGACAATACTAAAAAGAATATATGGAATTATTATAAAGGATAAAATGATTGACGATCGATTGAGATGGTATTGACATATTCAAAAGAGGCCACACAATATGACAATTAAAGAGTTAGATTAAATAGAATGGAAGATACAAGAGGTTGAGAAATAAATTGGGTATTAAATCCATATAAGTTTTAAATATCTTATCTATTATTCAGCAAAAGGGAATATTATATAAATATCATTACTACGTTAAATGAGTGATCACAATTGAGAAGAGTTTTTGAGGTCTTGTGCAATTGTTGTGTCCCTCTAAAGCTAGAAGAAAATTTTACTGTGCTATCACTGCTATACTTTAAGTGTCATTGTATTGGGTTATTAGAAAGCATGTATAAGAATTACTTTAGTGGAGATGACAATACTAAAAAGAATATATGGAATTATTATAAAGGATAAAATGATTGACGATCGATTGAGATGGTATTGACATATTCAAAAGAGGCCACACAATATGACAATTAAAGAGTTAGATTAAATAGAATGGAAGATACAAGAGGTTGAGAAAAAAGATAGAATATTATTCAACAAATAAAAGATTTAATGCATTTGAATATTAGTGGTGATATATACTTGCATAGAGCTCAAAGGACAATTTGAGGAGCCAACCCCAACAAAGATGAGGCAAACACAATTTGCTATAAGACAAAAATTCTTGATTCTGTTTCCTTCTGTTGTTTCTGATAATTCATAAAGGTATATAGCAGAATAAGAAAAGGCATGTCATAAATGCAATAGTAACAATTTTAGTGGTTGCTTCCATGCGCACAACCATTATATGTGTAAAATGTGCAATATTGGAAGATGAAGCTAGAATGTGTACATTATCAGCAAAGAAATTATATAAATTACAAGTAAAACATTCACTAGTAATGTGCACAGCAAAGTTGATTATGAGATGATTTACAGAAACAAATCAAATTGTTACTCATAATTTATCTGCACCAAAAAAATAAAGCATATTTGGCATAACAAACATGTGATCTAATAAATTCTGATACATCTTATGATCTTACCTGACCATTGTTTCTTTTACCAGTCTTGAATTCCAAAGGCATTATTGTTTCATATGACTCATCATTGCTAGAAGTAACTTTTACACAGACTGAAGCATCAATTACTCCTTTCATGCCATATGTTGGGGCTTGTGCCATCTCTTCAATATCCATAACCTGAAGGTCAAAATCCACACAATATTACCAAATCACAGATGTGTATGATAGTAGCAAAAATCAAACTTGATCTAGCTGATATAGGTCATAGATATGTGAATCAGAAAGCATCCAACTAGCTTGTTTTATTTTCAGAAAAAAACAGAAGGGTGTACCTTATTTTCATTATCATCAAAAGGACACCACACCCTAATCCTTCATTCCAAAAATATCCCTTTTTGGCATATTAATTCGGAACTTTTGTGGCAATTTTAGTCAAAATAATTTTAACATTAGTCAAAACCGCTCGCTTCAGAGTTAGCAAAATCAACTCCAATACTACTGTAGCAATTGTGGCACAACCTGCTATAATATGTAGTAATTTTAGCCAAACCTACTATTTTCAAAAAAAAATGACCAATATTATAATAATTTTGACCAAAAGTGCTCCATGTTGTAGCAAGTTTGACTAAAACTGATATAATGCAAATCAGTTTTGGCCAAACCTGTTAAAAACCACAACAGCAGTGTTGGATAAATTTGGTTAAAAAAGGTAAACTAGGAAGAAAAATTTAAGATAAAGCGCCTTTTGTATTTCTTCGACATAGGGTACCCTTTAGACTATAACAAAATAAGGGGCACTCTTTTGATTTTTGTCTTTTTATTTTTGACTATACATCTGCAACTTTAGAATTATGAGCTTCAAAGAAATATTCCATGTGCATCATAGAAGACTTCATCACGCGTTTAAGTTCATAGATATTCAAAATAACTATAAATTTAAAGACTAGCACAATAATTACTGAAAGATGCCAAAATCTCAAATAGAGACAGGCAAATGATATTAATGCATAAGGCTTGGATGGCAGATTGATGCAGGAGAAATGCCATTAAAGAATCTTTCAACTTTTGAATGGACATCAGTATTCAGATCACAACAATGGCTATAAAACACAATTTCAAACCTAACTAACTATTGCATGCCATTTTTTTACATTGATACACATAGTCTTTCTACTGAACTTGATGCATGGATTTCTCAATTAAAAAGAGTCAAGGGCATATCAGAAGATTGAGATCTCAATTCCTGCTACAGTTTCATGAGATATCTTACAACTAGAATCCTTTTTTTCCCAATCCACTCCCCCCACCTCCACCACTGTGAACTCCAGTTAGATTTACGCATGATACACTTTTGATTTATTAGGAGAACCCAAGTATTTTTTCATGGATCCATGAAACAATTCTCAAAAAGTTTTTTACCTTTTGGAAGATACAAGAGGGAAACAAGCAACCTATTGATATTGGAAGACCAAAAAGATTCTTCCAATGTCTCATTTCTAGGTCCAATGGAATTCATAGGTATAGGAAGAAGCCCCATCAAATATAATTAAATGTGAATTTTAGAATGAACAGTGTATTTATAAGAAAAAGGTAAGACCTAGACCAACAATAAAGATTCAATAGCTGAGCACCAAAAAGGTAACAAGCAAAGACAACAACCCACATATAAACATCTAAAGACCAAAGGCACAAGGGGGCATGGAGCATTCTTGGTCTAAGACGCAAATGGAATTACATGAACATGTTTCCTATGCATATATGAAGTTATTTTATTCTATTTTTTAGGACATGTTACTACCTTATATGCATAAAAGTTGATGTATGTCTAGCCAATATCAATATGAAACAATAACCATGATAAAAAAAAATTTTAAAATGCATTTAATAATGTTAACTATAAAATCTTTCAAAAAGTTAGAATAGGTTAACAAAAACTAATTGTTATGTGATTTAGCTACTTAGCGAACATTGACTCAGATCATGTGGACATGGGCCCATTAAGACATTGTGTCTTGGCAGGGACTGGGAGCCCCCCACTCCTATACTCTTTGTCAAAATATGTCACAAAGAATGGAAAACTCTTTTGCTTTATAAGAGCATCCACAATGGGAGCTCCATTGTGGACATGGCATAGGGGAGGGAGCTCCCTCATTTTTAGGAAGAAACAGCTCCTAGCCTTCCTTCTTTTTTTTTCTTTTTTTTAATTAAAATAAAATTTTTAATTTAAACTAAAAAATCAATAAACTTTTTATTTAGGTCTTTTATTTCAAATAATGTAATTTATTTTTTAATTATTAATATTATTTAGTGATAATTTATGAATTTAAATTTTATTTATATATAAAGTAAAATATAATGAAAAAGTGTAGGACCCATGAAAGAGTTATTTAGAGGTTTTTTTGTATGCTGGAGAGATATGTAGGGGTTTTTACTTTTGATGTGGCACTGATATGGCATCGAGAGAACTCTTGGAGAGCTCCCACGACAATGGGTGCCCTAAGGGCTTGAGGCTCCCAGTCCCCACTCCTTGTCAATTCCACTGAAGCACCATCACCAGGATTCTAGCGGAGAGTTGGAATCCTATATCGTTGCTGCTAGCAATGCCAATCTATCAGGTAATTCTATAGGCATTGATTTCAAGTCACGTGGATGATGAATCCCTCCTGATTGGAGATGCGTTAGCCCTACATTAACAAGAGCAGGAAACCTCAAAGGCTTAGGCCCTCATAGAGCTCAGGGATTTCCACAATTTCAGACGTCTTTTACAAAAGCAAAACAACCACATGTATGATAGGTTCTTCAAGGTATTGACCACATTAGGGGCAAGACCTTCATGTTTCATCCTTTTCCAAAGGCATGTCAATTAGCAAGATTCCTCTGAACTGAAAGCCAGGCCTTATGATTTTACAACTTCTGAATAGGTATTTTGAATGGTGATCACTTTGAGCTTCATAATAACTAGAAGCAAATCTTGACCAATGGGAAACTTGTTGGAATTTCTATCACCTAACAAGATTGGTCCAATAGGTTGGTTGGGTTCGATTAATCTGTTCATTGACAAGTCAACAACTCAAATTGATACAGCATCAGTATAGCAATGCAGATTATATCCTATTTAGATTATTGACACACCCCAAGACTATTGAGTCACCCTTTCAAATGGTAGATGTATCCCTTCAGATAGCATTGTCACTAATCTAATAATTTCAATTGTAGAATCACACCTTTAGGGCCAACTTATCCCATCGGATAAGAGAATTTAAGGTCAAGGTTAGGAATGAAAATTGTTTAGTTTGTTGAAAGACCATATTGTCCTACCCAAGCGCCTATCATTCATTAGCAATGCTCTTTTAAAATAAAAAAGAACTCAAGAGCCACAACACTTTGAGAGTTGAGTGAATTAAGCAAGAGGACAAGGGAATTAATTTATAGATGTAAAGGATTTCTTTCAAAGGTCGAAAAGACATCCTCAAAGGTGAAAAGCTTAATTTGCAAAAGGTGTATCCTCTTTTGCATAATTATTTAATTAAATTAAATTATTCTTATCAGTCTATAATTGGTTGTTCGTGTGAATTATGTTGGCTGTTCTATACTACATTTGAGTTCCATTGGCAAGAGAAGTTCCCTATTTGAGAAGTGTGTAGTGCAAACATCTAGACGACGCATGCATACAGTGGATCAACTGCTCATAACTCCTATTTGTTGTTTTGATCCATTGCCAAGCTGCTCCTCCATTGCCTGTAGTTAGTGATTCTTGTTCGGGTCATTGCATGCAGCCCATGTGAGTCAAGGAATGAATTACACAAAAATGCATGAGAACCATCACTTCAACTAAAATCTAGTGCATGCTCTCTGTAGTTTTCATGCTTGCCGAATTTCTAAAAAACTATATGCATGGTATGATTTCAAGCAGACATAATATATTAATTAATTTTCATCCTTCCTCCCAAAATCCAATCTCAACTTCATAACCCAAATAATCTCGTACATTAATTTTTCACTCATTCAAGAAAATAATTTACGATAGTCTACTAGCAAAATAACCATCCATATTTCCTATTTGATTATTTAGTTATGGAAATCAATTTCCAACAAGTCTAAAGTCCCCTCATAAAGCAACATCAAAATGATTCATTGCTTCTGGAGACCCATAACCAATTTTTCCACCCAATTAATAAGAAAAAATACACATGAAATTTTTTTTAAGAATATCATATTAAAAAGACAATTGGTGAAGGCCCAAACACAAGTAGATGGATTACCTCACTTATGCAAATACCCTTCACACCATCCAGTTGTCCAAAATCAATAGGCACACTATTTCCTTCCTGCAAATATCAAAAAACATCAGTCATTATTCACAATTAAATAAAGAAAATATTAGTATTATAAATATCAAAATATATTACAAAGATTAAACAGTTACAATGTAAAGAATGGCTTGGAAAAAAAATGTCCAGCTTAGGGAATATACAAAATGTTTATACCATCAAAAAACACTATCACCAGCTGTTATTATAAAAAACATGTGCCCAAAAAGAATCAGGATAATCATCTGAGTTACTTTCAGGTCATAACTTGCTTAATCCATGCCCAATGACAAATCCTTATCTGAAGTTTTGCACAAAAATGAAATCTTGATATCCACCAAAAAATCTGAGTTAATATGAGTTAATCTGATTCTTCATATTTTGTTTATCCACAAAATATGAAGAATCAGCAATCAGAAAATGCAAAAAATAAGAAAATCTGACTAGCTTCAAGAGCAAGAATTTTGAGAGGATACAGCAGTCCTAGAGGCAATTGTCATTGATTCATTTTACAGAGAAACAAAAGAGTCTTTCCAGAAAATAATCAAGCTAAAAGAATGTGGATTCAATTAAAAAAAAAAAAGGTTGCAAAGTACCTCTTTCTCTTTAAAACATGTTAGCCAGTTTAATATTCTTGGAATTGCATCTATAAGCTTGGAGAAAAAATCTTTCTCATTGGCTGCAAGTAAAAGCATTGTTTATGTCCCTTTGATTAGAACATTCACAGTAGCATCAATTAATCATGTAATATTCTATTCAAGCAATTCACCATACCTCCACATGCATATATATCCTCAATGTTTCTCTGAATGATAATTCCTGCATACTCCTCCAAGAACTGTCTAGAAGGCAAATCCTTGAGAAGTCCAGCCTATAGATATAGCAAAATTATTGATGACTCTAGCCTATAGAAGACTGATTATCAGAGCTAAGAGAAAGTTGCATGGTTAATAAGGTTAGTATTCTTGAATCAAGAACCTGAAAGAGTTGATGAAGCAAGGTACCAAGTAATGCAACAGAAGAATGCTCAGTAGTCTTCAACCTCTCATCTAGCACAGCTCGTCTAGGACAAGTAAAACTGGAGGCAACCTAAAAATTAATGTAAGCATATCAACTTTAACATAGCAAAAAATATATTAAAAGTTTGAAGATCAAAGTTTAGTATCCTTGCTTAATAATGGCAAAGGATATACCAAACTATTAAAGAAAATCAAAGCATTACCCGAGTTCCAGATAGGAGTATGTCTGGATGAACAATGATAAGATTTTTAACACGATCAACAGTGCATCTCCCTGCATCATCAAACTCTCCAACCACATTTAAAGTATCACCAGGTCCAATGACACTATAGAACCTAGAAGATAAGGAATTCCATTGACAGCAAGTTTAGACAGATAGAATATTCATTGAGCATGAAAGGAAAAAAAATAAATTATAGTAATAGAAATCCTATTCCGTGAGTGCAAGTACAGTTTAAGTCGAGGCTTTTAAAGTAAAATCAACCATTTAGAAAATCTTAGCTTTCTCAAGAACAACAAATTTGCCTCATAAAAATGAATACAAACAGGATGAACAGTTGAAACAGAATAGGAAATTATCTTACCACTAGCTACTGTAAATAAAGGAAATTGAGAGGTGCATATATAAAAAAAACAAGATTTCTATATTTTAATGATTATTTTGTATCAGTGCCCAATTGTAATGAAACAAGACAATCTGACAAGTTTGGTCATATCAATATACTTTTCTTAGAAGACAATGTAGAAGAGCTAAGCTCAACTTAATGTCATTTAAGCATAGAAACAATATATTACAGGAAAAGCAACAGAAAAAAATTGTCTTAAGTTATTTGCAATATAATGTATGTTGAGATAGCTATTCAAAAATTCCATCGAACAAAACATTAGTTGAATAAAAAAAGGGGTCAAAGCAACATTTTCTTATATTGCTTCCAATTCTTCAAAAGTTTTAGAAAAAAAAACCTAAAAAGAGAGACTTTGCTTGTGAAATATTGATGCCAACCAGATACGTGTGTGCTTAAGAAGACTAAACTAACCACTCATCACATAGATGCAAAATCCTCTCCTGGCCACTTTGTTCATTCAGCAACCGAATAATCTAGAAATAAGAAACAACACCTTCCATTTCGTGTTTGGGCCAAAATTTGTATGAAAATTAAAAAAGGACAACATGTGTTTTTCCAAATTAAGATGTACCTTTACAGGACTTTGGCAGCACAAGGGATCACTGCTCTTATGTTTTTCTGATACCTACAATTCAAGGCCAAGAGAGTGGCAATTAAAGTGTACAAACCTTGAAAAAAGAAATGCCAATGAAAGGAAAAAAAGAATTGTACCTCGAGCACCAGAAAAGTATCATAATGTGTATACGATGGATCTGTTTTAGACATGCCTCCAATGCTTCTGCCAGAAACACTGGGTTCAGGCTGATTTTTTGCATTTGTAGCATGACGATGCTCACATTCCTTCTGATTACCTGGAACTGGTTCATCGGTGATTGCATCTTCAACTTGATCTAGAAGCTCCAGTAATGTCTATAAATAAATAAATAAAAGCCATGCCATCTGTTTCAATCAATCTGCACAACTGAAATGGGCAACAACAGAAACTCAAACCTTCTGGTACTTCTGGGAACCCAACTGCTCCATTTCTCCACTACTACCAATGAACTGATAGCCATTGATGGATAGCATAGAAGAAAATGTCACCAAATAAGAAATTTCCTGAGACTTTGACTAGAAAAAACTGTCTAAAGATGAGGATGATGACCTCTTTGGACTCATACGGCATAGATGGGGGAGTTCTAAAAGGTCTCTTGAAGTCCACTGCAGAAGAATCGACATTGCTCTGCTGGCTGGGGAATGCCTCTGTTTCTTTAAATATATTTTCTGACAATTCCAAGGGTCTATCACTAGTAACAGTTGATTCGGAACAAATCCACTTCTCGAATTTGCTATTAGAACGAGGATCCTAACCCAAAAATGGAACATGTCAAGTCCAAAGCCAAAAAAGGAACATTCCACATATCCTATGGAAGTAAACTATCTACAGTGTACCTGATTCGAAGAGCAAGGACGAAGGGTGGATAATTGTGGCCTCGATGTGTCGCAGAAGCCTTTCATTTTCCCAGACAACTGTCTCGAGGAGATCGAGCGAAGTCGTTCATTGACCGGAGAGATCTTCCAAGTAACTTCGTCTACCCCATCATCTTGACTTTGCTTTATCAACTAACAAGCCAAACAGACTAGAAGATCAGGAAAGAGAAAACTTTAGACTTTTTCGATGGATGCATCAAGAATCTAACCATTCCAGGGGAGAACTTAAATCGCTTTTTAGCGGACGACTTTACCACCGACGGAGAGATCTGCGACGACTCTTCGCCACCATCGGCAGGGGCATTATCTGGCGAATGCGGCAGCTGGCCATTAGCAGAAGGATGGTTAGGATTCCTAACAGGGTGAGGCTTTGAGGGTCCCGCTGCTGCGACCGAGGGAGCGGCAGCCTGGGACTGGGAGTGTCGCTCGAAGAAGTGCTGGATCCCGTACTTGGAAGGCTGCGATGGCTGGTTGCCCTGGTTCGGCTTTCTGCTGGCGGCGGCAGCAGCTCTCTTTCTAGGCGGCATGGAAAGGAAGAGGTGGACAACGACGAAGAGGAGGAGAGCTAGGGTTTCGAGGCGGAGAACGCGGCGGCGATTGAGCGCGCGACAAAGCCAGGTGAGAAGGCGGGAGTGGAATGGAACATTTTTCCCGTTTAAAAAAACATAAAAATGTGAGGAATTGGAACTGAACCGGCCGGAGTAACGACAGAAATCAAACCGGTCGGATAAATTTTGACTAAACCACTTAGGCTAATTAATCGACTCGAACTAAACAAATTTATTTATCGAAATCAATTAACTCACTAACCAATTGTTTTATTTTAATTGGACCAACTAGGTCAATTGACATGGCCCCATCTGGATGCTTGCTCGACCGGTCTAAATTTAGCCCAACTAGACCGGCCTCTCTTCCCAAACGGCGCGCTTCGTTTCGATCTGACGCGCTAAATTCAAAATCCATGAAAAAAAACGCGCGCTGCTCGCGGCGGGAAATAGATCGAAGCATTCAAAAGAAACAGAAACCCCTGGAGAAGCGCCTCCTCAAGAACTACAATCCCTCATTGCCATCGCTTCGTCGCCATGGCGCAATCGCCTGATCTCTCTCGGCAGCATTCCCAGGTAGAAAGTGTACTCCCTTTGCTTCTTTCCTATTAAATCTTTCTCCGATTTTCTCACGATCCTTCTTCCGCCTAGGGCTTGAAAGATCGCTTTTTGCCATTCTCCTTGCCCTCCCGTGAGTCCTACTTTCCTTTTGATTCGATACTTTTGTTGGACAGAGTAGTCTCAGGTTTGCGATTTTTGATGTGCTTCAGAACCTCCGGATATCACCAATTGGTTCTCGAGCTATGTGTACGAGTCACCGGAGTCTTTGGGTCTTCCTGATCCGATTGGTAGTTTCATGCTGCACCAAGAAGATGAGAGCGAACCCCAAGAACCGCCAGAATGTGAGGTACCGCTTCTTGTATTCCTATTGATTGTTTCTTGTGATAAGGCGAGGAATTTATTGTTATTTTATTGTTTCTGGAACAATAGAAGAACACTTTCATGGATCTTCCACCATACGACACCAAGAATCCACTTGTCCAAGTTGCAGGTGATGATTTTTACAGCAAATATCGAGTGAATCATGTTGATAAGGACGGTTTCGTGCCTGTAAAGAAGGTGAATATATCTAGAAACGATGATCAAATTTCTTCAAGGAAATTAACTGCATACAATGAAGAGGGGCAGGATGGTCTCTCGCAAATGCAAACAGCTGAAGACTATTCAAGCAGGAGGAAGAACAATGGAAGCACTAAAAAAGAGCAATTTGCAAGAACTCCCTATGCACAACCAAAGAAAAAAGTGAGCTTGCGGAAGCTTCTTGGTGAGGATTTCGTCGCTAGTCATTCAAACTTGATATTATCAGATTCAAAAGGATGCGAGGGTGTCGATGGAAGTTCCATGAAGAAGATTGATATGTTGCCGGTCAGTAACATCGATAAGGAAAAAATTGCTGACCAGCAGGAGGTTCAGTTACGGGGTGATGTCAATGCTCAAGATCTGAAAGAACCAAATAGTAGAAAAGAAGATCCTGTACATGAATCGGAATCAGTCTTGCCAACGAATTATGGTTCCACTGCTTTTAGGACTGCAACAACTAATCAAGAGGTGCATGAGCCGTCATCACCCACATTGGAGGGCAAGAATGAACCTTTGATGGAGGAAGACGGATGCTGGATTCAAGAAAGTGAGACTATGCATTGCAATTCTAACAACAAGGTTGAAAGCTGTAGAGGAGAAGATCTTATGCTTGAATCAGAGTCAAGTTTGCAGGTGAATTATGGATTTGTAGCTTCTAAGACTGCAACAGGTAATCAAGAGATACATGAACTGACATTGCTCGCATTGCAGGGCAAGAATGAAGCTTTGGTGGGGGAGAACAAAAGTTGTGTTCGAGAAAGTGATACCATGTATTGCAATGCTGATAAGGGTGAAAATGGTAGCCCACAGATGGAACCAACATGTTTCGATATAAATGCTCAAGTGCCAAAAGCAACAAATGGCTTCATCTCGATAAAGTGCAGAGGCAAAAGAGAAGGTCCTGTTGACGAACTGAAATCAATTTCCCCGTCTGAGGCTGCTACAACTTGGAAAGGGAACAATGAAACATTGGCACAGGAGGACCAAACTCATGGTGGAAGCAGAAGTGCTTTGGTGGATAGATCTAATGAAGAAGAAATCCCTGATGAATGGCAATGTCCCCGGAAGGCAAAAGCTGATATAGGTCCTCCGATGAAGCAACTCCGGCTAGATCGCTGGTTTCGGCTGCTTAACAGCCGTTCCAGGATCATATAGATGTTCATAACACCCATTTTAAAACCTTTCAAAGTCTGTAGCTTTTATGGTTTTGTTGGTTTGCCCTGTTAGAGCCTCCACAATCGTTGAAGGCGAGAGTTCTTTGTTATTATATTCGTGCCATGTTAAAAAGTTTAACAGGTTTCACATGTTAAAAGTATTTTATTAGCCGTTGTCTCTTTTTTCTTTACCAAATATTAAAAAAATATTTTAATATAAATTTTTTTAAAAAAAAATAACCATGGAACTATTTTTTCGATTAAATCGAAAAAACTCCTTTCATAGCGGAAGGGGTTTTTTTTGACATTACCTGCTCACGATGGAAGCTTTGATACCCTTAGTTCAATATTTGCCAATGTGTCAATTTCTAAGTGCATGAAAAATATTTTTTATTCAAGTAAAAGTTATTTTCTCATCATCATCATCATCATCATCATCATCATCATTATATATATAAAACAATAGGCTACAGTTTATTTACTTCTTGACCTTGCGTTATTATTTCTATTGCCTTTGTTTCCGGGACTATGATACTGTGATAAAATATTTAAATTATTATTTAGATATCCATAGTTCATTTTCTAATTATGTTATGTTTGTAGAAATTTTTCTACTAAATAAGACGTGCAATTAAATAATACTGGATTTTTAATTATCTATTGATCATGTTTTTTAATTTACCTTAGTAATCGATGGAACCGATCATCCTAGACTAGTTATTGAAATTAACTAGATTTATTATTTTTTTTTAATTATAAGGGCATCTAATTTTCTATCTTTCTTTCCGTAATAAAAAAAAATCTCCCTCTAACATTTTTATAAATCCTGCATTATCAAATTTTTTTATATACTATTAATTTGAGATGATTGAGTAAGATTTTTCTACCCTCTTAAATTATAAACCTCAAACTTTGCCTACGTAATTAGATTTTTTTTTCCTTCAAATTTTTCATTTCATAAATTTTTTAGAAACTCCCATAGGAGATGCCCTAAGAAAATTCTTCATGCAGGTCCAATTCAATGCAGAAAACCACTGAGATCGCAGAACCAGTAGGATCAGAAAACCACAAACATCAACCAGAAATCTACCAACTTTTTGGATGTAAATCTCGTAATGGATATTAGGGTTTAATTTGCCGTTGCATCATTGATCTGTTACTTCCAAGACTTTGTTGACCCAGAAAACTCTTCGTGCAGGTTCAGGTTTTCCCTCCCCTGGAACCCTGGTCAGTAGCCTGGAACAACAGCAGCCATTGTCAGGTTCAATGCAAGGGGAGAATGGCATGCTAATAAATAGCTCTTAGTCCTCCACTCTATTCACCACCATTCCCAATGAATGGTCCTGGAACTGATGTGCCGCACAAAGTGGAGAACATCTCTATATCCCTGTGATCGATCTCGATCAGCAGAGATCTGGCAATCCAAGATATCGTCGAAGCATGTGAGAAAATCGGCTGCTTTGAGGTTTGCATTTCTATATCAACTTATTGGCCTTCCAAATTCTTACAAGTTCAGACGAGCTTGCTGAAAAGTGTAAGCGCAATCAAATTAATAAGCTTGTTTTTGTCACCTTTGCGAACTGCAGGTTGTCAATCATGGAATTCATGGATAAATCGTAAAGGGTGCGCTGGAAGCTGCCAGTATTTTCTTCGAGCTGCCGCAAAAACACAATTTGCATCAGATGATGTAAGAAAGTCTGTGAGATATGGCCAAGGATTCATGGATGATGGCACCAAGGACACGACCTTTCTAAAACTTTATGCTAATCCACTTAGCCACTGGATCAAATTCTGGCCTTCGACACCAGAAGACTGCAGCTATGCCCCTGTCGTTATTGTTAGAATTCATGAATTAAAAATTAGAATTCATGAATCCTTACAAGTATGTCAAAAAGAAAAGTCTAATTTAATATCTATTGATGTACTTGAAAGAAGATATTACATCCCTTTATATAAGGTTAAAACATAATTCTATAATTCACATCTACTGATGTGGGACAAATGCAAATATAAAATAATGCATATGTTAACATCCCCTCTCAAACTCGTGATGGTGTAGTGAGAAACATTGAGAGTTTGTCAAGAAAGAACCGGTGACGCTTGATGGTGTGTGCCTTCGTGAAGAAATCTGCAAGCTGCATCGAGGATGAGACAAAAGGTAAGGATATGGTGCCTCGCTCGAGATGGTGCCGAGTAAAGTGGCAATCGATCTCAATATGCTTGGTACGTTCATGAAAGACTGTGTTGTGCGCAATCTGAATAGCACTCTTATTATCGCAGTACATCGGTGTCGAACCACTAAGGGAGACGCCCATATCAGTCAATAGCCAGCGTAACCATATAATCTCACTTGTAGCAGAAGCCATAGCGCGATACTCTGCCTCAGTTGAAGAGCGAGAAACAACATCTTGTTTCTTACTTTTCCATGAAATAAGTGAATCACCTAAAAATACACAATAACCCGTAGTCGATTTTCGATCAGTTTGGTCAGTTGCCCAGTCGGCATCAGAAAAAGCGCGAAGCTCCAAGGATGAGGTCGATGGAAATAAGAGACTCTGATATAGCGTTCCCCGAAGATAACGAAGAATACGCATAACTGCAGCCCAATGAACAGATGTAGGTGAGCAAACGAACTGACTGACAATGTGAACGGCATATGCAATATCAGGCCGAGTAATAGTGAGGTACACCAGACTACCCACGATTGATCGATATAAAGTTGGATCAGCAAGAGGATCCCCATCAGTAGGATTGTAACGAGCGTTGACCTCAAGAGGAGAGTCAACAACACAAGTATCTGTGAGACGAGACCGCTCAAGAATATCTGAAGTGTACTTAGACTGAGATAGAAGATATCCCCTTTCAGAATAAGCTACCTCAATACCTAGAAAGTAACGTAGATTACCTAAATCTTTCATCTCAAAACGATGAGACAAAGTAGCTTTTAGATCTGAGATACCGTCAGCATCATCTCCTGTAATAATCATATCATCAACATACAACAAGAGTATAATATGACCTGCAGGAGACGATTTAACAAATAATGCTGAATCATGAGAGCTAGAAGTAAAACCAAGTGAATATACTACAGAGGAGAACTTGTCGAACCAAGCTCTCGGGGCTTGTTTAAGACCATACAGGGCTTTCTTAAGCCTGCACACTTGTCCTGGCCGATGAGAAACACCAGGTGGAGGGACCATGTAAACTTCCTCCTGAAGATCTCCATTCAAAAAAGCATTTTTGACGTCCATTTGTGAAATATTCCAGCGACGAACAGAAGCTACTGCAATAAGAACCCGGACAGATGTCATTTTTGCAACAGGTGCGAAAGTCTCCTCATAATCCATACCATACTCCTGAGCATAACCTTTTGCAACCAGACGAGCTTTATATCGCTCAATAGAGCCATCAGACTTGGTTTTAATCTTGTATACCCATCGAGAACCAATAATTTTTTTACCAACCGGTGGAGAAATCAAATCCCAAGTACCAGTTCTGTCCAAAGCAGACAATTCCTCATTCATGGCCTCTTGCCAAAGAGGATCACGAGATGCCTCAGAGTAAGAGGTGGGCTCACGAAGAAAATTGTTGGAAACTAAAAAGGAAGCGAAAGATGGTGTATAACAAGAGTAATCAAAATCAGATACCTGAGTAGATCGACGAGTGCGTGTAGGATATCGAGATAAGTTTGGATCCGTAATTATGGGAGGTTCTGAAGCAGTCGTAGAAAGGGGATGGGTGTCAACATCATTTGTTCTACAAGTAGAATGAAGCGGAACATTCGGTATAGTTTCATGAGGGTTAGCAATAGTTTCATGAGGGTTAGCATTTTCAGATGGACAATCAGTAATAAAAGGATCAATCTGAATGAGATCAGATTTCGACATGTCATGTGAGGTAGGTGGGATAGTGAAGAAAGGAATATGTTCAATAAAAGAAACATTACGAGAAACATACAATTTTTCAGAAGCTGGATCATAGCAACGATAACCTTTCTGCACAACCCCATATCCAAGAAAAACACAAATGGCCACACGAGATGATAACTTAGAACGTTCTGCATGTGGACGAAGAACAAAACATGTAGAGCCAAAAACCCTTAAATGAGAATATAATGGAGTGTGACCAAATAATTTAGCATATGGAGAAATCCCAGAGTTATGAGCGGTAGGGATCCTATTAATAAGATACACAGATGTAAGGACAGCTTCTCCCCAAAATTCGCTAGGAACACTGGCGGATAACAGCATAGACCGAGCGGTCTCAATAATATGCCTATGCTTTCTCTCGGCTACTCCATTCTGTTGTGGGGTATCAGTACAAGAGGACTGATGTATTGTACCATCAGCTTTGAAAATACCAGAAAGATCTCCACTAGTATACTCTCCCCCCAAATCAGCTCGAAAACACTTGATAGTGGCAGAGTGCTGAGTTTTTACATAGGCCTTAAACTCAGCATAAATATGACTAAGATCAGAACGACGTTTCATTAAATAAATCCAACAATAACGAGTATGATCATCAATGAAGGAAACGTAATATCGAGAACCTCCCTTAGTGGGAATAGGTGTTGGTCCCCAAACATCAGAATGAACTAAATCAAAAGGTGCCGAAGAAGTGGAAGTACTTAAAATAAAAGGCAAAGCAGAAAATTTTCCAAGTTTGCATCCACTACAATCAGAAATATCATCAGGTGGTAAATCACCAAGTACATCAGAAGTACACATAGAACGTAAACGAGAACCTGATAGATGACCAAGTCTAGAATGCCACAAATAAAATTTTGAAGAAGAAGGTGTCAAATGAAAAGAAGACAAATTGACAGGCATTGCTGCTACGTGAGTGGGAAGATGCAGTTCATCCAACACATAAGGACCTTTCCCTTTTCTATGCCCTGTCCCAATCACTCTCTTGGATTTTAGATCCTGCACATAACAAGAATTTGGAAGAAGACCAACAAAACACCCCGAGTCACATAATTGACCAACAGAAACAAGGTTCATATGTAATTTAGGGATAAAGTAAACATCATGTAGAGATAAAGAGGGTGTTTGGATAGAGCCAGTTCCTTTCAATGACATTTGTGTACCATCCGCAGTCATGACAGAAATAGATGGAGGGTCAGGAGACATATATGTAAAAGAGGAAGAATCATGAGACATGTGATTACCAGCTCCAGAATCTAAAATCCAGGGAGATGAAGGAATACCTGACCCAATAGACGAAGATGAGCTGGAAGGAGCAGAAAGAGCATAATTATGAGGGTCCTTTTGAAATTGCTGAAAGGCGAGGAACTTCTGAAATTGGTCGACAATAGAATTAGTACCAGTGTTCACAGAAAACTCTGAAGCTGAAGCTGAGTGGTTTAAGGAGGGCATAAAAGCTGCCGGAGTAGATGGATAAAGATTTTGAGATGGACCCTCAAAATACATTTTTTGTTGCCCGCCTTGATATTGTTGTGGAGACTTCCGTCCGTGCCCTGGAAGCTTCCTAGCCGATTCTTTCCGAAGCTCAGGGCATTGATTCTTCCAGTGCCCTGGTTTCTTACAATAATTACAGTTTCCTGTGACAGATGTTTTATACTGGTGTGCAGGAGCTGCTATGATCGGTGCAGACGGAGAGGCTGCCAAAACCGAAGTAGAAATATTATGCACCCCTTTTAGAGTCTTCAAACAAGTTTCTTCAGCCATGAGTTCATTTATTACATCTTCAACAGATGGTAGAGGTTTACGGTGCAAAAGACTTGAGCGACAATTTTCAAATTCTGGACGAAGACCCATAAGTAGTTGAACAAGGCGATCCTCATCTCTACATTTAATATAAGCATCACATGTTTGTAATTCAACAGATTCTGTCAATGCTAACCGATCCCAAAGAGTAGTCATTGCACAGAAAAAATCCTGAATACTCAAGTCATTTTGCACTAATGCACGAATTTCAGATTGTAATTGATACTTGACAGCAAAATTATTTTGCACAAATAATTTTGACAAATAATCCCAAATTTCTTTTGCAGTTTTAAACTTTGCCAATTGAACACCAATTCTGTGTTCAACAGAGTTGTTGATCCAAGTGATAATCTTTGAATTATTTGTATCCCAAATACGAAACAATTCATCAAATTTTTCAACACCAACTACAGGACATTTGATTTTTCCAGAAACATATTCCCAAACTCCTTTGCCCTTCAGAAAATTAGTCATCACATAATTCCAATACGAATAATTTTTTCCATCTAAACGAACACCAATAGATTGCAACGAATCGTCACCTCCAGTCATTCCAATACGAGTCTCAAATCCCAGCTAACAAACGATCAAGGCAATCAAAACAATATCCAATCTCAAACGAAATAAAACATTTAGGGCAGATCTAACAATTCAGATGCGGAAGCGGTGGAGATAAATCAAAACATAAACCCACGAGCAGTGAAACAGCAAGTATTAAACAGGCTCTGATACCATGTTAGAATTCATGAATTAAAAATTAGAATTCATGAATCCTTACAAGTATGTCAAAAAGAAAAGTCTAATTTAATATCTATTGATGTACTTGAAAGAAGATATTACATCCCTTTATATAAGGTTAAAACATAATTCTATAATTCACATCTACTGATGTGGGACAAATGCAAATATAAAATAATGCATATGTTAACAGTTATGTCTAATTTCTCTTCAGCTCATTGCATACAAGTGTTTAATGTAGGTCCCTTTGGAGGCCGGTAAAAGGGGAGAAGTGAATTGCCCTAAAAAATAAAATCAAAAATCTTTCTTGGATATTCAACTAACTTAAAAGAACTTGTAATTAAAAAGGCAGAGACTAATTAAAACAGAAAGTAGACACAGAGGAATTACTTGGTTTGTAATCAGAGGATTGCTAATCCAAGACAAAGAAGGCGCACTAATTGATTCTCCTCTGGGCGGAGTAGTCTCTTACAGCGTTGAAAGCACAGAAAGAAATAACACAAATGAAAGCACTGGATTACAAGTAGTTGTTCTTAATTGATAATTGCTTCTGGACCAAGGCTATATTTATAATCTTGGTCCGGGCGCCTGGAAGGGTTCCGGGCGCCCTGGGGGGATAAATTTTATCCCCCAACGGTCGGATCGAGTCAAAACTCGATCCTGCTGAAAAGTCGATTCCGGGCGCCCGGAAGGGTTCCAGGCGCCCCGGTCGGTTCTGGGCGCCCGGAGCCCTAAGGTCAACATAGGTTGACTTTTCGACTCCGGTTCAGCTCGTCTCGATCCAGCTTATCTCGGTCCGGGTCTGTTTGCTCCGGCTCCGTTTGCTTGGGTGATCTCGGCCTTCCGGAATAGGGCTCACCCGAACCCATGTTCCGGCCTTCTCCTCGAGCAGCCTTCCTTCCCGGTTTCTCGTTCCTCGAACGCCGCGCACGTTCTTCTCGTCCGCCGGTGTACTCTTCCGCGGTCACCTCGTCCCTCGGACGCACCGAGTCCGTCGGCTCTCTCCCCGTGCCGTCCTTCTCGTTAGCCGCGTCTTCCACTCGACTTCCTGTGTTCCTAAGGTCCTGCACACTTAGACACAAGAGTTGAACAACGCAGGACATAGCTTAACTTGTTTGATCACATCAAAACACCTCGGGGTTCCAACATTTAACAACTTTCAAAAGTCTCATGACCAGAGAAAAAATGGGAAAGTATGCGGTGGAAGTCCAAAGGTAGCTCAACGACTGATAGATGCCATATTAGAGAGTTTAGTTTTAGGAAATAATTATTATAAGTAAATAATTATTTATTTTTTAATTATTAGGGAATATTTATTATTAGAAAATAGTTATTTGTTTTTAGTTATTAGAGAATAATTATTATTTTCCTAATTTATGTATTTTTCTATTTTCACTTGTAATAATATTTATATATACCATATGCTATCATTAATAATATGTATGAATTCTATCGTCAATATGGTATCAGACCTCTAAACTTAACAACAACTTTTTTTTTCTTTTCTTTTTTTCTTTTCTTTCTTTCTTTTCTCCACAATATCTACCAGACGCCTTCTACAATGGCTGTTGCCGACGACATCAACCGCCGGCTCCAGCCACCTTTTACAATGGCCGCCACTCACGATATCACCCGCCGACTATCTCTCACAAATACTCTTGATTCTCCTACCTTTTGAACCCTCCTCTGTCACGCAGACGCTCAAAGATCCGAATTAGGTACATGTCATGCATAAAGAGTATGATGCTCTTCTCCGTAATCATACTTGGACTCTTGTCCCACCTTCGCCAGACCAAAATCTTGTGGGTAATAAGTGGTGTTTCGCATTAAGCATAATTCTAATGTCTCAATTGATCGGTATAAGTCTCGCCTTGTTGCCAAGGGTTTTCATCAACGCCCTGGTGTCGACTTTCATGATACATTCAACCCTGTTATTAATCCAGTAACAACTGTGAATCGGAAGTGGTGTTTTCGTCAACTTGATGTAAACAATGTACTTCTTAATGGTCATCTTGCAGAGGAGGTTTATATGGTGCAACCTTCGGGTATGCGCAGTGCTGAGTTTCCGAATCATGTGTGTCATTTGCATAAGGTGCTTTATGGTCTGAAGCAGGCTCCGTGCACCTGGTATTTGGAGTTTCGCACTTTCTTGGTCTCTCTTGGCTTTATCGCATCCCAAGATGACACCTCCTTATTTGTTCATTCTCGGGATGATACTATTATCTATTTCCTTGTATATGTTGATGATCTAATCATTACAGGGAGTGATGCTTCTTCTATTGACGTTATAATATGTAAACTTCATGCAAAATTTACGATTAAGGATCTTGGAGCTCTTTCCCTCTTCTGCGGTATTGAAGTTCGCCCAAACTCAAATGGTTTTGTCTTGTCTGAGCAAAAGTATGTCACTGATCTTCTCTACAAACACAACATGCATGATTCCAAGATGGTCTCTACTTTTATTGTTGTTGACTCTCATCTTACTTTGCATGATGGGTCTTCATCTTTTAATACGACTAAGTTCCGACAAGTGGTTGGAGGCTTACAATATCTTCGTATGACTCGTCCTGATATTTCCTTTACGGTCAACAAGCTTTCACAGTTTATGCATGCTCCTTTAGAGACGGATTAGGGTGCTGTGAAGCGTCTACTAAGGATCTTGGCATTCATCTTCTTGCGGATACACCTTTTACTCTTCATGGTTTCTCCAATGCAGACTGGGCAAGAGATTCAGATGAACGATGTTCTACGGGTACATTTATTATTTTTCTACGTGCTAATTCAATTTCCTGAAAATCTACCAAACAACGCATAGTTGCACGCTCTTCAACTAAGGCTGAATATCATGTCATTGCCTCCGCAGCAATTGAGATCCAATGGATTAAGTCACTTTTGACAGATCTACTTCTTCCGGTTACCACGTCTGTTGTGCTTTTTACTAATATTTTGGGTATCACGTATCTTTCAACTAATCATATTTTTCACTCTCGGATGAAGCATCTGGCTATTAACTATCACTTTGTTCGTAATCTGGTGCAGGCCTCCGAACTACGAGTTACTCATATTCCTGCTAAGGATCAGTTGGCTGATACACTTACAAAGTCGCTTTCTGGACCTCGGTTGTTTACTATTTACAGCAAGATTAGTGTCATTTCTGGGACCTCGGGTGTATTAGGAAATAATTATTATAAGTAATAGTTATTTATTTCCTAGTTATTAGGGAATAATTATTATTAGAAAATAGTTATTTGTTTCCTAGTTATTAGAGAATAATTATTATTAGGAAATACTTATTGTTTTCCTAATTTATGTATTTTCATATTTTCACTTGTAATGGTATTTATATATACCATATGCTATCATTAATAATATGTGTGAATTTTATCGTCAATACTTGGGACGAGGACAAGCTTACATGTAGGAGAAGCTTGACGAAGGCACGCAGGTAATCACCACTGATATGGGTTATAACAAGTGGATCTAGAAAATAACGTAATAGTCAAAGTCAAGGTGATATAGTGGTGAAAGACAGAATAGAGGAGCACTCCCCATCTAATTTTGTTGATCGCCCAGAGTCAAAGTTCTCGGGTCTTGCCCGAGCGGCTCCAAAGCAGGACGCTCAGATAGGACCAACTGACCATAAAGCTGGCCGGATAAAAGGATTCTAGCATTTTACTCTGGAATTCAAAAAGTAATGTACCCGGTTAGTCAAGTAGTCGGCCAAGTTCAGGGGAACTTGGCCAAATGAAAGGATGATTGGACTCTAAACACTCAAGCCTTCTAAAACCTCTTTATATTCGATCGACCAAATAAAGATCAGTCAAACATAAGGCTCTCTGTGTATGTCTGATCGGGCAAAGACTATGCGGGTTTAAAGACACTTAACCTCACAAAGTTGTTAATATACAATCGGTCGGATAAAAATCAATCATACATAAGGCTCTCTGTGTACACCCGATCGGGCAAAAATCGGGCGGGCTTAAAAACACTTAATCTTACAAAACTGTTAATATACGATTGGTCGAGTAAAGATCGGTCAAACATAAGACTCTCTGTCTACGTCCGACAGGGCAAAGACCAGGCGGGCTTAAAGAGACTTAGCCTCACAAAATTGTTAATATATGATCTGTCGGGTAAAGGTCGATCAAACATAAGGCTCTATGTGTACGGCCAGTCAGACAAAGATCAGGCGAGCTTAAAGACACTTAGCCTCACAAAGCTATTAATATACAATCGGTTAGGTAAAGGTCGGTCAAACATAAGGCTTTTTGTGTATGCCCGACTGGGTAAAGATCGGGCGGGCTTAAAGATACTTAGCCTCATAAAGCTATTTCGGTCGGGTAATGGTCGGTCAAACATAAGGCTCTCTGTGTACACCTAGCCGGGCAAAGATCAGGCGGGCTATACTTGGCCTCATAAAGCTGTTAATATGCGATCAACCGAGTAAAGATCGGTCAAATATAAGGTTCTCTGTGTACGTCCAATCGAACAAAGACCGAACAGACTTAAAGATATTTAGCCTCACAAAACTACTAATATACGATCGGACGGACAAAGGCCTGTCAAACATAAGGCTTTCTGCGTACACTAGGTCGGGCAAAGACTGGACGGGCTTAAAGACACTTAGTTTCACAAAGCTGTTAATATACGATCGGTCAGACAAAGGTCGATTAAACATAAGGTTCTCTGTGCGTGCCCAACCGGGCAAAAACTAAGCGGGTTTAAAAATACTTACCCTTCGGAGACTCTACATATATAGTCGGCCAAGCAGAGGTCGGCCGGATTTAAAATTACCTGATTTCATATTGACTCTAACATATATAATTTATCATAAAGCTCCTTGAATAGATCTCTATCTTAGCCTTTAAACAGATTTGTGTAGTATTTAGCACATGACAGAGCAGATTGATACTAATATGGGTTAAAGATGCTCCATTTCATAGGACTTACTATAAATGCCCAGCCAAATGAGAAACCGACTGAAATATATTCAATAAAAATATTCCAATTAGGCAACTAACTTAAGGACCGACCGAGATAGATTTAGCAGACAAACAACAACATTCTAACAGCATGTTAAAATTGTCAGGGAATACTTCTTGGGGATTTCCTCATCAATTGATCCGTTATAACTAGGGCTGCAAACAAATCGAGTCAGCTCATGAACTTTTCGAGCTGACTCGAAAGATATTCGATTCATATTCGAATGTATCGAATTCGAGCCGAACTTGAACATGTTCGAACTTTTTTTCAAGCCCAAACTATATTGTTCGAGCCGCTCGTGAACCTTAATATTTATTAATATAAGTTAAATATATATTAAATAAATAAATTTCGAGCCTTTCAAACTTATTTTCGAGCAATAATTCGAATAGTTCACGAACATATTCAAATATTTCGAGCCGAATTCGATTCTGAGCCCTAATTTGAACCGAACTCAAACCAAACATTTTTAATTTTTCGAGCTTCAAATCGAGCTCCAACTCGAATATACCTATTTCGAGCCGAATTCGAGCCTTAAATTTTTTTGCATATTCAGCTTGATTCGAGTCGTTTACACCCCTAGTTATAACAGCATGCTCCAACAACTTCCCCATAGGCCTAAACCATAAGCGACAGAAAAGGTACATCTGTGGATAGAAAAAAAAATTCCTTAGACTATCATTGTAAATTACTTAGACTGTACTTTTTCCATCACCTAACAAACTCTTATGCAATGGGTCATCTCATGATCACAGAGGTTGTGAGAGGTGGTATATAAAGAGGGATTCTCTCCGTTGATAAGGTACGCAATTGGCAACATTTGAACCTTATGCTCATCCACTAATGTTCTTCATTCACCCGTTGGAAATTGTACTAACTTAAGCGTCAGAGGGTCTTGCCAGGGACTCCTTTCTTAGTCTTTGGTCATTAACATTTGGTCAAATCGTTGGATTGTGTGTAGGATCGAAGAAAAGTTCTATTCCAAGCTGAAGAAGTCTTCCACCGATCAACAAACTATCCATCGGAGCCAGCACACCGTCTTCTTGACCTTCAGACAGGATCAACCACAAAACAACTACTCACCGAACTTAAACTCAGGTCTCACGACCGAAATAGCTCCTCACACCGACTATGGATACATAACGATCCTGATCCAAAACTACGTGGGTTCCAGATCTTTAATAACGTCGACAGAAAAGGTCATTCTTAGAAAGAGGTACCTACAAAGGATCCTGAGATTTTGCACGTACATACAAGAGATCATCTGAAAGTACTGAGCAATGGCCAATTCAGGAGTCTTGTGCGCAGAGTAATGCCTGGTTGTTTGCAGCCTGATAATCAGTGTCTCGTATTCCGCCTCATTATTTGTGGTCCGATAATCCAGCTGAATAGATAGTTGCATCCTCTCTTCTTACAGGGATATTAAAAGTATTCTTACTTCATTGCCTTATCAGGTGGACGACCCATCCACATATACTCTCTAAGTTGTCTTTGGCTCAGTGTTTTGTATTTTAGTCACAAAAATTGCTAAGGTTTGTGCCTTAATTGTCAATCTGGGCTGGTACTATATATCAAATTCGCTTAGCTTCGTAGTCTATTTGATTAGCCGCTCGGATGTCTATGGGTTGAGGATGACGCTCCCTATCATGTTGTTAGTTGACACAATTATAGGATATGAGAGAAAATAAGGGCATAACCTTCGAGCGGTAAGGATCAGCCCGTACACCAGCTTCTTAAAACAGGTGTAGCGACATTCAACATCTTTCAATAAATGACTTAAGAAATACACCAGTTGTTGCTCATTGATGTTCTATCGTATTAACACCGATCCTACCGCTCACTTTATGGAAGACAAATATATCCAAAGCGGTTCGTCGGGGATGGGTTTTGCAAGTATAGCTAAGGAAGATAAATAATTCTTGAACTCCTCTAGCGCCTTGTCGCAATTGGTGTAGAATTTTGAAAAATGGCTGGCTCCGATGGAATGACTTAGAGATGAATCTGAGCTTCCTTCAGATTACGTGGAGGTGGCATGTCTTGCAATGCTTTCACTTTGCTTGGATTTACTTCGATTCGTCATTGGTCATGATGTAACTGAGGAAGCATCCACTCCTTGCTTCGAACAAGCACTTACTAGAGTTGAGCTTAACTCCGTACTTCCTCAAGGTCCGACATGTCTCTTCTATATCTGCACATAGGTCAGCAGCTCGGAGGAATTTTATCAATATGTCATCGACGTATACCTTCATATTTCTGTCAATTTGCTGCTGAAACAACTTATTCGTCAATCTTTGGTAGGTGGCCCTGACATTCTTCAGCCCGAAAGACATGACGTTATAGCAGAAGGTCCCGTCTGTCATAATGAAGCTGACCTTTTCTTGATCTTCCTTGGCAAGCGGAACTTGATGGTAGTCCTGATACACATCCAACATGTAGATCAGCTTGCAACTCGCCGTGGAGTCAACCATCTGATCGATGCATAGCAAAGTGTAGTAGTCCTTTGGGCATGCCTTGTTTAGATATTTGAAATCGATGCAGACCCACCATTTGTTACCCTACATAGAGACCAACATCACATTGACGAGTCAGCTCGGGAATTGTACTTTTCGTATATGCCTTGCCTCCAACAACTTTTCTATCTCCAGTCAGGTAATCTGATTTTGTTCTGAGCTGACATCTCTTTTCTTCTGCTTCACTGGCCAAGCGTCTGGTTAGACATGCAGCTCATGCCGCGCTATTGCTGGCGAGATATCCAACAACTCATGAGTACACGCGAACACATCATGACTTTGCCTTAGACAGGCAACTAGCTTGGCCTTCTTTCTATTCTCAAATCGGCCGCGATAAAGGTAGTGGCCTCCAGTCGGTTGGGATGCACTTGAATCCTCTCTTTTTCCTCATAGACCAGCGCGGGAGGCTCCTCCAAAATTGCGTTGACCTCCAGTCGTTGAGCCTTTTGAGTGGCTCGCGACTCAGTCTTCACCATCTTCACATAACATCGGCGAGCTGTGAGCTGGTCACCCTTAACTTTGCCGATCGAGTTATCCACCGGAAACTTGATCTTTTGGCAGCTAAAGACGATCGCTCAGAACTCGTTTAGCGCTGGTCAGCCCAATATAACATTGTAAGCGGACGACACATCCACTATGATGAAATTTGTCGTTCTTATCCTCTTGAGTGGCTCCTTTCTAAGTGATATAGCAAGTCAAGCCTGACCGATCAGTAACACCTCATTATAGTGAAGCCATCTAAGGACGTTGTCATGGGCTGAAGTTCGCTCCAATCGATTTGTAGTTGATCAAACACCTTCTTGAATATAATATTCACCGAGCTGCCTGTATCTACAAAAGCGCGGCGAATATTATAGTTAGCAATTATTGCCTTGATGACCAAATCATCATCATAAGGGACTTCTACTCCCCTCTAAATCTTGAGGACCAAAACTGATCTATGGTCCATCCACTCTTTCTTTGCTACATCCGACTGTATGAATTTTCAACCGTTGGACATGTGACTTCTGAGCCTTATTGGAATCACCGTCTGTCGGCCCTCCCGCTATCATGTCGATGTCACCCTAAACGACGTTACTATGATTCTTCTATTCTCGGATTGATGGGCATGACTGCTCGACAGATATCTGGGCAGACCTTTGATAATCTCTTTGCTGAGGCCGCAATTGGTGTCGTTCAATCGTTAGCCTACCCTCCTCGTGTTGTCTACCCAATCGATGGTGATAGTGACGACCAGGAGATGGGGACAATTGACAGAATCTTAAAGGAGTTGGTCGGTGTGGCTTTGGTTTAAGATGATAGCAATCTCTCGTGTTGTATGTTGCCGAGCGATGATAAGAGCAGAAGAGCGGATCCACTGTCGGGGCTCGATAAATTTTGGGCGCTCTACCTCCACATGTTGAACTACATGGGCTCAGGGCTCCAGGTGCTGTTGTGTTGTGTGCCCTCTTGAGCCCCTTTGGCAGTTGTGGATGTGGGTCACTCGGCGCTCCAGAACAATTACCAGCTCGGGAATCACTTCCTTCTTTCGAGTTGACTGGGCCTCCACAACGTTGATATACTTTGTAGCCCGCTCGAGCATATTGTCGAAATCTCTCGAGGGCTTCTGGATGAGTGAACAAAATAAATCATCATCTGTAAGTCTTTGGGAAAAAGAACTTACACAAATTTTCTGGGTGGCTAACGGGGCGTTCATGGCCACTTGGTTGAATCTTTTTATGTAAGCTTGTAATGCTTCCTTGGGCCCCTTGCTTGACTGTGAACAGGCTCATATTCTTCTTTTGGTAGTGGCGACTGCTAACAAAATACTGAACGAAAGCCGTTCGGAGCTCTTTGAAGCTACAAATTGACCCGATCGACAAGCGTTTGGAGCACCTTTGCGCCGATCCAAAGAGTGTTTGGCGAGGAATACTCAGCACTTGACTTCGTCGGTATATTGGTGTAGCATAGCCATGTTGTCAAATTTAATTAGATGGTCCTTAGGGTTAGTCGACCCATATACTCGCTAATCGTTAGAGGCCTATAATGAGGTGGTAACTAATTGTCGAGGATTTCCTAGGAGTTCGAACTGCTTGTTGATCCGCTCGGGTGAGTCATCGAGTCGGGATGCTTGACCTTTTCACACATCTTGGGTGGGCGCGCTCTCAGAAGATGATCGTTGTGTCCTTTCAGCTCAGTCGTGATATGGGATCGACGTCCAATGATATGGGATTGACGTGTTCGGTGCTTCCTGGAAGGCGCCAGTTGGCTTGTGGTTCTGCTTGTGGTTGACGAGGTCTTTCATTAGGGTTCTTTGGTCAGCTCGTTGACCAGTCGGTGACATGGTTGGGTCGTTTTACGCTCGACAGTCGGTTGTTGTCTCTTGTTGTTGTTGCACCATTTTTGCATCTTGAGCATTTATTAGCATCTCCAAATCTTCCTGGGTTAGCGTCACAGTGATGAGTCATTCAACATCTTCCATCTTTTCGTTTCGGATGTAGTAGAAGTTCCTACAGATGACACCAAATATGATTCTGTTTGAAAGCGAAGAAGATGGTAGGCTAGGAACGTGGCTTTACGTTTGACTGGAAGTAGACTCCTCGTTGTCCAGCAAAGCCAGGAGCATTAGTACCGGGTCAGGAAGGGGTTTCAAGTGTTGACCCTCCGACGCTCAAGTCAGTCCTCAGCTCAGTGGAGAATAATAGTAGAAATAAACAGTAGCTAAGAGCATGCAGATAATAAAGTGTTGCATACCTTCGTCTGTAGATAGAAACCCCCTTTTATAGTGTCACTGTAGCGTCTGTGAACACATCTCAAAACACATGCATATTTTCTAAAACGTCTCAGGAAAAGACAAGTCAAAAAGTATCTCTAACACGTTTCCTTAAACGAGCACACAAATATCTGATGTGATAGACTGGAGTCTTCTAAAGTACGGTTTGCATGCTGGACATACTTTGTTGTTAGTGACAAAAACTTCCAAAAGAGTACGATGGGATATATAAATGGATCCCACTAAAGGCTGATCGGAGACCGCTTGGTAGGGACGTTCAAGCTCGATCGTATTGAACAGAGTTATTGACCTTTCCTTCACTCGATTTTCTTGTTGTCAGAGGGTTATCTTTTGTCAGACCGGACATACCATCCGATTGACAGGGACGATGGGCTGGGACTTTACTATTTGTCTCTTAACCACAGTCACAAGTTTTTCGAAGGGATGATCGTTTGGATGGTTACGTCTGACCGCCCTTGGAGGTCTATTCGACCAACCTCACCTAATCTATGGTCCTAAGTTTTTGACTATTTTAACTTTAACTTCCACGTTAATAATTTTTTCCTACTTTCATTTCTCTTTAGTGCCCCTATTTATCATCACATCAATCATCTATATAGAAATTAACAGATACCAATACAAATCTTTAAACTTAATTATTTTAGACATTTCTTTATGAATAAGGCATCTATTTGTTTTCTTACCAGGAGGGTCGTTTTGACACTTTTGAATTTTACCCAAATAAAATTATATTTATTTCAAACACACCCACCACTTTATTTTTATTTAATGTAGAACAGGAGAAAGAGTATTTGTGTTTTTAAAAATAACATTCTATTTGTAATTAAAATATAGTATATTTTTTAAAATAATTTTAAAAGTTAGGGGAACTTTGGTAAAATATAAAGAATTATTGTGAGTTGGGACGGTATCGTCATAAATCCACTTCGCCTATGGAAAAGGCGACGCTGAGAGCGTATCATAATTCTCCGAGATCCGTCGAAAACGAACCCGAGTGTTTTTCAGAGGGCGCCGTCGATGTCGTTCCTCGCCGCTCACTCTCTCTTCTTCGTTTTGCTTTCCACTGGTAAGTCGAGCAGCACTCGCCTTCATCTCCCTTTTCATCTAATCCTTTGTCTTCGCAGTGCGATGGGCGGCTGGGCAGGAAGGCTTCTGTTCGGTTCCTCCTTCCATCGTCACTCACTCAGCCACGAAGCCACTTTACTGGAAAGCCACAAACCCTACCCTTTCGCCCGATCATCTCCAAGGTATGGCCGGAGTCCCAAAAAGCGCCATTCTTGATGTTTCCATAAATTTGTTTATTTTAGTCGCGATGAGGAATGGAACATCTTCTTTCGATTCTTCGTCCTCGTTACGTGTTAAAAAGGATTCGTTCTTCAACGTTATCATTCGCTAGTTTCTTGTTTTTTTGTCAAATGCTAGACCCATTATTTTTTTTTTCTAAATTTATTTGTTTTTTTATCCACGCCCATCGTGGTCACTTCCCATATTGCTTATTTACGGACACGCTCCTTATTGCCACTTCCCTTATTACTTATGTTGTTGCTGCTTGACTCGAGTATATTCTTAAAGACTGATTTCAAAATCTCAAATTATAAGACTCGTTTGCTATTTGGTAGACTTGCCTGGTTTTACGAGGAGTGTGTACAAAAGAGACCATGCTGTCATAACACCAGAAAGCCATGTGTTCAGTCCACTACCAAATTGGTAAACTACTATGCTCTTTTTAGATTTTTGGCTGAAAAACCGATATTGAAGTTGCCTTGTCTTCCAATTCTTTTTTATAATATTTAAAGGGTGAATACATTGGGAGCATACTTGGTTACCCCAGCAATGGGGTCACACTTTTCAATGTTCTTGGCAAGGATGCAAGGTATGGCGATCATTATTCACCCGAAATACAT
This sequence comes from Zingiber officinale, assembly GCF_018446385.1. Lineage (NCBI taxonomy): Eukaryota > Viridiplantae > Streptophyta > Magnoliopsida > Zingiberales > Zingiberaceae > Zingiber > Zingiber officinale. Next base: position 79,097,432 of record NC_055997.1, on the reverse strand, counting down.
ACATGTGACAACTACTCAGTAGATTTGCAACATGTTACCAAGTTCAATTCAGATCTTTTTAGCTTGTTTGCATAAAGGAAATTGAGCTATCAATTCACTAGCTGAATAAATCATCCGGATCCATGATGATGCATCTGGACAACAAGAGTAGGTTGAATAATCTCTGATTCAACTTTATAATTCCTTTTTGAAAGAACTTTACTCCACAAACTGTGTAAATTGCTGATGTTAAGAATGTATAAATAAAGATATGATCTTTCGTTAGCATTGTTAGATGGTTGTGGTTTGTGAGATTAAGTACTAAATGAATCAAAGCCCTTTTGTAACAACTTAAGCACTTGATATTATTATATTGCAACCAGTTGAATGTTAACAAGCAGAAGTAAAACCAGCGCTTATCCTTTCTATTTGCAATGCTTTTATGCTAATGGTTTTGATTTGCGGTATTTGATGGTTAATTCGTGGTTTTAATCATGAACAATTGTTGTGTCAGTTCAGCCATCTGTACAAACAGCTCAACCTATTTAGCCCAAACACTTGTAGAAACATAAAAACGAGGTAAAAATGTAAAATAAAATCAAGAAAATGTTGGTTGTCAGTTGACCAATTCTTTGGCAATCTAAATTATAGCATCTATTGAGACTGAACTCCGGATCACTCATTCTGTTTTCACAACATGTTTTATTACTTGGATTGGTTAACTTAGTTCTTTCTTATGTGCTAGTGCGTTCCATCAGTATAAAACTTACTAAATTCAGCTATTTTGTTTCTCATTCTTATATGTGTAGGGTCGTAACATTTGATATTAGATCAAGTTTCTAGTTGTTAATGTTCCTCTAAACTATTTCTGAGATTTGCAAAATGGTGAAAACACAAATGGAAAAGATTCAATAAACTATGGTTCCGCCCATGCAAAAATACACCTTACTAGGTGGATAATGCATTTAGGACATTATGGGAGCCTGAGAGGCCAAGTGTTTGAGACTCCGAAATGTCATCTTGTGCACTTGAAATCCACTTACTCTGCTTTTGTGTTAATGCTAGCATTCATGTGGTGAGTGCAAAAATGAACTATATGGAGGTTAGACGGTCAATAATGGGCTTGGTGCACCACCTGCACTGTCACATGCTGATCATATGATGTTACTTGGCTTGCATGCTATTAGTTGTATCTGCATTATGTTCTTCGTTGTTGAAATTATGCATTCTTATCCTAGGAATTATTTTTGATGATACTATATATGTGAGTCTTATTGTTTCTGATTCTCCATGCAGAGAATTCAAGATCAGGGCTACCCCCAAAAGATGTTGAAAGGTATCTGAGATTCAGTATTTGTTTGTGTTGGAGCTCTTTTTGACACAAAAAATTGAACTTGCTTCCATGTAATATATGTTGCCTACATACTGATGCCATTATCATTTTTTTTCTTTGATGTGATAGCACTAGTGTGATTGTCCATATCTCTTGCATTAAAGGCTAGAACTAAAAATGCCTTCAAGTTAGCATTAGCCTCTCACAAACAAAGCTGAAATTTTCAAGAGGATTAATATTATTTTAAGCTTTTATATAACTAGAAGGCTAGCCGACCCCGTCTAGTGAGATAAGACTTGGTTGTTGTTGTATTTAACTAGAAGGCTGTTTGTCTGTAGCAATGATTATATGGTCTCACAAAATTAGATAGCAAATGTAATATAATCTCTATGGACAATCTTTGTCCAGGTTGAGTTAACCATTTGCATGCCTTCTAGGATATTTAGGGGTACTTCCTTGGGTATTTTTTTTCTTCTATAATTTGGATAATCTTTGTTTTTTATTTAGTTGAGACATACTAATATGATGTTTTACTCATACTGTGTTCTTTATTCATTCAGGTTTGTCTTTGTCATCGAGGGTAGTGTGACATTTTCAAATGGTTCCCTAATTGATCATAAATTGCCTGTAAGATTTCTATTTTTTTTATTTTTCCAACCTAACTTTCTGTGGTCTTAGTTAAGTCTTCACGTTGATAGTTTTGTAGATCTAATCTATACTTGATTACATCTCAACACTTCTTAAAGATATTTAGATAGTTCACTTGGCCTTTTTGCTATGTCTATTTTCTAACACTAGTTCTTTTTGTATATTGCATAAATCTGATGCTTTATACTAAAAGATGCCCAATCTGAACTCTTACATGTAATGCTTGTATCATCATCTAAAAACAATTGAAGTATAAAGCAAATGTTTCATTTGGTCACTTTTATTGCACAGATTTTACCTGATTTTAGAGAAATAAGTCTTGATCTCTTACCTGTAAGAATCTAATAGCTAGCAGGCAGAGCTATTTTTCATTTCTTGATGCTTATCTGAAATCTCTCTACCTTTGGGATTAGGCTTCAATGCTCATGAACTACACTGTCCTGCTAAGTAAGAGAACAAAAACTATATTTTATGTACCTTGGAAGTTTTCCAAGATAAGCAAGGGAAAACAGTACTTTCACTATTAGATTTTGTTCTAAAACTTGAAAAGGGTAATTAGGTAACAATTATAACCATAAGTAGGGAAGAGATTGTCAGGATGATTGGTTATACTCTATCGCATGTTATATGGAGTGTTTAAAAACATAAAATTTGTGCATTGATGATCCTTATAAGCATAGTTATCAAAATTGGACTTGGCTGGCTGACCCAACTGGAAAACCTGGGAACCAGCAACCTACCCTGTTTGCTAAGTCTTAGAAATTGTGGGAAAACAAAAACCTGGATCAATCCAGGTGACTTGGTCAACTTTCAACTCTTAATAATTTTTTATTAATTCATAAACGCTTAAGATATGCTTCCTAAAATTCTCAATAAAAAATGGGTGATTTGATCTTTGAGATTTAAAAATAAAACCTAAACATCTCTCCCATGCCCTTAAAATAAAGAACTAATGGATTTTTGTAACGATTCATAAATTTCACAAAATTTAAGATACCTTTCATAACTACTAAAATTCACAATAGAAACTATGGCGGGGCGACCTTTTAATTTAAAATTAAACCTTAACCATCTTCCTCATGCCCGTAAAATAAAGAACATGTATTTTCATTTAGAAATGACAAAATATAGCCAAAAATATTTTATCATGTATAAGATATGACTGAGAATGGTGAAGATAAATAATTTTAAATTATTTTTAGATAGATATGTGGTACATTTGATTGATCTAGGTCGGTCTGACCAAAGAACTAGGCCTGATCAAAGCCCAAATTGACATGCAGTTTGAATGTTTAATCACTTTTCCATGGTTCAGTGACCTGAAGCTTTCTGCTGGTCGATGGTCTGAGTTTGATAATTTTTCTTACAAAAATATCTCAATCAAGACTTCCTTGGCACATAAAATGGTAGTGGTCTTGTGTTGTCGGATTGATCTTTCATTTGAAAAAATATCATATTTTGATCAAGATATGCAGGCATTGCTAGCCTAAGGTTTAAGGCTCAGAGCTTGCTTTACAAATTGATAGCTGAATAGTCTGGCAGGTGCTAGTTAGGAAGTAATTTGGCATTGCTGATCTAGTTGTAAAACAGTTTAAGTTACATTTTCTTTGCCTTGTATTTATGAGACTGTGCAGATATAACATATTGTTTTAATGTAGGTTGATTCATATGTCTATCTACCTCCAAACGTGGAACACACATTGGAGTCTGACATGGCAGCTACAGTTGTAATCTTTGAGCGTAGGTTGTTCTTTGTCCCTATTGAAGTAGACATTGTTTATCCTAAAGATTCTTTCTCGTATCGATGTTATGTTTGACTGTTGAAAACTCTTCATAGATGTGAATAATCATTCATTGGCATATATGTTTAATTGTATATCAGTTCATTTAGTGTTTTATTTTCCTACATAAACAACACATCAGTTATCATTTCTAACCGTTTTTTTTCTTTATTCAAATCTTAATGCTGCACTAAAATTCTTCCCAATAGACATGCTAGCCTAGAAAACTATCATCCAGAGCAAATCATTGGTTCAACAGCGAAGCAGCCACTTCTAGAAACTCCAGGGGAGGTAAAAACTTCATCACATTGGATATCTTCTCATGCACAAATAAATGTGCTTTTTTCCCTCTGTGTTGTGTCTCTCTGTTTCAAATGATGGACTTCTTTTTTTGCATCTCTGCTGATTAACATACGTTAATATATTCACTTCATCTGTTTACTTTAGGTATTTGAACTAAGGAAGCTGCTGCCAACTTCTGCCCACTATGACTTCAATATCCATGTAAGTCACTTCAAGTTGCAACATATTATTCCACCGCCCTTACCTATAACAGGTAGGTGGTCCAGTTTTCTGTTTTCTATTACTTTCATTGGTAATGAATAAAATTTTCACGAGCTAGGAAAAGATTCATAGACTGGAATATATGGAAATTGTAACTGTAATAAACAATCATAATTTTGTGAACCCTTTGATCGTGTATTTATCTTGGTCATGAGACTTGCTGGCTACTGTTGCATTATTATTTATTTTCTATGCAGCAGTTGACAATTCCAGTGCCAAGTATATTTGTGTTTTCTTTTTGACACATTGATTATTAACCCCCAAAAGATTGCACATGTCCAGTATTGTTGCTATATAATCATATCTGCTAGTTCATGCTTATAAGGTCATTCATAGCAATCCAGCTTAATGTTATTTTTCTAAATTCACAATTTTGCAGCACTATGTTTAATTTTCATCCATTTGCCCTTCTATTGCAGATTATGGATTTCCAACCTGGAGAATATCTTAATGTGAAGGTTTGTTTGGCTACTTCTCCAACGATATTTGCTGCCAATGCTTAAGGGAGTCAGTTTTTGGCCATTTACTTAAGATTGGTGCCGTCTTTTTCTTATGTAGTTTTTTTGTTCTCTTTTGCTTGCTGCGACAGGAGGTTCACTACAATCAACACGGTCTACTGCTATTGGAGGGACAAGGAATATATCGCCTGGGCGACAACTGGTAAGGATAAACATGGAAAACTAAATTTGTGTTCGTTAATTTAGATTCAGCAACATAAGAATGCATTCTTATTAAAGTTACTAAAATTTTGAGCCATTTTCAATAGTCCTGTTTTAGTTTGTCGAGCATTACTGTAATCAAAGTTACTTATATTGTTTTAAAAAAATAACAACTATTCATGACTATATTGTCAAAAGCGAATGCCTTATTTGGCTAATGAAGCTATTAAGATGTGATCAATAACAACATAATTTTTTCCACTTAACATGACTTTCTCCCCCAGAGAACAATATATTGCTTAGTTTCCTTTTAGTCATGAACAATTGGATGAATTTGTTCAATGCCCACTGATTAGAGTCGATGTGTCTTGCTTTCTTCTTCATGCTGCTTTAGCTACCAATGTGATTTTATTTCATGTCTTTGTTAATATAGTCTTTTGCGGCAGGTATCCTGTTCAAGCAGGCGATGTGATTTGGATGGCACCATTTGTTCCTCAGTGGTATGTTGTTGATCGAAATCAACGGGTATAGTTTTAGGTCAGTGTCTAAAATTCTCTTGCCGTTTGTATTCCAGGTACGCAGCTCTTGGAAATTCCAGATCGAGATACTTGATCTACAAAGACGTCAACAGGGATCCACTATGATTATTATTACATGCAATATCCAGAATGTCAATCGCTTAAACCTAAATTCCATTGTGCCGATTCACCCTCATAGGGCCAGCCCCGGTCCTTCGACTCAGGAGGCCCAGGATGAAAAAATAAATGAGATCCAAAATAAATTTTTAATAATATATAATTCATCTATATCGATTTGTTTTAGCATTTCTATTTGTAAAATCGTCTATAATATTATCAATTTCAAGATTTTTCGAAATGTCTTTTTCAATTTATAAAATTATAAATCCATTTAATTTTTCTTGTGATATTGACGATCTCATATATATTTTCAATAATTTTAATTAAAAAAACTCCTTTGAGCCGATGTTATCGTAACAAACATAGTCAACAAGATTCTATAAGTAATTGCAACATTTGGATAACAATTTATACTTTGAATAAATTCAAGAATATCAATTATAAACATTACTATATTTGATGAAATCATTTGTAATATTTTTTAATTCGGTAAATAAATCATCTATGAGTTGTTATGAGTTAGACTAGATTTTAGATTAACATAACATTTTCGTAATTCATCATCATCCGAAGTTTTTAACATTTTTGAATCAAATAAAAAATCAATTATATTTTCAAAAATTTTCATTTGCTCAAATCTATATTTTAAAGAAGTAATCATCATGCCCACAACAATAACAAAATAATCAATTTTAAAGGACTCTTATAGTAAAACTTTATTGTCCTTTTTTTCATTAAATTATTTTTTCCTAAAGACGTTTTGTTGTAAATATTAGCTCTATATGCATATATGATGCAAGATTTTTTAGTAATAGTCAAATTTGCAACAAAATTATTATTCATATACTTTTCAAAAAAATAAGATTATACCTTCCAATTATTTAGCCTCAAATCCCTAATTTTTCATTTGTTTATCACTTTACAAATTGCAACCTAAAAGGATAAAAGCAAAAGACATTATCAAAAAAGTCTGAAATATGAATTTGATCAAACTACCTAAGACCCCTACTACATCCCCCACTACATGTCAATAATACATAATACTAAAAAAAAAAAAAAAAAAATAGACCCTCCCAAATTTTGGTCCCAAGGTCATCATCCAATGTGACCCTCCTCCGGGGCCGGCCCTGCTTAGGGCTCGTATTAAACATATTGGAAACACCCCCATAGTTTGCTAGTTTAAAGTATGATAAACATGACTTATTGTTGATAAATAAAACGTGGATATTTTGCTAGTTTTATTCCTGTGCAACCCCATCCCTTGTACTCGTGGAAGCTTGACACTCATGGTCACTTGTGAAAGTTTCATTGCTTGCCAAAGCTCAATGGCGGTCACTTTGAGGAAGCTTGGCCCTCAAAGTCGTTCATGGATGTTTTGCCCGTAAAACTTTGCCCTCACGTCTCTTGCAAAAGCCTTCTCTGGTAAACCTAGCCGTCTTGTTATATTGGGGATCTGCTGATACTGGAATGGTAAATTTCATCAGTGCCAGTAACCATGGAACTGCTTTTCTTTAAAACCATTCCTACATCTTGTAACCATGTGTATAACTTCCAATTCTCCTGTAACCAACCTCTATTCAAGTTGGATTGCGATATGAGATAATCGGGTCCAAAGCATTACCGTCAGCATAAGTAAAACATCAATCGGGTCCAAAACATTACTGTCATCAAACTTGCAACTGTTTGATGAGAAATGCTCATTATTACAGTAGTGTTACAAGTCAAATTGGTGACCAAAAGTCACCACTGCTATCAACTTCAGTGTCGATGCCAGCTTCGAGTTCATCAGCTTCTGCTAGCTCTGAGAGTGCGCGATCATGGGCTGTAAGGCATTCGGATGGTTTCTTAGCCTCTTCGATGATGTGCATTATCTCTTCCACACTTTGTGAAGATTGACCATTCTCTGTTTCATAGTTTGTCTTCTCCCCATTTATAATTTCCCTAGGCAAGTTCTTCAGAAACCATGGATGCTTCTTTATCTCTGGAATTGTGATCCTCTACATGCAAACCAAGGTCATTAACAATACAGAAGGGGAAGTTGGATAAGATAGAAATGGATGTGAACAATAATACACCTTTGATGGGTCAGCGACAAAAATTTGAGAAAGAACTTGTCTGCAACCTGGTGATACACGTATATAGTCCGGAAAGGAGTACTGAACACTTAATATTCTCTGTTCCAATGTCATTGTTAATGAGATTTACTCGAATTTTTTTAAGGAAGCGAGCAGGATCATTTTTGTGAAAAAAAAAACTTACACTAATAGTCTTCCTGAAATTTCTGGGATCTTCTGGATCCTCAAATGGGTAGGAGCCAACTAACATTACATACAGCGTGACACCGCAAGACCAAACATCTGCAATCTAGAGTCAGAAAGAAATAAAATCTCTAATGTTGTAGAAATGAGGACCTAATAAACCACTCTGTAAGCTTAGAAGAAATACAGAAAACCATAAAAGCTGAGGCAGTAGGAATGGTTAAACAGAGTGAAGAAATTCAGACGACACTATACAAGTTGTAGGGATGACTCTTCTATGCTAGAAATTGCAAACAAATCAATACGTTGAGAGAACGTCATGCGAGTTGTAGAGCATAGTACCATTTCATATTTTTCATCTTAACATTATGATCTGATACATGTTTAAGAAGACCAATTGGGATTCTTGTGCTTGAACCACATTAATTTATTCACCACTACTGGCTAGGTAAATCCTTTTCCAAATAATTTCCAACAAACCAATGAAGACGATCTTATATAAATCTGAAATTTTAATAGAAATTAAATATTTTCCTACTTGACTGATTTACGCTCAATCTAGTCTACATACAATTTCTTGACAAGCATGGCATATGGAGAAAAAGCAACAAGACTATTTGTATATACATGTGCTATTCTCAGAAATCTCAAGGCCCTTTGAAACCTTTCTTAACAAAAGTTAGGTACATTGAAACTATGATTAGATTGTTTCATTTTCTGTCTCAAAACACACATTAAGGGATCAGACAATACATATAGAGTTAAGTATTTATAATTACCTTTCCGTCATATTCTTTCCTTGATAGAACCTCTGGTGCAATGTAAGCAGGAGTACCCACTGTTGACTTGGGCTGTGAATGCAACAAAGCCGACTGCAAGACAACAGGGACAGACATACTCATGAACATAATCACTGAAATTGACAGAAATGCATAAACAACAGATAAGTTCACCTTTGAGTAACCAAAGTCGCATATTTTAACACGCGGTGTAGGACTTCCATCCAAGAGTGTATTCTCAAGCTTAAGATCACGGTGACATATTTCCTGGAAAAAAAGAGTGTAATATTACTGAACAACTACCTATTCCCTAAATGAATTCAGATCAAACATAACTTATGATGTACCATAGAATGACAATAACTGACTCCTGATATCAGCTGCTGAAAAAAGAACCTTGCCTGTTGGATAAAATACCCACAGAAATTATAACTAAAAATAGATACACACCAAAGTATGAAAAAGAAAAAGAACCCAATAATTGTGATAATCTTGAAAATAAGAGAACATGTTTAGTACTCAGACAACCTCATCTTCACTAAACCGACCAGCATTGCATATCCTTTCAAATAGTTCACCACCAGCAGCATATTCCATAACTATAGCTAGGTGTGTTGGTGTTAGCACCACCTGCAAGAACCCATCTCATTCAGCGAGTGATACAAGTTCTTATTAACTCAGAATCTCAAACATGAACCTCCTAGATAAAGAAACATCCAATATACGTGAGAAGACTTTTTCATGCCGTTTTCCTTAAGTATATTCACATATGTGACAAACACATTATTGCATGCTAGGTAATCTTATAAACACAAATCAGGTAAATCAAAGTCGAACCTCTTCGTAGAAGACTCTCATTAACCTTTGGAAAAGGGCTTCTATATAGTTTCTCAATGTCGATATTAAAATGTTTGGGCTTGCACATGATTACAATATTACCTAGGTTAGAGGGGTGCATCTAGAGTACAAGAATGCATGACGACTCATCTCAGATAAAATCAGCAGCATTTAAGCACGGACTGGTAAGCCATGAAACTAAGAATACTATCAGTACTTTACCATAAAATAAGGATCAGGTTAATCTAAATACTTTGAAGGCAAGAAAGAAGCTTAATTTGCAGCAAGAAAATATTTCTCAGTTAGATGCTTTGAAATAGAATAATTGTATCATCATGCATTTATAACCAGAAGTTGAATAGAGTTAATAGTAAGATGTTTGAAAGAAACAGTTAAAACTACTTGTCAACACGTATACAGGAACAACAAACATCGCACAAGAAAAATATAGATGAACTTTAATCTTAATCCTTATAGCTGATAATATAACAACATAATAATGGCGGGCTATCAAAAACAGTCATGCAAATTAGCACAGATAACGAAGTGAAAGAGAACTTATCAGCGACAAATACTCCTGAAAATAAAATATAAAAAGTTGAATTTCTACCTCCTTAAACCGCACAATATTTGGATGCCTCAATGACCTGTGGTTAATTATTTCTCGCTGCACATGCTCATCAATCTGAAAGAAACAGCAAAGGGGATCATTCAGCTTCAGAGCAATTCAAATCTCAATTTCACACAACAAATTTAACAACAACAACAAAAAAAAAAAAAAAAAAAACTCGATTCAACTCTCAAATCAAACACGCAAACAGATATCAAACACACAAAGATCGAACTTAAAACCCACAAGGGCAAAACAAAACAAAACAAGAAGGATCTACGCGCCACAAGATTCTTTCTTTACCTTCTTCCCTCTTTCAATATACTTGACGGCGACGAGCTCCCCCGTCCTTCTATCCTTCACCAACCTCGCCACCCCGAAATTCCCGACTCCCAGCTCCTTCATCGGCTCGTACCTCTCCTCCATCCCGCCAACCCCGAGGGCAAGCACCGAAAGGACGATGCAAACTTGCAACCGCTCGGTTCAAGCAAACGATCGAACACCGCCGAGGTCAATAAATCGTCCGTCGCTCCAATAGTTCCCTTCCCCTCGGGGACAGGTAACGGCGACGGAGTGGGCTCGGCTACGGGGCGGCGCCACCGCTGGGACACGCGTAGCGGGCGGACAAGCTGGGCGGACGTTAGTAGGGACGGCTCATCGGTCGCGATCATTAAAAATGGAAGGTCGGTTTAAGGAAGGTCACTGTAGGGCTCGAGCTCATTGCTACTTGGCATACACAGTGATGGAGATTGACTGGGAATGGGAATGACCTGGTTCGTTTCTTCCAATTCGAGCCTGGATCCGCTGCAACGGGGTTTCCAAAATAGAGCTTCAAATTTAGATGGTTTCCTACTTGCATGGAATCAATCCGGGAAAGAATTAAAATTATTGATCTCCACCCTACCTACATGGCTACATGGCATGATGCTGGTGGGTATTTGTATAGATAGTTGTTTTTAGGGTCTATTTTTAATACAAAATATCTCGTTATTAATTTCAGAGAGCGTGGGCCCGCTCTCTAGAATTGGTTGGATCCAAACTCAAATACTTGGATTAAGAAAAAACCAATTATTTTTCTTTCAATTTTTTTTTTATCCGTGGTATTTTTTACCTCTGATCTGAATGAGCCTTCCCTCTAACATTACCTAGTAATGGGTATGTCGATTGAATTACATTCTTTCGCTCTCATTTTGACCGACAATGTGGAATCGTCATATCAGTAATCTCCTTAGAGCCGATTCCATGAATATACAGAGAGGTAAATATAGATATACAGTTGAAAGTGCATGACCGAAATACTAACTTCAGATAATGACATTCCGAAGATGAAACTCTAGACCTCTCAGTCACGAAATCATACGCTCCCAATTATACTATGCCCTGGGAACATCATTTAAACCGACAATGGATATTAGATCTCGTTTACTTTTGACTCCTGCAGTAGCTATCTGCTTTCAAAGTAGGAATCTAAGTCATGCCGAATGTGGAACCCAACGAAAGCGATGTACCAAAAAGGAGGAAAAAGCAGCTGTCCTGGGCTATAGTCCTTCCTCGATCCTCGTTTTTTTTATGCATCAACGTTTTTTTTTCTTTACTATCTCTGTGAGTTTTAATTTTTTAACTAACTAAATAAAAACTAATTGAATTATAGAATACGAAGTGAAAGTATTAAATTAAAATTGGATTACGATTTAATAAATATATCTTATAGATATGGAGATGAAGAGGAGCCTTGATTAAAAAAGTTATAAATTCGAATCTTGAAAATAGTTTCTTATAAAATGTAACCTTGAAAATAATTTCTTATAAAAAGTAAGTTAAAATGGTGTACAATGGATTATTCTAGCAAATCTCCATGCGTCATCTTCTTATTTCTTCTCTATTTTTTTCCCCCGACTGTAGCTTAATTATGAGCTCTTCTTAGTTTTCCTTCCTCTCGAGAGTAGGATCCCTCTTTCTTCCTTTTCTTTAATTGTTTTCCAGACGACCCATAGTAGTTCTTCTTTCTCTCCAATAAAAGTAACCCTTGTTTTCATTTTTTTTAATGTCGAAGTTAGTCATAATCGTTAGGAAGGAGAGTAAGACTTTTGGTCTCTTTTCTTTCAATCCTTGTAATTGTTTTATTATTTCTGTTTCTTTTCCCTTGGCCAATTCAAGGAAATCAACCGTAGTTCTTACTTTTTTTCTTTTTTTTTTTCTTTTAATTTTCTTTTGATTTTTTTTTGTTTCCTATCTTCGACCAAAAGTCACTAATGGGAAGAACAAGTCATCATAGTAGTTATCCGGTCCATAATAGAAAGCCTCATACTTTTATTTTGTTGAGCCTTTCGATCCTTACCCTAAGTCCAGCAAATAGAAAGTAGGTCTTGTTTTCTTTTATTTATATAGAAATATATAATTTATTATATTAAGTTCAAATCTCTCCTAGAGATGTACTTGTGTTTGATGAGGCCTCAAGTGAATAATAAAAAGTGAGCTCTTCATTAACTATGGAGTTCCGTTTATAAATAACAAATACATTAAATGTCGGTATTTCAATATTATTTTGATGTGATCAAATAAATTAAATTAGGTCCTGTTATATTTAACTTTGTGTCTAAATATACAAGAATTTAGGAGCACAGAGCGTCGAGCAAAAGACACAACTAGCGAGAAGGATGGCACGGGAGAGGCCAATGGACTCGGTGCGTCCGAGGGACAAGGAGCTGCGGAAGAGTACGCGGGCGGACGAAAAGGAGGCGTGCGACGTTTCCGAGGGACGAGAAGCCATGAGCAGAAGTTTGCTCGAGAAGGCCGGAAGTTTGATTTGGGTGAGTCCTATTCTGGATGGTCGAGATCACCCAAGCAAGAGAAACTGGAGTAGAAGACCCGAACCGAGGTGAGCGAAACCGAAGCGGAAGGCCCGGATTGAAAAAGTCAACATGGTTGACTTTCCAAGTTCGAGCACCCGAAACCCTTTCGGGCGCCCGGAACCGAAGTTTATCCGGATCACGTTTGATCGCGATCCGTTGCGAAGGGAATAAAGTTTTATCCCCCTCCAGGCACCTAGAACCCTTCCAGGTGCCCCGACCAAGGCTATAAATAAAGCCTTGGTCCAAGAAGCTAAAAATAACAAGCATATTGAGAAGCAACACTTGTACGCTTCTAGTTTTCGGTTAGCTTCATCTTTTTGTGCGATCATTACTGTAAAGAGGCTTCTCCGCCTGAAGGAGATATTAGTGCGCTCTACTTCCTTAGATTAACAACCTTCCCGGTTGTAACCAAGTAAAAACTTTTGTGTCTCTGTCTTTTTGATTTCTTTATCGTTTCTTATGCAAGTGTTTTTTAATTAAGTTAGTTGTCTGATAAAGGTATTTTTATTTTTATTTGTGCAGAGACTATTCACCCCCTCTAGTCGGTCGCTAAGGGTCCTAACAAGTGGTATCAGAGCCAAGATGCTTCAGGAGGACTAACCACCGATCGAAGCACCGAATCGATGGCCGACCCGAGTATATACCCACACTCATCAAAGTTTAAGGGAGAGTTCGCGAGTTGGAAAAAGAGAATGCAGGTATTCTTTAAAACCGATTTTGAATTGATTTTAATAATGAAGTTCGATTTTGTAGCACCCAAAGGTAAGGAAGAATACCAGTGGACGAAGAAGGAGCAGATCGACTACATGACAAACGGCAAAGTAGAGTTCCATCTGCTGAGCATCCTACCGCCACAAGAAGTCAACCGGATCGGCGCCTACAACTCAGCAAAGGAGTTTTGGGAGAAGTTTCTTGAGCTACACCAAGGGACGTTTGAAGCCAAGCTCGCGAGACGAGACTTACTTCGCAACCAACTCACCAACCTTCGATTTGAAGAAGACGAATCCACTGCACACCTTCACTGGAGGATTAAGGAGTTCATCACCGGACTTTCGAATCTCAGAGAAAATGTAAGCAATCGAGATTCGCTAAGGTACACTCTAAATGTTTTCCCTAGAAATACGAAATGGGCACATTAGTAGATGTCTACTATATCTCTAAGGACTTAGAATCTGTTATTTTAGAAGAGTTATTTTCAATGTTTGAAATCCATGAATCAAGATGTGCAGATTTAAAGAAGGAGCCAAAGCACAATATTGGCCTCAAGGTGAAGATGGATGAACAAGAGCCAGAATCTTCTTTCGATCACGAGGAAACGATGATGATGGTAAATCAATTTAAAATGTAATTTAAATCTAGAAAAACTAACCATCTGCAGGGTAGAAAGAGAAGAAAAATCAGATGCTACCACTACAATGAAGAATGACACGTTAAAGACGACTATCCTAAATTGAAGAACAAGGATAAAGGCAAGAACAAGAAGCCTGTCCAAACGAACAAGCACAAAAACTTGAAGGTGACGTGGGACGAAACGTCGTCCGAATCAGAGATTGAGGTTTTCTCCGGACTCGTGTTAATGACAAGCTATCAAGACTACTAAAACGAAGCAAGCTCATCCGAAATGAGTATCGAGAGCATAAATAAAGGGGGAGCGACATCGGAAGAAAGCAACATTTCAGGGGAGCTACAGATAATGTAATTGACAAGGTAAGTCAGGTACGATCTCTTCCTCCTGATAAGTCGTTTAAGTTTATAAAATATTTATCAAAGAATTGTTGCAAGCTAGAAAAAGAAATTAAAGAGTTAAAATTAGTTCTGGCAAAATCTTGTCCATTAGAAGAATTTGATAAAATAAAATTGGAAAATGACAATTTATAAAATGAAATAAAGAACTTGAAAAATCATGCATGCTTGAATATTAGAACTCAAAATTATAATAGACTAAGCTGACATCTTAGATTTCATAAGGGACAAATTAGAAAATTTTCAAAGAAATATGTTCCTTAAAATTCTTAATTAATCTAGTTGGCTGGAATCTATATTGGGTTACAAAGTCTTGTCTAACTTAAATTTTAATTAGATTTAGCGTTTTCAGCGAGAAAATTAAATGTTTGAATTTCCTTAAGAGACTTTGTCTATAAAGTAGTTATTGGTCCAATAACCAGGAATGCCTAGTATCTCGCCACAGTCTGGAAGTCGATTAATGAAATAAAATATTTAATTGACTAATTGATAAATCATTTAATTATAATTAAATAATACTTTAAATAGTTTCTCAATTTTTTAAAGTCTTTTTAACTTAGGAATTTTTTAAAGAAAATTATTTTTACAAAATTAGTTTTTGTAAATTTGTTTAACTTAGAAAATTATTGATATTAATTTTTTTTTAAAAAAAAATTCTAAAATTATTTTAAGTGCTATCAAAAATATTTTTCAAAAGTTTCAGAGTTTTTTTTAAAAACACTTGATAAGTTCTTCAAAATGTTGAAAATTAGTTTTTTTTTTAACTAAAAACTTTCCTATTTTTTTTTAAAATTTAACCCTTAGATTTTTTTTAATCCTATTTTTTATGTGATCAAAGGGGGAGAAGGGAAAATTAAGTCTAGGGGGAGGTAGTTAAACTTTTTAAATTTTTTGCACTTTAATTGCAAAGCTTTTACTTTATGTTAGTTTACCCTAACTTAACTTGGGTTACTTATATCAAAAAGGAGAGATTGTTGGTACCCCAAGGCTATTTTGATGTGATCAAACAAGTTAAGTTAGGTTTTGTTGTGTTTAACCTTGTGTCTAAGTGTACAGGAACTTAGGAGCATAGGGCGTCGAGCAAAAGATGCAGCTAGGGAGAAGGATGACACGGGAGAGAGCTGACGGGCTCGGTGCGTCCGAGGGATAAAGAGCTGTGTGTTGGTTGCTACTCGGAAAGCCTAGAGGTTCCACTGTACAAAAATTTGTACAAAGGTCTGAACCTTTTCCTAGCTACCATGTGTTCTTTTAAATTAAATTTTGGATCGCCTGCGGAACTTAACACGTTTGATCCAAAACTTAATCTATTTGTTCTTTTAGGTTTTGACTTGGATCTCCTGCGGAACTTAACACGTTCGACCCAAATCACCTTAAGTTATTAATTCCATTAAATATTAATTTTCATAATTGGTTCCCAGTACTGACGTGGCGAGGCACATGGCCTTCTTGGATATGGGAGCAACCACCACCGACTAGACAAAACCTTTTATAGAAATCTAATATTTAATTTCCTAAAATAACTTTAGGTTAACCGAAAAGAACAATCAAATCACAAGGATAAATAAAACAAAAAAAAACACAACTTCGAAAAATATATTCGAAATACTAGAACGTAAGCCTCTTGTATTTGGTATTATTTCCAAAAATAACTAGTATGATGCGGAAAGTAAAATTACTAGTTATACCTTTTAGAAAAACCTCTTGATCTTCTACCGTATTCCTCTTCTAACCTCGGACGTTGTGTGGGCAACGATCTTCCGAGATGAGAAACCACCAATGAACCTTCTTCTCCTCCTAGCTAGGTTCGGCCAACACAAAGAAAGCTTCACCAAGGATGAAAGAAAAACACCAACCAAGCTCCAAGGGATGCAAGCTTTCTCTCCTTCTTCTTCTTCTTCTCCAAGTAGTATCCGGCCACCACAAAAGCTCCAAAGGAAGAGAGAGAGGTTTGGCCACCACAAAGAGGAAGAGGAAAAGAGAGGATGGCCGGCCACACCAAGGAATAAGAGAGGGAGAGAAATAATAGAAGTTAGAAGGCACCCCTACCCCTTCTTTTATATTCCTTGGCTTTGTCAAATAAGGAAATTTATTTATAATAAAATTTCCTTAACTTTATTTGACAATAATTAATTAAGAAAAAATAAATAAAATTTCCTAATTAATTGAATTGTGGCCGGCCACCTCATGGAGAACAAATAAGCCAATTTTTAATCAACAATTAAAACTTCCTTATTTGTCTTTGAAAATTTAAAAAAATAAAATTTCCCTTTAAAATCCCTTCATGGATAAAAAGAAATTTCTATAATTTTAATTTTCAATCATGTGAATAATTTTTAAAGAGAAAAAATAAAATATCTTTCCAATCTACAAATAAGGAAAGAGATCTAATCTCTTTCTTTAATCTTTTGTAGATCCTTTTAAGAGAGATATTTTAATTTTAATTCTCTTTAATAAATTATATCTTCCACATAATAAAAATTAAAATTAAAAATCCTTTTTAATTTAATTATGGTCGACCCTCTCTAGCTTGGGTTCAAGCTAGGGCCGGCCACCCTAAACCATGCTTAGGCCGACCCTAGCTTGATTCCAAGCTAGCTTGGTCGGCCCCCTTTAGGTGGGTATAGAAGGTGGGTATAGTACTCTATAAATAAGATGCTACAATAGGGATCGAGAGGAGGAATTGGTTTTGGTCTCCCGATAAAATTAAGCATCCCGTGTTCGCCCCGAACACACAACTTAATTTTATCAATAATAATTCATTCCACTAGAGAACTATTATTGAACTACCGCACCAATCCCAAATTACATTTTTGGGCTCCTTCTTATTATGAGTGTGTTAGTCTCCCTGTGTTTAAGATATCGAATGTCCACTAATTAAGTGAGTTACTGACAACTCATTTAATTAATATCTTAGTCCAAGAGTAGTACCACTCAACCTTATCGTCATGTCGGACTAAGTCCACCTGCAGGGTTTAACATGGCAATCCTTATTAGCTCCTCTTGGGGACATTATCAACCTAGTATCTCTAGGACACAGTTTCCTTCTATAATCAACAACACACACTATAAGTGATATCATTTCCCAACTTATCAGGTTTATTGATTCATCGAACTAAATCTCACCCATTGATAAATTAAAGAAATAAATATCAAATATATGTGCTTGTTATTGTATTAGGATTAAGAGCACACACTTCCATAATAATCGAGGTATTTGTTCCTTTATAAAGTCAGTATAAAAGAAACAACCTCAAATGGTCCTACTCAATACACTCTAAGTGTACTAGTGTAATTATATAGTCAAGATAAACTAATTCCTAATTACACTACGACCTTCCAATGGTTTGTTCCTTTCCATTTTGGTCGTGAGCTTCTGTTTATAATTTATAAGGTACTGATAACATCATCTTCTATATGTGACACCACATACAATGTTATCTACAATATAAATTAATTGAACAACTACAAACAAATGTAGATAAATTGACCAAATGTGATTCTTTATTTAACATAAATGTTTACAAAAGCTTAGGCTTTCAGTATACACTCCAACACTGTGGAAGAGTACGCGGGCGGACGAGATGGAGGCGTGCGGTGTTTCCGAGAGACGAGAAGCTAGGAACTGAAGCTTGCTTGAGAAGGCCGGAAGTTGGGTTCGGATGAGTCCTATTCTGGATGACCGAGATCACCCAAGCAAGAGGAACCGGAGCAGAAGACCCGGATCGAGGCGAGCGGAATGGGAGCGGAAGGCCCGGACTAAAAAAGTCAACATGGGTGACTTTCCATGTTCGGGCGTCCGGAACCCTTCCGGGTGTCCGGAATCGAAGTTTATCTGGATCGTGTTTGACCACGATCCGTTGTAAAGGGGATAAAGTTTTATCCCCCTCCAAGCACTTGGAACCATTCCAAGCGCCTTGACCAAGAATATAATAAAGTCTTGGTCCAAGAAGCTAAAAACAACAAGCATCTTGAGAAACAACACTTGTATGCTTCTAGTTTTCGTTTAGTTTTATCTTTTTATGTAATCATTGCTGTAAAGAGACTTCTTCGCCTGAAGGAGATATTAGTACGCTCTACTTCCTTGGATTAACAACCTCCCCGGTTGTAACTAAGTAAAAACTTTTGTGCCTCTGTGTTTTTTATTTCTTTATCATTTCTTATGCAAGTGTTCTTTAATTAAGTTAGTTGTCCAAGAAAGGTATTTTTATTTTTATTTGTGCAGGGGTTATTCACCCTCCTCTTGCCAGTCGCTAAGGGTCCTAACACTAAATACATAAATCAATCTGAAACAATATATTACATCAATGAAAAAATTAATAAATATTTAAAATAATTACATAAGCACTACTCGTTTAGTTATTTTAGAGGTAACAATATTTATCAAATCTACATAATTCAATTGTGGGACTATTTCTTTCTCAATTGACAACATTACTAATTCATCTAGTCTATCATGTGACATTGTTGATCGAAGATAATTCTTGATTAACTTCAACTTCAAGAAACTTTTTTCTGTCGATGTAACTATTGGTGGTATAGTTAACAAAACCTTATTGGCAATGTAAGTATTTGGGAATAAATAATTTAGTTTGTTAAATATTGTAGCATATCAATTGCTCTTTTTTTTTATTTGTTAAATAGCATCTCATGACCATCAACTCCAAACACAACGCATCAGCATTAATATCTTAACATCCATCGTGACTTAAAAATTGTTAAAGCTCCATACAAACTTCATCAAGCTAGTTAAAGACTCACTTTTTAACTTCTCTAAATTCAATAAAAATTAAAAAAAAACCCTCAATATTGTTTAAATTGTTCAAACTGAACTTAAAGAAAAGATCGAGTTTATCAATTATAAATAAAAAATATTTAACTCTAAAATATCCTTCATCTAATTGTGTCACATTATCATTGTCTTTTACTAAATTGTTTCTTTATTTGAACGACGTGTTTTTTTAAAAAAAAAATTTGGTTTAATCTTCATTTCACTTGCCATTTGTATAGTTTTGTTCATGGCACTAGCAAATCCTTCTTCTCTAAAATAGTTTCCTTTAGGCCCCACGTATCTCATGGGTCAATAGTCATGTTGAGTTGTCAGTCAAATTTAAGATGAATAAGACATAACCTAAAGATAACTGGATTATAGCTAAAATGAGACTCAGGTCCAATCAAACCAACCTAAGCGACGACATTTACCCTGTCTTAGCCCTAGATCCCAACACAATTTGTTAGTCTCAACTCTTGATCCCAACATCTACCATGGGCTCGAAAAGAAAGGAGGGAAGACAGAAATGTGCAAAAAGTAGTAGTAGAAAAAGTGATGAACTTACTATATGGCCGGACATAAGGAAGGAGATGAAGACAAAGACGTTGAGGAAAAAAGAAAAGCAGATTAATACAACATCACTTTTGGGTAACCTAATATACCTTGACGGTGACACAATGGAGGTGTCACATCAATTTACCTAACCATTGAAGGACGAGATTTCTTCCCCACCATTGGATCGTTCGATTGAATGATCGCAATCGCGACCCAATCTTCATCATTAAAGTGAAATAGTGCTAGATTACAAGGCAACACATCAATATCAATCTCCAAGATAGTTCAAATGCGGTCGTCAGATGTAAAGATTAAATAGGGGCCAACGCTCCCCCACTATCGAATCAAGTATTGCGTAAACAGTAGCATCTAGGGGTGTAAATGAACCAAGCCGCTCATGAGTTATTCGAAGTTCGATTCGATAAAAGCTCGTTTGAGCTCGTCTAATGAGGTTCTTTAAGATAAATAAACCAAGCTCAAGCTTCACAATATTTAGCTCGTTAGCTCGTGAACATGTTCATTAAGCTCATGAATCAACTTTTCAATAAAAAATAATAATTTTGATATTAAATTTATAAATTTTACACTCTACTTATGAAACATATAGAAAATTATACTAAATTTCTTTATTAGAATAAAATTATAAATTTTAATAAGAATATTATAATTTTTTTAAAATATATAATTTAATTTTAATGAATATTTAAATTTATAATTTATATTTTTTAAGCTCGTTTAGATTCGATAAAAGCTCGATGATCCGGTGGTAAGGACGTACGGGGGACCCTCGTTGGCGGAAGGTCAACGGTACGTGGAGGTCAAAGGTCAAGAGATTCAACCCTGAGACCCGACCGACCGGGCGAAGCAGGCCGACCGGCCGGGAATCTCCCGAGCTGAATGAAAGACAACCCGACTAGGGGTTGGGTTTCCGATGCTCAAGGTAAAAAGGTTTCAGTGCCAAGTGGGCTGTCCGTTCGGCCGGGGCACGAGGCAACAAAGATAGGCAGGAGCAATCTCATCCGAGCATACAACCGGGGCAGAAGTGATATGCCTGCCGAGTGGCCTAACCGCTCGGCCCTGGAACAGACAGGAGGCGCAAGAGGACAAAGGAGACAGGGGATAACATCATCCTCGAGACGTCTGCCGCCGACAAGCAGCAAAGTTGGCGGTCGAGCCGTACACAGGATCATACGGCGGAAGCTTCCACCGTCACATCCGGGATATGCTCGGACGATTGCAGAATGGCGTCAGGGGTACTTTTCTGACATGGGCTCGTTAAGGTATATTTGGGGAAGCGTGCACGCATCAAGAAGCGTGCCCGCGCCTCCCCGGGGTCCTATATAAGGACCCCCAGACGTCGACGAAGGTATGTGCAAATCTTCACTGTAGCCACAGTTACGCTGCCTCTCTCATTTCTCATTGCCTGACTTGAGCGTCGGAGGGCCGTCGCCGGGAAACCCCTCCCGGGTCGGCTTCTTTGCAGGTTCGCCGGAGATCTACACCACCAGTCAGAGACAGCGGAGTGTGCCACGTCCCCAGCGTCCGTCGACTCAGCGCTCGGACAGGATCACTCGAATAAGCTCGTGAGCCATAAATATATTCGTTAAATAAAGCTCGAGCTAGACTTGATTATAAATGAGATAAACTCAGACATTCAAGAGTTCGACTCAACTCGGCTCGATTACACCCCTACTAGTATCATCGTATGCCATTGCATTTAATATAGTAAGGTGCTCCCATGGCGTGAGGCGGATATCACATGCCACTCATTAACGCATCAATATAGGGCGTTAATCATCAACATGATACATGATCTCGCGTATCACATCCATTGAATGTGAGGTTTTCTCTCTTCAACCTCCTAAGACCTAGGGTTACCATCCCCTAGAGTTTCTCATAACCTAGGGTTACCACCCCCTAGGACCTAGGGTTACCACCTCCTAGGACCTAGGGTTACCACACCCTAGGGGTTTTCCACAGCCTAGGGTTACCACCCCTAGGACTTAGGGTTACCACCCCCTAGGGTTTTCCATCTGCCTAACCATAGTTAGGACTTTCCATCACCTAAGATCACCGCCTCCTAGGACCTAGGGTTACCACCCCCTAGGGTTTTCCACTTGCTTAGAATCCACTAAGACTTTTGTTGGTTGGTCCTACGAAGATCGTACCGGTTCCACTATACAAAAATTTTGTACAAGTGTCGAACCTTTCCTAAACAACCTATCGTGTTCTTTAGAAATTAAATTAGGAATTACAAACGAAACTTAACATTATTGATTCCAAATTTAACTTATCTGTTCTTAATAGTTTAGATTTGGATCGCAAGCAGAACTTAACACTATTGATCCAAATCAACCTATGTTACAAATTCAATTAAATATCTATTTCGAAAATCGATTCCCAGGACAAACATGGTGAGGCACATGACCTTCTTGGGTATGGGAACATCCACCACTGCCTCGACAAAACCTCTTAACATAATTAAATATTTAATTTTCTAAAATAACATTATGTTTAACCAAAAAGAACAATCGAATCACAAATTCGAAAAACAAACAAAAACACAACTTCGAAACAAATCTGAAACTCTAGAATCATATGCCTCTTATGTTTGGAATTCATACAAAGAATAACTAGCATGAAGCGGAAAATAATTACTAGTTATACCTCTTCTTTGTATGCTAATAACCTCGAAATCTTCTGCCGTATTCCTTGCCTCCTCTTGGACGTCGTGTGGGCGACGATCCTCCAAGATGAACAACACCCAAAGTATTCTTCCTCCTCTAAAATCCGGCCACCACCACCACAAAGAAATAAGAGAGCAAGGGGAAAAAAGAAGAAGAGAGGGCCGGCCATAAGAGGGAGCAGAAGCAAAAGAATAAGAATTGATATCTCATGAGACCTCTCCTCCCCTTCTTTTATAATACTTGCCCAAGGCAAAGAAGAAAAAGATTTTTACAAAAATTAAAATCTTCCTCTTGTTTTTCCTTTTCCCCTTTTATTTTTCTTTTTTTTTTTCTCTTGATTGATTCAATCATTGATTGAATGCTTTTAATGGCTGGCCCCTTGCTTGGACACCAAGCAAGGGTGACCTGCCACATCACTATGAAGAGAAATGTTTTTTATAAAATTTTATAAAAGAAGAAACCCTCTTATAAAATTTTACAAGCTCTCTTTTCTTTTGTGGATGTTAAAAAAGGAAAGTTTTAAAAAATAAAACCAAGTTTTAAAATTTAAAACTTCTCTTCTAAAATTTCCATTTTTAACATAGTTACAAAAATAGAAAGTTTCAAATTTAAAACTTCTCTTCCTTTTTTCTAAAAACCATGAGGATGGTTAAAAAAGAAAGTTTTAAAACTTTTAAACTTTCTTTTAAACCATGTGGCCTAATTCAAATAAGGAAAGTTTTATATTTTAAAATCTCTCTTTTAAAACTTGTAGATATCTACAATGAGAAGATTTTAAAAATTCAAAACACCCCTCCTAGTTTGAATTATATTGGCTGACCCCTTTGAGAAGTAAGTGGCCGACCCCTATGGCTTGGTCACCAAGCCATGGGCCGACCCCCTCTTGGACACCAAAATGAGCTTTTCATGAGTGGATTTAAGGCTTCATTGAGGTTACGACAGAGACCTCGAGGAGAAATTGGATTTGGCCTCCCGATGGGCTCAAGTATCCCGTGTCCGCCCCGAACACACAACTCAAGTTCATCAACAATAACTCATTCCACTAGAGAGTTATTATTGCACTACCGCACTAATCCCAAATTATATTATGGGCTCCTTCTTATCATGAGTGTGTTAATCTCCCCGTGTTTAAGATATCAAATGTCTATTAAATTAATTGAGTTACTGACAACTCACTATAATTAATGTCTTAGTCAAAGAGTAGTACCACTCAACCTCATTGTCATGTCGGACTAAGTCCATCTGCAGGGTTTAACATGATAATCCTTATGAGCTCCTCTTGGGGACATTCTCAACCTAGATTACTAGGATATAGTTTCTTTCTATAATCAACAACACACACTATAAATAATATCATTTCCCAACTTATCGGGCCTATTGATTTATCGAGCTAAATCTCACCCTTTGATAAGTTAAAGAAATAAATACTAAATATATGTGCTTGTTATTGTATTAGGATTAAGAGCACACACTTCCATAATAACTAAGGTCTTGTTCTTTTATTAAGTCAGTATAAAAAGAACTTACCTTAAATGGTCCTACTCAATACACTCAGAGTGTACTAGTGTAATTTATTAGTCAAGATAAACTTATACATAATTACACTACGACTATTCCAACGGTTTGTTCCTTCCCATCTTAGTCGTGAGCAACTGTTTATAATTTATAAAGGACTGATAACATGATCTTCTGTGTGTGACACCGCACACCATGTTATCTACAATATAAATTAATTGAACAACTACACTTAACAAATAAATGTAGATATTTGACTAATGTGATTCTTTTATTTCAAAAATAAATGTTTATAAAAGCTAGACTTTTAGTATACACTTTAATAACTTTTACCTAAGAACACTTAGGACTTTTCTTGCAAGCTCAATCAACCTTGTTAGATAACAAGATAACTTAACTTTAGACCCTTTGACATAATCAAAATCCAAGTTCGATAGTCGGATGCTTCCCGCACCAACATGTATTGTATACCACACATTCCTGGATATTTATTGAGAAAATATCATTATATATCATATATCCAATTTGTCAATACTAAACATGACTACGATATCATATTTCAATTAATTGGTCATTATCATCATATACCTAATTTCTTAATATTTGTACTCATCCTTGCATGTCATATACCCAATTTATCAACATTTGTATTCAAGTTTTTATGAAAATTGGACATGGTCATTCATAATCCCACAACTTGAACCAAAGTATACAAAATAGCACATATCAAATATCAAAACACAAACACATATTATTCACGTTCCTTACATCATATACAAATACAACAGTAATTATTACATGATATAAAGTCAACATAAACCACAAACATAACTCATGCATGTCTAAAAATAAAAAACATAATATATTATAGTATACTACATAAATAGACAAACCAAGTCTTGCATAAGATTTTCAAAAATAGAACTATCATATAATGCGTAAATTACCAATGCTACTACTCGGTGTAGGCCTTATAGTATGTAAGACCATGCTTGATTTCCCTTCTAGTAATCTCTTTTTCCTGAGGAAGTGTAAAAAAAAGTATTAGTCAGGCTGCCCATAAATAAACTAAGTGTCATATATTTACTAACAAATGAAAAATCAAACACTTAAACAACATTTTAATAAAACAATATCTAGTTTATAGTTTCTTTGCAGCTGCATCTGTTGTGGTCTTTTTAATGACAAAGATTGCACTTTGACACACGTGTTTCAACTTGAGACGACATCCTCTTAGTCCTCCTACAACCTGGCTGATTGCCCACATTAGGAGCGTTGATTGCATTTCCTTCATTAAGAGTTGTCTCGTTAAAGTCAAAAGTTAGGATTGGATTAATAATTTCTTTGTATGTTTGATGATACATTCCGGTCTTGAATACTTGTCACAAAAATCATACAACGACAATGACTTCGACTCAATAGCGGCGCAAGCGTGCTTGCATGGAAACTTATTGATCTACTAAGCTCTGCATGAATAATTCTTATCCATTAAATCAATAGCAAAGGATTTTTCATCATTAACTACCTCAAACCTCCAATTATATGATAGCAAAAGTCTCCTCCTTTCTCGAGCTTAATTCCTTAACCATTGCCAATGTTGATTCACATTGTTAGTGTACTATGTTCATGATCTGCATGCGTATGTAATTCACCATAGCCACAATAGGGAGATAACGAGCTGCTTTAATCCAATTATTTCAACACTCGGTTATGTTATTATTCATAATACCTCATCTATCACCAAGAAATAAAGAATTTGCCCAACTTTGAGGATGAAATTGTACAATATACCCTCTGCAAGTGGCATGGAGTCGATGATATTGTTTATATATTGTTTATGCTCTTGCAAAGATAGAGCATACACAACTTTTTTGAATGCCGAATACCGGTGCTTTTTGTTATGTTATGGATAACTTCGCAACAACTAGAATGAGGCAAACAAATCATTTTAGATTTAAAACATGTGTCTAGACAAAAATAAGTAATTAATTATTTACCCGCTTTATAAAATTATTCACTAAATGACTTAAACAATAGGAATGATGACTATCCATAGATAATTGCTCAACTACCTTCATAATCCTAGAATGTTTATTGGAGAAAAAAAGTGAACTCGTTGAACTAAACACTTTGACACGAAATTAGGACATTTCTCAAATGATAACAAAATCATTCCTAATTAGCGTCATTTTTTGCATCTACTACAGAATAACCAATTGTGAAAAGATCATCATTGGCATCCTTCGATACAACAACTATGATACAACTTTTATACTTATTCTTTATACGAGTCTCATCCAATGATCCGGGGATGACCCAAGAAGGACTCAGGAGGGCCCACCTCCGAGGAAGCTCGGGGCTTCAGTAGGCGTCAAGGTCAGGGGGGGTCAACTAATTGACCAGCCGACCGAAAAATTCTCCATCGCCAATCAGCCGATAGGGTTCGGTGAGAGACGGTCGAGCTTGCAGTGCACAAAGGCAAATGATACTCTAGCCGATCAGCCTCAGCACACCAACCGAACCAATCGAGGAGAGCTCGGTCAGACTAGTAGCCGACAAACAAGAACAATAGGGGTGCGTGCTTACATCCTTTTGGGAGTTAGTGTCGCCGACGAGCTGCGCAGATGGACAGAAAATCAAATGGCAAGACAGAGAATCGTACGGGAGAAGCTTCCGCCCTCTATGCAGAGATATGCTCGCCCGTTATGGTAAGGTGTTAGGGACACCTTCTCGATGCTAGCTTTTGGGGAAAGCTTAGGGAAGCGTGCCCACTCGGGAAGTGTGCAATCCACCCGTCGAGGCTCTATATAAGGAGGGAGATCACCTTCTGCGGAGGTACGCAGGATACATCTCTTGAAGCCACTATTCATCACTTCCTTTTTGCTCCTATCTTTGCTTGCCGGTGTGTGACTTGAGCGTCAGAGGGCCGTCGCCGGGAACCCGCTCCTAGCTTGGCACTAACGACTTGTGGTTGCATGATACAGGATCATCGGTGAAGAGGAAGAGCCACCTCAGTGTTACTTCCCGGTTGCCATCTTCTTGACCTCGGGGCAGGATCAAATTGACGCCGTCTGTGGGAACTTCAACCTGAACTCGGGAGTAGAAGATGGAAGAAGTCAGATGACCTACGATCGTAACGTTGACGACAGAAGAATTGGAAAAGCTGATGCAAGCCGGAGTGGCAAGGTTTATGGAGCAGCAGCAACGAGTTTTGGCCGAACGCCCGACACAAGAGCCAGCCGTCTTAGGATCTGGCCGACCTGGAGATCAGGGTCGCGAGACTGAACCCGTGGCTGACCAGGAGATCCGCAAAAAGTCAGACACGTTCGGACCAGCTCCCAACGCGTCGATCCCCTTTCATCGAGCGTTGTTCCGGACATCCTCGGAGGAAGGGGGCTGAGCCCGTCGAGACCGAGGCTCCTCGTCAGATGAGGCGCCCGAAAGGGATGCTAGGAAGGGGAAAGTGCCACGAGACGATGATTCACCCGAGCGGGTTAACAATCAATTCTCACGAGGAATTATGGAGGATCCCTTACCTTGCCATTACACCCCATTGGCGATAGGGGAGTACAATGGGAGTGCTGACCCGGATGATCACTTGGCCAAGTTCGATAACGCGACCACACTATACCAGTACACCGATGGGGTGAAGTGTAGGGTCTTCTTGACAATCCTATCGGGGCCTGCTCAGCGATGGTTCACTAGGCTGCCGATCGGGTCCATCCGTAGCTTCAAGGATTTCCGGGTTGCCTTCTTGTACCATTTTGCGAGCAGCCGCCGACATCAGAAGATGAGCGTCAACTTGTTCTCATTGAAGCAAGGTCCTCAAGAAACGCTCAGGACCTATATCCATCGCTTTAACCAGGTGGCGATGGATATATCAGCAGTCTCCCTGGATGTACTGGTGAACGCTTTCACCCAGGGACTCGTAGAAGGTGAATTCTTTCGGTCACTCATCCGCAGACCACCACGAGATTTCACCCATCTGCAGAAGAAGGCCACGGAATATATCAACATAGAAGAAGCACAGGCGGCCCGCAGAAAAGAAGCACCCGTTGAGCCCCACTCGCTGTCCGAACGAAGGATGCCCAGCAACCACCAGCCCCCGCGTGGACCTCGGGCCGCGGGAGTACAACAATATCCCGAGCTAAGGATGCATGCAGTGTATGTGGAGGCCAATTTACAGAAGAAGAGAAAAAAATGGACCCCAATGTTCTGCAAATTCCACTAGTCAGGAACGCACAACACCTGGGAGTGTCGTGACGATCCCAATATGCACCGACCAAAGTTGAGGGAATACTGACACCGGTCGCCCACCCCAGAGCAACACCCCGAACGTAGAACCGAGCAAAGGACCGATAGTCGGAAGGCGTGCGACCAACAAGGGCATCATCGGCGAGACCGTAGCCCTACTTGTGTTTCCACCGATCGGAATAGGCATCCTACACAAGAGGAAGAAAATAGGAGAAATGCCTCCCGTGGAGAAATCGGAATGATTTCAGGTGGTCCAACCGGAGGAGACTCCAACCGAGCTCGAAAGAGACACACTCGACAATTATCAATTTACGTGGTGGGCAGCAGCAAGGAGAAGGCGGAAGGGCCAGAAATCAATTTCGGCCCAAAGGACTTGGAGGGAGTGGAGGTCCCTCATGATGACGCGTTGATCATCAAGGCGGTAATCGGCAACTACACCATCCGCCGAACTTTCGTCGACACGGGGAGTTCGGTAAATATTATTTTTAAGCAAGCATTTGATTTATTACAAATTGATCGGGTCAAGCTCCTACCTATGACAACTCCGCTATACGGTTTAACCGGCAACAAAGTCTTGCCGATCGGGCAAGCGAGGGTAGCCATCTCGCTCGGAGAAGAGCCACTGGTTAGGGCGCGAACAACGAATTTCATTGTGGTGGATGCGCCCTCAGCGTACAACGTGATATTGGGCTGACCGGCCCTCAACAAGTTTCGGGCAGTAGTGTCAACCTACTGCCAAAAAATTAAATTCCCTGTCGGGAAGCTGGTGGGCGAGGTCCGAGGGGACCAGGTGGCGACTCGGCGTTGCTACGTTGAAATGGTCAAGGAGGAAGCTAAAGTCGTTAGGAAATGCCCACGGATGGAAGTGAACGCCATCAGGGAAAAGCCTCCCACATTGGTGTACGACGACAAGGAGGAGATACAGATACACCCGAGCCGATCCGAAGCTACTACTTTCATAGCCTCCGATCTCTCAAACCAGCAAAAGGAGGAGCTGATCGCCTGCCTACGAAGGAACCACGACGTATTCGCCGGTCGACGCACGAGTTGACTGGAGTCGACCCGAGCATGGCACGGCATGAACTACACGTTTGGCCAGACGCTCGACCAGTCAAGCAAAGGAAGTGCGACTTCAGTGCCGAGCAGGATTTGTTCATCTGGGTCGAGGTTGACAAGATGCTAGAGGCCGGGCACATCAGGGAGATTCGATTTCCGACCTGGCTCCCCGATGTAGTGTTGGTCTCCAAGCTAGGCAATAAATGGTGAGTATGCATCGACTTTAGAGACTTAAACATGGCATGTCCCAAGGATTCCTACCTCTTACCACAGATCGACCAGATGGTGGACTCGACGACCGGATGCGAGTTGATCTACATGCTTGATGCCTATCAAAGCTACCACCAGGCACCGCTCGCGTGTGAAGATCGGAGAAGGTCAGCTTCGTCACTGCTGACGGGACGTTCTGTTACAAGGTCATGCCATTCGGGCTCAAGAATGCTGGCGCCACCTACCAGAGGATGATGAACAAAGTGTTCTGAAAGCAGATCGGGTGAAATTTGGAGGTATATATCGATGACATCCTCATTAAATCTCTCCGATCGGTCGACCTCTGTGTAGACGTAGAAGAAACCTGCCAGACGCTGAGGGCCTACGGGATCAAGCTCAACCCGACCAAGTGTCTATTCGGCCCTAAAAGCGGGCTTTTTTGGGCTACATCATCACCGAGCGAGGAATTGAGGCGAACCCCGGCAAAGTAAAGGCGATCCAGGACATGCCACCACCCCGCAATCTGAAAGAAGTACAGAGGCTGACTGGAAGAATCACGACCCTATCAAGGTTCATCTCCAGGTCATCCGACTGGAGTTTGCCATTCTTTAAGATATTACGACGAGCAACCAAGTTCCAATGGGATAATGAGTGTGATAAGGCCTTCGAGGAGCTCAAACAATATCTCAGCTCCCTGCCCATCCTGGCCAAACCAACTATCGGGGAGCCACTTTGGATTTATCTATCATCCACTGAGTATTTAATCGGATCAGCGTTAGTCAAGCAAGAGGGGGGAGAATAGCAACCGATGTATTTTTCGAGTCACATAATGAAAGATGCTGAGTCTCGCTACATTGGTCTCGAAAAGCTCGCTTATGCGTTGATCCTCTCCGCTCGAAGGCTCGACCTTATTTCTTGGCCCATACCATAATTGTGATGACCAACAACGCCTTGGGTTGAGTTCTGCTCAACCCCGAAGCCTCCGGCTGGCTAATCAAATGGACCACTGAGCTCAGTGAATTTGACATCCTGTATCAACTTTGGTCTGCCATAAAAGCACATGCCCTGGCAGACTTCGTCGCGAAAGTACAAAATCTGGAACCTGAGTCATCATGGAAGGTGTACGTGGATGGTTCGTCTGCTCACCAAGGAAGTGGGATTGATATCTTACTCATCTCTCCTAGAGAGGACCGGGTGAATTATCCATTCGGCTGGATCATCGAGCCACCAACAACGAAGCCAAATACGAAGCGCTCATAGCCGATCTGCAAGTTGCTCGACACGTCGGGGCCACCAAAGTACTCATGTATTCGGATTCGCAGTTGGCTGCGCAGCAGTTGAGCGGAACGTTCGAGATCAATCGCGCTCGACTCAGGCTATATGCGGAGGCCTTTGAGAGGCTCAAGGCCAACTTCCAAGAGGTCACCATATGCAAGATTCCCCGATCAGAGAACCAAATAGCAGATGAACTGACTAAGTTAGCTAGTGCACTAACGCCGATCTGTTGGTTGCTACTCGGAAAACCTAATGGTTTCACTGTACAAAAATTTTGTACAAAGGTCTGAACCTTTTCCTAGCTACCATGTGTTCTTTTAAATTAAACTTGGATCGCCTGCGGAATTTAACACGTTTGATCCAAAGTTTAATCTATTTGTTCTTTTAGGTTTAGACTTGGATCTCCTGCGGAACTTAACACGTTAGATCCAAATCACCTAGGTTATTAATTCCATTAAATATTGATTTCCAAAATTGGCTTCCAGGACTGCATGGCGAGGTACATGGTCTTCTTGGATATGGGAACAACCACCACCGCCTAGGCAAAGCCTTTTAAGGAAAGCTAATATTTAATTTCCTTAAATAACTTTAGGTCAACCGAAAAGAACAATCAAATTACAAGGAAAAGAAAAACAAAGAACACAACATCGAAAATAAATTCGAAATACTAGAATCGCATGCCTCTTGTATTTGGTATTTTTTACATGAAGATAAAACTAGTATGATGCGGAAATAAAATACTAGTATACCTTTTCTTTTGCAAGCAAAAACCTCTAGGTCTTCTACCGTATTCCTCTTCTAACCTCGGACGTTGTGTGGGCAACGGTCTTCCGAGATGAGAAACCACCAAAGCACCATCTTCTCCTCCTTGCAAGGTTCATCCAAATCAAGTGCACCTCCAAGGAAGAAGAGAAACAACCAACCAAGCACCAAGGGATGAAAACTTTCTCTCCTTCTTCTCCAAGCTAGAAACCGGCCACCACTTAATCTCCAAGAGCAAAGGGAATTTCGGCCACAAAGATGGAGAGAAGAGAAAGGATGAGGCCGGCCACACCAAGGAAGAAAAGAGGGAGAAGAATAATAAAAGTTGTGTGTCATGAAGGCACCCCAACCCCCTCTTTTATAATCCTTAGCTTTGGTAAATAAGGAAATTTAATTACAATAAAATTCCCTTAACTTTCCTTGACATGAATTAATTAAGAAAAATTAAACAAAAATTTCCTAAACCTTCATGTCATGGTCGACCACATCAATAAGAGCAAACAAGACAATTTCAATCAACAATTAAAATTCCTTATTTGTCTTCAGAAATTTAAAAAAATAAAATTTCCCTTTTCAAATCCCTTTATAGTTGATAAAAAGAAATTTCTATAATTTTAATTTTTCAATATGTGAATAATTTACAAAGAAGAAAAATAAAATATCTTTCTAATCTACAAATAAGGAAAGAGATCTAATCTCTTTCTTTAATCTTTTGTAGATCCTTTTAAAAGAGATATTTTAATTTTTAATCTCTCCAATAAATTATATCTTTGACATAAGAAAAATTTAAAATTAAAATCCTTTTTAATTTAATGGGGGCCGACCACCTAAGCTTGGGTTCAAGCTAGGGCCGACCACCCATGAACCAAGGCTTGGCCGACCCTAGCTTGATCCACAAGCTAGCTTGGCCGGCCCCTATATCATGGGTATGAAGGTGGGTATAGGTGGGTATAGTACTCTATAAATAAGATGCTACGATAGGGGCCGAGAGGAGGAATTGATTTTGGTCTCCCGATAAAATTAAGCATCCCGTGTTCGCCCCGAACACACAACTTAATTTTATCAATAATAATTCATTCCACTAGAGAACTATTATTGAACTACCGCACCAATCCCAAATTACATTTTTGGGCTCCTTCTTATTATGAGTGTGTTAGTCTCCCTGTGTTTAAGATGTCGAATGCCCACTAATTAAGTGAGTTACTGACAACTCATTTAATTAATATCTTAGTCCAAGAATAGTACCACTCAACCTTATCGTCATGTCGGACTAAGTCCACCCAACCTTATCGTCATGTCGGACTAAGTCCACCTGCAGGGTTTAACATGACAATCCTTATGAGCTCTTCTTGGGGACATTATCAACCTAGATCACTAGGACACAGTTTCCTTCTATAATCAACAACACACACTATAAGTGATATCATTTCCCAACTTATCGGGCTTATTAATTTATCGAACTAAATCTCACCCATTGATAAATTAAAGAAATAAATATCAAATATATGTGCTTGTTATTATATTAGGATTAAGAGCACACACTTCCATAATACACTACAAGAAAAACCCTCATAGACATCGGTGGAACAACAACAGTTTTAAGCAAAAACCGATGTCTTTGAGTATTTTACACCGATTTTTTCAAAAATTGGTGTCTATGAGCACAGATTTTCGCTCATAGACATCGATTTTTTAGCCGATGTCTATGAGCACCTTTTTTTTGTTACACTGGTTTTAACAGCGGTTTTTAAAACCCGGTGTTAATGAACCAAAAAAAAATAATTTAATTTTTCTAGCCAAAATTTATAACACTTCGTTCCCTCAAAACCTAAACTAATATCGCGCCGCTTCTCTCAGCCTAAACCTTAACCTAAACCTCCCGACCATCTCTCTCAGCCTCATCTCCCTCTTCCCCTTCCTGGATCTCTTCCCCTTCTTGGATCGATGCCCCCCTCAATCGGATCAAAACCACCTGCTTCTTCTCCACGCTCGCCGGCACGATCTGGCCGGGCCAGTCCGGCGGCTCCGGCCTCACCGGCACCCACGGGGGCTCCGTTGAAGGCTCTTGCTTTCTCAACGACGGCGGCGAGCTCGTGTTGAGGCAAAAGGAAGCAGAGAACAGGGATGCGTCTCCTCCATTTCCTTGTTGCCGCTGAAGCTCGAGAATCGATTCCTCCAACCTCTGAGCAAACTCCTCCACATTATCCTCCTCCGCCCGACCATCATCGACGATTCCTCAGCATGAACCGGCGCCGATCTACCCATTGTCCCCTCTCGAGTACTTAGAGGGGTTCCCCAGGCCGGACCCAAGACACTCGGAGACGATCACGGCGATCCCGCGGGACAAATCCGGTAAGAACATCTCCAGCAAGGAGAGGAAGGCCGGGAGGGTTCCCAGCATCGTGTTCGAGCAAGAGGATGGGCAACATGGAGGAAACAAGCGGCTCATTTTCGTCCAGACGAAGCAGATACGGAAGCTTGTGGATCACTTAGGCAGGTCTTTCTTCCTCTCCAGGCTCTTTGAGCAACTTGGTTTGGGTACTCGCATACGAAATGTGTCATCTCCTCATCCTGTACCTTGCTTAGAGTCAGCTTCTTTTAATAAAGAACGATCATCCTCTGCTACAAAGGGGAAACAAGATGGACAATCTTATAAACTCATAGGGAGTTCTGTGAAGACCATTACTTGTGGTGGTCGACACAGTGCTGTAGTTACAGGTTTGTAGTTACCTCCTATTCCTTTTTTGTCACAATTTTTTGTTATCAATGCCATTTTTGTTGAATTTTCAATTGTTATCTTTAAGTTTAGTTAAACTAATATATCTATCTAAAAGAAATTAATTGATTTTTAAAAATAGTTTTAAACAATATAGAAACATGCTTTTCTATTATTATACAATTTAATGTTCTATTGATAACTAGTTTTCTGGGTATGTATTGTAATGTATGGATCTTTAAGGAATCTCACTTTACCAAATAATGCTCCAGTACTTACCTCTAGTATGCTCTACTTCATCATAGTTTTAACTATTTACGTTTCATAACAAACTTGTATTATGCACTTGCAGACACAGGAGTGCTACTTACTTTTGGCTGGGGGCTTTATGGCCAGGTCAGAAGCAATTAATTTTAAAATAATTCAATCCAATTTTGATTAAATTTTTTCTACTTGCTCACAAATATTTCTAGGAACTTTGTAAAAGACCCACTATATGTGATAGAGAATATTGTGAAGCTGCAGGTTTGATTGTTTAATGTGCTTATTTGTAATTGAACTCTTTATTATAGCATCTTTGCAGTAAGTTGTTGTTCATATAGAAATTTCTAAATCTATTACATTCTTTTTGCTTTGTCACTTGCATATTTTCAGTTCCTGTTGTCCTGAATTATTGGATGATTGCATTGTAATCCAAGTTAAATGGAAGTGTTGTGGGAGTGTGAGGAAATAAGTACCATCTTCTAACTTTGTGTATTGTATGAGGATAGTATAATTATATTCTTGAATGGCTATCCCAGTAATCTATCTGTTATTTCACATTAGCAAAGAGAAAATGAAGAAGTAAGCATGTGTTATCTTTGCACTTAGGTTTTGTTGAAGGTATAAGGAGTGATTGGATATATCATAATACCGAAAATGAATATTGTAGATGATAAAGAAACCAGATATTGCTCTAAATTTGTTTCCACCATCCATTTCATTCGTCAGAGTATGTACATTATATAATGGGATTTTGAGGGCTAAAGTTAGAGAGGCCCTTAACAGATAGGCCAATTTTATCGGTTATGATACTTTCCTGTGGTCATTAGTAAGTATCAAAATTGGCTTTAGGTTTGGAATGCCTATCAGAAAAATTTGAAGGGATGTATGACCGCAATCCGCATCAACACTTTTTAAATTCTTTTCTTGTTCTGATGCCTATCTACTCGATCCTCAAACTCCAATCAATCTTAGCACTGGAGTTAATTATATGGTTCATTTTTATGATATAACACCAACTGTTATATACTTACAGTTCACTGTGTTTGGTGCATGTGAATGCAATCATCTTGAAATACGCAATCAGATATTAGGAAGATAGCATAGGTTTTGTCTTATCTGTCAGGAACTGGAGCATTCATAGCATCTGGTTGTTCAACATATACCTCTTATTTGATTCCTTTATTTAAAAGGGAAGATTTAGCATCCAATTGAAACACTGGCAATTCAAGTTGAGCAGCTAGAGCAAAAATAATGTGAAGTGTCTGGCATTTATAAGAAACATAGTGGACTACAGAAGAATATAGAAGGGAAACTTTCATAGCATAACACATTTTCTTGCTCAAGATTATATGCCATGAGAAAAATATAGCACCGCATATATCTCCAATTCCTGAAACTTTGTCATTTCCTTTTTATCTAACCTTCATGGACGTTTTGATGAAAGATCGTTGTTTGATTTTTGAAAAAAATAAAATGATGATATCTCTCCAGCTTTTCTGAAAGTATTGCAAGCTTTTGCTCGTTTTTGTGTGATACTTGAGTAAAATCACAACGGTACCTAGGACAGGGGCCTTCACATTAGTTTACTTGTATTGTTGATTCATGGATTCAAACACACACACACACAAAAGGATGAAAAAAGACAGAACGTTTCTAGATTCTATCTTTTGCTAGATACTTTCTTGTTTATTACTTACTGTAACTCTGTAAATATGGAGTGCGAATATCTAATTTTAAAAGCTTCTGTGCAGTAGCCATGTCCAAGCGGCTGCCTTCCTCTGCCTCCCCCAACCTCCATCGACCGAGTCCGCATATATGAAAAGCTGATTAACTTATTTTAACCTTCCCGATCAACTTGTTTCAATTAGACATAATAGGGTTTAGTCTATAATGTTTCTAAACTATTGAAAAGTTATAACTGTTTTCAAAATTTTTATGCCTTGTGACTTTCTAGGATACTCTCTAGCTACCATTCCTTTGATGTTGAATTCTAAATGCTATATTCTCAACACACTTCATTTTGGCGAAGTTGAATTTGTAGACAAGCCTAGTACCTGGACTGATTTTGTTTCTTTTGCTTAATACAATGTTAAATCCGATTGGATGATTATCTGCCCCATGAGCTTAAGCTGTCAGTAAATCACTTGATTTATGCTATTTTATGCAATATAATAAGTCATTCCCCCCCCCCCCCTAATTTATATCGTTTAACTTGTGTGCCTGCAAACAATTGTGAATTTTCCTCCTTTATAGAGAATTATATATCTGCTTGCAGGAAAAGAACGATGTTAAGCTTGTTAGAAAGTTCTAAAGGAAGCAGCTATGGAAAACAAAACAGTAATATTAACAACTTTGAATGCTGACTGGGCTTCTCCTGGTTCTATTATAGATTTGTTTTTTCAAAGTTTTCGGACAGGAGATGGAACACGCAGACTCCTGGACCATTTGGTAATCATTGCCTTGGACAAGAAAGCGTACATAAGGTGCATATCCTTGCATACTCACTGTTTTGCTCTTTATACTGAGGGAATGGATTTCTCAGATGAGAAGATTTACATGACTGCTGGATATTTGTCAATGATGTGGAGAAGGATAGAATTTCTGCGTGTTATTCTCGAAATGGGATACAACTTTATTTTCTCGGTAAAATTCTCCTTCCTATGATTGGCCTTTGTAATATTCTGTTTGTTAAAGTACTGATGTGTGAAAGTGACCATACCTTCTGGATCTTCTTGTTCTCTAAGTATCTATTTCTATGTAGACTATCTTCCCTTTTTTTGTTCATAGCCAAGTTTGCAGGCAATGCTCTATTGTTAAACTTTGTTCCTTGTTTCTTGTTTGTGCAACATATTTTGTTACCCCTTCTTTCATCTGCTGCAAACGCATATAAGATAGAATCATATATATCTACAAATTTATGCATGGAATGCATGCCTAGGATAATAGTTTGCTCGAGTGTATGAAAGTTTATCCAATGGGATAGGCATTAAGTTGTCCATATAAGCATCAGTATGTGACAGACTTATTGTTATCCATGCTCTTACTGCCTAATATTCTTTATATAGTTTTGCATATAATTCTGTTAGCAGGAACTGCTAACATCTTGTACTACTAATACTCTGCATGCTGTATCCTTTTTAGTCTTGGTTTACTAATATATTATTTATGTGTTTTTACAATTTACAAATCTCAAGTACTCCAGAGTTGAAATTGATGAAGTACGGTTCGAGTGGGCTGAATGCATGCTAGATTACATTTGAAGTGTGGTTCTACCTTGATGTGTTAAAAGAATGTTCTACCTTGATTTTGATATCTATTAGCTAGCTTTTGATGTAAAAAGAATGTTTGAGTATTTTATGGATATTGTTGTAAGAAGATTATTTATATAATTTGTGAATATTTGTGTATTTTATGGATATTATTGAATGAAGAATATTTGTATAATTTGTGAATATTTGTGTATTTTTTTTTATTGTCGGTTTTTCATTGTTTCGGAAATCAAATTTGTGTTGTTAAAAAATATACATATTACATCGGTTTTCCACCGCTGCAAAACCGGTGTTATTAACTAATATTACATCGGTCATTTACCACTGCCAAAACTGGTGTTATTAACATACAATATTACATCGGTTTTACACCGTTGATGAAACAGTGTCGTTAAGTGATACTACACCGGTTAATAACCGATTCGAAGACCGGTGTTGTTAAGTGATACTACACCGGTTTTAACCCGATGTCTAAAATGGCAGACTTTTAACATCGGCTTCATAGACATCGGTAGAAAATGAAATAGACACCGGTGGAAAACCGATGTCTATGAAGGTTTTTGTTGTAGTGATAACTGAGGTCTTTGTTTCTTTATAAAGTCAGTATAAAAGAAACGACATCTAATGATCCTACTCAATACTCTCTAAGTGTACTAGTGTAATTATATAGTTAAGATAAACTAATTCCTAATTACACTATGACCTTCCAATGGTTTGTTCCTTTCCATTTTGGTTGTGAGCTGCTGTTTATAATTTATAAGGTACTGATAACATAATCTTCTGTATATGACACCACATACTATGTTATCTACAATATAAATTAATTGAACCACTACAAACAAATGTAGATAATTTGACCAAATGTGATTCTTTATTCAAAATAAATGTTTACAAAAGCTTACGCTTTTAGTATACACTCTAACACGATTGTCACCAATTGTCCAATTGAGCATGTCTCCTTAGTGGCGCACGTGGACCGAGCGGGAGGAATACCATTTTCGAAGGATTGGAGGACACCCATCGTGAAGTTCCTCCAATCGGGAGCTCTGATTGGAAATCATGACGCCGATCGGAGTTTAAAGAGGCGAGCCACCTGGTTCACAATGATAGGCGAGCAACTATACAAAAAGGCATTCTCTCGCCCTTTGCTCAAATGTGTGGGCCCGGAGGACGCCGAATACATCCTCCAAGAGGTACATCAAGGCTCCTGTGGGGGACATCCGGCGGGTGGTCCTTGGCCAAGAAAGTCATCCTGGTAGGATATTTCTGGCCCACGCTCCAGGAAGATGCAAACCGAGCAGTAGCCACCTGCTTGTCCTGCCAAAGGTATCACAGTTCGACACATTGGCCGACCACGGAGATGAAGGCATCCGCTGTGGCCTGCCCGTTCGACCAATGGGGTATGGACATAGTTGACCCTTTTCCTATGGTGATTGGTCAAAGAAAGTTCTTGCTAGTAGCGGTGGATCACTTCTCCAAATGGGTAGAAGCCGAACCGATAGCAAGGATAACAGAGAGCATGGTCAAGAAGTTCATATGGCAGAACATCATATGCCGGTTTGGCATTCCACGTTGGCTCGTTTCAGACAATGGGAGACAGTTCATTGGCCAAGAACTGAAAGAGTGGTGCGAGGGCTATGGCATACAACAAGCCTTCACCTCCGTGGCCTTCCCCCAAAGCAATGGACAAGCGGAGGTCACCAACCGAGAGATTCTCAGAATACTGCACGTCCGGCTTAATCACATGGGAGGTAGTTAGGTGGATGAGCTGCCCAATGTATTATGGGCGCTGCGTACGACACCCAAAGAGGGAACTGGTGTCACTCCGTTCCATCTGGTATACGGCGGAGAAGCGGTAGTCCCAGTAGAAATCGGAGTCGAGTCTGATCGGGTGTTGCATTATGACGAAGGAAATGCAGACTGGAGGATGATGGAACTCGACATGATCGATGAGATTCGTGACAAGACAGCCACCCGGCTGACAGCGTATAGGCAAAGGATGCGACAAAACTACAATCGACGAGTAATCCCTAGATCTTTTTAGCCAGGCGATCTCGTATGGAAGAAGGTCAAGCTGGTCGGTGATGTCAAGAAGTTGGAAGCTCCATGGACAGGTCTGTTCAAGATATTGGAAAAGCTACGCTCAGGCGCCTACTATTTGGAAGACGTCGAGGGAAGAAAGCTGGATCGACCGTGGAGTGCGAACCACCTTCAACCCTATAGAGCTAGGTGAAGAGGTGCACGAATGAATTCATGTATTCCTTCATTTGTATATCCTTTTTAAATGCAGGAAGAAAACAACTCATGAGTTTCATCAAGCCCTCGTCTAACCAACGCGTCATCGGCGATCGAGTGGCGACCTTAAACACTCGCGTCATCGGCGGTCGAGCGGCGACCTTAAACCCTCGCGTCATCGGCGGTCGAGCGGCGACCTTAAACCCTCGCGTCATTGGCGGTCGAGCGACGGCCTTAAGCCCTCGCGTCATCGGCGGTCGAGCGGCGACCTTAAGCCCTCGCGTCATCAGCGGTCGAGCGGCGACCTTAAACCCTCGCGTCATCAAAATTGCTTCTAAATCGTCAGTCGGATAAGTATGGGTCTAGACGATTGCCTTGCCACATTCAAAAGCCACCGGAAAAACGAAGAAAGGCGTCAAAAATGAAGCAAACCTGAGTTGTGCCTTAAAGTTTTTGCCGACCGAGTACTTACGGGGGCAGACAAAAGTACAATTCAAAGATTACATAGCAAGGTGAGCAAAAGACAAAGTTTTTAAGGGTTCATTCCAAATAAGCCAGGGCGTCGTCAGGGATAAAGTTATTGAGCTGATCGCGGTCAATGGTAGTGCCGGGTAGATCGACAGGCAGGTGCCCTTTCTTCTTGTGTTGATCAAAGATATTGTCCACGGCGCAACCGAAGAGTCTAAGAACCTGGGCAACGAACTTGTCAACAAAGGTGTCAGACCAGATGTAGGCCACCTTCATCTCCTCGAAGCGGTTATGCTTGCTTTCTTTATGTGCCTCTAAGGCCGATCGAGCGCTCTCCAGGTCCGCCTTCACCACCGCAAGATCGACATCCTTGTTGGACAGCTGGCTCCTTAAAGAAGCTTCTTCAGACTCGCGAGATTGCCGCTCGGACGCCAGGAGGTCCTTCGCCTTCTTCAGCTCGTCTTCTGTTTGTTTCAAGTTCTGCTCGAGAGCCCGGGCCTCCACATTCTTCTTCTCTAGATCATCAACAACCCTTTGCTTGCGGGTGGTGGCGAGAGTGATTTTGCTCTCGAAGGTAGTGATCTCTTTTTTGAACCGGTCGATGTACCCTGCTTGCTCGGTGCTCTTACCCCGCTCGGCGGTTAGCAGCTCTTCACTCTTGGCCAAGTCGGCCTGTAGTTGGGCTACCTGGGTGTCATTCAGATCGTGAGTGGTCCCCGACTGGTCGGGAGCTTCCTTCAGCCGTCGCAACTCATCCTCCACAAAAGCCTTTGACACATCACTAGGCCGTCCACCCAAAACTGCAGAAACAAGAACCCGGAGTAGATCAGAGACGAGGCCAGACAAATTGGTTCAAGAGATGAAAGAAAAACTCACGCCGATGAGTTTCCTAGTGTGGCTATTCGCCAGAACACTCGGGGGGGGGGGGGGGGGGGGGGGGCGCCGCTCGGGCACGTGCAACCTCCCACACCTCGGCCAGATGGCCTCGAATGATGATCCGGTGCTTGGTCTGATTCGCCGAGCCCCCCGATTCTGAAAGCTCTTCAGTAGGAAGATGGAGAGTGGCAGTGACGCGTCTCCGGTTGGTCGGGGCTGAGTGAGAGGAAGCCGACCGGCCAAGGCAAGAAGACGAGGGCGCGGGGCAAATGCTTGACCTTAAAAGACGACCTGACCCGACTGCGGTGGCAAGCTGGTGAATGGAGGGTCAATGAGAGGGTCGGAGGGTGTCCAGTCGGAGGAGACATTCGTGGTATCTGACACTGTCGATCCGGAAGCACCAATCCAATCGTCGATCCTCACCGCTGAGGAAGTTGAGCGGGCAGCTTTCTCCGATCGGCATCTCGTGCGTGTATTCTTGAGTGGCGTCTCCGATAGCGAGCCTTCTTCTGGAGTTGACTAAGTGGCTGGAAGTTTTGCGATCGGTGCACCAATCGCCGCTCCTTCGATCGGCACCTGGCCCGACTCCCCACCGGCCTCTTGAGTAAACCCGCGCTCGGGGGGTGTCTACTCTGGAAGATCGTCCGGCTGGAATAGCCGCTCGGCCAAAACCTCGACCACTACTTTGTCAACGTCGGCATTAGTAAGCTTCGATTGCCCAACCAAGCGTGCCCTCATCATGATGTCGGCTTCAAAATAAAGAAAGAAATCAGTTAGACAAAAGGAGAAGAAGCGGGTGAACAGTTTACCTAAGTTGACTGGCTCGGATGGGCTGATCGGGCTAAGACCGAAGAGTGCCAGGACCCTTTCCTCTAGCAACTTGTGAATGTTGAATTTTGGACCGGCCAGCATGGAGGCAGCATGTAAGTAAGCCGGGGTGCTCTTATAACGAGGCAGTAAATGTTGGGGCCCTAACGAAAATTGCCAAGTGGTTTGGAAGGGTGGCCGATTGGGAAAGTGAACAAAAAAGAAATACTCTCCCCAATGCTTATTAGAAGAATGCATCCTGTCAAAAAAGACCAGGCCCTAGAGGGCCTGCAAGAGGAAGGTGTCTGCCTGATCGGAAAGCTTTGGGTAATAAAAGTAGTGGAAAATCGAAGGGGTCAAAGGGATGCGATGCAAGCGGAATAAAATAATTACCCCGCACAAAAGGCGAAAAGAATTTTGGACTAATTGGGAGGGGATAAGCCAAAATATTTACAAATATCTATAATAAAGGGATAAAGGGAGATCCGCAGGCCAGCAGCGAAATAGTCCCGGAAGAAGCAAACACAGCCTCTCGACGGAGTGGTTGGTCGATCGGTGGCCAACGGAACATGGATCTCATGTTGGTTGCTACTCGGAAAACCTAATGGTTCCATTGTACAAAAATTTTGTACAAAGGTCTGAACCTTTTCCTAGCTACCATGTGTTCTTTTAAATTAAACTTGGATCGCCTGCGGAACTTTACACGTTTGATCCAAAGTTTAATCTATTTGTTCTTTTAGGTTTAGACTTGGATCTCCTGCGGAACTTAACACTTTCGATCCAAATCACCTAGGTTATTAATTCTATTAAATATTAATTTCCAAAATTGACTTCCAGTTCTGACGTGGCGAGGCACATGACCTTCTTGGATATGGGAGCAACCACCACCAACTAGACAAAGCCTTTTAAGGAAAGCTAATATTTAATTTCCTTAAATAACTTTAGGTCAACCGAAAAGAACAATCAAATCACAAGGAAAAAGAAAAACGAAAGAACACAACGTCGAAAATAAATTCGAAATACTAGAATCACATGCCTCTTGTATTTGGTATTATTTCCAAAAATAACTAGTATGATGCGGAAAGGAAAAATACTAGTTATACCTTTTAGAAAAACCTCTTGATCTTCTACCGTATTCCTCTTCTAACCTCGGACGTTGTGTGGGCAACGATCTTCCGAGATGAGAAACCACCAATACACCTTCTTCTCCTCCTTGCAAGGTTCGGCCAAGTCAATAGCTCCTCCAAGGATGAAGAGAAAACACCACCAATGCTCTAAGGGATAAAGCTTTCTCTCCTTCTTCTCCAAGCTTGAATCCGGCCACCACTTGATCTCCTAGAGGAAGAGAAGGTTCGGCCACAACAAGGAGAATAGAGAACTTGAAGGGGCCGACCACACCAAGGAAGAAGAGAGGGAGAAGAATAATAAAAGTTGTGTGTCATGAAGGCACCCCAACCCCCTCTTTTATATTCCTTAGCTTTGGCAAATAAGGAAATTTAATTATAATAAAATTTCCTTAACTTTCCTTGACATGAATTAATTGAGAAAAATAAAATAAAATAAAATTTCCCAATTAACCTTGTAATGGCTGGCCACCTCATGGAGATCAAACAAGATAATTTTTAATCAACAATTAAAAATTCCTTATTTGTCTTCGGAGATTTTAAAAATAAAATTTCCCTTTAAAATCCCTTCATGGTTGATAAAAAGAAATTTCTATAATTTTAATTTTTCAACATGTGAATAATTTACAAAGAGAAAAAATAAAATATCTTTCCAATCTACAAATAAGGAAAGTGATCTAATCTCTTTCTTTAATCTTTTGTAGATCCTTTTAAAAAAAGATATTTTAATTTTTAATCTCTCCAATTAAATTATATCTTTCACATAATAAAAATTTAAAATTAAAATTCTTTTAAATTTAATGGGGGCCGGCCACCTAAGCTTGGGTTCAAGCTAGGGCCGGCCACCCATGAACCAAGGCTTGGCCGGCCCTAGCTTGAACCACAAGCTAGCTTGGCTGGCCCCTACATCATG
Organism: Zingiber officinale; assembly: GCF_018446385.1. Lineage (NCBI taxonomy): Eukaryota > Viridiplantae > Streptophyta > Magnoliopsida > Zingiberales > Zingiberaceae > Zingiber > Zingiber officinale. Next base: position 79,052,997 of record NC_055997.1, on the reverse strand, counting down.
GGTACAAAGGTGGTATAGGTGGGTATAGTACTCTATAAATAAGAGGCTACGATAGGGACTGAGAGGAGGAATTGATTTTGGTCTCCCGATAAAATTAAGCATCCCGTGTTCGCCCCGAACACACAACTTAATTTTATCAATAATAATTCATTCCACTAAAGAACTATTATTGAACTACCGCACCAATCCTAAATTATATTTTTGGGCTCCTTCTTATTATGAGTGTGTTAGTCTCCCTGTGTTTAAGATGTCAAATGCCCACTAATTAAGTGAGTTACTGACAACTCATTTAATTAATATCTTAATCCAAGAATAGTACCACTCAACCTTATCATCATGTCGGACTGAGTCCACCTGTAGGGTTTAACATGACAATCCTTATGAGCTCATCTTGGGGACATTATCAACCTAGATTACTAGGACACAATTTCCTTCTATAATCAACAACACACACTATAAGTGATATCATTTCCCAACTTATCGGGCTTATTGATTTATCGAACTAAATCTCACCCATTGATAAATTAAAGAAATAAATATCAAATATATGTGCTTGTTATTATATTAGGATTAAGAGCACACACTTCTATAATAACTGAGGTCTTTGTTTCTTTATAAAGTCAGTATAAAAGAAACGACATCTAATGGTCCTACTCAATACACTCTAAGTGTACTAGTGTAATTATTTAGTTAAGATAAACTAATTCTTAATTACACTATGACCTTCCAATGGTTTGTTCCTTTCCATTTTTGGCGTGAGCTACTGTTTATAATTTATAAGGTACTGATAACATTATCTTCTGTATGTGACACCACATACTATGTTATCTACAATATAAATTAATTGAACAAATGTAGATAATTTGACCAAATGTGATTCTTTATTCATAATAAATGTTTACAAAAGCTTAGGCTTTCAGTATACACTCTAACATCTCATAGCTGGGAGGAAGTTCAAAGGTATTCGCCAGAGTCCGAGCATCACCCTCGTCGAACCTAGACTCCATGATGTCATACCAAGGACCCAAGGCAGGGATCGAGAGCTGAGAGGTGCTGGCCATAGTCGAAGAAATAACCAAGAAGAGTCGGGGAGAAGCGAAGGAGAAAGGGCAAAGGGTAGGTGGAAGAGCTCGCCGGAGGGGTGTCAGAGATGACAGAATACAAAAGGGCTACAGAAGAAAGTATCAGACTCACCGGGACAGGAACAGCGAGAGAAGAAGGATTCGCAGAGGAACGCTGAGGAAATCATCGGAAATAAGAACGCTGAGGAAATCGCCGGAAACAAGAACGCTGAGTAAAGGTGGGGAGAAGGCGGCGACCGCGAGCTTATAAACATCAAAAGGCAAGGCTAAGACATCCGATCGATAGCACGAATACCTAGAGGCAAATCTAACCGTCGAATTCAAATTGTCAAGGGTCACATCCCATCCTGTCACCTCAAGCATGCGGCGACAGGCAGTGACATGAGGCGTGCGCTCATAGGGCGGTTGTCAGAATAATTAAGGAGGCGTGTTCCGCGTTAACGCCTCGGATTGGTGCGGGTTCCGAGAGATTTAGCTGATAGAAAAGGGGAAGTGCCCAGGCAACGACTCTACGGGTTGAGCGAACAAGAGCAGCAGACTCCTGATCGGACGCCCCTTCAATTTGACCGATCAGCCTGCTGAAAGCATCACCTCGAGAATAAAGACGCATAGCCGACCAAAATGTCGATCATAGAGTAATATTTTTGCACCATTTTGTCCAATCAGTCGGACTTGCAGCCTCCTTCGACTAGACTTAAAGGGGAGGCATGTGATCCGGGGATGATCCAGGAAGGACTCAGGAGGGCCCACCTCCGAGGAAGCTCGGGGCTTCGGTAGGCGTCAAGGTCAGGGGGGGTCAACTAATTGACCAGCCGACCGAAAAATTCTCCATCACCGATCGGCCGATAGGGTTCGGTGAGAGACGGTCGAGCTTGCAGTGCACAAAGGCAAATGATACTCTAGCCGATCAGCCTCATCACACCAACCGAACCAATCGAGGAGAGCCCGGTCAGACTAGTAGCCGACAAACAGGAACAGTAGGGGTGCGTGCTTACATCCTTTTGGGAGTTAGTGTCGCCGACGAGCTGCGTAGATGGACAGAAAATCAAACGGCAAGACAGAGAATCGTACGGGAGAAGCTTCCACCCTCTATGCAGAGATATGCTCGCCCCGTTATGGTAAGGTGTCAGGGACACCTTCTCGATGCTAGCTTTTGGGGAAAGTTTGGGGAAGCGTGTCCATTCGGGAAGTGTGCAATCCACCCATCGAGGCTCTATATAAGAAGGGAGATTGCCTTCCGCGGAGGTACGCAGGATACATCTCTTAAAGCCACTATTCATCACTTCTTTTTTACTCCTATCTTTGCTTACCGGTGTGTGACTTGAGCGTCGGAGGGCTATCCCCAGAAACCCACTCCCGGCTTGGCACTAACGACTTGTGGTTGCAGGATACAAGATCATCGGTGAAGACAAAGAGCCACCTCAGCGTTACTTCCCGGTTGCCATCTTCTTGACCTCGGGGCAGGATCATCCAAAAAAATCAATGGCCTACAAATAGTAAGAAAACCACTGCACATGCATGAAAATAAATGAAAAGCTATTTGAATTTAGATGTTATGAGATTAATCTTGCACTCAGCAACACTGTCAAGATTTGTTTCTCAATAACACGACAATACCATCTTAGCCTATCGTAGCATCCCTTCTCAGTGCCATGAATATCATGCATCACTAACTCCTTGCCTTTCCACACTTTGTAGGAGTCTAACTTTACCCCATAATCTCTTTGCAAGTCTTTCTAAATTATACAAGGCGATAAGAGGGCTCTTCTCTCAATTTATCTTTCACCACATTAGCAATCTAAGTTGCATCAACTTTAGGATGTTCTCTACTATGTAGATTGTTCTCACCACAGTGTATGCTGCAGATTACATTTTCGAATCACAAATATACTATCTGCTTTATATTTTGAAGCATAAATTCTCCATCCACATCTCCTTTCCCTTCGCCATAGATGCAGTTAATCCAACATCTATAGTATTCGATAATGGAGCCTGTTCGATCTCCCCATCACTCATTGACTATGTTTGTTTCTTCTCAACCCTTACCAGTTTGATATGATTAATAGTGTCAACTTAACTATATCATATGCACTTATGCTAGATGTAACATATAATATTATCAAAACTACAATATGAAGAGGAATATAATATATATTAGCTCCGTAAATTTAGGTTGTCGTTGACATGTTTGTTTTTGCTCTTTACCCTCAAATCGATCATGCTCAACTTTATACACATATGAAAATGTATCATATTAAGCATATCATCATCGTTCAAAGGCACATATATCTTATGTTGTGAAGCTAGGTATATATATATAGGTGATGGATGCTGGGGACGTGACGCTCTTATTGACCGTTGGACTTATCGTCAGTGAAACCTGCAGCCACAGCAACGTCAGTGCCGAGCCAGGGAGGGGTTCCCCGGCGGTGACGCTCCAACGCTCAAGTCAACCACCGACAATGTAGAAGGAACGAGGAAGCAAAATGGCAGGGTAACTGTAGCTACAATAGAGATTATGCATACCTCCGTCGAAACTTGGAGCCCTTTATATAGGGCTCCGGGGAAGCATGTGCACTCTCCTTGAGGCGGGCACACTTCTCAAAACTTTCCCTAAAAAGACAAGTCAGGAAAGCATCCCTGACACCATACCTCAATGACCTGGGCATATCTCTGACATGACAGTGGAAGCTTTCGCCGTACGATCCTCTGCCTGTCCATGCCACCAACCATGTCATCTGTCGATGACACGAGTCCCCACAAGGATATCGGCTGATCCTCCTTTTGTCTGTTAGTGGGCTGAGCGGGATGGCCGCTCGGCCAACCCTTGGCCGTTCGACGAGTCCGACCCTTTGGCAGCTCGGTCAACGCTCCATTGTCCTGAGCTATGTCTGAGAGTGAACACTGGTTCTGAGGCTCAATGCGAGTCCGAGCGGGCTGGCCACTGGGCGTGTATCTTGTTTTGAGTGTCGGAAGCTCGGTATACGATCGAGTTGTGGTAATCATCGGGTTGATATTAGCTCAGCTGTCCTTCGAGCTGATTGGGCGAGTGGGTCGTCCGATTGACCAGCGGTACGGGGCGTTGACCGCCTGGACTTTGACCTACACCGTGTCATTGACCTCTCTGCTGAGCGGACCCCTCCTCATCACCGAATCACATGCCTCCCCCTTAAGTCTAGTTGAATGAGGATGCAAATTCGACTGATTAGACAAGCTAGTCTGGAGGTCGGTTGGCCGATTGGCCATGATGCTAGTTGGACCCCGACCGGTCCACCCGAGGGTATTAGACAACCCTAAGATTGCTCATTGAGGCCGATTGGTACTTTGCATACTCACACTTGGAGAAATTTACAGTTTCTGTCCTCGGTTGAGAGCGGTCAACGCTGACATCATCCGAATCCCTTCGGAATTTGTGCAAATCATCTCCATTAAAGCTGAGCATGTGTTCACGCCTGTTAATGGCGTTCATTAAATGCTGCCCTGTAAGCGAGTGCCACGTGTCACTGCTGCCGTCACCGCATGCCCAGATCAACAAACATTGATGTGACATTTGGTGGTTTGAATTCAATGGCTAGATTCACACTCTGGCTTCCGTGACCTAGATCGAATGACCCCGGTCGGCCGAGCTCAAGCTTTATAAAGTTGCGGAGGTGGCTTCATCTTCTTACTTTGCATCCTCCGCGATAGCTACTGGCGTTCCTCTGCGTGATCAGTGCTCCGGCGACTGTTTGCTCTCCCCAGCATCGACTACTCTTCTATAAGCCCCTCCGAATCCTTTCTGCCTCCTATCTTCGATCTGTTGCGACCCTCGTAGCTTTCTGTATTTCTCCCTTGATCGCGGTGTTTTCTGTTTGTCTTTCTCTCCATCGAACTTTTTGTTTTCTTATTTTCCGACAATGGCCAGTTCTTCACAGCTGTCGGACCCCTCGCTTGGGCTCTGGTATTCTACCATGGAGACTAGGTTCGATGTGGGTGACATTGAAAGTCTTAGAAACGCCTCTGGAATCCCTTATGATCATGAGGTCATTTTGGCTTCTTCATCCGAGCTAAATTACCCGCCGACCGACACCATCTGCTTGTTCCGAGACCAGTTTGTGGCTGGCCTACGATTTCCTATCCACCCCTTTATCATCGAAGTTTATAATTACTTCCATGTTCTTCTCCCTCGACTAGTGCCAAATTTTTTTCGTCTGTTGTGCGACGTTGTTGTCCTATTCCGGCTGCATGGCATCCCTTTGACCCCTTAAGTCTTTCATTATTTCTACTACCCCAAGCAGTCCGAGATGGGGACATATCTCTTTCAGTCTCAGGTTGGGCTAGTATTTTTTGATAAGATGTCCTCTTCCAATAAGCATTGGAAAGAGTATTTTTTTCTTCATGCGACTTCTCGAATGGCCTAGCTTTTGGACCCAATGGTAGGTCGGACTACCACCTCAGCCTGATCTGAAGAAGTACAAGAGCCGACCGAATTACCTTCATGTTGCGAACATGCTGACCGGTCAGAAATACAATATCCACAAGTTGCTGCTAGAGGGCATTATGTATATCTTCGGGCTGAGTCCGATTCGCACGAGGCTCCCGAGTGGCTTAGGTATGAAATTTCTTGGCTCCTTTCTTGTGAGACTAATTGATTTGTGTTTTTTCTTTTGCAACCAAAATCATGATGCGAGCGCGCGTGACCAACCTGACGAAGCTGAAGGATGCTGAGATCGAGGCGGCCGCTGCCAAGGAAATGGCGAGCCTCGGCTTGATGCCAGTCGGCTCCGAGGAGGGCACGGTTACTGGGAGCGGGGAGACGCCCGCCATCATTCAGACAACCAGCATCGAAGAAGTTGCTGTGCCACTCCCAACTCTCGAAGCACAACCCACCGCTCGGACTGAAGGTACCGAGTCTTCAGATGATGGGTTGGCACTCGTCAGGCGCAAGAGGCACCACACAGAAAACACCTCCCGATCCGCCACCTCGGCTGTGGGAACTGCCGAGCGGGTTGGCACTTCTTCCCCTGTGCTTGTCCTAACAGTGGAAGCCACTTCGTCCGATCGGACACCCTCCTTGGCTGATCTGCCAACGGAGCCTATCGCCGCACGACCGATCGCGTCTTTGCCTCCCTCCAGCACCCCAACGGAAGCCACTACGGTCCATGATCGACCCAGCGTTGATTACTGCTCGCTCTGGTCCGGCGATCTCCTCCTCGTTAAATCCGAGCGGCCGACGATCGGTGACCGCAACCCTCAATCTTCCCACCGAGGACTATCTCAAGCAATGCGCCCGGCCGACCATCCCCGAACACAAGATTCTGATTCGCGGGCCACTTGCCGGTGTTTGGGAGGAAGCACGGGCCCAAGCGGCGACGATGTCGCCAAGAGCGCTCGGGAACAGTTATTTGCAGATGTCCACAGGAGTGCGTTTTTCAATAATCAATTTACGCCTTACCTCCGATCGGGGCTAAAATTTTTTTTGTGTGCTAGCAGTACTGGGTGGAGAGCGTGGTCATGTGCTAGTGCCTTGCTTTTGTAGAGGATGAGCTCAAGATCTCTGGTGCAGCGTCCTCTTCCCAAGGGCCATCAGTCGCCGAGCTAAAGGCCGATCTGAAGAAGGCCCAACAACTCCTTGTGGTCGAGCAGCAGAAGTCTGTCGATCAGGCTATCAGGCTGGGCCAGATCGAGACACAATTGAAGACCTACGCTAAAAAGCTCGAGCTGGCCACCACAAGGAAACAACGAGCCATCGCCGACTTGGAGATAAAGAACCAGGAGGCTCGGCAGTTCTCCCAAAAGCTTAAAGAAGCCGAGGAGTATCTGATCACCGAGTGGGCCTACCGAGTGGCTGGAGAGGAGTCTTTGAATAAGAAGCTCAAGGGTGCCAAAGTTGCCCTAGAGGCCTCCCGTTCTGCCCTGACGGTCTATCAACAGGACGAGCCGAGCCGATTTACAGTGATGAAACAGGAGTATCTCCGCTCGAACCAGTTTACTGACAAAGTTGTCTGGCGGATCGTCCGAGCATTCGAGCTAGCCATTGATGGGACCCTCCAACAACTCAAGGGGGGAGGTCATCTCCCCGAAGCCCTGACAGACAACATTATCCACCGCAGTCAGCTGAACGACTCCATGCCTGATGATGCATTTGACTATATAGAGTGAGCTGGAGTCCTGTAAAAGTTGAGTCTTAAATGTATTCCCGCCGCTCAGTGGGGCTTTTCTTTATGATTTATTTGTTTTCATGCTTGGCACCAGTTTTTCCACTCGGCTATAATCATGGCCTGTCTTCGATCTATCCCGACGACTTGCGGGTCGTCGATCGACAATTGACGAATTCAATAGGTTCATACATTCTCCTGGGTTTAAGGTCGTCGCTCGACCATCGATGGAGACTGGGATTTAATGTCGCCGCTCGATGATTTGATGAAGACAGGGGTTTAACGTTGTCGCTCGACGATTTGATGAAGACAAGGGTTTAACGTCGCCGCTCGATGATTTGGTGAAGTCGTGGGTTTAAGATTGTCGCTTGACCGTCGGTGGAGACCGGGGTTTAACGTCTTCGCTCGATGATTTGGTGAAGACAGGGGTTTAACGTTGCCACTCGATGATTTGACGAAGTCATGAGTTTAAGGTCGTCGCTCGACTGTCGATGGAGACCAGGGTTTAACGTCGTCGCTCGACGATTTGATGATGATCCCGCGTTTAACATCGCCGCTCGACGATTTGACGAAGTCGTGGGTTTAAGGTCGTCGCTCGACCATCGATGGAGACCAGGGTTTAAAGTCGTCGTGATATTGGCCATTTTACATGTCACTAGGCGCTCCAAATTAATAAAAATAGGGAACTCAACTAAACTAAAGATAAGTGATGTAGCAACAAGTCCCAAGTCGTATTTTTCCAAGGATAACTAGTAAATATGTGCAAATTCTAGAATTGATTCAAATTGAATTCTTACCTCAACAAGGTCAACTAAGCACTTCCATTTGACTCACATTACAAATTGTTTTCATCTAATTAAATCAAGAATTGAATCAAAGAAGGTTCATTCTCATCTAAACATAATTAAACTCCACCTCATAAAGTTAACAACAATTGAGCATAATTGATTCAAATTCTTAAGCTTACTAATTAACCAATCTTATACATGATCAACAACATTTCACTGAAGTAAACAATCAATAGCTCAAATTAAACATCCGACATTTAAACTTCATCACAATCACAACAAATCTAACGAATAGGACTAAAGGTTCTTCTAAATTCATGAATTGAACCTAAGCACCAGCTTATAGAAACCAAAGTATCATTCAATTCACATTCATAATAATAGTTAAACTCAAAAGCTCAAACAAAGTGATGTTGAACAAAGGATGAAATCAAAATCTCAAGATAAGCATTCAACAATCAAACATGATCACCGTTGGTGCAATCGACCTCCATGGTTTTAATGTCAGACAAATATGTTTAAGTATGTTTAAGTATGGAGCTTGATCAAGAGAAGTCCTAGTTGTAGGCTAGGCAAGGAGAGAAATCTCGATATGTCGTGGAAGCCAGGTGGATAGGTCTGGAGGACCTGATCCCTGGGTAGCCGAATACTGAGTCCTAGTTGTAGGCTAGGCAAGGGGAGAAATATCGGTATATCGTGAAAGCCAGGTGGATAGGTCTGGAGGACTTGATCCCTGAGTAGCCCAATACTGAGTCCCGGTGAGTGAAGCCATGTTGAAAAAAATCCTAGGGGGTGGTAACCTTAGGTAATGAGAAGTCTTGGAGGAGTGAACTCCAAGCAAGGTTGATCGGATGGTTTCCCGTCGACCGCGCGCGGTCGACTGGACTAGCGGATCTCGGTAAATCTAGGTTTAGGTTTATCATTGTATCCTGTATTACTATTATTACTGTTGGCTAATGTAGTATTGCAGGAAAAGTCTTAGTGGATCGAGCGATCAGACACTGAGCAGGCAAAAGTCCAAACAGGTCTGGAGGACTATGTTAGGCAGGTAAGTTGAGGTAAGCAACTGGAGGAGCGACAGTGAGGTCGAGTTCCCGAAGGGAACAACCTAAGGTCGCTGATCCAACTGAAGAAACCGTGAAGGTTTCCAAGTTAAGATCAAGACAGTTCTACTGTATAATATTACTTATGCATAATATATTATTACTGTTCTAACTTTTGTTTTGCAGGAATATTGTTTAACTCTGTTTTGCAGGTTTGGCCTGATCGGTCAACCGAATAGGAGGATCAGTCGACCGAACCAGCTTGACTCAGACCAGAGATCAGTTCAGATCAGGAAAAACAGAGTTCAGTCCAGTCAAAGCTGATCGGTCGACTGAACCAGAGGATCGGTCGACCGAACCATGAAGACTCAGCACTGGACAGCTCATCAGCAGTGATCAGCAGAAAAGGGAAAATGGGCTGATCGGTCGATCGAACCGGAGGACCGGTCGACCGATCCAATCAGAATTATTTGCGGCATTAATGAAGATCTCAGCTTATTTCGACGAACAGGGAAATAGACTGTTCGGTCGATCGAAAAATAGGTCCGATCGACCGAACCATTTATGAACATTTACTACAAAAGATCGAGCCAGCTTCTATTTTCGGCGAGGAAGGAATGGAGCCGGGTTCGGTCGACCGAACAGAGGGATCGGTCGACCGAACACTCAAGGAACTTATAAAAAGTGCTCGAAGTCAGAGGCTACGATGAGACTTTCTGATCAACTCAAGTTCTATTCTGCAAGCTGTTCGTGCTTCATCAACTCTGCAAGTCATTCCGATAGTGCCGACCCAGCTTCGACTTTCAAATCTATTGTCGGTATCTTTTATTTTGTATTACACTTAAATTCATTTAAGTTAGTAGGAGTGTTACTATCTTAAACATCTTTGTATCTATACGATCTGCTTCTTTCCGAGGATTTCGGAAAGAATGGTTATAGTGCTTTGCCCATCGGTGCGGTCAAGGACCGCAGACCTTCGAGTAGGAGTCGAGCTAGGCTCCGAATGAAGTAAATAATTTGTCTCCCTTTTACTTTCCTTTGTTCATGACTTTGATTTAAAAGATAAAGAAAAGTTTTAAAAAGACGCGATATTCACCCCCCCCTCTATCGCACTAATTCGATCTAGATATAACATAGATTGAGAACTAATCTTGTAGATTAAGCAAGATCTACATTGCAAAAGTTCAAAGAAATCAGATTACAAAGCTAAGAAACGGAATTACAAAAAATTCAAACAAAAATTAAATTGCAAAACATAAATTGCAATCTAAGCTATCAGATCTGAAGATCTGAGCAAAGGTAACACAAATGAAAAAAAAACATAAGAACAAATAATATTCCACAATCTAAATCCAGAACCAAACCTCTCCTCTCTGTTGTGAAACAGAATTGCCTCTGGGAACACCCTTCGGGCAATCTCTAGCGAACTACATGCACTCCTAGCTTACTCAGATGATGCTCGTAACTTCTGGGAACGCCCTTCGAGCTGGGAATCACCTAAATTCGTCGGCCATCGAAGAACAGAGATGCTTCAATCAATTGATCAGATCGATTCAATAGCATGCTAATGAAGATGGAGGGGAAATGATGTAGAAGCTTCTGGGAACACCCTTCGAGCCTCTATGAATAACTAGAAACCACAGATCTGGGGAACATCCTCTAATCTGTGATTACGATGAATCGCAAAAGCAGAAATCCAATTCACGGACTGGGGAACACCCTCTGTCATTCTCTACCCTCGTGTGATGAACGTTGGCAGCTCAGTAATCGTCGGCGATGAAGAAATCCAGCTCACGGATATGGTTATGGGATAGAAGCTTCGGGCGTCGCTGAAGAAGAAGAAAGATGAACAGTGCCGAAATCACGAAAACACCCGAGCTCATCAAAGTCACTGTAGCTTCTCAGGTTTTAAATCTTTCTCACATATGATCGGACAGTCCATATTGCTTCGAGTCTTGATCAACAATGAGAACCTCTTAGATCTAGATCAAAACTTCTGGATCTTCATCAAGGGATCTGCTCCTCATTAGGTTGGATGGGTCAGATCTTCAGTAGATGACTTAGATATGCTACGATCGTGGATGAATGGTCCAAATCACTCCAAGACTTGATCGTCTTGGATAACCCTAGATTTGAGCCCAAATGTGGTCTAATATGATCGAGTTAATGTCCCTTTTGATACCTACAAAGAATATATCGAATATTAACATCAAATACCATGATTATAAGCTAATTTGTAATTAAATTCAAGATTAAATGCAATTAATGGAATATGATGTAAATATAAGTTCAATCTATGATAAGATCATTAAAAATATACATTATGAATCAAAAGATTGTAGTAAAATCATGGTTATCAAATCCCCCACACTTAGTCTTGGACGCCCCATTCAAGTCAAGAAAAAACCTAAAAATCATCTCCACAATAATTCCCTAGCAATACCTAGAAGATGGTAAAAGATAATTAACTAAGGTCATCTTAAGATCACAAACAATCATGAATACAATCCAAATAATAATCAGTAGGTATGGTAGTTTCAATCAAATTGGAAAATTAAGCAAGTTGCAATCTCACAAGGTATTCCCCTATTCTAACTCTCACACTCAAGCATGCATATAAGTGGAGCTCAACTCAATGTCACTCACAACATTTCACTACCATAAGCTTGCTTATTTTCTAATTCTCCACCACTATAAAACATAGCATACATGAATCAAAAGGATTTATCAAGAATTGAAATGGAATAAAAAAGAACAATGAAAGTGAATGAAATAGGCAAAAGAAAAGAATTTAATGAAGCAAATGAGAAGATGAGAGTATTGGAGAAATATACTTGATGAGTTGACCAATTTGATGTGAAAAGAGATGAATATCATTTGTCGTTACCAATTCAAAAGATCAAGCTAAACTCTCCTTCAATTTGATAGCCATCCATAATTCTTGATACTCTATCTTCACACTTGATACTCTTTGTCTTGCCACTATTTTTTTTTCACTTCAATTCTAGCACTTTGAAACTAAAACAATCTCACATCAACTTATGAAGAAGAGCTCCTCCCCCACACTTAAAATGTTGTACGTCTTGGACAATAGAGCACAACATCCAATCCAAGTTAATACACCTCTAGCCAATGTTTTTTTTCTTTCTTCATTTTAAAGGATCTATCTACTCAATTGTAAATGGTTCCTAGCCCTTGCTTAGCTGGTATAGCACAATCACTTCGTTTGATTGAAATCCCAAACAAAATATATGCCCAGCAGCAGCAACATCCATAAATTCAGCATCTCAAACTTTAAGTTTCTTCATGTTTAGAGAACTACACAAGGAAGTGGGCACTCCACAGATTGAAATTAGCATAAACAATGTTCCAATCCAATTCACAGCTCAACTCTCAACTCTTAAGCCTCTGTTTCTATTTTATTCTATCAGCAAATGTCATTTATGTCTTGAATATCTTGAAGATTTGAAATCACCTTGTATCACTTATGAACCAAATCAAAATACTGAAACATCAACAACTCCTCACAACTGATTTCACAGCAACTCACAGATTTTTTTTTTTATAGATAATGCTCTCCCCTTGCTTTGCCTATTAGTTTGGCACCAATTAATAAAGCTCCAAATTTCTTGATATAAGAAAATAGCTTCACAAATCTACATTCAGGATACCAGTTATGTAATTCCTGCACTAAAAACGAGTTCAAATCAACCACTTCTTCTCTTGCTGCTCTTGTTCTATTTTATTTTATAATGTAACTTTGTAGGAAAGGTAACTGCATAAACCGATGCCAATTGAATACTGCAATTACAAGGGTTAAAGTATGTTGTAGAATAGTAGGTGATGGAGGGAGTGCAACAATATAATTCTCATCTTGCTGATTTCTGAAACTTCATAATACTGATTTATGTTCAACTGACAGGGTCGTATTTCTCCTTCTTCCAGATTTTTTTCTTTTGTTTCTTTGCACATTTAAAACTGGCAATGAGACTTTTTAGGAGTCAAAGTTTAGTTTCAAAGTTTCAACTTCCAGCTACAAATCTGGGCACAAATTTAATCCATCTCGAACAATAAAACTCATCAAGATCAATTCCAAGTTGATACATCAGTTTCCAAAGTTGATCTGCAGCTTCCTGTTTTTTTTTCTTTTTCATTTTGTGTAAACTTATCCTTCAGATGTCACTTGTTTCCTAAACCTCTTGAGAGTTGCCTCAACTACAGATCAATTTGGCACACAATAGACCAAGTTAATGTTGTTGCAGATTTACTGATAAAGAACAGGTCCAAAGAATTCTGATTCAGCCTTGGTGTTCCTTATATGATATCATATCAGATATCTACATTTCCTGCCTTTTTAGTGTCACACCATCATCATAGAATCCCTAAACTAGCTTATAAACATACTCTCAATTTAGCACCATATGAATCAACCACACTTGTGTTGGTTGCTATGCGAAATATCATACCGATTCCCCTGTATAAAAATTTTGTACAAGTCCTGAACCTTTACTAACAACCTATTGTGTTCTTTAGAAATTAAATTAGGAATCGCAAACGGAACTTAAAATTATTGATTCCAAATTTAACTTATCTATTCTTAATGGTTTAAACTTGGATCGCAAACGATGCTTAACATTATTGATCCAAATCCACCCATGTTACAAATTTAATTAAATATTAATTTCTAAAATTAGCTTCCAAGACTGTATGGCGAGACACTAAGCCTTCTTGAGTATGAGATCATCTACTACCGCCTAGACAAAGCTTTTTAAAGAAATTTAATATTTAATTTCCTTATATAACCCTAGGTTTAACCAAAAGGAACAATCGAATCACAAATTTGAAAAACAAAAAAAAACACAAACTAGAATCACAAATTCGAAACCTAGAATCATATGCCTCTTGTGTTTGGTATTTCAAAACTATACAAAGAAAACTAGTATGATGCGGAATAGAATTACTAGTTATACCTTTCTTTGTAAACAACAACCTCTTGATCTTCTATCGTATTTCTCTTCTTATCTTGAAAGTTGTGTGGGCAATGATCTACCAAGATGAGAACCACCAAAACAACTTCCTTCTTGCAAGTTTCAGCCACCAACCTTCAAGCTCCAAGGGATGCAAGAGCAAAGTCTCCTTTCTCTCCTTCTTCTTCTAGTAAGAATCGTCCACCAACAAGAGCTCCAAGAGAGGGATGCACCAGCCACTAAAGAAGAAGAGAAAGAGAAGAGAATTGGGCCGACCACACACCAAGGAAGAGAGGAGAAATAATAGAAGATATGTTGTGAGGTGAGGCACCTCTACCCCCTCTTTTATATTCCTTGGTCTTAACATATAAGGAAATTTAATTATAATTAAAATTCCCTTATTCTCCTTGCCATTGGTTAATAAGGAAAATTTTATTAAAAATTCCTTTTAACCCTTTACATGGCCAGCCACATTAATTGCTCCAAATAAGGCAAGTTTTAAACACAAAATTAAAACTTCCTTATTTGTTTCCGGAAATTTTAAAATAAAATTTCTCTATTAATTTTTCCCTTCATGGTTGGTTATAAAAGGAAACCTTTATAAATTAAAATCTCTCTATTAAAACATATGGATGATTTCCAAAAAGGAAAGTTATCTTTAAAAATAAAATCTTCCTCTCAATCAACAAATAAGGAAAGATTTCAAACCTTTCTCTTAATCATTTGTAGAAACTATAAAAGGAAATATTTAATTTTTAAACTCTCTTTTAAATCATGGCTTCCACATAAGGAAAGATTTTAAAAAATAAAATCCTTTTAATTTTTACATGGTCGGCCACACTAAGCTTGGACTCCAAGCTTACTTGGCCGACCACCTAAGGTTGGGTAAGAAAGTGGATATAGATGGGTATAACTCTTTATAAATAAGAGGCTACGATAGGGACCGAGAGGAGAAATTGGTTTTGATCTCCCTATGAAATTAAGTTTCCCGTGTTCGCCTCGAGCAGCCAACTTAATTTTATCAATAATAATTCATACCACTAAAGAATTATTATTGAACTACCGCACCAATCCCAAATTATATTTTGGGTTCCTTCTCATTATGAGTGTATTAATCTCCCTGTGTTTAAGATATAAAATATCCACTAATTAAATGAGTTACTGACAACTCACTTAATTAATATCTAGCTCCAAGAGTAGTACCACTCAACTTCATTATCATATCGGACTAAGTCCACCTGCAGGATTTACATGACAATCCTTATGAGCTCCTCTTGGGGGCTTCATCAACCTAGATTACTAGGACACAATTTCTTTCTATAATTAATAACACACACTATAAATAATATCATTTCCCAACTTATCGGACCTCTTGATTTATCGAACTAAATCTCACCCATTGATAAGTCAAAAAAATAAATACTAGATATATGTGTTTGTTATTATTGTTGGGATCTTAGATGGCTAGAGGGGGGTGAATAGCCTCTTTGAAAACTTAAACACAATCTTTCTTAAAGAAAAACTTGTTAGCACAGCGGAAGTAGAAAACTAAAACGAAGGAAGAAAAACACACATAGCAGACACAAGGATATACGAGGTTCGGGGATAACTTGCCCCTACTCCTCGGCGTGTCCGTAAGGAGGACGACTCCTTGATCTTTCGGTAGATCACACCCCGGACAAAATCCGGCTAAAGATGTCTCCTTCTCGGTGGAGCAACCTCTCAACAGAGTCTCAGTTGATTATAGAATTAAGCACAAGACTTACAGTGGTTGAGAAGAATAATTAGATGAGCTTACAGCCACGCGGAGAAAAAACAGAGCAGAGAGCGCACAACGACCTTCTTAGCAAGGAGCTCACAGCTTCACCAACTTGCTTTCTCAAAGGATTGATCGAAAAGAAAACAGAGAATTCAGTTTTTTTTCTGAACCTCTCTTCTTCCTTTTTATGTCTCTCTGCTTTATTGGCTCGAATCACCGCCGCCTGCAGAATCGCTGCTGCCAACAAAGCGTAGCCAATCACCTCTCCTCCTCATCTGGTTCTCTGAACCCATGCCAATGGAAATCACTGGCGTCTCTGGATACGAACCAATAAGTAGAGGTCAAACTGAGCGCAGCCTAATCGCAATCAGATTCGCCAGTGAACGTTGATACCTCAAATGCATCTGTTGCAGCAAATCACAGTGAAAAGAGCACTTGCCTTCTTCTCTTAATGAAGCTCAATTTGAATTCAACCATGAGAGTGTGACCTGCAATCTGCAAGCTAAAAAGACTCACAGCAGATGGTTAAAAATAGATGGGTGAAAACAAATACGGCAATCAGAAAAAGTGCATGCAAAACAAACAATACCGTGGGTCGGTCTGCAGACCGATCCACGCTTCTGATCATCGCCGATGCGGCGGGCCGATCGGGAACTAATCTGATCGGTCCCGGACCGATCGGATGTCGCTCTTTCAAATGCGCACGATCGGTCTCGGGCCGTCGGTAAAATCCTGATGAACTGCGATCGATTTACGATCGATCTGCGACCGATCGATGTCGCTCGGTAGCGATCGATTCACGATCGATCGCCGGACCGATCGGTGTCAGTTTCCTTTGGATCGATCGACCGATCCGACTTCTTGACTCGATTGGTCGAGCCCTCTCGACCTAGTCAGAAAGCGAGCTCCTAGCCCTCTCCGACTTCATCCGGTCCTAGAGAACGAGCCGAGCCCTCTCGACTTTGCATGCCAAGCTTCCTTCTTGGACTTTTCAACACGGATGTCCGATCACCCTTGATCCATCTGGATTTTCCTTGCCAGCTTCACTCACGGGACTTGCACCTAGCTTCACTCACTAGGGTTTCACTGGTTTCACTCACCGGGATTTCCAATCTGCTGGCTTCACTCACGGGACTTTCAACTCTGGCTTCACTCACGGGACTTTCCAACCGCCTAACATCCCGTTAGGACTTCCTCAATCAGGTCAACCAAGTCAACCTAGATTAGTAATTAATCTGAGTTAAATATCTGATACAAACTTAAATCAGTGTCAACAGCAAAAGAACATCCAGGTCAGACTGTATCAACAATCTCCCCCTTTTTGTTGTTTGACAACACGATTTAAGTTTAGATCAGAAATGCTCATATACCCATAATTTTTAGGGAAATCAGGATCCTCCCCCTAAGACGGATATACCTTAGTTATCTTCTCCCCCTTTTTCATATTGACTCGATGAAGTCAATTCATCACTTAACTTAACTTAGTCGAATAGGTGCGAATTAGGTAAGAGGATTCAAAAAAGACTCAAAGTCATCCTCTCCCCTAAAATCAACCTTTCATTCATTTCTAAACTTAGTTATCTTCTCCCCCTTTGTCAAACAACGAAAATGTGCGAATTAGGTAATAAGACTCAAAAGACTCCCCCTTAACCCATACTGTCTTGCACCTAGAGTTCCCTCTAAGTGTATAATATGACAGTAAGAAAGAGATAATATACAATCAAGTCATGGCATAGGAACAACATATTAATATGAACTGAAGCATAAGGAAAAATGAGAAATGGACAAATGAATAGCAAAAATATATGAGTAGCATAAGTATCCAGGTCAGACAAAGATATCCAACAAATATCATCCAACATACAGACAGGCAACATAACACATAGAATGTATCAATCAATTTCATCAACACGAGGAACATCATCATCATCCGCGGGAGGCTCGTAACCCTGAGGCGGCATGCTGGAGCTCGAAGGTGGATGGCCCGAGAAATGCTGCGGAGGTGGGTAGTTGGCCATCCAGCCCAGAAGTAGCTGCTGCGTCACCAGATGCTGACTGCGCAAGTCATCGTAGCGCTGGTCGATCCGAACACGCAGTCCATGGAGCTCAGCAGCCAGTAGCTCATCGTGTCGATCAAAGCGACTCTCCAGCTCGGCGATCTGCCAGCGCAGATCAGGATCGGCCTCTCCATCGTCAGCAGCAGGAGCAGCAACAGGAGCAACCTGTCGTGGAGGTCCCCGTGGTAACTCACCTAGTGCTCTTCCATCCTTCCACCGAACATCCCCATTTTGTCCTATGATTCCAGACTTGGAAAATGCCCGTTTCCCAAGTCTGCAATCCTGTCTGACCATCTTGAGTATTCTACCCTTAGAGACATCAATCTGAAGGGTCTCGAGCCAATCTGTAATTATATGCCCATAAGGCATATAAACAGTGGAGCTGCTAGGCTGAGAATAAGAGATGATCGAAGAGTAGATACTCGACATGATATCAAAATCGAGACGCCGACGTAAACCATAAAGCATAAGGCGGTGGTATGGTGGGATCTCCGATAATGGTTTAGATGTGATAGGTAGAAGGCAGTTCGTGACAATCTTAAAAAGAATGTAGTCTTGAGGAGATAATCTCAAGGCTGCAAAAGTAGGGAAGTCAACATCTAGCTCATCTAGTCCATCAGGTCTAGGGTGTCCAAAGAAATACTCATAGATAGAGTCAGGTGATACATCAAGTGGAGGAGGTAATGACTCTGGTAAATCAGGATAAATAGGAAAAGGATCTCCTGAACACATACGACACCCTAGATACCCAAAGAATTCTCTGATGGAGAAATCGATAGTTTGTTTAGCGACTCGGGTTTTATAAACACCATCACTGTTCTGATGAAGATTATTATAGAACTCAGAAACTAGGTCAAGGTTGATGTCCCTTTCTAAGTAGACTACCGAGTTAAGTTTATAATAGGCTAGGGTTTCGGATACAGAGGGACAAAATTCATCCATGTACTTTCGATCCACAGATCGACATGGAAGCAGCTTGAATGTCCTCTGTTGAAATGCTTGCTCAAACTGGCGGTTCAGGAATCTTGAAGAAGAAGAAGGTTGAGGTCGGGAGGGTGCCTGGGACTTGGATTTCTCAGGTGACTTAGATTTAGAGGTCCCTTCACCCACTACTTTCTTTCTAAGGGTTATCAAAGTGGTAAAATGGGGCAATGAGTGAGCACCGGAGCCACCAGCACCAAAAAAAATATATATATGTTGAGAAATGAAACCGAACTGCCAAAGTTTTAGAGAGGTAGAGAGTTACCTTGGTGCCATTGAACTTTTGGCTAGAGTTTCAGAGTGCTAGAGCTTCAGCTAGGGTTCGGCTAGAGGTCCGCGTGCAACGAGAAGAGAAAGAGTGAGGTGAGGGAAGGAGTCGGCTAGGGTTCTGCGTGAAAGAGGAAAAGAAGAGATCGGGAAGTTTTAATGGTTTACTGATGGGTATACAGTTGATGAAATGATCGGACGGCTGTCCGATCAGGAGAAATCCTGACCGATCAGGGAACGTCCTGATCGGTCAGGGATAGTCCTGATCGGTCGTGGAGACCGATCAGGGAAGCTCCTGATCGGTCCCCGGACCGATCAGAGGTGGATCAGTGTGCCAAGCCTCCTGATCGGTCGTGGAGACCGATCAGGGAAGCTCCTGATCGGTCCCCGGACCGATCAGAAGTCGATCAGTAACTGCTGATATGTGCCAGAACCACTGATCGGTTTGCAGACCGATCAGATATCGAAGAACTCTCCTGATCGGTCGTAGAGACCGATCAGTGTCTGATAATCAGTGACTTTAGTCTCTGAAATTCGTATCGACAGCTCTGAAACTTGGTTCAACAACTTCCAAGTTCAGAACCTAGGATCTGAAGAGCCCACAGATTATATTCAGTGATACCAATGAATATTTCCTAATGATGAGCTCTAATGATTTTGAATTATCAAGGGCTCGAAAGTTTCAGACACTTTATAACAAATGTGTTGAATCTCAAAGTTTTAAGAGAGAAGTTTGTGTTAGTTGTTTGCTGAAACTATGATTTATAGTGAACCAAGGTAATAAATCTGACTCAGGCTATCGGTTCACGATATATCCTTCCTATGAGTAGCTATAAGTTTGTCAAAATATGTCACATTTCTTCACCAACTTGTCCTATTTTCAAACAAAATCAGGAAGGTATCAATCAAGGGTATCAATCAACACATCAACCAGGTTAGATGATTTCTAGACACAGATCCAACCAAGATTCCTTGGTTGGAATATATGAGTAAGATCTAGGAGCCAAATACACATGAATTATGTAATGGCCTTCCCCATACTCAATTTATGTCTCTTCAACCTAATTATTCAAGGGATGCATGATACATTTTGAATAATTTGGTTGATCCTAGCATCTCACCCCATTTCTAGCAAACAAAAATATTTTGTTAAACCTTATAGTTTGTGTGAGATGTCCCCAAGTTGCCCAAATTAATTTTCCAATTTCTCTTGTCATTTTAATGGTCCTTATTGATCATGATGTGGTCAAAATGACTTATTGAGCCAAACACATTCCCAATTCCCTCCTTAAATGACTAAATTCATTTTCCGGAAGGGGTTTGGTGAAAATATCGGCTAAGTTTGACTTTGACTCAACATATGTGAGTGCAATGTCTCCCCTAGCTACGTGATCTCTACTGAAGTGATGACGCACTTCAATGTGTTTGGTCCTAGAATGATGGACTGGATTTTTCGTTAGGTTTATTGTGCTAATGTTGTCACACAACACTTGCACTCCTTTATATGAAAGTCCATAATCTTCTAGAGTGTGAATCATCCACAACAATTGTGACACACTCTCTCCCATGGCAATGTATTCAGCCTTGGTCGTGGAGAGAGCAACACAATGTTGCTTCCGACTTGACCAACTAATCAACGATGAACCTAAAAATTGGCAACCCCCACTAGTGCTTTTCCGATCCAATTTGCATAATCGGAATCGGTATAGCCTATCAAATCAAAAGACTCCGTACGAGGGTACCACAGTCCTACTCTAATTGTGCCCTTGAGATATCTTAGAATTCTCTTAACTGCAGTTAAATGAGATTCCTTGGCACAAACTTGATATCTAGCACACATGCCCACAGCAAAAAGTATGTCCGGTCGACTAGCTGTGAGATATAGAAGACTACCGATCATGCTTCTATATTGCGTTAGATCAACTGGTTTCCCACTCTCATCATTGTCAAGATGAGTGTTTGTCGCCATTGGAGTGGACACTTCCTTAGAGCCACTCATGTTGAATTTTTTGAGCATCTCTTGAGTGTATTTCGTTTGATGGACATAAATTCCATCTCGAGTTTGTTTGATTTCAAGTCCAAGGAAGAAAGTCAATTCTCCTACTAGACTCATTTCAAACTTACTTTCCATGTGAGAAATAAATTTATTCAAATAGCCCTTGTTATTTGAGCCACAAATTATGTCATCGACATACACTTGGGCTACAAAAATGTTTTCACCATCTCTACGCAGAAATAGTGTTGGGTCTATTTAGCCTCTTACAAAACCCTTTTCTAGTAAATATGTTGACAACCTTTCGTACCAAGCTCGTGGTGCTTGTTTAAGCCCATAAAGTGCTTTCTTGAGCTTGTACACGTGGTTTGGAGCTTCGGTATTCACAAACTCCGGTGGTTGTTCAACATAGACTTCTTCTTTAATAAAGCCATTTAAGAAGGCAGATTTAACATCCATTTGATAGAGCTTGAAACCTCTATGTGCAGCAAAAGCTAGCATCAAACGAATGGACTCTAATCGGGCCATGGGAGCATAAGTCTCATCATAATCGAGACCTTCGACTTGACTATAGCCCTTGGCTACAAGTCTTGCCTTGTTTCTTACAACTTCTCCCTTTTGATTTAACTTATTTTTGAAGACCTATTTAGTTCCAATAATGGTGGTCTTCTTAGGTCTCGGAACTAAGTCCCATACTTGGCTCCTTTCAAATTGACCTAATTCGTCTTGCATAGCTATGATCCAATCAGGATCGTGCAATGCTTCATCAACTAGTCTTGGTTCAATCTCTGAGATTAAGGCAACCTCATTGGACTCATTTCTAAAGAATGATCTAGTCCTAACCCCTTGTTGGATGTCTCCCACAATCTGGTCTTGGGGATGACTAGAGGCTAACCTAGACTGCCTTGGTGTTGGCGGTGCCTCATGAGTGGTCTCACTCGGCACAGGCGAGGACTCAGTATCAGGCAACGGGTCTGCCTGAGTTCTTTGTTGCCCTTGCTCATCATCATCAGAGTCAATTTCGACTCTTTCCATGTTTGGATCATTCAAACCTAGCCTTCTAAGTTCGAATTGAATTTCTTCTACATTCCTTGATTGATTATCAGGGATTTCTTCGAAAGCTACATCCGAGGACTCTTCAATCAATTTAGTCCTCTCATTGTAGACTCGATAGGCTTTGCTGGTAAGAGAGTACCCGACCAGTATCCCTTGATCAGCCTTAGCCGTGAACTTCCCAAGATGATCCTTGGTGTTCAAGATAAACACCTTACAACCAAACACCCTAAGATGTTTAATTGTAGGCGGTTTCCCAAACCAAAGTTCATGGGGAGTCTTTCCTAAAAACCTATGTATTAAAACTCGATTTTGCACATAGCAAGCTGTATTCACAGCTTCAGCCCATAAGTAGCTCGGTAGTGAGTACTCATTGAGCATGCTTCGTGCAACCTCTTGTAGGACTCGGTTCTTTCTCTCCACAACCCCGTTTTGCTGTGGGGTCCTTGGAGTAGAGAACTCATGCCTATATCCCTTTTCTTGACAAAACTCTAAAAACCTATGATTTTGAAATTCCCCACCATGATCACTTCTAATGGTTTTAATTGTTGTCGATTTTTCATTTTCAGTTCTTCTACAAAAAGAAATAAAAATATCTATAGTTTGGTCCTTATGTTTCAAGAAGAAAGTCCATGTGTATCTAGTAAAATCATCAACGATTACCAAGCAATATCTACTTCCATTCAATGATATTACACTACTGCAATCAAATAGGTCCATGTGCAATAAATCTAAAGCAGTAGATGTACTTACACCTTTATGAACAACTTTTGTTTGCTTACCCTTTTGACATGCATCACATAGTTTGGTCTTGTGGTACTTGATGCTGGGTAAGTCTCGCACTAATCCTTGGTTGGCCAACTTCCGGATGTTCTTCATGTTTACATGTGCCAACCTTCTATGCCATAGCCAAGACTCTTCTTCTTTCGACATGAAACACTTAATCAAAGCATTAGTAGCACTTTTAAACGATACTTGATAAATATTATCAACCCTTGTGCCTACTAGTACCGTGTCAAGTGTGTCAATGTGTTTAACCAAACATTGACTTGAATGAAATTCAATTGTGTAACCCGTATCACACAATTGACTGACACTTAGGAGATTAAAAGTCATCCCCTTGACTAGAAGGACATTCTTGATATGGAGACATTCGGATATATGAATGTCTCCAACTCCTACAACCTTAAGGCTACCATTATTACCAAAAGACACATTACCTCTACTTTTGTTTTGAATGGTTGTTGATTTGTCCCCGGTCATGTGCTTGGAGCATCCACTATCAACAAACCAAGTTGATAGATGCTCCCCCTCGACCAATGCCTACAAGACACGGAAGATAGAGGTTTTAGGTACCCAAATCTTGGGACCTAACGCTTCTACAACGAAAGACCTAGGAACCCATGCCTTGATCATACCTTTCCTAGTTCCATGAGCCCTAGAAACATGTGATCTACTATTTTGAGTTCTAGACATTAGAGAAATGAAACTCGACTCCTTGGGTTGATACCCTAGCCCGGCCTTGTTGTAGACTGCCCTTTGGGCATTTAGAATAATGTCTAGAGTCTTAGAGCTAGTTGAGAACTTCTCAAGCATTTTCTTGAGTTTCTCAACCTCACCCATTAAAGCCTTGTTCTCATCCTCAAGGACTTCTAGATGTAGGTCATCGACGTCATCTTCCCTAAGGGTCCTTAAGGTTTTTACTTCTTCTTTTAACAATTTATTTTCTGTTTTTGACTTTTTAAGCAATGTAGATAAGTGAGTGATAGTCTTATAACACTTTTCTATATGAAAAGAGGTTACCTCTTCATCATCCGACGATGATGAAGCCGCGGTTGAAGCGTCGCTCGAATCTCCCTCACTTCCGGAGTCCGAAACCTCCCTTGCCATGAGTGCTAATTATCGTGTGCTCTTTTCCATCTTCTTCCTCCGATGAGCTTGATGAGGACTCATCCCAAGTGGCCTTGAGAGCCTTCTTCTTCTTGACTCTTTCCTCCTTCTTTTTGGCTCGTTCCTCCTTCCTCTTTAATTTCGGACACTCGCTCCGAATGTGTCCTTTCTTGCTACACTCATAACATATAACATTAGATTTATCAAAATTTTGATCATTAGTTTTACCTTTTCCTTTGTATCTTCGGCTTCTTCTCATAATCCTTCTTACGAAGTTCGCCATCTCACTTGATGATGATCCACTTTCATCATCGGATTCGGAGGAAGAGGTGGATGAGGAAATCTCCTTTTCCTTCTTCTTTTCCTTCTTCCTTCTTCCATCCTTGCTCTTTGGTCCTGCAAATAAAGCAATACCCTTCTCTTTTTGACCTTTGTTAGCAAGCTCATGAAGTTCCATCTCACAGAAAAATTCATCTAGTTTAACAATGGAAAGATCCTTGGATACCTTGTAGGCATCCACCATAGATGACCACAAGGCATTCCTAGGAAAAGATTTAAGAGCGTACCTTACTAGATCGCAATTCTCCACTCGTTCGTCCACAGAGTGTAGACCGTTGATGATCTCCTTGAATCTACCATGAAGTTCACTTACCGTTTCATTGTCCTTCATGGTTAGATTTTGGAGCTGATTCAAGAATAGGTCCCTCTTGGCAATCCGAGAATCTCGAGTTCCCTCTTGAAGCTCGATGAGTTTGTTCCATAGGTCTCTTGCACTCGAGAACGGACCTACCTTGACGAGTTGGTCCTTGGCGATTCCACATTGCAAGGTGACCATAGCCTTGGCATCGGCTTGTGCTTTGCGGAGTTGTTCGGTAGACCACCTTGACGAATCGAGTTCCTTACCTTCTTCATCCTTTGGTGGTGTGAAACCTTCCTTGACTGAGAACCACATGGCAATGTCGGTCTTAAGGTAATACTCCATGCGGCCCTTCCAATATTGAAAATCTGCTCCTTCGAAGTAGGGTGGTCGATTTGTGCTAAAGCCTTCCTTCATAGCCATCCTTGTTTGCTCTTTTGGGTGTTAATCCGAATCAAAGAGCTCCTTGCTCTGATACCACTTGTTGGGATCTTAGATGACTAGAGGGGGGTGAATAGCCTCTTTGAAAACTTAAACACAATCTTTCTTAAAGAAAAACTTGTTAGCACAGCGGAAGTAGAAAACTAAAACGAAGGAAGAAAAACACACACAGCAGACACAAGGATATACGAGGTTCGGGGATAACTTGCCCCTACTCCTCGGCGTGTCTGTAAGGAGGACGACTCCTTGATCTTTCGGTAGATCACACCCCGGACAAAATTCGGCTAAAGATGTCTCCTTCTCGGTGGAGCAACCTCTCAACAGAGTCTCAGTTGATTATAGAATTAAGCACAAGACTTACAGTGGCTGAGAAGAATAATCAGATGAGCTTACAGCCACGTGGAGAAAAAATAGAGCAGAGAGCGCACAACGACCTTCTTAGCAAGGAGCTCACAGCTTCACCAACTTGCTTTCTCAAAGGATTGATCGAAAAGAAAACAGAGAATTCAGTTTTTTTTTCTGAACCTCTCTTCTTCCTTCTTATGTCTCTCTGCTCGAATCACCGCCGCCTGCAGAATCGCTGCTGCCAACAAGGCGTAGCCAATCACCTCTCCTCCTCATCTGGTTCTCTGAACCCATGCCAATGGAAATCACTGGCGTCTCTGGATACGAACCAATAAGTAGAGGTCAAACTGAGCGCAGCCTAATCGCAATCAGATTCGCCAGTGAACGTTGATACCTCAAATGCATCTGTTGCAGCAAATCACAGTGAAAAGAGCACTTGCCTTCTTCTCTTAATGAAGCTCAATTTGAATTCAACCATGAGAGTGTGACCTGCAATCTGCAAGCTAAAAAGACTCACAGCAGATGGTTAAAAACAGATGGGTGAAAACAAATACGGCAATCAGAAAAAGTGCATGCAAAACAAACAATACCGTGAGTCGGTCTGCAGACCGATCCACGCTTTCTGGATCATCGCTGATCGGTCTGGAAGACCGATCAGGAACTAATCTGATCGGTCCCCAGACCGATCATATGTCGCTCTTTCCAAATGCGCACAGCTTCTGATCGGTCTCCAGACCGATCAGTAAAATCACAGTAGACTACTGATCGATTTCTGATCGGTCTGCAGACCGATCAGTAATCGCTTAGTAGCCACTGATCGATTCCTGATCGGTCGCCAGACCGATCAGGTGTCCAAGGTTTCATTGGATCGGTCCAGTCCGGGTCGAGCCCTCTCTGACCTAGTCCGGAGAAACGAGCTCCCTAGCCCTCTCCGACTTCATCTGGTCCTAGAGAACGAGCTACCGAGCCCTCTCTGACTTTGCATGCCAAGCTTCCTTCTTGGACTTTTCAACACCAGATGTCCGATCACCCTTGATCCATCTGGATTTTCCCTTGCCTGGCTTCACTCACCAGGACTTGCACCTAGCTTCACTCACTAGGGTTTTCACCTGGCTTCACTCACCAGGACTTGCACTTAGCTTCACTCACTAGGGTTTTCACCTGGCTTCACTCACCAGGATTTCTAATCTGCCTGGCTTCACTCACCAGGACTTTCAATCTGCCTGGCTTCACTCACCAGGACTTTCCAACTGCCTAACGTCCCAGTTAGGACTTCCTCAATCAGGTCAACCAAGTCAACCTAGATTAGTAATTAATCTGAGTTAAATATCTGATACAAACTTAAATCAGTGTCAACAGCAAAACAACATCCAGGTCAGACTGTATCAACAATTATATTAGGATTAAGAGCATACACTTCCATAATAACAAAGGTCTTGTTCTTTTATTCAGTCAGTATAAAAAGAACTTACCTTTAATGATCCTGCTCAATACACTCAGAGTGTATTAGTGTAATTTTATAGTTAAGATAAACTAATACCAAATTACACTACGACTATTCCAATGGATTGTTCCTTTCCATTTTAGTCGTGAGCTACTGTTTATAATTTATAAGGAATTGATAACATGATTTTTTGTGTGTGACACCACACACCATGTTATCTATAATATAAATTAATTGAACCACTACACTTAGCATATAAATGTTGACATTTGACCAATGTGATTATTTATTTCACAATAAAATATTTACAAAAGGCTAGACTTTTAGTATACACTCTAACAACTTGTTACTTCAAAATCCAGGGCATTAGATTCAGCTTCACTTATCTTCACTAATGACCAAGAATTCTAGCAATCCAACAGGCTTTTTACACTCCTTTCCACTTCACTTGAAAATTGCAATAAGAATTGATGTTTAGTTTTTGAAAATTTCAGAAATTGTGGTCTTGAGGTTTGCAAAAGAAATCTTAGCACAAACAACTTCACATCACTTGCAAATTTTGCTGCATCTTAGTTGTCAATTGTAAAAATCAGAAACATGTATGAACTTTTTGGATTAAGTTTCAAAAATGTTGCTCACATGTCCATTTCAAAATGGCTACAGATTCTTTGATACAACTAACAACAGGGTTAATTATAACGTCTATCCCTTTTAAAATTTTCTTGTCACCGATTTGATTGTTGAATTGATTGTGATACAAATATGATTCGATAAGATATGGAAACTTGACAATTCCGTACCAATCCAATTAGGCATTTTCAGAAATCACAGCCACTAAATTCCACACTGCTTCCACAGCAATAACAATCATTCTGCTGATTTTTTTTTAACTGCAGTTGAGCTGGACAATTCCAGCAATTTCTTCCATTGTTCATGCATGCTTTAAACCATACAAGAGTTCAACTCTAATCCTTCAATTTCAGAAAACTACCCCTAGCATTCAACAGATAAAGGATCAAACTGCATTCTACAGTAATCCAACTGATCCTTGAACATGTTACTTAGTTCTTTTCCTGAACATATTGATCAAATTGAATTGTATACAAACACTTCAGTTTCACACTGCTACATTCTGAAATATAGAACTCCAATAGTTTATCATTTTGATAAATTATCATTTAAGACGAGTGTCAATGAGCCAAAAGAATTGTAAGTAAAACTTGCTGATAAACAAATATAAATCTTTTATCCTGGTCGAACGGGTAAGAGACTGCGGACGCCTTTATTTCCTCGATCAGTCGATGTGAGAGGTTGTGATACTTCTGGCAGGACAAGCAGATGACAACCGTCCGAGTGGCATCCTCTTGGAGGGTCTGCCAGAAGTATCCGACCAGCAGGATCTTTCTTGCCAGTGATCGACCGCCTGGGTGTACTCTGCAAGATCCTTGATGAACTTCTCGTAGTATGTAGTCGGCATCCTCCGACCCGACGCATTTAAGTAGAGGCCTAGAGAAAGCCTTCTTGTAGAGCTGATCTCCGATCAGGGTGAATCGACTAGCTCTCTTTCTTAATAAGTGGGTCTCCTCCTGATCGGACGGTGTAGCTCCCTACCGTAGAAACTCTGTCAGCACTGTCCTCCAGTCGTTTGGGAAGGTAAGTCCCTCCATTCAATCAATGTGGGCCACTAAAGACACCTGCTCGATCGGCTATGATATGACGATCAACGAT
Source organism: Zingiber officinale (assembly GCF_018446385.1). NCBI lineage: Eukaryota > Viridiplantae > Streptophyta > Magnoliopsida > Zingiberales > Zingiberaceae > Zingiber > Zingiber officinale. The sequence goes on along the minus strand of NC_055997.1, from coordinate 79,024,385 downwards.
AATGAGCTAGCTAGTTTAGCCAATTTGTCTACAGCTTGGTTCTCCACTAGGGGGATCTTCTGTATTACAACCTCCCGAAAGTTGGCCTTCAACTTTTCGAAAGCCTCATCATAGAGCCTGAGCCGTGTGTTGCTTATCTCGAACGCCCCGACCAGCTGATGAGCGACCAACTATGAGTCCGAGTGGATGAGAACCTTGATGGCTCCGACATGTCGGGCAACTTGTAAGCCAGCTATAAGTGCTTCATATTCGGCTTCATTGTTGGTTACACGGTAGTCTAGCCGAACGGACAACTGCATCCGCTTCTCTTAGGGTGAGACGAGCAATATTCCGATCCCGCTCCCCTGCCGAGTGGCCAAGCCATCTACATATATTTTCCAAACGGCCTTTGGTTCAGGATTCTATACCTCAGTGGCGAAATCCGCCAAGGAATGCGCTTTAACGGTCGTTTGGGGCTAGTATTGGATATCGAACTCGCCGTCGTCCATTTGATTAGCCGTCCGGACACTTCTGGATTGAGAAGGACCCCTCCCCAAAGGACTGTTGGTCATCACGATGATGGAATGTGTGAGGAAGTAGGGGCGAAGCCTCCGAGTGGCGAGCACCAACGCAAAAGCTAGTTTCTCGAGACTAGTGTAGCGGGATTCAGCATCTTTCAATATATGACTCAGGAAGTACATCGGCTGTTCCTCGCTGTTCGGCCTAACTAGTGCCGAGCCGACCACATGCTCGATCGAGGATAAATAAATTCTGAGTGGATCGTCGACAGTTGACTTAGCCAATACAGGCAATGAATTGAGATACTCCTTCAATTTTTTAAATGCCCGGTCACACTCTTCGTCCCATTGAAATTTGGTGGTTCGATGTAATATCTTGAAGAATGACAAGCTCCGGTCAGCTGACTTAGAGATGAATCTGGACAGTGCTATTATCCGACCTATGAGCCGCTGAACTTCCTTCAAATTTCGGGATGGCGACATGTCTTGTAATGCTTTCACCTTGCTGGGGTTTGCCTCTATGCCCCGCTCGGTGACAATATAGCCCAGAAACCGTCCGCTTTTCGCGTTAAACAGACACTTGCTTGGATTCAGTTTGATTCTGCACATATGTCAGCTGCTCGGAGGGATTTAATTAGTATGCCGTCGATATATACCTCTATGTTGCGGCCGATCTGTCGTCGAAACACTTTATTCATCAACCTCTGATAAGTGGCGCCAGCGTTCTTTAGTCCGAATGACATGACATTGTAGCAATAGGTTCCATCGGCTGTGATGAAACTAACATTCTCTTGATCTTCTAGGGTGAGTGACACTTGGTGGTACCCTTGATACGCATCCAGCATGCATATTAGCTCGCACCCGGCAGTGGAGTCTACCATCTGATCGATCCAAGGCAGCGGGTAGAAGTCCTTCGGGCACGCCTTGTTGAGGTCCTGGAAGTCGATGCAGACTCGTCAATTGTTGCCCGGCTTTGAGACCAACACTACATTCGCAAGCCAACTCATGATTTGACCCTCACGTATGTGGCCGACTTCCAAGAGCTTCTTTATTTCCGCTCGGATGATCAAATTTTGTTCAACACTAAAGTCCCTCTTTCTCTGCTTCACCGGCCGAGCGTCTGGTCGGACATGAAACTCATGCTACGCGATGCTTAGTGAGATCCCAGGGAGCTCATGCGTTGACCACGTGAATACATCGTGGTTTTGTTCGAGACATGCGACCAACTCTGCTTTCTGCTCAGCTCCCAGGTCGGACGTGATGAAAGTAGTTGCCTCCACTCGGCAGGGGTGGATCTATACTTCTTCCTTTTCTTCATAGACTAGAGTAGAAGGCTTTTCAGTGATGGCGCTTACCTCTAGTCGGGGAGTCTTCCGAGTGGACTGGGCTTCGGTTTTGACCATCTCGACATAACAGCGCCGAGCGACCAACTGGTCACCTTTGACCTCTCATACCCGGTCTTCTACTGGGAATTTGATCTTTTGGTAGTACGTTGAGACTACCGCTCGGAATTCGTTGAGGGTCGGACAACCCAGAATGACGTTGTAGGCTGAGGGGGTATTCACCACAATGAAGTTTGTGGTCCTGGTCCTTCTAAGCGGGTCCTCTCCTAGTGATATGACCAACTTGGCTTGGCCGATCGGCAGAACTTCGTTGCTGGTGAACTCATATAGTGGGGTCATCATCGACAGTAGTTCGCCTCAGTCAATCTGGAACTGATCGAAAGCCTTCTTGAAAATTATATTCACCGAGCTCCTTGTGTCAACAAAAATCTGGTGAATTGTATAGTTGGTGATTACAGCTCGGATGATGAGAGTGTCATCGTGGGGGACTTCTACGCCTTCGAGGTCCCGGGGTCTGAAGCTTTCGAGCTCGCTCGGCCTCTCCTGGCTACAACCTATGGCGTGAATGTCCAATCGCCGCGCGTATGATTGCCGAGCTCGGTTAGAGTCTCCGCTGATCGGCCCGCAGACGATGATGTTTATTTCTCCACGAGCGGCGTTGCTTCTGTTTTCCTCCTCCCGAGTGGATGACTTATTTTGCTCGCGAGAGGCTTGGGGAAGATCGACACTTCCCTCCTGCTGATGGCGATGGTGCCGCTCGGCTGGTCTTCTCGCGTCCTCTCGTCGTCAGGCAGATTGGTGCTCATGTCGTCGATCGGGAGAGGGAGATTGACGCCGATAGACCCTTGGGGCCGGCTTGGCAATCGACCCCAGGCTACGACAGTCCTGTGTGTTGTGTGACGCCGATTGATGAAAAGAGCAAAACATAGGCGTCCATACCATGCCTTTTGGTGCCTTTTGCCGATCGGAAGCCACATGCTGCACTACATGGGCCCTCATTTCTTGGTGCGGTGGACCTTCAGCTCTCGGCCCCTTGGCGGTTGGTGGCTGACCGACGGTCACCGTTCGATTGTCACCGAGGGCTCGGATGGTGGCTCCTTCCTTCTGGTTGCCTGGGCCTCCTCCACGTTTATATACTCAGTAGCCTTCTTGAACATATGGTCATAGTCGCGGGGCGGCTTCCTGATGAGCGACCGGAAGAAGTCTCCCTCTACGAGCCACTAGGTGAAGGCATTCATCATGGTCTCAGATGAGACTGAGGGAATATCTATAGCTACCTGGTTGAAGTGTTGGATGTATGCTGGGAGGGTTTCTCTCGGCCCTTGCTTCAAAGAGAATAGGCTGACGCTTGTCTTTTGGTAGCGCCTGCTGCTTGCAAAATCCTTGAAGCTTTGTATTGATCCGTCTGACAGTCTCATGAACCATCGCTGGGCCGAGCCGGACAGCTTTGTGAGAAAGACTCGGCACTTCACCCCATCTGTGTATTGGTGAAGTGTAGCAGCATTGTCGAACTTTCCCAAATGATCATCCGGATCGGTCGATCCGTTGTATTCTCCGATTGCCAATGGAGCGTAGTGCCTTGGCAATGAGTCTCGAAGTATTGCTTCAGAGAACTGGTGGTTGATCTACTCGAGAGACGCGTCGGCTCGGGGCGCCTTGCCTTTCCTTGCGTCCCGAGCGGGCGCTTCGTCTAAAGAAGATCCCCTCTCCTGATTTGCTTGCGCAACCTCTTAGGGCGTTTGGAACAGAGCCCGATGGAATGGAATAGGCGTGGGTGGATCTTCTCCATGCGTGCTGGTTAGCAGTCTATTTTTTCCCCACATAGAATATTGCTCCGGTCGGTCGTCGTGAGCCACTCGGGCCCCAGAGGCCAACGTTGCTTGTTGCGCCAATTGGTCGGCTAGTGCCTTTTGCTACTATTGCTCTACTATATTTGCCGCTCATGCTTGTATTAGTGCGTCGAGCTCCTCTTGAGTAAGCGTCACGGTATGAAGTCATCTAGTGTCCTCCATCTTCTCGGATCGGATGCATGTGCGTTCCCACAGACGACGCCAAATTTGATCCTGTCCGAGAGTCGAGGCGATGGATGCTGGGGACGTGGCACTCCCGTTGACCGTTGGACTTCTCGTCAGTGAAACCTGCAACTACAACAACGTCAGTGCCGAGCCAAGGAGGGGTTCCTGGACGATGGTCCTCCGACGCTCAAGTCAACCACCGGCGATGTAGAAGGAACGAGGAAGCAAAATGACAGGGTAACTGTAGCTACAGTAAAGATTATGCATACCTCAGTCGAAGCTTGGAGCTCTTAATATAGGGCTCCGGGGAAGTGCGTGCATGATCTTCGAGGCGGGTACACTTCTCAAATCTTCCTCTGAAAAGACATGTCAGGAAAGCGTCCCTGACACCATACCTCAATGACTCGGGCATATCCCTGACATGACAGTGGAAGCTTGCGTCGTACGATTTTCTGCCCGTCCATGCCGCCAACCATGCCGTCTATCGGTGGCGCGAGTCCCCACGAGGATATCGGCTGATCCTCTTTTTGTCTGTTCGTGGGCCAAGTGGGATGGTCGTTTGGCTAGCCCTTGGCCGTTCGACAGGTCCGACCCTTTGGAAGCTCGGTCAACGCTCAACTGTCCCGAGCTATGTCTGAGAGTGAACGCCGGTTCTGAGGCTCAATGCGAGTCCAAGCGGGTTGGCCACTCGGCGTGTATCTTGTTCTGAGCGTCGGAAGCTCGGTATGCGACCGAGCTGTGATAATCATCTGGTTGATATCAACTCAGCTGTCCTTCAAGCCGGTTGGGCGAGTGGGTCGTTCGATCGGCTAGCGGTACGGGGCGTTGACTGCTTGGACTTTGACCTCCACCGTGTCATTGACCTCTCCGCTGAGCGAGCCCCTCCTCATCACCGGATCAAAAATATATATACAAACTGGTTCTTACACTTTCAACTATAAAAAAATGTAAGGTTTTAAGACCCATTTCCATAATTCATTTTAACCTAATCCACAAAAACTAACATTCAATTCAATCATATAAAAACCGAAGATTAAAACTTATTTGTATACAATTTAATTTTTTCCCCAAAGATTTTCTAATGATTTAAGAATTTTTTTATTCAAGAACTAAAGAATAAAAATTTGCTATCAACTCGTCTTTGAATAACATAAACCCAATCAGAAAACTAAACTTCAAATCTTATCTTATTCACAAATATACTTTTATTCAACCGCACAAATTTTGAGCATCATACTGCTTGAATTAGGTACAATACTCTGTTTATTGATAATCACTACAAAATGTCCACATATCTAATTCTTTCCTTGAATTGAGAAAGATACAATACAAACTCATTTATAAATTTACAATTTCAAAATAGAAATCGAATTTTATTCAACCTCAACTTCACAAAATTGAAAACATCCATGACCTAAAGCTTCTATTTTTCGCATAATAATAATAAATTAGTCAAAATCTAGGGTAAAAAATTATAACTTACCGATGATTCTTGGGTTGAAGGTGAAAGTAGGGTTTTGACGATTCTCCGATTTCTACCTTCAACGACGATGAAGACTTTAGGGTCGGAGTAAGAGGAGGTTAGGTCATCGCCGATGGTTTGAAGGAGAAGTTGGGAATTGTGTCATCGATGGCTTAAAGTCACGGTGCCTCGAAGTAAGGGGAGGGAGTGTGTCAACAGCTGAGAGAGAAATAAGTAATATTTGAGAATTTTAATTTAATAGAGGGTAAATTGATAATTTTATATGAGTTAGAGAGTTGAAACAAATAAATTGGTTTGATCATGTACACAAAGACTAAATATAAATGTCCAGATTTGCATGATAATTTGCTATGAATTCAAATTCTTATAACTTTAAACATTAAATATTATTATACGAAGGTATTTACTAACTTAATAAAAATTATTATAAATGGATTAAAATCACTCTAAAAATAATTATAATAGCTACTTAAACTATACAATACTAAAATAATATGGTATTAAGTATTGTAATACTACACTAACTGTTATGTATTGTAATAACTATCACACGTTATTACAAATAAAGTATTATTTTAAGAATTCTTAAAAGGAAGTTACTATGTTTTTTTTACTTTTGTCCCAATTAGAATCGTTCCATATGATAAGGAATATTCTCGTAGAGTCGACTGTCCAGTAAAGTTTTATTGAGATGCTTACATTTGAAATCTTACCCAGAAACACAACCCGCTTTGTTATTGATATCTTTGTTGGGACCCGTCTTTAATGACAGAGGTAAGATTGTGGAAGGGACGAAATCCACCAACCCACGTGCAACGACTCCAGTCGCGACTCTGCAAAGTTCCAAGCTCGGCACGAAGAGCGGATGGTTCGCCAACGCTGTTTATACCCACCCACCAATTGGCCATCGGCGCTCGTCCGGCCCCGGTGTACGTCGCTCTCTCGTCGACCATTCCTTGGTGTTGGGGGACCGCCGTTCCGGTCGAGAGGATCCAAATTCCAACCAAGCTAGGGCACTCTCGTAGAAGGGAAAAAGGCGCAAATATTGCTACGTTTCGCTTTCCTCCTCTCTTTCTCTCATTGTCTCTGTCGCCAGTCTCGTCGCTTCCTTCGGCGAAGTCATCATGGAAGCCCGTCAGGTCGGCACTTGATAGAGATCATTCTAGGGAGGTTTAAATTTTTTTTCCTTTCCGTTCTGATTGTATCCTTGTTTTTTTTTGCACTCCCTTTCGAGTATCAAGACTGTCATTAGGTTTTTTTTTTAATCTCTGTTTGTCCCTTATTGGTATTTTTTTTAACCTTGTACGGTTAGATGATTGAGAAAGTAGGTTGTTTTCTTGTGGTTTTTATTTTTTATTTTTATTTTTTAATGTTTTAGTTGGCATTTGGTCGTTTTCGAGCATAAAGCTTTAGCTTGATCTATTGTTCGCCTTCGATTCTTCTTTTTGGTCCCTGAAAAAGGCTTCTGCTTTTTTTAATCTAGGGTTTATAGTAGTTGTGGAGATCTAGAAGATATTTGGTTTGATCTTTTTTTCTGTTAAATTTGATGAATGTAATTTTTTTCTTATTTTTTTTTTGGTACTTTTAGATGACTTGGCTGGATCATCGAGAAGGCTGCGTGCTGTGAATTCAAGGTCTAGGGCAGTTTATAGCTGTTCTAAATGGGCTGTTTTCAATCAAAGGGTCGAAGGCAATTCCCAGGATACGAGGACCCCGTTTTTCTGGCTTCTGAGACAGCATGTAATTAAAATTTATTCTTGGTTTCCTTATCGTTGGAAAATTCAACTTCAGATTTATGAACGATAGTTTTAGCTTTCAACCCTGAGTTTTATCTTAGTTTTTGATTAAAAAAAAATTGAACTTTGTTTTTTCCAGATTGACTGCTGCAGAACTTTAGGCATATTGAAGTGATCACATGTTTTTGATCTAGGTGTTATCTTCTATTAGCGACACTGGGATGGGGTTCCATTAGTGAAAATTACTATCTTTCATTTGTAGTGAAGAGAGAACACAAGTCCTCCTTGGATTAATTGAGAAGAAAATTCAAATTTTGTTGATAGATGAAGGAGAAGTTAATGTTTGAGATTAAACTTGCCTTGAATATTACTGTAAACACATTACACTTTTCCCTACTCCTATAAACTTGGTCTCACTCAAGATAAACTCATTCCTAAATACTTGGCCCATGGTGGACCAACGCCCTAAAAGAACCAATTAGAAATGTGACAATGTGACTTATCCTGACAATTATCCTGCTCTTGTTGATTTAGAACTGAAGTTTTGTTCAAGCACTCATCCATAGTTGAATTGGTTGCTGAAATGAGAAAGAAGCACATAACATCTATTCTCATGCTTAATAAAATTATTCTATTTTCTAGATCTCATGCTTGATGTGTTTCAATGAGTAACAAAATTATGTAGCCAACCAAAAATAGTTCCCTGTTACTAATATATGTGGTCATGGTTTGAATTATAAACTTTAGCTTTCTTTTTTATATGTGGTCATGGTTTGGATGGTATCATATTGTGTAAATTATTTCACGATTTCCATTGTGCGCCATAGCTGGTAATTGGGTAGGACTCAAAATAGGTTATAGTGAGTCAAAATTACCATGTTAAGTGGATTCCTCTCATGCCACTAGCCTAGATTTTCTGATCGATGTCTTTTCTATTGTCTATACTAGTGGAAGGGATGGAGCTCGCACAGAGGGGGGAGAAAGAGGATTAAGAGAATTAGGATTTAGGGTGGTGGGGAAGGGGGAGGTCACACCATTGTATCAAACTGCTTATGTATTGTATTATTGCTGTAGAAATACTACAGCCTAGTCAGTGTGGTATAAGTTAAGATCCTCATGCACCACATTTATGGGTCAAGCGTATTGTGATCTAAACTGCTATTCTTCTTACTGCTTTGATTTGTTTGTGTGACAATAATGCACATGGAGATTGCTAGATGCCATTTTACTGAAATCCAGTTCTCTTAGTATTCTTCTGATGGAACATAAGCTGGAGTATTCATGTATGTTCTACTGTTACAGTCACTGTCAGTGAAGTTGAGGCATTGTTTGAACTTTTCAAGAGCATTAGCAGTTCTGTAATAGATGATGGATTAATCAACAAGGTAAACAAGATTCTGCCATCTGTTCCTGCTTTCTTCCATTATGGTTATGTTCCTGAGCGTTATTTTCATTGATGAATTGTTATTTTCATAAATATTCTGGATTACTGACTTTTATAACTAATTTTATCATTTCATGTTCTCTTGAATGACTAGATAGGATTATGGTTTCCCGTTTTCATTGCCATAATTACCAAGTTTTCCCCTCTTAAAACATAATGCTCAATGTTGGTGCTTCTTAAATTAAGCTGATCAAAGATGACATTATGACGCTGGGAGTGTACACGCCATTCATGTACTCCTTGCAACTACTTGAAATGCTATGTAAATGTAATCTTTCTGAAGATTAACCAGTTGCAGCTGGCATTTTTTCATCCACAAGGACCACAGCAATCAATGTGACTAAAGACTCAGGTCTTTCATAGTTTACTGGCTTTGTAAAGATTTCTGACATCCCCAGATGAGATTCTGTGTATCAATATTTGAGCACGTAGTTACTAATATAATTACTTTGCAGATAATTTATATTTGATATACAGCTACCAAAAATGACAATGTTATCAGTTGACACTATCCTGTATTTCAATGAACGTAACCAATTTTAGTCCCTTCGAGACGGTCTAGTGGCTAGCGCATGAGGTATTGCCACCATGAGGTCTGGGGTTTGAATCTCGGCATAGCTGAGGTAAATGCCTCTCTCATGTGCCGTTCATTATTCCAAAGGCTAGTAGCCACCTGTGATTTACCTTCTCCGTGTTGGCGGAGGCGCTGGGGGCGAGCGTTGTCGCCTTTTGCCACCATGAACGTAACCAATCTTTCACTCATTCAATGAAATTTCAGCAAGCTAAACCAACACTCACAACATCAGCAATTTGCTTGCTGCTTTATCAAAGTGAGTTGAAGATGAGATATCCATAAGTTTATCTCAGTTAGTGATGCCAAATGGCCATACTTAAACATTTCTTAGGTTGGTTGGTGACGTTTGTCTTATCAATAATTACATTTTTCCTCTTTCTTGTTTTTTCCCTGTTATTTCATGTAAACTTGCTGTATATTTATATTTTCAGTAGGGCTCATGTTCTGCATACCTTGTATAGCTAGTTAGTGTATGCCCTTCTTGCTAGTTGCTTTGTATATGCTGATTATGTAATGCTGATCTGTTGAGGTTTCCCTTGTAAAGTAACAAATTATTTACTATTTAGAGTGTCTTGATTACATGCCTTTTATGCAGGAGGAGTTCCAACTTGCGTTATTTAAAACTGGAAAGAAGGAAAATCTTTTTGCAAACAGGGTACTATGTTATAAAGAGCTCCTAGTTCATATTGTCCACATTGCTATCCAAAGTTATCAAGATCTGTTTTAATGTGAATAGGAATTTTATCAACATTGTTTCATTAAATGGTATGCAAATTTCTTGTCAATTGTGAATTGCATGTAATCTAGTATCATATTGTGATCACTAACACAAACTGCTTCCTCTTCAAGCTTTTCTTGTTTGTTGCCATGATTTGAGGATATTTAGGTTTGTGAAAAGCTAGAGAAAGATTGTCTACATAATTGTGAGATATCAACATGCTAATGAAATCTATTTATTTTTGATCAGATTAAGAATATGAATTGCAAAAATGATTATGCCTTATTCTGCTGGGAAGCATATTAAACCAGACCTTAATTTTTCCAAATATAACCATCTTTTTGGGGGCATGCCACTACGTTGTGGATTCTGACAATATGCTACTATATTGTAGAGGCTGATGACAGAGTGTATCCTGTTAATTTGTCACAAGATTCTCAAAATGACACTATATATATCTTTCTTCTCTTCTTGCTTTTGTCATTTAATTAATAAAAGATGCCATAAATTGGGTAAATTAGAGCTGTTCTTACATTTTCTATACTCTTTTGCTAGTTATCACTTACATTTTCTGGCAATATGCTACTATATTGTAGAGGCTGATGACAGAGTGTATCCTGTTAATTTGTCACAAGATTCTCAAAATGACACTATATATATCATTCTTCTCTTCTTGCTTTTGTCATTTAATTAATAAAAGATGCCATAAATTGGGTAAATTAGAACTGTTCTTACATTTTCTATACTCTTTTGCTAGTTATTACTTAGAAATTTTGTTTGCAGATCTTCAATCTATTTGATGTAAAGCAAAAAGGTGTTATTGATTTTGGGGACTTTGTTCGAGCGCTGAATGTTTTTCATCCAAATGCTCCACATGAAGACAAAGTTGATTGTAAGTATTTATGGGTTTTATGGAATATTTGAATCACTAGGAATCTTATTGCAAACTTCATTTTAATCTACAGTTTCCTTCAAGCTTTATGATCTTGATGGTACCGGCTTCATTGAAAGGAAAGAGGTATCTTGATGAATGGTTAATTGTTGATTAACACATGGATTATGGACAGTTGGTAGATGCTAGATACAACTGTATAGAGGACTTTATAAATTGAACTCTGACATTTGAATTTCAAATTTGTTTTATGTCTAGGTTTATTGATCTAGTTTTTCTATAGGTCTGAGACAAGCAATTACTCCTTGTAATATGCTTTAATGTTTTTGTAATGCTTTATGTTCTATTGCATAGGAGCGACACCTTCTGAGCGAAGAATTGGTAAGATAAGAGGAAACTATTTGAGAAAAGAACCAGATCAGTACATTTTACTGAAGTTGTAAATATATAGTTTGAAGACAGTAATATAAGAGCAAATTATCAACTTTTACCATGTAATAGAATTGGTGAGGATAAACATTGGCTGCAGAACCCTTACTATGGTTTGGTAGACTAGATCTCCCTCTTAATAAGCCTGTTCTTTCTAAAATATTCTGGTTGGCTGTTTCTTGCCAGATTTTGTATCAACAACTGCATATAGGTTGAAAAAATTAGTCCAAAGGAAATGGCTATGCGTTACTTGCTATGGAAGTATTTAAGAACACTCCCAGCAGTTGTATATCAAGATTAAGATGGAAACTTATGAACTCAATCCTCATATCTATTTCTTTCCTTCTTCTTTTCAATTTCTATATTCTGTAACTCCTGCTGGATCATAACATGCAAAATGCACGGCAAATGCTAAGTTTCCCAAATGAAGCACTAATTAAGCTCATGCATTTATGATTAATCTTATTGATTAATGCATTAATCTTCTGTTTTATTTATGATATATTCAAACATGGGCCTTGCCATTTAATCTGGTTGGCAGGTGAAGCAGATGCTGATTGCTCTGCTGTCTGAATCAGAGATGAGATTGGCTGATGAAGTTGTGGAGTCAATTTTAGATAAGGTTTGTTGCCACATCTGATTTCACAATTGCAAGAAGTTAGCAAAACCTCTAACAATTCGTACATTTTCTTGAACAGACATTTCAAGAAGCTGATGCTAATCAAGACGGAAAAATAGATAAAACAGAATGGGAAAATTTTGTCTCTCACAATCCATCGTTGATGAAGATCATGACCCTTCCATATCTCAGGCAAGTGATTCTGCTGTTAGGAAGTAAACTGTATTGCTGAGGATTCTTTGTTCAATGATTGATGTGTTCCTTTTCTATACCTTTCGTGGTTCCGCACAAATACCAAAATTATCAAAATGATAATTAAATCGAAGAATCTGCTTATCGCCTTTAATTATCACAGAAGAATTCTGTTGATGTTTCTTCCATATTCATAAACCATTTCTTGTTCATGTTCAAAATTAGCTGAAAATTATCCTACATTTGGAATAGTCAATATTCGATTTGGATTATTGATACATGTGCAAAAGCACTTCACTCTTAACTCGATGTGCGACAAATCAAATGTGCAGGGACATAACTACAACTTTTCCAAGTTTTGTGTTCCATTCTGAGGTCGAGGACATTGCTACCTGAAGAATATTGTGTTAGCGTAGACTAGGAGTTTATAAGACAATAGGCAGCTGCTATCCCATGAAGAAAAGGATCAAACTAGCAATGAAATGATCGTCATTCTGCAAAAGTTTTCCAGCCAAAAGCTTCATGATACATTTGTGTATTAGATACGCACAAGCTTCCAATATTTCTATTATCCATTTGGAATGAACTGAGTGCTTTGGATTGATAGTGTTGTTTAAGTTTTTTCAACGAGGTTATACAAATTTTTTATTTCTGAATTTGTTCTTTGAATTTGAATTTTAATTCTGAAGAGCACATGTGACCTTTTTCTTTGTTTTTTTATGCTCAATTTACTACCATTTTACGTAATTCTTCGAGATGTGCTTAGAATAATATACAATTACGTGAAATTCATACTAAAGAAAGATTAAATCTAATGAGAAATTCACAGTAGGTAATCAATATATTATATATTTATTGGGAAGAAAATTCTTCGCTCGGATTTTGCCCAACTTGGACTTGAGGGAAGCTAAAAAAAAATACACGGCTAAAATGACATGACTACGTAATGGGCCGGGTCATGAATCGCAAAATTCCACGTACAGCCGTACTCGTTATTAGATCGCTACCGCTCGTTCATCAAACTTCGTCCTCTCCCCCGTTTCTCTTCCGTGAGAAAGAGCCGGAGATTTGTACCAATATCCGCTTCTTCTGCCTCGAATTCCTTCTCCCGTTCATACAAATCAATGGTTCCATGGCACCAGTTATGGTGATTTCTTCACACCATAATGGTTTCGATCGTTTTCATTGCGTAATGGCGCTTTGAATCAATTTTGAGCTGTGGTTTGGGATTAGGGTTGGCCTGATCGGCCAGTGGGAGATATGTACAGGAGCGGGAACGGATCCAAGGTGGAGGCTGGATCCTTGGATCGGAAGCGGATCAATGATGCGCTCGACAAGCACCTAGAGAAGTCCTTGCCGTCGGCCTCAAGAGGCTTGGTTGGCAAGGATAAAGACAGGCTCCCACTAGCCTCTTCAGCCTCCGGGAAGCAGCCGGAACACCTTTCCGTCCCAAAAAACAAGGGTTCCGACGGTAAAGTTTCTTCCTTGAGAGGTCTACTTTTGAAAAAGTTGATTTGGAACCTTATTTTGGGACATTAAGCTAGAATCAATGAGTAGTCAATCTAGATATTGGTAGAGTTTTGTCTGTGCTTTGCCTAAATTTATTTTGCATATGTTATCGCAGAAGAGTCAGAAACAGATAGTGAAGAATCTGATATCAATGGTTCTGACGGGGAAGACACATCTTGGATTTCATGGTTCTGTAATCTAAGGGGGAATGAATTTTTCTGTGAAGTTGATGAAGAATACATTCAAGATGATTTCAACCTATGTGGAATAAGTAGTCAAGTTCCTTATTATGATTTTGCTCTTGATCTGATCTTGGATATCGAGTCTTCTCATGGTAAGCTTCACTAATGCGTCTACAGAATTTCATGAATGAACACTATTTTTCCCATCTGAATTTAAAAATAGGTACATTGTAGATATCTACCTTTTCAATTTTATCAATATTTTTTTTTGTTCTTTTTAGTCCTTCATTCCATATTTGGCGAAATACAATGAGTGGATAATCATTCTTCCCTATATTCATGTTTTGAAGACATGCACCTTATGTGCTAGTCATTATTCCAAAGGCTAGTAGCCGTCCGTGATTTATCTCCTCCGTGTTGGCCCTGGGACGGGTTGGCGGGGGCGATGGGGGCGAGCGTATTCGCCTTTTGCCATCATGTTTTGAAGACATGCATCCTTTATCTTTTATTTAGTTTTATTTTTTTCATGTATGTTTTTGTTCCCAAAAGTTTCATCAACCAATGTGAGCAGAGAACATAAATTGCTGGACACATGTTCTGTATACTTCACTAGCTTTGCCACTATTACAAGCTTAACAAATATATATTCTCTAAGTTTCATGAAAGCACACTGGTCAACGATGCTCTCTAGAGAGACTAAAGCATTTACTGACTAGAGAATTGCTTTCCTTGTCATGAGTAGTGAAAATTGTTTCTTGAACATTGCAAATTCTTAATGTTGTGTCGAACAACCAATAGATTTTGCATACATAACATTTGCATGCATGACATCTAAAAGCATAGTAATGAAGAATAGTAGTATGATAGATTAAGTGCATGGCCCAGATACGTAGCATGATAGATTAAGTGCACGACCACATACTTTTTTTGTTTGTAGATGTTTGAGGAAGGGGAGCCTTGATGCAAAAGTTATTGCTGTGTGACCTAGAGGTCACGGGTTTGAGTTTTGGAAACAACCTCTTGCAAAATAGGGTAAGACTGCGTAACCCTTCCTTGACCTGCATTGGCGGGAGCTTCGTGCACCGGGCTGCCCTTTTTTGTTTGAGAATGCCATATAACCCTTCTCTGACCTGCATTGGCGGGAGCTTCGTGCACTGGGCTGCCTTGTTTGAGAATGCCATATATGTGTCAATTTCATATAAGCTTTTTTGTGCATATATTTGTGGATAAATCTCTCCCTGGATTTCAAACTGACCAGGAGACATGTTTACTGAGGAACAAAATGAGTTAGTTGAATCAGCAGCAGAGATGCTCTATGGCTTGATACATGTTCGATATATATTAACTAGTAAAGGGATGGTTGCCATGGTAAGATCTTGATGCTGTCAATGTTTTATCATTACTTAATTGTTCAATTGTGATGACATAATTAGTGGCAACCTAGCTAGAGAAATACAAGAACTATGATTTTGGAAGATGCCCTCGAGTTTACTGTAGTGGTCAACCCTGTCTTCCTGTTGGGCAATCAGACATTCCTCGATCAAGCACTGTGAAGATTTATTGTCCTAAATGTGAAGACGTATACTATCCAAGATCGAAGTACCAAGGCAGTATCCTTTCTCCAACTAGTTACTTAATTTTCAGTTATGTTTGTCTATGATAAGTGTTGAAACCAACTGTTTCCCTAGTACAATATTTAACCTTCTAAATTTCAATGCATAATAATTTATTTATGGTTCTTGTCCTACAGTCTATTGATGTTAAGAGAAATGGTCCATATGTTCTTATAGCAGAGTATAAATTTAGCAGTAACGCATATGTGAATATCTGAGAAAGTATTTTGCCTCTTAAGAGTTTCAGAATCATCAAATATCCTCCTGTGTTTTCAAACTCTTGCTATTTCACCTCTAATCGTTAATACTGTTATTTTACTTGACGGAAAGTGATGAGGCATATATGTGGGGTATGCAACCCATGCCATTATTCTGTTGTATTTTGATGATTTAAAAACTCAAGATGAAGTGGTACGAAGTTATCCAACTGCTAAGCTGCCCTATGAAAGTTTCCTTGACCTTGCTTGCACAGATATTGATGGAGCTCACTTTGGGACAACGTTCCCTCACTTGTTTCTGATGACATACGGGCACCTCAAGCCGCAAAAGCCATCTCAACGGTACGTTCCAAGGGTTTTTGGCTTCAAACTTCACAGGCCATGAGGAACAAGTCAGGCAGCAAGATGAATCATATAGTAAACTCCTGACTTCAACCAGCATCAACTATTCTCTCCATGATTTAGGGTATTTACTTTGTTGAGTTGCCCTATCACAGCATCATTCCGCTTGCATCTTAGTCCTGTTAAAGCTACCGAACGACTATAACATCGTATGGTTTATTTATTCTATGGTTTGCCATATATATTCGTCTTTAAGATCTCGTCCTAAGTCTTATTAGTTACTTTCCACACAAACCGATAGTTCAAATAACACCCAAAGATAGGGTATGGCTTCATCATCAGAAGTATGGCTTTACTTTCTTCCCTTCCGCTTAGTTTGGTTTCAAAATGGTCCGAGTGATGCACAAGAATGAACAAAATGATTTAGTTACTCCATTGCGTCTCCTACTCATAGATAGACAAGGTGACACAAATACATAAAAATGATTTATTTGAATACTAGGAAATAAAGCTGACCACATTAATTGGGAATTAACAAAATGGAATAGAGCAATTGAATTAAGGACGTTAAAGTTAAACGATTGATAATGAAACACAAGAGAAGCATTAATTAAGGATAAATGGGAAGGAGCAGCGGGGTTAGGAGAGTAACGGAGCTGACCACATTTTTTTGTCTCTATTTCTACTATGGCCCAAAGTCCCGATTAAATAAAATTTTATCTTCGTGAACTAATCAAAATTTATACATCGTCCAATGCAGGGCAGCAACTTAGTTATTTTTCTGAACGTAAAGTCTATATTCTGACGTCCAAATCGGACGACGTCACAGTAGATAAGCCACAGCGTGTAGAGGATCTGATCGTCCACGTGTAATACACGTGCAGATCCCAGCAACGTATGACAAGTATATGCGAACTTGCGAAGGAAAGCCAGCTCTCAGTTGGACTAACGCCGAGACCAGGAGAGGAGTGGAGAGAGAGGAGAGAGAGGGAGAGAGAGAGAGAGAGAGAGAGAGAGAGAGTCTTCAGCGAATGCCTATCTATAAGACGGGGGCGGCGAAGACGGAGCACAGCCGGCTGGAGAACTGACGTCCAGAGCGGGAAGGAGAGCCGCGCCAATCTAGGGTTCGCATCGGTCGCGTGATTTTGTTTTCTTGAATCGGAACCGGACGAGGTGAGCTTGTTCATCCTCGCCGATCGCTTCTATTTTCTTGATGAGGTGGTTGTCGGGGCGATGCCATTCGGCGTCGCATTTTTTTTGGGATCGCTCGTTCATTTTCCTTCGTCAATTTTTTTCTGATGTTCGCTAGGTCTTTTAATCGCACGCTTGTCGGATTCACCCTTTCGATGTTCTCTCTCGCTCCCTTCGTATGGTTTACGAACTGTGTATTCGGTACTTCGTAGTGTAGCTTTTGGATTTCCTAAAAAGTTTGCTGTTTATTGGCAAAGGATAAGATAATAAGAAGAAAATAGGACCAGAATTTTACTCTCCGAGTGTAGTTTTGGTTCCATAAAATAGTTTTAGCGTTGATCGAAGTCTTGTGTCATCTCACTGTTTGGTGTGCGATCATGTTCAACTAGCGAATAAGGCCAGAATTCAAGCGATGAGTGGAGACTATATTCTATTCTCCCTCTCAAACTGAAGGTGCTGCAACTAGCATCTTCAGTTTGCATTCATGATTCAACACATGAAGTTATTTTAGACGCATGAAGTAGATGTTTGGCCTGAAAGATGAAAGATGATCTATTGAAAACCTTCAAGATTACAGGATGCTTGCGAATTCTCAACCAATTAAAGATTTAAATCAATGCACAATGTCAGATTGAACAATCCACTTGGCCTGGATGAACGAACTACACCTTTTCACAGGATTACACGATAACTACTGTACCAGTACTTCCGATTTACTGCCCCCACTAGATCAAAAAGCTCTCTTGGCCTATTAATGCCTGTCTGAGCATTTTCACAGGATTATGGGATAATTGCTACACTAATGCAGCACTTTTGAATTACTTGTTTTTCTCCAATCGTTTATCTGCATGTTTTTGCAGCATTGTTGAATAACTAAGAATCGTCTGATGAAGTGATTGATAATGTGATTCATCGGATTGAGAGGTGCATTGACAGTGGAAGATTCTGATCTTCAGTTCAATGTGCCTAATCTCTGAAGATAGTCATGAGATAGCCAATGACGGCATGGTTGATGTTTAAATTTGCTGATGAAAGACAACCGTGAAGACACAAATCAATTTGGGAAACACTGATGAAGATGGAGTAATGAATGCCATACGCTGTGAAAAGATAGGTAAAAAGTGACAGCTGGACCAAATTACCTGAACTTATCAAACCGAGAGATTGAGATTATGACTCCAAATAACTTCCTTTTTCTTAATAGTTTCTTTTCATTTGCTCTGGTTCAATCAACCATAATTTTCCTTCTAACCAAGGTTGTTTTCGATTTGCCTCCTTTTCATCAACTACCTATTAATAGTGTAGTTCATCATCTGCCATTATATGCATAAGAACCCATTGATGATGTGGTCACATAGATGTCAAAAAGATGCAAGTAAAAGTTGGTGTCTTAGTAGCACACAGTATGCCCTTGCTATGATGATCTCCAATGCATTTAAATATGTGCAGAACTTGTGATATGCTTTGGGAAGCTGTAACTGGAGGATGACTGGCTTGCCGGTTTAGTCAAAACACAACCAAGAAAAGTAGCTGGTGATGGCCTAGGTTGGAGACATGATGTTGCCAGAGACAAGTGCAGAATCTAGGAAGTTTGTCTTTCCCCTTCATTAACTCACAACAAGAGGACAATAGAGAAGGATCTTCTCCCAGGTTGGAGGTTGGCGTTGACGCCTCTACAAATAACATTGACAAAAACCTGGTTCAACAGGAAGTTATGGAGTTCATCACCCTTCAAGATTGCATGAATATCTTTTTGAGCAGATTTGGTTCTTTGCAGCCACAACAAGGCAGGATCTACTTAAGCAAATCAAAGAACTGGACAGTCATAGGGATCAACAGAATCAATCTAAATATGACTAGTTCCCAGTGTTTTGAATATGACTTTGATGAAGTTTTTTCAGTGCTTTAGTATGTAAAATCTCTCTCTCTCTCTCTCTCTATATATATATATATATATATATATATATATATAGGGAACTAAGCATTCACCTACTCAGTTTTCAATTAGTTACAAGTAGTATTTACAAAGACACCAAGAGTTTTAAGCAGTCCTGAAACAAATCTGCTAAGTTATTACAATACTTGTCATGCAGTATCAGAGAAGTTGTGAGCACTACTCAGCAATGTGGGAGCTCACATAACTTGGATAATCTTTAGATGTGTCATGAACACCATCAAGCAACTTGGACCCAACCTCTTCAGAGCCAAGAGCAATTTGGACCAAATCTGCATAAACTCTGGCATATCAGAACTGAACACCATCAAGCATCGAAAGTGCTAGATGCTATGAAGCCTTGCTTGAATAGAGTTGACCACGTTTCGTTTCTTTGCCCAGATGCCGAGCAGCATCCACCCATGCTCTAGTCGATGTTCAGCTCATTCATCAGAAAAGAAAGAGCAGAGCACATAGCGCCATCCTGCTTGAACACATGGACAGTAAAGAAAATGTGATACCTGATATTCCTCAATCTGCTAGTGCACAGCACAAGAATTCCCCAAGTGTTACTCCCTTTCTTCTGAGTATGCCCTTAGTATTTAATCTACCATACAAAAACTTTAACCTTAATTGCAGAGTTGGAAAACCAGATCACCTTGTTCCAGGGATCCTCCAAGCTCCCCTATGCATCAAGAACTGATATGGTCAGGAAATAGAAAAATTTCCTACCAAACACCTCCAACTAGCTTCAACAAATTGCCCCAGGTCCAAACTTCTCACCATTCCACGTAGGGATAGCAGTTCTTGATAAGGAATAGACCTGCTGAATATGAGTCCTAGTTGTATTCCTTATGAGAAACAAAAGCTTGCTTAGATTTTCAATCTTGTGGTCTGAGTGTGAAACATCTTCACTGTTCTAACTTTGCTTAGGAGACATGCTTTATTTAGATGATCGAACATTTTGATTTTGAACTACTAAATAATTTATTGATGCTTTTTGAAAACTCTAAATTTTTCATTCGAATAGTGTCATCCATTTTGTAGTTATATTTACTTGTCTATATATTGCTCAGAAACATTTCTATCAATTCACCATCTATGGAAATGAACAATTGATAGGCCGAGTCTGCTAGTGAGCAGAGGATGCATGAGCATCTGAAGTTCCCTGTTTGTACAGAGGGCGCATCACCGTTGAGAGCACCTAGCTTTTCAAAGCTATCTCATGCCTGAAGCACTAGAGAAGAGGAATCTCCAAACAAATAAGCAAAGTCTGAATTTCAGTGTTTATGGTACGAAGGCAATCAGTTTGCTAAGTATGCAGTATGCTTGTTTAATTTTTTTCCTGTATTCCACTCTAAAATTTGGGTGTTTGTGGTGGTATCATGCAGGAAAATTTTGTATTTTTATACTTTTACTTGGACTTGAGCATTCTAAGGGTATAAGTTCTGGAACCCTGTTTCCGGATTTCGTTGGAGCATACAGTGAACACCTAGTGTATGACAATGAAGATCCGTTCTGTTTATCATATGAGGATACTTCTGTCTCTTGTCAGGAATTAAAAGGATTTGGAACTTTCAATACAACTTGCCTACTAAACTCAAGTTTGTATTTAGATGGAGATCTCTGTGTATATGGGTCAGGTAGCATTGAGATTTCCCCTCACGTTTCCATCACATGCCTTATTAAAGGATGCTCTGTTATCTTTCACATGTCTGGAAGCATTAAAATTAGTGAACATGCAAACATAGTAGCAGGCTCTGTTAGGTTAGTTGCTAAAAATCTTGCTTTGGATCACCATGCTACAATAAACACGACATCCTTGGGTGGATCACCACCTTCCCAGACAAGTGGCACCCCTATTGGTTATGATGGTGCTGGTGGAGGCCATGGGGGTCGTGGTGCTTCTTGTGTAAAAAGTAACAAGACTAATTGGGGCGGGGATGTTTATGCATGGTCAACGTTATTTAGGCCAAGGAGTTATGGGAGCAAGGGAGGTAGCATATCTGCTGAAAACCAATATGGAGGTGATGGTGGGGGCTGCATTCTCTTCAACATTAATGATACATTGCAATTGGATGGATCAGTTACTGCAGAAG
Source organism: Zingiber officinale (assembly GCF_018446385.1). Taxonomy (NCBI): domain Eukaryota; kingdom Viridiplantae; phylum Streptophyta; class Magnoliopsida; order Zingiberales; family Zingiberaceae; genus Zingiber; species Zingiber officinale. Next base: position 79,003,356 of record NC_055997.1, on the reverse strand, counting down.
GCGGACAAGGAGGTCTCAAAGGAGGAGGTGGATCTGGAGGAAGCATCATTGTCCATGCATTCAAGCTGTGAGAATCCCTGCTGCTCTATACAAACACTTTCTATTTGCTTTCTGTTATCCTTCTAGGTTTACTTGTGAATTTTGATAGTTGCCTCTATTGGAATCCATATGCTTGTGAATTTGATATTGTAAGATTTTAGTTTCTTGTCAATAATATGATATGTTTAGTAGCGCTATTCATCTTTGTTTGACATTAGTTGCAGGCTTTTAGAAAGTATATGCAGGCAACATGTTGTCGGGCTAGTGCATAGTTCATGTCTTTTATGGATGCAGATATATTTACAATCATTGTTGAATTGTTTTTTGCCATTGCATTCATCTTGTTTCAACATTAGATGCAAGCTATTGGAAAGTGCATTATAGATAGGAAGCGTGTGGTTGCGTTTACACTTCTTGATGCATATGTTATACTAAAGCATTTGCAGATGAATTGCATTCAATTAAGAAAAATATTTTAGTATTAATTGCATTTGGGAAAACGTAATTTTTATAATTAGTAAGAAGTTTCTCAAAATAAAAAATTATATGAATAATTTATTATAACAAAATAGAAATCATATTCAAGTTTCTAAAGCTTATCTGTAAAACTTGTTTTTTCTAAACTATTCTCTTTATAGCAGTGGATCTTTTCCCTTATAAATGCCTCAGTTCTTTATTAAATTGAATATGAATTTGTTTGATCCAGTTGGTTCGTTTGCCTTTTTTTCCCTTCTAGTCTATCTAATCTATTTCAAGTTGTGTAAAGTTTGACTTAATTAATAAACTAGCTTAATATTAGCAATAAAATTTGAATGTGATTGACTATATGTTTATGCTGGTATTTCTGGTGCCGTGAAGCACTGGGTACACATTTGGTGCATATGCAGTTGCATGAAACACTTTTGAAACATTATTGGATTCTTTCTAGTTAGTCCATCTGCATCTGTTTATTCTAATATGATTCATCCTCTCCCTGTAGAGTTCTGAGGATGGTGACTGTCCTAATGATTAAAGAGATCGGATTTTTTTATTTTTTTATTTTTAAAGTTGATTGCATTTTGTGTTCTTTGAAATTGTTGCATTTTTAAGCAACACAGTTTCACATCTTCATTTCTTGTTCATATTTATGTACAATTTCAGAGTTGTTTTCTATCTTGAGAACTTACCTTGGAAATTCTTTGTAAAGAGTCATGCAGCCATTACTCTTCTCTTATATTTTCAGGAAAGCTAGTTATCATGTTTGACATTGTCTTGTAATTAGGGAAGACACTCCATGTTCTAGTAGTGTTCTGCACTACTTTAAGATGTGATGCTTATCGAGCTCAGAGCAATGACCAAAGCAAGAGTCCAACCTTGTGATTTTTTCCTGTATTCTGTTCAATAACAAAAACTACCATAAGATCTGAATAAATGAAAAATCTATAAATTTATATGGGTTAAGCGTTATGTAAGACTCCTTTCATCCCAGCCCTTGATCAACTCTTTTCTACTAGATCTTAAATGTGCATCATGCTAGTTGCATGCTTCTTGTCACAAAAAGTAGATATAAGAAACAAAGCTACGTATGAAAGTGTGTATTTCAAGGATGCTGTTGCATTGTTTGCCCATTCTCGGAATAACTGACCTTCACCTTGGGTTCTGCCTTCAAGGGATCTTCAGGATCAATTGCTTTTCTCTTGAGCATATAAGGGATCCACACAAAGCATTTGTTCCCAGTCACCAGTTGCATATTCACAACAAGATTCTTGTTCACCCTCAACAAGAGTTTCAATTGCTGATCATCATTCAATTGACAGTCCAGGCGCATCATCTTGGCATATCAAAGCGTTTACATTTTCCATTTTTTTTTGCTGTTATCTTTGTTCTTCTCAGTTTATCGAAGTGCACACAGATCAATCAGTAACAATTGTAGTCAGTGGTACCTCGAGCATAGAATCAGTGATCATTGCTTTCAAGTCTGACATTTGCCTTTCATGCATCAACTTTGATTGTTTGGATCATTGTCACCTGTGGCTCTAGGTGTTGATGGTAACCATCTTCTCTCTAATGTTGTGTTCTAATGTGTTCCTGATTCCTTTCGAACATGAATTACTGTCCTTAATTCCATCACCAAATGCCTCTCTCATGTCTTTATTCAATTAATTATACCATTAAAGAGAGGTTAGTTTCTCTCTCTTTCTCATTCAACATCATAACCTCTCTATTCCATCATCTTCTCTCTTCCTACATGTTTCCTAGTTGCTCTTCTAATGGAGTACATGCCAATTTTTTTTCTTTCACTCGCTTCTACCCTCTTTTGCTTCTTCATATTTGATGTTTGACCTATTTTTCGTCTCTATATTTAAAATACATTAGAATTTTTTTTTTTTCATATTTGCTTACTCCAATCCTTGGGGGTATTAAGATTAAGAGGTACTAAGGAAACTAATGAATTAGTAATACCTTCACCAAGCTTCTCATCTTATTTAGAATATTTTTCCTATTTTGACTAGCTAAGCACGAATGATATCTACTATTCAGTTCCAAACTGTTAGTATATGTACACCTTAGAGAATGCCAGAATAAAACTTTCAAATTGCATATTGAACTATGCTGATGACACTTGACATCTGATGATGTGGCTACATTAGAATTATTTATTCTTTGCATCACACCTTATGATGTGATATCACTGACCACCATATATAATGACATTATGCATGACAAAATCGCCCCCACGGGTTAGCTGAGATGGTAAGTGGTAGGGTTGATGACACATAAGGTCTAGGGGTCGATTCTCAGGGTTGGTGGGGCGTAAATCCCTACAACCCGTGTAAAACTCACCCCACCTACCATTTGCCTTCTCAATCACCATGATTTACCTCCTCCGTGTTGGTCCTAGGGCGGATTGGCGGGGGCGTTGGGGGCGAGCGTATTCGCCTTTTGCCACATTATGAGGCAGATTGGCGGGGGCGTTGGGGGCGAGTGTATTCGCCTTTTGCCACATTATGCATGACAAAATCTGATGCTATTGATTACTTCTAATCTCATTGTCTCTTAATTGCTTTCTGTGATGTCTGATGGTATGTGCTTTTGCTTGCCAAGTAGAGTACCCATCAAACTCCTGGGGACATATGTAGTCACAACAAAGAAAAGTTTATACTTCAATCAAACATCCTAATAGAGATCCCTCATATTTCTGTTGAAGTCTCTACCATCGGATGAACACTTTGTCTATCTCTTATGCTAATTGCTCCACCCTCTACAAAGACCTACATGCATTACTCTAAGAATTTGGCAATCTACACTTTGATACCACTTGTACATCACAAATATTCTAATACCACTTATTGTGTCGAAAGCTGCACTACGATTGCTTGTCAAAATCAATACTAACAAAAGAGCATTGGTAAGGTTACTTTCTATAAAAGAAGATACTGGAAGTCATGCCTTCAAATGACCCACTCTATATGGAAATCCAATTCTTCTAGAAGGTATAATCTTCAGTATTGTGAATCAGTGCGGTTGAATCTTTCTCCTGTGGTAGAAAAAAAACAAATGCACAATGAAATAACAAAAACAATACAAGGTGGATCAGTCTTAGTCTACTCCATGGAGAAAAGATATCAAGTGTATATAATATGCGAGCAAAAGTAGGCTTCTTGCCACCTCATTGGGCTACTACACTGGCCGACCCTTCTTGCTGTAAAACCCCAAAGCTTTTGGATAATGTCAAGTAAAAATACTGCTATTATCTTTAGGAAGGACTAAAAAGAAATGAAAGATTATGGAAGCTAATTCATTCTAACACTAGTATGTATCCAAATCATGCAATCAAAAAATGTAGCACTTGAAAAGTTTGTCGTTAAAAATTAAGGTCTCATAAGTTGAAGGGAAAACAGGTGGATTCAAGTTTTTTTATTACTTCCATGATTAAGGATGCTGTGTAGTCAGTGGAAGACAGCTGGATAAGCCTAGTTAGGTTCACAAAAATTATGCTTGTTTCATTCTTGTAAAACATCCACCCATTGAGGGTATGCTCCAGCTATGGCTTTAATAATGTTAAAAATGGTGTCTAAATAGGCTCATAAGAATGACACATGGAATGGCTTTTCTAAAAAAAGTAGCATTTCCACATCTTTTACTCTTAACTCCATTCATGTCACTTATTTTTTGCTGTAGAATTACATTTACGCTATAGTCTTTCTATTGTTGTAGTTGTACATTACATTCTTGCAAATCATACTGTGTCTTTTTGAGTTCTATAATTGCACACTCATCCACTTCCAACCTCAATGCTTAGGAAGGGAACTGGTATTATTAGTGCCGCTGGTGGAAGTGGATGGGGTGGAGGTGGCGGTGGACGAATCTCTCTAGAGTGTTACAGCATACAAGACGTTAAGATCACAGCTCATGGTGTGTACTACTTGATGTATTAAATTCAAAGGATATCTTTCCATGATATATAATTAATATGCATATTTGGTATAAAAATCTTTATCTTTCAATTTTCAACTCTCACTTCTGTTTAGACAGGTTATTGTTGAACTACTTTTATGTGGGATTTGCTGAAGGTGAACTGCTGGTTGATATTTAACCTCTTAATTGGTTCTACAACTCAGCATGTTTCTCCCAAGCACTCCTCTAGCTGTTTGGGTTGATATACTGACTGTAACTTTAAGCTTGCATGAATGTCTAATTTGGTTAAATTATGCCTATCTCATGTTTTTTTAGGCCTATTTCTTCATCTGTTATCGTGCATTCTCTAACTAGTAAGCTGCAAAGTTTCCTAACTTTTTCTTTGTTTTCCTAAATTCGAATTGCAAAAATCAGATTGAATGTTAAATTTTATTAGTGAAAATGATACTTGAGACAAAATTCTGATGCCACTCAATCTGAAATCAATTTTTGATGCTTTTATGGACATTGTTTAATAATTTTTTTAAATCCAATAATTTTTATTCTTGATATATATTCTTGTATGTTATATTCTCATCAGGAACCACTTTTACTATCCTTTTCTCTTTGAGCTCTTTCAAGGGTATCTTTTGTGTGTTAGTAGTGCTTGACAAAGTCTTTGGCTTGTTGTCCACTTTGAAAAATATATTCATAGTATTTAACTTTGCCTTATTTTCTCATATTATCCTCATATAGTAGTATTATCCTTTCGAGTTTGTTAAAGAGTATATCTTTTTATGCTGCTTAGTTACTCCATGAATAAAATTTGTGTTTGCTCAAGTGCAAAGGTTTGTCGTTTTTATACCTCTTTGCTACAATAACATGAACAAGTTTATGTTGATGTGTCTCAATAAAAAATTGTCAGGCATAGTACTGTTCTTACTTGCTTCTGACATTTGGGAGATAGATTGGGCATAGATCCCTTGTATTGGATTTGTTTTTCTTCCTGATTGTAAGAGTTAAAAATTGCATAGTTCTTGATTTGTTACTTTGCTTAAATTGTTTCAGTCATAATCTTTTTCTTTTTGTTGCATAGTTATTTTTCTGTTTCATCTCTTGCAATTACTTTTTTTTTTCAGGTGGTTTCAGTAATGGCTGTCCTGAAAATGCTGGTGCAGCTGGCACAGTTTTTGATAAGGCCCTAGAAAGTCTTAGGGTCAGCAATGACAACTTCACAACAAAAACTGAAACTCCGCTTCTTGATTTTCCTGTGTCTACACTTTGGTCCAATGTTTTTGTGGAGTCCAAGGCCAAGGCTTTAGTTCCGTTACTTTGGACAAGAGTGCAGGTTCCCTCTTTTTATCCTGCATCTATTCTTTTGCAAATTTGCTTAGTGTCTTATGCTTTTCTGTTAATAGTCTTGTTTTGTTGTCTTGGTCTTAGATCAAAGCGTCTTTACTTGAATATATTTAGTCACCTTATTATCGGCTAGTTGTTGATGATGAGCTAGTAACATTTGATACACTTTCAGCAATCACTGTCACATGCCTTTGTCTAGGTTTATGCCATATCTAGTAATCATGCTAATCCATTGCTGTTGTTACCATACTTTCTAAATTATATAGTATTGCTTCGAGTTTTTAAATGAGTCAGTTCCTTTTCTCTTAGTCTCTAAGGTATTTGTTATTAGATTATGTTTTGTAACCAAATCCCTTTTGGTATGTGACAGGAGTATGGTGCAAGCATTAACTTTTGAGGTTGTTGTAAATTATTTACTGAGAATCTTGAGCATCCTAGCAGGAGTTTTACCCCAGTAGCACTTTTTTAGTTATTTATTTTGTACTAGAGTTTAATTTTTCTTACCGCTGTGAGGTAAACATCAGATAGCTATCACTTAGCTCCGTTACTTGCTTTTGTTCAAGTTTATGTCATATCTAGAAAACATTGTTACACTGGCCATGCTTGGATGATTACCCACCACACTTTGATGGTGTTACCTAACTGAGCTCAATTGATCAATATGTTTGTGACTTTGATATTGAAATACTTGCAAGTAGATACAGCAATATTCATCCTGTTGGCACTCTCGATAAAAGCAGCAAACTAATCACTTCGGCCTTAGCCAATTAGTAAACAAGATATTCGGAGTCAAGGGAATCTCACACTAAATCTACCATTTGTTGCCCCCACCTAATATCCACTTTTTTTTATTAATGTCCATTGATTCATGAGGACACTATTTTTTTTTAAAGCTAGCACTAGGTATCTAGCCTTTTGGGCTGACTAATCTTGGGGATAACCGGCCCGACTCTACGGAAGTTTCTCATTGGCCATCAGGATAAATTCGGAAGTGCTTGCAATGGGCGACCCATTAATCCAACATCTCAAATTTATCATCTCACCGAAGGAATATGCCTAGTATGCCGTAGCTGAGAATTGAACCATGAGTGTTTGGAAGACTGTATTGGAGCCTGAGGTGCATGATGAATCTCTTGACTACAAATCATGCAACTTTGGATACATGATTCAATAACTAAGATACTATTGCTCCTACTTGTATAACGAACGATCTCCAGAGCTGAAGAATCATGTAAAATGTTAATGGAGGTGCACATCTACCTCATTCCAACTCCAAAATCATGGGCCATTGTTTCAGGTCAACACAGGGATCCTTTAGTGTCACTCCATCTTCAGTTTTCCACTGCTAACGGTTGTTGATTAATTATTATTGACCCCCCACCACAGGCTCTATCATTTGTGACTTATCGCCAAGTAGTAGATACTTGCTAAATGTTGCTTGCCTCACAACCTCTCCTCAGAGATTATCTATAGTGTCACCGTTTCCATGATTGGTTGTTGCTCAGAAAACAGTAACATAGGATCATATGGATCAATATCCGATCCCTTTTGGTTAAGGTATAATCTAATCATTATTAATATATTGATATTGACTTACTCCCAAATCAATCCGATTTGAAATGTCACTCACAACCTTTATTTTCACAATCAAACCATCTCTATCATACTGATACAATCTCCATGTGACATCATTAGCCTATGATTCCACATCATCAGCCTATGGGGCCACATAAGAAGAACATCATATGTTCTATAATGCATAAAATAAAGAAGATGGTTATAACATCCATTGATAACTACCACCTATTTACAAATAAGGAAGATGGTTATAACTTCCATAACTACTATATATATATATATAGAACTTAGGACTAATAAGGAGATTGTCATTGAAAATTGTTGTTTATTTCAATATTAGGAGGGTTGTCCACTCCATAAGGACAAATATATTATGAGAACTCTACATGAATTTAGTGAAATATATTTTTGTTTTCCTTCCGATAAATTCTCTAACATTTTGGTATCAAAGCCATAAAGTCCTTACCCACATCCGCATAGTGCTACAATGAAGAATACTCTTGCAACTCTGTTTGCCAACGAACTTGTACACTCTTCTCCTCCGCCCATACCAGAAGCCATCATACAACAACTTTCGGCAATCACAATCCCATATTCCTACGATGGGAGATATGAGCCGCAAGAATGATGGGCGACAACATTCACTCCATGCTGACAAGTTTGAGGCTGAATTAGCTTCCTGGGAGCATAATTTTCCACATCGACATCCCACCAAAATGGATTTTCCAAAGTGGCGAATTCTAAAAGCTGAAAAATATTTTCGTTATTACCAAACAAATGAGGAATTGAAAGTAGATTTGACTGCCATGTCTTTGGACTTTGGTGTGCATTAGATCTATTCACCTAGATCAATAGCGAGTGGACGTTAGTCTATTGGGAAGAATTAGTTAAAGCCTTACAAGATAATTTTGGTTCAACAAAAATTTTAGAATCCTGATGAACATATTTGCATTATTGTGCAAACTCAGTGTTTAGGAATATTGCCAGGAATTTGCCAAAAGGGCTGCTCGTGTAAACACAATGGCCAGAGCATTGCCTCCTCGGGGTTTTCTTGAATGGATTAAAGGAAGAAATAAAAACTGATGTTTGAATCCACAAACCATGGAGCGTTTATAAATCCATGAGTCTAGCCTTGGAATATGGAACAAAGTCAAAACTGGATACAAGTTTCAAGGGTGTTACAATGGCTGTGCAAGGTCGAAACAACACCAATTATATCTCTCGCGACAATCACCAGAATTCCAACTTCGATGTTAGTCGGTCTTTTCAATCGGCTAATCTTTCCAACACCACTACACCAGCAAAATTCTGGGATGCTGAAAAACCAGCATGACTAGACATGGGCCTTTATTTTTGTTGTAATGAAAAATTCAGTCCGGGACATTTGCTGTGGACCATCAACATTCTCATTTTTAGAAGTGGATAATGCCAACGATTGGGCTGTCTAGTTAGGAGAAATAGATGAAGCAGAAATAAAAGGAAGAGAGGAAGACATGGCAACAATCTTTTTTCATGCTATTCTTGGGAGTTCATTGGGCACTACAATGAAAGTACAAGGAACTAGTCATGTCTGTCAAGTGCTCATCCTCATTAACAGCAATTCCACACACAATTTCACATCTTCTAAGTTGGTTGACGAACTTCGATTGCAGGTACATTCAATGACTACATTTGGTGTGCAGTTAGGTAATGGTGAAATCATACGTTGCAGCAAAATTTGTCGAGGAGTTATCCATGATTATTAAAGCGCAGATCTTGTATTAGGAATAAAATGGTTAGCATCTTTAAATACGGTGCAAGCAACTTGGAATGAGATGTTTTTGATTTTCCATGTAAATGGAAAACAATACAAACTTCAGGGGGTATCAACACCATCTTCTTTAGACGCAACATTCCATGATCTGGCCAAGGCACAACTTGCAGCGTTGTTTCCTATTAATTCCAACTGGGAGTTGACACTTGCCACTGTCCAGAATCATTGCTCGATAAATGAAGACGGACTTCCATCTTTGGAACTCTTAATTCAATGGCAATATAGACTTGTTGAAGAAGCTAGTCGGGAGAATTATGATTTACTCATTGCACAATTTTCATCATTCCGTCTTGAGGACAAGCTTCTTTTGAAGGAGGGGGTATTGATACAATCTCCATGCCACATCATTTTTCTATGATGCCACATCATTAGCCTATGATGCCACATCATCAGCCTATGGTGCCACATAAGAAGAACATCATTTATACATATTCTAGAAGAAACAAGAAAGCATAGGCATGCAATGCATAAAATAATGAAGATGGTTATAACTTCCATTGATAACTACCACTTATTTACAAATAAGGAAGATGGTTGTAACTTCCATGATTACCACCTATTTACATCTATATATAGAACTTAAGACTAATAAGTAGATTGTCTTTGAAAATTGTTGTTTATTTCAATATTATGAGGGTTGTCCATTCCATAAGGACAAATATATAGTGAGAACTCTACATGATATTAGTGAAATACATTCTTGTTTTCGTTCCGATAAATTGTCTCTAACACATACATTCAAACTCTCACGAGAGGAAACTTGTATATATTTCAAGGCCCTTATTGTGCATAGATATTTTGCACATATGGATCATATATAAAAAGTTCACATTTCTTCCAACGATGTAGTCCTATGGATACCAAATCATGATCCTTTTCAACCATCAACTCTAATGGAATAATCTTTATCAAGTGATATAAGAATAACTTTGGACCTTGACAGTGTTATACTGTTCATACTAACCCATCACACTTTGACAACATCAACATAAACTATATTGACAATGTACACCAATATTGACCCTATTGGTGCTCATTATAAAAACAGCCATCAGTCTTTTTGTCCATCGCCAATTACAAACAATTCTACAAATGGTCATACGCTGACCCTAGGCGCCCTCGCACGGCTTGCCGCATAGACATTTATAGAGAGGTAAATCAGGAAACCGGTTAGGCCACCATGTGGGAGGGTATCTCCGTCGGCTTCCCCAGGATCAACCCTTGCTCAATTCTGCAAATCTACCACGTGGTGACACCCTCTAGGTATTGCTCCACCCAATCTCTGTGTTTTCCAATTATTTTCACTAATTCATAAGGACATTAATGACTTATATTTGGTTTGCAAATTTTGCACCTTTTATTGTCTTATTCAGTAAATAGGATACTATTGATCCTACTTCTTTTATGGTGATTTCCAGAGTTGAAAAAAACATGATAAAATGTTTTTGGATGTGTGATTCTACCTTACTCTAATTTCTAATCACGGGTAATTTCAAGTCAACACAATGATTGTTGAGCGTCCACAATCAGATTCAGATCACTGCTATTGGCTGCTGCTCATTAATCAATGTTGGCACCAATCACCATCTGCCATCCATGTGACTTAGATTGCCAAGTTGTAAGTATTTAATTTCCTCATTGTTGCTTGCCTTGACCCCTCACAACCACTTTTGGGAGTTTGCCTTCATTACCACCCTCTCAATGATCAGCCACTCATGAAAAAGAGTTAGTTGGTTCATTTAAATCACAATATGGTCTGTCATGCCAAAGCATAATCTAAATCATGATTACATTATGGATATTGATTCAACTCTCAAATTGATCAGATTGGTATACTATTACTACTATTTTAACACTCCAACCATCTCTCCCACATTTTGGTACGCATGCGCGTAAAACTGCCTATTTTTTCAGCACTCTCTCCTTACGTGCGTAATATCTACATTTTCTGATTAATGCTATTGAATTAATATGGATACTCATGATGAACCTCTTGATGGAAAATCATGCATCCCTAATTCAATATTCAGGATACTAGTGAGTGATCTTGTTGGTACCCCAAGGTTGTTTTGATGTAATCAAACAAGTTAAGCTAGGTCCTGTTATGTTTAACCCAGTGTCTAAGTGTGCAGGAGCTTATGAGCACAGGAAGTCGAGCAAAAGACGTAACTAGTGAGAAGGACGACATGGGAGAAAGTCGACGGGCTCGATGCGTCTGAGGGACGAGGTGCTGCGGAAGAGTACGCGGGCGGACGAGAAGGAGGCGCGCGACGTTTTCGAGGGACGAAAATCCGGAGCGGAAGGTTGCTCGAGAAGGTCGGAAGTTGGGTTCAGGCGGCTCTATTCCGGATGGCCGAAATCACTCAAGTGAGCGGAGCCGGAGCGGAAGACCTGGACCGAGACGAGCAGAACCGGAGCAGAGAGCCTGGACCGAAAAGTCAACCAGGTTGACTTTGTGGGTCCGGACGCCTGAAACTCAAATATTATCATATTCGACGTGGACTTTAACCGACGTGCTGGGGGATAGAATTCTATCCCCCTCCAAGCGCCTAGAACCCTTTCAAGCGCCCCAACCAAATCTATAAATATAGCCTTGGTCCAGAAGCTAAAGAACAACAAACATTCTTGCAACAACACTTGTACACATTCTAGTTTTCATTTAGCTTCTTTTTTTCTGAGCTTTTATTGCTGTAAAGAGGCTATTCAACCCCCCTTCTATCCAGCAAACAGATCCTAACTGATCCTACTTCTAAAATGTAGGATCTTATGAGCTAAAGAAAAACACAATTTTTTGGAGGTGAATATTTGCTCAATCTAACTCCAAGATCACGGGTCTATGATTGCAGATTGGCATGAGGATCATTGAGTGTTACAACCACATCTAGAGCTCTGCTAGCAACCATTGTTTATTAAGCACTACTGGGTTGAACCACTTACTAAGATCTATATGACTTAGATTGCAAGGTTGAAGGTATTTGCTTTTTGTTACTTCTTGACCTCTCATGACTTCTATCCAGCACCACTCTACTTTATGATTGGTTTCTTCTCATAATAAAGAGTAAGATAGGATCAATATGATGTAGGATCATTGCGTGCTAAGAGAGGGGGGGTGTGAATAGCATTTTTCACTTATTTCGGAAAACACAGAATAACGCAGTGGAATAAAGAACAAGTAAAACAAAAGCAATGTTAACAAGGTTTCTTTTATTTGGTTCGAAGCCTGTGACAACTCCTATTCCAAAGCCCGCGATCGTTGATCACTTTCGTTGGACAATCACTATAGATTCGGAAATAAGTACAAATATTAAGTACAATTGCAATATAATAAAGTTACCGACAATACTAGAAATAAAAGTCGTTCGTTGATTGTCGGAGTAGCGTAGGAGAGAGCAATAGTTATTCATTCTTGATATTGGAATTGTTGTTGAAGCAATTGGTCGAGCCCTCCTTAAATAGCCAAGCTAGACTTGATCCAGATTCACTTATCTCAGGATCAGGTTTGACTCGTCGTTGATCGGCCGAAACTTCATAAATGTTAGTTTCCCTGCAAAAATAGCAAATAATAAAGCAATATAACTTTTGACAGTCTTTGAACTGTTCGGGTCTGACTTTTGGATTTCCTCCTAAAACCTCCCTCTTCGAGTAATGCGTCTTCACCTACTTCTCTAAGGAGAGTTACCTTTGCCAGACCGGTCCTCCAGATTGACTAGACTTTTGCTCAGTGCCCGAGACTTCAGGTCTTCATACTGAACTTCCGCTCACAACCTGTCTAGGCTTTCACCGTGACCATCAGGATTTTAACCTAGAGTCCTGACTCTAGGATTTTCCCCAAAGTGCTCGACCCGCCAAGACTTCGCTAACCTACGGTTACCACCCCCTAGAATCTAGGGTTTACATCCTCCTAGGGTTTTCCTCCCCCTAGGATTTTCTATAACCTAGGGTTACCACCCTCTAGGACCTAGGGTTACCTCTCCCTAGGGTTTTCCACCTGCCTAGAATTCACTGGAACTTTTGTCTAAGAACACTTAGGACTTTCTTGCAAGCTCATTTATACTTGTTAGATAACAAGTAACCTTAACTTTGAATCCTTTGTCATAATCAAAACTTAGGTTTGATCATATGGTGCTCCCTACACCAACATATGATTCCTTGAGGTTTAGTGTATTTTGAATCATTATTACTATATCGGCATCGTTAATACGATTGGATATACAACTTACAACCTCTATTTTCACACTCGAATCACCTTTCTTATTTACTTGGGTTCTCAAAAGAGTAATAGTCTGTACATTTCATCACCCTATCTCTCACACACATTAAAGCTCACAATGTTTCATAATTCACACAATGTAGCCGTATCGACGCTGTATCTTTTCCTTATCGACCATCAACTCTGATACACCATTTTTTTAATCAATATAAAAATAACTCTGATAATCCACCACACTTAGACAACATCAAGCTCAACTCAATTTTCTCGACCAACCTGTTTCTGACTTTGATATCAAAATACCCAGAACTTGATGCCCTCTAAATTGCTCCACCCAATATGTGATCCACGAGGACACCCACTACGAATAACTAGTTTGGAAATCATGGACCTTTGTCAACTCCGATTCAGTGAATACAATGATAGTGACCCTACTTCTATGATGAAGGATCTCTATAGTTGAAGAAAATCAAGATAAAGTATTATTGGCGACGCGTTCTTTAATCTAATTCTGAATTAATGGAACTATAATGACAGGTTGATATAATTGTCAAGTGTCACATACATCTTCAGATCACCTTTATTGACCATTGTTGGCCTCTACGCCTGACTGCCATTTGTGTGACTTAGATTGCTAGATTGTAGTTACTTGTTGTTTGTTGCTTGCCCTTGACCCTCATGACCTCTCATATGAAATAGCCTTTAATTCCACCTTCTCAATGATTCACCGCTGCTCATGAAAAATGGGAATTAGAATCATATCGGTTACATTATTATCTCTTCACTTTATAGCATAATTTAAATCATTATTACCATATTGATATTGACTCAATCCTCAAATTAATCATTCTACATTCCAATTCTTGTGAGAGTAAAGTTACAGCCATCAAGACACCCCCAATTATTGCCCCAAGGAATATCTACTATTTCCAATTAATGTTAATTATTTATAATGACAACTGGCTATGAATCTCTAGCTGGTAAATTATACACCTTTGCATACTCTGATTCAATTCCTACTTCTATGACGAAGGATCTTTAGAGATAAAGAAAATCATGATAAACTATTATTCAATGCACATTCAGTCTAATCCCAAAATCATGGGTCTATAATTGCAAGTCAACACAAGGATCATTGAGTGTCACTACCACCTTTAGATTATCAGTATTGGTCATGGTTAATTAACCAATGTTCACCCAATCAAAAACTCCAACCATTCACATGACTTAGATTGCTAGGTTTTAGGCACATCTTATTGATTGTTGCTTTCCTGGACCCTTCACCACCTCATCTGAGAGATTGTCTTCAGGATCAACCTCTCCATGATCGGTCACTACTAATGAGAAAGAATAAGATAGGATATTATGGATCCGTTCAACCCAAAGCCTATTTTGCTGAATATACAATTTACCTGGAATCATTGCTATTGATTATTATTGATTAACCAATGTTGTCCCTAACCATAGACTCTGCCATCTATGTGACTCATATTACCATGTTGTAGATACTGAAGTTGATGATTGCTTCTTGGTTAGACCCCTTATAATCTCTGCTAAAAGATTTTCTTGAGTACCACCGTCTCCATGATTTGTCCCTGCTAAGAAAATGAGAAGGGTAGGATGGTATATTGTGTCTAATTTGGTCTAGATTTATACTAAATTAGCCAATTAAATTCAACTTTATTGAGTCAGTTAACTCTATTATTGTTTTGCTTAAATGCTTATTGAGTCAATTAAATTCAACATTAGCCTTTCTATGAAATCTCAAATTTGTTTACATAAACACCAAACTAAAAGAAAAAAAAAACTTTAAGTAGGTAGCTTCCATTATTTCTTGATTGTATACTTTTGGTTTTGTGACTTATAGGGCCTTTTGGTGCCTATTTTTAGTTATGTACCAAACCATACTGGAAATTTAGTGGCCAGCCATATAGTACTGGTTCATCCAATTACTAAAATGTATAAAAATAAGAATATTTAGTTATATCTAGTCATATGTTCTGATGTGAATGTTTTTGTCAGAGTTGGCAAATACAATAGTTTAATAGCATTCAGGATCCATGGATGGATCTTGGAAGAGGTGTTTTTACCCATAAATCATTTGCGAAAGATTAACTGGCCTACAGGATCCATGGATCTTGAAGAGATGTTTTATCCATAAATCATTTATCGACAGATGATTTGCTGTACATATTAGTGTTGTGAGGCATACTTTGAATGAAAAGTATTTTTCTCTCTACATTTTCATTCATAAATTAGAGATTGGATCAATGAATGAATTTTCCGCTTGTTATTTCCTCAGAGTATATTGCTATTTTTTTTGTTTTTTTTTCATTTGTTGAAAAAGGTAAGAGGCCAAATTAAACTGATAGATGGCGGCAGCATTTGTTTTGGGTTGATGGATTACCCAGTTTCAGAATTCGAGCTTGTTGCGGAGGAGCTTCTCTTAAGTGATTCTGTAATAAAGGTATGTGATTTCATTATAAACCTTTTCAGTAGTAGTAGCATGACTTGAGCTCAATACATATTTATTGCTTTCCTCATCTTTTTTTGCTATTAATTGACTTCCTTTTGTGCATTTGAACGACCACTATAACTGGAGCTCATCCCACTAATTATTTGGGATACGTAACAATTATTTTGTCCTGCCACTGAATTCCATGCTAAGCTGCATCATCAGTTACATCCGAATCTTCTATATTATAATTGATTTATTTTGATTAGTCCAACTCTATTTGACGCAGTTTGTCTTAGAATTTATTGGTTGTCTTTAAACTACACAAACTACTGTCCTAACTTGTTTTCTCTTATTGTATCTTCTATTGTTTTCACATCCTGATGAGTTTCTATCTTCATCTAGCTTAAGCTTTTTTAATCCTCATAATAAGTACAATGTCAATTGATGTACATAAAATGAAATACCACAATTATCTCCATAAATCTCAAACCCCTTTAAGACTGGCAAACAAAAGAATACAGTTGCAGATACTTTCTCAAAATGTTGCTTGTCAACAAGGGCATTTTCATCAAATTTACTATCACTAGTAAGTTATTCATTAAATAACTTTGATCAGAAAATTCATAATAAATCTGCAAAAACGAGGTAGTAGAAATGCAGCATGAACACAATTTTCACTATAACCTCACTGACATAAGACCAGTCTAAAACTGGTAACCACAGTGAAATTAACAATCACTTTGTTACATGTTGCCAAACCCATAAATAAGGACCTACTCATAAAATATTTGGCAGTAACATATAGATAAAATGTACTGAAATTGGGAAATAATAAAGACATTTCTGGCAAAATCACTCCGCAGATGTTGTTGTTGTACTTGACATATGCATGCTGCACCAAGGATATTGGTATCTAGTACTCACAATCGAATATGTGCAGAACAAACAAGAAGCAAGGAAGGTCGCTTAGCTTTTAAGGGAGTACTAGTAGTAACAGTAATATAAAATATGTGAAGTATTACCCAAATGCATCTCTTTACTCATTTCTGAGTATGTCACATCTATGCATGCCACTGCATTTGCCAACTGCAACCTCTCCTAACGCAAGTACTCAATCTTAACTCAAACAACATGATAGCCTACCATGATTATTTAGTAAGGTTGTGACTTGTGCATGTGAAACCATTGGCGAATCCCTACATTGAGGAGAAGTAAAAAGGCTTCTTAAGCAAGTTTTTGACTATACTACACATACAGAACGTGTAGTTTGATTAATCGTCATACATTGACTCAAGTACATATAACAACTGTGTATTACTAAATTAGCAATATTTTGTCTCTGGTATAAGCAATACATATGTACTGCTCATGAATAGGCTAGCTACAATTTGAATTGAGATTGAAGCATATCCAAATCAGATATGAGTTCTAACTGGTCTAGTTGAGCTTGAACCAAATCAAACCAGGTAGGGGTAGGTTTTTGTTGGAGCTTTTTCTCTCCAGGTTTAATCCATTTGATTTATTACCTTTCTAAGAGTGAGGTACTTTGATGCCATTCTTTGCAATGTTGCCTTTCCCTTTTTCTGTTGCCAAAATTATCATAAATTGACCCAAATATATGTAACAACTGCATATAACTAGATTGGTGATATTTGTATGTCTCAATTTTAAGTAATACACAGGTACTGCTCATAAATAGGTTAGCTAGGATTTGAGTTGATCTTGAACCATATTCAAATCAGAGATGACTTCAAACTGGTCTATTTGAGCTTGAACCAGATCAAACCAGGTACACTGACTGGATTTTGTGAATTTTTCCTAATCCAGGTTTAATCCATCCAATTTAATACCTTTGGTTAGGGTGGCTACTGTCTATCCCACCCATTGCAATGTTCCCAACAAAGTCCCTTATCTTAATACCCTCCTTTGCTATGCTAACTCAAGCAGATGCCCTAACCTTCTCAACTGACACCATCCTACGTTTGATTGTAGCCCCTTCAATCTGACCATCATTTATTGAACCTTGTAGCCTCCACCAATTTCCTCTTGCAACCAATTTGTAAGTTCTGTGGCAAAGGGCAGGAATCAATGATCAAGCAAAGTAGAACAGGTGAGGAGTTCAAAGGTTGCTAATCTATCATGTGTTAATTAATAGGTATTATATTATATGACTGCTCTATTCAGCTTGTATCATATCTTATAAAATAACCCACTATGGTGTGATCTTCATATCTGTTTGCTTGAAAGTGAACATAGATCGAGCCTTGATTTAATCTTAATATCACCCATTGAAGATCTAATGAGGCTATAATTGAAATCAAGTAGGTTCAGTGTTCATCGAGAACTAGGTCGGCATGGTCCAATTGGTGTTAAAGATACGGAGTGCTGGAATAACTCATATACTGCAACAATAGTATTCTGGCAAGTTATCAAATCCGGACAAAAATCAAAATGTTAAATTTCTATTAGAAATAGAAACCTAAGCAACCTATGATGCCAAAGTTTTTTAATAGTGGGCTTATTTACAGCTGAGTCAATTGCATGCTAAAGTATTATGTTTGATTTTCATGTATACTACTACAATTCTCCTTTAGTAAACTTGTTAATGGTGATATCTATGATGAGTTTTGCATACCTACTTTATTAGACAACTCTCAAAAGTATCTTCTGGATATCTGATTAAGTGAACTAATCATTGATCTCTATGAATGTTTTTCAATCATATTTTCTTATGGATGGTATCTAAAGTGATCAACATCTTGGTCAGCATCTTATCCAATCATCAATAGGTATTGAATGCCAAGGCTTAAAATTTTGATATCAGTCTGGAATGGTATCATTTTGGTGCTGATTCATGCCTCGATCAATATTAGCCCGAGATGAATTGGATTATGCTTACATGTTTTTAGGCTTGCTCCAACCTTTTGATCCCTTCCATTTGATTCCCTTTACATGCATAATCAAGACTACAGTAATTTCGTAGTCAATTAAATTAAATTTTTTAGAAAATACAGAAAAAAGCAAACATCTTAAGTTGTAACATGCCTTACGATAAGAATTTCTCTCTTAGTGTATCATAGTGTATCGTTACTAATTCCAGAATGAGTATTTTGCCAAATGGATGGATTATTGCTACTTCCAGCCATCTGAGATTAATTGTACAATTTCTTATCACTGAGGAAATATTGCTTCCCAGACAATTGGAATTGGTTAATTCATGTCATCCAATACATCATGTTTGTTAGAAGTTGGATTGATGCATTTGAAAATAAATTATAGGCACGGGAAATGGATACAAGATCTAAAATTCTAATATGATTTTCAACCATGTGAAGTATCATGACCATAATAGTGAACTGGTAGGAATAATATAAGTATGATGAACCTCGGTTGTGGGTTTCAGATAGTATCTCATGGATTTATTGATAATAGACATTAGATTTTCCTATATAGATCCATGTTTGCAGTATATAGTTTTTGCTACATCCGTGTCTTTGATAATGTGCGCATATGTAACTGAGTAATTATTTGAAAATGGACTTAAACTAGGTATTTGAGTTTAAATGACATAAATGTAATTATTTGAAAATGGACTTAAACTAGGTATAATTTGAGTTTAAATGACATAAATTTGGTTCATAGGGTTTAGTTTTCTCTGGCATGGTATCAGCTTAAACAAAGGTTTATATTGTTTTATATGGGTGACATATGTTGGCAACACAAGTACAACAGGTAATTTTCTCATGTCAATTAGTTTCAATTTTGGGTCATATGCAAAATGTTAATTTCACCCATTCAACCCAAATAGAACAGAATTTCAAACTACGGTGAGGATTATCTTTGTCGCTCAAATATGGATCTCTAACTTTACTATGTAGTTGATGTAGTAAATGGATACATTCTTCTGAGAAAATTGATGGTTTTAGTTATTGGAATTTTCTTACCTACTTTTTACTAGAACTTCTCAGAAGTATCTCAGGCACATCTGAAAAAGACAACTAATCTTTAATATCTCTGAATGTTTTTGGTATCATTTTATCTCAAAGATATTTCAATTCTTAAGTGATCAGCGTATCAGTCATATCTATTCAAGGATTAGTGAGCACTGTGTTAATTGCTGAAATATTGATCTGCCTTTCTGTGGTTGATATTCTACGTGAATAGATGATCTTGTGAAAAGTCCACTGGAGGTTATTCACCACAACATTTTTTTGTCTTACAACTCAAATATAAATAAGAAACTTTATGAAAAAATGCCTTCAGTTTAGAACTAATGCCATTATTTCTTCAATGTTTAGATACTTGAACCCATGGATTGAGATCGTGTTGAGCTGGTCGAAACGGGCAGACAATTTCATTCCGACTGGCACTGGCACGAACTTGGCACGCTTCCAAGCGGCAGCCGTGGAGGCGTCGTGACAACCACGACCGTGCAAGAGGGGTGTCGCGATGCCCACGACCGCACAGGAGGGGCCGCTCGACGCCCGGGGCTGTGTAGGAGGGTCGCATGACTCGCACGGTCACACTCGAGAGGCCACGTGACCCCGCGGTCACGCGGAAGGGGCTACGTGACCCCCACAACCGTGTGGAAGGGGCCGCACGACCCTCGCAGCCGCACCAAAGGAGTTGCGCGACCCACGCAGCCCCTCCGGGGCCGCGCGAGCCCATGGCCGCTGTCGATTTTTTTAATTAAAACAATTCCCAGGATAAATGGGAATAATTCAAAGAGGCTTACACTCTAATAAAATTATTTAATTAATTAAATATTTTATTTATTTTAATTTTAAAAATATATAATAAAATTTTTATCTATTTATTTTTTTAGTTATGTTATTATTTTTTAATGATCTAATTATCTCTAATTTAAATAAATAATCAAATATATTTTTAAAATCCTAATTAAATTATCCCAAAAATATATGAAAATTAATTTAAAATTTTAATAAAATATTATATATTCCTAAAATCCTCTCAAGGATAGCGGTGCAACGATGGTCTCCGCGGATTACCGCGACTATGATTTTTAAAATTTTTTTTATTTAGTTATTTTTTTTTATTTAATTAATTGAAGGGGAGCCTTGGCGCAACGGTAAAGTTGTTGCTATATGACCAAAAGGCCACGGGTTCGAATTCTGGAAACAACCTCTTGCAAAAAGTAGGGTAAAGCTGCGTATAATAGATCCTTCTCCGGGACCCTGCATGGCGGGAGTTTCGTGCACCGGACTGGCCATTTTTTTTTATTTAGTTAATTTTTTATTTTTAAATATCTATTTTTTATAAATAAACTATTATTAATAATAATTATAAAATATTACAAATTATTTCAAAATTTTAAATAATTTTAAATTTTAATAAATATTTTATAAAAGAATCATTTTAAAATTAAACAGAAATTTAAAATAATCTAAAAAATTATAAAAAAACATAATTCTTAAACATTTCAAATATTTTTTTTTTAAATTAAAAATTTACAGATACATTATTTTTTTAAAATTTTCAAATAATTTTGTAATTCTTTTTATAATTTAAAATTTAGTTTTGAATTTTAAGAATTACTTATGTTTTAAAATATTTTTATAAAAATTTAATAGGCATTATCTTATGAGAAAATATTAAAATATAAATTTAGCATCTCAAAATGTAAAACATATTTAATAATCAAATATTAATATACATTTATATTTATATTTAAAAATTACTGAAACTACATCGGCACGACACGATACGATACCGAAACTGTATCGTTCTAGTCCGGGACCGAAACATCGGCACGGGTCAAGATTTTAAACTTTGCTTGAACCTATCCACTAAAAAACTCAGGATTTAGTCTACATTTCAAATAAGTTTTCCATTCACATATCCAATTTTCTGAAAGATATTGTGATTCCCCTTCGAGGAATAATCAGTTTAAGAGACCAAAGAATTCTGACAGTTGTGGCAACTATTACTTTATGTCTCTGACTTCAGTTGCATGATTTTATTTAATATTTCTTTTTAGCGACACATCTGATTTGTATATAAAATGTAATTTTTGATTAGGATATGTCGGTTTTCTAAGTAAAACATCTTTCTTCTTTTTCCTTAAGGTTTATGGTGCATTTAGAATGTATGTAAAAATGCTTCTTATGTGGGACTCAAGAATCCAGATAGATGGTGGGGGCAACAGTGAAGTTTCTACATCTTTGCTTGAAGCTAGAAATTTAGTAGTCCTCAGGGTAAGTTTTTTTAACACATTTATTTATTCAGTATAATTTAGCATTCTGCTTCATTCTTCCCTACCAAGAAATGGATCTCTGTCAGCACAATTCTGTCATCTCCTCAAATGCCAACTTGGGCGTTTACGGTCAAGGGCTTCTCAGATTATCTGGGCGTGGTGATGAAATCAAAGCACAGAGACTTTTTCTGTCATTGTTTTATAACATTGAAGTAAGTTTTTCTTTTAATTTATGTTTTTTATTCGTATTGGCAACTTACATCATTGAACAATGATTTATTTTCTTATGACGCTTCATTAGTTTCTAGTCTGTCAAAATGTTGTATGCTCTATGAATAATGGAATTATATGATATGCATCCTAGAGAGGTTTGTTTTGCTGTATGACTAAATTAGCAGACAGTACTTTTCCTAAAAAGCCTTTCTAGTTGTGGCTATTCATAGTGTTTCTTCATAAATGGAATAATGATGGAAATCTTTAGATTTGAATGAATTGTTAAAAGTTGTCTATGGTGTCACCAATAGTAGCTAGATAACCTCATTTTTGTTAGTGTGTGTGTCTGCTGCTTTGTCTCAACTGTGTTTTCACTAATTAGGAGAGACCCTTAACTCAGTTAAATATTTGATGTTCCTGTTAAGATAGTTCAGAGTATAGGATCTCTTACACATGTGAGCTATGGAGTTTAGGGTTTGTTTCACTACATCGCGACTGTGTTTTGATCCTAATTAAATTATCCCAATAAAATATAAAAAATATATTTAAATTTTTTAAAAAATAATCAATTTTATTAAATAATATTCTGAAATTATTTTTACTATTTTAAAATTTTTAAAAATTCTAAAAAAAAAATATTTTTTTTTAAAAAATTCTATTAAATCAAATTTATATTCTTATATATATATTTTAATTATTTTATATTTTTTACTGATTTAATGTTTAAATAAAATTACCGAAATCGGCACGGCACGATACGATACCGAAACCGTATCGTTCCGGTCTCGGACCGAAACCTCAGCACGGGTCGAAATTTTAAACCTTGGTGCCTTTATTACCTTACTTCAATGACTTGTAATTTACAATCCTTTTTCTCATCTTGTCGTCATCTGTTAACTTTTGGAACTTGATCATTTTGATTTCTTACTCTCGTTCATATCTAGTTAAATGAATTTGTTCCTTCTTGCTGTGAAGTTGTGATGATAAGATAAATGATTATAAGTATGGTCATGAATTTATGTCATCATCAACTAAATGGGCGATGGTTACTATCATATCCAAGTATTTAATTCATAGTTGAAAGTTATCACGATGTGTAGTGTGGGAAAATATGATTTTGTAACCATGTATATCCCTAAAAAGTAGGTTGAAAATATTCCATTTGATAGCATAACTAGTTCATAAAAGATTGGTTAGTGTTTAAGAAAAGTTATTAGGATAATTGAGTTTTTTTAGAAAAATATCTTATTTTTTGAAGAATAAGTTTTATCAATTTATAAAAAGTGGTTAGGATCCATGTATTGGAGAAATTTTTGAGTTAATACAATTTTCACTTCCCATCATGGTATGGGACTTGATGATGAGTTCATAGTTCTTTGATCTCTTCTTGTTGTTTTAATTTATCTCTACTGCCTTTTTTTTTGCTCCTAGTGCAATTATATTCTAAATCCTTCAAATCTTAATTTGTATTCTGTGTCACCCATATACCTTTATCCACTGTTACTAAATCACTTAATCTTATTAAATTTCTTGATTAACTTTCCTGCATCACTCCCATCATCTTAAAGATACTATTAAATTCCTCTCTTCATAATTTCTTCTTCTCTCTATCCCAACAAAATCTTTCTTTTCTTTTTGCTCGAACAACATGCTATTTCCTCCATAGTATCTCTTTAATTCCTCCTTCAGCTTTGTTCTTCCAATGGCAATACAACCACTTCCCTTCTTTGAGATCCTTGGTGCCTTTGGCATCATCCGTCTCTACCGTTGTATGTCCTCTATTATTCCTTTGCTGCTGTGGAGCCACTGCCTTGCCACCTAACTAGAGCCCCTCATTCCTCCAAATCAACGACATCGAGCGTTCGATCGAAGTTAAAAGTGTTGGATCGACATCAACTTTGACATCCCTCATATTGTATGGCTTTCGTGCCTCATTGATCTTTCTGGTCAAAGCTTGTACCTACAACATGACTTGAAATTTTGAACTTTGGTGCCAAGTGGTATCAAGTTTTGGTGATTTACTAGAATGATATGTTTCGACCATTTAGTTTGGCATGGTACGAGATTTCAAATCATGGATATAATAGTGGTAGGAAATGATAATAAGTAGAGAACCTCTAAGTTAAGTTTGGCAAAGGAGTTTGAAATCAAGTATTAGGAAGTTTGAAATACTTTCTTGGGATTGAGGTGACTCACTATAAGACATTTTATCTCCCAACATAAATATGCATATGTCTCCTTAAAAAAATAGGCAAGATAATATGCAAATAGCTCACAGATATTACCGTATCTCAATGAAACACTAGGAAAATGCATTCCATTTAAAGGAGAAACAAGAGAGTAGGTTGATTTGTAAGCTTTACGTATCTACACATGGACAACTTTCAAATATACTTACTAATGGATAGTTCATTGTTTTAAACTGTTGTATCAAAGTTAGGAATTATATACACTTATTGGGTTAAAAAAATCCATAAATCATTAATCATGATTTCATAAATTATGAGATATGATAGCATAGCTAGTTTCAATAAAAGGTCTTCGAGTTCTTTAAAAAAGTTTGTTAGAGCTTTTATTAGGATAATTAGAGGTTTTATTAGAAAAGTAAGATTATATTTTATGAATAATAAATTATGTTATCAATCTATAATAAAGGTTAGGATCCATATAGGATTTCATATATTGAAGTATAATTTCAATTTCTGTCATGTAATTTTATAAGATTGTTGTATAATCTGCTATGGTTTGTAGATTATGAGTGAGGCTGTATGGAAGCAGCTCATACAAAAAATTGATATGGTAAAATGCTAAGATGGATGAATGAGTTATTCAAATAGAATAAAAATATATAAGAGCAATTGGATGGAACTTCAGGATGATAAAATGGGAGGAAGTATTTTTAGTTGATATGGATATGTTTTTAGATGACAAATAGATAGGTTCCATAGTTAGGAGTGTTGAATTTATTGGAGTGAAAAGGGCAAGGGGTAGATAGATGCAAGAGAAAATATTAGTCAATTCAATAAAAATGGTTTAATTAATTTGAATATTATAAGGGATACAATCTTGTGTTGGTGTAATATTATTTTTGATATAGCCTTGAATAGAGCTTAATGTGTCTTGGTGTCGACGATGACAATGGTGGTGTTTTGAATTTTTTTACTTTGATGATCTTTAGTTTTTTTGGAATGGATCATGGTTTATCTTCCACAAGTTTAGAGAAAATCATAGGAAAATTGGGCATTAAATAGTAAATTGAAGATGTACATCTGCTAGTTTGTGGATTTTCATTCTTTTTTAATAAAAAAACTTTTAGCTATTTGTGGAAAGAGATGAGAAGGGTTAGATGCATCCATGAAAAATTGAAGAATGTTATTGTTCTTGAAGAGTCATATGCAACCTTATGAGACTGACACTAAATAGTTGGGACTATACAAATCTTTGGAATTATTGAAATATACCACCTTGATGCATCCATATTCTACCAGTCCCATATCCTGTATGTTGATGCTTCACAGAACTACAGAAGAATTTGTTTGATATTTGGAATTCATTCAGAGCTCATTTCATTTGCTTTGTTTGGCCATCTAAGTTGCCTGAAATGTTCTAGGAGTGGACATGGTAAATCTGGGACATGTTTTGGCCTTCTGTCTTCATCATGTTTGACATTTCCTTTAATCCTGTAGATGCTACTAACTGCTTAGCATTTCTAATCCAGCATTCCATATTCATCATCTATTTCTTTTCTGAGCAGGTTGGGTCAGGTTCATTATTACAGGCACCATTAGATGAAAATGTGGAAAGCAGTTTGTAAGCTTAAATGTTGATTATCATCTATACATTACAGACTTGGAAAAGTTAGCAATCAATTTTCTAATTTGTTTTTGTTTTGCCAGGGTTACTCAGTCACTATGTGAGAGTCAAACATGCCCAAAAGAACTACTCATGCCTCCTGATGATTGCCATGTGAATGATTCTCTATCTTTGACTTTGCAAGTAAGATATTGAAACTTGGCATGTGATTGATTGACTACTTGTGTCTTTTGCTGTAGAATGCAAATTACAATCCTTCTGGAGAAACTAGAGTTAGTTGAGAGTATTATTCTTTTTTTTATCCAAGTTGGTAAAAGCCTAGAGATGTTTTGTGCATTCTGTTACACACTTTCTACATGATTATGGTGAAAACACAAGGTTGTCTATCTCTTTTGTGGCAGTGAGAATTGTTATGTTATTGGTATTAAAAATCAAGATATTAGAGGCAGTTCCAGGTGGTAGGCAGTATGCGGTCAGCCTACTACCTAGGCAGGAGGCGGGTGCCTAGGCCAATCAATATTTAAATAATATTAAAATATGAAAGAGAAGAAAATTAAATTAAGCAAATTAACAAGTCATTATTGATAAATAAACATTAAACACGTAATAACGACATAATTTTTGTATTTCACATTGTAACCAAGAATATAAAATTCAATAATTACCATATAAAGCCCCAAGTAGATATCATCTGGTGTTTGGCCATTGTTCTTACATGCTCGACATAGGTGTTCCCTGTGCATCAGTCTAAAATTATCGTTAGTGCGCCAATATAACTCCTCCACCTCTCCATCTCAGAGATCCCCAACTGCATAGGTTGTCTGTAGGATAATTTGGCACAAGTTCCTACAATTTTAGGTGTCTAATTGTTTGGATCTCGGGCATTCATGGAATTTTCAAATTTATGCCTCATCTAAATTGAAAGTACAAAACAAAAAGATGAAGACATTAAATGCACAATAAAAATCTAATGAGTTAAATTGTAGTGATAGGCCAAATTACCAACAGTAACAAAAGTTTTATCCTACTAGGTGGGGTCGGCTAAAGTCAGAATAGCATGACCTAGAAATCCCAGACTTGAGAGTAACTGAGGATTGAATATGTTTAGTAAAAGTGACAAAAATTGAAGAACTGGATCATTATGATAGCAAAATAAAACTAAAAAAAATAGAAGAATATAACATGCATTCCATATGCCTTGGAATGATGGATACATTTGTTAATTAATGCCAAGATACAAAGTGATACTGTAGATGTGGTGTAATTGGCAAGGCATTTCCAGTGGTCTAGAGATATCTAAAATCTTGTACAAGATTCTTTTTTGTACTAATAATATAGGCATAGTTGCATGTATTGTTATTCACACTTTAGGATAAGTGCATATGTTTTATCTTTTGGGGAAAGGTAAATATATATTGATGTCAAAATGACAAACAATCAGACATACAATCAATGGAGATCCACAAATCCGTAGACATATGTATGTAGTTTGTGGAACTTCCTATCAACATCAGGTACATCGCTCTCAAAATGATATCTATTGTGACATTCCCACAAAGATAAATCATACATGAAACAACAAGGTATCACACTTTCATGATGCGCCGTCGCCTCTATAGTGCTGCTGGAATACCTGCAGCAGTCTCTCCATGGTTCCCACAAAGTGCATATGTTTTATCGCATATGTAGTGAGTGGTCTTGCGGAAGGCAAATGATTATCAAGCAACTTTCGGGACCTTTGAATGTTAAATTATTATTAATGATTGTAGTTGGTCAATAATCTGCCCCAGACTTTGCTCGATATGTAAAATTGCAGTTTATTGAAAGTATTGCTATTGCTTGGATACCTTTCATTTAGTGATTTACAGTTTATTTTGTTTTCTAGATCTGCCGTGTTGATGATCTTACTGTCAGTGGCATTATTCGTGGTAGTATCATTCATATTCACCGAGCAAGGACTGTCACAATTGATACAGAAGGCATTATTAGCGCTTCAGAGTTAGGTGATGTAACCTTTTTATATTTGGAGGTGTTACCAAAAACATTTATAATACTTTACCTAGCTGTTTTTCTTCCCAGTGCACTCTAATTAAATTCTTCTGTTTGTTCTTTTTCTAATATCATTCTGTCATTAAATCCTTCTCCAGGTTGCAAAGAGGGAATTG
This sequence comes from Zingiber officinale, assembly GCF_018446385.1. Lineage (NCBI taxonomy): Eukaryota > Viridiplantae > Streptophyta > Magnoliopsida > Zingiberales > Zingiberaceae > Zingiber > Zingiber officinale. The sequence continues at coordinate 78,975,117 of NC_055997.1, read as the reverse complement.
GAAAGGGAAAGTTCTTAAAATATGGAGCTGGAGGTGGCGCTGGACATGGAGGGAAGGGTGGATCTGGATTTTATAATGGCTTGCTAATTGATGGTGGGCGGAAATATGGTGATGCAGATCTTCCTTGTGAGTTAGGAAGCGGAAGCAGTGGATCGAGTGAGTCTCTAGTAAATGTGGCTGGAGGAGGAATGATAGGTATCTTCTATTTATTACATTATTTTTTGGCTTTGTGTTCTGTTGGTGTTGGTGCAATGTTATTGTCAAAGTTTGCCTTGCCAAATGACTCTTGTTGATATGTTTTTAAAACATTCATGCAAGAACTATTAAAGCTACTAGCTATAAACTATTTAGTTCTCTTCCTATGGTCACTAGTCAGCAAAGGGGCTCGATGGGGACACTAGGATCATGTTGTGGTAGTGTCACAATTAAGGTTTTTGGTGTCATTCTAGTGTCAATTTTGGCTACTTGTTGAATTGAGATCAATTTGGTTCTAGATGCACCATGTATTGGTATGATGTGGTGCCATTTTGACGGTGACTTGGTGGATGGAGGAATATTAAGAAGATAAGGGAAAGGAATGTTAAGTAAAAAAATACCTGTTGTTCCTATCTTCTAAGGCTTCCACAATGGCTGCCTTTTAGGATTTCGCAAATCAGTTGACCACCCTTCCATGCTATTGGGAACACATGCAGACTTCATGTACGCCCCCTGGCTGAGATTGCCTGAACTTAATCATCTGCTGGCATGAAATAGATGCGTTGGCTCTGATTTTGATCTCGTCTTCATCTTAGACGGGTTAACACCAAGACCTCAACCCTTCGCAATACCCTGTTACATAACAGCAATTGTCTAGATATCCCATAATTTCATTTCTGGCAATGTAGGTTCTGAATTATCTTATTTAGTGCATCCTTGGTTATTGCAATCACTTGCACAATAAGCGAGGATCATTTCATGAATTATAGGTCACAAGGAAGACACGAGAATCATTAGACAGCGATTTGTTGCATGTTATATATTTTTTTTCATGCATAATAGTAGGATAGATCTTAAATTTTCATGTTTTGCTTTCTTTGCAAATGAAGGACTTCATTTTTCTGTTTTCTCTTTTCTCCAATTGACTTACTGTGATGTTCTATTAGGGATTGCAAGACCAAATTCGGATAATTATGAACTAGTAAATTGTTTGCAAGTTAAAATCATGGTATCAAATATCATTGTGTGTTGGTCAACATGGGCGAAATATTTAGGTAGTGACCTTCCATGATGATAGCACACCCGAGGGGATCCCCGAGGCACACAAATTGGCTGCAAGCACCACAACGTCATGTGAATCTTCCTTGAGCATTGCAAGGTCGGTGCAAGTCTTATGCCAGAGACGCAACCTTTGAAAATAGTGAATAACAAAGTTGACCCTTTTATGATGACTATGCATCAAAGGGGAAGTCATGAGACTTTTGAGAGCATTGCAAGGTCTATGTGAGTCATTTGTGGGTGGTGCGACCTCCATCAAACCTCACTAGCAACTTCATCTCTAGGCCCTCAACACACCCTTGGACACTCGGTGATGCACCGAATGTTCTTCCTTGTCTCCTTCCCCCTTCTCCTTTTGTGTTCGTCACACACTTCATCACCAACAATGCACCTAATCTTCTTCTTTCTCTCCACCTCTTCTCCTCTTTTGGTGTTTCATACACTCTCCAACTCCGACACCCAGTATAGGCGGCACATCTTGAGCCAGTTGCAGACTGAATCCCTAGTTTAGGTCAAGATTTCATACCTTTGTTAAAATGCAAATCCAAAGCCATTATACATATTTTCTTATCCTGTCATGTAATATATTTTTCCCTAATGAAAAAATAAATGGCTAAACAAGCACCTCTACATTCACACAAATGGGATGTTGCTGGATTTTCTGCATTGTAGTTCTTAGTTTTAGTACCTAATTGGAACTAATCGTTCCTCAGTGTTCCCAGATTTTGAGACATAAAGAAATGATCTCTTGGTGTTCATTATCCATATACATACTAATCAGATTTTTATTCTTAATGCTTTTGTCTTTAATACATTTTATTTATTTTAGTTATGGGCTCCATCAACTGGCCTCTTTTTAGATTAGAGATACATGGTTCTTTACAAGTGAATGGTCAAAGCCATCGAGAATCATCAATGAACTATAATGCAACAATGATGGGTGGCGTTGGTGGTGGTTCTGGTGGTACAATACTTCTCTTTCTGCAAGCTTTTATTCTGGAGGAAAATTCATCATTATCAGTAGCTGGTGGGAATGGTGGACCTGCTGGTGGTGGGGGTGGGGGTGGTGGAAGAATTCATTTTGATTGGTCAAATATTGCTACTGGAGAAGAATATGTTCAAGTTGCTTCGGTGAATGGCTCCATTATGTCAAGGTATGACTAGTTCGTATAATGCTTCTGATGAAGTTATAATCTTATATGATGTTCCTCATACTGCAGCTCAAATTCTTAGCCTACGAATTACTGTTTTAATATGATATTAAATTACCTGTTTCTCGATCTATTTATGTTGATGTAATAGATTTCTATTGTAGCCTTCTTTGTTGCAAGAAGATTATTTTATCTATTCATTGCTTAAATTTTCTATCTTCTAAGAGACTGGGGAGACAATGAAGTTTATGAGTATCCTAGGGACTTTGACCAGTGGTTCGGATCACCTTGATCTTTGCATGGAGTGTTTAACAAATGCATAAAATGTTTTTGTGGAGTAACAAAATTCAGAACACCTTGTATTATAAATTCACAGGTCAACTATAGAGGTAATATTAGTTCAAAATCAATTTTCATAAACTTGACTACGACCTCAGATAATTAAGTGATTGAACTCTAAGGACGCTTCTCCTTTTTATTTTAACAGCAAAGAAAAGAAGCATGATTCTCCTTGACTATTTGTCAAAACACACACCTAATGATTGAAAACTCATTAAACTAAGTAGTACTTTTTGATGGAAAGAGTGGGATGATGAGTAGGAAGATAGAGACACAGTAATTATATCCTTGATAAAAAAAACATTGTTATTGGTTCTAAGGAAATGACTGAGCATTCCAGTACCAACCAATGTTTGGTATGATATGATGATGTGTATTGTACATGTCCAAGTAGGAAACAAGACAAATTTGATGCATTGTGATTGTGCAATAGTTAAAGGATCAGGCAATCCCAGAGTTCACACTGCATGTATTGATCATGTCTTCCGATGTAGCTACAATCAGCTAGTGTTAGAACTTTCTTTACTTGTGTACACTATGTGATGCAAATTAGGCATTGTTTTTTTTAAAAAAAAAATAATAAATTGAAATTGATTTTGGAAATTGTCCTATTTTAGTCGTCAGATTTGGTAGCTTCTCCAAATTACGAGTGCTTAGGTATTTCAATAATCATGTAGTTTGATACGATTTTATATTTTCAAGTTGTAGTCATTTTATTTCCCAAGTTTAAATCCAAGGTAAGTAGGTATTTTTAAATCAACAATATTTTGTGGATAAGTTTATTATTCTAGAAGCTTGGTCTCTCATGTTTGTCTCTTTTTGTAGTATGGTGTTGTGTCAATTATTATTAGAGCCAATGTTTAGTGGTTTTGTTCTATACTTTCTTTTTCAATTGGATTCACATTTCCATCCTCATGTTCACATACCTATGCAATCTAACAATGTGTCTAACATCACATCCCACCTCTTCACCATTCATAGTCGACCACATTACTAAACCCTTTCCACCACAATCTCCATCTTTCACCATTTTCAACTTCCAATTTCTATCTATAACTGGAGGCTCTTTCTCCCACAACATGGCCCTCAACCCTCGCCCTCACCCTCCTTTTTGCCATGTCTCATCACCTCACCATGTTGTTGTATAGTAGTTCCTTTGCTTTCCTCTTCAACGTCCAACACCACGACCGTTGACTCTAGTTTTCTTTTTATAAGTAAAATAGTATAGCACAAATCAAGAGTACAAGAATTGACCTTTTAGTAGCTACTTATGTCCGACATAGTGTCAGATCTTAGTATACTCCCAAAGATCGATATACATGAATTTGCACTCCTTAAAATTCTCACTGTCTAATTGTCTCCCACCAAAGAAACTACTATTTCTAGCCCTCCACATATAATGCATCATAGAAGACAAGGCAAGATGATAGGCCTTTGTCAACATCTTACTCTCAGGTAATACCTCCCAAAAACTCCCATCATCCGTTGATATGTGGGCATCTCTTATCACATGTGAAGCTAGTCTCTAATCCGCCTCCATAACTGTGCTATAGGGGGCATCCAAAGAATAGATGCTCCTGTCTCTGACATCTATCTACAGAATGTGCATTGTCGATCCTCCATGTACTCCTTTTTGTCTCTAATGGGAAGACACCTCTGTGCCAGTCTAGAGGGTAACTGCATAACTTGGCTATACATAGGTCTTCCACACTATCCAGACCTATGGCTTCTTAGCACTAGGATGCCTAAAGAAGTCATATGCTCGAACCATACCGTCCTTCCTAGCAAACCAATCTGCTAGCCTCTGTCCAACCTCCGGTGATTCAACAGCTGATAATATAAGATCACGTATTAGCAACACACGCTTCATTAGAAGGGAATCTATGTGGGCCGCTTTCCAGGTCCATTACATCAATCACCTAGTGTCTAGTATCTCTATCCGATGCCACATTTTTTCTTCCTCTTGTATCAGCTTACATCAATCGCCTCCCCTTGTTGTTGGCTGAGCTCCTCGATATTGGTGCCTAGTTTTGGAACATTTCTTCATCAATGCTTTTTCCGCCAACAAGCTCCCTATCTCAATGCTCTTAGCTCTAGGGCTATAACCCATTTGTCTATTGTATGGAGAACCACTTTTCCCATTGTTGGATCTCCAACTCTTCCGTTGAACTCAATCCAACTCTACTTCGATGATGTGTTACATTGCATTCTCTCTGGTCACTAATTTCGCCCTTTATCAGACACATTATGTTGGTACCACAAAAGATAGGCCGAGCATCATCTTCTAGATGCTTCCCTCTTATCTTTGTTCCTAGTTCGACACCATGCAATGAAGAACCAAATCCCAGATAAGGATCCAATTTAGCTAAAACAAAAAGGAGAAACAACAGCCAAGGAAAATAAATAAATAAAATATTGCAGAAAAATAGAGTGAGGAGAAATGTTGAGGGTCCCACCATTTAAGTGGGATCCCATTCATGGGTAGCACCTTTAGAAGAAGAATTTAACTATGTGCATGTCATCTTTAAAGAATCAAATTATTATCCTTAAAATCATGATTGAATAGACCTCAACATGACAATCTTAGTTTTGATGAACAGTGAGACTTTAATAGATTTATAGATTCGTTAGATGATATTGTAAATTATTTTGACCAACATAGCTTCACCTCAATAGACAAGCATGTTTTGTCAACAACAAACTCATAGAAACCATAAAGGAATTTTTGTAAAGAATTCAGGACCATCATGTAGGGGAGACTTGACGTAACGATAAAGTTGCTATCATATGACCTGGAAGTCACGAGTTTGGGTCATTGAAACGTCTTGCAATGCAAGGTAAGACTATATATAATAGACCCAATGTGGTCCAACCCTTCCCGCGATCCAGCATTGGCGGGATCTTCGTTCACCGGATTGCCTTTTGTTTAGAACCACCATTATATGATAACAACAAAATCTATAAGGTACAATTGCCTAATAAATTTGCACAACCAAAATCATCATCCTTAAGTGAGCCAAATTTAAAGACAACATCTCAAGATTCTAATTGAATTATAGTTAATGAACTTTAAGTCAAAATAAAAGAATTGGACTTAAAAAGTCTTTTATAACTCGAACCTAGGAAAGTGTACAGATAACATTTTAGAGGTGCTTTATAACAACAAGTGGATGAATCTCTTAATGATACAACTTAAGGAGAATCATCTAAAAACATTTTCGAAGAATCTCTAATAGTATGTTAGACACCCTTTAATAATATAATTTTAATAGAACCTTCTATTGACATAATCCCTTCATAAAACAGTCAACTTGATGTTGATCTAATGTTAGGTTCACAAATTATGTCTTATTCATGTTGTACAAAGAAACCAAAAGAAAAAATGAATAAAAAAAATATATTGAGCTAGTGAACTAGAAATACAAAACATCAATTTAAAAAGTTTGCAAATCAATAAAGAGTTTCATTTACATATTTTCTTTGATCTATCAATAGTAGGAATGAAATTGTATAGAGCAATGATTATTTTGAAGTACCTGCCCATATGGTAAATTTACATGCTGCATTCATGCATTTAAATTTTCTCATAGTTTCTACTTTTAAGTATGCATATCCATTATATCTAAGATTGTTTGTCATTTTTCTGAGGCAAATTAATTACAATGCTGATTTGTTTAATTTATTAATTTATTTAAGCATTAATTTAATTTTAAAATTGGAGGATATTGAAATTTATATGGAGAAATTTAAGCACCCACCTTTATATGCTATCTTTGTCACAACTTTTTTTTTGCAGCTTCATCCTCGAATTTATTACTTTCACATATTGTTTGTATTGTGAAGGCGTGAACATTGTTATCACCCTATGGTAAACAGAAATGTTTTTCTTATTTGTTGGAATGTGCGACCAAAAAGAAGGAAAACAAAGTCAAAGGTTTGAAGGAAAAATAAACATGAACTTATTTCTTACCCAATGGAAGTGACCATCCAAAGAAGAAATTGAAAAATACTTTATTATGTGAATGACAAGACTGAGACAATATTGTTATTTGTCTTTACACATTGAAACCTAATTGGAAATACCTACAACTTACCTAAAGTCAATCTACTCAGTTCAGGAAAATGATGTAAATTAGGAATTAAAATATCTTTTAAACTTTAAATTGTAATCCATTTTGCAAAATTTTCTGTTTTAGGTGTCAAAGGCTTGATAACCTTTTTATACAGTAATCAATCCTAATTAGAAGAAAGTTTTTAGGAATTTGGATAATTTTTCTAGTTTGGTAGGGGTTTATATTTCCTTCTTGTCAATTTATTCGTAAGTTGTCCAAGTCTTTTCAGGTAAGTGTGTATTTATTTGTTTAATTTTATTTTCTAATTTTGGTTGGTGCCTGGAAACAAACAACTTCCCATTATAATTTATATTTGAGTTAGTAATATTTTCTTTTGATAAAGTTGGTGTTTGGTGTTCACCTCTTTCGGAGCCTGGTGCTGTGTTACTATGCTTCTGTAAAAGCCCTTGGAGGTTGAAACTTATCACCATTTTTGTCAAATAGTCTATTAAATCATTATAGAATTTAGAATTTCAATCCAACCATTACCTTATTGCATCTTTTTGGCACATCTAGTTATTTCTGTTAACATAGTAACAATTGTAATTAGAACATAGAATATGTTTTAGATTTTCTTCACAATGTCATGACAACTAAAATGCAGTTGTTATCTGTTAGACATCCTTTTTCCTCAGTAATTCATGAGTGAAAATGTTTAGAATCTCCCTTATCAGCTTAACTGTCTGTGTAGTTTATCATCTTGTCCGGCCAGTTGTCTTGTCAATGTTCTGTTCTGATGCACCCTATCACCTGCAAATGATGTTTTCTTTTGGTGGTCATCAATGATCACCAATGATTAACTATGATCCCTAGACTAGAAAACTGGTATGTTGCAACTTGTTAGTTGTTACTGGTATGCCTGACATGCGTTGTATAGTTCCTAGAAAATTGCTTTGTTGTACATATATATATTATTTGTAGCTTCTCCTCAAATTAACTTATATTTCTTGTGGAATTTTGTATTCTTGAAGTGGTGGGACTGGAAGCAATGGTGGATTTGATGGCGAAGTGGGAACAATCACAGGGAAGAAATGTCCCAAGGGACTCTATGGCACATTCTGTACTGTATGTGCATTCAACGAGATATTTCGTTACCTTCTCTTTGCAATTTCAATTATTTGAGTTTAGAATGTCTATCAATTCTCAGCTTATCTGGTTTTATGCTGATTTATTTATTTTTTCTTCACTTTTTCTTTAGACTGTCAATTTGCTTTTTGTTTACTTTGCTACTTATCACATTGATATTTTAATTTGCATCCCTCAAGCAATTTCAGACTTTATTTGTTGGAGGAGCTCTGCAATGGCAGAGCTCTTTGGAAAAAAGATGAAAAGGAGGCTGTGTTATTCACAGGCTTATGTTCTATTTTTGCAATGAAAAAGGGAAAAATAATGAAGTTCAAAGTGATAGTAAAAGCTGGGATATACAAAATGCTTAGCTCGTCTTGTTCTCTAGCTTATAAAAGAAGAGTGCTTAAGCTGCAACTAATTGTCATGGTCAAAATGTTGAGCAAAACATTTGTGGGAATCTATCTAGGATAAAGGTATTCTTACATTGCCATTGTGCTACGAATTGATACAGATATTGCACTTTTAACATGGACACTAGAAGCCTTCTAGTGTATTTTGGATAGGCCTAATTATCAGACTACTTGTGAAATCTATCTAGTATAGAAGCCTTTTGAACTGTCATTGTCCTGTGTGGTTGCTTTAATATTTAAGTTTCTGCATTTCAGCACCTTGTTCTTTCAGATGGGGAGAAAGTGTAAAAATTTGAGGAAAGATGAAAGCTGAGTAGGATGAAATGAATATCTTATTTGTGTAGATTTAGCTATGAGAAGTACAGGGAAAAAGAAAACTAATCAAATAGATGATTTAGAAAGATTAAGGATTACACTCGATCCTTCCTATGTTCGAATCCAATGTTGGATGGTTGAGCTTGAAAAAAGTTGTATATGGCTTTAGGGAAAGGTAGGATAGGTAATTGTGCTTCAATTAATGAGATATGTAAGTTGGGATTACAAAAATGGAAGAGAAAAGCATTGTGTATTTGTGTTGCTGCTGCTTCAACTAATTGTCATGGTCAAAATGTTGAGCAATTAGATTGTCCTATTGGAATGATGGTTATGGTACAAATAATGCACTTAGAAGCCTTTTAATTTATCTAGTAGTATCCTCATCGACAAAACATTTGTGGGAATCTATCTAAGACAAATGTCTTCTTACATTGCCATTGTGCTACGAATTGATACAGATATTGCACTTTTAACATGCACACTAGAAGCCTTCTAGTGTATTTTAGATAGGCCTAAGTATCAGACTACTTGTGAAATCTATCTAGTATAGAGGCCTTTTGAACTGTCATTCCCCTGTGTGGTTGCTTTAATATTTATGTTTTTTGCATTGCAGCACCTTGTTCTTTCAGATGGGGAGAAAGTGTAAAAATTTGAGGAAAGATGAAAGCTGAGAGGATGAAATGAATATCTTATTTGTGTAGATTTAGCTATGAGAAGTACAGGAAAAAAGAAAAGTAATCAAATAGATGATTTAGAAAGATTAAGGATTACACTTGATCCTTCCTATGTTCGAATTCAATGTTGGATGGTTGAGCTTGAAAAAAGTTGTATATGGCTTTAGGGAAAGGTAGGATAGGTAATTGTGCTTCAATTAATGGGATATGTAAGTTGTGATTACAAAAAAGGAAGAGAAAAGCATTGTGTTGCTGCTGCTTCTGAACCCACCCGTTTCATAGCATTTAGTTGTCAGGAGTGTATCCAATTGCATTAAAAGCATAGCCCTTCAATTCCTTCAAAGATAGTGTTGTTATTTGATTCACTCAAGCAATCACTACTTTTGTCTCAATTTGATTATTTTCCATGTATACCAGTTCACATGTTTTCTTCTGTTATGTGGATGTATTTTCAGGAATGCCCTGTTGGCTCATACAAGGATATGGATGGATCTAACTCATCACTTTGTATTCCTTGCTCTTTAGATGTACTTCCGAGACGGGCAAGTTTTATATATGTCAGAGGTACTCCCTTTATATGAATTTTTATATATAGCACTCTGGCGGAGAAGATTTGATTTCTAATAGCAAAAGTGTTATGGATTGGCACTTTTACCATTGAATGTTAATAAACTGTTTCAGGAGGTGTTACACAATCATCCTGCCCATATAAATGTCTATCAGACAAGTTCAAGATGCCAAACTGTTACACCCCTCTTGAAGATTTGATGTATGCTTTTGGTGGTCCATGGCCTTTTGTTATTCTTCTCTCTACTTTTTTGGTTCTATTAGCACTTTTATTGAATATATTAAGAGTTAAGATGATTGGGCGGGATCATTCTTATTGCCCTACAAGCTCCATCCAACATGATTGTTCTGATTCTTTCCCCTATTTGCTCTCTCTTGCAGAGGTATCCCTATGCATCTGAAAAATTAATTTTGATGGATGTTAATGGCTTCATCTCTCTCTCTATCTTTTATTTGTTTCAATTTTTCACCTAAATGGTAACATGATATTTCTGTTATACTGATCTGAAATTCAGGTTCCAGGTACTAGTAGAGTTGAGGAAACTCAAAGCCATGTGCACAGAATGTACTTCATGGGTTCAAATACGTTTAGGGAACCATGGCATCTTTCTTATTCTCCACCTAATGCAATTATTGGAATTGTGTAAGAAAATTTTCTTCTATTTAGCAAAGACGAACAAGCTAATTGTGGGTTTGTCTATGCTTCTTGTTTTATGTCTTTACCAACTACATGCACCAAGCATGCAATATTCTTATCAGATCATCTGTAAGTTTTTTTTTTCTGGTACAGGCACTGATCCTACACTTGTTGGTTACACAAAAATTTTCCTAGAGTAACATCAAGTTATCGACCAATAACATAGGATTCAATATTTATTTATTCATGTGTTCTTACTGTAGTTTAAGACTTTAAGTTGCATCTTCAGATACATGGTAGACATGATGCTGCGACAAGAGCAAGGCCATATGCCTCAGATTTATCAGATCTTGTTGGTGCAAGATAATTCTATTTGTTTGATAGTGATCATATGGGGTTGCCTACCTCAATGAAGCCAGTGATCACGTGAAAGAGGAAAAATTATTTAAATATAAATTGTACTATTGATTGAATAATGTAAATAATGAGAGAAGCACTTTAGTAGACCTATTAACTCAACCTTATAAGACTCTTGAAAGTTAGATTAAGTTAGAAACAACAAAAGTTGACTTAAAAAAATAAATAGAATTGAAAACTAGATTATGATTTGGTTTTATTGGGTTGATTTATATAAAATAGTTATTGTCATGTATAATTCATGTTAAAAGACAATTTCAACACATTTGTATTAATTGTAATTTTTTTTGGGGGTTATGATAAACATTGCATATCTTATTGTATTTATTCTAGAAGGTCTGGATGATTTGGCAAATCTCAATTTATCCACTTGTTTGTCTGAGTATAATATGTTTGTTGGATGCTAGTCAGGCACTCTTCTCCTAAATATTTCTTTTGGCAAATATCCACAGGTATGAAGATGCTTTTAATAGGTTCATTGATGAGATCAATTCCGTTGCTGCATATGAATGGTGGGAAGGATCTGTACATAGCATACTTTTCGTTCTTGCATATCCTTGTGCTTGGTCTTGGAAGCAATGGCGGCGAAGAAAGAAAATTCATCGCCTTCAGGAATATGTAAAATCAGAATATGACCACTCATGCCTTCGTTCATGCAGATCACGAGCTCTTTACAAAGGGATGAAGGTTTGCCCTATTTTAGACATGAATTTCTTGAATTGATATGTAAAACAATTTGGCATTATGGGTTTGATTTTGGGGATTAAAAACAAAGCCATATCAGATAAGATACTGACTTCGTGGTTTTCCCAATAGTAGAATCAAACAAGTACCTAGATAGTATGAGACTGAAAATGCATTTGACAATGTGAAAATTGGCAACTTTGCTAATCAATCCTATTTAATACTTTGTTTAATTCTGAAAATGGGATGGAAAACTTGTTCCGTAATCCCATTTATTTTTTATCATTTAAAGTATATCTTTGAATTTTAAGATTATTGGAAGCAAATATGTTGTGCTGTGACAAATTTTTGAAATGTAGGGCAGTTGACTATTTTGAGTACTCAAGCACATTGATGATCAAATGACTAATAGTAATATGTTTGATTTACTTCAAATTAGACTATAAATTCATTAATTGTGCAATACTAGTTGACTGGAATACAGCTACTTGTTCAAGATGAGCTGACCTTTTCTATTGGCCACTAAGATAAAAGTAAAACTGAAGTCGAGCTCAATTAAAGTTGTATATTTGCCTGACTTTTGGTCGGGTTTGGACTTATTTTACCATGCTTCAGCTGTATTCAATCTAATATTTTTTGTAGAAACCAGATAAAGGATGAAATGATTGGCAATCAAGAAAGGAAAAGAGGAATTAAATTCTTAAGCAAAGACAAGTACATATATTTCTTGAGCTTTCTTACTCTGACAGCATAATCTTCTTCCTTTTATGTTTCTCTGCAAGCAAAAGAAGAGACCTTAAAACAGCAAATTGTCTTCCTACTCTGAAATTAATCATGATGTATTTACATAGTAAGCTAATGTTAATAATGGGGTTATTTGGAACATCACCTTTCTAGCACCGTAAAAATGTAGGTTGGTTCATCACCTGATTTGATGGTTGCCTACATTGATTTCTTTCTTGGTGGTGATGAAAAAAGACTTGATGTGGCTTCAACTATCCAGAAACGGTTCCCTATGTGCATAATCTTTGGTGGTGATGGTAGCTATATGTCTCCTTACTATCTCCATAATGATACACTATTGACCAATCTAGTTGGTCAGGTATGTACCTGTATTCACTTTCCAATTTGCATCAATCAAGCATTATTCTTTTTGTGACTGTAAATCTATTGTTTTTCTTGTTCCTAGTATGCATCAACAGCAGCTTGGAATAGACTTGTAGCTGGTTTGAATGCTCAATTGCGGACAGTAAGACGAGAATGCATTCGTTCTGAACTGCGTCCTGTTGTTGCTTGGTTGAACAGTCACACAAATGCGCAACTTGGGCATCATGGTCTGAGAGTTGAACTGGGTTGGTTTCAGGCTACTGCTTCTGGCTATTACCAACTTGGAATTTTGGTTGCTCTGCGTGAAGTTTTCTTCAATAGTGTGTGCCAGTCAGATATGATAAATACAAGCAGTCCAAGAGGCAGTAAAAACAAGTATGAGGAAGTTTAAACTATCTTCTTCAACAAGTTACAAAAGTCGGGTTGCTTTCTTACACATGAACTGTTTCTATGTACATTTCCCAGGAAAAATATGCATGTTTCAAGTAACTCTAAGCAATTGCAGCAAGGACAACTGAATCCTAGCCACACAATGTCAAAGGGGTTGACTGGAGGAGTAAATGGTGGGATAATTAATGAAGTAACGTTAAAATCATTGGATTATAGAAGGGACTATCTGTTCCCACTTTCTCTTTTACTAAAGAACACAAGGCCAGTGGGATTCCAGGTAATCACATTTGTTTTCTCAACTTGAGCATTTATATTCCAATTTTGTGATGCTTCTGTAAAAATGAAACTTGTTTTCTGTTTCAGGAAACGTTGCAGCTGCTAATCTGTATCATGCTCTTAGGAGATTTCACTGTTACTGTTCTTACACTTGTTCAATTCTATTGGATGTCTCTTGGGGCTTTTCTTGCTGTCTTGCTCATACTTCCCTTGTCTATGCTTTCCCCTTTTGCTGCTGGTCTCAATGCTTTATTTAGTCGAGGACCAAAAAGATCATCTCTTGCACGGGTTTATGCTCTGTGGAATGCCACGTCAATAGTTAATATTGTAAGTTCTGCATATGACCAAGCTGATTTTATCAAGAGCCCATGGGTAACTTATAAACATTGTATATATTCTAATGTTTGTGAACTAGGTTTATGCAATGTGCCAAATCAGGTTACATTTTAGTTGGCTTCACTTTTCTGTTGAACGTAAATATTCAAAAGTGAACATGTATTTCCATCTTTTTTCTATGAAATTTATCATATTCTAGACACTGGATTTGTCTACCAAGGAAGATTTGACACGAGATAGATAATGAGGGGAAGATAAATAAATGAAGGGGAGTAATCAACAAAGTTTCCTCTTGTTTACCTGGAGATAGGAAGATATAAATTCCTTTTTTTTTATTTATATTTCCCCTTGTATTCTTTTCTCTGATGCATTTCGCTTCCTATTCTCACACAATCTTTTCTCTTTCTTCTCCTCCAGCTAGCTCCTTCTGTATCTTTTTCTTCTTGTTTCATACAACGTTTCTAGTTTCTAGTTTTCTTTTCTCCTCATCCCAATCACATTGAAGAGGAAGAGTGGGAAGAAGAGCGTTGGTAGAAATGAATAGAGAAAAGTGAGTTGGTTTGGAGGGGAACACAAAGGAGGGCATGGGTAAAATGGAAAAATATTGAATAGATTTTTGCCTTTTTTATTCCAATATCTGATAAGACGAATTTGGAAAGAATATGATCCAATTTGATTCTCTTCTCCAGTAAATCACATTTTTAATTGATCATCCTATCTTTCAATCTTGATCTTTTTTCTCTTCCCAAGTAAACAGGTAATTTTTGCAATTTTAATATTTAAATTTCAATTCAAATTTGACTAATTGTAATATCATTATAAAACTTGTACCTTTGACTATGTGTCCATCAAATTTTGCATTATCGGAGTTGAATCAGTGCAACTAAAAAGGTCCTTTGTTGTATACTTCATATGATTTTCATCTTTTTCCTTTTTATACAGATGGTGGCATTTCTCTGTGGAATTATATATTGTGGTTTGCCTCTCTCAGAATTTGGTAAAGATCTTGACACGTCAAAGTTAAGGTGTGCTATGTTTTAATTCTCTTCATTTTTGTTAACTGTCTTGGAACATTGTGCAGAAACTATTGTTTTACTTTCCGCATTTAATATTATTAGTTTCTGCTTTCCTTAAGAAAGAATTTTGTCTGTAATATCTAAAGAACTAATCATGGAATTGGATGAATTTCGTTGCTCAATAGGGAGGACAATGAATGGTGGCTTCTTCTGATGATCCTCTTCCTGGTCAAGTCATTGAATGCCTTCCTAGTAAATTGGCACATAGCAAATCTAGAAATCCAAGACCTCTCGTTGTTTAGCCCAGATCCAGAGAAATTCTGGACAATGTGATTAAGATGCATCTCAAATAAGAAAAAAAAAAAAGAAGTGTGGCAATCTACACAGCAGATTGATCTCCATCATAGCGGATAAGCTGATAACTCTTAACTGACTATCTCATATGTATATGCCTTGTAAATTCCCATATATCCTCTTTTTTTTTCGTGGTTTACATCAGCAGAGAGTGATGGCACAAATTGGTATTTGGGATTTTGTGTTGCTTCTCTCCATTTTTAGGGAGCATGGTGATCTTCCCGGTCTGCATGTTGTCGTGAGTTAAAATTGAGTTTTTTAATGTAGAGTTTCCTGACGTTTTGATAAAAGCTATTTATTGATTGCTTATAGTGAATTTGCTCGATTCTGATAACTCAATTATTTAGTTAGACTTGGCATAACTTGAGTGCCCTGAATAGAGTTTCCATATGGCTAAACTGTGTGAGCATGCTCAAATGCATCATTGAGTAACATACGCTTGTCTGATGTTCTACATGAGAGAGGAATACGGTTGCAGCTCAAACAAATATTTGCACTGAATGCTGGGGAAAAAGATAAAATTTTGAACGAAAGGTATCCTCACGCGAGGTTCCTGCAAGGCCCCTTCATTTTGCTTGGCCTTTGTGTAAATCGCCTGAAATTCCGGCTTACAGTTGCCTAAATTTGGCTGCTTTAGTTTCGGCTGCTAGCTCCTTGGGATTAAATCCAACGTTGGATGTTACCAAGGGGTTTGCGATTTGCACTCATTGACCACACATTCTCTCCATTCCTTCCATTGGACCACCACCCTTCAAAGCTACTGGTAATTTGACGCCTCTGGGCTACGGTGCAGTCGTCATTAGCTATGACGTATTAGATTTTTCTTTCCGATGGAACATACAACCATGGGTTGTTCGACTTTTTTGTCACTTGTTGAGTACTTTCGGTAGGAAATTTTTATAGGACTGCATTGGTTGTCTCAGATTCAATGTTGTGTTGCCTATGGTTTATCATGTAGACCTAGAGCAATATGCTATAATTCCATGTTAATCAAGTCGCCTTCTAGCATTTAATGTTGATAGTTTACGCACTGTCGCCTAGTGTCTATGTATTCTTTAAACACAAAAGAGCTAAGTCTTCTCGAGTGGGATACGTAATCTTATTCGGCCCAAGGAGAAGGAATACGCAGTCTAGACCACGTCATACACGGTAACATGGACAGTCATATGGTTATCTCATCACGGATAAAGTCATGAAACGCCGATGCCTCCATTGACCTGGCCTGGAGATGGCTATGGTGCCATGGAATCCCCACGGAATTGAGAAGCCTTGACCTCCGAGTCATTATTTGTCTAGAAACACCATTTTTCCACACGTTTAAGTGCACGAAACTCCGTTGATGCATATCAACGGCAATTTTCCATACGCATGACGTTCAGCTACATGCATTTATTTTGCTACAATTGCCATCGGCAAACACTTGCGCACCCTGAGTGACCGGTGAAAACGGCACTAATTTCCGATGAGCACAACAATAGACAAACTTGAGATAAGCACAAGAATAGCAGTAATATAGGAAGTGTATTTTACATGTACTACTCAGTGACCGTAAAAATCTCATTTACTTTCCGGTTCTTCTGTAACAGTTCTCTGAAGAAGTAGAAGAATTAAATGAAGGGAGCAACTCCAGCGCTCAACCATCACTGCCTTCACTTCCATCGACCCCGCAGCACTTAAAATGAGCTGCAGTGCGTAAGCAAGCAGCCAAGCAGGTATTAATGAAAGCATTTATGCCTTCACAAGCACTGCAGTCGTGTTTATATTCAATCTTTTTTCTTTAAATTCCCTCGTCCTTTTACTTTTTCTTGATCATTGAACACAAACACGCACAAAGAATGCGTGTAATTGAATGAATTCCCTGGCTTTCAGGAGCCAGATAAAATGTATATAAAAATTGTACACATCCCCAATACATTTCCGACGTCACTTGTGTTCTCTGTCATGCCGAGTCTGGTTCAGCCAGGGTCGGGCAGTCTTTTTCGAAAGAAAGATCATCGTGGGGCATTCCTGTAAGATCAAGGGTTTATTCGAAAGAAACATTCGGGGCGGCAGGCGAGAGCAGGGGTAGCCTACGGAATGACGTTTATGCCCCTATTAGCCACTGGTAGAAGCCGTAATAACCGCCCTCCTCCGCCTCGCGCCGCGCGCTGCCTTCCAGGTCAAAAGAATTCCGGCCGCCGACGCCGTCACCGTCGCACCGGTAGCTCCACCGCCCGGAGAAGATGCGGGAGGAAAAGGACGAAGAGGCTGATGAGGCCAGACGATCCACATAGTCCTTCAGCCACCCCTCGGCCCCCGCTCGTCCTTCTCCGCCCCCAGCTGCAGCTGCCACAGCTTCCCCTGGCTCTGCTGCCGCCTCCGTGGATCCGGATTCTTCGCGCCGTTTCTTCACCTTCTCCACACTCCGCGTGATCCGGGAAACCACTGCCTCCAACTCCTCCTCCACCGTGTACTCGAACGAAGATCCTATCGAGTACGTCCTCTGGTGCGACTGCGTCGGCAGTGGCGCTGGTGGAGGAGGCATTGGAGGATACTCTGCCGAGAGGGTCCTTCGGTGACTGACGTTGCCGATCTCTATCCGGAGGCTTCCGGACCTCGAGGCGCTCCGGTCGCGAGTGATAGGCGGCGCCGTCGGCAGGGTTAGGGGAGGAGCCGGGAAGGCAATGGAGGAGCGGCAAAGCGGGCATGAAGGGGTGGTTTGAAGCCAAGGGACGACGCAGGAGGAGTGGAAGGCGTGGCGGCAGGCCGGGAGGAGGCGGAGCTCGTCGTCGGGGCGGAAAGGGCAAAGGCAGACGGCGCAATCGGGCGTCGATTTGGGCAGGGAGGCCAGGGCGGAAGCGAGAGTGAATACCGGAAGCGTATCGATGAGTTCCACCGCGTTCGCCTGGTCGTCTGATTCGGCCGCGCCGGTGGTGGCGGTGGAGGAGGAAGAGTGCGAATCGACCACAGCCGCAGCCAGGGGAAGGGCCGCGACCAAGGAGTTGGAGCGGCGTCGGGAGGAGAGAAATCGGAATAGGAGTTGGATGGAAAAGGAGATGACGGCGACTGCGGCGATGATGGCGGCGATGATGAAGAGGCTCGGTAATAGGGAGGGTGAGGGAGAGGAGGCCATGTAAGTGGAGGTGGAGAGAGAGAGCGAAAAGAGCGCTCTCTCTTGTATTCGTTGGCTTCTTCTTTATCTAATTCATACTGACGCCCCCTTCCTCACATATGATATATATAATTCACAAATGTATTTGTATTATCTTACTTACTATTTAATTAAATTATAAAATATAAAATTGAATTATGTTAATACCCTTAATATTAATATATTCATAACTCACATACTTATTGAAATTTTTATTGACCCTAAATGAATTTAATAAATATAAATTATAAATTTAAATATTCATTAAAATTAAATTATATATTTTAAAAAAATTATAATATTTTTATTAAAATTTATAATTTTATTCTAATAAATGAATTTAATATATTTGTTTAAAATAGAGTGTAAAATTTATAAATATAATATCAAAATTATTATTTTTTTATTTAAAAGTTGATTCATGAGCTTACTAACGAACATGTTCACAAGCTAACGAGCCAAGTACTATGAAGCTTGAGTTTGATTTATTTATCTTAACGAGCCTCATTAAACGACTCAAATGAGTTTTTATCGAATCGAACTTCGAATAACTCACGAGCGATTTGGTTCATTTACACCTCTATTAATATCTAATATAAAAAGCTAAATTAATTTTTTATTAGAGAGAGACAGTAGCTTGATGCTGAGATTCTTGAGCGAAATTTGAGTCACTAATTTACATGTATTCATATATTATATTATAAGTGCAATGCATGTACACGATCATGCACGATGGCTAGTTGTTGTTGTTGTTGTTGTTATTATTATTATTATTATTATTATTATTATTATTCAAGATTTTTATAAATGTATTTGTATAAAGTTTTAATTGTGCTCCTAGGGTAGATCTGTTATCTTAACAGCCCTCTTAATATCGGGCTCATGACTATAGAGGGAGGTAAATATAGGTACACATATGTTAGTCGCATGATGGAATAAATCTCAGATCGTTAGTTCATGAAAATCATTCCTTTACTATTATGCCAAAGATGTCATGTGTCTACTATTTGTATTACACCCTTGGGGCATTTAATCGTGCTCCTAGATAGGGATAATGATAGTCTGCACACACATAGTAGGCACTTAGCATGGGCGCCCTCACAGGGATTTGAGGTGTCTCGATTAATTTTTTTTATTTATTTTTTTTAAGCTCCCAGTTGTGCTAATAAAATTTATCTTTATCATTTAGAAGTTGAGTTATAACAGTAAGTAAAAAATTAAAATAGAAAAAAAAAATTAAGTGTACACAAAATGTGCGAGATAATAAAACTATATATATATGTTCCTGTCGGGAAGTTGAGAAGACGAACCTGTCGGTGTGTCATGTTTGGAAGGTTGACCGCATCCCCATGACCCGGTGGTGGGTTGTCTTCGGTATTGACCAAGTCATCCGAAGTCCCTTGGTCAACGATACCTATAGCCTGTGACCAGGTTGCCCCGGTCTTTGGTACCCCGATGCTCGAAGTGGGTCCCACGAATATATAAGTAAGTAGCCGCATAAATAGAGCAATAAAATGAGTGACGAGTACGAATAAGGAGTACAATAACGTACCCTGGCCCCGAGGAGGCGCCCTCGGATGGATGAGTAAGCTGATCACGGTGCTGATCGAGCACGACTCTGTAATTTGTATATGATGCCAAGCTCCATGCCTACCCAGACAACCAAAGGGAGGTGCCCCTTGTTCAACTCTAGTCATGAGTCAACGAGAAAGCATGAGCATAAAGTGGAAATGGTCAGTGAATGACATCAAATTTTAATGATGCATGAATTGATTCCAAAAATGTTGGATTGCTGTGAAACTGGAACTTCTCTTGAATACGAAGATGGATGTCAGTGGTCAGCAATGAGAAAGTGCGACTTTCCTAAGGAGGTAGACAGCCATAGAAGTAAAGAATAAAACACAAAAGACTATGAATCAACTTGGCCTAGGGTTTGCGGCGTAGTGTCCACAGCCGATCTCGATCCGTCACTCTCATCAATCTCATATCTTCCACGCAAGGCCAATCCACAAAGGGGAGCAGGAGCTTGTGATCGGTCTATTCGGCGGCGGCGTCGCGAGGAGGAGAAGAAGTCCGACAGCGGAGTTGCGAGGGGGGGAAGTCCCACAGCAGAGTCGCGAGGAGGAGAAGGGAAACGGCGGCAGCCGGCGGCCGGTGTCGGCGCTGGCGAGGAGGGAGGAAGAAGAAGTGCGATGGCGGCGGGCCAAAAAACACGAACCAACCCCCCTTCTCATTCGTGAACAGCCAAAACCCTTAATGTGTCCAAAGACCCAGATGCCCCCTTCCTTCTCCCTAACTCCTCCTATGCCCTGAGCTGCATCCGGATCACAAGCCTCCCCTTTAAGTCTAGTTGAAGGAGGCGCAAGTCCGACTGACTGGACAATCTATCGCAAAGGGCTGAACCGCTCTCGATATCAAAGTCAAACCGCTGAGCTCATCGTATAATGGTACGCGAGCGATTGCTGTCAAAATGATGTCGCCCGAAAGAGGGTGGCGATGCTGAGCGAACCGAGCGACATGCGGAGTAGCGAGCGGACCGAGCGGACCGAGCGGACGAGCGGACGAGCGATGCCGAGCGCGCGACCGCGAAGAGGTCGATCAGGCGGTCGGAAGGATGTCGATCGGGTGAATAGATACTAGGCGGATGATGCCGAACGTGCGATCGCGAAGACACCGACCGGACGATCGGAAGAATGTCAATCGGGTGAATAGATGTCAGACGAATGATGCCGAGCGGACGCATCACCCGTGAACTGAATGGAAGCGTATCCCGGGAAATGCAGGCGCACAAACACGAAAGTCTTTAGCTGAGCGGGCATAGAGCCCGTGAGATATCTTGGTCCGAAACCAGTGGACCTACTCTCGCCCGCGATAATTAAAGATGCTTGACCCCGAACGGGTGAGATAAGAAATCTGATAAGCTGACCCGAGCCTAGTGATGACCACTCGACTCTGAACGGGGGAGATACAATATTTGAAGCTGGTCCGAGATCAGTGATGATCATTAGACCCCGAACGGGGGAGATACAGTATCCGAAGCTGGTCCGAGACCAGTGACGATCACTCGACCCCGAACGGGGGAGATAGAATATATCTGATTAGTTGGTCCGAGACCAGTGAAGGCTGTTCAACCCTGAATGGGGGAGATAGAATATATCTGATAAGCTGGCCCGCGACCCGTAAAGACACTCGACCCCGAATGGGGGAGATGGATGCTCTGATAAGCTCGACCCCGAACGAGGGAAAAAGAATATCTGAAGCTGGTCCGAGACTAGTGAACAACGCTCGACCCTGAACGGGGGAGATACATGCTCTGATAAGCTCGACCCCGAACGGGGGAGATAGAATATCCGACGGACTGGTCCACTAAGGCGGGGGTTTAACGTCGCCGCTCGACGATCTTCAAGCCTAGAATTGATAGTCGCCGGTTTGACTCTAGAGTTTAACGTTGCCGCTCGACGGTCTTCAAGTCAGAGTTTTTATAGTCGTTTGTTCAACTTTAAAGTTTAACGTCGCCGTTCGACGGTCTTCAAGCCAGGGTTTTTATAGTCACCGGTTCGACTCTAGAGTTTAACGTCGTCGCTCGACGGTCTTCAAGCCAGAGTTTTTATAGTTATCGGTTTGACTCTAGAGTTTAACGTCGCCGCTCGACGGTCTTTAAGCCTGGCTTTATATAGTCGCCGGTTCGACTCTAGAGTTTAACGTCGTATAACTCAAACCCGGCCAATCAGCGCAGGAGTCCCTGACAGAGCTTGGGGCTCGGATTATATACACCCGGCCGATCGGCGCAGGGCCTTCGTCAACGAGTTAGGGACTCGGATAATATACACCCGGTCAATCAGCGCGGGATCTTCGTCAACGAGCTCGGGGCTCAGATAATATACACCCGGTCGGTCTACGCGGGGTCTTCGTCAACAAGCTAGGGGCTAGGATAATATACACTCGGTCGGTCGGCGCGGGGTCTTCGTCAACGAGCTAGGGTTCGGATAATATACACTCGGCCAGTCGGCGCGGGGTCTTCGTCAACGAGCTAGGGGCTCGGATAATATACACCTGGCCAATCGGCACAGGGTCTTCGACATCGAGCCGATGACTCGGATAATATACGCTCGGTCGATCGGTACGAGATCTTCGACATTGAGCCGATGGCTCGGATAATATACGCCCGGCCGATCGGTACGGGGTCTTCGACATCGAGCCGATGACTCGGATAATATACACCCGGTCGATCGGCATGGGGTCTTCGACATCGAGCCGATGGCTCGGATAATATACGCCCGACCGATTGGCACAGGGTCTTGGGCATCGAGCTGGTGGCTCGGATAATATACACGCCCGATCGATCGGCTCGGGGGCCTTTGACATCGAGCCAGTGGCTCGGATATGATGGAAACCCGGTCGATCGACACGGAATACCCGTGGAGTGAGGAGGATATGATATACTCGTCGAAACCCCTTAAGGCCATGAGGATGTCGGAACTTTCCAGGTCGTCCGTCTTCACGTTCCAGACCAGGTGCATTCCCACAGACGACGCCAAATTTGTTCCTGTCAGGAAGCTGAGAAGATGAACCTGCTGGTGTGTCGTGTCTGGAAGGTTGACCGCATCCCCATGACCCGGTGGTGGGTTGTCTTCGGTGTTGACCAAGTCATCCGAAGTCCCCTGGTCAACGGTACCTATAGCTAGCGCCCAGGTTGCCCCGGTCTCTGGTACCCCAATGCTCGATGCGGGTCCCACGAATATATAAGTAACCGCATAAATAGAGCAATAAAATGAGTGACGAGTATGAATAAGGAGTACAATAACGTACCCTGGCCCCGGGAGGGGGGGCGCCCTCGGATGGATGGGTAAGCTGATCGCGGTGCTGATTGAGTCGTTGTGGCCCTATAATCTGTGTATGATGCCAAGCTCCATGCCTGCCTAGACAACCAAAGGGAGGTGGCCCTTGTTCAACTCCAGTCATGTGTCAATGAGTCATCAAGAGTGTGAAAGCATGAGCATAAAATGGAAATGGTCAGTGAATGACATCAAATTTTAATGATGCATGAATTGACTCCAAAAATGTTGGATTGCTGTGAAACTGGAACTTCTCTTGAATACGAAGATGGATGTCAGTGGTCAGCAATGAGAAAGCGCGACTTTCCTAAGGAGGTAGTCAGCCAAAGAAGTAAAGAATAAAACACAAAAGACTATGAATCAACTTGGCCTAGGGTTTGCGACGTAGTGTCCACATCTGATCTCGATCTGCCACCCTCATCAATCTCATATCTTCCACGCAAGGCCAATCCACAAAGGGGAGCAGGAGCTTGTGGCCGGTCTATCCGGCAGCGTCGTCGCGAGGAGGAGATGAAGTCCGACAGCGGAGTCGCGAGGGGGAGAAGTCCCACAGCAGAGTCGTGAGGAGGAGAAGGGAAACGGCAGCAGCCGGCGACCGGTGTCGGCGCTGGCGAGGAGGTAGGAAGAAGAAGTGCGATGGCGACGAGCCAAAAAACACGAACCGGTCCCCTTATCATTCGTGAACAGTGCTCTTTAAAAGAGCCAAACCCTTAATGTGTCTAAAGACCCAAATGTCCTCTTCCTTCTCCCTAATTCCTCCTATGCCTGAGCTGCATCCGGATAAAAATATATATATATATATCCATTGTGCGCGTCATATATATATATATATATCCAGCGCGACGCGCACAATGCGCGACTGTGCGCGTCGTGCAGGAAATCAGTATTTTGTTTTTCTTTTTATTTGTTTTTAAATTTTGAATTAAAAAAATCAATATTTCTATATATATAAATCCTTAATATATAAATATATCCCCTAAACATATTATAATACTCCATAAATATTTAAATATATTCCATTTTTATTATTTTTTTTACTAAATACTTTAACCCAATTGGAAAATCTAAACTCTAGAGGTAAAATCTTAAAACAAGAAAATAACTTACAAAATATAACCCAATTGGGAAGCATGAATCATAGAAATAATTTTTTTAAAAATATTTTAATTTTTTTTTCGCACAAGTTTTTTCCTTTTTTATTTTTTTTAAATTTTGAATTAAAAAAATAATTAAAATATTTTTAAAAATTTTATTTCTAGGATTCATGCTT
Organism: Zingiber officinale; assembly: GCF_018446385.1. Lineage (NCBI taxonomy): Eukaryota > Viridiplantae > Streptophyta > Magnoliopsida > Zingiberales > Zingiberaceae > Zingiber > Zingiber officinale. Next base: position 78,950,775 of record NC_055997.1, on the reverse strand, counting down.
CCCAATTGGGTTATATTTTGTAAGTTATTTTTTTTTTAAGATTTTACCTCTAGGGTTTAGATTTTCCAATTGGGTTATAGTATTTAGTAAAAAAACATTAAAAATGAAATTTATTTAAATATTTATGGAGTATTATAATGTGTTTAGGGGATATATTTATATATTAAGGATTTTTATATATAGAAATATTGATTTTTTTAATTCAAAATTAAAAATATATATATATATATATATATATATATATATATATATATATATATCATTCGTTTTATATTTTTTTTTATTTTTGAATTAAAAAATAAATAAAATATTTTTTGTAAATTTTATTTCTAGTGTTCAGGCTTTGGGTTATAGTTTTTAAACTATTTTTTTTAGATTTTATCTATAGGGTTCAGACTTTCTAATTATGTTATAGTGTTTGGTTTAAAAGAAAAATAAAATAAAATAAATTTAAGTATTTATTGAGTATTGTAATATGTTGAGGAGATATATTAATGTATTAGAAATTTATATAAAGAAATGTTTACTTTTTTAATAAATAAATTTTTTTTTAAAATTTTATTTATAGGGTTCAGACTTTGGGTTATAGTTATTAAGTTATTTTTTTTTAGATTTTATCTGTAGGATTCAATCTTCCCAATTAAGTTATAGTGTTTGGTTTTAAAAAAAAATTAAAATAAAATAAATTTAAGTATTTATTGAGTATTGTAATATGTTGGGAGGATATATTAAAATATTAAAAATTTATATAAGAGAATATTTATTTTTTTAATTGATTTTTTTAATTTAAAATATTAAAAAAATAAAAAAAACCGATTGATATCCTCTGCGCGCGTACCGTCGCGCACTGTGCGGGCGCGCATGATATCAATCCTCTATATATATATATATATATATATATATATATATATATATAACAAATATTTTTCAAGTAAATAATTAATTATAATCTCAAACCTATCCCATTCCATATTCTCTAGTTGAATTAGTTAATGTCTCGGAATCTAGATCACGTGACTCTGGAAGGAACATAAACCGCTGATTGAATCTATAAATGAAAAAATATTATTTTTTTAATGAAACTGTACGTCTTTTAGAAATAAAATTACCATTTTGTTTAAAGTGAGAAAAATAATTTTATTTTTTACACATTTTTCTAATACTCCCCAATACTCAATTATGTATAATAGGGTGCCGACATTTGTTTCCTATTCATTTTGAATTTAATTAAATTTCAGAAAATATTACATTTCATAAAACATAATTTACCCTCATAATCCATAAATTTACCATTATTTTAAGTTTAAATAATTTATAATATTAATTGAATATAGAAATTGATCCTGCCTGAGTGTTGAGTCGACAGTCGCTAGGGACGTGGTGCTCTCGTTGACTTCGCGTAGCCCTGTGAGTGACGTAGACCTTCGGCGAGAACCTGCAAGCACAAGACGGAGCCGGGAAGGGGTTCCCAGCGACGACCCTCCAACGCTCAAGTCAGCCTCCGGCAACAAGGAATCAAAGTAGAATGACGAGAACTGTAGCTACAGTGATGAATCGCGCATACCTCCGTTGAAGTCTGGGGTCCTTATATAGGGCTCCCTGAAGGGGCGTGCATGCTTACCAAGATATGTACGTTTCTCAAGGCATACCTGCAATGAGTGTGTTAGAAAAGCACGTCTGACGCCATACCTTAACAGACCGAGCCTATCCCTAACGTGACAGTGGAAACTTCCACCATACGATTCTCTGCCTGACCATGCTGCCAACCATGCCGTTTGTCGGTGACACTTTCCCCGAAGAAGATATTCCCTCCTGCTCTTCTTGTCATCTGCGAGGCTGAGCGGGGAGTTTGCTCGGCCGAGCCCCCGTACTATTGAGGGAGTGACCGATCCGAGTGGGAGGCCTGCTCGCCCCCTAGTGCTTCATCCTACTTCCGGCCTGCCGCGCGTGGTCGAGTAATGTCTATCGTCCGACCGAGCGGGGATTCCGCTCTGCCCCTGAGCGTCGGAAACCCGACGTTGAGCTGGGCTGTCGCACTGCCGCTCGGGCAGGTACACCAGCTGCCCAGCGGGGCACTAGATGTTGACCGTGTTGACTCTGACTCCCACGTGTCATTGGCTGCTCTACCATCCGGGTCCCACTTTACCACCGGATCACATGCCTCCCCTTCAAGTCTAATCGAAGGAGGTTGTAAGTCCGACTGACTGGACATATTAGTTTAGTGCTTTGCCGACCGATCGGAAGTGATGCTGAAGCGGCCCAAGTGGGCTTGAGCGATCCGCTCGGCCGGGCCTTCGTCGATCGCTCGACCGGACCTTCGTCGGCAGCTCGGCCAAGCATTCGTTGGCACTTTGTTAATCTTATCGCTCCATGTTCGGGTTTGCTTGTGGTCAGAGCTGTCGCCATCGGAATCTCCTCAGAATTCATGCAAATCACTATCATTAAACCCGTGTCTGTGGCCACGCCGAGTAATGGGCTCCATTAAATGCCGCCCTGTAACCTGGCGCCACGTGGCACTGTCATCATCGTACGGCGGGGGCGTCTGCCATGATGGGGCATGTGGCGGTTTGAATTCCACGACAGGATGCAAGCTTTGATCCCCGTGACCTAGATCGGACAGCTACGGTTGGTCGAGATCGATCTTTATAAAACCCCGAGGTCGACCTCTACTCCATTGCTGCTACCTTCGTGCTTTGGCGACCTCCCTCACGCCCAGTGCTCTGGCAACCTTTTCCTCTGGCGTTCCGGTGAACCCTCGGCACGCTTTTCTCCCCTACGTTTCACTTTCTCGTAAGTCCCTTCATTGTCCTCCTTTGTCGTTTGCTTTGGCTTTCCTTCCTGTGCGCTGTTTCTACTCTTGTCGGCCTTTTCCCGTTGATCCTTCGGTGAAACCACCCAGCTTTTCGTTTTCCGGTCATGGCCAGTTCCTCTGACCCTTCTCCCGGCCTTTGGTACCACAACATGGAGAGTCGGTTCGACTCGGGTGACGCTGCCAGCCTGATAGGTGCTTTCAATCTTTCTCCTGACCATGAGATAGTTTTAGCCGAGTCGTCCGCCCGACCCCACGACCCGCCGGCCGGCACTGTCACCTTTTCCGAGACCAATTCGTAGCGGGCCTTCGATTTCCCATCCACCCGTTCATGATAGAAGTCTGCAACTACTTTCGCATTCTGCTCACCCAACTTGTCCCTAACTCCTTTCGGCCGTTGTGCGGCGTAGTTGTGCTTTTCCGAGTGCACAACATTCCTCTAAAGCCTCAAGTTTTCCATTACTTTTATTATTCGAAACAGTTCGAGATAGGTACCTTTTTGTTTCAGTCTCGGATCATCCTCGTATTCTTTGATAACATGTCATCCTCCAATAAGCATTGGAAGGATTACTTCTTCTTCTTACGATTCCCCGAACCACCTCCCTTCCGGACCCAATGGCAGACCGCTCTGCCTACCCAGCCCGACCTGAAGCGGTATAGGACCGAGTCATCCTACCTCCACGCAGCTAACCTGCTGGTCCGACTGAAGCTGGATATCCATAAACTGCTCCCCGAAGGAATGATGTATATGTTCCGCTTAAGTCCGACCCGAATGAGGCTTCCGGGCGGCCCTGGTAAGAAATAACTTTCTCCTTTTTTCTTTGGGTCTAACTAATTTCTTCTTTCTTTCTCGCAGCTGCCACTATGATGAAGTCGATGTTGCTCGGCATGATAAGACTCAGGCTACCGAGATAGAGGCAGCTATAGCGAAGGAGGCGGAGAAACTCGGCATCGCTCCGGTCGGCTCTCATGAAGGTGAGAGTGAAGAGGCGCAGACGGCGGGTGATGCGTCTGCTGCTCGGACCTCCACTACCGAGGCGGCAGGAGAGACCGCTCCGTCAGGTACTCAACCGGACATTCAGGCCGAGGAAGCCGGGTCTTATGGTGATGAACTTCTGTTGTCTGGACGCAAACGACGCCGAACGGGCACACCAACCCGCTCGCCCACCTCTGCTGTGCGTGTGTCCGAGCAGACGGACGCTCCCCCTCCGTTGGCTCCTGCGACGGTGGAAGCACTATCTTCTGACCAGACCCCTTCTCAAGGCGATTGACCTTCTGACCCCATCGCTGTCCAGCCCCTTAGCTCACTCCCTCCCGCTCAGCGGAAAAATCAGGCGATCTCTTATCCGCTCCGATCCAATCAGCCAGTCCTCTGCCCGTTCAGTGTCTGCTCAATCTACACCGGGCGGGCGCATGACTATCAAGGCCATACTCCATCTACCGACGGAAGAAAATCTGCAGGCGACCGACTGGCAGGCGAGCCCCGAACACCAAATAACCATCCGGGGACTCCTGGCGAAGGTCTGGGAGGACACTCGAGCGCACGTTGCTTTGATGCACCCGAGGCTACTCGGCAACAGCCACCTGCAACATGCCACCGGGGTAATTCTCAACCTTTTCTTTTTTACTTCTGTTCGGCACTGATGTTTTTCCCTCCTATCTTGTTGCAGTATTGGGTGGAAAGTATTGCAGTGAGCAACCGCCTGACACTCCTAGAAGAGGAGTTCAAGAAGCTCAAGGTTTCTGGTGCAGGACAAATCTTCTGGCCTGTAGACTATGGTGGATCGGCGCAAGACCGAGGTTAAGACATATGACAAAAAGATCAAGTAGGTTAACACCATAAAAAACACAGCTATCTCCGATCTGGAGATAAAGAACACTGAGGTCCGGACCCTTGCAGTGAGCAACCGCCTGACACTCCTAGAAGAGGAGTTCAAGAAGCTCAAGGTTTCTAGTGGTGCTCCCCCTCAAGGCCCCTCTTATGCTGAGTTGAAGGCGGACCTTGACAAGACCAAGAGACTGCTGGAGGCCGAGCAGCAAAAATGTTCTGGCCTACAAACTATGGTGGATCGGCTCAAGACCGAGGTTAAGACATATGACAAAAAGATCGAGCAGACCAACACCATAAAAAACACGGCTATATCCGATCTGGAGATAAAGAACACTGAGGCCCGGACCCTTGCGCGGAGGGTCAAGGAGTTGGCAGACTTGTTGACCGCTGAACAGACTGCCCGCTCGGTAGAGGCGACTACCCTGCGAGAGGAGTTAAAGAACCTCCAAGACGCGCTGGAGGCCTCCTGAGCTGCGTTCAAAGAATATCAAGAGGCCGAGCTGACCTGCACCGCCGTCCTGCGGTAAAACTATATCCGCTCGACAGAGTTTATTGAAATAGCGAGCGCTCGGCTCGTTCGTGCGTTCAAGTTGGCCGTCACTACCACGGTCAATTATCCGAAGACAGAGGGGCATCTCCCTGAAGACTTCACCATTCCTGTTCGTGACCATGCCGGGCTCCTTACCACAATCCCTGATGATATATTTGATTATCTAGAGTGAAGTCGTTGATATGTACTTCCTGTTCAACCTATTTTAATATATGTACTCGTCGTTCAGCTTATTTTGATTAATGAACTCTTTTTGGGCCTTCCATTGCTTGCTCTCTCGCTATGTATATCTGAGCGGGTTACCTGTTCACTCGATCGCTACTGATCCGGATGCAGGTTATGACATAGGATGGAAATGGGAGGAAGAGGAAGGGCAAGGGGGTCTTTTCATAAGATAAGGGGTTTTGTCTTTAAAGGGGGTCACTGTAGCAATCGGGAAAAGGGGGGGCCGATTCGTGCGTAGTGGGGGCACCGCCACTAGGAACCAGTGGTTCCTTCGTCCATCACCGACACATTCCAGGAGCTTCACCGGCGATGAACTCCTCGAGGATGACTCCTCTACTTCTCCAGCCCACCGTCGACAACACCTCCGTCAACCTCCGCCTCATCCCCTTCCTGTTCATCGTCGTCAGCCGCCCACTTGGCCATGACAGCCTCGCCAGCGTCGACTCTCGCTAGCACACGACCCTCTTCGAGGGAATATACATGTGGGAAGATCCCTTCCGTCGCGGAATTCCACCTTCCCCACCTCGAGTTCCTTGGTCGTGGCGCCTTCGTGTTCTACGCTATCGCGTACCTCCCCTAGAGGCTACTGCCATCGGTATCTCCTGTTGTAGCCACTGCTGCAGCCACCTCCGGAATCCAGCGCCGTCGCCTCTGGCAACCACTGCCGCAGCCGCCTCCGGCCGTCAGCTCCATCGCCTCAGTTGCCGTCTCCAGCAGCAGCGGAAGCCGCTGCCGACACCTTTGAGCAGCATCGTCACCCTCCGAGCAGTCCAAGGCTGTAGTCGTTGTCCGAGGGCTCAGGTATCGTACTATGCCTATATTCCGGCCTGCGAGGCGAGAGTGTGTTCGACCTTCGCGCCGCTATTGTATTCCGGCCTGCGAGCCGATGGAGTGTTCGACCTTCGTGCCGCTGTTGCATGCCGGCCTGCAAGCAGAGGTTGAAGTCAGACCGTCTGTCACCTTGCGGATCCATATCGCGCTCTGCTTCGATCCCCCAGGGCCAACTACTCATCTGGCGGTCGTCTATCTGCTCTTCACGGCCGCGGCGACTCGATCAGCGCCGTAACCAGCTCATCCATCCATCTGAGGGTGCCCCTTCGGGGCCAGGGTACGTCATCGTATCTTTCCTGCATTTATTTCACTATTCTGTTAGTAGTGTTCGACTACTTATATATTTGTGGGACCCACCTCGAGCATCAGGCCGCCAGGGACCGGGGCAACTCGATCACTGGGTACAGGTACTGTCGGCCCGGGGACTTCGGACGACTTGGTCAACACAGAAGACAGCTCTTCATCCGGGTCATGGAGATGCGGTCAACGTGCCGGACATGACACACCATCAGGTCCGTCTTCTCAGCTTCCCGACAGGATCAGCCGACGAAAACTTTGCCATACTTTGTTTTTTGTTTTACTCCTGCAATTGAAAGCGCAGGAAAAACAGGAAAGACACGACACTAAATACATTAACGCACCTTTCATCCAGCTCGTTAGAGCTAGAGATGGTTTACGCTCCAGGGACGCTCCAGTCCCCGTTTGTCCTCATCTTCTAGGTAGTAAGCCCCCAAACGGAGCTTCTCCACGATCTTGCTTCACCTTCTTCCATACTAGGTCGCCGACATGAAAGGATCGGGGAATCACTCACCAATTGTAGCTTTGCCGCATCCTTTGCCGATAGACCGTGCCCCCGACGTGGTCGAGCCGATCTCATAGAATCCACAGGATCTCCCGATTGGCTACCTCATCTTTCCTATTGCTCTGGGGGTAAACTACTGAGGTAAATGCCTGCTGGATGTCATATCCCTTGCACCACTCTTTGAGTTGTTGACCGACGAATTGTCTTCCATTGTCTAAGATGAGCCGGCGCGGGATGCCGAACCGACAGATAAGGTGCTGCCAGATGAACTTCTTGACCATCTGTTCGGTTATCCTGGCCAGCTGCTCGGCTTCGACCCACTTGGAGAAGTAATCAACGGCAACGAGTAAAAACTTCCGCTGACCATTTGCCATGGGGAAGGACCCCATTATGTCCAAGCCCCACTGGTCGAACGGGCAGGATACTATGGACGTCTTCATTTCTTCCGTCGGGCGGTGCGAGAGGTTGTGGTACTTCTGGCAGGACAGGCAGGTGGATACGGTCCGGGAAGCATCCTTCTCAAGGGTCGGCCAAAAGTATCCAGTCAGCAGGATCTTCCTGGCTAGTGAACGACCACCCGAATGTCCTCCACAGGAGCCTCGGTATACCTCCTGCAGTATGCATTCTATGTCCTCCAGCCCGACGCACTTGAGGAGCGGTCGGGAGAATGATTGCTTGTAAAGTTGGTCCCCAATCAGAGTGAATCTGCCGACTCTCCTTCTCAACAGGCGGGCCTCTTCTTTATCGGCAGGCGCGGCCCGGATCGGATCACAAAAACTCTATCAATGTTGTCCTCCAGTCGTTTGGAAAGGTGAGTCCCTCCATCCGGTCGATGTGGGCCACCAAGGATACTTGCTCGATCGTGTGCTGAACGACGATCGGTGATATAGAGCTGGCCAGCTTCGTTAGTTCATCCGCCGCTTGATTTTCTGCTCGGGATATCTTCTGTATAACCACCTCCTGGAAATTAGCCTTCAGCTTTTCGAAAGCTTTCGCATAGAGCTTGAGCCGAATGTTGTTAATCTCGAACGTTCCCGTGAGTTGTTGGGTGGCTAACTGCGAGTCCGAGTGAATCAAGACTCTAACAGCTCCTACGTGCCGAGTGGCTTGCAATCCGGTTATGAGAACCTCGTATTCAGCTTCATTATTGGTTGCCTGATAGTCCAACCGTACGGCTAGATGCATCCGCTCTTCTCTGGGGGAGATCAGCAGTATCCCTACCCCACTTCCTTGCCGAGTGGAAGACCCATTCACATATACATTCCAGGGGGATTCGGGTTCGGGGTCTTGCACCTCGGTGATGAAGTCGGCCAAGGCCTCCGGATTGAGGAGGACTCTGCTCAGCGGACTGTTAGTCATCACTATGATGGTATGAGCGAGGAAATACGGTCGGAGCCTTCGAGCGGCAAGGACTAGAGCAAAGACGAGTTTCTCTAGATAGGTGTAGCGGGATTCAGCGTCTTTTAATATATGGTTCAAGAAGTACACAGGCTGTTCCTCGCCGTCCGGCCTTACAAGTGCCGAGCCGACAGCATGCTCAGTGGAAGATAGATAAATCCTCAGGGGCTCACCGGCGACCGGCTTGGCTAACACTGGCAAGGATCTGAGATAAGCCTTGAGCTCCCCGAACGCCCGGACACATTCCTCATCCCATTGGAACTTTGTTGCTCGACGCAAGATCTTGAAAAAAGGCAGGCTCTGGTCGGCAGACTTCGAGATGAACCTTGATAAAGCTGTTATCCGGCCGGTCAGACGTTGAGCCTCCCTCAAGTTTCTGGGTGGCTGCATATCCTGGAGCGCTTTGACCTTGCTGGGGTTGGCCTCGATGCCTCGCTCAGTAACAATGTATCCTAAGAAACAGCCACTTTTTGCGCCGAACAGACACTTCTGGGGGTTGATCTTGATTCTGTACGTCCATAATGTCTGGCAAGTCTCCTTTATATCTGCGCAGAGATCAGTGGCTCGGAGGGACTTAATTAGTATACCATCTACATATACCTCCATGTTGTGCCCGATCTGCCGGCGAAACACATTGTTCATAAGCCTTTGATAGGTCGCTCCGGCGTTCTTCAGGCCGAACGACATTACGTTGTAGCAGTAGGTGCCGTCTGTCGTGATGAAGCTAACCTTCTTCTGATCCTCTCGTGCTAGTGGCACCTGGTGGTACTCCTGGTACGCATCTAGCATGTATATCAGCTCGCACCCGACGGTTGAATCCACCATCTGATCGATTCGAGGTAGCGGATAAAAGTCCTTCGGGCATGCTTTGTTCAGGTCCCGGAAGTCGATACAGACCCTCCACTTGTTGTTTGGTTTGGAGACGAGTACTACGTTCGCGAACCAACTCGGAAACTGAACCTCACGTATATGGTCGACCTCAAGGAGCTTTTCCACCTCCGCTCGGATAATCTAGTTATGCTCAGCGCTGAAGTCTCTCTTCCGTTGTTTCACTGGGCGGGTGCCCGGTCGATCGTGGAGCTTGTGCTGAGCTACACTTGGGGAAATGCCAGGCAGTTCGTGCGTCGACCATGCGAAGACATCGTGGTTTTTTTGAAGGCATTTGATGAGCTCTTTCTTCTGCTCCACTTCCAGGTCGGATGCTATGAAGCTGGTGGTCTCCGGTCGACCAGGATGAATCTGCACCTCCTCTTTTTCTTCATAAATTAAAGTAGGAGGCTTCTCGGTTATAACGTTTACCTCGATCCGGGAAGGGGGGGGGGTCTTCCGTGCGGCTTTGGATTCGGCTCGCACCATCTCCACATAGCAGCGCCGCCGAGCTACTAGCTGGTCCCCTCGGGCCTCTCCTACCTGGTCATCAATGGGGAATTTCACTTTCTAGCAGAAAGTTGAGACGACCGCTCGAAACTCATTGAGGGTGGGGCGCCCCATGATCACATTATAAGCAGATGGGGCGTCTACCACGATAAAGTTGGTGGTCCGCATCCTCCGGAGCGGCTCCTCCCCTAGTGATATAGCTAGTCTGGTCTGTCTGATCGGCAGAACTTCGTTTTCGGTGAACCCGTACAGTGGGGTTGTCATGGGCGACAACTCGGCTCTGTCAATCTGGAGCTGGTCGAACGCCTTCTTGAAAATGATGTTGACCGAGCTTCCTGTATCAGTGAATATGCAGTGAATAGTATAATTGACTATTACCGCTCTGATGATGAGGGCGTCGTTGTGCAACACTTCAACTCCCTCAAGATCCCTCGGGCCGAAGCTAATCTCGGGCTCGTTCGCCCTCTCTTGGCTGATGCTGCTGTTGCTCGGGTGAATGTTTGCCCCCCTCTCGTCACCCAGCGTGGTGCTGCCTATACTGTCTGTCCGGGGAAGGAGATCGGCGACGGTAGCCTCTGGGGGTCGGCTGAGCGGCTGTGGGAACTCCTCGGTAGTCGCGTGTGTTGTGGGTGGCTGATTGGTGGAAGGTACAGAACATGGACGGTGTGCGGCTTGGCCTCGTAATGCTGTTGGGCCCCCTCAGCTCGGGGCCCTCTAGGGGGTTGATGGCTGATAGGTGGCCTCCTTTCAGTCGGCGCGGATGGTTCTGACGGCGCCTCCTTCCTTCTGGCCGCTTGTGCTTCCTCCATATTGATGTATTCGCTCGCTTTCTTCAGTATGGTCGTAATCGCGGGGCGGCTTTCGGATGAGCGAACGGAAGAAATCCCCATCGACCAGGCATTGGGCGAAGGCGTGCATCATGGTCTCAGATGAAACTGTCGGGATGTCTATGGCTGCCTGGTTGAATTGTTGGATGTTGGTTCGGAGAGTTCATTTGGGCCCCTGCTTCATGGAGAACAGGCTGACGCTAGTCTTCTGGCAGTGCCTGCTGCTTGCGAAGTGGTGGAGGAACGCCGTCTGGAAGTCCTTAAAACTCCGAATCGATCCGTCCGGCAACCTCCAGAATCATCGTTGCGCCGAGCCGGACAGGGTAGTGAGGAATACCCGACACTTAACTCCGTCAATGTATTGATGGACAGTAGCGGCGTTATCGAATTTACCGAGATGGTCGTCCGGGTCAGTCGCACCACTGTATTCTCCAATCGCCAGGGAGGCATAGTGCCTCAGGAGCGGATCCTGCAGAATCGCCTCTGAGAACTGGCAATTGATCCGTTCGGGAGAAGAATCGGTCCGAAGCGCCTTGCCCTTCTTGACGTCCCGCGCGGGCGCTTCATCGGCTGACGATCCTTGGTTGGCCTGCGCGAGTTCGGAGGGATTCTGAAATAAGGCCCGATGGAAGGGAATTGGCGCGGGTGGTGCATCTCCTGGCGTGCCGGTCTGCCCTTTGTTCTGTACCCAAGTAGAAAATTGTTCCGGTCGATCTTCCAACATCGCTTGGCCACTGGATGCCAAGGTGGCCTACTGCGCAAGCTGCTCGGCTTGTGCCCTCTGCTGCTGCTCCACTATTTTTGTCGCTCGTGCCTGGATGAGCGTGTCGAGTTCTTCTGGAGAGAGCGTCACGGTGTGTGAGCGTCCAGCTTCCTCCATCTTCTCGACTCGGATTCAGGTGCGTTCCCACAAACGGCGCCAATTTGATCCTGTCCGAGTGCTAAGTCGACGGTCGCTGGGGGCGTGGTGCTCTCGTTGACTCCACGTAGCCTTGTGAGTGATGCAGACCTTCGGTGAGAACCTGCAAGCACAAGATCGAGCTGGGAAGGGGTTCTCGGCGTCGACCCTCCGACGCTCAAGTCAGCCTCTGGCAACAAGGAATCGAAGTAGAATGACGAGAACTGTAGCTACAGTGATGAATCGCGCATACCTCCGTTGAAGTCTGGGGGTCCTTATATATGGCTCCTTGAAGGCGCGACACACTTACCAAGACGTGCACACTTCTCAAAGCATACCTGCAATGAATGTGTCAGAAAAGTACGTCTGACGTCATACCTTAACAGACCGGGCCTATCCCTAATGTGACAGTGGAAACTCTCACCGTACGATTCTCTGTCTGACCATGCTGCCAACCATGCCGTTTGTCGGTGACACTTTACCCGAAGAAGATATTCCCTCCTGCTCTTCTTGTTGTATGCGAGGCTGAGCGAGGAGTTTGCTCGGCCGAGCCCCCGTACTGTTGAGGGAGTGACCGATCCGAGTGGGAGGCCTGCTCGCCCCCTAGTGCTTCATCCTGCTTCCGCCCTGCAGCACGTGGTCGAGCAATGTCGCACTATCGCTCGGGCAGGTACGCCGACTGCTCGGCCGGGCACTGGATGTTGACCATGTTGACTCTGACTCTCATGTGTCATTAGCTGCTCAGGGATGGCAATTTTCCCCGCGGGTTTGGGGCCCCGCGGGGAAAACCCGAAATGGGGATGGGGATCCCCGATTTTTCGGGGATGGGGCGGGTTTGGGGCGGGTATGGGAATAATATCCCCATCCCCGAACCCGCCCCGAATATTATTATTATTAATATTAATAAATAATAATATGATTTTTTTAAAAAATATTAATAATAGTGTTAATATTATTATTAAAATTTTTGAAAATATTATTAATAATAATATTATTGATATTGATATTAATATTAATATTATCATTAATAATTATTATTAAATAATAATAATAATAATATAAATTAAATTTAGAAATGAGGCAGGGATGGGGAATCCCCGAACCCGTGGGTTCGGGTTTGGGGAATCTCCGAACCCGAAAAAATGAGAACGGGGCGGGGATGGAAATGACAAACCCGCCCCCGCCCCGCCCCATTGCCATCCTTAGCTGCTCTACCATCTAGGTCTCACTTTATCACTGGATCAGAAATGATCTAATTCTTTCAAATTTTTATATTTTAAACTTAAGTTTCATGGAATGCAATACTTGTGTGAAAATAATAATATATTTATACATTTTAATCATTTACTTAATTCAAAAAAATTATAAAAATAATCTGTACAATAATTTGTATGATATTTTATTTCTTAAAACACTTTCGCTATTTTATTGTTTTTTTAAAAAAGATAAATTTATAATCTTAAATTACTAAACATTGAAAATATTAATTTAAAATTCATCTTAGTTATTCATAAAAATCATCATTCTCAAAATAATTATATTAGTGTAGAAAAGTTAAAAAGAGATTACATAAATATTTCTAAAAAAAATAAATTACTAATGTAATATTTAAATGCATTATTTTGGTTATGTGTATATAAGTAAGGGGTTTAAGTTCACGATCACAAAGATATTATTCGATGGATAATTAAAGATTTAAGATTCAAATCAGATTTTTCTCTCTCATAAAAAGTTGGTCTAAGAATAATAATCCATTGAATGGATCTCCATGAGTATTTTTCAATTTATTTTTATAGTCAATGTAAAATTTCCAAGAAATTGGGTTGGTTATCTTCAAGATTAGTCGAAAAAACAGATACCTAACTTACAAAATAAATAAATAAATAAATAAAGGTCATATATTCAGTCGGTATTTATTTGCAGGTTTTTTTTTGTAGTGGTGGTGGTAAGAAGCAAGATGTATTCTCAAACAATCATGATTTAATTCTCACACACGACACATCTATGACAATTAAATTATTGGTGATACGTCACGTCAGGAGTCATTGCCCTTCCTGGATCCACTTGGTGAATGAAATATGGGATCAAACCGTTCATCCCAAAATTAGTTAGCTCGCAACCGTAGGATCTAAGAAGCACTAGAGGAGGAGGGGTGAATAGCATGTGTCGCTTTTTCACAATATAATTTTCATAAAACTCGAGAGATAGCAACATAAATAAGAATGAACAATACTAACATGTTTCTTTTTTACTTATTTCATAACCCGACGACTGCTAGTTCAAGGTCTGCGATCATTAATCGTTTTCGTTAGATAATCCACTAAAAATTCGATGATTACAAAAGAATAAACAAGTGAATTAAAAACATAATTACACCGACAAGAAAGAGTAAGACTTTTGATGTTGTTATTGGAGTAATGTTTTGGTGCCATAGAGTGGTTTTCAGAGCAACACGTGAGTATGAAAGTCGTAATGGATGATGTCTTTGAGGTGTTGGTCGAACCCTTCTTTTATAGGTCTTTCTAGGCGCTTGGATACCTTCTAGGCACCTCAATCAAAGCTAACATGGCGTGATCTCGGTGAAGTTCTATCCATCAAAACTTATCTTGATCCTGTAAGTACCATGGGTTAGTTTTGATGTGGTCAATCGAGTTAAATTAGGTCCTACCAGTTTGATGTCTTGTGTCTAACTGTGCAGGGACTTAGGAATACAAAAAGTTCAACGGAAGACGCAGCGAGTGAGAAAGATGACACGGGAAGAGAGTTGATGGGCTCAATGCATCCGAGAGATGAGGAGCTACATAAGAGTACACCAGTGAACGAGAAGGACGTCCATGGCGTATCCGAGGGACTGTCGTGCACCTTCGATGTGGATCGAGCTTCCGAGCCCTCGTTGTCAGTGGGCTTCGATCTGATCGTGCTCCGCCTTTACTGTGTTCCGGCGTTCGAGCAGTTTTGCCTTCACATCGTTGCTGTGTTCTAGCATTGTAGCCCTCGAGTCGTTGTCATGTTCCGGCCTTCGTGTTGATATCACATCCCGGCCTACATGCCCATATCGTATCTCGGTCTGCGTGTCGACTTTATGTCTTGGCCTATGTGCCGACCTTATATCTCGATTTGCATGCCAATGTCGCATCCGGCTTCACGCCACCGTGTCCTGCTCTATGCCATCAGACACAGCTCCTCATCTAGCTCGTTCATCTACTCTTTCGAGTCATGATATCTCAAGTAGCGTCTTGACCAACTCATCGATCCACCAGAGGGCACCCCCTGGGCGAAGGTATGTCATTGTACTTATTTTTCATTTATTTTATTATTTAACTATTATCCCACTCCTTATATATCCGTGGGATCTGCCTCGAGCATCGGGGTGTCAGAGACCAGGGAAACCCGGGCCCTGTCTACAGGTAGTGCTGACCGGAGGCCTTATGATGACTTGGTTAACATAGAGGACAGCTCATCATACCCTCCACTTCTGGGGCATGGCGACTTGGTCAGCATTCCATCCACATCACATTAGCAGTTCCGTCATCTCAGATTCTTGATAGGATCATATTGACACCGTTTGTGGGAACTCTGCTTGATCTGAAACATGAAGATGGACGACGCCAGAAAACTCTGCCATCATTATGATCCCGATGGATTTCGATGAGCATATTATATTCTTCCCTCACTCTACGGGTATTCGAGAGTCGAGGAACCGAATCAGATCCTCAACCGGTCAGCAGGTCAATTTTCTTTATTATATTTTCCTTTTGGCTGTAGGATCCGCTACAACTCCTCGATCAGAGAGCAAGAGTCTAGCTCCATGATCAAAGACCAGGGGCACAGCTCCCCGATTAGATACCAAGGGCACGACTCTCCGATTAGACACTAGAGACACAACTCTTCAGTCAGACACTAGGGACATAACTCCCAGGTCAGACACTAAGGATACACCTCCCCGATTAGGCACCAGGGGCACAACTCCCCGATTAGACACCAGAGGCACAACTCCCCAATCAGATACTAGGGGCACAACTTCTCTACTGGATACTCATGCTACATCTTCCTGATCCGAATCTAGGGACCTTGATCTTTGATTACAGACTAGTGACCTTAGTGTCTGATCCGGGACTAGGGCCTTCACCTGGGGAGCTTTGCTTCCTCCTATTGCTACGGGCTCTGATCTCTAGTATTGTTATGGGCTTCACTCCCTTTGACTGTCGAGACTCAGTTTAATTTTTCCTTGACTTTGTGAAAATTTGGGAGTCAAGGGATAAATGTTATCTATCTCTCTGACTCCACGGGCATTCGGGAGTCGAGGGACTGAGTCATACAGCAATCGAGCGGCGACTATAAACCCTTGCCTGCGTCAATCAATAGTCGAGTGACGACTATAAACCCTTATCTACTCCAATCAATAGTCGAACAACGACTATAAACCCTTGTCTGCGCCAATCAACAGTTGAGCACTGACTATAAACCCTTGAGTCAGAGACTCCCGAGTCGAACGGTCGGGTTTAAGTTAATCTGAGCAACAGGCTTAATATCAAAGTCGAGCAGCGACTATACACCCTTGAGCCAGAGACTCTTGAGCCGCTCGGGCAGGTTTGAGTTATATTTGAGCTACGATCTCAGCATTAGAGACTCCCATGTCGCCCATTCGGGGTCGAACGATCTTCACTGGTCTTGGACCGGCTTATCAGATCCTTATCTCCCTCGTCCGAAGTTGAGCGGTCTTCACTGGTCTTAGACCAGCTTATCGAATCTCTTATCTCTCCCGTTCGAGGTCGAGGGATCTTCACTGGTCTTGGACTAGCTTATCAGATCTCTTATCTCTCCCGTTCGGGGTCGAGTAGTCTTCATTAGTCTTGGACCAGCTTATCGAATCTCTTATCTCTCCCGTTCGGGGTCGAGCAATCTTCACTAGTCTTGGACCAGCTTATCAAATCTCTTATCTCTCCCGTTCGGGGTTGAGCGGTCTTCACTGGTCTTGGACCAACTTACCAGATTCCTTATCTCTCCCGTTCGGGGTCAAGCGGTCTTCACTGGTCTTGTTCTAGCTTATCGGATCCCTTATCTCACCCGTTCGGTGTCGAGCTATCTCCACGGGTCTCGGACAAGATTATCTCCACCGGTCTTGGACCAGAGTATCTCAGGAGATCTACGCCCGATCGGCTCATGACTTTCGCTTTTGTGCACCTTCGATTTCACAGGCTATACTCCCGTTCAGTTCTCGAGTTCTACCCTCGCTTGGATCATGACTTTCGCTTTTGTACACCTTTGATCTCATGGGATATGTGCTCATTCGATTCGTTAGATCTGCATGCGCTCGGCAACGGGCCAATCATTTACTCTGCGTCCTCTCCACATCCATTCGGCCGCCTACTTGATAGTTGCTTGATAGCTCAGTATTCGCCCACTCCACATCACTCGGTATTCACCCAATCGTCTACTTGGCATCCGTTCGGAACTTGTTTTTCTCGCTAGTCGGCCAGGAGCGTGTCGTTTGGTCAGCATTTGCCTCACTCATTGCTTCGATGGCACTTGGCTCATTCGACACTCGTGCAGGATTATTTTTTATTTCTCTCTCATCATTGTTATCATTGTTCGATCGACATTTCTCTTGTCACTTGCTCGACACTATTTCTGTTGCTCGATCGACATCGTCATAGATATGAATTTTAACATTACATGACTAATCTAGCGATCTGACTCTGTACTCGGGAGTGATTCAGCCTTGGCGATGGACTGTCTAGTCTGTCGGACTTGCACCTCCTTCGATTAGATTTAAGGGGTACGCTTGTGATACAGATATATTAAGGGGGCCCAAGGTAATTAGGGAGAAGGGTGAGAGTATTTTTGTCAAATTTCTGTTTAGGAATTTAAGAGAAGGGAGGAAGCACGGTTGAGGAGAGGGGGTTTTTCCGTGTCTTCGCGCGGTCGCCACCAGAAGAGGGGGGATGCAGATCTCTCTCTCTCTCTCACACTATCGCCATCGTCACCTTCTCCCTTGTCTCCGGTGAGCCACTTCTCCCTTCCTCTCCTCTCTCCTTCTCCTCTCGCCGGCAGACTCCTCCAGCCGCTGCCTCTACCAGGCATGCCGACGCCACCTTCGCGAGGACGCTGGCCGCCACTCCCCTTCTCCTCCTCACGCTGTCATTGTCATCGGACGGACTCGACAAAACCTTCATCACGCAGCCACCTCCCTTGCATAGCCTCAAGAGCGTCGATACCACCATCTCCTTCGCTGCCTCAATTGCATTGGCCTCCGTCGACTGCTGCCTCAAGCCACCTTACAGTCCCCATTGCGGGTTTGACTACTGCCACACCTGTCGTCTCCCTCTCCCTTGGCACACCAGCGCCCACTGCTGCTTCCAGCGGCCACCGCCCTCCGGGCCGCCGGCAGCCAAGCACTGCCTTCATCTCCCTCTTTTCCAGCATTAATAGCCGCCCACCAACGGTCTCCTCCAAGATGTCATAGCACTGCCTCTCTTACCGCCTCATCGTAGGCCACCTCCGGACTGTCCGCACTCTCGTGTGCCTTCGATGTGGATCAGGCCAACCGGCCCTCGTTGTAGCGGGTTCCGAACTGGTCATGCTCCGCCTTCACTGTGTTCCGGCATTCGAGCCGTCTGGCCTTCACACCATTGCTGTGTTCTAGCATTGTAGCCCTTGAGCTGTCGTCGTGTTTCGACCTTCATGCCGATATCATATCCCGACCTACGTGCCCATATCGTATCCTGGCCTACGTGCCGGCTTTATGTCCCGGCCTGTGTGCTGGCCTTATATCCCAACCTGCGTGTCGATGTCGCATCCGGCTTCGCACCACCGCATTCGACTCCACACAATCAGACCAAGCTTCTCATTCGGCTCGTTCATCTACTCTTCCGGGTCACGACAGCTCGAGCAGTATCACGACCAGTTCATCGATCCACCAGAGGGCGCCCCCTGGGCCAGGGTATGCCACTCTACTTATTCTTCATTTATTTCATTATTTAACTATTATCCCACTCTTTATATATCTGTGGGATCTGCCTCAAGCATCGGGGTGTCAGGGACCAGGGAAACTCGGGTCCTGTCTACAGGTAGTGTTGACCGGAGACCTTATGACGACTTAGTCAACATAGAGGACAGTTCATCATACCCTTCACCTTCGAGGCATGACGACTTGGTCAGCATTCCAACCACATCACACCGATAGTTCAGTTATCTCAAATTTCAGACGGGATCAATATCAATGAAGGGGAACATTCACTTATGAATCCAAGATGATAAGTGAGATATGATTTTTACCCTACGACAAATTATATGATGTAATAAAAATGCTAAGTAGATCTCTATGCAAAATGAGGAATAAGTACATTGATATAAAGAAACAAAATGCATGCTTACAAGTAGACCTTGATAAAATTAAGGTTCAAAATATAAACTTAAAAGTAGTAGAAATATTAGAAAAATATTTAGCATGTTCAAATTTAAATTTTTTACAAGGTTCAAAATTTAGATATTGTTGAGGATTAAATTGGTATTTAAAAAATTATAAAGGTGAAATTGTAAAAATTGTAAAAAATGTTATTTTATGAAAATATTTAAATAATCCAGTAGAAAAAAATTTACTTTGAATTCTAAAATCTGTTATAACTTATTAAATTAATTATATATATATATACTAAAATTAGTTTAGTTGAATTATTAAATACATTCATAAAATTAAATTTTTGTAAACCTTCGATTTTAATTCGGTTTAATTTTTTTTAATAAAAATAATATTTTCCATTGCTAAAAAAAATTTAGTAAAATTTGACCATTATATAATTTTTTTATGTATTTTTTTACAGAAAAAAATGAGATTTTAATACTGAAAATTTTCGACCGTAATTTTTTTAAAAATTATTTAGATTTTCCAAAACTAACGGTTAAATTTTGAATGCTTAGAAAAATTAATAAGTTTTTAAAAAATATTTTTAAGCATTTTATTTAAAAAATAACTATTTCTGTAGAAAATATTTATTTTGTTAGAAAGAAAAATAGTTTTTTTCGTGAAATTTTTCATCATGATCCAAATGTATCTACTTGACATTGACAGAAATTTTAAGAATTTTATGAAACTTAAAAATAATTTTTAAATTATTTTTATCAAAAATACAGTTTACTTCTTAAAAATTATTTTATTTACAAAATAATTTTTGAAAATTATAACAACATTGCATGATAGATGAAAATGCCTACGAAAAATTTTCAGATTTTTGTCTTTTTTTAATTTATTCTTTTTTTTATGTAATCAAAAGAGAAATTATAGGGTTTAATTTAAGGGAGAGATTGATTGTTTACTTGTACTTAATTACATAATTTATAGTTTTTAAATTGTTTTCAAGTTTTGTTAATCTTAACTTCAACTAAGATTGATGCATATAAAAAAGGCGGATATTGTAAGTACCCCGATTTATTTGATGTGATCAACCGAGTTAAGTTATGTCTATGTCTTATGTTTAAGTGTACAGGAACTTACAAACATAAGAAATCGAGCGGAAGACACAATGAACGAGAAAGATGACACGGAAAGGAAGTTGATGGACTTAGTGCATTCGAGGGACAAGTAGCTGTGGAAAAGTAGACCGGTGAACGAGAAGAACTCATGTGTCGCATTCGAGGAATGAAAAACAAGGAAGAAAGTATGCTCAAGGAGAAAGTGGGAGTTGGATTTAAGTGAGCTCAGTTCTAGACGGCTAGAGCATCGCCCAAGCGAGCGAATGGAAGATTGACCATTCTAGATGCCTGGATCGTGTTCAGGCACTCGAATTTCAAGCGTCTAGATCCATTCCAGGCACTCAGGAAGGGCGACCACATCAATAAACCTGTTGCCGAAGCGGGTCATCACAGAATGCATGTCAGCAGACTCCAGGCGCCCAAGAAGCCCAGGATCGTGGCAGAAACTCATTACCAAGTGAATCAACTCGACTGAGTCTAGGCGCTTGAATTGCTTCTAGACATTTGAGAAATGCCACATTAGCAAATGACTATCTCGACCATAGGGCTATAAATAAAGGCCTTATCCTCTAAGTTTGGACAACAAACTCTATATTTCATTTCTAGAATTTGTATTCTCAATTCATTTTTTTCATCTTCTATAAGAGGCAACTCCCCCTTTTGCTCGAAGGAGTTTTGATTGGAGCTTTCATATAGTTCTTGGACTAACGATTATCTAGTTGCAAATCAAGTAATCTCTAGTCTCTTACCTTGTTTTTATGTGTTTTAATATTGAGAAATGTTTGTGTGTCCTTACTAGTTAGTTAGAAAGAGAATTGAATTTTAAATTGTAGATTATTTATCCTCCTCTAGCTGACCTACTTCGGCCAATTAGAAGATGGCACCTTATTCTACTGTCAAGCTAGGTTTAGGGTGCTTAGGTCCATTCCAGGTGCCTGTATCCCTTTCTAGCATCTGGATCAACTGATTCCAGGCTTTAACTCCTATATCACAGAGTTAGCACAATAAACATAATATAAAATCAAGACTTAAGAGATTTGGCAGTCTCGTGATTGTTTGGTCATGACTTTGGATTTCACTGAAATTCTAGGTCGGACCGATATCTATTTTTCCCTCAATGAGGAACGCATTCTCACCTACTTCTCTCAGGAAAAATTACCTATTTGCCAAACATCCGATCCTCCAGACCTATTTGGACTTTTGCTCAACATCCGATCTTAACTTTCGGGACTTTCCACTAGACGTATGATTCTTGACCCGTCTAGACTTTTGCTTGATGTCAACGACCCCCAGGGCTTTCCGCCTAATGTCCTCGACCCCTAGGACTTCTACCCAGCACCCTCAATTTGTCAAGACTTCTGCCAAATCCACTCGACTAGGGCTTCCTTGTCTACTCCACTCGACCATGATTTCTTTACCCAGTCCTACTGACTAAGATTTTTTTGCCCAATCTACTTGACCAGGACTTCCTTTTCCAATCCATTCGATCAAGACTTCTTTGCCTAGCCTCAATTAAGACTTTCTTGCATACCTTGTCAAACTCGTTAGATCATAAATAAATCATAACTTTGAATCATTGCTAATATCAAAATCAAGTTCGATTATCTGATGCTTCCAGCATCAACAATAAAACTTGACGTGTGTTCACTTAGTGGGTAGAATATAGAACTTTCCATCTCAAGATTAATATTATATATATAGGAAATTAATTAAAGGGCCTTGAACAGGGAAGTTATAAGCGTTGTCGTCTGCCTTCTAAGTCGTTCCTCGAAATAATGCATGGCAAATTTATGTTATACAGTCCTTGCTGTTCTAGTTAATTAAAGTAGGTATAATTACATATGAATTCTTGTAAACAAAATTTAAGTTGTTCTTCTTGTAAATATAATATTTTACTTGTTTAGAACTTTTAAAATTTAAGTCTGGAAACATATCATGTGAAGCTTAATAAATTCTTGCATAAACATTGTCTGAGGTTATTTCTTTATTAAAAAGCATGATGATAAATTTAAGAAAGCTTTTCATTTAACCTTACAGAGTTCGATTCATTTTCAAAATATCCGCTAGAGTTTTAAAATTTTCAAATACTCTTCAGTGTAACTCCACCAATTTATTTAAATTTGGCCTGTTAGTTTCCCTAATTTTACCTAATCATATTTTTCGGAGATTATAGGTTTGAAATTACACATGTAATATTAAACTTTGTAATAGTTTTAGCTTCAAATGTGAATGTCAAGCATCTTGTTAAAACATAAATCCATAAGGTATACAATTATGAATAATCTATATATATATATATATATATATATATATATATATATATATATATATATATATAGATGCCACACTATTTTAGGGTATTTGATTTCACCCTTATTTCTTAATTATTTTAGGGACGGTCTCAATCTCCTCCAACCTTAAATGGATATCGATTCTAATAGGAAATGCACACTAGTTCCTAACATTCGAATTGTCAAGTAGGGCACACTCATAGCACATCAAATTTACCTATTAAGTGCACGTTATTAAATAACCACCCTCTCTCCCACCCACTTATGTACCTCGAGGCAAAGGAAGAGTAAATAAAAATGATAATCTCAACTATTCCTAAGATGATCGGTCTGGTCCTATTAAAATTTTTAACGGTCATCAAGATAAATCGAAAAGTACATACGACGGTCAGTCCAAAAGCTCAACATCTTTTAGTTACGTCCGCTATTTGAAAAAAAATTCTATAAATATATCATAACTGAAGATCGAACCGCGAGTATCTGAATGACAATCTGAATATCCTATCATAATATCATAACTCCAAAAACACTTGCTAAAACCAACAAATTAAGAAGCAAAGAGTTGTTTGTTTGTTTCAACAATAAACACCTACAAATTTACATAAAACAAAGGTTTCAAAATAAAAATAAATAATAAATAATAAATAATGTTCTGTACTTGCGATAGCAAGTATAGTTGTTTAAATACACGCACGTGGAAAACCATGGGAGCAAGCAACCTTGGTTTGGTAAACCGTAAACATAAGAGCAAACAACCATATTTCATTGTGAGGTATTAGAGCTATGTTTGTTTGGAGGGAGAAAAGACTAAAATCTTATTTAGATGGAAAGGAAAGGAAAGCAAAGAATGGATTAGGGATTAAGTGAGTGAATCAAAAATTGAGTGAGTCGGTAAGATGTTCGAATTGGCACGATCAAATAAATTTAGTGTAACAAATCATGTCGGTTAGTTGGGTCGATTCAATCAACCAACCCAAAAGATCTGCACTAGCTTGTAAATTACTAACACATGTTTAGTAATTAAATTATTCTGCAAGAAATAAATTTAAGACTATCTACATCAAATGCAAATAGAGTTCCACTATAAAGCTCTATATATCGTTAGTGTGTATGGACTGGGGCGAAGCTCACATGAGAAGTCATGATTTGAAATTGTTGCATAATAGTTCATTATCAATTTCATTAAAAATAACTTTCTCAATGTAGGGAATCATACAAGTATTAAGCCAATCATCTTCTATTAGGTTGTATAGCTGATTTTTCATGGTCTTCATTACAAAAAATGTTTCTTTGTACTCGCAGTAGCAACAAAGTCAATACTAAAATAACAAGTATATAAATCGAAGGATAGACCACATGTCTTCATGTTTCTATTATTTTCGTAGCAAAATCTGTAATTTCATCAACTGTTGAAAATTCACTACTTATACGTACATCAATAATATAATTCTCAAGTAACACAATATTGTGTGTAGAAAATTTTTTAAAATATAATCTAGCAAAACTAATAAGATTTTCCTTATTAAAAGTAAAGAATGAGTCCCTAAGATTAAGATATCTTACACAATGAAATAATTCAATATTTGTCTCAGAGAAATGACTATTATGTTCCATAAGTTGTTTATCTAAAAAAACACAAAACAACTCGTAACGATAATAAACCAAGTTAGTTTTTTCTTGAGTTCTTCGTCTTGGACCAAAACTTCATGTGTAGAATAAAATGAAGAAACTTCATTCAATAGAGAATCTCATCCATAGTTTCTCATAAATTGTGATCCTTGTTTTAATATATGAATTAATCTCCTAGCATTCTCAATATCCTGCTCTTTTCTTTGCAATGCCAATGATAAGTCATTAGTAAACCCTAATACATTTTTTTCATTAAATGCATAGTGAATATAAACTCAAATGATTGCATTGCATTTAACAATTTGTGTGCTTTAATTTTCTGCTATGTGCTTACCCCATCCTCCATAATAAGTTCAAGTACTTCAATTACGAATAATAACATGGAAGTGAACCTAACTAGTGTTATTGCCTCGTTGCAAGTTAGTTTCTTGATTCCATCCACATCCACTAAGAATCTCCCCTCTCCTTAGTATTTCTGTAACTTTTTCATGTCGTTTGGCTCTAAGAATATCTTCCCTCTTACAAGATGCTCCAACAACATTCATAACCTTTGATGTGATCTCAAAAAGATATTGAACATGAAAAATGATATTAGTGCAGCGAGGCCGTCAAGAGGGGGGTGAATTGCTTAAAAAAATAAACCCCTTCTCGTTCTTTTGATTTGATCAGCAGCACAATAATAATAAATAGAATAGTAAAACTGAACAAAAAGTAAGAGGATAATCTATTTACTTGATTACAATCTAGATGGTTGTTAATCCAAGGCGTTGAAGAAGGCTTCACTAGAAAAACTCCTTTGTTGAAGGCGGAGTAGCTTCTTACAGACGTTTACAACTCACTGAATGATTAGGAAGTAAATACTGTTGGAACCCCAAGGTTGTTTTGGTGTGATCAACAAGTTAAGTTAGGTCCTGCGTTGTTTCTAACTTGATGTCTAAGTGTGCAGGAGCTTAGGAGCACAGGTACTCGAGCAGAAGACGCAGCTAGCGAGAAGGACGGCACGCGGTGCGTCCGAGGGACGAGGTGCTGCGGAAGAGTACACCGGCGGACGAGAAGGAAGTGCGCGTGGTTCCGAGGGAAGCCGGAGCGGAAGATTGCTCGGGAGCAAGAGACAGCTAGCGCGAAGGTCGGCATGGGGTGCGCCGAGGGACGAAGTCTGCGGATGAGTACGCTGGTGGGGAAACACGCGGCAATTCCGAGGGACGAGAAGCCAGAGGGAAGCACGCTCGAGAAGACCGGAAGATGAGTTCGGGTGAGCCCTATTCCGGATGTCAGAGATCACCCAAGCAAGCGGAGCCGGAGCAGAAATACCGGACCAGAGGCGAGCTGAACAGGAGAAGAGAGCACGGACCAAAAGTCAACTGGGTTGACTTTTGGCTCCGGGGCGCCCGGAGCTGTCCTAGGGCGCCCAGAAGTGACTTTTTCAAAGGATCGAGCTTTGACTCGATCCAACCGTTGGGGGATAAATTTTATCCCCCCCCCCCAGGGCGCCCGGAACCCTTCCAGGCGCCCCGACCAAGGCTATAAATATAGCCTTGGTCCAGAAGCTTTTCAACAATCACGATCATTCTATTTCCAAACACTTGTATGCTTTAGTTGTAGTTAAGCTTCTGTTTTCTGTGCCTAAACGCTGTAAGAGGCTTCTCCGCCTGAAGGAGTTTTTGAGCTTAATCTTCCTTGGATTAACAACCACATCGGTTGTAACCAAGTAAACATCTGATGCCTCGTCTTTTCTTTTATGCTTTTATTTATCTGCTTAATTCATTTTACAAGTGTTAGCTTAATCGTTCGAGGAAGGGTTGTTTGTTTTTTGACAGGTTATTTACCAACCCTTCTAACCGGCCCAACGGTCCTACAAGTGGTATCAGAGCCGAGACGCCTCAGAAGGACTAACCGCCGTCTGAAACAACAATGGCCGGAGCTAGCGACTACCCACCAACATTCGAGGGGGAGCTTTCTTCATGGAAGCAACAAATGAAGGTATTTCTTAACTCTGATATTGATATCTCTCTAATAATGAAAATAGGTTATGAAGCACCGAAAGACACGAACGGAGAGAAAATCGACATACGCCTCTGGAACGAGAAGCAACGTGAAGAGTCCATGGCGAATGCTCGGGCAGAGTTTCACATTCTAAGCGCAATACCAACTAAAGATTTTGACAGAGTCGGAGAGTACAAAAGCGCGAAAGAACTTTGGGAAAAGTTCTTAATGCTATATGAAGAACCGGTTGAAGTCGTCTCCTCAATAGACATCGAGCCGTCATCAGAAGAATCCGAGACGGAAGAAATTACCAAAACAGCCGAAGTACATCCCGAGATCGATGAAGGGGGAGAATCTTTGGAAGAAATTAATTCAATAGGGGGAGAACCTACGGCCAAAAAGGTAAGTCAGGTATG
This sequence comes from Zingiber officinale, assembly GCF_018446385.1. Taxonomy (NCBI): domain Eukaryota; kingdom Viridiplantae; phylum Streptophyta; class Magnoliopsida; order Zingiberales; family Zingiberaceae; genus Zingiber; species Zingiber officinale. Next base: position 78,924,436 of record NC_055997.1, on the reverse strand, counting down.
GTCTCCATCTTCTAATCAATTGGTTAAACCAGTCGAAAAGCTGCCTAAAGATTTTTTCGAATTAGAAATTGATTCATCAAAAGAGATTTTCGGTTCAGAAAAACTTTTGTATAACAAATTTTGTAAACTAGATTCTTGCGAATTAAGTACTTTATCAAAAGATTTATTTCCAAATATGTTATCGAAAGAATTTTTCGGATTAAGAGATCGACTGTTAAAAGATTTTTGCAAGTTAGAATTTTTATCGTCAAATTCTTGCAAATCACAAAATAGTCTTTCGAACGAATTTTGCACTTTTCCGAAAGAACTTCTTATATTGTCAAAAAATTTTATCAAGTTAAAATTTATGCTATTCAAATATTTTTGTGAAGTAAAAATTCAAAAAATAGAAATTAACATGATACAAATTTTTACATGTTTAATACTTGCGGTTTTAAATCTGAAAAAGATTGATTTAAGAAATTATGATAAGTTAAAATGGAAATTTAAAACTTTCTGATAAATAGAATTAAGAATTAAATAAATAAATAAATGCATAGAAATTTTTTTAATGTTTAAATTTTCTTGCATAAAAGTCTTTTTGGGCTTAGAAAGTTTGTTTTTAACTTAGAAACTTTTCAAAAAGCTATTGCTGACTTAGAAATATTTTAACAGATAACTTTTCAAAATTTCCTAAGTCTTTAAACCCTTAGAATTTTTAAACCCCATTTTATTGTGATCAAAGGGGGAGAAGGAAAGTATAAGTCTAGAGGGAGGTACAAATTGAAAATTAAATTGAAAATTAATAATTTCGGAAATTTAATTTTTTCTATCTTGTTGCACATTATTGTTAATTTCATATCTATTGTTGACCCTAGCTTAACTTGGGTTGATCACACCAAAAAGGGGGAGATTGTTGGAACCCCAAAATTGTTTTGGTGTGATCAACAAGTTAAGTTAGGTCCTGCGTTGTTTCTAACCTGATGTCTAAGTGTGCAGGAGCTTAGGAGCACAGGTACTCGAGCGGAAGACGCAACTAGCGAGAAGGACGACACGCGGTGCGTCCGAGGGACGAGGTGCTGCGGAAGAGTACACCGGCGGACGAGAAGGAAGTGTGCGCGGTGGTTCCGAGGTACAAAAGCCGGAGCGGAAGATTGCTCGGGGAGCAAGAGACGCAGCTAGCGCGAATGTCGGCACGGGGTGCGACCGAGGGACGAAGTCTGCGGATGAGTACGCTGGTGGACGAGAAGGGACACGCGGCAATTCCGAGGGACGAGAAGTCGGAGGGAAGCACGCTCGAGAAGACCGGAAGATGGGTTCGGGTGAGCCCTATTCCGGATGTCAGAGATCACCCAAGCAAGCGGAGCTGGAGCAGAAAGACCCGGACCAGAGGCGAGCTGAACCGGAGAAGAGAGCACGGACCAAAAGTCAACTGGGTTGACTTTTTGCTCCGGGGCGCCCGGAACCCTTCCGAGCGCCCGGAAGTGACTTTTTCCCAGGATCGAGTTTTGACTCGATCCAACCGTTGGAGGATAAATTTTATCCCCCCAGGGCGCCCGGAACCCTTCCAGGCGCCCCGACCAAGGCTATAAATATAGCCTTGGTCCAGAAGCTTTTCAACAATCACGATCATTCTATTTCCAAACACTTGTATGCTTTAGTTGTAGTTAAGCTTCTGTTTTCTGTGCCTAAACGTTGTAAGAGGCTTCTCCGCCTGAAGGAGTTTTTGAGCTTAATCTTCCTTGGATTAACAACCACATCGGTTGTAACCAAGTAAACATCTGGTGCCTCGTCTTTTCTTTTATGCTTTTATTTATCTGCTTAATTCATTTTACAAGTGTTAGCTTAATCGTTCGAGGAAGGGTTGTTTGTTTTTTGATAGGTTATTTACCAACCCTTCTAACCGGCCCAACGGTCCTACAAATACAAGATTTGTAGTTAAGTTCTTCTTTCTTTCCTAGGTTTAGGGATTTTTTTATAACTACTGGAAAATCTTATCCGAGGTTAGAAGGCGCCTTCAATAGACTTGAAGGCGCCTCAAGCGTGGCAAAGCTTATCACTGAAGATAAAATCTTATCTTCGGCTAACGGCTACTGTTTACCCAATCTAAGGTGCCTTCAAGGGGTTGAAGACATCTTCCATAAAGGCTCGAAGGCGCCTTCAAGGGTTGAAGGTGCCTTCCACCAGAAAGGCGCGAGGGCGCCTTCAGCAGCTACTGCCGAGCTCCACACTTCTCCATTGGCTCTTCCGTTGCTCTACTCGCTTGGATGATTTTGACCATCCGAAATAGGGCTCACCCGAACCCATTTTCCGACCTTCTCTCAAGCAAACTTCTGCTCTGACTTCTCGTCCCTTGGAAACGCCGCGTGCCTCCTTCTCGTCCGCCAACATACTATTCCGCAGCACCTCGTCCTTCGGACGCACCGAGCTTGTCGGCTCTCTCTTGTGCTGTCCTTCTTGCTAGTTGTTGTCTTCTGCTCGACTTCTTGTGTTCCTAAACTCCTGCACACTTAGACATAATGATCAAACACAACAAAACCTAACTGAACTTGGTCGATCACATCAAAACTATCTCGGGGTTCTAAGAATCTCCCTTTTTTTATGTGTATTAACCCAAATTTAAGTTAGTGTTAAAAATACAATGAAATAGTAAAACAATGAATTTAAACAAGTTAATTGTAAAAAAAATAAATACAAGGATAACAATTCTAACTTCTCCTTAATCCCCCTTAACTTTTACTTATATCTCCCCCTTTGATCACATAAAAAAGAATTTAAAAATATAAAGTAAATTGTTAGAAAAGTTTGATGGGTACATAACAAAAGTTACCAGTAAGCTAATATTTTTCTAATTTAAGACAATTTCTATAATAAAAAGAATGACGTTTTAATCTAAAAAATATTTTGAAACTCAATATAGGTTCCTGCTTACTGGATTCACTAAAAATTTGGGAGGTACATAATTTTTATGGATTTTCCTAATTTATACTTGATGATTCCATATGTACCAATTAATTCTATCATTATTTTTTAATATTGATTTTCGAAAGATATTTGAATTCAAATGTGTATTATCATTTTCTAGTTTTTCTATTTGTACTTTTAATTTTTAATTTTCTATTTTTAGATTGCCAAACATTTCTAAGGGGCATGACTTTACTAAGTTTAATTTTAACTTAGCATTATCTTTTTCTAATTGAACTAAGTTCTTTGAAAAGATTTTAATAAATTGGAAAGACTTATTGGTAGAAAGTGCACGTACCTCACTTACCTTGTGTTCTGACGCTCCCCCTTCATCGCAGGTTTCCTTTGATGATCCTCCCCCTTCATCAATGTTCATTTCTGAGTTGTTTTTATCTTCTCCTTGGTGGTCTGCCATTAGAGCTAGTCGGGCGTAAGCTTCAATCTCAGACTCGGAGGACGACGATTCATCTCATGTGACCTTCAAATTTTTGTACTTTGATTTTGTTGGTCCTTTTCCCTTGTCCTTCTCCTTCTTCTTCAGTTCAGGGCAGTCGTTCTTGATGTGTCCTTCGCCTTGACAGTTATAGCACTGAACCTTCCTTTTGTTTCGAAAGTGTTTTTTGCCTACGACTTATTGAATTTATTAGATTTAATAAATTTACTAAATTTTCTTACCATTAGGGTCGCTTCGTCTTCATCAATTGATGTTTCAAAGTCTGGATCATCTATTCTTGCCTTCAAGGCGATGTTCTGTCTGGGCTCCTTTAATTCTGCATATCTAGATTTATAAAGTTCCAAAGTGAAAAATAAACTTTCTAGTGTACTTACCTCTAGGTCTTTAGAAATATAATAAGAGTCGACAATTGAAGACCATTCGGGTGTTCTTGGAAAAATATTTAATGCGTACCTTAGGGAATTTCAATTTATTACTTTTTCTCCGAGACTCGTAAGTCTGGTGATTAGCTCCTTTAGTTTAGCACACAGTTGCACTACTGATTCTCCTTCTTTCGGTCGGAGGTTGATCAGTTGGCTCCGGAGTAGATCCTGTTTTGAGAACTTGGCTTCGGACGTACCTTCATGTAGCTCCAGGAATTTCTCCCAAAGTTCCTTTACTGATTCGTAGGCGCTGATTCTGCTGACTTCTTGCGGAGGCAGCACGCTCAACAGATGAAATTCAGCTCTTTCATTTGCTACGAAGTCCGCTTGCTCCTTCTTAGTCCACATATACTCTTCTTTTTTTACTCCTTGTTAGTCTTTGGAGGCTACAAAATCATATTTAATTATCAAAAGAATTTCAAAATCAGTTTTAAAAAATACCTCCATGCATTTCTTCCACAATACAAATTCTCCCTCGAATTTTGATGGATAGATACTTGGTCCGGCCATCATCTCGATGCTTCAGTCAGTGGTTAGTTCTTTTGAGGTATTCTTATTCTGATATCACTTGTTGATGCAACGAGGCCGGCAAAAGAGGGGTGAATTACTTAAAAAAAATAAACCCCTTCTCGTTCTTTTGATTTGATTAACAACACAATAATAATAAACAGAATAATAAAACTAAACAAAAAGTAAGAGGACAATCTATTTACTTGGTGACAACCTAGGTAGTTATTAATTTAATGCGTTAAAGAAGGCTCCAATAGAAAAATTCCTTTGTTAAAGGTGGAGTAGCTTTTTACAGACGTTTACAACTCACTGAATAACTAGGAAGTGAATACAAGACTTGTAGTTCAGTTCCTTTTTTTTTCCTAGGTCCAGGGGTCTTTTTATAGCCCCTAGAAAATCTTATCCGAGGTTGGAAGGCGCCTTCAATAGACTTGAAGGTGCCTCCAGCGTGACAAAGCTTATTACCGAAGATAAAGTCTTATCTTCGGCTAATGGCTACTGTTTGTCCAATCTAAGGCGCCTTCAAGGGGTTGAAGGTGCCTTCCATAAAGGCTCGAAGGCACCTTCGAGGGTTGAAGATGTCTTCCATCAGAAAGGTGCAAGGATGCCTTCAATACCATTGAAGGCGCCTTCAGTAGCTGCTACCGAACACCACACTTCTCCATTGGCTCTTTCGTTGCTTTGCTCTTTTGGGTGATTTTGACCATCCGGATAAGGCTCACCCAAACTCATTTTTTAGCCTTCTTCTCGAACAAGCTTCCGTTTGGCTTCTCGTCCCTCGAAAACATCGCGTGCCTTCTTCTCGTCCGCCAGCGTATTCTTCCGTAGCGCCTCGTCTCTCAGACGCATTGAGCCCGTCAGCTCTCTCCCGTACCGTCCTTCTCGCTAACTGTGTCTTTCGCTCGACTTCTTATGTTCCTAAGCTCCTGCACACTTAGATATAAGGATCAAACACAACACGACCTAACTGAACTTGGTTGACCACATCAAAACTATACCGGAGTTCTAAGAAATGATACTTTGCGGCAACTACTAAACTCAATTAGAGTTGATGAGCGAAACAATGAACAGAAAAGATGCATGAATTTTCTTGTAAAATAAGAGTTTTCAAGCCTTTAAGCTCACCTTACATATTGCTCACCCCATCGTAGCCTTGACCATGCAAACTTGATGTGCTTAAACGATGATGAGAGAATAACCAATCAATGTCATCCTTATATGAAGCTGCACTTGTACTAGGACCATGTTCAATACCAAGAAAATGTTCTAATATCTTTCTCTCTTTGTTCATGTATCTTAAAACAACGGTCATTTCCTCTTTTATTAATACATCATGAGATTCGTCAACCAAAATAGTAAAATATGCCTCATCAATATCTTTGATAATAACACAAGTAATTTCAGCAGCAACAACAACACAAATATAATTTTGAATACTAGATGATGTTAATTGATAATTTTGAGGACCATTTTGAAATAAGATTTTCTACACAAGTTCATTGTGTTTAGCAAGCAAATGAAAAAGTTTCAAATAATTGTCTTTATTTGTTGATAAATTAGATTCATTAGGACCCCGAAGTGCCAATCCATGTCTCAATAGAAAACGAACACAAACATCAGCTACATTCAACCGAATTCGATATTCAACTCTCTTTATTTAGCTTTTCAGTAAATAATGCAGAAATACTCCCAGTAAGATTTTGATTTATTAGATCATTGCATTTCAATTTTACTATGATGTGAAAACTATTATACTTGCCAACATGTTGATCAAACTTCTCTCTTTTTTTTCTCTCTAATTTTTAAATCCTTCACCAACAAATGAATCTCCCCCGCCTTGGTTACTTGGAGTTTTAAAAAGATAACAATATAAACAATATGCACTATCTTTAGATATGCTATATTCCAATTAATCAGGATATTTTTGAAATCAATTTACAACAAACTTTCTTTTTACCTTTCTTATTCCAGTTTATGGAAAGTCATGAAGAATAGACTGACAAAGTCCCTTTAATAAATACATCTTTCGCACTTGATCCATGTCATTAGCATAGTAACTTCATATTGTTAATCGTTGTCCAGGGTCTGTTGGAAGGATTTCAAAATCAATAACCCTAATTTGATTAAGGGGTGCGAAAATTCAATAGTTAGAGATTTTCTTTTGAGAAATTTCTCCATTTATCTAGTACTATTGTTCAACTCACGAATAATCAAATCTGAATGCAAATTACAATTTACAACTCAATGTAAATAGATAAAAACTTAAATAGAATTTAGAAGAGTTAAGAAAATAAAAAAAAAATCTTATGGATGGAGAGTTAGGAGAGCAGTTTCACACAAAGAAAATTTTTTTACTCCTTTTCTGTCGGCTTCCCCTTCCCTCCACCTCTTTGTCGTGTGTGTCTTTCAAACAAAAAGAAGACAAATATAACTTCTCATGCAAGCCTCCTCACATTTAATTGAGTTTTTTTTTTATTTTCCTTTTTTGTATTATGGGCCGACTCTCCTTTTCACAAAATCAGCTGATTAAATATTAAAAATCAATTAAATTTCACTTGAAACTTAAAATATACCTAAAAAATTAAATTTCACTTAAACATTAAAATATACCCAAAAATATATAAAACTATCTGGAGGGGCAAAATGCGTACAAAAATGGTTAGTTATTGATGACCAACTACAACAATGAGATCCAAAAGTGAATAAAAATTGATTGAAAGTCAAGCTCAAACAATGAAATGCTCGACATATGAGGAACATTTACAAATTCGCAAATATGTAAATATTTAAACTATCCATCCAAGTATGCACTTCCAAGCCTGTTCCATACCAATGTCGAGCATTTATCATTTTGCTTAAACTCATTCCATACTTAATGAGTATTCAAACTCAAATTAAATAGGTCCAATGGTCATGAATATTTGAAAGAAAAAAAAAAATTTTCAACCCCTAATCTGATTTACGAGTACTGTCAGGATGGAAAAGGTATGCCAAAAGAAAGCCTCTAATTGTAGAGTTAAATGATAAGTGAATCTGAGAAAAAGTGTTCAGTCTTCCTTGGAATGAAACATTTGTTTTGTGATCAGAGATTGAACCTGAAATATATTCATGAAGAAATATTTGAACTGCTGCATCTTCATCAGATTCTTGGCTTGCAGACATATCTACTAGGTTTTATGTAAAACAAATGAAAGCCATCATGAGTACACTGCAGATGGAACCAGCCTTTCTCTCTGTCATGGTAAATGCTAGTTAGTGGGGCACAAAAAGATACAAAAAGTCTTTTTTTCACCAAAAGCATGATACCACAGAGTCATTCATGCCTGACCTTTAATTTGCTACTTGACTGCTCCAACAAGGCTTCTTTTATAGGAAAGGTTAACTTTGTTGTCTCCTATTATATCGACTGAAACTTCTTAAGAAATTAATTTAAACTAAATTTTTAGCTTCATAAGCTAAATATTCTAATGAAAAAGCAATGAATATCCAAGTTGTTCAAGTTGAGTTCGCGTACCTAATCATGCTCAGTAATCTATTTCAGAATTTGTTTAAAATTATAGTTACTCAGCATATCACACCCACTTAATTTGATAAAATCATTTTTGTGAGATTTTCGGATTAAATTGTGAGATTTCAACCAATAATAATTGAATAGGGTATCTAAATTCAAACTAGTTCATTAGCAGGGTCGATCTAGGTATTTGCTCTCCTCCATATACTGTCATGATGGTCTGTTCACTAGTGGATATTTTTTGCTTTCGTTACCATTTTGGTTCCTTCTAGGCTTCATAATGAAGCAAGAACAAAAACTATATAAACAAATCGTATGATAGATTAATAAAATGATTGCTTTTCCTGTACTTACAAAGCTTTTCGTGCAGATGAATACAAAGAGGAAGCAAAGCATGCTCTTCCTGCAAACAAAAGCAAATAATTGTTATCTTCTGCTGCAACAGAATGCTGTAAATCAAACTATTCGTGACTTAATTTATTGTCTGTCTCAGGTTATTACATACTGAGCTTGTCTCAAGCTTACACAAAGGCCAAGGTCCAAGGACAATATTGAGGAATCGCAAGTACACAGTTTAAACATTTGATCAGCTGCAGTGTGGAAGTTAGTGCTGCAGTTTGACTCTTGAAATAAAGTTATTACAGTATACTATTAAGCAAAACCGCTGTAAATCAATTTTTCGATTGTCAAGACTATTTCCAAAACTTTCAATGAATAATGACATTATTCTAGTGTCTAACTTATATGTGAGCAGATACTAGTCATACTTCTCAAACTTTTAAAAATCTGATGCATTAGATAATTAGGTGACTCCACACTCACACTCTTTCAGATTGTATAGAAATTTAAGTATCAAAATTGCAACAAACAATCATGCAAATCAGTGAAGATCTTCCCTTCATCTCTATGCAATTAGGAAAAAAAACAAAAGAAATACTTCAATAGGTCAAAGGAGCTTACTAGTTCCACAGTTGAAGGTGATGTGTATGCAATTATATAGAAGTTACAAGTCTATGAAGTGAATTACGCATGTCAACCATCAAAGAACCTTCACTTCTTTGAAGGTTGAGTTCAGATTTTCTAGTTCTCTAACAAAGTCTATGCCTATATAATTTACTTATAGAAAACACAAAATATTCTAAGGTAAAAGGTCACATCACAATTTATACAAGAAGTGAAGACCGTGCTATATAGACTTTAAAAATTCCACAGCATTGAGGCAGACATCAAAACCTACTTCCAAAAATATGTGGGTCCAGTTGGTGACCCCATAACTCCAGGTCCAGAAATCCCAAGATAACAATCCAAATAATCTGGTAAATGATTGCTTCTTATCCAAAGCACGTGAACTTTAGTCTTTAGTTAGTGCAGGAACAACACGTAAACTGAAATAGAGGAAAAGTCAATTCATATGAGGAAGGTATGTGTCTCCGTAGGATATATCTAGGTCTAAAGTAGTAGAGAAAAACATGGATTAACATGAAAATACCATGCTATAAAGGAAATGCATTTAGTTGCAAAATCAAAGAACAGATCACTCATCAAAGATACTATCAGAAAAGGCTCTAAGATTCAGGTTTATATAAATAGAGATGCATAGGCATATAAGAAGCAACTGCAGCACAAAAGGACTATCAAAATAGTTTTATGAAGACAATTTATTTACTTACAGTTATTATGAATACATCAATGTGTTCAAAAAGTTTAGTGTGACAAAAATGAGAATACTGACTTGGACGTGCGGAGCTACTAGATAGGGTAAAAATAAAATATTACTCAAGGGCAATTAGGTGTAGTTCAAATAAATGAAAAAATGGAAAAAAAAATAGATTGAGATGGCATAAAGATATTTAAAGGTAACCAATAGATTATGTGGCTATAGAATTAAATCAAATAGAGTAGGTGTAAGAGGTTGGAGGAAATTGAAAAGAACTTCAGTAAATCTACAAAAAATGATTTAACTGAAATGAATATGACAAATGATATAGCCTTGAAGAAAATTCAATCAAGGGAAAAGTTTCATCCTACCGACCCCAAATTTACAATGACTGTCATGAGGATTATGATGATGTGAGACAACATATACAATCTTGGTCAAATAGAAACAGAAACATAAACTTCATTCACAAAATGTGTTTTTAGCATATATATTGGCAGCAAGAAATAACTCTCACATCGTCCAAACTACTAATTAAAATTATAGAAGACACAGGTGAAGGCTTAAGCAGTCCTTCTGATCAAGCGTTTTAGTGCATCTTTGGAAGGCCTTGGTGAGAAATTGAGATATGCCAAACAAAATAAATAGTTCAAAGACGGCTGGTAAATATTATAATTAGATGTTTGCCTGATTATAATTAAAGGAATGAGGGGTAGAGGAAGATTTTTTTATATTATAAAAAAAAAACTCAAGATGAGGTAACTAAAATTGATTTAAGAACATTACAAGTAAAACAATCTTGGACAGAGTTAAATAGAGAGATAGTAGTTGTCTAGCAATTTGCAAGCAATGGTGGTAGTTAACATTTGATCTATGTAAGTATCAACTATTAACTGGTAATCACGAATAATCTAAACAAGATTTTTTTAATAACTTCAAGTAGGCACTCAATTGTTGAAATCGAAGACGAGGAAAAACTTGATCAATTCCTAACATAATGTCATGACATGAAGAAATACAAATTGCAAACATCAATACCTACATTCACTTGAAATCTTGAATCTCTTCCTAATACCTATAATCCAATCAAGATGTACTTCTGCTTTCTCACTTGAGCCTAAAGTTCTAAAGCTATGTCTTCTCAAAGAATATGTTGAGCACCAAATGAGAGAACTGGATGTAGAATAAATGCTAAAATATTCTACATTCATGAGGTTATCAGATTGAGGGCTCCGTAAATCTTAATGGGCATTTGAAAACATACAATCTAATTTGCATGGTTTATATGAATACAAAGTCCTGCATAAAAAAATTCAGACTTCACACTTAAAATAGTTCATCTAACCACACGTTATACCTTCTCTGATTAATTTTGATCCCAACAGACCAAGGAAGGAAAACGCCAACTTGCCAGAAACTTTCTTCAACCTTCTGTGGTCATTGCAACAAAATACAAGAAAGCTTTATGCATGTAGATTATGAATCCGCATACCAAAGATCAAATTTTCCAATCACTTTTTTTCAGTGAAGTGCAGATCAGAACTAACTCGATACAAGAATTAACAAACCACATGTACATAGTAGAGAATGGACCAAATGCACTGAAAAGACATCTCCCACGGCGGCGCCAATAGTAAGAAACCTTCCCATCGCCTTCGACAGGCTACCCCCTATAGCAATGCCTCAGGAGGTATAAGCAAAATGGCGCCGCGACAAAGAGAAGGTGCTGAGTAAATCGAGACTGCAAACGCGATGAAACAGGAAGAAAATCGTTCCCTTCTTCCAAGGGATAAGTCGTTGAAGTGGAAGTGGATGTGATGAACGATGATAGGAGCGGCAAACAAGAGATGGAGGGAAAGTACGATATGTAATCCAGCTATTGGGATTCTGCGAGGGATGGGCACTCCGCCTTCACGAACGCCACCACCGCCATCGCCACCCTTGGCCGGCGTCGCTCCCGTCCGGTTTGCGGGAAGACACTCCGTACGAGGCATAGCCATCAACTGGGCTAAATATTGGGCCTTCACAAAGCCTAATTAGTGGGTTCATAGTAGTTTCTAGACATACATATGGGACACGAAACAGGAAAATACGACTTACTATCGGTGGATTATCAGGGACCCGTAGTGTGACCTCGATGATAACTAATGATTAGGATTTGTTTTTCCATTGGTGGCTTGATGGAGACAGTTGATCTAATCTACCGTGGGCTTGCGTTATATTACGCCGGACCAAGAATTGAAATCGCAGAGTGTTACTGCCTTTTTGGATCGTCCAATTCCGCATCCATCGAGCGAGCAGCAGCAGCCAGCCATGTATCGCCGCGCCCCGTGCCTCCTGAACCGCATCATCGCCGGAGGCGGTCGTCGTAGCGCCGCAGCCGCCCGCCCATTCTCGACCGACCTCCCGGCCGCCCCAACGGAGGACACGGCGTTCGTGGAGGCCTGGCGGAAGGTGGCTCCCAATGTTGACCCTCCCAAGACGCCTTTGGCCTTCATGAAGCCCCGCCCCGCCGCCTCTCCTTCCATACCCACCAAGCTCACAGTCAATTTCGTCCTCCCTTACCAATCCGAGATCGCCAATAAGGAGGTTTGCCCTTCCGTCCTTGATAGATCTACGTACATCTCACCTAGGGTTTCACTCTGTTATTTGGTTGGTCCTGTTTATATTGATCCATTTGATTTGCACGTTATAGGATCTGATAGTTTTTAACTGAAGTCTACTTGATAATTGTTCAAGGATTCAAGTGGATACATGATGATGATTTTCTGGTACTGGATAAAGTCTATCTTTAGAAATACATGAAATAATGCAGCTTTGAACAATCCTGTTGATCTCAAGTTGTAAATGAATTGTTTTGATAGGAACGACTCATATTTGATTGCCCATCTTTTGATTGTTCTCAGACAATCTTAGTATGGGGTTGATTTGAAGCTTGACAATTTCTGTATTTCTGCAAAACAAAAAACTGGAATGCTAAATAGATGCTTGTTTGTGATTGATATGTTTGCTTCAGAGGTATGGACTGTGGAAGGCTTGATTAATTTAGACTTGTTAATTTCTTTTTTGATGTTAATCTGCCAATTAAACTGTCTCTGGAGTAAGTACTGCACAAAGTAATGGATTTGTGTCCTTAACAGAGGGATCAAAATTCCGCACTGACTTTTTTTTTTTCTGAACATCTGTAATATTACAGGAGGCAATATTTTTCTAGGTATAAAGTTTGTGGTTTAAGTGTGCCTTCCCTTTTAGGGAAATAACTCATGCTGCAGAAGTCCATAACATTCTATGAAATCAATATTTCTTTGACTATGCGTTACTTTGTTGCTCAGCATGGACATTGTAGACTTTCATCTCAGACTAGCTTCCAGGTCTAATTCAAACTTGGAAAAAGGTTGCATAGAATTGATGCCTTAGGAATTTTATGCATATTCAATCAGTAGAACCTTTTTCATAATTTCTACCTTGGCACATTTGCTAGAAGGAAGTTTTTGTGAATTTAAAATAAATTTACATTTTTGTGAACTACATAAAATCTTACTCAACATAGTGGAAAATTTCTTTGTGAATATAAATTAATTCATATTTTGTTGGAACTACGAAATCTCCTACTCAACAGAGAGAAACAAGGAGGATATAATTTTCATGGTTAATTTATAGACTACATAGCCCTTGCAACTTATTATGTTGTATATATTATGAAGTATGAACTAGAGCTGAAGAGGAAATTTGTCAACTTTAGAAGGCTTTCCATATCCAATCTGATTAGTCTCGTAAGGCTGCCAGTTAAGTTTTTCTTCATGGACAGCTGAGAATACATGAGTGCTGATCGTAGAATACATGAATAGGTGGGCTTCTGGTGATTATGGTAACAATTACTTTTGGCATATCAATCACTAGAAGTTTACTAAGAGATATCTTGCGCCTGTGAAAATTCTACTGATTGATGTGCAGTGTGTGAGTATATGGAGCATTAAAATAAGGATGTCTTATTTATTCCACATTTTGCACTTATCTTTTATCTGTACTTTCCAGTTTCTCAGTGCTTCTTTCGAATCTACAGCCTATGTATTTATCCAACCAACACCTTTTTTCCTCATAAGACTTGCATCCTTTAGCAATTGTACGCAATATCGGATAATTTGTAATAACCTTCAAGGATATTTTCTTTTTAGGCATTCCTTGATACCAGATTGTGATAATTTATTTTGAATTTTTTTTGGCATATCTGATCCTAGAGTGAATATTTTTACTAGTCAGGAAGCTTTCCTTTGAAACATGTATTGTTCCATGACCAACTACCAAAGACAATAGTTGCTTGCAAAAAACAACACAAATGTGCCAATTCTTAAATGTAATTCTTTACATATGGTTAGTATCATAATATCCTTAGATGAGGCTAGTTCAAATGGTAGAGTTTAACATTTATTGTTATAAATGGTCCAGAGGCTTGAATCTCCTAGACAACTATAATTAATGTGAAATTCCATAGCCTTCATTAGATGGGATCAATAACTGAATAGGCTCAAATCTCCTAGACAACAGTAATTAATTTAAAATTCCATTGTCTTCATTAGATGGGATCAATAACTGAATAGCACGGTTTATGTAAACATAGACAGCTTTACTCCACACTTTGAAATGATTTCATCGGCTATGAAAAAATAAGGTGCTGATGGTGTTGGGTAGAAGGTGTTTATTGTGCCATGGAGCACTCTATCATCATCATCATTATCATCAAGCTGGGATTCTCTGAAATATTTATGATCAACTATTATTTATTGATTGCTATATTCTAAATGCTTGGCGCATCCATTGATGTTTTTCGAGTGCATGAATTTATGAAGTTTAGGTGGTGTATAAATTCTAGTATATTATTTAAGCTGCTAAGTGTGTTAACTATTTTTCATTTGGTGCTTCAAAACTCGACTATTTTCAGGTTGATATGGTCATTGTCCCTGCAACTACAGGGCAAATGGGTGTTTTGCCTGGACATGTAGCCACCATTGCAGAGCTGAAGCCCGGTGTTCTATCTGTACACGAGGGGAATGATGTTACCAAATACTTTGTTAGCAGTGGGTTTGCATTCATCCATCCTAACTCAGTTACAGATATAATTGCAGTTGAGGCTGCTCCTCTCGATAATATTGATCCAACTCTGGTCCAAAAAGGACTAGCTGATTTCACCCAGAAGCTGAACTCAGCTACAACCGATTTGGAAAAGGCTGAAGCACAGATTGGTGTTGATGTTCATAGTGCATTAAATGCAGCACTATCTGGTTGATGTTATTCTCCATTCCCATTTTGAGCACAAAGAGAAGTCAAACTCCTGCACAAGCTGAAAGAAAACTTGTTAAATAAATTTTACTTTCTGCTGCAATCGCATTGTACTCTGGCAACTTCATTGTGATACCGCAGTAGGATTGTGAGTTGTTTTGGCTTTCTGTGTTTCTATTTTTTCAGATTTATCAGTCATAAATGCTTAATATCATGTTGATGAAGATTTGTCAGATTCTTTTATGTTGTTTCAATCCCATTTTTGTTGTGTTTGATAACAACAACAACAACCAAGCCTTTTCCCACTAGGCGAGGTCAGGTTTATTGTGTTTGATCACTCAGTCTATTTGCCAAAGTTTTCGAGGGATTTAGAAATTGGTGATTTGTGGAACTTTTGCTTAAAGGGGAATTCACCAGGATAGTGTTTTGGATTGATCTTTAGACTTGTTATGATGCTCTGTCATCAAGTCAACATGAAGTGATGCAAAGTGTGTTTTATATTATATCATGTGTTTTCTGTTACACAAGGACTGAATTGTGTTATCGTGTTGGGCTCAATTTTTTTATCTTAAAGGAAAATATTTGGGGTGTTTCGACCTTTGTTTCCTCGCATATCTGTCATTTAGCCTACTTCATGTTTTTTTCTTATTGTAATTTCTCTTGGTGACTGCTTATCAAAAACTAGTTGATAGAGGACCAAACTTTTGTGGAAAATCTGTTTGATACAAACAAATAGTTCACAATAAATTTTATATTACTTTAGATAGTTTTATATTGATATGAATATCGCATTTTGTTACGACACGTCTTGTCTATGACAAGATCCGCATTGTTACTAGTGATACATGCTTGTGCATAAATTCAACAGACTAGATAGCTTTTGTAGCTGAACTGGTTTGTATAGATAGGGACTATTTGGAATTGTGAAACATAAGAATGAATTGGGTGGCATTTTTTTTAATTAATTATAAAACATATTGGATGGCTAATTATTCTTCATCTGAGTAGAAATGATAGAACTATTATGTTTTAAATAGTGTTGTACATATTTAAAATATGCCAACAAAACTATAGGATGGCTAATTTTCTTTCTTTTTTTTTTTTTTTAAAAAAAAATCTAACCTACCCAAATAAAACAGGTACTTTTTATTTAAACCAAAAAAGAAATCATTATGTCCTATTAGTAAGAGTTTTTTATTTGGAGTGATAAAATTGAACTGTCTAAGAATATTAGAATGGATTTAAATATCAAAATATGTGTCTTAAAAAGTAATTTAGAAAATTATTTATATTTTCTTTCTTTGAATGTATATATTTTATGAAGTACTATTAGTCAACTTATGGACAACTTCAAGGAAAAAAAACTAAAAACACAAAATACAAATGGGTCAATGAGTTATGGTTTCTTTCCTTGAATGTGTATATTTTATTAACTCCAAGTTTAATTAGTGTTCCAAATTAATTTAAGAAGAAAGTTGATATAAAAATATCTTCTTTCAACTTCCTTTTCCTCGTCAAATTGTGGCCTCTCATGATTCATACATTTTGATGACGATGATGTGATGGATTTTCTTTTAGGAAAACTATGGCATTGTAATTATTGAAAGATTAGGTGCTAATTAAATTCCAAACAAATTATTTTTTTATAAGAGTTTTTTCCTCGTAACTTTTTACCATGAATGATGAAACACTTAAAAGAATAAATAAGAAGATTAGAGATTGAATCTTAATATGGATAAATATTCTAAATGTCTACATTTAAATCTGGGTAAGTTGTGTTTTCAGATTTATTTCATAAATAAACTAACAAGAAGGTCATGTTCTCTAAAATTAATCTGACAAAGCCTAGTCACTAATTATAAACAATAAACAATAAACAATAAATAAAATATAATAAAATATGACACACATTCTAAAACAATATTAGTTAAAATAGTACTCTCATTATTTGTGGGGAAAAATCATAATAAAAGCATTTCAATCTTCTAGTGAATTAACATTGTCAAATCTATCA
Organism: Zingiber officinale; assembly: GCF_018446385.1. Classification (NCBI taxonomy): domain Eukaryota; kingdom Viridiplantae; phylum Streptophyta; class Magnoliopsida; order Zingiberales; family Zingiberaceae; genus Zingiber; species Zingiber officinale. Next base: position 78,907,648 of record NC_055997.1, on the reverse strand, counting down.
AGATGTCATTAGTTAAGTTGAAATTTAATAATCTTAGCTAATTAAAATATTAAACAATACAAGTGTTTGATAAGTTGGGCTTGTATAGTGGATTGTTTTTCTAAATCCCTGACAGATCCCTAAGAAATTTCTAACGTAATAAATTAATAGTGGATTGTTTTGCTTGACATATATGTATTTGTGATAAGAAAAAAATGATTAACTAATAACACAAAGCTCGTAAATAAACGTTAATATTATTTTAATTTAGTTTAATATATATATTTTTAATAATCCAGGTATGGTATCGAGCATACCAACTCTTACAATCAATTAATCCTTAAAAGGATTTATAAGTCTACGAAAATTTTTGACTGGCTATTAAAATAAATCAAAAATCATAATACGATTCGAGACCATAAATTTTTTAAACTCCCGTATGTAATGTGGTGAGATTTTTAATTTAATTTAATATAAGTATTGACAGTGGAAGATAATAATCAGTATGCATCCGAAGATAATAATAAGGATGAAGATGAAACATGGAAAATTTATGCGTCAGGAACAAGAAGGAAAGCAAGGGACGAAGGAATCGCCTGCCCACACCAACCCATTTTTATCCTCCCTGATCCGGCGGTAAGAATAGGGACCCCCTTCTGAGGGAAGTCAACGCCATGTGAAAGTCAAAGGGTCAAACGGCCGACCGGAGAAGGGGAGACCGGTCGGCCGAACGGGGTCTCAGCAGAATCAAAAACAACCCGACGGGGAGTCGGGTCTCCGACGCTCATGGGGAATAGGTTGCCGGGCCGATAGGAGAGTCCGCTCGGCCGAAGGCATAAAGTAGCATTACTGTGAACAGTCAGCAGAGCACACGATCAGGAATCTCCCGAGCGGACCAGCACATACGACCGGCCGGACGTGAGGGGAGGGCCGACCGGCCGGACGCTCGGAATGGGGTAAGAAGAGACAAAAGGACAAGGGAACATCTTCTGACAGCAGGTATGTTCAACGACCAGGCCATACACAGGATCTTACGACAGAGGGTTCCGCTGTCCCATCAGAGATGTGCTCGGACTGTAGCAGTATGGTGTCAGGTAAGCTCTTCTGACAAGCCCATACTGAGGTATGGTTAGAGGGCACGTATTTGCTTCGGTATGTGTGCGTGAGACTCTTCACAGCTCTATATAAGGAGCCTCACACTTCGCCGGAGGTACGCCTACTCTGGCATATTCGAAGCCACCTCTTTGTTGTCCACTTGCCTGACTTGAGCGTCGGAGGGTCGTCGCCGGGAACCCCTTCCCGGCCCGACTTCCTTGCAGGTTCGCCGGAGGTCCGTACGACCGGTCGGAGATCTACGTCAGCAATTCGGAGAGCGCCACGTGCCCAGCGTCCGTTGATTCAACGTTCGGACAGGATCAATTTGGCGTCGTCTGTGGGAACGCACCTGCATCCGAGCGGAAGCAATGGACGAAGCTGGACGACCGCACTCGGTGATGCTCTCCACAGAGGAGTTCGACGCTCTGATCGAGACACGAGCAGCTAAGCTTGTGGAACAACAAAGGGAGAAGTCGCAAGCCGAGCGGATTGAGCAGCAAGCAACATCAGCATCAGGGGGCCGAGCGAAAGCACCGCATGCCACGGTTCCATTTCATTGGGCCCTATTCCGTACGCCTCCTGAAGCTGCAGCAGTTAATCGTGATCGAGGATCTTCATCAGATGAAGTCTCAATACGAGACAACAGAAAAGGCAAGGCCCCCCGAGCGGACGCCTCCCCCGAGCGAATCAACCGTCAATTCTCAGAAGCAATCCTGCGGGACCCTCTGCCAAAGCACTATATGCCCCCGGCAATCGGTGAATACAACGGAACCACCGACCCAGACGATCATTTGGGTAAGTTTGACAACACAGCTACCCTTCATCAATACACAGATCGAGTGAAGTGTCAGGTTTTCCTTACCACCCTCTCGGGATCGGCTCAATGGTGGTTTCGGAGGCTGCCGGACGGATCCATCATAAGTTTCAAAGACTTCCACATGGCCTTCCTCCACCACTTTGCAAGCAGTCGGCATTATCAGAAGACAAGTGTCAGCCTGTTCGCCATCAAGCAAGAGCCCAGAGAGCCGCTCAGAGCTTATATTCAGCGATTCAACCAGGTGGTCATGGACATTCCAACGGCTACCTCAGAGACAATGACGAACGCATTTACGCAAGGCCTCGTGGACGATGACTTCTTCCGTTCGCTCATTCGGAAGCCGCCCCGGGACTACGATCATATGCTACACCGGGCCAATGAATACATCAACATGGAGGAAGCCCAGGCGGCCCGAAGAAAAGAGGTTCCAACTGAGCGGCTAGCCCCTGTCGAGCGGAAGCCTATCACTCGCCAGGAGCCGCCCAGAGGACCGCGGGCCGAAGCAGTCTGCTCTCACAATGCGAGGTCCCATGTCCAAGAGGTAGCTGCCGAGCGGCCCAAACCAAAGAAAAAGATATGGACCCCCATGTTCTGCTCTTTCCATCGGACCGATACACATAACACAAGAGATTGCCGAAGCCTTCCCTTGATCGCCCACCCCGTTCCCCGGAGTGGCCGCCGTCTATCGCCATCATCCGACAGGCGACAGCGACCTCGTGAAGCCGATCGGATGATATCCGACAGGCGACAAGGACAGACTCCCGAACGACATCATACTCCAAGGCGTGAGGACAATCCCCGGATGTCTAGGGAGCGGCCTAGGCCATCCACTCGGGAAGAGGAAAATAGAAGTAACACTTCCCGAGGCGAAATCAACATTATTGCTGGCGGGCCGACCGGAGGCGACTCCAATAGAGCAAGGAAGGCAAGCGTTAGGCAGCTTCAGATTCATGCTATCGGCTGTAGCCAAGAACGGGCGAGCGGTCCCGAAATCAGTTTCGGGCCCAGAGACTTGGAGGGAGTCGAAGTGCCACATGACGACGCTCTCCTCATCAAAGCGATAATAGCTAACTATACTATTCACCGCGTTTTCATTGATACAGGAAGCTCAGTCAATATCATATTCAAAAAGGTCTTCGACCAACTACAAATTGATCAAGCCGAGCTGCTGCCCATGACAACCCCCCTCTACGGGTTTACGGGCAATGAAGTTCTGCCGGTCGGACAGGTCCGACTGGCTATTTCGCTAGGAGAAGAGCCACTCAGGAGGACGCGGAAGGCAAACTTCGTCGTGGTTGACTCTCCCTTAGCATACAACGTTATCTTGGGGCGACCGTCGCTCAGCGAGTTCCGAGCGGCCGTCTCCACCTTCCACTAGAAAATCAAGTTCCCGGTGGAAGATAAAGTGGGAGAAGTGCGAGGAGACCAGCTGGCAGCTCGGCGATGCTACGTCGAGATGGTCCGAGCTGAACTAAATTTCGCTCGGAAGGCGCCATGGATCGAGGTAAACGCCATAACCGAGAAACCACCCTCTTTGGTGTATGAAGAAAAAGAGGAAGTGCAGATTCACCCTACCCGATCGGAGGCCGCCACATTCATTGCTGCCGATCTGGAGGCGAGCCAGAAAGAGGAAGTGATTAAATGCCTCCAGAGAAACTGTGATGTTTTCGTTTGGTCAACACATGAGCTGCCCGGAATTTCGCCAAGTATAGCGCAGCACGAGCTCCACGTTCGACCGGACGCTAGGCCAGTGAAGCAAAGGAAGAGGGACTTCAGCGCCGAGCAAAATGCCATAATCCGAGCGGAGGTTGAGAAGCTTCTGGAGGCCGGCCACATACGCGAGGTTCAATTCCCGAGCTGGCTGGTGAACGTGGTATTAGTCTCTAAGCCGAGCAACAAGTGGAGAGTTTGCATCGATTTCCGGGATCTCAACAAAGCATGCCTAAAGGATTTTTATCCTTTACCCCGGATCGATCAACTGGTGGACTCCACAGCCGGCTGCGAGTTGATATGCATGCTCGACGCCTATCAAGGCTACCACCAAGTGCCGCTCGCCCGAGAAGATCAAGAGAAGGTTAGCTTCATTACAGCCGACGGCACATATTGCTACAATGTGATGCCGTTCGGACTGAAGAACGCAGGGGCGAACTACCAGCGCTTGATGAATAAAGTGTTCAAGGAGCAGATTAGACGCAATTTGGAGGTGTACGTGGACGATATTCTCATCAAGTCTGTCCGATCAGCCGATCTTTTTAAAGACATGGAGGAGACCTTCCGAACACTGAGAAAGTATGGAGTCAAGCTGAACCCTCAGAAGTGTCTGTTCGGAGCAAAAGACGGGCGTTTCTTGGGCTATATAGTGACCGAGCGGGGCATCGAGTCAAATCCCAGCAAGGTGAAAGCATTACAAGATATGCCGCCCTCAAGAAATCTGAGGGAAGTACAACGCTTGACCGGTCTGATAACAGCATTGTCAAGATTCATCTCGAAGACGGCCGATCGGAGCCTCCCGTTTTTCAAAATTTTGCGCAAGGCTACCAGGTTTCATTGGGATGAAGAATGCGATCGGGCGTTCGAAGAGCTGAAGACGTACTTGAACTCTCTGCCTGTGCTAGCCAAACCAGCTGTGGGTGAGCCGCTCTGTATCTATTTATCTTCAACCGAGCTGGCCGTAGGCTCTGCATTAGTAAGGACGAGCGGAGAAGAACAACCTGTGTACTTCTTGAGCCATATATTAAAAGACGCTAAATCTCGCTACACTGGGCTCGAGAAACTGGCTTTTGCCTTGGTCCTCGCCGCTCGAAGACTTCGCCCCTATTTCTTGGCGCATACTATCATCGTCCGGATAAATAGCCCTTTGGGAAGAGTGCTGTTGAACCCAGAAGCGTCCGGATGGCTTATCAAATGGACAACGGAGCTGAGCAAATTTGACATTCAGTATCAACCCCACTCGGCGATAAAGGCGCAGTCCTTGGCAGATTTTATCACCGAAGTGCAGAGGCCAGAGCCCGAAGCCATGTGAAAAATATTTGTGGACGGATCATCCACTCGGCTCGGGAGCGGGATTGGTGTGTTATTACTCTCTCCTCAAGAAGAAAAGATGCACTTATCCGTCCGGCTGGATTATAGAGCTACAAATAACGAAGCGGAGTATGAGGCCCTTATAGCCGGCTTGTAGGCCGCCCGACATGTGGGAGCCGGTCGGGTAACACTCCATTCAGACTCTCAGCTTGCCGCCCAGCAGCCCTCAGGCACTTTTGAGATTAACAACGCTCGGCTCAAACTCTACGCTGAAGCCTTCGAAAAGCTTAAGGCCAATTTCAGAGAATTCATTATCCAGAAGATACCCCGAGGGGAAAACCAAGCGGCAGATGAGTTAGCCAAACTCGCAAGTTCAATAACGCCGGTCGTCATCCAGCAGCCAATTGAACAAGTATCTTTGGTGGCACACGTCGACCGGATGGAGGGCCTCGCGTTTCCGAGCGATTGGAGGACAGTCATCATAGAGTTTCTGCGCTCGGGTGCGACATCGTCCGACCGAGAGGCTGCCCAGCTATTAAGAAGGAGAGTCGGCCGGTTCACACTTATCGGAGACCAACTCTACAAGAAGGCTTTCTCCCGCCCGCTTTTGAAATGTGTGAGCTCGGAAGACGCGGCGTACATCCTCCAAGAAGTGCATCAAGGATCGTGCGGAGGGCATCCGGGCGGGCGATCGCTAGCTAAGAAGATCCTGCTGGCCGGATACTTCTGGCCAACCCTGCAAGCAGACGCCGCTCGGACCGTCGCGACGTGACTTTCCTGTCAGAAGTATCACAACGTCTCCCACCGACCGGCTGAGGAAATGAAGGCATCTACCATATCATGTCCGTTCGATCAGTGGGGAATGGATATAGTGGGTTTGTTCCCTATGGCGACCGGTCAGCGCAAGTTTCTGCTTGTGGCGGTCGACTATTTTTCCAAATGGGTGGAGGCCGAGCCACTAGCCAAGATCACCGAGCAGATGGTCAAGAAGTTTATCTGGCAGCATATAATTTGTCATTTCGGCATCCCTCGTCGGCTCGTGTCTGATAATGGACGACAGTTCGCCGGGAAGCAGCTCGAAGACTGGAGCAAGAGTTATGGCATTGAACAACACTTTACTTCCGTGGCGTATCCCCAAAGCAATGGCCAAGCGGAAGTAACCAACAGAGAAATCCTTAGAATTCTTCGGGCTCGACTGGACCACATGGGAGGAAGCTGGGTGGACGAGCTGCCAGGCGTCTTATGGGCTATCCGCACGACTCCAAAGGAAGGAACGGGCGTCACGCCATTCCATTTGGTGTACGGCGGCGAAGCGGTTATTCCGGTCGAAGTTAGCGTCGAGTCCGTCCGATCCAAAACTATGACGAGGACAATGCCGAGCGGAGGAACATGGAGTTGGACTTGATCGATGAAGAGCGTGCCAGAGCGTCCGTCCGGCTGATGACGTACCTGCAGAGGATGAAGCAGAATTACAACCGGCGCGTGATCCCTAGAGCATTCCAAGTCGGTGACCTAGTCTGGAAGAAAGTAAAGCCGGTCGGCGATGTTGGCAAACTGGAGGCTCCTTGGCCGGGCCCCTTCAAAGTCGTCGAAAAGCTTCGCTCGGGTGCTTATTATTTGGAGGATGAAGACGGATGGCGACTGGATCGACCATGGAGTGCGAATCATCTCCAGCCGTACCGAGCTGGGTAAGAGGTGCGCTGATGTAATTTTATATATGTTTTGGTCGCCTATGTCCTTGTAATGCAGGAAGCAAAATGATAAAAGATGACAAATATCTTCGCCGAACGGCAGTGTTAAAATTAGCCTTAAAGATCGTCGAGCTCCGACGTTAAAAATCGAGAGTCGAGCCGGCGACTATAAACCCTCCGAGCGGAAGACCGTCGAGCTCCGACGTTAAAAATCGAGAGTCGAGCCGGCGACTATAAACCCTCTGAGCGGAAGACCGTCGAGCTCTGACGTTAAAAACCGAGAGTCGAGCTGACGACTATAAACCCTCCGAGCGGAAGACCGTCGAGCTCCGACGTTAAAAATCGAGAGTCGCGCAGGCGACTGTAAACCCTCCGGCCGGACGAAGACAATAAAGAGGACTTGTGAGCAAGTACCCAAAAGTACTCACCTTCAATACCGTTCGACCGCCTCGGCCAAGTACCCAAAGGTACTTCGTCAACATCCAGCGAAAAACTCTTCTGTCGAAGCAAGACATATTAAGCCGAGCGGAATAGCTACGCAAAATACTTCGCGAAAAATCCTTTTCGAACACAAGAGATGTGATAAGAGCCGAGCGGAACAACACTCATATTGAGTAGCAAAAGAGAAAGCGAGTAAAAGGATAGCATTATAGAAATTAAGGCCGAGCGGCCGAATTACAAAAAAGGATAGTCGTTGGCCGAGCGGCCGAATTACACATATACTTCCTATTCTAAATACTCGTAGAGATCCTTCGGGATGTTGTTGAGGAGTGTTGCATGGTCTTGAGCGGGGATAACGGCGGAATCGGGAAGTTGCCCTTTGGACTTCAAATATTCTGTCGTGGCATTCATGGCAAGTTCAAAGGCCATGTACATCCGCTCGCAAACTTTCTCCGAAAATTCGGCCGAGCGGATGTAATTCTGTCTCAGGGCGGCGACCCGACTTGGTTCGGCCTCTTGATATTCTTTAAGTGCCGCTCGGGAAGCATCGGCGGCCGCCTGATGTTCTTGTAAAGCAGCCTCGAGCTTCGCCACCTCATCCTATCGGGCAATATTCTCGTTGGCCAGTTGCTCCATCAACTCCTTTACTTTTTGCTCCAGCCCCCGAGCCTCTACGTTCTTCTTCTCCAGATCGGAGATAGCCATCTTCTTCCGCTCGGTGGCCAGGCTTATCTTGCGATCCAGTGATTTGTTCAGGCGATCAAGTTCGGCTAGATTGTGCGCCTGATCGACCGTCTTCTTCTGTTCGGCCGCCAACAAGTCTTGGGCCTTCTTAAGCTCTTTCTGCAGCTCAGCGTAAGAAGGGCCTTGAGAGCCGGGCGGACCGCTTGCAGCCTTCAGTCTTCTCAATTCTTCATCCACCATCGCCAAGCGGTTGGATACAGCTATCTCCTCTACCCATCTCTGCAATTAATAAGATCATTAAAAGTCGGTCGGAAGGAGTGCGTAAAAAACTACAGAAGAAAACACTTACCCCAGTGGCCTGCTGCATGTGGCTGTTGGCCAGATTACTGAGGGGAATCATTGCGACGCGTGCCCGAGCGTCGGCCCACATTTCAGCTAAGGGGCCTTTCATTGTGATCAGGTGCTCGGGTGTTGTTGGCCGATCGACTTCGGGCATTAATTCCTCGGTGGGGAGATGTAGGGAAACTCGGATGGTGCGACGCCGACCGGGCGTTGTCTGGGCGGAAGCCGGGGAAGGATCAGAGGCCGACGCCGAAAACTGCGACAAAATCGCTGAACGTTGGACTTTGCGGGGAGCAGGTGGAAGGGCGCTGATCGGAACGACCTCAAGGGGGTCCGCAGGCGCGTCTAGTTGGGAGGGCGTCCGATCGGAAGAAATCGCCTCGATCTCTGGCGCTTTGCCTCGAGAAGCGGCGATGGCCCGCTCGGTGGGATGGACCGCAGATGTAGCCGAGCGGAGTGGCGTTTCCGCTCGGCGTCTCTTTTGTCAGAGGGGGCGCTCTTCCTCTTGAGCCGAGCCCTCCTCCCGAACGGAAGGCTCTTGACTAGCAATTGCGCCAGCCGCTGGCTCCGGGAGAGAAGCCTGGGCGGCCGACTCCCCAGCATGTGTTTCGCTCTCGCCTTCGTTGGAGCCGACTGGCTAAATGCCCAATTGCTCCATCTCTTTGGCCGCCGCGGCCTCGAGCGCCGCCGCCTTCTTTTTCAAAATTCCAGCCATCACTGACTCCATGACAATGTTCGCTGCAAGGGAAAACAGAGAAAATCAGTTAGCAATTAAAACGAATGCACAAAGTAAAATTCTTACCAAAGCCGCTCAGAAGGGGGGTCCTGGTCGGACTCAAACCGAATATATACATCACCCCTTCAGGCAGGAATTTGTTGATGTCAAACCTCAGACCGGCCAGCATGTTGGCAGCATGAAGATAGTCCGGTCGGGTTTTGAACCTTTTGAGCTCTGGTGAAGTTGGTGGTCCGATCTGCCATTTCGTTATGAAGGGGGCCCACTCGGGCATACGAAGGTAGAAGTAGAATTCTTTCCAATGCTTATTGGAAGAAGGAAGTTTACTGAAGAAAACTAAACCGGGCCGAGCCTGGAACATATAGGTGCCCAGCTCGGATTGTTTAGGGTAATAAAAATAATAGAAAACCTCCGGTCGGAGGGGGATGTGGTGGATTTTGAACAAGACGACGACGCCGCATAAAAGGCGGAAAGTGTTGGGGACTAGGCTTCCGAGCGGAATGCCGAAAAAATTGCAGACTTCAACGATGAAGGGATGAATGGGAAATCGCAGACCGGCTGTGAACTGGTCGCGGAAAACACAAAAGGCTCCGCGCGGCGGTTTGTGAGGCCGAGCGGAGGAAGTGGGTAAGATGATTTCGAAGTCAGATGGGATGTCAAAATTATCCATCAAAATATCGGCGTCGCGCCGATCGAAGCGCGACTCCATGGTAGTATACAATGGGCCGAGGGCTTGGTCTAGAGGTTGGGAGGAACTAGCCATTGGCCGAGTGGACGAAATCAAAAAAGGCGAAGAAAGGTAGAGTATAGGAGAAAGAAGACAACAAACGAAACGATACCCCGATGATCGAAACTCGGGAAAGAAATACAAAGAAAACACAAGAACCAAAGAGAGAAAGAAGGAGAACCTTACAACGAAGAGGAGGATCGGGGAAAGCGCACCAGAGATGGCTGAAAACAGAAGAGCAAGATCGTTGGAAATCTAGAACGCGAGAAGCAGCGGTAAGCACGCGACAACAGAAATGCTGCGAAGGTGGAGAAAGCGAAGGCATTATAGGGTTGAGCCCGAGCGGCCTCCACCGTCGGATTCAGGTCGCGAGAATCGAAGCACGCATCGGGCCGTCTATTTCAAATCGCCTCGGTCTCGTCGCCTGCGACGCCGCCGCTGTACGATGACGGCAGTAATGCCACGTGGCATTCCACCACGGGAGAGCATTTAATAAGCGCCTTATCGAGGCACAGAGCGCGTGCTTGGCTTTAATGACGGAGATTGGCACGAATTCCGAGGAGATCCGAGGGATGGTGGCATTGACTGAGGCCGTAGTTAGCACCACATCGGCCGAGCGGAGGATGGTTTCTTGGATGAGCCGCTCGGCGAAACAATCGTCCAGTCAGTCGGACTAATCGCCTCCTTCGACTAGACTTGAAGGGGAGGCAAGTGATCCGGCGATAAGAACAGGGACCCCCCCTCTAAGGGAAGTCAACGCCACGTGGAAGTCAAAGGGTCAAACGGCCGACCGGAGAAGGGGAGACCGGTCGGCCGAACGGGGTCTCAGCGAAATCAAAAACAACCCGACGAGGAGTCTGGTCTTCGACACTCATGGGGAACAGGGTCGCCGGGCCGATCGGCCGAAGGCATAAAATAGCATTATTGTGAACAGTCAGCAGAGCACACGATCGGGAATCTCCCGAGCGGACCAGCACATACGACCGGCCGGACGTGAGGGGAGGGCCGACCGACCGGACGCTCGGAATGGGGTAAGAAGAGACAAAAGGACAAGGGAACATCTTCTGACATCAGGTATGTTCAACGACCAGGCCATACACAGGATCTTACGACAGAGGGTTCCGCTGTCCCATCAGAGATGTGCTCGGACTGTAGCAGTATGGTGTCAGGTAAGCTCTTCTAACAAGCCCATACTGAGGTATGGTTAGAGGACACGTATTCGCCTCGGTATGTGTGCGTGAGACTCTTCACAGCTCTATATAAGGAGACTCACACTTCGCCGGAGGTACGCCTACTCTGGCATATTCGAAGCCACCTCTTTGTTGTCCACTTGCCTGACTTGAGCGTCGGAGGGTCGTCGCCGGGAACCCCTTCCCGGCCCGACTTCCTTGTAGGTTCGCCGGAGGTCCGTACGACCGGTCGGAGATCTATGTCAACAATTCGGAGAGCGCCACGTGCCCAGCGTCCGTTGATTCAACGTTCGGACAGGATCACTCCCCATGCCCTCAGCCTCCATTATCAATCCAAAACCTAGGAAATCCCAGCACGAGATGAGACGGTGAGCCTCAACTGCAAGCAAGCAGGCGAAGAGGTTCCATCCCAATTCAAAAATGAGACAGCTTTAATGGCGCTCTGTGTGCAGCATTGAATTGAAGAGGACAAGGTGGGACGGGAGGAGCGGCAGATAAACTGATTCTTTCTTGCTCCTTTACAGTCTTCTCTGATATCGCGGAAGTAAGACAGCTCAAACTCTCAGCATCTATGGGACTTTGTGCTCATCGATAAGTGATTCTTTTGCGAGAAAGCTGTGATATTGATTAGTGTTATGGGATTTTTTTATGAGCATCCGGTCTTATTGACTTGTTATAAGTCTCTTCATAAGAATATGATCAATCATGATCTTCGGATCTTCTCATGAATATTCGGTCACTCTGACCTACTCCGAGACCTTGATCTACTTGTCACCTCGTGAGTATCCGATCACTCTGATCTACTCCGGGCCTTCTCGTGAATATCCGGTCACTTTGACCTACTCCGAGACCTTCCCACAGGTCGTGCTCGCACACGATTCAATTTGGTTCAATGCAAGGTCGTGCTCGTACACGATTCAATGCAATCCGGACCCTAGATTTGCACCCCTTGCACACCCACGCGTGAGAAAGAGAGAGTCTCTCCCCATGCATTTGTTCATATCTTCAATGTATATGAATCAATATAAACTAATAAAAATATCTTAAAATTTTCAATGTGAGACTAAAGTCTCTCTTATCTCTTTCATTTTTTCTTCATTCAATTATTCAACATAGCATAACCATTTAAAAAATATGGAGGAAAGTAGAAGAAATGGTCGATGGTATTAGAAGAATTCTTTTTTAGTTGATGGGTATTGTAATTGATATTTTTATATGATTAGTTTAATAGGTGTTTTTTTTATCTCTTTAGTAATCATATGAACCAAATTATAGATAGAAAAGAGTAAGAATTGATCCCGTTGAATTCTTACTCTTTAGTAATCTATTCCATAACATATAAATTAAAAGATGAGTATATAAAAACTAATTTTAGCTCAAAATAAAATAAAATTAAGTCTTATATATTTATCTTATTTTCTTAATAATATTCATATTTTTAAATATTAATTTAATATATTATATTGAGAGTAATTACTTTTTAATCGATTAATACCATTAATAATTGATTGAGAGCATTATTGTTCCGTAACACTGTAGCAATCAATGTCAAAGGATAAAAATGGAATTGATATATTTGGTAATTTTAAAACTAACACATGATTTGGGAATTTAGTGAATTTCGTTTAGAATTTTTTTCTACGTCATCCAATAATGGCTCAAAATTCCTTAATAATACATTATATTCTTCCTCTCAGTTCCCATATTAGAAAAAGTTTGTTTCCACTTTCTATATATAAACTTTTATTTACTCTAACTCTTTAATACACATCAATTTATATAATTGTCATTTATTTTTATAAGTATAAAATATCCAAAAGATAAATTTATCATTTTAGAATTAGAATAATTAGTCAATAGATTAGCATGTTAAATTTGATAAAAAATATACTAGTTTATATTTTAAATGTGCTAAATTTTAAAAAAATTATATCTCTTTTTAATTTTTTTATCTATAAAAAGATAATTAGATAAATTAATACCATTATGTTAATTAGAGAGTAAGGATAAATAATTTTTTAATACGGACTCAGCGTAAAGTTTAAGATATGGTTGGATATTTTTTTCACATACTGTTTTTTTAACGTATTCAAAGCCTAATTTTTGTATAATTTTATATTTATTTAATTGTACTAGCACCCTATTACAATTGAGGGAAAAAAAGATAAATTGCCTTTAGAAAAATCTAATTTTATTCTTTTGGCTCAATAATGTGGTTCAGGAAATTATTTTTGATTTAAAAGACCAGAAAAAAGAAAGTATTTGTAAGTTTTAAATTTTAATTTAATTTTGTCAAGATTAATTATAGCATTATGAAGGGAAAAGCCAGAAAATAAAAGTTACAGGACTCTTATTGGAATTGAAAAACTTTTTGAGGTGGAATGAAAAATTTTAACATAAGTTGACCAGCGTGTAACTCACTCGAACTCAATGGCACCGTAGTGGCGGGGCATTCCGCCCCCGGTCGACGCGCGGCGGCGCTGGGGCGGCCCGAGCGGCGAGACTCTAATCGTGGCGCCGGAGAATCCGACCCCCGCTATCTGAAAATTCTGCCGAGCCGGGCTCGCAGTTACCAGCGGGCGGAAGCAGAGGGCGAAACCAGCCAGTTCGCCGCCGGGGCGCTCCGTCGCTGAACGCCTCGCCGGAAGCGGCTTCATGAGCCAAGGAGGAGCGGAGGATTCGGACGCCCATCGTGGAGACATTCCCCGGTACGATTCGGACTTCGTTCTCTTCGTATGGGACGGAAGCGGCCGCGGAGAATCGTCGTCGGGACGCCCGCTTTCCGGCGAAATCACCAAGTCGGAGCCCGCTACTGCCCTCATCAAATGTGACATCGGAGGATTCGAGAATCTCGTATAATGGTCTTCTGGCGTCATTCCCCGGTCCGACACAACGGCGGCGGCAGCGTCGGCGGAGACAGGACCGGGGAGCTTTTTCTTCCGGCGGCGGCGGTTCAGGAGGGAGGAGAGCCAGGAGGTGGACTTGCGAAAGTTGTGCGTCTTCCCCTCTCCGCCGTCTCCTCTGCGACCGTGGTTGTGATCGAGGCGGCCGAAGAAGGCCGAGAGAAGGGAGAGCCGCGCCAGGCCAGCGGCGGCGGAGGATGGGGCGGAGCAAGGGATAGGATCTGGCTCCTCTAAATGCTCTGTGTCGGCGGCTACGGAGTTCAGACGTTCACGGAGGCAGGTGGCGCAGACGCCGGCGCCGCTCTCGATTGGGTGGCTCTTGCAAGTCATAGGCTCTGCTGCGACCTCTCGGCGTTGCTCTCTTGCTCTTGCTGAATAAAAAGAGAATTAACAAAGTCAACCTTTTCTATTTAAAAAATATATATATTTTTAAAAAATCCTTATTTATTTATTTATTTATTTTTTCTGAAGTTTTACTAATAAACAAATTACAGATGGTATGACACCCCTTTAATAATAATTTAAATAGAAATAATTTTTCAATGGACTAAAATCAAACATCATCAGTTTCAAATTTCTTTTAAGATGATAAAAAAATAGTATAAGAAAACCAAATATTTTTTTTTTTCAAATTCAACAATATTTTTTTTTCAAATAGATAATAAGTTGAGGTGATCATGACCAAGAGATAAACGGTTGAACTGTTCTATTCTGAGAAGCGAAATAACACTTTCAATTGAAATAATTAATTGCCTCTGCTTATAAGCTGTAAACCAATTGTTAATTAATATTAGTTATTTTGATGATTGAAAATGCATGTATGATGTATATTATATAAGATTATATTTATTTATTCATTTCACAAGAATATCCTAATCACACAATATATAACCTTGAATGGATAAATTGATGCATGTTAGTTCAAGCACTAATTAAACTTCATTAGCCATATTTTATATATGTCTAATTGGACTTGCTAATATGATATGTACAATAATATTTTGACAAGAATATAGATTAAATAAATTATGGACTTGCTTTAGGCATAGTCATCACTGATTCTCGGGAGCAAGAGCTTAGAGTTATCATAATTCTCAAGACAAGATGAATATATTGAGATCTTGGTGCCATGAACTCATCCAAAGTTATGCTAACTTACAGCTTCGCCCAACAAGAAAGATCACCAACCTCAAACACAAATGTGTTGTCCTTGAGGTAATGATCAGGAAATGGTTTGGCTCTATGACACCAGCTGCCAACAACTACAAGATCGAAGAAGTCGGCAAGGCCAAGGGGGGTCATGAACTCTGCATTGGTTATGGGAGCATTGCTCAGTGTCGCCCATTTCAGGCTATCTATCCACTGGCTTCAGCTGCTCCTGCACAGTGTTTCAATTCATAGTTTGTCATTTTCTTTATAGGATCGGATTATTTGGTACTCGAAAGAGAAAAAATAAAGTGTGCTAACTGGAAATTCCAGCAGCGTAGTTGTTCTTGTGGATCTGCCTAACAATTGTTCAGAAACTTGAAAGATGTAACTAAACCTGACCTTGAAATTTGTGCAGCTTAACTTCGAAACAAGGCTTCCTTTTCGTTCATAAATTAGATGGCTTTCCCGTTATCCCAATTGGGAAACAATGAGTTCTTGACTTCACCTTTGTGCTTCCACTGATGGTTTTAATGTAGAATTTCTCTGTTTAGAATACTTCTATCATACTGGGCCTTTGAGAAGTTCTTTTCATGACGAGGCCTCCTGTTCTTACAAGGAAACAACACCTGTCTCTTCTGTGGTAGATTTGTGATGGGATCTAGACATCTAGATCCCACACAAGAGGATGGTCCAAAAACTCATCATTCTGTCGTGTTGTAGGCGATTAGATGGCTTCCCCCTGGCTTCTCACCTTTGTCAAAGCCTCCACCATTTGCCCTAGTGTTTTGGGTGCTCGCTTGCCTAACTATCTTGAACACACCTACTTGGCCACCAAGTCTAGCAATGGCCATGGCTATCAAAGGCCATGCTTATCAACTCAACTGACTAGAACAGGAGTGGTTAATTGAATCAGAGGGGCAGAAGAGAAAAGAGGTGTCATGATCCACGAGATGCCTTTAGAATTACCGCTTTCTACCTTCTTGCTTGTCTAGATCCATGAGGTTGCGTACAGCTTTAGCTCATTGCATATATCTATTGCTTGCAAAATTGGATACAATAACAATCAAGTCTTAACCCCTCTGGGCCGGCCTGCAAAATTGGATGCTTGCATTTTTCTTTTCAACCATTACAGAATGCGCGTGTTCATCATCATCCCTGTAGAAAAATCATCAACTAGAACTTGGTAGAAAAAAAAGCATCAAAACTCTCTCAAACAACTTTTTTGCTATGTAACACGAGGACTTACCGTCGCTGCTTAGGCCATCAAAAGCCAATTTGAGCGGCCATGGGGTGAACATCGATCCAATCATATAGACCAACAGTAGAAGGCTGTTTTTATCTAAGCAACTTGGATCTTTGGTCCAAAAAGTGAGTGACTGATCCAACCTTTTCAGTCCGACGACTAAAGATAAATGTCAATAACCATGCAATTCCAAAAGTTGGAAACCAGAGTATTACCAGGTGCAGACCACTAATTTTCCCTATAAGTGCTCTTGTTTACTCATCTCACCATCTTAAACGACTTTGCTTCATTGTTTACTAACTCAAGTCTTCTTCCTTGGATGGCTCTGTTCCCTCAACTACTGCTCTTTTTCTTATCTGCACTTCCATATCAGCATTTGGCCAGAGGTGATACATGCCGTGACTGCTTCATCCAATCTAGGGCAGCTTACTACCCGGATTCTGATACACAAGGAACAGAGTGTAAGATCCAAAGACATTACTATCAGTAAACATGCCTCAAAGTTACAATTTTACCTGATTACAGCTGGTGCATGCGAGTATGGCACTTTTGGAGCAACACTTAATGGCGGGGATGTTTCAGCAGCATCTAAGCTTTATCGAAACGGTGTGGGTTGTGGTGCATGCTATCAGGTGGTTTTCAACACAAATGGTTACCAATACTTTAAGAGATAGTATTGATCTCTCCTAAAATAGCTTTGTAACATTCTAACATAATTTATGCTAATTACACCTCCTTTCTAACACACTAGCCCACAAATCATATTAGGTGAGATGTATTAATGCCAAATTCTGCTCAAACAACGGTGTTACAATAGTTATTACAGATTTGGGTGCAAGTGGCGATACTGATTTTATTCTTAGCCAGCATGCCTTTGCTAGGATGGGCCAAAATGCTGATGCAGGTACATCCCTTCTAGCTCTCGGTTTCATCGGCATCGAGTATCAGAGGTATGTAATGCTTCTTAGAGATAATGTTTTTCCCGTTTTTATTTGTCTTTTTTGACCGACACCTACTACAGTTCAGCCGTGACCCTAGAGTACAACCAAGAACCTGGACTTAAACATTATTGCCATTTCAGGGTTTCTTGCAGCTACACAAACAGGAACATTGCCTTCAAGATTGACCAGAGCAGCAACTACCCTTACTACTTTGCTTTTCAAATTTGGTATCTTCAAGGGAACAAGGATATAATAGCAGTTCAATTGTGTGAGGTAAAGTCTAAACACCTGTCTGTTCGACAGATGAATCAACAAGTAATATTATTAAATATTGACCTATAATGGTTTGATGATGATTGTGAATTTGTTTGTTGTAGACTGAAAAATTAACATGTAAGTTGTTGGAGAGAAGCCATGGAGCAGTGTGGGCAGTGGCATCCCCACCAAGTGGAACTCTCTCTGTGAGGATGCTACTGAGTGGAAGCGATGACGGAGATGAATCATGGGTCGTGCCTCCCAATAATATACCGCAAAATTGGACTTCTGGAGTCATATATGATTCTGGAATACAAGTTTAGTGGCAACTACGGCAGTATTAGCTAGATGCTTTTAACACCTTATAACAATTGATATCTTATTTATTCCATAGTTGCTCGCAAATTATCAAAAAGATTTCAAAGGAAAAAAACAAATTCAAATATCAAAAGTATGAAATGTATTTGTCTTGTATCAAGGGAAAAGGGGCCCAGAATCACTTGCCTTCTTGATGTTGCCATGTTAACCTCTCATGTATAGTTGGAGAGTGCTGGAGGGAAACACAACGAACAAGAGAGCAGATATCTTTAGTTAAGTCAACAAAGTTTCATCCCTACCAAATAAGAAAAGCACAAATTGATTAGGAAGTTTATGTTAACTCTTATCACAAACCCAAAAAAAAAAACACAGTGAAAATTGTATAAACAATCAGCCATACCGCATAGACTTGACATGTCATCTTGTAGCTCACCATCAACATTTCAATGGATTCCAAAAAGCAATGAAAGAAAGCATGGATTCCTGCTGATATTCATAAATGTCATGCTGCCTTGCTTCAATAATATGAGAAGGTCATGGTCAAAGTTGGAAATGCTCTATTGAGCATGTTGTTTTTGTACATAAGACAATGTTAATGTAGAACAAGCATATATCCTGCTACACTTTTAAAGAACACAAAGGTAGTCTACACAAAAATGATTCCATTGTCTTTTATGGTATCAAGTACAATTGCAAGTTTGCCTTCAATTCTCTCATTTTTCTTGGGTTCATAAGCCAGTGCAAAAACATCGGCATCCTTTGATCGTTCAGCAATCAGTTGTCCAATGGTCCTACAAGCATCATCGTCAACAAGAGATGGCAAAGTATTCCTGAGTTCCCTAGAATTAGTGCTCGCTACAGATACAACTTTGCTCGTTCCTCTATGCATCACTTTTGCATGAATGTATCTCTTGGAGAAAAAAACATTTAGCAGGAAGGGCCGCATGTACATGTCAGTTCTTTGCTTCCATGATTTTCTATTGGGCCTCTTTGCAGCTTCACTTCTTGATCTGCGAGTCCAGGCGGCCTGTACAATACCAACCTGCAAGAGTAATCATAGAAATACTAACTTAAATAGAGTATACAAATATGTTACAAGTTGCAATCTGATAATCTAACTAGTCAAACATGTGAAGTTGTGTCTAATTTGACAAAAGCATAAATAACAATCAAGGTTTGCTTTGTTCTAATTATTGATTAGATATCTCCAGTTATCTATGAGATGAGTTAAAAAGCTTACAGAACTACATAGAGAGAATGCCAATATAGTAGAATTTGGTTGAGAAGGAATTATCAGTTTGATAATTATTGAAACCAAAGTAATACTGTTATGTGAGTGAATCCAAATGCTGTAATAGAAAAATGACAAGCATGGTTTTCCAAACTGAATAATGTAAGCTTTTGAATTGAAGACATCGTAAGCCAACTAGTGTTATAGAAACCTGATATCATGTGATATTTGTGTGCCCGAACTCAAATATTCAGATGGTACCTTAGCTCGAAAAAGAAAAACAGGAGGTCATTTTAACAACAGAAAGAAAGAATCCACACCTATCTCATTACCCATGAGCAAACAACAAACAACAAACAACCAATCCCATGACTACTGTGCCCACTGCAAAAGGCCCACGACATTGTCTCTGAACAATACCAAGGCAGAAACAGAAAATGCTACTTGAAGTCTCCAATCATTCAATTCAAATTAAGAACATAAGCCTTTTGATTTATCAGAATTGGACTCACGAAGTCCAATCCATTGATTCACTAGACCAAATTCATTTTCTCCACTTCTCTGCCAAACAATTGTAAGAATTGGAAGGAGAAACTCAAAATTCTACTTTCACTTCATGTTATTTTGAAATTTTATAAATTCCAATAAAATCGTAAAAATTATTTTATAAGAATAGACGGTTCAAATTGCAGTAATATCATAAATCAAACAATGAAATAAAAGCATCGTTAATCCTACTTGTTCGCTACAATTTCATTCATTTCCTGGATTTCATGCGCAGAGATCAAACGTGAAGGAAAACGATTCCCACATTCTTGTACTAATTCAGCAATCGGGATCGCGAGTATGGCCTATTCAGACTAAGAAGCACAAAGTTTCAAAAACCCTAAATCCTAGAGCTCACGCATTCTCTAGCACCCACGAATTACTCCAGTATGCTGCAAGAAAATTGATCGAGAATAAAAAGAAAGAACCTTTCGTTTGGGAAGGAAGGGAGAGGGTGATCTGCAGAGCTGCTGAGAGGAGATCTGGACGTGTGAGATTGACGAAGACCACGACAGAGAAGCGTACTGCTTCGTCAGAGGGCTCCTATCGACCGTGCAACAGACAGAAGGAGACGCACGGCAGAGAGAAACCGTAGCAGGAGGGGAAGAAACCAGGGCAGCCCATGGCATCGCCATTAGCGTGCGCGGGGCCGAGCTCGACTTGGGTAAGAGAAAGGAGGACGAGCAACGATTTTCGAACCGTGACCTTTGCTTGTAGAATACGTTCGTAGACCGTTCGATGGAGATTGAACGACCATCAGTCGTCTATCACAAGTTGATCTGAGCTTATTAGACAATTCAGCTAAGATTCAAAATGATCTGTTTGATTCTATGACTTTTCGATAATTTTTTAAAGGGCGCATTCCAAGTTTAATTATATCCAAATGATAGATTCAAAATTTAGAATTCTTAAAAAAAAAAACATACTTGATTCTAATTTTATCCTCATTATTACTATTAACTTTTTCTGTATTTTTTTCCTCTTTACTTTCTCTTCAACCATTTCACTCTTCTCTTTCATCTGTCATTTTACCTGTCACATTTATTCTTTCTCTTTCCACTCTCTTCTTTCCCTACAATATCTTTTTTCTCTTCGTTTTTTAATTATTATCTTCTAAATTTATTTATTTTTCCAAAAAAAAGGTTAATAAAAATATTTAAATTATTTTACTATTTTTAATATATAATTATTGATCCTGTCCGAATCGCCGAACCAAAGGACGCTGGGCACGTGGCGCACTGCTAGTCGAGGGTGTAGGCCTCCGTCGGGTCACGCGAAGCTCCGGCGAACCTGCACAGAAGTCGGGCCGGGAAGAGTTCCCGGCGGCGACCCTCCGACGCTCAAGTCAGGCAAGCAAATAATGTGAAAGGTGGCCTCAGAGATGAATTTCGCGCGTACCTCCGGCGAAGTAAGTGACCTCTTATATAGAGTGATGAGAGAACTAATACACATCCACCGAGGTACATACATGTCAGCAACCCATACCTTGGTATGCCCTTGTCAGAGAGCTTACCTGACACCATACTGCTACAGTCTGAACATGTCTTCGATGGGACAACGGGACACCCCGTTGTCAGACTAAGGATATGGCCTAGCCATACGATTTGACGGCTGTCAGAAGATGTTCCCGTCCCTTACCCATCGCCCGGCCGGGACGTCCGTCTGGCCGGCCGGGCGAAGAACGTCGTCCAAACGGCCTTCACTCCTTGCGCCGGACGGCTCTTCCTTTAGCTCGGGTCATTATGTACTATTTCACTGAGCGTCGGAACCCTGGTCCCTACCAGGGTGCCTCTTACTACCAGATGTTTACTGGCAAACCTATTGGCTCGCCCTCCTATCGCGGGTCCGGTCGGCTCACCATTCTTTAACGGATCGCCCGGCCCTCTGACCTTCACATGGCGTTGACCCCTCGTTATGGGGTTCCGGATTCTTACCCCTGGATCACTTGCCTTCCCCCCGAGTCTAGTCGAAGGAGGCAAAGTCCGACTGACTGGACTGCCGATCTGACTGAGTAATGAGCACTGCATTAGGCCGCTCGGCTAGGCCTAATGATGCTTGTCTGTTCGGCGGTATATGGTCCGTGCCTTGGTGGTCCCTTGAACTCCATGCTCGATGCTCTCCCCTACTGTTCATCACGTGCGCTGCGCACGGTAAGGGGAGCTCCTTAAATGCGGCCAGTAGCTCGCTGACGCGTGGCGATCGTGCGCTTGTCAGCGCATGGCGGTGGCGTCACTTCCGATGGGACAGCCGCCGTTTGAAATGAACGGCTGGATGATGACCTCGTTATCGACGACCTGGATCGGACGGTGGAGGTTGCTCCCGGGCGGCAATATAAAGTTCGCGGCTTCGTTTCCGCCGCCTCATTGCTTCACTCTCCTCCGGCACTTCTCTGCGCGTTTTTTCCTCCGACGACCTCGCCCCTCAACTCTTCGGCCAACCTCAGCCCTTCGTCGATCATCTTCTTTGTTTGTAAGGCCCTTTCTCTTGTTCTTAGCGTTTCCTCCTTTTTGTTACCCATTTCCTTCAATCGGTTTTTCTCCATTCCTTGCTTGCACCTTCTCTCTGGGTCCTATATTCTCATCTCTTGACCATGACTAGCACCTCGCAATCAACCGGCGGCGCTCCAGGTTTATGGTACACGACCATGGAGAGCCGTTTTGATGAGGAAGACGCATTGCGTCTCATCCGGACTTATGACCTGCCGATCGACCATCAAATAGTGTTAGCCACACCGACCGATCGGCCTAATGAACCGCCGTCCGGCACAGTACTTTTCTTCCGAGACCAATTTCTGGCCGGACTGCGTTTTCCACCCCATAAATTTTTCTTAGAAGTCTGCAACTATTTCCGTATTCCGCTCGGCCAGGTAGTTCCCAATTCTATTAGGCTGCTGAGCGGAGTGATAGTTTTGTTCAAGCTGAACAACATCCCTTTAGACCCAAAAATTTTCCACTACTTCTACTATCCCAAGCAAGCCGAGTGGGGCACTTTTGTTTTTCAATCTAGGATAGGTTTCGTCCTTTTTGATAGCATGCCGAGCTCCAATAAACACTGGAAGGAGTATTTTTTCTACATACGTTTTCCCGAGCGGCCAACTTTTCGCACCAAGTGGCAGACTGCAATGCCAGCGCAACCGGAGCTCGGCAAATTTAGAGGCGACGCGACCTATCTTAATGCAGCCGAACGGCTAGTTGGCCAGCGATATCATATTGACAAGATGCTCTTTCCGGGAGTAATGCACCTATTCGGCTTGTCTTCTACCCCAGCTGATCTGCCTTGTAGCATGAGTAAGTTCCCTTATCTTCCCCTTTATTTTGTTCTAACTGATTTATTTTTTGCTTCTGCAGCTAAAGTCATGTGGCGTGCCAGAGCTACCGAGAAGCTCAAATTGAAGGCCGCTCAGATTGAGGAGGTGACGAACAAGGAGGCCGCCGAGCGGGGCCTGGCTCCATCTGATCCGGCCGGCGGAGAAGGTGAGGGGGCACCAATTGTCCCCGAAGCCTCAGACGTCCCTGCCTCTCACACTGAGGCCACGGGCGACCTGGAACCTCCTACCGAGGCCGAGGTAGAGGACCGTTCGGCCGATGATGTGCCTTTACGCACTCGGAAGCGCCGACGACCAGAATCTGCCCCTGCCCCTACACTTGATGAGCCACAGCCCGAGCGGAGCGCGGGCGCACCGGTGCTGTCCGGATCGGTTTCCCTCGAGAGTACCCCAACTCCTCAGGGTTCTCCGAGGGCCAGCTCTGAGGTGCCGCCATCCAGCCCGTCAAGAACTTTGCGCCGTATCAGGCGTATGGGTGAGCTTCCCTCCTCGTCTGCCGGTGGGCCGTCCGGTAAGGCCACTGCTTCTCAGAGCGAGCCGAGCGGCCAGAATTTAATTAAAACGGTTCTACGCCTACCTTCGGAAGCCTACATGGCTGCTGCTGATCGGCCAGTGATCCTCGAGCAACAGATTACCCTGACCGGCTCCCTTGCACAAGCTTGGATAGATGCTCGGCGTCGAATAGCCAAGATGACTCCCGGGCAGCTCGGTGACAGCAACTTACAACAGGCCACCGGGGTATACTCTTCTTTTCCTTGTTTGCATATTCGAATTATGTCTTTGAACTGGGCACATTTGCTGGCAGAACTGGGTGGAGCAGATCACGATTAGCGATCGGTTGGCCGAGCTGGAAGATGAGCTGAAAAAACAAAAGGCTGCGGGGGGTAACGGGCAGTCGACGGCCGCTCTGGAGAAGGCCAAAAAATCACTGGATGCCGAACGGAAAAGGGCTAACGATTTAGCGAGCAAGGTCGTTCGGCTTGAAACGATGATCAAGCAGCGAGACAAGGAGATCAAGACGGCGACCACTCGGAAGCAGCAGGCCATCAATGATATGGACCGTATGAAGGTGGAGATCAGGGGGCTGGAACAATGCATCAAAGACTTGGACGCCCTGCTAGCTACCGAGAAGGAGGGCCGCTCGGCGGATCTCCAGAGATTCGACGGAGATTTGGCAGAGCTCCAAGCCGCCAGCGATGCCGCCCACGCCGCGCTCAAGGAATACCAAGAGGGGGAGTCGGCCAGCTCGGGCGAAGTGAGGAAGGCGTTCCTTCGCTCGGAAGACTTCGGAGAGAAGTTTACCGACAAGATATCCATCACATTCGAGGAGGCGATCAAGGCGGCGGTGGGCTATCTGAAGACCAAAGGTCACCTGCCTGCCGAGCTGACCATCCCCCCCGAGGATCTGGCGAGCGTGATGGACACCATCCCCGACGCTCTTTTTAATTTTGATGCGTGAGGAGCGATTTTAGAAACTTTTATGTATTCCCGCCGTTCGGCTCAGACTATCTCTGTAATGACTTTTTTGGCTTCCATAATAGATGATCTTCTGTTCCTTTCACCGTTTAGTGTGGCCAGAAATTTTTCCCAAAGTGTTCTTTAAACCTCTTCCGCTCGGCTACACGCGATGCCAGACAAGTGAACTGTCTTTATTGTCTTTCATCATGCGGCTGAGCAGCTGCTCGGCGTGCGAATCGTCGCTTGTTAACTTGTTTGCCTTTTTAATTCCGATTAACCATCCTTTGCTTCGCGCCTCACCTCAAAGGGGTTTTCGCTGGATTTTTCGCATGAGAGCCGCTCGGCCGCCGGCTCGTTACTTGATATTTAACGTCGGAGCTCGACGGCGCGGATATTTATAGCCGGTCGGCGCGGCTCTCGATTTTTAACGACGGGACTCGTCGGTCTTCCGCTCAGATATTTACAGACGCCGGCTCGTCTCTCAATATTTAACGTCGGAGCTCGACGGCACGGATATTTATAGCCGGTCGGCGCGGCTCTCAATTTTTAACGACGGGACTCGTCGGTCTTCCGCTCGGATATTTACAAACGCCGGCTCGTCTCTCGATATTTAACGTCGGAGCTCGACGGCACGGATATTTATAGCCGGTCGGCGCGGCTCTCGATTTTTAACGACGGGACTCGTCGGTCTTCCGCTCGGATATTTACAGACGCCGGCTCGTCTCTCGATATTTAACGTCGGAGCTCGACGGCACGGATATTTATAGCCGGTCGGCGCGGCTCTCGATTTTTAACGACGGGACTCGTCGGTATATACGCCGGCTCGTCTCTCGATATTTAACGTCGGAGCTCGACGACACGGATATTTATAGTCGGTCGGCGCGACTCTCGATTTTTAACGACGGGACTCGTCGGTCTTCCGCTCGGATATTTACAGACGCCGGCTCGTCTCTCGATATTTAACGTCGGAGCTCGACGGCACGGATATTTATAGCCGGTCGGCGCGGCTCTCGATTTTTAACGACGGGACTTGTCGGCCTTCCGCTCGGATATTTACAGACGCCGGCTCGTCTCTCGATATTTAACGTCGGAGCTCGACGGCACGGATATTTATAGCCGGTCGGCGCGGCTCTCGATTTTTAACGACGGGACTCGTCGGTCTTCCGCTCGGATATTTACAGACGCCGGCTCGTCTCTCGATATTTAACGTCGGAGCTCGACGGCACGGATATTTATAGCCGGCCGGCCTCGATTTTAACGACGGACTCGTCGGCCTTCCGCTTGGATATTTAGACGCCGGCTCGTCTCGATATTTAACGCGGAGCTGGACGGCGCGGCTCTCGATTTTAACGACGGACTCGTCGGTTCCCGCTCGGAGTATTTATAGACGACGGCTCGTCTCTCGATATTTAACGTCGGAGCTCGACGGCACGGATATTTATAGCCGGTCGGCGCGGCTCTCGATTTTTAACGACGGGACTCGTCGGCCTTCCGCTCGGATATTTACAGACGCCGGCTCGTCTCTCGATATTTAACGTCGGAGCTCGACGGCACGGATATTTATAGCCGGTAGGTGCGGCTCTCGATTTTTAACAACGGGACTTGTCGGTCTTCCGCTCGGATATTTACAGACGCCGGCTCGTCTCTCGATATTTAACGTCGGAGCTCGACGGCACGGATAT
Source organism: Zingiber officinale (assembly GCF_018446385.1). Lineage (NCBI taxonomy): Eukaryota > Viridiplantae > Streptophyta > Magnoliopsida > Zingiberales > Zingiberaceae > Zingiber > Zingiber officinale. Next base: position 78,881,874 of record NC_055997.1, on the reverse strand, counting down.
TTATAGCCGGTCGGCGCGGCTCTCGATTTAACGTCGCTCGGATATTTACAGACGCCGGCTCGTCTCTCGATATTTAACGTCGGAGCTCGACGGCACGGATATTTATAGCCGGTCGGCGCGGCTCTCGATTTTTAACGACGGGACTCGTCGGTCTTCCGCTCGGATATTTACAGACGCCGGCTCGTCTCTCGATATTTAACGTCGGAGCTCGACGGCATGGATATTTATAGCCGGTCGGCGCGGCTCTCGATTTTTAACGACGGGACTTGTCGGCCTTCCAAGGCTAACTCCTTACCAGGCCGAGCGGCCTTGGCCTTCGTGACATCCCGCGCTCGAACAATATTTACGCCCGGCCGAACAGCACGGGTCATTTACTTACGAGTAAAGTATGTACTCATCCCGGCCGATCAGCTCGGGGGCCTCTGCTTTCGAGCGCTTGGCTCGGATAATTTATATGCCCTGACCGAACGGCACGGGGTCTTCACGCAGTAATCCGTTCGGCGGAGAATACTCAATGTGTTGTTCATATTTTTGCTTCCTGCATCACAAGTACATAGGCGAATAGCATATACACCAGAATAAATTACATTGGTGCACCTTTCATCCAGCTCGATAAGGCTGAAGATGATTGGCGCTCCACGGTCGATCCAGCTGCCGCCCGTCTTCATCCTCCAAGTAGTAGGCACCCGAGCGGAGTTTTTCAATAACCTTGAAGGGACCCGCCCAAGGAGCTTCAAGCTTGCCGACGTCGCCGACCGGCTTGACTTTCTTCCGGACGAGATCGCCGACCTGGAATGATCGAGGGATTACTCGGCGGTTGTAATTCTGCTTCATCCGCTGCCGGTATGCCATCAGCCGAACGGACGCCTTTGCCCGCTCCTCTTCCACCAAATCCAGCTCCATGTTCCTCCGTTCGGCGTTGTCATTATCATAGCTCTGGATCCGGACGGACTCAACGCCGACTTCAACCGGAATGACTGCCTCGCCGCCATATACCAAATGGAATGGTGTGGCTCCCGTCCCTTCCTTTGGCGTCGTTCGGATGGCCCACAAGACGCCCGGCACTTCATCCGGCCAGCTTCCTCCCAAATGGTCGAGCCGAGCACGCAGAATACGAAGAATTTCCCGGTTGGCTACTTCAGCTTGACCGTTGCTCTGGGAATAGGCCACGGACGTGAAATGTTGCTCAATGCCGTAGCTTTTGCACCAATCCTCTAACATCTTCCCTGTGAACTGCCGCCCGTTGTCGGACACTAGTCGGCGAGGGATGCCGAACCGACAAATGATGTGTTGCCAGATGAATTTTTTAACCATGTGTTCAGTGATCTTTGCCAGCGGCTCGGCCTCCACCCACTTGGAGAAATAGTCGACCGCCACTAGTAAAAATTTCCTCTGCCCGGTCGCCATCGGGAACGGACCGACAATATCCATTCCCCATTGATCGAACGGGCATGAAACGCTTGATGCCTTCATTTCTTCGGCCGGTCGGTGGGAGAAGTTGTGATACTTCTGGCATGAAAGGCATGTAGATACTGTTCAAGCGGCGTCTGTTTGTAAAGTTGGCCAAAAGTACCCGGCCAAGAGGATCTTCCTGGCCAACGAGCGTCCGCCCGGATGCCCCCCGCACGATCCTTGATGTACTTCCCGGAGGATGTAAGCTGAGTCCTCCGAGCTCACGCATTTCAGCAACGGGCGCGAGAAAGCTTTCTTGTAAAGTTGATCTCCGATGAGTGTAAACCGACCGGCTCTCCTCCTGAGGAGCCGGGCTGCATACTCATCGGATGGTGTGGCGCCCGAACGGAGGAACTCTATGATGGGTGTCCGCCAATCGCTGGGAAATGTGAGACCTTCCATCCGGTCGACGTGCGCTACCAATAGTACTTTCTCGATTGGTTGCTGTATGGCGACAGGCGTTATTGAGCTCGCAAGTTTGGCTAACTCATCGGCTGCTTGATTTTCTGCTCTGGGTATCTTTTGAACAATAACTTCTTTAAAATCAGCTCTGAGCTTCTCGAAGGCTTCAGCGTAGAGCTTAAGCCGAGCGCTATTGATTTCGAAGGTGCCGGAGAGCTGTTGAGCGGCCAATTGCGAATCCGAGTGAAGAGTTACCCGACCGGCTCCCACATGCCGGGCAGCCTGCAAGCCAACTATAAGGGCCTCATACTCTGCCTCGTTGTTGGTAGCTTTGTAATCCAGCCGGACGGATAAGTGCATCTTTTCTTCTTGAGGAGAGAGCAGCAATATTCCGATTCTGCTTCTGAGCCGAGTGGATGATCCATCCACATATATTCTCCACATAGCTTCCGGCTCCGGCCTTTGCACCTCAGTCACAAAATCGGCCAAGGATTGAGCTTTGATCGCCGAGCGGGGCTGGTATTGGATGTCAAATTCACTCAGCTCCGTCGTCCACTTGATGAGCCGTCCGGATGCCTCTGGATTTAGTAGCACTCGTCCGAGCGGGCTATTGGTTTTGACAACGATCGGGTGCGCCAGGAAGTATGGACGAAGGCGCCGAGCGGCAAGGACCAGAGCGAAGGCTAACTTTTCGAGCCCGGTGTAGCGAGATTCAGCATCTTTCAAAATGTGACTGAGGAAATATACAGGCTCTTCTCCGCTCGACTTCACTAATGCTGAGCCGACCGCATGCTCGGTTGAAGATAAATACATATAAAGTGGCTCACCCGCCGTCGGTTTGGCCAACACCGGAAGAGAGTTCAGATATGTCTTCAAGTCTTCGAACGCCCGATCGCATTCTTCATCCCAGTGAAACTTAGTGGCTTTGCGCAAGATTTTGAAAAAAGGAAGGCTCCGGTCGGCGGTTTTGGAGATGAATCTGGACAGAGCAGTTATCCGACCGGTCAATCGCTGCACTTCCCTTGTATTTCTGGGAGGCGGCATATCTTGCAGAGCCTTTACCTTGATGGGATTGGCTTCGATGCCCCGCTCGGTCACTATGTATCCCAGGAAACGTCCTCCTTTCGCTCCGAACAGGCACGTCTGAGGATTCAGCTTGACTCCATACTTGCGCAGCGTTCGGAAGGTTTCTTCCATGTCCTTGAAGAGGTCGGCCGCTCGGACGGACTTAATTAGAATGTCGTCCACATAAACTTCTAGGTTCCATCCGATCTGCTCTCTGAATACCTTATTCATCAAGCGCTGATATGTGGCTCCCGCATTCTTCAATCTAAACGACATCACTTTATAGCAATAAGTGCCGTCGGCCGTCACAAAGCTGACTTTTTCTTGATCTTCACGGGCGAGCGGCACTTGGTGATAGCCCTGGTAAGCGTCAAGCATACAGATTAATTCGCAGCCGGCCGTAGAGTCCACCAGCTGATCTATCCTGGGCAGAGGATAAAAATCTTTCGGGCAAGCCTTGTTAAGATCCCGAAAATCTATGCACACTCTCCATTTGTTGCCCGGCTTGGAGACTAACACTACATTTGCCAGCCAGCTCGGGAACTGCACCTCGTGTATATGGCCAGCTTCCAGAAGCTTCTCTACTTCCGCCCGGATGATGGCATTCTGCTCGGCGCTATGCTCGGTGAAATTCCAGGCAGCTCATGCGTCGACCAGACGAAGACATCATGATTTCTTCTGAGGCATTGGATCAGTTCTTCTTTCTGATTCTCCTCCAGATCGGATGCAATAAAAGTGGTGGCCTCCGAACGGATGGGGTGAATTTGCACTTCCTCTTTTTCTTCATAAATTAAAGAGGGTGGCTTTTCGGTGATGGCGTTTACCTCAATCCGGGGCGCCTTCCGAGCGGAGTTGGCCTCTGCTCGGACCATCTCGATGTAGCATCGCCGAGCTGCTAGCTGATCTCCTCGTACTTCTCCCACTTGGTCATCCACGGGGAACTTGATCTTTTGATGAAAAGTTGAGAGGACCGCCCGGAATTCGCTGAGCGCCGGTCGTCCCAAAATGACGTTGTAGGACGAGGGAGAGTCCACCACCACGAAGTTTATTGTTCTTGTCCTCCTGAGCAGCCAGCCGGATCTGGCCGACCAGCTGAACTTCGTTACCCGTGAACCCGTAGAGCGGAGTCGTCATGGGTAGCAGCTCGGCTCGATCAATTTGCAGCTGATCGAACGCCCTCTTGAATATGATGTTGACTGAGCTCCCTGTGTCAACAAACACGCGGTGAATAGTGTAGTTGGCTATTACCGCTTTGACGAGCAGAGCGTCGTCGTGAGGCACTTCAACTCCTTCCAAGTCCCTGGGCCCGAAACTGATTTCAGGTCCGCTCGCTCGCTCTCTGCTGCAACCGACGGCATGGATTTGGAGTTGTCGAACGCCCACCTTTCTAGCTCGATTGGAGTCTCCTCCGGTCGGCCCGCCAGCAATGACATTGATCTCACCTCGGGGAGTGTTGCTTTTATTTTCTTCTTCCCGGGCGGACGGTCGGGACCGTTCTCTGGACGCTCGGCGGTTTTCTCGCCTGGGAGAGCACCGATCGGGAGTCTGTTGTCGTGGCCTATCAACTCGAGTCCGATCGGCTTCCTGAATTCTTTGTCGCCGATCGACTGAGGGAGGTCGTCGTCCAGCACTCCGAGGCACCGGATGAGCTACGAATGGAAGACTTCGACAATCCCTTGTGTTGTGCGTATCCGTCCGGTGGAAGGAGCAGAACATCGGGGTCCATCTCTTCTTCGGCTTGGGCCGGGCCGCGGCTACCTCCTGCACATGGGGCCGGACATGGGGAGATCGAATTGCTTCGGCCCTTGGTCCTCTAGGCGGCTGATGAGCGGCGTGCTGTTTCCGCTCGGCTGGAGGATGCCGCTCGGCGGGAGTTTCTTTTTTCCTGGCCGCCTGTGCTTCTTCCACGTTGATGTACTCGTTGGCCCGATGTAACATGTGATCATAATCCCGGGGCGGCTTTCGGATGAGCGATCGAAAGAAATCTCCATCCACTAGGCCTTGTGTAAAAGCATTCATCATGGTTTCCGAAGTGGCAGTTGGAATGTCCATTGCCACTTGGTTGAATCGCTGGATGTAAGCTCGAAGCGATTCCCGGGCTTCTGGCTTGATGGCGAACAGACTCACGCTTGTTTTTTGATAGCGCCGACTGCTGGCGAAGTGGTGGAGGAAGGTCATTCGGAAGTCCTTGAAGCTTGTGATGGATCCGTCCGGCAGCCTCCGGAACCACCGTTGAGCAGATCCCGAGAGAGTGGTGAGAAAAACTCGGCACTTTACTCTATCTGTGTATTGATGGAGGGTTGCCGTGTTATCAAACTTACCTAGGTGATCGTCCGGGTCGGTTGTCCCATTATACTCGCCGATCGTCGGAGGCACGTAGTGCTTGGGCAGAGGGTCTCGTAGAATCGCCTCTGAAAATTGGCGATTGATCCGCTCGGGCGATGCGTCCGCTCGGGGGGCTTTCCCCTTCCTGTCATCTCGTCTAGGCATTTCATCCGAAGAAGACCCCCTATCTCTGTGAGTTGGTAAGGCTTCATGGGTGCGGAATAGAGCCCGATGAAATGCGACGGTGGCAGGTTGTGCTTCCGCTCGGTGGCCTTGCACTTCCGCTCGGCCACCAGATGCTGATGTTGCTTGCTGATCTATCCGCTTGGCAGCGGCTTTCTGTTTTTGCTCCGCGAGCTTGGCGGCCCTTATCTCAATCAAAGCGTCGAGTTCTTCATTTGAAAGCGTCACCGTGTGTTGTCGTCCAGCCTCGTCCATTGTTTCCGATCGGATGCAGGAGCGTTCCCACAGACGGCGCCAAATTGATCCTGTCCGAATCGCCGAACCAAAGGACGCTGGGCACATGGCGCACTGCTAGTCGAGGGTGTAGGCCTCCGTCGGGTCACGCGAAGCTCCAGCGAACCTGCACAGAAGTCGGGCCGGGAAGAGTTCCCGGCGGCGACCCTCCGACGCTCAAGTCAGGCAAGCAAATAATGTGAAAGGTGGCCTCAGAGATGAATTTCGCGCGTACCTCCGGCGAAGTAAGTGACCTCTTATATAGAGTGATGAGAGAACTAATACACATCCACCGAGGTACATACATGTCAGCAACCCATACCTTGGTATGCCCTTGTCAGAGAGTTTACCTGACACCATACTGCTACAGTCTGAACATGTCTTCGATGGGACAACGGGACACCCCGTTGTCAGACTAAGGATATGGCCTAGCCATACGATTTGACGGCTGTCAGAAGATGTTCCCGTCCCTTACCCATCGCCCGGCCGGGACGTCCGTCTGGCCGGCCGGGCGAAGAACGTCGTCCGGACGGCCTTCACTCCTTGCGCCGGACGGCTCTTCCTTTAGCTCGGGTCATTATGTACTATTTCACTGAGCGTCGGAACCCTGGTCCCTACCAGGGTGCCTCTTACTACCAGATGTTTACTGGCAAACCTATTGGCTCGCCCTCCTATCGCGGGTCCGGTCGGCTCACTATTCTTTAACGGATCGCCCGGCCCTCTGACCTTCACATGGCGTTGACCCCTCGTTATGGGGTTCCGGATTCTTACCCCCGGATCAATTATAAAAGAATAAAAATAAAAATAAAATGAATAATATGAACTAATTTTATTAATAAAACTAATTATAAAAAAAATCATTTTTAATGATTTTTACCGTTTAAATACAACATCACTCGTTGTGATGATGATTTTTGGAGATTAGTATCACAATCTAGGTTCTGATCACACATTATGGTGCTAGTTTTGATTGTGGGAGACTGTCCACATATATAAAAAAAAATACTATTTTTAATTATTCTTAGTCAATTATTAATATATAAGGGTAATATTAATACGTTGAGATTAGCGTGCAAGTCAATTGATAACTTATTCTCATAAGTCATGAATATAAGATATCAAGTTGACACATGGGTATATATTACAGAATCTATACTGAATTGATCCGCTATGAAAAGTTTCATGAATCATTATATGAGTGTTATAAATATTCTCATAGTGACTATTAATATAAATAGTCCTTAAATCTGAAGTCACTATAGTTCCCTAAATAAGGAGTTGTGTACTTTGGTATTGACAAACATCACTTGTAATAAGGTAGACTATAAAGTCATTCACTAGATATGCAATAATCTAGTAGAGAGATGTGAGTGATGTACATAAGATTGGTCCCTTACGTATAACAGAAGAGATATCTGCGAGCTCCTTAATTGAATAGGACTATTAAAATACATGGCCATGATATTAAGCTTATTTGGTTAAGCGAGTCTATTTAGAGATCAAGAAACACATAAATTGAATAGAGGATGACATGGTCCATGCCTCGTGGATCAATCTAGATATCAAAAACAAAAAGAATGCGTTATACAAGATAATGGTCACGGATAAGTTAAGTCAGTTCTCTACATTCTCGTCACTTGGGTAGTAATAATGCATTACTAGATGTCATTCATTACTTGTGTATCTAAAATAGTTTTAGAAACACTGTCAATGTTACGAGAACCTAATGGGTTATACACAAAGAGCATATTGATTTGGAGATTCATTTATTTTATAGTTTCAAACTTTAAGCTTATTGGATTAATAAGTTAATCTAATTGGGTTTTAGACTTATTGAATTAATTAGTTAATCCATTTAAGGTACAACCCAACTATAGAGCCCGCTAAGAGTACTTCTTGAAGATGAAGAGTTCTTCAAGAACGTGAAGGGTTAACAAGAAGGTAAAGAGTTATATTCTTCTTCCTTACTACCTTAAATACCCATCACTGACAAGAAAGAGAAGAGTTCTTCTTCTTCTTCACTTATAGCCACCTTGAATAGCCATCTCTAGCAAGAAGGTGTGGTTGTGTGAGACTCTCCGATTCTGGAATTCATGAGATGAAGGAAGCGACATGCTCGTATGGATACCGTAGAGGCGTAAATATTTTGATCACGCTAAGATCGGCCAGACTAGAAGTCTTCTGAGGGTTGTTCACACATCAAAGGTAACAATCCTATTCACTAGTCTAGTTGGAAGAGTAGTTCTGCAATCGCATGGATCTCTAGAGGGATCAATTTCCACTATGTTTTTAATTTATTTACCGCTTAGATTCCTATAGTGGTATCACAGCTACTTGCGAATGTGTTCTATATATTCTTTTATATTTGATATAAATGAATGAATATGTGTTTATTATGATTTACTTGAAATGAATTATAGGTGGCTCTGATTGGTGTTATTTTTTATTTATCTAGAATGAAATAATTTGTATTAATCAAACTATAATGATTGTGACATCTTTATGTTAAATATGAACACATGTTATAATATGGTTCATTCGACAAATCATAAATCTTAGGATCCCGTATGGTTTTTCCATATAAATCATTAATTGAAATCATAATAAAATGATGTCATAGATATGTTACATGTGATGTTTGCCATGATTCATGGTTATGTCCCATTATCCAATTTGATTGGATTATGTATATGTGTGTTGTAAATTCATAATACGGCCTACGTGTTATGCGTTTTTGTTAGGGTCGATTTGTAGCCAGAGGGGGGGGGGGAGGGTGAATAGCTCATTGCGCTTCGTGGACTTGCTTCGTGATGATGATGTGCATCGGAATACTCTCGAAACAAGCTCTAATGCTAACAATATGTATTTAATTGGTATCCACCTCAAGAAGAGATAACTAATCCAAGGATCTGACCCTCACTCACTCATCCACTAATAAAAAATACTCATTCTCGGTAACTACCGGAGGCGGAGAAGTCTCGTACAAGTTCTCACACAATCAATACAAAAAGAAAGAAATACAAGCTAATACAATATCAAATCTAACAAGATCTACAATGAGAAACCCTAGCTTGCTTCTGCTTTTTCTGTAGAACGCTTCTTGACCTTGGAAGTGCAACAACACTTAACTCTAAGAAATCTTCAAGAACTGGCGTGAACCTGTGAGAATGATCACAAGAAGTGGAGAGGAAGAGATGCCGAATCGTTGCGAAGAAGACAACTTTAAACTCGACACTTCCTTCGCAACGGTCACATCCCAATCAATTGGGGAGGCTTGAATCGATCGATCGATCGATTCAGAGCGCTTCTGTGCTTTGCTGGAGAAGGTCCGAATCGATCAGCTGATCAATTCAGCCTTTATCGTGGCGCGTACGATTTCCAACCCCCCCAATCGATCGGTCGATCGATTAGCGGTGCCCAATCGATCTGCTGATCGATTGGGGGGTTGGAAATCGTACGCGTCACGATAAAGGCTGAATCGATCAGCTGATCGATTCAGCCTTTATCGTGACGCATACGATTTCCAACCCCCCCAATCGATCAGTCGATCGATTGGCGGTGCCCAATCGATCGGTCGATCGATTGGCGTTGCCCAATCGATCTGCTGATCGATTGGGGAAGCTTCTGTACCCGCGATTTAGGCTCTCAATCGATCGGCTGATCGATTGAACCAACCTTCACTCACGGCATATCTTCAATCGATCGGCTAATTGATTGAACCATAGTTCAATCGATCAGTTGATCGATTGGCTTCCCTTTAACTTGCTTGAACTAAGTCTAAGGTCCCCAAATACAACATTCAGTCAACCGTGACCTGTTGGAACTCCTTATGCCTAGTATTTGGTCAACCTTAACCTGCTGAGACTTCTTCGCCAAGTGTCTGTTCAACCCTTTGACCCACTTGGACTTTTTTTCTCATGCTAAGTGTCCGGTCAACCTTGACCCACTTAGACTTATCGTCTCGTGGCAAGTGTCCAGTCCTCCATGACCCACTTGGACTTCCACCAGATGTCCGGTCACCCTTAACCCATCTGGATTTCCTCATACCAAGTATCCGGTTAATCCTTTAACCTACTTGGGCTTCCCAACACCAGGTGTTCGGTCAACCTTAACCCACATGGATCTCCATGTGCGTGGCTTCACTCACCAGGTCTTTCAATCTTCTTAACTTCACTCACTAAGGCTTTCCATCTACCTGACTTCACTCACCAGGACATTCACCTAGCTTCACTCACTAGGGTTTTCACCTGACTTCGCTCACCAGGATTTTCCCACTGCCCGGATTCACTCATCGGGACTTTCATCTACCTAGCTTCACTTACTAGGTCTTTCACTTGGCTTCACTCACTAGGATTTTCCAATTGTCTAGCTTCACTCACTAGGTCTTTCACCTGGCTCCACTCACTATGATTTCCCAACTGCCTAGCTTTACTCACTAGGTCTTTCACCTGACTTCACTCATCAGGATTTTTCAACTGGCTAGCTTTACTCACTAGGACTTTCACCTGCCTAACCTCCAGTTAGGACTTTCCCAATCAAGTTCCCGATCAACCCTTTGACCTACTTGACTCTTCTTCACATCTAACTGGTTAAACCTTGACCAGAGGAGAATTGCTCCAACAATCTCCCCAATCGGACGATTGCCCTGTAATCTCCATATATTGTCAAACATTGAAATACAAACATTAAGACTCAAACTTGAGCCAACTCAAGCTTAGTCAACAGATCAACCTTGACCTAGGGATATTGCACCAACACTTTTAACTTCATATTTCAAGTTATAAAAGGATTTCTCTTCTCACCAGACTCCCCTCGAATGTAACTCTAGGTTTATTTTCTTTATAATGTATGAATTAGAATAGTGCTAATATAATACTAGATGACAATTGAAAAGAAGGAGGCCAAAAACACATCACAACCAAGGAAGCACTTGGAGAATATTCAATCCCCTAGGTTGACTTTGTTGTCCCCTTGGTGGCCGTCTAGAAGAGGAGTTGAATAGCCCTTCACAATATAAAAACAAATACCCTTCTAAGACTTTTAAGAGAACACTTGCATAAATTGAAATAAAGGAATAAGTTAAAAGAAGAGGTTTACATCTTTTACTTGGTTACAACTGAAGAGGTTGTTAATCCAAGGAAGTAAACGCACTAAGTATATTCTTTAGGTGGAGAAAGCCTCTTACAGCAGTGAAAGTACAAAATGAGAAGCTAAACTAACAATGAAGAGTGCACAAGTGTTGTATTACAATTGCTTGTTGATTGAAGAGCTTCTGGACCAAGGTTGTATTTATAACCTTGGTCGGGGCGCCTAGAAGGATTCCAAGCGCCTGGAGGGGGATAAAGTTTTATCCCCTTTGTAACGGATCGTGGTCAAACATGATATGATCAAAATCACATTCCGAGCACTCGGAAGGGTTTCGAGCTCCCATGTTGGAACTCCAAAGTTGTTTTGGTGTGATCAACAAGTTAAGTTAGGTCATGTCGTGTATTTAACATTGTGTCTAAATGTGCAGGAGCTTAAGAGCACAGAGAGTCGAGTAAAAGACACAACTAGCGAGAAGGACGGCATGGGAGGGAGCCGACGGGCTCAGTGTGTCTGAGGTATGAGGCGCTGCGGAAGAGTACGCGGGCGGACGAAAAGGAGGCGCATGACGTTTCTAAGGGACGAGAAGCTAGAGTGGAAGGTTACTTGAGAAGGCCGAAATTGGGTTCGGGTGAGCTTTATTTCGGTTCGCTGAAATCAACCAAGCGAGCGGAACAGGAGCGGAAGACCCGGACCTAGGCGAGCAGCACTGGAGCAGAGGGCCCGGACCAAAAGTCAACTTGGTTGACTTTAGTGGTCCGGGCGCTCGGAGCCATTCCGGGCGCCCAGAGTTGAATTTTGACCAGGATCATGGCAAACACGATCCATTGCGAAGGGGATAAAAGTTTATCCCCTCCCAGGTGTTGAACCCCTTCCAGGCGCCCCAACTAAGGCTATAAATACAACCTTGGTCCAGAAGCTTTAGATCATCTCAAGCAATTAGCATTCCAACACTTATACACTTATACACCGGAGGGCAAAGAAAAATATCAATGGACGAAAAAGGAGCAGACCAACTACGTGGCAAATGACAAAGCAAAGTACTATCTGCTGAGCATTCTTCCGCCACAAGAAGTCAACCGAATCGGCAACTATGACTCCGTGAAGGAACTTTGGGAGAAATTCCTAGAGCTGCACGAAGGGGCATCCGAAGCTAAGCTCGCAAGACGGGATCTACTTCACAACCAGCTCACCAACCTGCGACTTAGAGAAGACGAAGTAACTACGCATCTGCACTCGAGAGTCAAAGAGCTTATCACCGAACTTTTAAATCTCGGAGAAAATGTAAGTAACCGAGATTTACTCAGGTATGCACTAAATTCTTTTCCTAGAAATATGAAATGAGCATCACTAGTAGATGTTTTTTTATATTTCTAAAGATTTAGAAAAAAAATACGTTAGAAGAATTATTCTCGACATTTGAAGTTCATGAATCAAGATGTGTAGGTACGGAGGAGTCTAAGCACAATGTCACCCTCAAAGCATCGAGAGACGAACCTGAGTCAGAGTCCTCTTTCGACGACGAAGAAATGGTTATGATGGTAAGACGTTTCAAGAAACTTTATAAATCTAAAAGTACTAACCATCTGTAGGGTAGAAAGAAAAGGATGATCCGCTGCTACCACTACAACGAAGAAGGGAATGTCAAGGACAACTGCCCCAAGCTGAGGAATAAGGACAAGGACAAAGATAAGAAACCTATCCAAAAATGCAAGGTCTTAAAGGTGACGTGGTATGATATGTCGTCCGAATCGGAAGTCGAGGCCTTCTCCGGACTTGCACTAATGGCAAGTCATCAAGACGACGATTGCAAGTCAAGCTCTTCCGAAATGAGTATCGAAAGCATCGATGAAGGGGGAGCTACGTCGGAAGATAACAACATTTCAGGGGGAGACACGGACGAGATCGACAAGGTAAGTCAAATACGATCTCTTCCTCCTGATAAACTATTTAAGTTTATTAAACTGTTAACTAAGGATTGCTGTAAGTTAGAAAAAGAAATAAAAAATTTAAAAGTAATACTAGCTAAATCTTGCCCTTTAGAAGAATTAGATAAATTAAAATTAGAAAATGATAATTTAAAAATACAAGTAAATAACTTGAAAAACCGTGTATGCTCATCTAATACAAATGTTAGAAAATTTAATAATCTAAATTGGTAATTTAGATACCACAAGGGACAAATTAGGAATATTTCAAAAAGGTATGCCCCTAAGAAATTTTTAGTTAATCCAGTAGGTTGGAACCTATATTAGGTTCTAAAGTCCTGTTTAACTTGAACTATTAATTAGATTTAGAGCTTTCAGCGAGAAAATTAGATATTAAATTTCTTTATGAGGCTTTGTCTAAGAAAGTGGTTGTTGCTCCAATAACTAAGAAGGCCTAGTGTCTTGCCACTGCCTGGAAGTCAAAATATTGAAAGAAAATGTTTAATTAACTTTTTGATAAAGCTTTAAGATTGAAATTTAATAATGCCTTAAAAATTTTTTCAAATATTTTTTAATCTTTCAAAATTTTTTAATATATACTTAAAAAAAATTTCTTGCGTAAAATTTTCACTTAGAAAAATTCTCAAATGCCTAAGTTAAAATTTTTTCTGAAATTGTTGCTTTATTTTTTTTTTACCTAAAGTTTTTACTTAGAAAATTATTAAAGATTTAAGTTAGATTTTTTTTTTTCAAAAATATTTCTTTTACAAATTATCTAATTTAGAATTTTGTTTAACTTAGAATTTTTTTTTAAGAAACTTAGAAACTTTGTTGAAAATTATTGCAAATTTTCAAAATCTTTGAAATAATTTTCAAAACTTTCTAAGTCTTAACCCTTAGATTTTGTCTTGAAACCCTATTTTTTATGTGATCAAAGGGGAAGAAGAAAAAGTATAAGTCTAGGGGGAGGTAGACCAAAATTTCTCTATCCTTTTGCATTTTATTGCAATAGTAGAGATTTTTTTTTATGTCTATTTACTCTAGTTTAACTTGGGTTGCTCACATCAAAAAGGGAGAGATTGTTGGAACCCCAAGGTTGTTTTGGTGTGATCAACAAGTTAAGTTAGGTCCTGTCGTATTTTTAACCTTGTGTCTAAGTGTGCAAGAGCTTAGGAGTACGAGAGTCGAGCAAAAGACGCAGTTAGCGAGAAGGACGACACGGGAAAGAGCCGACGGGCTCGGTGCATCTAAGATACGAGGCGCTGCGGAAGAGTACGCGGGCAGACGAGAAGGAGGCGCGCGGCATTTCCGAGGGACGAGAAGCCAGAGAAGAAGGTTGCTCAAGAAAGTCAAAATTGGGTTTGGGTGAGCCTTATTTCGGTTGGTTGAAATCACCCAAGCGAGCGGAGCCGGAGCGGAAGACCCGGACAGAGACGAGCAGCATCGGAGCAGAGGGTTGCTCATCTGAATCCGACTCCTCTAATGGAGTTTGGGGCCGACAAATAGGGGGCATAGGAGGAGCGTGCCTTGAAGGCTCAGGAGCGGAGCGAACGTACGAAATTGCTCGGGCGGCCAACCGAGGAGCAGTTGAGGCGGTTGCCCCTATTGGGAGGGGAGCAAGATGTGAGAGACCACTCCTATCCAATATTATGTGTCCTCGGCGATTTATTTCCAAATCGCTTAGAGGAAGAGGCCTGATCGAGGACACTCGAGCCAAAGTATTTGCTGCAAGAAGAGCATCAAAATCAGAGTAGGGGGATGGACGCCAGTCGGGGTAGGGTAAGCCTTACCTAATGAATGGGGTAGCTTTGAAGAGATGTGGCTCAGCCTGAATAGAAAAATACGTCCTCTGTTAGCAGCTTGAGTAGGTCTAAGCGCTAGCATCCCAGTTGTGCAGAGGCCTTTGTAAAGTCAGGGTCTGTCTAAAAATCCCCCAAAGATGATGTCGGAGGAAGAGCTGAGCGTCACTAGGTAGACCATTCCACGGCTAGGGGAAAACTCAAGAAGAAATATTTTTCTTTTCCATTTCGAGTCTGAGGATGGGATGGGAACAAAAAAGGTAGTTCGAGTGTGGGTCTGGAGATGGAAAAGGCCCTCACTATGACGGCATGCCCTGGGGGGGGGGGGGGGGGGGGGGGGGGTGAAGAAGCAATGGAATATGCGGGGGAGTCCAGGATATGTTGGGAATTTCGGGCCGCAAAAACCGCTTTTTCGCGTTGCGGAAACCCCGATTCCCATGCCACCGGATCCGTGCGAAGTTTATAAGAAAAATTTCGAGTACGAGTTTACTAAAGCCTAGATCTACACTAGAACTACATGGTTAAGAGATTTACCCTCGATGCGATGCCCTTCACAATCCCGCTCGTCCAACGGTTCGCCGGATCTCGAGATCGTCAAGTGTACGATCCTCTAGAAGTATCCACATGAACAAACTAGGTGGAGAAGACCAAACAAAGGTGTGCTAGCACCTTAGATGTTCGGCCAAGGAGGAGAGGGAGAAGAAAATTGAGAGAAAGAGGAAGAAGATGGAGTGAATGCCTTGAATGAAAAAATTAACTCTTTTCCTCACAATAAGTGGCCGGCCACAATGGAGTTGTAACCTCCATTCTCATTTAATATGGCCATTAAAGAGAAGATTTGTAACCTCCATGAGGTGGCACACACATGTGCCAACTATGATGATGTGGCACATCATCATTAGTCCTCCTAATGCCAACTCACAAATGAGGTGGCAAATAGTCAAGTCAAACTTGACTCTTCCTCTTCCTCTCAAGTCAAGTCAAACTTGACATTATAACTCCCATGGTTGATCAAATCTAACCATTTGATTCAAGCCAATTAATATAATGAATCTAATTCATTTAATTAAATTGATTCAATGAGTCATAATCTAAATTAGACTCATTGAACACATGAATCAAATTGAGTCCAACTCAATTAGTTCAATTAGGATTTCTCTTAATCCAATTTGATTCATCATATGAATCTAATCCTCTTGGTTCATCATATGAACCTAATCTCCATCTAATTGTCCTTTGTGTGTGACCCTATAAGTTCTTATAACGTTGTCAATGCTCCTAAACTAATTTAGAAGCATAAGTAATGAGCGGTATCTAGCAACACATCATTACTACCCAAGTTATAAGAATGTTAAGATCCAACATCACCTTGTGACTACTAATTGTGACTCCTTACAAAATATGACAAGTGTCCTTCTATCCTAGACATCTAGATTGATCAATATGAGGCATAGATCATGTCATCCTCTAATCAATCTAAATCTTGAACTCCAAGTAGACTCACTCGATCAAATGAGCTCAATATCTCATATTGACTCATTTGGGAATGGTCATGCACTTAGTGGTCTCACTCTATCAAGAATATCGATGTCACTCCCGTCATATAGGAGGGATAGATCCCATCTACATCACTCACATCTCTCTGCATAATTCGTTACATACCCAGTAATTGCCTTTATAGTCCACCTAGTTACGGGTGACGTTTGATGAAACCAAAGTACATAACTCCTTATGTAGGGATCCATTGTGACTTCAGGTCCAAGGACTAGTAGTTATACTAATAGCCACATGAAAAAGTATATGACACTCATATAACGATCCATGATACTTTCTCATGGCGGGTCATTCAGTATACATTCTCCAATGCATACCCATGTGTCAACTTGATATCTATATATCCATGACTTGTGAGATCAAGTCATCAAGTTGACCTACATGCTAGTCTCGTCGTATTAACATTGTCCCCAAATGTTAATACTCGACTAGGAATGATTAAGAGTAGTGTTCCCTATATCATCTCACTATCGGTTCAACTAACCGATTGATATAGGTAAGAACCCTCTACTCAAGGACGCTATTATACTTAGTTATTTGGTACCAATACAAGTAAGTATAATAACCAAAACAAATGCCTTTATTAATATACAAGAATATGATACAATGAGTCCATACAACAATTATCAAATGATTGACTCTAGGGTTCTAACTAACAGGATATGTCACACACTTCACAGAGGAGGACAAATCCAGACAAAATCCTCATGGAATTAAGGGTAAGTTGACAAAGGGGGGTGCGGAAATAATGACTCACTTTGAAAAAGAAAGGGTGAATGGGAAAGCGGAGGCGACAACAAACTTCTCTTTGAAGAAGGTCACGTACCCTGCCGGAGGGGAAGAGACCCTATGGGTCTCAGAAGGTATGATGATGTGCATTGCCATAGGGATTTCATATGAGAAACGAAGATCATCTAGATCCATGCCAATGAAGGTTGAAACTCTGGGAGCATAGGTAGGCACAGGGGAATCCATGAGATGGTGCAAACGCGAAGCACAAGGGGTAGAGCACATTCGGTACCAGAAAAAAGAGGAAGACTTACTTTGGAGATGAAAAGTTCAGTAAAGAGAAAGGGGAAGGATATTTATAGTCGTCAAGGGGGGCATAGAGGGCCTCGTTATCAGTGCTCATCAAGCGGTTTAGTTTAAAGTATCTGGCATCAACCATTAACTTAAAAACAATGATAGTTGTAGGATCATTCTAGAAAATTGCGCCAAGGAGGCGTGTCAGAAAAAGCGGAGGTGAGAGATAGGAGGGAGATAAAGGTTTGTTGTGGCTTCGAGAATAGGCGAGGCGACAATGGTTCCCTCTCGAAACTCTCGAGTACTGGGGCTCATGATTGGGCGGGTACCTAGATCGCACAGAACTCAATCGAGATCCCTAGAGTAGACTGGTCAGACAAAGCAACTGACCGGGTCGACCAATCACCAAACCTGGTCGGGACATTAAATGGATTGGTCGAGATAGAGGCCTGGGCGGGTAAAAACAAAAACCTGACCGGTCTCGTGCCTTGGTGCCTACATGAAGGCTAAGTTAGCAAAACCTCTGCAGGAGGGATAGGTACTTAACAAATTGCTTGAACATAGCAAGTGGGAAGTAGCGTGGGATATGTGTGAACGTACTAATTGAACAATACATGGCACCAAGTTCATCTGCCCAGACATATGCCTTCAATAATTTTCAAAATCCAACTGTACATTCATGGAAGAGAAGGGTACAAGATAGGCACAGGTTAATCATCAAAAGAAGGAAAGGTGTCGTCGGGAAGCTATCGGAGAAGGCGATCCTTGTCTAAGAAATCGTCAAGAGGGGCTAATCGGAGGTAACCTTTCTTACAAAGCTACAACAGGGCCCCCTACACCATCATAGCAGACCATCTGGTCAATGAGACTGCCTATTTTCGCTCCAAATTCTTTGGAAGCAAGGTAGGTGGCCTTGTGAGCTTCTAGACGGGCAGCCTCACCAGCCTGATAATCCTTCAGCTCGTCCTTGACCTTGTCTGCATCAGCTCAGACCAGGGCCAACTCCTGATATGTGGTGGCAGCTCCATCCTTGGCCTTGGAGAGGTCTTCCTGGAGGGACTTCAGGGTATCCGTGCCTACCTCCCACTACTTTTGAAGGGTGGCTTCCCGATCAACACTGGCAGCCAGATCTACCTTCTTGTTTGCCAAATCCTTCTCCAAAGCGGTGGGGGCCTCTTGTAACTCCCGTAGTTGCAGAGAGACGGTAGTAATCTCAGCTTCCTTCTCCTCCAGATCAGCCAAAATTTAGGCGCGCCCCAGTCCTTCAAACTTGAGCTTAGACCCGCTCGTCTTTAGGGATGTCTGCAAGGTCTGTACCCTCTCTGATTTTGCCTGAGCCATGCCCCTGGTGACTTGGCTCTGCTCCTCGACAGTTCGAAGATAGGACTGCATCGGGTTGTTAAGGGCAGTTAAATAAAAAACGCGGCTGATGATCATGGGGAATTCTAGCTCTCGAAGGCGATCCCTCGGAGACTCATTCTCTCATTGCAGACCGACCACGTATTGTGATATGCTAAGTCCTAGGGCACAGGTATGTCAAAAGCAGGGGAGGTGCTGGCAGAAGGAATGTGGACCAACACTTGTAGAGATGGCAGTTGGAAAGAGGAGGTGAAGGCATACTTTCTCTTGAGGTGCTCCTTGGGGCGAGAGGAAGAAGTAGGTGCCGAAGTTGGAGCAGAACGCGGAAGAGAGGGGGTCGAGGAGTCCCTGGGCTAGTCCCCTGCTCGGGGGGATGGTTTGCTCCGGGACGTAGACAGGAACAAGAGAAGAGGTCGCAACCTCTATCGCCGGAGAAGGGGCCACCCGAGTGGGGGTTTTGGCCTTGGAGGAGGCTTGCGAGAGGGGAGTCCTCGATGGTGAAGCTTGGACTGATGGGATAACTCACTTCCTCTTGTGTTGGAGGTGCAAGCACTTTTCGGGGGGCTAGAGAGGGAGCCCTCTCACCGACAGCCACCTTGATGGGGAGCGATTTAGTTCCCTGAGCCTCAAGGTCCCCAGATTATTGCGAGGGAGCTTCTGTTGGGGCGCTGGCCTGAGGGGCCTGAGTAACCTCCTGGCCCGCCAAAATCTCTTGGCCCAGCTTCTTCAAAACATCACTAAGCAATTTAGAGGAGTCGAGGGCGTAAGCACAAAACATGACAGCTTTTGCAAAATAAAAAGAAAATACCTTAGTTAGCGAAGACTGGGAAGTGGGGGCATTGGGTCTTACTAAAAGGAGTGCCCAAAGGTGTTTGGATAGGGCTGAGCCCAAAAGTGTGTAGCATGCTCTCTCGTAGCAGCAAGGAGAGCCGAAGTTGCACGTCCTCCAACTTTTCGAAAGCTGTGTGATAATGTGGTTGATGTTGGTGGTTGCGTAGCTCAAAGAGAGTTGGAAGAGTGTAGAGCCACTCAACAGACCAGGATGCTGACTCGGGCAATTGGACATAGAAGAATCTAAACTTCCAACTCTTGTTGGAAGAAGGCATCCCCTTGAAAAACTTGTACTCGACCCTAGACGGCACCATAAAAACACCCGACTTTGAGCTTTTGAGGGTGTAAAAATGGTGAAAAAGTTGTGGGGTCAAGGGGATCTAGTATAGGTGACAAAGGATCACCATGCCACACATGGCGTGGAAGGCGTTGGGTGCGAATTGGGATAGTGAAACGCCGAAGTACCTGCTCAAAGAGGAAAAGGATGAATGGATAGCAAAACGAAGACCGCCAAGGAGCTGATCCTTGAAAAAGGTCACAAAATCGGCATGAGGGGAAGAAGGATGGTCATTAGGTCCCGGAGGACAGAGCTTATAGGCTTCAGAAAGTTGTAAACTCGACTGAATCTCCCTAAGGTCACTTCTATCTAAATCGGAGAGGAAGTATGCATATCAAAGCACTTCCATCTTGTCGGCCATTATAAGATCGAAAGGAGGAGTGGAAGAGGGAGAAGGAAGAATACTTACAGAGGATAAGGGAGGGGCACGAAGAAGAAGGTGAGTAAGCGAAAGCAAGAAGGAAAAGAAAGGTCGAAGGAAGTTGAAGCGATAGGGAACAACGACGGACTACCTTTAGGGGTTTTAAATCAAACCCCTTAGGAAGCATCGGGAAGCGAGCTAGACAACTGAAATGACATAGCACACGTCAGCTGTCAGATCGAGAAGTAGAAGAGATTTGGGGTCGCGTGCAAAAAGCGTGCATCATACATTATGATGAGTTAAGTTCGTGGGTCATGTGTCATCTCCCTATAAAATGACATTTATGATGGAAGTAACAGAAAAATCATGGAGGGGATATGTGAACAGGAACACCCTACCTTGTGAAGATCACGCCTCGAGAACTGAAAATTCCATGCGATGACCTCGGGAAACGAAGAAGAAGATAGTGGGAAGTGTCGATCCAAATTCGACACCTTTACTCCTCCTCAAAATCAGAGTAAGGTTTTAATTTTGACTAAAATATTATGTATTGCACTTTGTGGTCGCAGGAGAATTAAGCTAAGTCCCCGGGCATAATCCCTTCAAGCCACAAATGTTGCTCGTCTGAACCGCTTTTTGGGAAGACCTCCAGATAAAGTCCTGGTCAGGTCTCCGGATCAAGCCCGGGTCAGGCATCCAGACCATCAATTCCTGGTTAGGCCTCCCGATCGCTTCCTAGTCAGACCTCTAGATCAAGTCTTGGTCAGGTCTCCAGATCAAGTCCTAGTCAGGTCTCTCGATTGCTTCTTGGTCAGGACTCCATATCACCTCTCGGTCGGGATTCCAGATTCTCGTCCCAGCACGAGTTATAAGTAAGCATGCTCTCACGCCTCCAGACTCTCACACCAGGGTGAGTTATAAGTAAGCTTGCTTTTACGACCAACGACCTCTCGGTCGGGATTCCAGACTCTCGCCCCAGCATGAGTTATAAGTGAGCATGCTCTCACGCCTCCAGACTCTGGCCCCAACGCGAGTTATAAGTAAGCTTGCTTTTACAACCAACGATCTCTCGGTCGTGATTCTAGACTTTCGCCCCAGCGTGAGTTATAAGTGAGCATGCTCTCACACCTCCAGACTCTCACTTAGCGCGAATTACTTGCTCTCATGACCAACGATCCCTTGGGCGGGATTTCAGACTCTCGCCCTTATGCCTCAAAACGAGCTATAAACAAGCACACTAACACGCTTAGTAACTCATGGGTCAACCTTCTACACTCTTATTCCTGGGCAGGTCATCAGCAAACAAAGCCTTCGCTAACCTCCCTCGGGGTCTGCCTAAAGTAAAGAAGTGCCAGGGAAGAAAGTAAAAAATAAATAAATATTGAAGCCCAACTAGATTTGCATTTATTTGATATAATACAAGGGGCATCCCTCGAAATCTGATTTCCACATTAAGAACGTTTCAGTAATCAGAGTTCCTTTCCAAGGTCAGTAGGCGGTCGACACCTTGAGCAAAGGTGTTCTGCTTGGCCTGCCTGCTCCCAGTAAGATCGCGCCTAAATCTGCTCTGCCTTGGTGGACTGAATAATGTGACATTGCTAAGCAATGTTTTCATCTTTGAGCCGGTTTTCTTCTTGAAGAAGGTTTACGGAAACGACGTATTTCTCTTTTAAATAGATCAGGAATTGGGCCTGGCTCTCTAGATCGGCATAAGCTTTCTGCTTCAATGCTACTTCGGCTTGGGCCCGAGATTTGGCGGCTAACCAAAATTCCTCAATGTCTCGACGGAGAGAAGATTGAAGATCCCTGGCATACATCATTTCGGCTAAGGCAATATCCTTTTGGGCAAGTAGTTGAGTCAGATGGGCTAGCTGTTGGCGCAGGGATAACACCTAACTCAGAAATAGATTCCATGGTCAGAAGAAGTCATCAAGAAAAGTATAATGGTGTAGGGGGGCTCAGCCCCTTTTAAAGAGGGATATGTGAAGAGTCGGCTTTGAAGGATTTGTGAGGCCCTTCCCTCGAGGTTGATTAGATGATTAAACAAGTTACACATTCGAGGATCTGGGAAAAGGAGCAGCATTTAATGACGTCATGATAGAATAAGAAACCAGAGTCTGAGCCTAGTCAGTTGGATCTGAGCCTCCTTCGACTAAACTTGGGGGGAGGCTTGTGATACGGTGCATAATGATGGGGTCCGATAAAGTCGGGCAGTCAGAAGTCAAGGGGACGTGACAATAAGAAGTCAAGGGGATGTGGTAGTCAGAAGTCAAGGGGACGTGACAGTCAACAGTTAGGAAAAAAAGAAGTAAGACCATGGGATGATAGCAGTAACTTGATTCCCGGTCGGGTTCTCACAGACCAGGATCCTAGATCTGAGACACCTGGGTTTAAGACATGGGAGGCAGCCGGGGTAATATCTGACCTGGATCTGACTGGTCGGGTTCTCACAGCTTGGTTATGTCCAGGCCTGGTTCTCTTAGCTAGTTAACTCCCTATCAGCAAACTCTCGATTGATGCTTGGACGATCTCACCACAGCTCCCAACCCCTCAAGGTTTGGGCCAAGCATTATACCTGATAGATCATCCTGAGCTACCCTATTCATACCCGATCGGGACAGAAGGTCGGGGCAAAGAGTGCTACACGACAACAAGGAGGATGTCAAGGAATATTCTAACCGACCATCAGAGAATAACTGCTGAGTGTCAAAGAATATTCAAACGGTCGACGGTCATCTACGAATAGAACCTTCCTTCAACCCACAGAAGGATGTCACATGTCCTCCATCACCCGACAGGTCCTGACACCCGATATTTTCTGACATTGGTCAGCATCCAGAGGTACGCACTGTCATATAAAAAGGGAGGTCCTCTCCCTTGCGTAGATACGCTCTCTCGCACATTCACACTTATCTTCTACTTTTCTTTCTCCTTCGTGCACTGTTCTTTTGGGGAAAAGTACCTGACTTGAGAGTCGGAGGGCCTGTTCCGGGGATTTTTTCAATAATTTCTAACTTTCAACGTCTCGTGTGCTTGTCTGAGTGTGCGCAGAGGTCAGGTACCGCCAGCTCAGTTATCATCGTTCGTTAGTGCCACATGGGGGTCCGTTCTGGTGGATGCATACAAGAAGGGTGTCTTAGTCGCCTCTCTGTCAACAATAACAACAATTCATCTGGACTCCGTCTAACTCAGATTTTGAACAAGATCATTCTTATTTTTAAAAATCAATTGATGGTAAAATTTATGTAGTATCAAAATTTAAAATAAAAAAAAACATCATAATGATAGTAATTTTAAAATATAATATCATAACGGTGTTATTATTTTAAATTCAGTATAAAATGGTATTGTTTTATTAATATAATATTAAAGTGATTGACGAGGGCAAAATAGAAAATAAATATATTTTAAAAAAAATAAAAATTAAGTGGTTTTTATAAAGATTTCTTAATTATAAATGCCCTATTGGTGAATGCCTGGTTTTCTTTTATTGATTTTATTAATTTAATTATCATATCTTATTGAAATATTCAGATCATATAGATTATCGTTAAATTTATTATATTTTTTATTATAGTTTGCAAATAATTCTTTTCATATTTTAAATGTCATGTCTGTCTATGCAATGCTGTCTGTCGTCGCGCACTGCAGGTACACTATGCTTCTTCAAACTTGGCCGAAGCTGTGCAATCAAATCAAATCGATCGATATTATTTATAGAATATAGTGCACATCGCACTGCTGCACTTTAGTAGGAGCATCTTGAACGAAAGATTTCTCCTGATCTGTCAATGGAAAAACGCTCCTCTTCATTGCGGATGCCAGAGCATCTCCCACGGGAGGCTTACGAGGCGTGGGAGCTAATAAAAGCATCACGTTAAAATAAAAACTCTTATTTCTCTACTATTAAAAAAAACTTTAATCAACTAATTCTATATATTTTTTATTATATTATATTTTATATATAAATAAAATTTAAATTCATAAATTATTGTTAAATAATATTAATAATTAAAAAATAAATTACATTACATCAAATAAAAATCTAAATAAAAAATTTAATGATTTTTTAAATTTAAATTAAGAAAAATATTTTAATTAAAAAATAAAGAAAGTAACCGTTTCTTCGGAGTTCCTCCCACTGTGAGAGGGAGGGAGCCCTCTCCGTCTCATTATTATGTTCATAATATTAGGAGTTTTTACTGTAGATGCCTGAGTTTTTAACTATCTCTTTGTTTTAATGTATCAATGAATAATAAAAAATGAAGTTGCTCGTTTCTTATGTTGTGGATAGTAATTATCATTATCAGATGAGTTTATTTGTAAGTTGTATATGTTAATACGATCTGAATATTTAAAATGATTTAACTTATGTTTATTGGATTCGATTATTGGAGGCAGACCATGTATGTATAGAATCTTTAGTCCTGCATCTATTATCATCTATATGCTGATAATAAATGTTCAGTATATATATGGACTTATAGTCTCACATCTATGATTATCTATGAGCTGATAATAGATATGCACTATATAATGGGTTGATCCCTAGAGGATTAGGATCTTTGAGACGTCTCTTCGTTCCCCATTGACGAAGAGGATTCGATGCCGTCAATCCTAACTCCTCCGGAAGATCAACTTTCTTCTCCATCTTCTTCTTCCGCATGATTGTTGGATCAACGAGTTCTACACGAAGAACAATGACAATTTTGCTGAGCGGAAAGAATACGTGACCGTAGTCTTAGGCTGTATGAACTTAGACTATGCATTAAAGAATGATCATCCTGCACCTCTGACCAGTGCTAGCACTATAGAGCAGAGGGTTGAATTTCAACTGTGGGAGAAATTGAATCACATGTGTCTGAGTATCATGAAGCTTTCTATACTGGCACCAATAAAGGGTTCAATAACCAAGGGAGGAGATGCTAGAAGTTTCTTGGACCAATTGGCAGATCGATTCACCTCAAATGAAAAGGTCGAAACTTCCACACTTCTTACGAAGTTGGTAACCATGAGGTATACTAGAAAAGGAAACATAAGGGAGAGACTGAGGCTTGAGACACCTGAAAGTGCTCACCTAGCATTTAGATCTCAAGGTTCAAGCAAGAAGAGAAAGAGGATCAATAAAGAAAAAGGAAAGTAAACTGCAGATTTTGGGAGTTTTCAAAATTTTGTTAGTTCGGAAGGTAATTTAGCTATAATACTCACTGACACTTGGTGGATAGATATCGGTGCTACTACTCACATAAGTATCACTATGCAAGGTTGTCTCAGGAGCCGACTTCCGCTTGATGGTGAAAGATATATCTATACAGGAAATGGAAAGAATGCTAAAGTCGAGTCGATTGGTGTTTTTAGGGTTTGTTTAGGAACTAATATTTTTCTGGATTTAGAAAATACATTTATTGTACCGTCTTTTCGACGGAATTTAATTTTAATTTCTTGTTTGGACAAATGAGGTTATTCTTGTTCATTTAGAAATGAAATTTTTAGTATTTTCTTTAATTCAGTATTGGTTGACAATAGTTCCTTAGTTGATAAGCTTTATAAATTGAACACCTTTACTCCTACGGTTGACAATGTAATAATGCATAGTATAAGTATGAAATGTAAATTGACTGGCGAGAATTCTTCCATGTTGTGGCATAGACATTTATGACATATATCCAAACAATGCCTTGAAAGGTTAATGTCACATGGAATTCTCGATTCCCTTGACATGTCAGACTTTGATGTTTGCATAGAGTGTATCAAGAGGAAGACTACTAACAAAATGAATAAGGGGGCTAGCCGTTGTAGTGATGTTTTGGAGCTAATACGTACGGATTTGTGTCGACCATTCCCTAAGGTATCTTGGAATGGACACATATATTTTATTAGCTTCATAAATGACTATTCCAGATTCGGCTATCTGTACCTTATTCATGAGAAATCACAATATTTAGATATGTTCAAAATTTTCAAAGTCGAAGTTGAACTTCAACTAGGTAAAAGAATTAAAGCTATCTAATCCGACCGTGGAGGTGAATATTACGGTCGATATGATGGATTAGGTGAACAACGTCCAGGACCTTTTATGAATTACCTTGCTGAGTGTGGAATTGTGCCTCAGTATACCATGCCTGATACACCCAGTCAGAATGGTGTAGTTGAGCATCATAATCGAACCCTAAAAGACATGGTAAGAAGTATGATGACTTTCACTTCTCTACCAAAGTCCTTGTGAGGTGAAGCACTCAAGACTACAGTTCACCTACTCAATAGAGTACCTAGTAAGGTAGTAACTAAAACCTCATTTGATATGTGGACGGGTAAGAAGCCTAGCATTAGACACTTACACGTCTGAAGTTGTCTAGCTGAAGCTAGGCCTTACAAGTCTAATGAAAGGAATCTGGACTCAAGAACGGTTAGCTGTAATTTTGTAGGATACTCTGAGAAGTCAAGAGGGTATAAATTTTATGATCCCTTTAGTATATCCTTCTTCGAAACAGGAAATGCCAAGTTCATTGAGGGCAGTGGAAGTAATAAAATCAGGGAAGTATCTTTTGAGGAAAGCATTGACGATCCTCCTGTGGTTACTATTAGTGTGATCAGTAGTGGTATGGTTACCATACCCACATTATGGGTATCACACACCCAGTGAGTATAGTGAACCAAGATATTCCCATGACATCTCCAATGCAATTGGGAGAACTTGTCACTGAAATTGAAGTATTGCCTCATATTGATGAGCAAGTACCTCAACCACCTCAAATACAAGTGCCTTTAAGGCAATCTATAAGGGAACGGAGAACCACGAATTCTCGTGATTATGTTTATCTCCAAGAGCATGATTTTGACATACGGTGGGAGAGTGATCCTACATCTTTCCAAGAAGTCAAACAATGTTCTAACCCTGAAAGGTGGATTAACGCCATGCAAGAAGAGTTGAAGTCTATGACGGACAATGATATTTGGGAACTTGTTGAATTGTCTGAAGGAAAGAAGTCCGTTGGTTGTAAATGGATATTTAAAACCAAGCGGGATTCAAGGGGCAATGTCGAAAAGTATAAGGTTCATTTTGTTGCCAAGGGATTCACTCAGAAAGAAGACATTGATTATAAGGAGACTTTTTCCTCTGTGTCGACGAAAGACTCCCTTAGGGTAATCATGACACTTGTAGCTCATTATGATTTAGAGCTACATCAAATGTACGTAAAGACTACATTCCTTGATGGAGACATAGAGGAGTCTATATATATGGTGCAACCAGAGAACTTTGAGTCTAAGGACTCAAAGCACTTAGTATATAGATTAAAGAAGTTCATTTATGGTTTAAAGCAGACGTCTCTTCAGTGGTACTGGAAATTTGATCAAGTGGTTACCTCATTTGGATTTAAAGAGAACCCCGTTGATTAGTGCATATATGTCAAGTTTAGTGGGAGCAAGGTTGTTATACTTGTTTTGTATGTGGATGATATATTGCTTGCAAGAAATAATAAGGATCTGCTGCTTTAAACTAAGTCATTTCTATCTGGTAATTTTGAAATGAAAGATCTTGGTGAAGTATCCTTTGTTTTAGGCATACAGATCTATCGTGATCGTTCAAGAGACATTCTTGGACTTTCACAACAGACCTATATTGAAAATGTGCTTATAAGGTATGGTATGCAGAATTGTACACCCGATGACACACCTGTGTCAAGAGGTGACAAGTTCAGCTTGCAGCAGTGTTCGCAGTTTAAACTTGAAATAAAGGAGATGGAGCAATTTCTATATGCGTTAGCAGTGGGAAGTCTCATGTATGTACAAGTTTGTACTCGATCAGATATAATATTTATAGTGGGGATGTTAGGCAGATATATTAGTAACCCAGGATTGTCACA
This sequence comes from Zingiber officinale, assembly GCF_018446385.1. Lineage (NCBI taxonomy): Eukaryota > Viridiplantae > Streptophyta > Magnoliopsida > Zingiberales > Zingiberaceae > Zingiber > Zingiber officinale. The sequence goes on along the minus strand of NC_055997.1, from coordinate 78,854,032 downwards.
CTAGAAAGGGGTAAAGAGAGTGATGCGGTATTTGCAAAGAACTAAAGGATATATGCTCACGTATCGGATATTAGATCATCTGGAGGTGATTAGATATTCAGACTCCGATTTTGCTGGATGCTTAGATAGCAGAAGATCTACTTCAGGCTATATTTTCATGCTTGATAGAGGGGCTATATCTTAGAAGAGCGTCAAGCAGATGCTAGTAGCCACTTCTACTATGGAGGCAGAGTTGGTAGCATATTATGAAGCATCAAATCATGAGATTTGGCTGCAAAACTTTATCACAACATTACAGATCATTGATAGTATTGACATGCCACTGAGGATCTACTGTGATAATAAAGCCGCAGAACTTTATGCCAAGAATAACTACAGTTTGTCGAAGTCCAAGCATATCGATATCAAGTTTCTAGCGGTAAAAGAAAGAGTTCAGAGTTGTCAGATTATGGTAGAGCACATCAGCACTGATTCCATGTTGGCCGATTCACTCACCAAAGGCTCAGTGCCTAAGGTGTTTCATGCGCATGTTGTGAATATGAGAGTTCTTCTTATGGAAGGAGAACTCATTTAGTAGGAGTCTGTATTTATTTTTATTGCTCTATATTGATTAATAAAGACAAACATTTATTTTGATTATTGTACGTACTTAAAGTTCAAAACATTAATAGGAATTTATATGTTTGTTTGACACTCTGACTATGATATCATCATTTACTACTGTTGTTTAGCATTTGGTGTTTGTAAATATGATATAGATTCCTTTTAGAATCATACAGTTTGGATCATGATTTGCTATTGCAGTTTAGCATAAAGTATTTTACAAATATGATCTAACTTCTTTTGAGGTAATCTCAGGACCAGTTGAAAATTGACATGTACTGATCACATTTCATGTAATTTTCACTCTACATATCTACATCTTGATCTATGTCATTAATGGCATTGGTATTGTGATTACTGTTGGGGCTTGTTACGATCATATACAGTAGCTATAACCTCTTTAGTCCTATATCAATGAAGTTAATGGACCAGATTGTTTACAGGGGTATCTTGTACCCATAAAATTTGATATCAACTAAAGTTTTACTTGCATTCCACATACAACTCACATATAGCCCAAGTGAGAGATTGTTGGATATAATTATCTCTATCAAGTGGGCTTATTTGTAAGTTGCATATGTGAATACGATCTGAACCCTTTAAAGTAATCTAACTTATGCTTATTGGGTTCGGTTATTGGATGTAGACCATGTATGTGTAGAACCTTTAGTCCCGCATCTATTATCATCTATATGTTGATAATAGATGTTCAGTATATATATGAACTTATAGTCCCACATCTATGATTATCTATGGGCTGATAATAGATGTGCACTATATAATGGGTTGTTCCTCAGAGGATTAGGGTATCTTTGAGACGTCTCTTCGTTTCCCATAGACGAAGAGGATTCGACGCCTTCAACCCTAACTCTTCCGGAAGGCCAACCTTCTTCTCCTTCTTCTTCTTCCGCAGGATTATTGGATCGACGAGCTCTACATAAAGAACAATGACAATTCCGCTGCATTCATGTTCTTATAGTATTTACTTTCTTATGTCATGTTCTTGGTGAAACGAAGATCTATGCTCATATGTTCTTAGGTTTTCCTATTCGAATTCTTATTTTGATTGTCTAGAATTCATGCGGCTTAGGTTTTACGAGAACTATCATCTTAATCTCTCTTTGGTTTTTTTATGGGGCACAAAAAAAAGCTCTTGATGCCTAAGTGGCTTATCTGCTTCCTGCAGTGCACAGAAGAAACAAATAAAACCAAAGATTGATCCTAATTTTTTTTTGCACTAGATATCAACTTACTAATCTTAAATGACCATCTGATTCCATATCAATTTTTTGTGATCATGAGAAGCATTCGTAATGGATGCTAATCAATTTAACATTTTTAAATCAACAATCTATTAAATATCTTGTTACTGAATCATTATCTGAAAGCAATAATTTTTAATAAGTACTCAATGCTTTTGTAGTTGACATCAGTTATCCAATTCTTCGAATCAACTAATTTTTTGGGTGATCGGTCCCACTCTATAGAAGTCACTTTTTACTGGAGGAAAAATCTCTTGCAAAATGTTATAGTTGATATTCGAATCTTAGATCTCTTAATTATTCGTTTGAGAGTCTAACTATTACAACATTACTCAGGGACAATGAATACTCAATGTTGAGTCTACATTGTATTAAAAGATAATTACACTCATTCCAGACACCCCTCATAGTCCGTATCATATTATGTAAAAGAAGATAAATTACATAATTAGCTTATAGCCGACGCCCATTAAATAGTTAGGGATCGGAGAATTTTTTTTCCTGAAAATATGTATCTGATGTGGTGATAAAGGGGGCCCCACTAAGTGCGGGTCAAGCGATAGAAGTAGCAGCCAACATGGAGGTCAAAGTCAAAGAGGTCAACGACAAAGGACCGGACACTGAGGGGCCAAGCGGATCTCTCCTGCAGTGGCTGATCGGGCATGTATTGTCCAACCGACAAAAAGGAGGTCAAAATCAAGGAGGTCAATGACAAAGGGCCGAACGCTGAGGGGCCAAGCAGATCTCTCCCGCAGTGGCTGATCGGGCATGTGTTGCCCGACTGGCAAAGGGCCGGTCCAAGTGAAGCACTTGTTTAGCCAAGATCATCAGACGGTCGTCACAAAATAAAAGAGCGTGCGTCTGACCGGAGTGTTAGTCCGACAGGCATAAACAAACTATCGAGACCTATTGTCAAGTGGAAGAGCAACCGAGTTCGACCGAGCAAAGGAGTACTCAACCAAGCGACTATTCCGCTTGGCTGAGTAGATGGATCACCAACGCATCCCTTTGGGGAGATAGCGTCGCTGACACAAGACATGGTAATGGGCGGATCGTATGACGGAAGCTTTTACTGTCTTATCAGGGATATGCATGCCCTATTAAGGTATGGTGTCAGAGGCACTTTCCTGATATGCCCTTTCATAGGATAAATTGGAGAATGTGCTCATGATCAATTGGAGTGTTAAAATATATATATTTATTTGTTTATAGCTTTTTAGGGTAGTTTGGACTTTTTCTCTTTTTATTAGGGTTTAGAGTTTCTTAACTTAACTATATAAAGATTGATATTCTGTACTTCTGAGAATGAATTTTGGATTCAATAATATGACTATCTTTTTCCTTTTTTTAATTTCTACATGGTATCAGAGTCGTTCTCCTTCTTTGGCCTAATTTTTTCTGTCGCCTCCTGTTATTGATTTCTGTTGCCACTGCCATCTCCTACTGTTGCTGTTGATTTTGACGCCGACATCCTTTTCTAGCGATTTCAGCGTCGACGCCTTGTGATGGCGATTTTGGTGCCAATATTTTTTTCTACCGATTTCGGTGCCAACGCCTTGTGTTGTCAATTCGGCACCAATGCTCTTTTTTGCTGATTTCGACACCGACGCCTTGTACTGCTGATTTCTACGCCAACATCCATTTCTACCTTGGATTCTTCGTGTGATTATGGATCATCCTCACACTAGTTTTTACGGATCATACATATGTGTGTCCTTACATTTTAGTTATTCTAAGCATTATTCGTTTTGTCATCATGCTTGGTCGTACAGATGTTTCATGAAAATCTAATCCGTATTTGTTAGAGCAGTTTCAACAGTTCCTTGCTTCATAGCTCTCTGCCATGTCTGCTTCCTCTTATATAGGTTTGTCATCGTCTGTTATTTCAGGTATATCTTCATCCTTGTGAATTTTAGACTCTGGTGCCTCCCATCATATGTCATCTAATTTATCATCTTTTATTTCTTTTTCTTCCAGTTCATCTATATCTATTGTGACTGCTGATGGTACTCCTATGTCATTAGTAGGTGTTGGTTCAATTGTTACATCTTGTTTATCTTTTACTAAAGTTTATTATATTCTGTGTCTTACTTTAAAACTTATTTCTGTTAGTCAATTATGTGAGTCTGGATACCTAGTCTCTTTTTCTTCATCTAATTGTTATGTTCAGGACTCGCAATCTCAGAGGCTGATTGGGACAGGTCATAGGAAAGGAGGACTCTATGTTTTAGATTAACTCAAATTACCAGAAGTTGTAGCTTCGAGTGTGGATTTATCGTCTTTTCATCTGAGTCATTCATCTTCTGATTTTTATTTGTGGCACTCTCACTTAGATCATGTTTCAGCGTCTCGTTTGTAGTTTTTAGCTTCTACAAGAGCATTAGGACCTTTAAAAAGTTATGATATTTATGATTGTAGTGGTTATAAACTGAACAAATTTTTTACCTTACCATTTTCTATAAGTCTTTCTTTTTCTTCTACTCCATTTGATCTTATCTATTCTGATGTGTGGGGACCCTTTCCTATTCCTACAAAAGGGGGGGGGGTCAAGGTATTATGTTTCATTTATTGATGATTGCACTCATTACTTTTCGGTCTATCTTATGAAACACAGGTCTGATTATCTTATAGTTTTCAACAACTTTAGAGCTCTTGTGAAAACTCAACATTCTAGTTTCATAAAGTGTTTTTATTGTGATTTAGGGGGTGAATACACTTCAAATCAATTTTCACATTTACTTGCTTCTGATGATATTATTCATCAAACTTCGTGTACAGATACTCTTGAACAAAATGGCGTGGTTGAACGGAAACATAGGCATCTTGTTGAAACAGCCCGTTCATTTTTATTATCTTCCAGTGTTCCTAGCGCCTTTTGGGGGGAAGAAATCCTTACTGCTGCTCATGTCATTAATATAATTCCAACCTCACACAATTCAGGTTTGTCACATTTTGAAAAATTATATGGGTATACTCCTGTCTATTCCTCTTTGCGTGTTTTTTGTTGTACTTGCTTTGTCCTTCGTCCACATGTAGAGCATAATAAGTTAGCCTCTTGGTCTGCTCTTTATGTCTTTCTAGGTTATAGTATTAGTCAAAAAGGATATCGTTGCTTTGATCCCGTTAGTCAAAAATTGTATGTCTCTTGTCATGTTATGTTTTTTGAGCATATTCCATTCTTTTCTATTCCGGCTAGTTCGCATAATATGATAAAGTCAGATATGCTTTGCATTGATCCTTTCAATACCGATACTGAGGAAGATTCACCCACATCCGATATTGAGGAAGATTCACCCACATATTCTACTGGTAGCTCAACTGAATCTGGTACTTTGGTTCCCGAGATATCCGCTCCACATGTTCCTCCTTCTGCCACTACCCAATTATCTCCTGAGGTTGCGGATGATCCTTCTCTCCACCGTCATCAATCCACTCATGTTTGTAAGTCTACTAAACTACCAGATTTTGTTTACTCTTGTTATTCTCATTCTTTTGCTTCATTTGTTGCATCTATTCATTGTCTTTCTGAGCCTGAATCCTATAGAAAAGTTGTTTGTAACCCACTTTGGCAGAGTGCTATGGCTGAGAAACTAACTGCTTTGCATCAGACTCATACATGGAATTTGGTACCGTTGTTACCAAGAAAACACACTATTGGTTCTCGTTGGGTATTTAAGATCAAAACAAAATTCGATGGATCTATTGAACAGTACAAAGCTCATCTTGTTGCTAAAGGTTATTCTCAGGAGTATGACATGAATTATGTGGAAACATTTTCTCCCATTGTAAAAATGATGACTAATCGTATTTTGATTGCTGTTGCTTCTATTTGTCGATGGAGAATATCTCAGACGAATGTGAAGAATGCATTTCTAAATGGTGATCTTTATGAAAAAGTTTATATGACACCTCCTCCTGGTATTTCACACTAACCTGGTGAAGTTTGTAGGCTTTGTAAAGCGCTTTATAGTCTCAAACAATCACCTCATGCTTGGTTTGAGAAGTTTTCTACAGTGATTACTTCACTTGGTTTTCATCCTAGTAACCATGATTCAACATTGTTTGTTAGATGTACGAGTGCAGACGTATTCTTTTATCATTATATATTGATGATATAATTATTACTGGTGATGATTATGATGAAATTGCTTCCTTGAAGTCTGAGTTGACTTATTATTTTGCCATGAAAGACTTGGGTTCACTACTCTACTTTCTGGACATTGAGGTCGCTTATTCCCCTAAAGGTTATCTTTTATCCTAGTCAAAGTATACATCTGATTTGTTTGAGTGTGGTCATCTTACTGATAATAGAGTCATTGATACTCCTATTGAGACTAATGCTCGATATTCTCCATCTAATTGCTCACGTTTAATCGATCCTAGTTTGTATAGAACTATTGTTGGAAGCTTGGTTTATCTTATTATGACTCGTCCAAATATTGCGTATGTTGTTCATGTGATTAGTCAATTTATTGTTACACCAACTACAGTTCATTAAGCTGCTATTCTTCGTATTCTCAGGTATCTTCGGGGCACTCAATTTCAAAGCCTTTTATTTCCTTCTACTTCAGAGATGCGTGCATACTCTGATGCTGATTGGGCTGGTGATCCTATGGATCACAAATCTACTACTGGTTTCTGCATTTTTCTTGGTGATTTTCTCATTTCTTGGAAGAGTGAGAAACAAGATGTTATTTCTAGATCTTCTACAGAAGCTGAGTATTGTGCTATGACCTCAACTACTTGTGAGATAGTTTAGTTGCATTGGTTATTTGCGGATATGAGTATCTCTCTTCATCAACCTATTCCGTTATATTGTGATAATCAGAGTACTATTCAAATTACGTGCAATTTAATTTTTCATAAGCGGATGAAACATATTGAAATTGATTGTCATATTACTCGTCATCATCTTCAGATTGGCACCATCACATTACTTTTTGTTTTTTCAAATCTACATATTACAGATATGTTTACCAAGACATATTCTGCTTCACACTTTCATTTCTTGTCTGACAAACTCTCAATACTTCTAGCTGTGGCATCGTGAGTTTAAGGAGGGATGTTAAAATATATATATTTATTTGTTTATAACATTTTAGAGCAATTTGGATCTTTTCTCATTTTTATTAGGGTTTAGAGTTTCTTAACTTCACTATATAAAGATTTATATTCTGTACTTCTGAGAATGAATTTTGGATTCAATAATATGACTATCTTTTTTCATTTTCTTAATTTCTACATGGAGAACATGCCCACGTCTTGAGAGAACTGTACACGTCGCACGCCAGGGTACTATATAAAGGGGGTCCATGCACCAGCGGAGGTACACGTTATTTACTATTCACGTTTGTGTTTACTATTGCTTCATCTTTTTTTCTTTCCGGTGATTGAATTGAGCATCGGAGGACCAACACCGAAGACTCCTTCCGTAATTCGAAGCTAACGTTTATTATATTACATAACAGAGCGGAATTTACATTTAGTCAATGCAACAATCATATCTCCACTTTTTCATCTGTATAATTTTTAGACTGGATCAGTATCTATCTTTCATCTTATAATCAATTGATTAGAGGAGACCTCAATGTTGAGTCTACAGGATGTACAGCAAATAGATAATCATGTTCAATTAGTCAGTTTCTGTGTTTCCTTTTTCAGTTTATGTGTGCAAGGTTTCAATGTTGCTTTCAAATAGGCATGCCTCTGCTCTTCATTAGTCGACACCTAACTTATCCGACCTCTATTTGATTCCGATATAGAAGCCATTTAATTAATCTAAGGCTAAATGATGGTTCCATTTATTTTGTAAGGGAGCAGAATATTTTTATTCTAATATTGTTTTTGAAGCAACTTTGCCTTAGCATTATTACAATTAAAATTATTTAAATTTTTATTAAAAGTATTTTTAATTATAGTAATTTTGACTCAACCAAGATTAATTTTAATTAAATTTAAATAGTGTTTATTAATATAAAAATATTTTTTATTATGATTATTTAATACTTTTGAGAATGTTAAAATTATTTTGATTAAAGTTGCCCTTTTATTTTATGTTTTTTTGATGAGATTTTTGTTTTTTATTTTGATTAATTTAGATATATTCAATTCTTATAATCCGATTAATCTTAAAGAATTCAATCTCACGTCTATAAGATATTGTATAAGATACTGGGATAAATCAAAAGTACAAATCGGTCATAGCGAATGGTCATGATAAATTTTTCAAACTAATATTTTTTTTTTTTGGATGAATTTGAACTCTAATTGCATAGAGTCCCTTAGGATATAAATTTATCGTGTTGAACGGAAAGAGAGTAGTTAAGAGAATCAATCACATGGCTCGTGGGCCTAACCACTTAGCTTGTTATCCCTTAATTTCGTTGTCGTTGTCATTACTTGCTTGTTATTTTGTTTCATACTCAAAGCAAGAAAAAAAAATAAATTTCAGATAATGCGACTGGAACAATTATTCAATCTCACAGAATAATTTGTAATTAAGTATAATGCGGTTGGAACAATTTCTCGTTTTGGAGTAAGATAATTCATAAATATTATTTTTCTAATTATTTACAACAAATATGGAGAATTATAAAGTCCCAATTCCCTTTTTTAAGGGAGAAAAAAACAAAAAAAAGTTGTTTCTTCGATTCGATTACAGGTCTGGAACAATTTCTCGTTTTAGAGTAAGATAATTCATAAATATTATTTTCCTAATTATTTAAAACAAATATGGAGAATTATAAAGTCCCAATTTTTTTAAGGGGGAAAAAAAGTTGTTTCTTCGATTCGATTACAGGTCGGGAACTGGCCGGAGAAGCCTCAGACTCGGCGGCGCTGCCGAAGCAATCTGGAGAGGAACGAGGTCTTCGAGGTAAAGCTCCCACAGCCCGGCGTCAATCCACATTTGCTCCTCCACCTTCGCCTCCTCTGGAAGCAGCAGAGCCCGACAGAGCGGGCACGTCTGCGGTCCGTGCTCCAGCCACCGGTCAAGGCACACGCGATGGAACACATGGCGACAGCTTTTCAGCCGCCGGACTTCCGCCTCCGCCTCGAACTCGCACAGACACACCACGCAGCCGCTCCCTCCTCCACCTTCCTCCTCGAACTCCCCCAGCTCGCCGTACCGCACCGCCGGGAGGGCCTCCTGGATCCTCGCCGCCGACGGCTGGAATTGGCGGATCAGGGCGGCCGTATTGGTTTCGAGGAAGGGGATATCGTCGACGTCAAGGAGGTCGCCGAGGCCGACGGCGTCGAAGGCGCGGAGGAGGAGCCGCCGTAGGTGTCCAAGAAGTAGGACCACGCGGAGGAGAGATCTCGGCAGAAGAAGCAGGTCGGTGTATCCGACCGGAAATCCCATGCTCAGGCACTACTCTGGCGACCCCAAAATTTGATTTTTATGCTTCCCTAGCGCAGAGAAATCACAAGAGCATAAATTTGGCGCCTTTCTCCTCTCCTCGAACTCAAGAACAAGGAGGCCGTAGGAAGTCCTCTCTGCCTCTGCATCCCCGCTCATGGCAATTTATACTGCATAAAAGAGACGACCGCAAGAACAGGGGAGATAATTATGCTGTCCTATCGCTTGTGTTAATAAAAAATTAACGGCGATTTATCAACAACATACGTGAATATGTGTTTTTCCAAACACATAGTTTTAGAAATATCTAAATAATATGATGTCTCCCTTCCTTTTATCCTTTTTCTGTTTATCGGACAAAAATGATATGTAATCTCTCTCTTATTTTCTCTTTCTATCTTTTTTGCATGCGATGTAATAAAAAAAATTTTCTCATTCGTCTATGGGCAATCAACCATCGTGTTGCTGAAACACAGTGGCAAAAAAAAAAATCTCAAAAAAAATTTACTTTTTACTTTTCATCCAACAAAATTTCAAACAACTTGTTGTATTACTAATTTTTAAAAATTAATAACACCGTAAAAAAATTTAGAGTTTATACTCCATGATGTTAATATATTGCTGAATTTTAGCAATATACAATGAAAAGTAATTTAGAACGAACAGAGGATAAATATAATGATCACTCAGGGTACTCAGGACTCGATTGATAGGATATATATCCGAACGAGTAATCTTTCCAACTCGAGAGGATATGATAAGCAAACACCCAAGTCATATTATCAAGACATCGATGGAGAACGGAAAGTTTGTCCGAACGGAAAAAGACAAGTTACTACACAGCTATCGCATGGAAGAGCAGCCTGTGGTGGCCAGAGCGGATGGGTCCTGGCCGAGCGGTTATTCCACTGGGCAAAGCAGCGGGACAGGACATCGGACGGAACGGAGTCCCAGCCGAGTGGCTATCCCGCTAGGCCCAACAACGGGACCATTGTAATATCCCTCGACATCATTTATGGGAGATAGTACGGATAACAGGAGGCATGGTCGACAGGCGGATCATACAGCAACAGCTTCTACTGTCGCATTAGGGATATGCATGTCCTGTTAAGGTATGGTGTAAGAAGTACTTTCCTGACAAAGCCTTTTTGGGGGACACCTAGGAGAGCATGCTCATGCCTCGAGAAGCGTGTACGTTGCCCACTAGAGCTCTATATAAAAGGGGGGGTCCATCACTGGCGGAGGTACGCGTTATTCTTGAGTTCTACTGTTGATACTGTTGCTCCGCCTTTCTCCACATATCTGTGACTAACTTGAGCGTCGGAGGGCCAACGCCGGAGACCCCTTCCCTGGCCTGACACTGACACCGTTTGTTTTGCAGAGCGGAGTGAAGTCCATGTATGGTTAGCGAAGCCGCCACCTCTCAGCTTTCCAGCTTCACGATTTCGAACAGGATCATTTTGGCGCCGTCTGTGAGAACGCAATTTGCATCCGAACGGGAAGATGGAAGACGTTGAACGATTCACGATGGTGACCCTGACGCAAGAGGAGCTCGACATTCTGATACAAGCCCGAGTAGCGAAGATAATGGAGCAACAACAACAACAGGCACTGGTCGAGCGCTAATAGGCGATGGTCGAATGCCAAGCGCAGGAGCCAACAACATTAGTCGTTGGTCGAGCAGCTGAACAGGTCGATCGAGCAGACTGGGTATCCGCTCGAGGTAATAGCAAGAAGCCGATCGACACGTCTGGGACGCGCCCAATGTGCCTATCCCTTTCCACAAAGCTCTGTTCAGGACCCCATCGGAGGAAAGGGATCGAGCGGACAAGAACTGGGGGTCTTCCTTAGACGACGCGCTCGTTCGGGACGGAAGGAAAGGGAAGGCACTCAGAGAGGATGATTCGCTAGAGTGAGTCAATCGGTAGTTTTTGGATGGGATTCTGAACGACCCTCTGCCAAAACATTACACTCTGCTGGCGATCGGAGAGTACAATGGAACCGCCGACTCGAACGATCACCTGGCCAAATTCGACAATGCTGCCACACTTCATCATTACACCAACGGAGTTAAATGTCGGGTCTTCCTCACCACTCTTTCCGGATCGACACAACGCTGTTTCAAAAGATTGGCGGAGGGGTGAATCCATAACTTCAAGGACTTCCGAGTGACATTCCTTCACCACTTCACCAGTAGCCGCCACCACCAGAAGATGAGCGTGAACTTGTTCTCGCTCAAGCAAGGGCCTAGAGAGGCCTTGAGGGCCTACATCGAGTGCTTCAATCAAGTGGCAATGGATATCCCGGCAGTCTCTTTGGACATGTTGGTGAACGCTTTCACCTAAGGGCTCACCGAAGGAGAGTTCTTCCAATTGCTCATTTGGAAGCCGCTGAGAGACTTCGGCTACCTGCAAAAGAAGGCTAACGACTACATCAATGTGGAAGAAGCCTAGGCGGCAAGGAAGAAGGAGACACCCACTGAGCCCACGGGAGTGTTTGAATAGCCACATCCGAGTAGTCATCGACCCCCTAAGGGGCCTCGATCAGGAGGAGTCCCGCCACACCACGAGGCCAGAACACATGTCGTTCAACATGTGGCAGCCGCTCATCCAAAGGCTGCAAAAGGTAGGATGTGGACACTGATGTTCTGCTCCTTCCACCAGTCGGCAACACACAACACTAGGGACTGCTACAACCTGGCAGCTAGCAAGCTGGGTCTGCGGGGATACCGTCGCCAATCCCCATCTCTTGATCGACGATATGGGCGCCGATCAGCTGGTCGAAGGGAAGAAGGAAGGACAGCTGAGTCATGCCACCATCAGCCTAGCAAAGAAATAATCAAAGTCTCGCCCGACCCTCCACCGAGCAGAACAGGTATTCAGTTCGGGAAGAGGAGAATAGGAGCAACACCACTTAGGGAGAAATAGGAATGATCGCCGAGGGATTGACCGGCGGTGATTCCAACTGAGTAAGGAAGTCACACGCTCGGTGACTTGAAATCCATGTTGTTGGCTGCAGCAAGGAATGGGTCGAAGGACTCGAGATCAGCTTCAGCATGAGAGACTTAGAGGGAATCAAGATCCCTCATAATGATGCACTGATCATCCGAGCGATAATCACTAATTATACTATTCACTAAACCTTTGTTGATACAGGGAGCTCAGTAACATCATATTCAAGAAGACATTCGATCAGCTGCAAATGGATCGAAATGAGCTGTTGCATATGACAACCCCGCTCTATGACTTCATAGGCAATGACGTGTTGTCGCTCGACCAAGTAAAGTTGGTCGTCTCGCTCGGGGAGGAGCCGCTGAAAAGGACAAGGACCACCAACTTCATTATGGTCGACGCACCGTCGACCTACAATGTTATATTAGGCCGACCGACCCTCAACGAGTTTCGAGCGATGGTGCCCACCTATTGACAGAAGATTAAATTCTCGGTGGACGATAAGGTGGACGAGATCAAAGGCGACCAGTTGGTCACTCGGTGATGCTACGTCGAGATGGTCAAATCAGAAGCAAGGGCCGCTCAAAAAAATCTGCGCTTGGAGATGAACGCTATCATGAAGAAGCATCCTACGCTGGTTTATGAAGAAAAGGAGGAGGTTCAGATCCACCCTAGCTGGTTAGAGGCAACCACCTTCATAGCCGTTGATTTGGAGAGTGTGAAGAAGGCAGAGCTAGTCGCCTGCCTTACATAAAATTATGACATGTTTGCTTTGTTGACATATGAGCTTCCCGGTATCTTGCTGAACGTAGCTCAGCATGAGCTCCACATCCGACCAGACGCTCGACCAGTGAAGAAAAGAAGAGGGACTTTAGTACGGAGCAAAACCTAATCATCCGGGCAGAGGTAGAGAAACTGCTGGAGGCCGACCATATACGGGAAATCCAATTCCTAAGCTGACTTGCTAATGTTGTACTAGTCTCTAAGCCAGACAATAAATGGCGGGTCTGCATCAACTTCCGTGACTTGAATAAGGCGTGTCTGAAGGATTTCTACCTACTATCCTAGATAGTCAGATAGTGGACTCCACGGCAAGCTGCGAGATTATCTGCATGCTCGACGTGTATCAGAGTTACCACTAAGTGCCGCTCGCTTGAGAGGATCAAGAGAAGGTCAACTTCATCACGACCAATGAGATGTACTACTACAACGTTATGTCGTTCAGATTCAAGAATGTTGGTGCCACCTACCAGAGGCTCATGAACAAGGTGTTCCAATGGCAGATTAATTGCAACATGGAGGTATATGTCGATGACATATTAATAAAATTCCTCCGAGCTTCTAATTTTTGCCAAACATTGAGGAGACTTGCCAAACTCTGAGGGCTTATGGAATAAAGCTGAACCCGAGCAAGTGTCTGTTCAGCGCGAAGAGCGATCGATTCTTGGGGTACACAGTCACCAAGCGGGGGATTGAGGCAAATCCGAGCAAGGTCAAGACCCTGCAAGACATGCCACCGCCACACAGCTTGAAGGAGGCTCAACAACTGACCAGACGGATTACCACATTGTCCGAGTTCATATCCAAGTCATTTGACCAGAGCCTGTCGTTCTTCAAAGTGTTGCGTCGAGTGACAAAATTCTAGTGGGACACAGAGTGCGACTGGGCATTAAAAGAGCTCAAGGAATACCTTAACTCCATGCCTGTATTAGCTAAGCCGAGCGCTGGAGAGCCGCTCTAGATCTATTTGTTGACCACTGAATATGCAGTTGGCTCGGCATTAGTAAAGCAGAATGGCCACGAACAACAACCTGTATATTTTCTAAGTCATATATTGAAAGATATAGAATCCCGCTACATTGGTCTTGAAAAGTTAGCTTACACTTTGGTGCTTGCCGCTCGGAGACTTCGCTCGTACTTCCTCACACATCCGATCGTCGTGATGACCAACAATGCCTTGGGAAGAGTCCTCCTCAACCCAGAGACATCAAGACGACTAATCAAATGGACAACCGAACTAATCGAGTTCGATATTCAATATCAGCCCTAAACAGCGATTAAAGTTCAAGCTTTGGTAAATTTCATCATAGAGGTCCAGAAGGCCTACCCGGAAGTAGCTTGGAGAATATATGTCGATGGTTAGTTCACCTGACAAGGTAGTGAGATCAATATCCTTCTAATTTCTCCACGAGAAGATCGGATGCAGCTCTCCATGCGACTTGATTATTGGGCCACGAATAACGAAGTCGAATATGAAGCCTTGATAGCCAGCCTATAGGTTCTGCGACACGTTGGAGCCACAAAAGTACTCATTCACTTGGACTCTTAGTTGGCTGCTGAGCAGCTATCGGGAACGTTCGAGATAAGCAACTCCTAACTCAAGTTGTATGCAGAAGCATTTGAGAAGCTAAGAGCAAACTTCTAGGAGGTCATTATACAGAACATCCTTCGATCAGAAAATCAAGCGGCGGATGAGTTGGCGAAGTTAGTGAGTTCACTATCACTGATCATGATAGACCAGCTGATCGAGCAAGTTTCATTAGTGGCACATATCGACAGGATGAAAGGGATAACCTTCCCGAGCAATTGGAGGACGACATTGATGGAATTCCTCTGATAGAGCGCCATGCCTTCAGATCAGGAAGAGACCCACTTATTAAAAAAGAGGGTTGGACGGTTCACCTTGGTCAGGGATCAGCTATATAAGAGAGCCTTCTCAAGGCCCTTGCTCAAATGCGTTGGATGGAGGACGCAGAGTACATATTTCAAGAAGTGCACCAAGGCTCTTGTGGAAGCCTTTCGGGCAGCCATTCGTTGGCTCGAAAGATTCTCCTGGCTATATATTTTTGGCCCACCCTCCAAGAGGATGCCGCTCGGATAGTAGCCACCTACATGTCTTACCGAAAGTATCACAACATCTTGCACCGGTCGATGAAGGCATCTACGGTGTCTTGCCCATTTGACCAATGGGCATGTATATCGTTGGGTTATTCCCCATGCGACCACTCAGCGAAGGTTCCTACTCATCGCAGTGGATTACTTCTCAAAGTGGGTGGAGACCGAACCGCTGGCTAAAATAAGTGAGCAGATGGTAATCAAATTCATCTGGCAGAACATCCTGTGTCAGTTTGGCATCCCCCGTCAACTCGTCTCAAACAACGGGAGACAGTTTGCTGGTCGGAGACTCAGGGAATGGTGCAAAGTCTATGGCATTCAGCAGGCCTTCACCTCTGTGGCCTACCCTCAGAGCAATGGCTAGGCGGAAGTCACAAATTGGGAGATCCTCAGAGGCCTATGAGCTCAGCTTGACCACGCGGGAGGCAATTGGGTCGAGGAGATCTCCAGTGTTCTGTGGGCCCTCCATACAACTCCAAAGGAGACGACCGACGTAACACCATTCCATGTGGTGTACGGTGGGGAAGTGGTGGTCCTCGTGGAGGTCAGAGTAGAATCCGACCGGGTTCATCTCTACAATGAGGTGAATGTTGAGCGGACACGCATGGAGCTCGATTTAGTGGATGAGGCATGGGACAAGGCTGTCATTCGGATGATGGCATACCGGTAGCGTATGAAGTAGAGCTACAACCTGATGGTGATCTCGAGATCCTTCCAAGTCGGTGATCCGATCTGGAAGAGAATCGAGCCGGTCGATGACGTCAATAAGCTCGAGGCACCTTGGGTGGGACCTTACAAGGATGTATAGAAACTCCACTTGGGGGCGTACTACCTAGAGGATGAAGACAGAAGATAGCTTGAGCGGCCGTGGAGCATGAACCATCTCCAACCCTACAGGGCTAGATGAGAGGTGCGCGAGTGAACATTGATGTAATCTGTATGTGTGTCTTTGTGATGCAGGACAAATATTAATAAAAGCACAAGTATCCCAGACTCTTGAGCCGATTGGCTAAGTTAAAAGTTGAGCGGCGACTATAAACTCTTGTCTGTGCATTACAACCGTCGAGTGGCGATGTTAAACCTCGGTCTTCGACAACCATTGAGTGGCGACGTTAAACCTCAGTCTTCGTCAACCGTCGAGTGGTGACGTTAAACCCCGGTCTTTACCAACCGTCGAGCGGCGATGTTAAATCCTGGTCTCCACCAACCGTCGAGTGGCGACATTAAACTCAGTCTTCGTCAACCGTTGAGCGGCGACATTAGACCCTGGTCTTCACCAACCGTCGAGCGGTGACGTTAAACCTCGGTCTTCATCAACTTTCGAGCGGTGACATTAAACCCCAGTCTTCATCAACCATTGAGTGGTGACGTTAAACCCCAGTCTTCACCAACCGTCGAGCGGCGACATTAAACCCTGGTCTTTGACAATCATCGAGCGGCGACGTTAAACCTTGGTCTTCATCAACTGTCGAGTGACGACGTTAAACCCCAGTCTTCACCAACCATCGAATGACGACGTTAAACCCTGGTCTTCATCAACCGTCGAACGACAATGTTAAACCCTCAATTTTCAGCAATGGTCGAGCGACGACCTTAAACCCATGTCCACACTATTTAACAGTCGAGCGACGACCTTAAACCCATGTCTACGTCATTCAGCGGTCAAGCGGTGACCTTAAAGCCTTGATTTTCAGTAACGGCCTAGCGACAACCTTAAACCCAAGACTTTGATGAAAATCAATATCAACATAAAAGGCTAACCTGGAAACGCTGCTCAAAAGATATGGTTTTCACTATATGATGACCTTTCAGCAATCCTGAATTAATCGATCGACTATGAAAATGGATAGCCCATTGCCGATCGGAAAGTCATGAAGCCACACTTGTAAGCGCATTATGGTAAGCGGTTCGCAAATTGGAAAATATGAAAAAGAAGAGTTGAACGATGCAGAACAAAGGATTGACATTAAATAAAAAGGTTCGCCGAACGGGCGACCGTTCATTAACAATTGCATAATTTTTACAAGTCTAAAAAGAAAGTACAAAAAGGAGACGGGGCACGCAGGAGCAGGCTCACTCACGATAATCCAAAATATCATCGGGTAGCGACTCAGTCATCTTATCCTGGCTGATGACCTTGTTTGTTAGAGCGGTGGAAATATAGCCGCCGTCCTTCAGTTGGTCGAGCGCCCCGTCGATCGCGAAGTTAAAAAGATGGAGTGCCCGATCGGTGACCTTGTCATTAAAGGTGTCCGAGTGGAGATAGGCCCGTTTCATGAGCTCAATCGCTCGGACTCCCTGCCCTGATAACTATCGAGGGCTGCTCAGGATGCCTGCAACTCCATCTTCAACTGGGCTAGCTCCTCATCCTTGGCATATAGCTGGGCTTTCACTGTAGACCGATCGACCGACCTACCCTCTCGCTCAGCGTTCAGTACGGCCTCCGCCTCATTCACATTTTGTGCTAACACTCGAAACTCCTTATTTTTTTATCTCCAAGTCTTCGATAGCCCGGGGCTTCCTGGTGTTGGCTGAGTGGATCTTGGACTCGAAAGAGCTGGCCTATTTATTAAACCGAGCTAGTTGGGTAGGCTACTTGGTGTTTTTGCCCTTCTCCGCCTCCAGCAGCTCGGAGCTCTTCTTTATATTGACCCTTAGTTGGTCCATTTCGGTGCTCATCTACTCTGTACATGCCTGAGAAGCTGCTTCCTAGCTGCTCGAGGAGAATAACTGTTGGACTTCATGCTCCAAATATGCGAGTTTGTGACACATGCCTAGGCTCTCTACCTAGTACTGCAATGAAAATAGAATTATAAAAGCTGAACAGACGAAAAAGAATAAAAGATAGGTATATATACCCTAGTGGATATCTGGGTGTGGCTGTTCGTGAGTTCCCTTGGAGCGATAACTGTCGCACAGGCTCTGGAATCGACCCATATTTGTGCGAGTGACCCTTGGATCCTGATTTGGTGATTGGGGAGGTGGGACGCTGGGTGGTCCACACCACGATATTCATTAGTCGGCAAGTAGATGATTGCCATTATTGACCTCTATCCACTCAAACTAGAGGGTTCAAAAGTTACCCTACCCATGGGCTGGGGGGAGGAGACTCGCCGGATGCGGGACACCTGTGCCGCTGGCAAAGGCGATGGCATGAATGCGATCGGCGACGCACAAATCATCCCTTGAGATAGCTCGGATAACGAAGGTGTCCGGTCGAATGATAAGGACGTAGGGAGTTCCACGATTCCTTGCTCGAGAGGCGGAAGCGAAGTCTCACCTCGCTTAGAGGAGGGTTGAGAGATGACCATCGTTGGGGTCTACAGGGCCGAAGTTGCAGATCGAGAGGAGCCCTCTTGCTCGACATCTCTTTCATTGTCGAAAGGGCTCGTCAGAGGTGGTCAACTTTGAGGCGACCGCGATAAGGACCATTAACGGCCGAATAGGCGGAAGATCCATTGCTACAGCTATTGCGTTGCTCATGACTGTCTAACTTCTTCCAACTCCACTCCCTATCACCTGTGTTCCTTCATCGCTGAGCAGATCCTCGTTGGAGCTGACCAGCTGCAAACCGTGGCTCTCCAGCTCAGCTACAACTGCAGCGTTGATGTCTGCGACTGTGGCTCCCTAGCACCTATGTTCCTTGAGACTTTGCTTCTATTGCACAAGTCCCTACACTCTCAATATCAACTAGTTCATGTCCTACATCATCCAAAGTGACTAATGGTTGTGCGACCAGGGGACGTGATTCTTGGGTCATCCCTACACATCCCTCCACAACGTGTCTGTAAATTAGTTCAGATGTAGGAAGGAAAGACTCTTCTGGATCTTTGATATTATGAGGTAATGGAATTAAAGTGGTGCACTCCTTTATCAAAGTCTCAGATTCATGATCCTCAACCTCATCATAGTATTTTTTCATTATAGACTCCTGCCAAGCTAAGAGATTAGCTGAAATTCTATTATTTGTCGAGTCTATACTATCAAGCGTATCATTCATTTTCTTGATGTCCTACGTGATTTAGCTTGAAGAGCTTGAAGTTCCTCTAAACCTTTCAAAATTCTATCCACCGCAGATGATGATTGAGCTTCCATAGCATCTGCATAGTTGTCTTGCTCCTTATTGAAGCTAAAAGAAAATTGAGGGTCCTTCAAGTCGAAGCCATGTGTGTGTGAATTTCATGAGACCATTTCATCTATTTTTCTATTGAGTTCATCTATTGATGTTCCTAAATTGTGTAGCTTGTAGAAACTTTAGATTGAATGACCTATTTTTTTGCAAGCTTGTTGAATTCGAAAAGGGGCCTATCACATCATCAACGTTCAGATCGAGATAAATCTCGATCTAGTCAACATTCAAGGTCCGGGCGCCCGGAATCATTTCGAGCGCCCCGGAGCCCAAAGTCAACAAGAGTTGACTTTTTCATCCGGGACCTCTTCTCTGGTTCAATCCCGCCTCGGTCCAGTTCTTCTACTCTACATCCGCTCGCTTGGGTTATCTCTGCCATCCGGAAAAGGGCTCACCCGAACCTAAATTCCAGTCTTCTCGAGCAGGCTTCCCTACGACTTTTCGTCCCTCGGAATCGCCGCATGTTTCCTTCTCGTCCACCAGCGTACTCATCCGCAATCTTCGTCCCTCGGTCGAACCCTGTGCTGACCTTCTCGCTAGCTGCGTCTCTTGCTCCCCGAGCAATCTTCCGCTTCGGCTTTTGTCCCTCAGAACCACCGCACGCTTCCTTCTTGTCCGCCGGTGTACTCTTCCACAGCACCTCGTCCCTTGGACGCACCGCGTGCCGTCCTTCTCGCTAGCTGCGTCTTCCGCTCGAGTACCTGTGCTCCTAAGCTCCTGCACACATAGACATAAGGTTAGAAACACACAGGACCTAACTTAATTTGTTGATCACACCAAAACAACCTTGGGGTTCCAACAATCTCCCCCTTTTGATGTGATCAACCCAAGTTAAGCTAGGGTCAAAATAGACATGAAAATTAAACAATTTATATTACAATAACGTGCAACAAAATAGAAAAATTAAATTTCAAAAACTTTCTACCTCCCCCTAGACTTATACTTTCTTCTCCCCATTTGATCACATAAAAAATTAGGTACACAAAGAATCTAAGGGTTGACACTTAGAAAAATTATGAAAGTCTATTTCAATGATTTTCAGGAAAAAAAAAATATTTCCAAGTCATGGAAACATTTCTAAGTCAAAAATAACTTTTGAAAAATTTCTTAGTTTTCGCCATCAAGAAAAATCTTTCTAAGCCCAAAACTTTATGCAAGAAAATTTAAGAAAATTGATAACATTAAAAAATTTTCTATGCATTTATTTATTTATTTTATTCTAATGCTTTTATCAAAAAATTTTAAATTTCTATTTAAATTTATCATAATTTCTTAACTTTGAAGCAAGAAAATTTGAACATGTAGAAATTTGTACAAATTGTAATATGTCATTTTCTATTGTATTTTGAATTCCTAATTCGTAAAAATATTTTGATAGTATAAATTCTAACTTAATAAAAATTTTCCACAATATAATTTGTAAAAGTTCTTTCGACAATATTTCTAACTTACAAAATTCTTTTGTCAAAATATTTTGTAATTTACAAAAATCTTTTAGAAATATTTCTGATTTACAAAATTCTTTTGACAAAATAATTTGTAATTCGTAAGAATCTTTCGTCAAAGCATTTTGCGATTCGAAGAATTCTTTTGATAATATTTATAATTTGCATAATTTTTTCGAAAAAATATTTTGTAATTCACAAAAGTCTTTCGGCAAAATTTCTAACTTGCAAAATTCTTTTGTCAAAATATTTTGTAATTTGCAAGAATCTTTCAAAATGATTGGTAAACCGAACACTCTTTTGATAATTCAATTTTTAAATTGTAAAAATCTTCAGGCAACCTTTCTATTGAATTAACCAGTTGTTCAGAGGGTAGAGGTCATACCTTACTTACCTCGTCGGTCGTTGGTTCTCCCCTTGTTGAATTACTTTCTTCCGAAGATTCTCCCCCTCCATCGATGCTAATTGAAGAAGAGCTTTCTGTGTCCTTGGAATGGACTTCGGCTGTTTCGCCAGTTTCTTCATTCTCGGACTGTTCTATCGGCGGCTTGGTGTCCATTGAGTTGTCGGCTTCGAAAGGTTCTTCGTAGAGCTTCAAGAACTTCTCCCAAAGTTCTTTTGTGCTTTTATATTTGACAACTCTATCGAGATCTTCATTTGGTATTACGGTTAGAATGTGAAATTCTGCCTAACCGTTTGCCATTGACTCGTCACGTTGCTTCTTGTTCCAGAGGCGTAGATCGAGTTCTTCTCCATTCGTTGTCTTTGGTGCTTCATAACCACATTTCAATATTAAAGAAATACCAAAATCTAAATTTAAATATACCTCCATTTTTTGTTTCCAAACAGCAAACTCCCCCTCGAATGCAGGTGGGTAGACGTTAGTTCTGGCTATCACTTTGTTGCCTTAGTCAGCAGTTAGTCCTCCTGAAGTGCCTCGGCTCAGATACTACTTGTAGGACCGTTGTGGCTGACTAGGAGGGGGTTGTTGGATAGTCCTGCAAAACAAAAAATGAACAACCCTTCCTCTAACTCTTTAAGCTAACACTTGCATAAATAAAGTAAAGCAGTAAATTAAGAACATAAAGAATGAGGCACAAGTATTTACTTGGTTATAACCGATGTGGTTGTTAATCCAAGGAAATTTAAGCACTAAATACTCCTTCAGGTGGAGAAGCCTCTTACAACGTTGAAGCAAAGAAAACATAAGCTTTAACTATGACTCTAAAGCACACAAGCGTTGGAATTACAAGTAATGAGTTCGTTCAAAAGCTTCTAGACCAAGACTATATTTATAGCATTGGTTGGGTGCCCCGAAGGGTTCCGGGTGTCCTGGGGAGATAAGTTTTATCTCCCAATGTTCAGATTGAGATAAATCTCGATCTGGTCAACATTCAAGGTCTGGGCGCCCGGAAGCATTCTGGGTGCCCCGGACTACTCCGGGCTCTCGGAATCATTCCGGGCGCCCCGAAGCCCAAAGTCAATAGGAGTTGAATTTTTCATCCGGGACCTCTTCTCTGGTTCAGTCCCGCCTCAGTCCGGTTCTTCTACTCCAGATCCGCTCGCTTGGGTGATCTCTGCCATCCGGAAAAGGGCTCACCCGAACCCAAGTTCCGATCTTCTCGAGCAGGCTTCCCTCCGACTTTTCATCCCTCAGAATTGTCGCATGTTTCCTTCTCGTCCACCAGCATACTCATCTGCAGTCTTTGTTCCTCGGTTGCACCCTGTGCCAACCTTCTCGCTAGCTGCGTCTCTTGCTCTCCGAGCAATCTTTCGCTTCGACTTTCATCCCTCGGAACCACCGCACGCTTCCTTCTCGTCCGCTGGTGTACTCTTCCGCAGCACCTCGTCCCTCGGACGCACCGCGTGCCGTCCTTCTCTCTAGTTGCATCTTTCGCTCGAGTACCTGTGCTCCTAAGCTCCTGCACATTTAGACATAAGGTTAGAAACACACATGACCTAACTTAACTTATTGATCACACCAAAACAACCTTGGGGTTCAACGAAGATCACCACCCGTGTGGCTGCAGCAGGAAAGGGAGTGGCCATGGCCGTGTGAGCTTCACACGGTCGTGCCAAGCTTTGAAGCCAACAGGAGCCAGGCCGTGTACACCACACGACCTTGCAAGCACTCCAGAGTTAAAGCAGTGCATGGTCGTGTAGTTATACACGACCGTGTAACATTCCAGAGGCCAAGAACACCCTGGTCGTGTGCACCACACGGCCGTGCAGGAGCTCCAGAGCCGGAGGTAGTGCAGGCCGTGTAGATCTACATGATTGTGCAAGGGGAGTAGTGGCAGAGCAGGCTATGGCCGTGTCTCACACACGACCGTGTGAGACAGGTAGAGAAGGGAGTAACACAGGCCGTGTGAGCTTCACACGGCCGTGTCTCGGGGTCGTGTGGTGCGCAAACCCCTCCTCTATATAAGCCTTTCTTCAAGATTTGAAAGGGGATCTTCTCCCCTTTTGGGGGAATCAAGATTTGCAGTGTTCCTCCACCTTCTTAGAGGGAGTTTCTGGTGATTCGAAGGCAGATCTTCATCGTTTCAACTTTGGGAGCAAGGATGGGATCTGAAGACCGTTCTTCATCGTAGATAAGCCTTTCTTCCCTTTCTTTCTTGGATTTGGGGATCAAGATGCTTGTAATCTTCTTGTTTTTGGATTTCTTTCCTCATTCTATGGATTAGATCTCTTGTTCTAGGATAGTGGGAGTATTTGTAATGAAGATTTGATGTAAAACTCTTGTGGATTTGCCAATTCCCTATTTCAATGATCTTGTCCTATTTTGCATCTATTCGATCTTGTATGGATTCTTTTGATTGAGCTTAATTTCCATATTTGATTGAATGTTTGAATATCTTGTGGATCTTGTAGAAATTGTTTCTCATTCGATTTTCCGAGGGACATTCGTGACAAGAACATACCCGTGTAAGGACGTTTGAGGGATGATCTTAAGGGTGAAATAGGGTTATTCAAGGGGGTAGGATAGATTATATGTGTTCATATATTATATCTTGATGCGGTTGAGGAGTGATGAATTCTATGTTGATTATCCGAGGGACGCACGTGACAGGCAAGCCCATGTAAGGACAACATAGATTCATCCCTAATTGATCACATTTAGGTATAGATTTCAGTCCTATGCCGGTTGTTTATTGCAAGAGGGAACCGGCAACCTTCTACAAATGATGGACAATTGAGGAATAAGATTTGGTAGATCATTTACATTAAAGATCATTACAAAGAAATCAAAACTCCTAGAACATACCTTTATCATAGCCCTTATTCTTGTTTCTTATTCTTTAGTTTCTATGTTTTACTTTGCATAATTGTACTTTGCTTTTGTCAATACATTGATTAGTTTTTTAGCTAACCCGTGTTGAAATATCTTTAGTGGTTATTCCAGTCCCTGTGGATACGATATCTTTTATTATTACTTACGACATTTTCGTACACTTGCGGAACGTCAACAAGTTTTTGGTGTCGTTACCGGAGACTGCGCTATAACATTAGAGATTATCAATTGATTTAGACTAAACATAACTTTTATTTTCTTATCATCAGCATAATTGTAACTAATCTTTAGAATTCTGTTTTTCTTGTATATCTTTCTACTTCTTGACAATTCATTTTGTTGTAATTCTAATTCCAATTCTAATTCTGCATTTTTAATTTCTAACATTCTAATTTAACTTTTCTCTGTTTTCTCTTTTGATTTAGTTTCATTCTTATTTTCTTTTGTAAACATATCTTGCAATCTTTAGCATATGAATTATGCTAGACATTTTTCTTTTTTCTTTTATCTTTTCTTTTTTGTTTTCATTATTCACTTTCTTTCTTGCACTTTAAATTTTGTATTTTTATTTTTTTGCCTTTCATATTGCATTTTATTTCTTGTTTTTGATTCTTGAATATCCATGAGCACTAACATGTCAAGCAGGCCCATGAGGAATTTTTCTACACCCTTTTCTGCAAGATTTTTATCTCCCATTGTGCAACCTCAAATTGAAGCAGAAAGTTTCCAACTAGACCCAGAGTTGATTTCCATGATATAAGGTCACAAATTTAGAGGAGAAATATCAGAAATTCCTTATCTGCATCTTGAAATATTTTTAGAGATTTGTGATATTGTGAAATGTGAAGGAGTGTCAGAAGATGCAGTTCGATTGATGACATTTCCTTTCAGTATCAAGGATAAAGCAAGGACTTGGTTATATTCTCTCCATCCTCAAAGCATCACAAGTTGGGAATAATTGGAGAAGCAATTTCTGAATCATTTTTTCCCTCCAAGTAGAACAATGTATATGAGGAATTACATAACAAATTTTACTCAAGCATATGGAGAATCATTATTTGAAGCATGAGATAGATTCAAGAGTCTTCAAAGATAGTGCCCTCATCATGGTTTTGAAAAATGGTTTATTCTGCATATATTCTATGGGGGGATTTCTTTCTCAGACAAGTGTTTATTGGATTCATCAGCTGGAGGATCTTTTATGGACAAAAGTGTAGATGAAGCATATATGTCAATTGATCAAGTGATATTGAACCTCCAAGAATGGTCGAACATAAGTTGGATGAAATCTCCCTCAAATATTCATGAAGTGCAAGCCATAAATGCTATAGAGCCTATCAAACAAATTGTAACTCAACCATCTATGAGTCTTGAGAATCACAAGTCACAGAATGAGGAGTGCAAACATTTGGGGGCAAAGATTGAAAGTATTGTTTCAAAATGGGTTAAAGAAGATCTCCCTCCTTCGCAGACAAGATCTAGTGAAAAGTGTGACGATGTTGGGTTATTGATCACACCAACACTAGATAAGCAAGTTGATTCTCCTCCAAAAGATCAAAGAGAATTTGGGAAAAAGGAAGCTCAATCTTTCCCAGGACCTTCACTAAGAGTTCCTTTTCCACAAAGGTTAGTGGGGGTCAATGAAAATAAAGACTTTGGCAAGTCCTGTGACACTAATATGGTTGAGTGCAGATTTTTGAATATATATGAAGATGAAGACTCTTCATATGAAGATTTTATTGATAATGCAGTGGTAAATAAGTTTTTAGATCTACCTCTAAATTTTATAGGGTGCTATAGTGACATTGAACTTTCAGATGATAAATGTGATGTGGTAGATCAACTTAAAACTGTAAGTGAAGTTATTGATCCTCCTATAGTTGATTCTCCTATTGAGGATATTGATATTGGTTTGTTTTTTGATGTTTGTGTTGATGATGTTGATATGGAACAATGTGTAGGGAGCTGTGTTGTGGAAGCAGCATCTCAAGAATCACTTCCTTTGTCCACACAATCCTTAGATGTTGTAAGAGTTGCAAGGATTGAGCATGTTGTGGACCAATGTGTAGGGACTCATGTAGATATGGTTGAGTCTCAAGAATCATCATCTTTGATATCACCAAAACCTGACCCAGAGCCAGCACCATCATTTGATTCAGAGGAATTCACTTCTACATGTTTAGAAATTTCAGGTATCTCTCAGCAAAGTAAGGTTAGTACTTCTTGTAATTCTTAAGGAAATTTTATAGAGGTACCTATTATTGACTTTGTTGGATGTGATTCAATTTTTATTTCTTATTCTGCTTATCTTAATATGGTTATGGCTCTATCTTATCTAATATGCTTGTGGGAGATTTGTACTTTCTTTGCATGTGCAGATTTTACTTGGGCTAATGATTGGAAGCTTAATCTGAACCGTCTTCGACCACTCGAAAGAACTTTAAAGAAGACGAAGATGGAGAGAGCGTTACTTCACTTTTTAATACAAATGTTAAAAGCTCCCACCAAAATAAGAACCCTTGGTAGGAGGGTGATAAAATATCTTACCCCTCCAAGAGCAAGATTTAAATGAATCTTATGAGGCGGTCAAGCTAATGACCTTAAACAAGTGCATCTTGGGAGGCAACCCAAGTTCAATCTTGTTTTCATTTTCTAGTTTCTTTTTAGTTTCATTTCTTTCCTTATAATAAACTTGTATCCTCTACTTAATTTTTCTTGTTTATCTTATTTTTGTAGATTTCAAAGTTGTGGAGGAATGTGTGTAAGATATCGCAAAAATTAAATAATAAATGTTATTGGACGAAAAATCTTATTGGATTTTTCAGGAATTTTTAGGAATTTTTCAGGATTTAAACGGAGCCGTATGACTTATTTTGGAAGGATGAATGGGGGGCTAAGCGGAGCCTATTTGGGATACCCATTTA
The DNA here is from genome assembly GCF_018446385.1 of Zingiber officinale. NCBI lineage: Eukaryota > Viridiplantae > Streptophyta > Magnoliopsida > Zingiberales > Zingiberaceae > Zingiber > Zingiber officinale. The sequence continues at coordinate 78,827,171 of NC_055997.1, read as the reverse complement.
AATGGGAGTTAATTAAGGATTTAACTTAAGTTAATTAAATTAAACCTAGGTTTTATTTTCTTTAATTTCTTTCCTCCCAATTCACTTTCCTCCCCGACTCATCTCTCCCGAAGCCCCATTCTCGCGCGACACCCTCTTCCCCGACGCTGACGCCGATGCCATAGGGGGGCTGATCGCCGGGGCTGAGCATCCTTCTCCTCCACCGCTGGAGTTTGTCCGGTGGTCGTGCTTCCTCCCGAGTCATCGTATCTGCGCGGGCAGTATCTCGGTCAAAAGAGGGGGAGATTCGAGCCCTAGACCACGGTCGCTGGCGCAAATCCTCCCTTCCAGAGCTGTTACCATCGTCTCCGAGCTGTCTCGATCATCTTCTCTTCTTCACCGTCAGCACAACCCCTTCCTTCTCTCGATCTCGTGGATACCGATCGCCCTTCTTCTCGGCGTCGCCACGATCGTGCCGACCGGCCACGAGCTTGCAACCAGCAACAATCTCTTACTCGGGCACCCTTCATCATCATTGGAATTTTGATTACCTTACTGCTAAGATTCCAGCCACCCTCTTGATCCCGACATCGTAGCTACACCGGCACAATTTCTCCATCAACCGTGCCCTAGCAATGATCTTGGAGTGACGGTGTTTTGGGTTTCGGCCACCACAGCTCCATTAGGGATCACTTTCTTCGTTGGATCTGTGATCAACACCAGCGACTGAAGAGAAAGAGAATAGAGAAATGCATGGATTGTGGACTTCCCTGTTGCCATTCACTGTCTCTTCACTTCTAGTAGCTGTGGAGGTCTCGATTGAAGAGGTGGGGATCAATTTAGGACTTGGATTCGGGACGAGGGTCTCGACGCGGGATTACTTGGCACGATCTGTATTTTAAGGCGGGTATTTCTTCCTTGGCCTCTACGTAGTTTTTCTTGATCTTAGTGCATGGCTATTATGTGATGGTTTAGGCTGCTTTATCTTATATCCTGTTCAGTTGCTGTTTTTCTTGCTTGTTTCTTTTGCTTGAGCTTAGAGATGATCTATTTAATTCATATACAGTCTCTACTCTTGATATCTACTCTGTTGTGATTACACGTGTAGAGTATGCCTTGTAGGGATTGTCGGGTTGTTGGTATTACCATGTTGATTGGGTGTATGATGTGGACTGTACATAGATGGGTATGTGTCATAGGAGTTATCTTGTTGACCGTACATTTACATGTGGTGTGTACATACGTATTTGTCATGTACTTTTGGAGGAGTTGTGTTGATTGTATGTTTAGAGTATATACACATGTCTGTTGTATTGTTATTGGAGGATACATGTTGATTGTACTTATCTTTTGTGTACATGTGTCTGGTGGGACTATTGGAGATTTTTGGTTGATTATACATGTGTAGTGTGTACATATGTTTGGTGGGATACGTGGAGGTATCATGACGATTATACTCATGTTGGAGGTATTTATGAGGTTTGGAGTTATTGCATGGATGATGATTTTATATATATATATCATGTTCATCATTCATTGCATCGATGACCATTGTCTCCCTTGTGGTGAGAGAGTCGGTCGTTGGTTTGGGCCGCACACCCGGCCACTCATGGGTAGTGGTAGTTGGAGTAGTTGCTCGTCCTGTCGTGCCACCCGGCCACGAGGTTTAGTGAGATCCGGCGTTGTGGGCAGTCAGGACCCCGATGCTATTTAGCTAGATAGCTATTAGCGGATCTGTCGCCTCGACCACTATATAGTGGGTTGGAGGGTAGTCTATCGTCATGGACCCAAGCCTCTCGGCCATACAGGGGTCGTGGTGTTCGGAGAGGTGGCGGGGGTGACCATGGAGCATGCATGCACTTTTACATTTGATGCGCGGTGCATCTTTGGAGATATATTTGCATACATGCCTAGTAGTTACTAGTTGCATATGTTTGTGGTATGTTGCATTTGTTTGCGATATGATTGTTGCATATGGTTGTCATGCTGCATACATGTCATTTATTTTACATGTATATTGCAGTCGTATTTATATTGCACAGGTGTCACGGGTATATCTGTTGCAGATCCAGTGAGTTTACTGATCTTTGTACCTTGCGTCGATTCCAGATTGGGTATGTATCTATCATCGTGTTAGTTGTGGTTTGTACAGTTATATGTCAGGTGATTATGTCAGATATGTTTAGGTGCATTGATTATGATGGTATGATCATGTTCTTTATTCCCTACTGAGACTGTATACTTGTGATCTTCATGTTGTTTATGGACCATGCACTATCTTGTCTATTACCCGCTGAGTTACCTATACTCACCACCGCATTTGTACATTTATGTTTTCAGGTAGCAGGTAGATGGTTGGTGTGTCGCTTGGAGTATCCTGTCTGCCGAGTCCTACGTCACATCCGAAGACTGTGTTCGTTTTCTATTGTATATTCTTTTCTTATTCGTGGCATTGTATTTGTGTTTAGCCATGTGACTATCTTATTCTTTTGGTGTTGTATTTGTGTTTAAGCCGTGCCGGCATGCATTGTATCTATTTGTCTTGTGTGGGCTTTCCGTTTTCGTTTTTCCGCTGTGTTAGTTTTTAGTACTGCCGTGTGGGCTGTTTTATATATAACTGCGTGGTTGTGATTGTTTCATTCCAGCCGTGTGGGCTGTTATTATAACTGCGTGGTTGTGTATATAAATATTCCAGCCGCATGTGGCTGATGTATTTTGCTTGTAGTGATGCTTCATATTGTCAATTGTACAGGGGAGACTCTGCCGGATTTTTGTTTGGCAGGGACTCATTTGGGGCGTGACAATTTTTGGTATCAGAGCAGGTTTACGATACTTGCTATACGTTTTGGATTTTCGAGATTTATCTGATACCAATTTTTGGTATCAGAGCAGGTAAGATGCCTGTTATTCGTGTTTTGGATTTCATGATTCGATTTTTTTTTTATGTGACTTTTCGGGCTTTGGGACCAGGCAGTAGCAGGACATCTCCAGGCTATAGGAGGTATGTTTGCATATTGTTATCATGCATTTTTGTTGGTGTATGTATTGTTGCCCATATAGTTATGATGTGTGTTAGTGTTCTCTTGTTAGTACATGCCTGTTTGTTTGTAGCATGCATTGCATGCGTTGGATCAATCACTGATCACGGTTGACCTAATGGAGATCAAGGATTACAGTCTCAGGGATTTCCTCCTATCATACTATTAGTAGTTTTAGTGTCTGTTACTATTAGTTGGTTGAGAGTAAGAGTTACTATTAGTTGGTTGAGAGTCAGAGTCAAGTACCAGTCTCTATTACTATTAGCTGGGTAGTTGATGGTGTTTGTATGCTCATATTGACTCAGTTTGTATTACTCCGGTTGGTTAGATCAGTTTAGGATTGATTTACCTGATCGACTTGTGCAGTTGTGAATTGATTTATCTTAGTTGGTTTCGTACTCCTGTTATTTTGATTAGTAGAGTACTGATTTACTCTTGTTGGTTAGGTTTGTAGATTACCCTCGTTGATTGGGGTAGTGGGGGATCGATTTTATCTTAGTTGCTTTTGACGAGGATTGATTTACCCTTATTAGATCAGTTAGTTGATGACTGATTTATTTAGCCGTTCGATCATTAGCCTATCGTCATACTCTAGCTTTAGATACTCTGATCTTTGGGGTTACTTGTGCTTGGTTAGATATTTTGGGAGACATATTTGAGTGCATGACTTGTACCATTGTAGAGAAGACTGAATTAGTCGTATACCATTTTCGGTTTGGTCAGTCTGTAGAGGATTGTCGTATCCGATTCCATGGGGACTTTGACCATGGACTGTCTGTACCTGGTAGGATGACTTAGAAGGTACATTCAGATAGGATGCCCCACTGATGTGGAAAAGTGTTAAGCTACCTGTTTAACACTTATGAGAGTTGGGGCGTATGAGTTGGAGAGTACATTCGGACATACGATTTGTACTGACGTGAGAAAGTTGAAGTTAGCCGCTTAACCTTTACGTGACCCAGTACCACGTGAAGGAGGAAGCAGAGAATGCTTTTTGGAGATTAGGATATCACTTAGTGATTTCCTTGAGGTGTTTGGAGAGAGAGTAGTTCTCTACTTCTTCGTTAGCATGATGGATTATAAGGCGATAATCAGTCGACTCGCCTAACGTTGTTCCATGGGAGATCCTGACTCATGGAACTATTGGATATGATTAGATACCCATGATGTACTTAGTGATATATACCCCGCAATGGTGCGGAGGAAGTGGTATTAGTTGAGTAATACCTAGGAGGTTAGATCGTAACTAGGTATGATTTCAGATGATGATCTCGATGGGTAGAGCGTCGATTGATGGATATTTTGATCAGCTATTTGGTTATAGCATTCCTTTATCTTTGTGTTCATTGCTTGATACTGGAGGTTGCTGAACCTCAGGGTGGAGCAATCACAGTATGATGAGGTACAAGACAATAGTTAGACGACTCAGCTAACATTGTCTCTATCAGGTGGCTTAAGACCTTGACCACGTGATCATTTTATCAGATCTTGTAGTCTATATCACATATTAGAGGGTTTGACCGTTTATCGGTATTTTATAGGATGATGATGAGGGTGGTGGAGATATCTTCTTGATGGGTAGACTCTTAGTCAGCTGGTTGTGTGACCCTTTGACTTTAGATTGACATTCCTTTATTGTGGATATTTGATTATCAGAAAGGATGAGATGATGAGATTTAGTAGGATTGTTTTAGTAGACTCGTATTTTGGAGTGGAGTTAGGAGCATCTTATGATGGACTTTGTGGTGAGATTACCCAAGATTTAGAGAGGATATGGTGTGTTGGGTAATCATTGATTGGTTGATGACCTTGCTCCCTAGCTATCGGTTATAGGACGGATTCTTTTGGATCGAGTAGCAGGATTATATTGTAGGGAGATTATCGGACCTTATGGTATATCTCTGAGTATTGTATTGGATTGAGATCCGTGATTTTTCATTTTGGTTTTGACCGAGATTACTGCAGACTTTGGGTGCAGAGTTTCGTGTTAGTATAGATTTTCACTCTCGGATTGATGGATAATTTGAGCGCTCTATACAGATGTTAGAGGATATACCGACAGTGGATTATGGATTTCAGGGGTAGTTGGATCATCATGGTTGGTGATTTGTTCATGGTACTTGAATGGAGTGGAGTATGAGTTTGTTGCTTAGTAGTTACACTTGGATGAGGATCCCTAAATTTATCAGTAAATTTGGGGACCAAATTTTTATTAGTAGGGGAGAATGTAAGATATCGCAAAAATTAAATAATAAATGTTATTGGACGAAAAATCTTATTGGATTTTTCAGGAATTTTTAGGAATTTTTCAGGATTTAAACGGAGCCGTATGACTTATTTTGGAAGGATGAATGGGGGGCTAAGCGGAGCCTATTTGGGATACCCATTTAAATGGGAGTTAATTAAGGATTTAACTTAAGGTTAATTAAATTAAACCTAGGTTTTATTTTCTTTAATTTCTTTCCTCCTAATTCACTTTCCTCCCCGACTCATCTCTCCCGAAGCCCCATTCTCGCGCGACACCCTCTTCCCCAACGCTGACGCCGACGCCATAGGGGGGCTGATCGCCGGGGCTGAGCATCCTTCTCCTCCACCGCTGGAGTTCGTCCGGTGGTCGTGCTTCCTCCCGAGTCATCGTATCTGCGCGGGCAGTATCTCGGTCAAAAGAGGGGGAGATTCGAGCCCTAGACCACGGTCGCTGGCGCAAATCCTCCCTTCCAGAGCTGTTACCATCGTCTCCGAGCCGTCTCGATCATCTTCTCTTCTTCACCGTCAGCACAACCCCTTCCTTCTCTCGATCTCTCGGATACCGATCGCCCTTCTTCTCGGCGTCGCCACGATCGTGCCGACCGGCCACGAGCTTGCAACCAGCAACAATCTCTTACTCGGGCACCCCTCATCATCATTGGAATTCTGATTACCTTACTGCTAAGATTCCAGCCACCCTCTTGATCCCGACATCGTAGCTACACCGGCACAATTTCTCCATCAACCGTGCCCTAGCAATGATCTTGGAGTGACGGTGTTTTGGGTTTCGGCCACCACAGCTCCATTAGGGATCACTTTCTTCGTTGGATCTGTGATCAACACCAGCGACTGAAGAGAAAGAGAATAGAGAAATGCATGGATTGTGGACTTCCCTGTTGCCATTCACTGTCTCTTCACTTCTAGTAGCTGTGGAGGTCTCGATTGAAGAGGTGGGGATCAATTTAGGACTTGGATTCGGGACGAGGGTCTCGACGCGGGATTACTTGGCACGATCTGCATTTTAAGGCGGGTATTTCTTCCTTGGCCTCTACGTAGTTTTTCTTGATCTTAGTGCATGGCTATTATGTGATGGTTTAGGCTGCTTTATCTTATATCCTGTTCAGTTGCTGTTTTTCCTGCTTGTTTCTTTTGCTTGAGCTTAGAGATGATCTATTTAATTCATATACAGTCTCTACTCTTGATATCTACTCTGTTGTGATTACACGTGTAGAGTATGCCTTGTAGGGATTGTCGGGTTGTTGGTATTACCATGTTGATTGGGTGTATGATGTGGACTGTACATAGATGGGTATGTGTCATAGGAGTTATCTTGTTGACCGTACATTTACATGTGGTGTGTACATACGTATTTGTCATGTACTTTTGGAGGAGTTGTGTTGATTGTATGTTTAGAGTATATACACATGTCTGTTGTATTGTTATTGGAGGATACATGTTGATTGTACTTATCTTTTGTGTACATGTGTCTGGTGGGACTATTGGAGATTTTTGGTTGATTATACATGTGTAGTGTGTACATATGTTTGGTGGGATACGTGGAGGTATCATGACGATTATACTCATGTTGGAGGTATTTATGAGGTTTGGAGTTATTGCATGGATGATGATTTTATATATATATATCATGTTCATCATTCATTGCATCTGATGACCATTGTCTCCCTTGTGGTGAGAGAGTCGTCAGTTGGTTTGGTTTAGCGCCGCACACTCGGCCACTCATGGGTAGTGGTAGCTGAAGTAGTTGCCGCTCGTCCTGTCGTGCCACCCGGTCACGAGGTTTAGTGAGATCCGGCGTTGTGAGCAGTCAGGGACCCTGATGCTATTTAGCTAGATAGCTATTAGCGGACTGTCCACCTCGACCACTATATAGTGGGCTGGAGGGTAGTACAGTCGTCACAGACCCAAGCCTCTCGGCCATACAGGGGTCGTGGTGTTCGGAGAGGTGGCGGGGGTGACCATGGAGCATGCATGCACTTTTGCATTTGATGCGCGGTGCATCTTTGGAGATATATTTGCATACATGCCTAGTAGTTACTAGTTGCATGTGTTTGTGGTATGTTGCATTTGTTTGCGATATGATTGTTGCATATGGTTGCCATGCTGCATACATGTCATTTATTTTACATGTATATTGCAGTCGTATTTATATTGCACAGGTGTCACAGGTATATCTGTTACAGATCCAGTGAGTTTACTGATCTTTGTACCTTGCGTCGATTCCAGATTGGGTATGTATCTGTCATCGTGTTAGTTGTGGTTTGTACAGTTATATGTCAGGTGATTATGTCAGATATGTTTAGGTGCATTGATTATGATGGTATGATCATGTTCTTTATTCCCTACTGAGACTGTATACTTGTGATCTCCATGTTGTTTATGGACCATGCACTATCTTGTCTATTACCCGCTGAGTTACCTATACTCACCACCGCATTTGTACATTTATGTTTTCAGGTAGCAGGTAGATGGTTGGTGTGTCGCTTGGTGTATCTTGTCTGCCGGGTCCTACGTCACATCCGAAGACTGTGTTCGTTTTCTATTGTATATTCTTTTCTTATTCGTGGCATTGTATTTGTGTTTAGCCATGTGGCTATCTTATTCTTTTGGTGTTGTATTTGTGTTTAAGCCGTGCCAGCATGCATTGTATCTATTTGTCTTGTGTGGGCTTTCCGTTTTCGTTTTTCCGCAGTGTTGGTTTTTAGTACAGCCGTGTTGGCTGTTTTATATATAACTGCATGGTTGTGATTGTTTCATTCCAGCCGTGTGAGCTGTTATTATAACTGCGTGGTTGTGTATATAAATATTCCAGCCTCATGTGGCTGATGTATTTTGCTTGTAGTGATGCTTCATATTATCACTGGTACAGGGGAGACTCTGCCGGATTTTTGTCTGGCAGGGACTCCTTTGGGGCGTGACAATGTGAGCATTGGATAGAGGAGTATCTTTAAAAACATGAATGCCAACCATTTGGAGCTCATCACTTGGGAATCACCAAGGACTATATTGGTCCAGTCAGTCGGACTTGTAACCTCATTTGACTAGACTTGAGGGGGAGACTTGTGATGTAGCGACAGAAGGAGGCCTACCTGGGACGAGGTTGTTAGAATGTATACTAAAAGTCTAGCTTTTTATATAAACATTTATTTTGAAATAAGAATCACATTGGTCAAATGTCTACATTTATGCTAAGTATAGTTGTCCATTTAATTTATATTAAGATAACATAGTGTGAGGAGACACACAGAAGATCATGTTATCAGTTCCTTATAAATTATAAATAGTAGCTCACAACCAAGATGGAATGAGACAAACCATTGAAGTTGTTATAGTGTAATTTGGTATTAGTTTATCTTGACTATAAAATTACACTAGTACACTATGAGTGTATTGAGCAGGACCATTTGAGGTAGTTTCTTTTTATACTGAATATATAAAAGAACAAAACCTCTGTTATTATGGAAGTACGTACTCTTAATCATAATATAATAACAAGCACGTATACTTAATATTTATTTCTTTAATTTATCAAAGGGTACGATTTAGTTCGTTAAATCAATAGGGTCGATAAGTTGGGAAATGATATTATTTATATGGTGTGTTGTTGATTATAGAATGAAACTATGTTCTAGTAATCTAGGTTGATGATGTCCCCATGAGGAGCTCATAAGGATTGTCATATAAACCTTGCAGGTGGACTTAGTCCGACATGACAATAAGGTTGAGTGGTACTACTCTTGGAGCTAGATATTAATTAAGTGAGTTGTCAGTAACCCATTTAATTAGTGGACATTCAATATCTTAAACATAGGGAGACTAACGCACTTATGATAAGAAGGAGCCCATATTGTAATATAGGATTGGTGCGGTAGTGCAATAATAACTCTTTAGTGGTATGAGTTATTATTGATGAACTTGAGTTGGGTTTCGGGGTGAACACGAGAAGCTCAAGCTCATTGGGAGACCAAAACCAATTCCTCCTCTCGGTCCCTGTTGTAGCCTCTTATTTATAAAGCCTTATATCCACTTAGAGCCAAGCTTCTTACCCATCCCATTGTGGTCGGCCAAGCCAAGCTTGGAGCCCAAGCAAGGGCCGACCAAGCCAAAGATTGGAGCCAAGATTATAGCCGGCCAAGCTTGGAGCCCAAGCAAGGTGGCCAGCCACATTAAAATAAAAGGGTGTTTAAATTTTAAAATCATTCCTTTTGTGGAAGCCATGGTTTTAAAAGAGAATTTTAAAATTTTAAAATCTTTCTTTTATAGCTTTCTACAAAGGATTAAGAGAAAGGTTTGATATCTTTCCTTATTTGTAGTTAAAAAGAAGATTTTAATTTTTGATAAAACTTTCTTTTTTTGTAACCATCCACATGTTTTAAAAGAGAGATTTTAATTTATAAAATTTTCCTTTTATAACCAACAAGGGATTTAAAAGAGAAATTTTTTATTAAAAATTTCTTACCAAAAACAAATAAGTAAGCTTTAATTTTATGTTTAAAACTTTCCTTGTTTAAAGCACAAGTAGGCGGTCGACCATGACAAGTATAAAAGGAAGTTTTAATTTTTTTGTTTTAAAACTTTCCTTTTTAGTCTTTGGCGAGGAATATAAGGAAGTTTTAATTATGTTTGAAACTTTCCTTTTTAGCCAAGACCAAGGATTATAAAAGAGATGAAGGGGTGCCTCATGAAATAACACATCTTCTATTCCTCTCTTCCAATCCTTGGTGGCCGACCCTTGTCCTTTTCTCTTCTCCTTTTGTTTTCTCTCTTGGTGGCCGGCGGCATCTAGTGTGGAGATCTCTTGGTGGCCGGTTGCTTAAAGGAGAAGAAGAAGAGAAGGAAGCTCTCTTGTCTAGCATCCCTTGGAGGTTAGTTGGTGGCCGGATCTTGGAAGTCTTGGAAGAAGCTTGAGTGGATTTCATCTTGGAAGATCGTCGCCCACACGACGTCCAAGAGAAGGAGAGAAATACAATAGAAGATCAAGAGGTCTATAAGCTATAAAAGGTATAACTAGTTATTAGTTTCCGCATTATAACTAGTTCATCTTTTGTATAGATTTTGAAAAACCAAACACAAGAGGTTATCAGTTTTAAGTTATCGTTTTTGTTATCGATTTTATTTTTCGATTTCATGTTTCAATAATGTGTTTCTATTGAGATCTCTATAGTTAAACCTAGTTTACTGTAAGAAGTTAAATATCCAATTTCTCTATGAGGCTTTGTCTAGGAAGTGGTGGATGATCTCATACCCAAGAAGGCCTAGTGTCTCGCCATGTTTAACCTGGAAGCCGATCTTTGAAATAGATATTTGATAACTTCTGTAATATGGTTTAACTTAGGAAGATCACATCGGTAAAACTTGGAGTAAAAATGTTAAGTATCATTTCCAATCCAAGTTTAACTTCTGAAGGACAATTTGGATTAATAATGTTAAGCATCGTTTGCAATCTAAATTTAACTTCAGTAGAGCACAAGGGTAGCTAGGATAGTTCTATGCTTGTACAAATTTTTGTACAGGGGAACTAGAACAGTATTCCGAGTAGCAACCAACAGAGGTCAAGTATCATGGTGGAGGTCAAAGTCAAGATGGTCAATGCTCAATCGTCAAAGAGCCGAATAGAGGATAAATGCAATGGTCGGTCGGGTTAGGACCCGACAGGCGGGAGACATGTCCGAGCAGGCAACCCTTCTAACTCGAGAGGATATGATAAATAGGTGCCCAAGTCATATTATCAAGATGCCAATGGAGACCGGATAGTTTATCTAAATGGAGGAAGGTAGGTTACTGTACAACTACCGCATGGAAGAGCAACTTGAGGTGGCCAGAGTGGATGGGTCTTGGCTAAGCGGCTACCCCGCTCGGCCAAGCAATGGGACAGGACGGCTGACGGAGAGAAGTCTCGGCCGAGCGGCTACCTCGCTCGACCGAGCAATAGGACCACTATAGTATCTCTCGACATCCTTTGGGAGATAGTGTCGCTGACACGAGGTATGGTCAACAGGCAGATCATAAAGCAGAAACTTCTACTGTCGCATCAGGGATATGCATGCCTTGTTAATGTATGGTGTTAGAGGTACTTTCTTGACAAGGACTGTTCAGGGAACACCTAAGAGAGCGTGTTCATGCCTCGAGAAGCATGCACGCTACCCATCAGAGCTCTATATAAATAGGGGTCCATCACCAGTGGAGGTACACGTTATTCTTGAGTTCTACTATTGATACTATTGCTCCGCCTTTCTCCACATTTCGGTGAATGACTTGACCGTTAGAAGATTAACGCTGGGGACCCCTTCCCTAACTCGGCAATGATGCCGTTTGTTTTACAGAGCAGAGCAAAGTCCATATACAGTCAGCGAAGCCGCCACCTTCCAGCTTCATAATTTCGGACAGGATCATGTTTATCGGACAAAAATGATATGTAATCTCTCTTATATTTTCTCTTACTCTCTTTTGCATGCATGTAATAAAACAAAATTTCTCATTTGTCTCTGGACAATAAACCATTGTGTTGCTGATACACAGTGGCAAAAAAAATCTCAAAAAAAATTACGTTGCTAATTTACATTTTACTTTCATCCAACAATTTCAAACAACTTTTTTTTTTACTGTATTACTGATTTTTAAAAATTAATAATACCATAAAAAATAATTTAGAGTTTATACTCCATAATGTTAACACTGTATTGTTGATTTTTAACAGCATAATGAAAAATGATGTTGCCGATTTCAGTACAACTATATTGTTGATTTTCGAAATTCAGCAACACAATAATATAGAAAATTAAGCATGTGTTGCTAAATTTTAAAAATTAGTAATAATATTTTTGCTAACTTAAACTTTGAAAGACTACAACTTTTGACTGAGATTAAATCATAGGACGCACAATATATCAAATCAAAGCTCATTCAGAGATATTCGATTTGATATATTGTGTGTCCCATGGTTCAAGATGAATCAAAAGTTATCACCTTTCAAAATTTATCCAACAATGCAAATGTTGTGTTGTTGATTTTGAAAAATCAGCAACACAATGTATTGTGTTGCTGATTTTACTCCTGATCTTTAAAATACCATAACTTTTTATTGAGATTAAACCACAGGACACACAATGTATCAAATTAAAGATCATGATCTTCGATTTGATATATTGTACATTTCATGATTCAATACCGTCAAAAGTTATGGTCTCTCAAAATTTAAATCAGGAATAATGTTGTTACTGGACTTTCGAAGATTAGCAACTCGTTATAGTGGCTAACAAATCATTGCTATTACAACTACAAATTATAATTTTGAGATGTATAACCTTTGATATGAATCAAAAGTTATCACCTCTTAAAATTGAACTTATAGCAGCTATGATTTTATAGTTGCTACAACGTGTATGTTGAGTAATTTTTGAGAGATTATAACTTTTGACACAAATTTAACTATGAGATTCACAATATATCAAATTGAAGATCTCTGAACGAACTTTAATTTGATATATTATGCATCCTATACTCAATCCAAATCAAAAGTTATGATCTCTTAAAGTTATAACTTATTGTTGTAGCAGCTACAATTTCGTAGCTGCTACAATGTGTTGCTGATCTTTGAAAGATCAGCAACAACATTGTTGCTGACTTAAACTTTGAGAGACCATAACTTTTAACTAAAATTGAATCACATGACGTCCAATATATCAAATTGAATCTTTAAATGAGCTTTAACTTAATATATTGTGCATCCAATGGTATTCCTAGTCAAAAGTTATGGTATTTTGAAGATCAATAGTAAAATCAACAATACAACACATTATGTTGCTGATTTTTCAAAATAAAAAACACAACATTTGACTTGCTGAAAAATTAGCAACATATTATTGTGTTGCTGATTTAATACTGTTGCTATTTTATTGTTGATCTTCAAAAGACCATAACTTTTGACTAAGATTAAACTGTTAGATGCACAATATATCAAATAAAATATCGTTAAGAGATCTTCAATTCAATATATTGTGCATCTCATGATTCATTCTCAGTCAAAAGTTATGGTTTCTTAAATTTTAAATTAGCAATAACATTATTGTTGGTCTTTCAAAGATCAGCAACACGTTGTAGCAGCTATGAAATTATAGTTGTTACAACTACAAGTTATAACTTTGAGATGCTATAACTTTTAATTCGGATTAAATCACATGATGCATAATATATCAAATTGAAGCTTATTTAAAGATCTTCGATTTTATATATTGTGTCTCATGGTTTAATATTAATTTAAAATTATCATATCTTAAAGTTGAACTTGTAGCTGTCTGTAGCAGCTATGATTTCTTCATATGTGCTACAACATGTATATTGAGTAAATTTTAAAAGGACATAACTTTTGCCTCAGATTTAACCATGAGATGCACAATATATTAAATCAAAGATCTCTGAATGAATTTCAATTTGATATATTATACGCCCTGTAGTTTAACCTGAATAAAAAATTATGGCCTCTTAAAATTATAACTTATAGTTGTAGCAGCTACGATTTCATAGTTGCTACAATGTGTTGTTGATCTTCGAAAGACAACACTGTTGATGACTTAAACTTTGAGAGACCATAATTTTTATTTGAGATTAAATCAAGAGACGTACAATATCTTCGATTTGATATATTGTGAGTCCTGTGATTAATCTCAGTCAAAAGTTATTATCTTTTGAAGATTAGCAGTAAAAATCAGCAACACAACATTCATGTTGTTGAAAAATCAACAGTATAATTTTGTGTTGCTAATTTTGAAAAATCAGTAATACAATGTTTTCTGTTGCTGAAAAATTAGTAACACAATATTGTGTTGCTGAAAAATCGATAGAATAATATTGTGTTACTGATTTTACTATTGATCTTTGAAAGACCATAACTTTTGATTGAAATTAAATCACTTGATGCATAATATATTAAATAGAAGCTGGTTCAGCGATCTTGATTTGATATATTATATGTCTCATGATTCAATATCAGTTAAGTTATGAGTTCTCAAAATTTAAGTCAGCAACAACGTTGTTGTTGGTCTTTCGAAGATCAATAACATGCTGTAGCAGCTATGAAATTATAGCTACTACAATTATAAGTTATAACTTTGAGAGGTCAAAACTTTTTATTCGAATTGAATTATAGGACACATAGTATATCAAATCAAAGTTTATTTAGAGATCTTCGATTTGATATACTGTGTCTCATAGTTTAATACAAATCAAAAGTTATCACATCTTAAAGTTGGACTTGTAGTTCTAGTAACTATGGTTTTGTAGCTATTACGACATGTATGCTGGGTAAACTTTGAGAGATGATAACTTTTGATTCAGATTGAATATTGGAATATACAATATATTAAATTGAAGATCTTTGAATGAACTTTAATTTGATATATTATGCGTCCCATGATTTAATCTCAGATAAAAGTTATGGTTTTTTGAAGATCAAGAGTAAAATCACCAACACAATGTATTGTGTTGCTGATTTTTTGAAATCAGTAACACAACTACTACTAAAAAATCATCTGCATATTGTTTTGTTGCTGATTTTGAAAAATCATGAGCAACACAATACATTACGTTGTTAATTTTACCGTTGATCTTCAAAAGACCATAACTTTTGACTGAGATTAAACCACGGGATGCACAATATATCAAATAGAATCCCGTTTAAAGATCTTTAATTTGATATATTGTACATCTCAGGGTTTAATCTCAGTTAAAAGTTATGGTCTCTCAAAATTTAAGTCAACGATAATGTTGTTGCTAGTCTTTTGAAGATCAACAAAATGTTGTAGCAGTTACAAAATCATAGTTTCTATAATAATAAGTAATAACTTTGAGAGACAATAAATTTGATTTGGGGTTTAACAACAAGACGCATAATATATTAAATTGAAGTTCATTCAGAGATCTTTGATTTGATATATATGTGCATCTTATGGTTCAATATAAATTAAAAGATATCACGTACCTGTTAAAGTTAAACTTGTAGTTGTAGTAGCTACGTTTCGTAGCTGCTACAACATATATATTGGATAAACTTGAAGAGGTGATAACTTTTGAATCAGATTCAACTATGAGACACATAATATATCAAATTGAAGATCTCAAAATGAGTTTTAATTTGATATATTGTGTATCACATGGTTTAATCTTAGACAAAAGTAATGATATTTTGAAGACTAGGAGTAAAATTATCAACACAACATTATGCTGCTGATCTTTTAGCAACACGATGCTGTATTGCTAAATTTTCAGTAGCATAAAATCAACAACAAAAAATATTGTGTTATTAATCTTAAAAAAATCTATTTTTTACAAAATTAGTAAAGCAACCGATTGCTGAAAATTTAGTAGCATAATGTTGTATTGCTGATTTTGAAAAATTAGTAACACAATGTATTGTTGTGATGTTTTTAACAAAATCAGTAATACAATTGTTGCTAAAAATTCAGCAGTATAATGTTGTGTTACTGAAAATTCAGCAACATAATGTTGTGTTACTGAAAATTTAGCAATATGATGTTGTGTTGCTGAAAATTCAGCAACATAATGTCATGTTCCTGATTTCAAAAAATTAGCAACATAATATATTGTGTTGCTGATTTTACTATTAATCTTCAAAATACCATAACTTTTGATTGGAATTAAACCATAAGATACATAATATATTAAATTGAAGTTCAATTAGAGATCTTAGATTTAATATATTGTGCTTCTCATGATTCAATCTCAATTAAAAATTATGATCTCTCAAAGTTTAAGTCAGCAATAATGTTGTTGTTGGTCGTTCAAAGATTAGCAACACATTATAACAGCTATAAAATCGTAGCTGCTACAACTACAAGTTATAACTTTGAGAGGTCATAACTTTTGATTTAGATTGAACTATAAGACACATAATATATGAAATCAAAGTTCGTTCAAAGATTTTCAATTTAATATATTGTATGTCTCATGGTTCAATATGAATCAAAGTCATCACCTCTTAAAGTTGAACTTGTTGTTGTAGTAGCTATGGTTTCGTAGTTACTACGACATGTATGCTAGGTAAACTCTAAGAGGTGATAACTTTTGATTCAGATTGATTCATGAGACACACAATATATAAAATCAAAGATCTCTAAATGAGCTTTGATTTGATATATTATTCATCCCATGGTTTAATCCAAGATAATTTATAATCTTTTGAAGATCAAGAGTAAAATCAGCAACACAACATTATACTGCTGAAAAATCAGCAATACAATCCATTGTGTTGCTAAAAAATCAGCACCATAGTGTTGTGTTGCTGATTTTTCATATATTGTGTTGTTGATTTGATTGCTGATCTTTAAAAGATCATAACTTTTGACTGAGATTAAATCACATTGCGTTACTAATTTTATGGCATCTCAAAGTTTAAGTCGACAATAACATTGTTGCTAATTTTATGAAAACAACACCATTATATTGTGTTGTTGATTTTCAAAATTCAGCAACACAGAGTTGATTTTCTTGTTACTGTGTGTTCGTGATTTTCAAAAATTAGCAACACAAAAAATTAACAACATAGCAACACAAAAAATCGGCCCTTGTGTTGCTGATTTTCGGAAATCAACAACATAGTCAAAAGTGGTTTATAATTTTTTTCGGATGAAAAGTAAAAGAAAATCAGCAACACAGATATTGTTTCGCCATTGTGTTGCTAAATTTTCTGATTGCCTCGAGAGGAAAGTGATTATTTTTTTATTGAGATTGTGTTGTTTGGATATTTTCAAAACCACATATGTGTTTGGAGAAATCACATATTCAACTATGTTGTTTGGTAAATCCCTGAAAAATTAATTATACAGTAATTTAACTTTGACATATATGATGATCATAGCTTTGAATTAACTTTCATACGATTCCTAATATGTCATCGTCAAAAATATAAAAATCTATTACTCACTCCACTATAAAAAAAATCTCCCTATAATTTTTTATAGGTACTACATTATCAAATCATATATTTTTATTTCGAGTGGTCCCACCTATATTACTAATTTAGAGAGAAAATATAAGTTTAAAATTTCACTACTACTCTTAAACTAAAAATATCAAACCTCACATCCACAATAGTTAAAGTTTTTTTCTTCAACTTTTTTTTATTTAACAAATCTCTCAAAAATCTTAGATTGGAGATGCCCTTAACTAATTTTTTTTTTCATTAGTACCTATCCCCAACAACTATATTCATTGCTCCATAGCTATCTATGAAAATAGAAGATTGTATGATTGATATTCTTCCAAGAAACTATATCAAACTCTTGATCCGATTAATTTTGAAAGTGGATAGCTCGATCTCATAGATCGACTATTAGTATTCCAACGTTATTAGTAGTTCAAACTCTGATACGGTACATGATCGTGGGGTCGGTGAGATGAGGTGGTCACGAGTCAAGACCACAAGATGGTCAAAAGTCAAGCTTACGTATTGGTCAGAAGTCAAGATTACGTGGGCGTCAAAAGTCAAGCGTATGTGGCGGTCGGAAGTCACGCCTGCGCGAAGGTCAAAGATCTGACCTACGTGTAGTGCTAGGGGCCCAGTTACAAGATGGGATGGGTTAGGCACGAATGACGTCCTAAGAATGGACATAGCGTATAGGTCGGGGCTTCTAGTCTTGCAGCACAAGATACATGGACAAGCGTACAGGTCGGGATTGGCCAACCAAGAATACAGGTCGGGGATTCTAGCCTTACAGCACAGGATACATGGGCAAGCGTACAGATCGGGATTGGCCAACCAAGGATACAGGTCGGGGATTTTAGCCATGTAGCACAGGATACATGGACAAGCGTACAGGTCAGGACTGGCCACCCCAGGGATACAGGTCGGGGATTCTAGCCTTGCAGCACGGGATACATGGACAAGCGTACATGTCGGGATTAACCAACCAAGGATACAGGTCGGGGATTCTAGCCTTGCAGCACAGGATACATGGACAAGCATACAGGTCGGGACTGGCCGACCAAGGATACAGGTCGGGGATTCTAGCCTTGTAGCACCGGATACATGGGCAAGCGTACAGGTCAGGACTGGCCGACCAAGGATACAGGTCGGGGATTCTAACCTTGTGGCACAGGACATAGCGTACAGGTCGAGACTAGCCAACCAAGGATACAGGTCGGGGATTCTAGCCTTGCAACACAGGATATATGGACAAGTGTACAGGTCGAGATTGGCCAACCAAGGATACAGGTCAGGGATTCTAGCCTTGCGGCACAGGACATAGCGTGCAGGTGGGGTTTAGCAAACACCAAGAGCCAGTGCAGGGATAACGATAGGAGCAGGCCAGGCGCTACGCGACAAGCAGTCCTAGGAATCGTAACCATCTATCAGAGAATAATCACTGCCTGATAGAGAATATGCTAATGGTCGAGTACTTACAATACTCTGATTCCTTTCTAGACCAATAAGAAGACGCCACGTGTCACCCACCGCCAAACAAAGCCTGACATCTGACATTCCCTGACACTCGTCAGATTTCAGAAGAATCCGTTGCGATATAAAAAGGGATTCTTTGTCCCTTACCCAGGGACGCTCACTCGTCATTTTTTACTCGTCTTTACTTTTCGTCTTTTCTCTGTGCTTCTGGGGAAAAAGTACCTGACTTGAGCGTCGAAGGACCTGACCCGGGGACTTTTTCCCTGGTTTTTGATCTCTAATGACAAGTGGGCTCGTCTGAGTGTGCGCAGCATCCTTGCTTCACCATCCCCGTCATCTACCCTCGTCATCCGTTCGTGTCAAGGCCCCCGGCGGGTGCTAGATCGACCAGGCCTCACATCAACTTTCTGTCAGCCTTGACTTCAGCATCACCCGCCTCCGCCTGACTCAACTTCCGGACGGGATCAAATTTGGCGTCGTCTGTGGTAATACAACTACCTATTCCGGAACGTGACGATGGAGGACTCAGGTCGAATCAATGTGACTATGATTGTAGGAGAGTATGAACTCTTCAAGGAGGCCAAAAAGCGGGCGGCCTCAGAAAAGCAGCAAACAACCGCCTCTCGACCAAAAAAGCTACCTGAGGTTTCCAAAGAACCTGCTTATGCCTCTGATCGAGGCTCCAAACGGAAACAACCTCTAGAGTTTCCCCTTGCTTTCTATAGGGAGACGGGCCAAGGTTACTATCAACCTGAGCCTGGATATTACAGCCACAAGGAGCAACCTCAAGTTTCTGTGGCTAAAAGTTCGTTACCCAAAGATTCAAAGAAAGGGAAGGCTATCGTCCCGCACGACGAACGCCGGTCGGAACCAGAAGAGAAAGTGCCCTTCTCTTCTAAAATCCTGGAAGAAAAGCTACCGAAAGGGTACCGACCCCCTGCTATTGGTGAATACGATGGTAGTAAGGATCCTGAAGAACACCTCCGTAAATTCACGAACGCAACCTTGCTGCATCAGTACAGCGACGCCATTAAATGTCATGTGTTTCTGAACACTTTGTTGGGATCTGTCCAGAAATGGTTTGATGGATTGTCGTATGGGTCCATCACCTGCTTCTTCGACTTCAAGATAGCATTCCTGCACCACTTTGCCAACAACAGGAAATATCAGAAGACTGATCACTGCTTGTTCGATCTCAAGCAGAGGTCTGCCGAACTATTGAGGAGCTATATCAAGCGCTTCAATCAAGTGGCCCAGGACGTTCCCTCGACCACATCAGAGATACTTATGAGTGCTTTCTCCCATGGGCTAACTGAGGGAGAGTTCTTTAGGGATCTCATTAGAAATCCCGTAAAGAATTTTGATGAGATGCTGGAGAAGGCAACCAGTTATATCAATGTGGAGGAAGCGCAGGCGGCGCGAAAGAAGGCAGACAAGCCACCTCCTGCTATCAACAGGCCAGAAAGAAGAGCACCTCAGCCGCCCGCTCAGCCTCTCCCACGTGCTCGGGATATCCGACCAACTTTCCACCCCGGTCAAGTTGCCCGGCCGGTGCCACGGGTAGCTGCAGTTCAAGGCCCTCGACCTGGACCATGGGGATCGCGCTATTGCACATATCATCGGTCCCACACACATGCCACCAACTACTGCTACCAATTCGCCCATGATTCTAGGCGAGCTGCTGAGCTGGGTTTGCCGCCACTTGAGTTGGCTTCTCAGGTCCAGCGAATGATAGAGGAGCGGCGAAATGCAGTGGGGCAGGCTAGCCAACCCCGATCTAAGCAAGAAGGGCCAAGCATGCAGCCACAAGGGCGCACTGGAGAACCAGGAGGAGCCCGCGAGGCGGAAAATCGAGGCAACGCGGCCATAAGAGACATATGCATGATCTCCAGAGGTCCCACCGACAGGGATTCATGCCGAGCACACAAGTCCCATGAACGCCGGTTAGAGATATATATTGTAGGATGCAGCCAAGAGTAGAAGGTACAAGGACGCACGGAAGCAGAAAGAGCAGAGAGCCATAATGAAGGAAGCACCGAGGAAAAAGTTCCATGGAATGGCTGCGATGACCTATTTATAGCGGTGATTCATGAGGGCAAAAGAGTCAAACTGCCATCCAACGGCCCATAGTAAAAGTGGTTTGGAATAGTGAAATAACAGAAGCCGTCAGATCCCCACAGAAATCGAGACAACTGTAGATGGCCCAATGTACGAGGATCATCAAAAGTTACCTCGGGAAACAGTGTTACACATGGCAAGGCGGTACGAGTTCCATGGGGAAATATATTCAGTTTTGTTAAGGAATGAGTCTAGCTCGGGAGTCATTTCCATTAAGGGATGAATCCAGCTCGGGAATTATTCTCGGTAAAGGATAAACCTAGCTCGGGAATCAGTTTTAGTAAGGGATGAAGTCTGATTGAGAACTAGCTCAAGGCACGAATGGAAAAGTTCCAGGGACCCTGGTCGACATGTCTCCAAGTTCAATCTTTGAGTTCAAAATTAATCCCAGGTCGGGAAATAAATAAATCCCAAGTTGAGAAACAAATCGATACTAGGGCGAAGAACAAGTAGCTTTGGAAAATAGATCAATGGGTGCGCTAAGTTTCAACATCTGTATGTACACAGGTAGGTCTGTCAAACTTCAAAATTACACAGAGGATCACATCATGTCAAGGCTGAGGGCCTGGAGGAATCGCATTGCCGGGGAGAGGGGTCGGAAGTGTCAAGAAGTCGATATTCGAGGCGAAGGACGGGAAGGCTTCATCAGGGACTTCATCTAGCAGGCGCTCCCTGTCCAGGAAGTTAACAGGGGGGATGGAGTGAAGAAGTTTTTTCTCAAACAGTTGGCGCACTACGCCCACACCCCCGTAGCAGACCATCCGATCGGCGAAGTCTCCTATCTTCTTCTAGAACAAGGGAGACTTAATATAAGAGAGCCTGTAAGCTTCGAGACGCTCTCCTTCGCCTGATCTATACTTCACCAGCTCCACCCGCACTTCCTCTATAGAGGCCAAGGCCAGTGCCTTCTCTTTCTTCAGGGTGGAAGCCTCCGTTTGTGCCTTGTGGAGATCTGCTTGAAGGGCCTTAATGGTGGCCTGGTCTCGATCCTGCTGAGCCTTGAAAACTTTCTCCCGGTCGGCGCTGGCTGCCAGGTCTACTTGGACAACCTCCAGGCCTTTTTTAAAGTCGTATGAGACTCCTGGAGGGCCTTCAGGTCTGCAGAAAGGGAGGCCATCTCTGAATTCTTCTCCTTCAATTCATCCGTCAACTAACGGCGACGCTGCCCCTCTAAAATCAGCCTGGAATCGCTGGTCTGTAGGGCCGCCTGCAGCTTTTTTATCTTTTCGGTGGACTCCTGAGCTAGGTCGCGAGCAGACTGGGTGGACTCCCCGATCGCATGCAGATAAGAGTCCAGGGGGTCAAACGGATCGCGGGGAGTCAACAGTAATTCCACTTCCCACAGGCGGGCCTTTAAGGAATCTACTTCTCAGAGTAGGTCAGTGGCAAAATTGGTTAGGCATAGGCTACTGGAGCAGGCCTACTCGGTAACTAGAAGAAAATCAACAATAATATCGAAGTTAAGTCAAAGTAAGGGAAACTCACCTATATAATGTGTCGGGAGGCCAGATCCAGACTCTCCCACTTAGAGCCTCCACAAAACTATTCGGTGGCGGATCACCAAAGAGTGGCTAGGTCCCCCTGCAGAAAAATTTTGCCACGAACTGGAGGGGTGTCTGCTTCTGCTGAAGTTCCTGCCTGGTTTGGTGCTAATCCGACCACAGAGGGAAGGTGCCAATGGGCTATGAAATCCTGCTCATTCCTCTGGGGCTTTGTGGGGGGGGATGTGCGGCTGATGGAGAGGAGGTGGTTGGAAGAATGGTAGGACTGGCCGGGCCCCCGAGCTGGTTTCACTACAACAAAATTGCTCATAGACATCGGTTTTCCACCGGTGTCTATTTGATTTTCGACCGATGTCTATGAAGCCGATGTTAAAAGTCTGCCATTTTAGACATCGGGTTAAAACCGGTGTAGTATCACTTAACGACACCGGTTTTCGAATCGATTATTAACCGGTGTAGTATCACTTAACGACACCGTTTCATACACGGTGTAAAACCGATGTAATATTGTATGTTAATAACACCAATTTTGGCAGCGGTAAATGACCGATGTAATATTACTTTATAACACCGGTTTTACATCGGTGGAAAACCGATGTAATATATATTTTTTCTAACAACACAGATTTGATTTTAAAACCGACAATAACAAAAAAAAATACACAAATATTCACAAATTGTACAAATATTCTTCATTCAATAATATCCATAAAATACACAAATATTCACAAATTATATAAATAATCTTCTTACAACAATATCCATAAAATACCCAAACATTCTTTTTACATCAAAAGCTAGCTAATAAATATCAAAATCAAGGTAGAACATTCTTTTAACACATCAAGGTAGAACCGCACTTCAAATGTAATCTAGCATGCATTCAGCCCACTCGAACCGCACTTCATCAATTTCAACTCTGAAGTACTTGAGATTTGTAAACTGTAAAAACACATAAATCCACCATATGTCAAATAACTAAAACAAATGTGTACATGTATCAAATAAAATAGAATACTGAGTTTTTAAAGGCTGCTGTGCAAGATAACGAATATAACATAGAATCTAAAACTTTCATATATGACACTTAGTATATGATGCTTAGAATATAACATAGATAATTTGCTCCTTCTAATTCAAGTGTACAGATTGATAAGAACCGACAGCATCATACAACAACTTACTAGGCATGATAATGGTTGAACAAAGAAATATGACTACACAACAAATCTAGTGAAGCATAGAAGAACAAAGCTACCTCTGATGAAGAGATATACTATTTATTGTACTACCTCTGATGCCATCTTGGTATCCTGAATATCCTGCACTAAGCCCCCTATTTTCTGTGATTTCTGCTACCAACCACAGCAGCAAGGAATGCGGCAAGAAGGCAGTTGCCTCCTTAGTTCAGCACCCAAAACAGCAAGTTAGAGCTTCCTTTTATGTCCATTCAATCCTCTAGTAAGTAGAAACTATTTTCCCTTTGGTTTATGATGGATTTGGAGTGTCTTGACCTAAGATATAATCCTCTTGTAGCCCTCTATATTAAAGGCCAGCATACATGGAAAATTCAGCATATTCTTCTGAAGTCATAACAGAGTAGGTAAACTTTACTTGTAGTTTTTATTCATTTGCTTCATGTAGGAGTAGATTCTAGTAAATTCCCACACATTTAATGTTTAATGATCGGCTAGGGATAAGATTAGCGATCAACATGATCATTTCCTCCCTATAGCCATGTGGTAGAGGTCGAGCTTGTAGCCTAAATAATGTAGTTAAGGGTCTCTATCTGATTAATGAAAAACATGAATATAGGTAAAAACAAAAGATGTGAGTAAAATAATGAAGAGGGGTTAAATCATAAAAACAAAGAGTTCCCTATTCTTGAGGTACCCACAGACATATTGACACTCACTCTTACTTCTAGTTGAACTTGAAATTCATAGGTATAGCTAAATATGGTAATGGGTACCCTTTAAGTTTGATTACCCATTTATCTTAATAGGTTAGGTTAAATTCGAGTATCAATGTGTTAGATATTTAGAGGAAGTTGAGCAGGTTAAAAATGTAATCAATACTTTAATCCTAAGGTTACCATTTAAGATAGCTTATCCAGCCACTCTACTCACTGCAGCTCCTAATCTCTAATTCCTTTCTTCTTAGGCAATCATTTAGTCTCCAACTAGTATCTGGTTTGTAACAAAAGCATAGCATCCGGTTTGTAACTTATTTTAGGCAAATAAAGCAACCATATAAGCTTATGAAATGAGAGAATGCTACACTCATTAATGGTTGCATAAGGATTGCTTAAGTCAACATATAAATTTTCTTTAATGGGATGTAGGTCAATTAATATGGGTTGTTTAATTCATGTGTTTTATGTTGTGTGAATTGCTTAAGGTCATCCCTAAGCTACTGTACATGCTATGTCAGAGCTAAATTCGTCCCAATTTGTGTGGGTTCTTTTCTCCTTTTCACCTAAGCCATATGCATAAACCATGTACATATTAAGTAGAAGCAACTAGTTTTCACTCTTGTGAAACAAAACATCTAATGCTTTTTGTAAACGTTTACATGCTATCAAATTAAGAGTGTCAAGTTTTGATTGGAAGTGTGGATGTTTCCAGCGGTATACAGCTTTCTGAAGAATCAAACATAATCAAATACACCGCTACAATGTGATAGTGTACATAAGCATATCACGCATAACAAGCCACAAGTCCTATCAATCTACCATTAATTATGTACTTACATTCATAGTATTGGTTCAAGTCATATCTAAGTTCATGTCGATCTCTTCACATTTATAAATTTTTCAAATAATTAATATTAGCTTCTGCAAATGATGTTGCCCCTACAGATAAAAACATTCATTGGACAATAAAGGTTGAGAAAAATAACCACCTCAAAGTTTCCTTTCAGTTCTGATTCGAGCTTTTTGGTGAGACTCTCGTTGTACAATTCCTCGTAAGCCAACTGAATCTGCTTTCTTTGGGTGGCATTTCTATGCGCTAAAATGTTGATCAGTGTCTTCTCATTAGTTCCCCATCCTGACACATGTAGATGTCGCGGTAAGGCTATTTAGCTTATACAAATTTTGCTTCACTATTTCTTCATAAATTTATATATGCTATTCAAAACTAGTGTATCTGAGCAAGGTATCGAAATACACTGTAGAAGAACTTGCATCTCTCTTATGCACAATGACATTATATGAGGCCTTGATGAACCCATTGCTAGACATTAGGCTTCAAAGGGACAAGGCTTCAGGGATGGACAAATAGAACACTTTTGCAAACTCCAAGAAAAATTACCATCACAG
Source organism: Zingiber officinale (assembly GCF_018446385.1). NCBI lineage: Eukaryota > Viridiplantae > Streptophyta > Magnoliopsida > Zingiberales > Zingiberaceae > Zingiber > Zingiber officinale. The sequence continues at coordinate 78,801,533 of NC_055997.1, read as the reverse complement.
TCTATGCAGTTTAATAGTATTTCTCCAGCTCCAAGTTCTTGGACAGCTTTTGCAAGTTCAAAAGCTCCAATAGGCCGAACCTCACGTCCACCATTGACCTGCACAAGAAAAGGTCAAATCAGACAAGAGAAAGATTTGAAGACCTTGTTTGTTCATCTGAGGTTAACACAAAGTAATCCAATTTATAGTTACGAGTTTGGGTTGAAGCATCCAGACTAGTTTGAAGAAATTGGTGACAAAATACATGACTAGGGAAAATAATGTGCATAAATAATGAAAAGCTTACTGTGCACTGATACCATGCCTACTCTTCACCTGAGGGGCCTGAAGTTATCATGGAAGAAGAAATATAATCATAGAGAAGTGGAAAGAAACATATAATGAGAAAAGCAATAATTTGTGGAGCTAAAAGAAGCAAGAAAGGCTAAATTATAATTATATAGTACCTGGGGAAGAAACCTTAATGGTCTTAAATTCAACATCATCAGGGCTCCCGACAAAGACTCTCCGAGGGTCAATGCTCACAACTACTGCCTGATGGAGTTAAAAGTATCGACAATAAACATTATCATTGTCATTGTTTTTTTTAGTAAGTCAGATGCATACTGCACAAAATTGAAAATCCATTTTCCACAATAGTGAATATCAAGAAAAGAAGGTGACAAGAAATGCAACTTGAGTTGTACTCTCAGTAAACAATTAACCTATCACATACTTTCATTGAACAGGTTCAGATAGGGAGAGAGAACAGCTGAAATATAGGTGCAACAAACATAGGATCAAGGTTATAGAATGGGAACAAATAAACATCAAGAATATACGTAGTCACCAGCTCTCCTCATTGCAGCGATAACTCGTTGATAAAGATCAATTTTTAGCATAGAAAGGTCTTCCACCCACCAGTCCTGACAATGCATCATTAATTTTCCTGATCTGCTATCACATTCTAAGTGAGCTAAACCAGAAACCAAATCAAAAGAAATCCGTAAACGATGCTCAAGGGAAAATTCATTGAGTGGAAATTACCCAAAGATTTCAAATCAACTTCTCACGAAGACACAAATTTGACTCTAAATCATTCCGAAACCCTCCAATTAGGAACCAAAACTTCAAGGAAAGCTCGAATCACTTCTGACCTCTCTGTGACCCATTCTAACAAACAGGTAACGTGCAACTCTCTACAACTTGTTCATCATGGAAAACACAACACAACTCAACCTCAAATCATCGAACACCAGCCAAAATCTCTAGGAAAACCTACTGTGAACACATCAGAAATCACTGTCAAACAATTTTGGGTAACATACGCAAACCAAGCAGTAACCTTCAACTGAAACCTCCAACAAGAACACATCCCACCGAGAAGAATCCAACCCGAATCATATACAAAGAAAAACCAATCAAACACATCCACAGAAGAGGAAAACATATCGAAAGCGTCTACAAAAGAAGTAAATCAAAACATCTCCAGGAAGAACAATCAAAGCCTTTACCAGAAGAAAACCAGTCGAAATCCATACCAAATCCTCACTTTCTATAGGTTTTCCACCCCACTATACCTCATGGATTTCGAGTTATCACAGGTAGATACACTTGCCTCTTTCTTCTTCGTCTCGCCTCCACTCGTCCTCGCGTTGTGCCCCGTCAGCTGTGGCGCCGCCTGCGAAGCTCAGCTAGGCAGCGAAATGGCGCGACGAGTGGCTCTGTGGACTCGGGAAAAATGGAAAGAAGAGAAGGGTCGGCGGAATAGGGCAGGGAGATGTGATGAGGAAATGAACCCACTGTTCAAAGGGGACGGCGACGGCGAGAAATCGAGGGAGCGGAAGTTGAGGCGGCGCCAGCAGCTAGGGTCGAGGGAGGCGCGGTACCAGGACTTGCAGACGAAGGGGACGGCGACGGCGAGATCTCCGAGGGCGAGACGGCGGAAGGGGAAGAGGGAGATGAGGCTGAGGTTTAGGTTTAGGTTTAGGTTTATGTTGAGAGAAGGGGCACGATATTGGTTTAGGTTTGGAGGGAATTTTGTGAAGTCTTGTAAATTTTAGCAGGTGAAAAAATTAAATTATTTAAGAAGGGGTTTATTAACATCGGATTTTAAAAACCGATGTTAAAATCGGTGTCTATTAACCAAAAAAAGGGCGCTCATAGACATCGCCTAAAAAACCGATGTCTATGAGCTAAAATCTGCGCTCATAGACACCGGTTTTTAGAAAAACCGGTGTAAAATACTCAAAAACTTCGGTTTTAGCCTAAAACCGATGTTGTTCCACTGATGTCTATGAGCGATTTTGTTGTAGTGTTTTCAGCAGATCTAGCAGAAGGGTCGGCCTGCTCAAGAGCCAGGACCCGGATGGGAGTAGGGGCTGGGACTTCCGCCACTCGTGGAGACTCTTGAGCAGAAGCTCCGGGTGTTTGGGGTCGCACTTGAGGAACCTTCAAAGTTTGTCCGAGAGGAGGAGGCGGGGAAGACGAGGTCATAGGAGCGACTCTCTTACGCTTACGCTTAAGTTGCAGGCGTGTGTCCGGAGGAGGAGATGGAGCCCGCTCTCCCTCGACGGGTTCCAGAGCGGCAGGGATAGTTTCAGAGCCTGCTGGCAGAAGCAGTGGGGTGGAGGACTCAGACGGTTCTGTCGTGTCCGCGATTTCATGAGAAGAGGTAGCCGAAGGGTCAGCTTGGTTCTTCTCAATTTCATCACCCACAGCCATCAAAAGGTCACTGGGCAGTTTGGCAGATCCCTTGGAGTAGGCCCGGAATATAGTAGCCTCTGCAAAGCAAGAAGAAAATACCTTAGTTAGCGAAGACTAGCTGAAGGAAAACAAAATCTTATCAAATGGAGCCCCTATTGCAGCGGAGACCAGGTTGAGTCCGAAAAAAATGCAAAAAGACTTCTCGTAGTATTACAGAGAGGAGAAGTTGGACTCCCTGTAGTTTCTTTGAAGTTGAATGGAAGACAGGCTGATGAGTATGTTCGCGCAATTCAGAAGGGGAGGGAAGAGAAGAGCGCCACTGGGTCGGCCAGGACACCAATTCAGGTAATCTGATAAAGAAAAAGCGGGATTTCCAACCTTTGTTGGAGGAAGGCATATCGGAGAAAAACTTGCATCCCACCCGGGATTGCACCGTAAACACCCCAGGCTCGGACCTTTTAAGCGAATAAAAATGATGAAAGAGCTCTGGGGTCTAGGAAATTCGGTACACTCTACACAGGATGACCATGCCACATATGGCACGAATGGCGTTCGGGGCGAACTGTGAGAGAGGGACCCTAAAGTACCGACTTAAAGAAGAGAAAATCGGATGAAGGAGAAAGTGGAGACCTCCCAAAAGTTGATCCTTGAAGAAGGTTACAAAGCCCTGGGGAGGGGAAGAAGGATGCTCTGTTGGTCTGGGAGCGCACAGTCGATACCCATTGGGAAGATGCAGACTTTCCCGGATCATAGCCAGATCACTATCATCTATGTCGGAAATGTAATACATATACCAAGGTGCTATGTTACCTTCTGCCATTGGAAACTAGAGTAAGGGAGCAGACGAAGACGGGGAGGAGAAGTGTTGGCGAGCAATAATCAGGGACAAGCTTAAGAGATGGAACAATAAGCGACAGAGCCAAAGAACAACAGTAAGGTGTGAAGGCAGCGTCGGACGACCTTTAGGGCTTATAAAGAGAGGCCCCTCGGAAACATCGAAAGAAGAGAAGAGGGCACAGTAACTTAAGTTGTCGGATCTAAGGTAGTGTGCCAAAAGGCGCAGATCATCTACAGAAACTATATAAGGTCGTGGGGCACGTGTCGCCTCTCTAGGAAAGACATTAAAAAGGTTTTAATGATAGATGGGATAAGGAAATCATCAAAAGGGATTTTTGTACAACATCATGCCGGCGCGCGAAAGTCGTAAGTCAGCAAGAAAGGCAGCCATGCAGTTATCTTGGGAAAAGCAAGAGCATGCATTATAATATAAGACCACCTCGGGAAAGAGGAAGGAAAACAAAGGGACACAAGGATTCGAATTTGGTGCTCCTCAGATAAGTAAATAAATATTGATCTAATTAGAACTTGCTTGAAATGTGTGCAGGAGACATCGCAAGTAGCGCCTAGCCGGTCAGACCTCTATAGTATGTCACCCGGGCGAGAATTTCAGGGAATCTACAATTGCTAAATCGATTCCTGGGCCAGCCCAGAAGAATTTCTTTATGGCTGCCAGGATGGGGTCCCAGACTCTCGCCCCAGTGCGAGTTATAAGTGAGTTATGCTCTCACGCCCAACGATCGTCCCGGTCGGGTCCCAGATTCTCGCCCCAGTGCGAGTTATAAGTGAGCTAATATCTCACGCCCAACGATCGTCCCGGTCGGGTCCCATACAATCGTCCCAGTGCGAGTTATAAGTGAGCTAAGCTCTCACGCCCAACGACCGTCCCGGTCGGGTTCCAGACTCTCGTCCCAGTGCGAGTTATAAGTGAGCTAAGCTCTCACGCCCAACGTCCGTCCCGGTCGGGTCCCAGACTCTCGCCCCAGTGTGAGTTATAAGTGAGCTAAGCTCTCACGCCCAACGACCATCCCGGTCGGGTCCCAGACTCTCACCCCAGTGCGAGTTATAAGTGAGCTAAGCTCTCACGCCCAACGACAATCCCAGTTGGGTCCCAGACTCTCGCCCTAGTGCGAGTTATAAGTGAGCTAAGGTCTCACGCCCAACGACCGTCCCAGTCGGGTCCCAGAATCTCACCCCAGTGCGAGTTATAAGTGAGCTAAGCTCTCACGCCCAATGACCGTCTCGGTCGGGTCCCAGACACTCAACCCAGTGCGAGTTATAAGTGAGCTAAGCTCTCACTCCCAACGACCGTCCCGGTCGGGTCCCAGACTCTCGCCCCAGTGCGAGCTATAAGTGAGCTAAGCTCTCACACCCAACGACCATCCCGGTCGGGTCCCAGACTCTCGCCCCAGTGCGAGTTATAAGTGAGCTATGCTCTCACGCCCAACGACCTTCCCGGTCGGCTGTCCCAGACTCTCGCCCCAGTGCGAGTTATAAGTGAGCTATGCTCTCACGCCCAACGACCTTCCCGGTCGGCTGTCCCAGACTCTCGCCCCAGTGCGAGTTATAAGTGAGCTATGCTCTCACGCCCAACGACCTTCCCGGTCGGCTATCCCAGACTCTCGCCCTAGCACCCCTAGTGCGAGTTGTAAGTGAGCTATGTTCTCACGCCCAACGACATTCCCGGTCGGTTGTCCCAGACTCTCGCCCCATTGCGAGATATAAGTGAGCTATGCTCTCACGCCCAATGACCTTCTCGGTCGGCTGTCCCAGACTCTCGCCCCAGTGCGAGTTATAAGTGAGCTATGCTCTCACGCCCAACGACCTCCCCGGTCGGCTGTCCCAGACTCTCGTCCCAATGCGAGTTATAAGTGAGCTATGCTCTCACGCCCAACGACCTTCCCGGTCGGCTGTCCCAGACTCTCGCCCCAATGCGAGTTATAAGTGAGCTATGCTCTCATGCCCAACGACCTTCTCGGTCGGTGCAATGACTCTCCCAGCCGGTACCCTTTACATTCGCCTGGGCAAGATACAACAAGCCATGTTCTCGTGCCTAACCGGTCAGTAAGCAATATTTCCATTGTTTCTGCTAAATATGAAAATTAACAGGCATATTCTCAAGCATCTTAGCTACTCATGCCTTTTGATCTTCTGATGAGAGGTAATAGGAAGGCTAGGTAAGCAGGTTATCCTTATTATTTTTGCTAGAAATGTTAGAGGAACGCAGGTGTTTTATAGAAACACAATGATAATAGAGCAAGAGGACATGGGGCTACACCATGAACAGAATCCAAGAAACATATTTTATTTCGTTAACAAGGTGAACATTTTTTAGGGATTTACATTGCTACCAGATCCAGAGGCTTGATCCTTCCTGGCCAGATGAGCCTGAGCTCTAGTTAGATCTTCCTTAATAAGGTCGATGGTGTGCTTCAGTTGGCCAATAGTCTCATCTTTGATCCGTCCTTCCTCTTTTAGGAGGGTCACCTCGTCCTCATGTTTCATCTTCAAGTAGATGATATAGTGTACCTGATTTTGGAAGTCCGATTGAGCTTTAAGCTTGAGAGCAATCTCAGCCCAAGTTCTGGATTTGGTGGCCAGCCAGAGATTTTCCATTTCATGAGTAAGAGATACTTGAAGATCTCTGCTTTCAGCCATCTCCAGCAAGGCTTCCTCTTTCTGAGCCAATAACTCCGTCAGATGGGAAACTTGTGGAAGCAAAGAAGCGAGTTCGCTAGATTCCTTTACAGGTTCCATGGAAGCTTGATACTCTATTAACAAGAGGGTAGCTTGAAGAAAAGATGATGGAGGTATACTCGAACCTTTTAAAGGGGAGGAGAAGGTAAAGGGATTACACTGGAACCTTAAGCGATATATTGGAAAACAGTAGGCTATTTATAAGACAGAGGCATGATCGGAAATCGAAGAGTCATCGCGCACACATTAACATCCAGGCTATCTCTTACAAAAGGTGATAAAGTTTAAGTGGGACATTGAAAAAAAGACCAACCAGTAGGCAAATGCAGGGCAGATGTCAGGAATCCAGATCGGGTGACAATAGGATTCGGGTCTAGTCAGTCGGACTAGATCCTCCTTCGACTAGACTTGAGGGGGAGGCTTGTGATACGGTACATGATCGTGGGGTCGGTGAGATGAGGTGGTCACGAGTCAAGACCACAAGATGGTCAAAAGTCAAGCTTACGTATTGGTCAGAAGTCAAGTTACGTGGGGGTCAAAAGTCAAGCGTATGTGGCGGTCGGAAGTCACGCCTGCGCGAAGGTCAAAGATCATATCGACGGGTAGTGCTAGGGGCCCAGTTACAAGATGGGCTGGGTTAGGCACGAATGACGTCCTAAGAATGGACATAGCATATAGGTCGGGGCTTCTAGCCTTGTAGCACAGGATACATGGATAAGCGTACAGGTCGGGATTGGCCAACCAAGGATACAGGTCGGGGATTCTAGCCTTGCAGCACAGGATACATGGACAAGCGTACAGGTCGGGATTGGCCAACCAAGGATACAGGTCGGGGATTTTAGCCTTGCAGCACAGGATACATGGACAAGTGTACAGGTTAGGACTGGCTGACTAGGGATATAGGTCGGGGATTCTAGCCTTGCAGCATAGGATACATGGACAAGCTTACAGGTCGGGATTGGCCAACCAAGGATACAGGTCGGGGATTCTAGCCTTGCAGCACAGGATACATGGACAAGCGTACAGGTCTGGACTGGCCGACCAAGGATACAGGTCGGGAATTCTAGCCTTGCAGCACAGGATACATGGACAAGCGTACAGGTCGGGACTGACCGACCAAGGATACAGGTCAGGGATCCTAGCCTTGTGGCACAGGACATAGCGTACAGGTCGAGACTAGCCAATCAAGGATACAGGTCGGGGATTCTATCCTTGCAGCACAGGATACATGGATAAGCGTACAGGTCGGGACTGGCCGACCAAGGATACAGGTCGGAGATTCTAGCCTTGTGGCACAGGACATAGCGTACAGGTCAAGACTAATCAACCAAGGATACAGGTCGGGGATTCTAGCCTTGCGGCACAGGACATAGTGTGCAGGTCGAGATTGGCAAACACCAAGAGCCAGTGCAGGGATAACGATAGGAGCAGGTCGGGCGCTATGTGACAAGCAGTCCAAGGAATCGTAACCACCTGTCAGAGAATAATCACTGCTTGTCAGAGAATATGCTAATGGTCGGGGTACTTACAGCACTCTGATTCCTTTCTAGACCTATAAGAAGACGCCATGTGTCACCCATCGCCAAACAAAACATAACATCTGACATTCCCTAACACCCGTCAGATTCCAAAAGAATCCGTTGCGGTATAAAAAGGGATGCTTTGTTCCTTACACAGGGACGCTCACTCGTTATTTCTTACTCGTCTTTACTTTTTGTCCTTTCTCTGTGCTTCTGGGGAAAAAGTACCTGACTTGAGCGTCGGAGGGCCTGACCCGGAGATTTTTTCCCTAGTTTCTAGTCTCTAACGACTGGTGGGCTCGTTTGAGTGTGCGCAACATCCTTGTTTCACCATCCCCATCATCTACCCTCGTCATCCGTTCGTGTCAAAGCCCCCGGTGGGTGCCAGATCGACCAGGCATCACATCGACTTTCTGTCAACCTCAACTTCAGCATCATCCGTCTCCGTCTGACTCAGCTTCCGGACGGGATCAAACTCCATAAAAAAAAAATATTCAATGTAAAATTTAAATCCTCATTGTATGAGAATCATTTTACCTTTTTACCATCATACTGTGCCGTGGGGCAAAAATCTGAAACTATTTGTTCATTGTAGTCGTCCACTAATTACCAATCAATTTATGATGCTGATTATCCCAGCTAATGTCAAACATGGCCACAACCAAGTAGAGTTTGGATTTGTGGTATTCAAATTTCTATCAGGGAACGCCTAATTAAAAACTTCATATTTTATTAGAATTAAAGCATGCATGTAAAACATGCATTTATCAATTTAAATTTGATTTATGCTCTCATGAAATTTAATTTATAAATTGAGAGTGGCATGCATGCAAAACATGCATTTGTCATTTTAGATTTGATTTATGCTCTCATGAAATTTAATTTATAAATTGAGAGTGGCATGCATGCAAAACATGCATTTATCATTTTAAATTTGATTTATGCTCTCATGAAATTTTATTTATAAATTGAGAGTGAGATGCATTTTATTTTTATTTTTATTTATTTATTTTGAACCGGGAGAATCAACTAGTGCATGGACTTTGTTCAGCCACCGATATCTCAACGTATGACAAGAGAAACTTATCCAATCGTCAGCAAGGACCAATCGCAGCTATTTCAAACTACTATTGAAAATTAAGGTCTTTATAGTATACGTTTAGGGATACTAAGGCTACGATGATATTATAAAAATTTATTGAAATACGATATTAGCTTATGTTCTTTCATATTTCTGATATTTAAATAATGTTATTATAAAATATCTATGCTTATTTCAAATATTTAAATATAAAAATATATTAATAATTGAAAATATCATAAAATATTATCATAAAAAAATATTTCATAAATATTTATGTATATCTTATTATCATCTTAATAAGGATAAATATAAATGTCACCTAAATTAATTTATATTGACAATAATAAATATTTTAAATTTTTAAATAAGTATAATAAAATATGTCACTAATGATTATAAGGGCATTTTAAATTGTATCTTAACTAATCTATGATGACATTATTAAATGTCAATTATAATATTTTATAAAGATATTAAATATTATTACTGATATTTATCCAGAACACAAAATATTCACTACATGATAGAAAAGTTTACACATTATCATAATTTACCCATCTTCATAATTGACCACTATACAAAATAAAAAAAATTTACATTTAAAATATCTAATTCCTTCAGCACATAATCACAATTTACCCATTATCATAATTCACCCACTATACAAAATAAAAAAATTTTACATCCAAAATATTCAATGCATTCACCAAATCATTACAATCCATCCCATCATCACAAAAGTACAAATGTAATACTAATGTAAAAGTATTGAATCTAACACTAACTAAATACTAACAAAATATTATAGAAGTAACAAAGTTTTATAAAATAAAAACTCAATTGATTTACTATCGACCATCTTCAACCATCTTCGACCATCATATTATAAGCAAAATTCAAGTACCTGTTATCTATAAATATAATCCATAAATTTGTATAAGTAAATTAAATAATGAAAATATAAACCTAATAAAAATTATTTAAAAAATTGAATATCATACCAAATGACAAACAGATAAAGTATCATTCCATATGCATTAATAGAAATTTTCGCTTATTACTAACTGCAAATATATTTCATATTTATTTAAAATTTTAATAACATGATAAGTATAAAAAATTAATAATATTTTACTAAGAGATAAAAATCATACTAGATGATAAGGCCAAGCTACCATTCCTTCAAATGTATATTCAAACCTTTGTAAAAGATCATAAGGTCTAATTAATTTTTTTTTCTGGTTCTAGGACAACTAGTACTTATACTTCGTATTAATTTGGTCCTAGTTTTTATCTCACTACTATTATTTAGATCCATGTTGACAAGCACTCCTTTTGTCATAATTTTTTTGTCAAATCAAATAAATTTTTGATCAAGACAGAACTTCTAATCTACATGAAAGTGCAAAATATAGAAAAAGTTTTCAAGATGTATGGAACATATAATAAAATAGAAATTAAGTAAATCTTACCCATAAGGTCGGACAGCTTGGAATAGAATCTTGTGTGGGTGCATGACATCTCTAGCGTAATGGCCAGAGGTCAATTATCATGAACTGACGACCTGAAATTTACCCCACTATGCGCTTGAAGCTTGTGTGCCTACATGTACCTCCCTCTATATTCGTGGGGCCGGCACTAGGGGAGCCGTTAATATAACAGATCTACATTTGTGGATTACTACTTGATGAAGTGTGTTGACTATTATTGTAATTTGAAAGAGGATTTGTGTTTGATTGATTATAAATCTTTGTTTCTAACATTGCAATATGTTGTCCTTGCTTTTTAATTTGTTCATTCATCTTTCCTAACTTTGTATTATGTTTCATTACTAGTCGATTGCATGTGTCATGGATAGAAACTACTCCCTATAAATTAGATGGGCTAACATCATCACCAAGCATAAGTACTCGACTAGGTCTATCCGGTCCAATGATTTGAACAAATATATCATTCAGACTCACTTGATCATTACAATCATCATGAAGTTAATTTTCTAGTTTTTTCATTGCAACCTTAAGGCATGTTAATACTTATTTAATACATAATGATAATTAAAAAATATTTAAAATATAATAAATGAAGACTATAAAACATCTTACCAATATTTTTTCTACAATATTTCTTGAGGGGCTTCCATTGGCATGAGTAAAACATGTATGAAATAATTCAACTCGTGTTGGAGGATGCCTCTTTTTTTTTCCTAAAAATTTATTGGTTACTAGTTTCTACATTCAAATGAACATAGAATTATAACATGATAAGATGAATTACAATTTTTTATCGCACTTGAGAAAAAGATGCCCTTCCAGTGGTCTGATTCATTATCCTTTGCTTTCTAGCATTTTTTTTTATTTTCACTTCTTTCCTAATATATTAAATTACACATCATATAAAAAATAAAAGTCTATTAACATTTGATTCAAATTATATATTCTAAATAAATAAAATAAATACGTTTGATTTTTTTTTTATGTCCTAAAAAGTAATTAGTCTCATATATTGTTCTATTTAAGCTCTTTCATCTCTTTGTTGTAAAAGAATTTAAACTAACAACTCAGGATCATAGTACTTTCTATTTAGTTCAAACTTCTAATTTTCCCATTTTTTTGCTATTGAGCATAGCGTTCAATTTTTCTATTCCTAAAGGAAGGTCATACTTAACCTATAAAAAATATATAGACAAATTATCATTGCATAAATTAAAAGTTTTAAATACTAAAATTATACAAAGTAATTTAGTTACCTTTATAACTAGTACGAGATGTTACAATGGGCCCAGAGGAGACGTGATAGTCAAAGTTAAGGGGAGGTGACAGCTATCATGTCACTATCAGTAGGACTTTGCTCCTTATCTAACACTAAGGCCTTCAATAGGAGGATGATCGGCCTAAGATCCGGTTGGACTTGAAGGGCCTAGTACTTCACTCCAATGCCAAGACATCTAGTATATATCCGGTCATCCTTGAGCTGATTAGGTTTAAAAGATAACCGGTGTACCACAAGGCCAATCATACATATATCTGGCCAGGTTTAGGGGATCGAACCTTCCACTCTCAAAGTACAAGACTCAGTATATAGATGGTCGATCTGACAATTGATCGAACCTATGAGTTTTCATTTCTCATATGTCCATCCTCCTTCATATAGCTGGTCGGTTATAATGTTGATCATATTTATAGGGCTCAACATCCTTATCTCCTACGTAGAGTAAATATGCATAGAAAATCTCAGTGTGAACCTGGCCAGACTACCAAATCTCAGGTTATCATTATAGGGATAAGCATCCTAACATATGGACAATCTGCTAAAAGTACCGATCGGATCTCTCGGAGGTTTAATTCCCTATTCTTCAAAGATAAGTACCCAGCGTATGGTTGGTCAGTTATAGAACCGATTGGGCCTATGGGAGTTGGTTTTTTGTTACTTCAATATCAGATCTCCAACACCATATAATATACAGCCGAGCGGCCCAAGGTAATGAAAGATTTCTCAAACAGTGATTATACATATCCAAGGCTGTACGTCTTCTTTTACTCAACAACTTCTGACACCAAACATTCTCTACACCCTCATGATTACGAAAGTCATAAGAGGTGGTATATAAGGAGGGAGGTTCTCTCCATTGGCCAGGTACGCTCATGCAAGGCAATACATTTTACATACTAAACACTTTTACAACAATCTCATTTACGCTTACGCGCTTATTGTTTTCCTCTAATTTTTTCTTGACCACTATATTGACTTGATCGTCGAGGTGCTTGTACCAGGGATCTTTTCCCTGGTTATCACCCTAATGTTCTATGGGATTGTTTTTCCGTATACATAGAAAGAAGTAGCCTCCTCTCCTCAGTTTAAAAGTATTCTCCCAGTCAACAATGTGGCCATCTACCCAGTGCGCCATCTCCTCCGGTTTCAGACAGGATCAAATTTGGCGCCATCTGTAGGAAGCCTGAATCTAAAATGTCGAGATGGAAGAAGCTGTTGGACCCTTGGTAGGCCAACTAAAGGGGGGTGAATAGCCTTGCACAATAAAACAAAAAGGGCCTTCCTCGACTTACAAAATACACTTGAATAAATAGTATTAAAAGACTAAAAAGAAGAGGCACAATATATTTACTTGGTTACAACCGGCAAGGTTGTTAATCTAATGAAGATGAAAAACTCAGTAAAAATCTCCTTTAGTCGGAGAAGACTCTTACAACAATTAAATCTCACAATTGGAAAGCTAAACTCAAAAGGAAATGATTTGAAGTGTTGTGTTTCATTTCCTAGGTCTTTTTATAGCCCTTGAAAAATCTTATCTGGGCTAGAAGGCGCCTCCAGCATGCTGGAAGGCACCTCCAGCGAGGCAACAAAGGATAAAGTTTTGTCCTTTGCCAACGACTAAATTTTCTTAGTCGAAGGCGCCTTCATGGGACTAAAGGTGCTTTCTATGAAGGCTTAAAGGCGCCATCAAGTGCTTGAAGGTGCCTTCCATTAGAAGGTTGCGAGGCCGCCTTTAATCCATTGAAGGCGCCTCCAATAACTACTACCGAGCTCCAATGTCCAGACTACTTGCAAATAAAGCATTTGCCCTTCGGCTTCTTCACTCCTGCTTTTACTCTAGTACCTAGAGATCGATTCAATTTCTTTGCTGAGCCTCAGCTTGTTTCTTCTTCTTCTTCTTCTTGCCTTTCGACTTAGAAGTAGAAATATTTTTAGTAAAGTGAATTTGAGAATTATGACGAAATAGCCCTTTTACTGCCTGAAGTTCTGTTAGTAGTTCACCAATGAATAAATCTTTTTATTCATATTGTAGTTCAGGCAGAACTGCTCAAAATTTTTGGGTAGCGTTTGGAGAATAATATCGACCTGGGTTTCCTCATAGATTTCAGCTCCAAGGATTTGTATCATGTTCAAGTAAGCCATCATCTTGAGGATATGATCCCTTATGGGTGCCCCCTCTTTCATGGTGGATGTCATTAAGTTTCTCATAGCCTCTTGCCTAGTAGCCTGATTCTGGTGTCCGAAGAGTTCCTTGAGATTTTACATCATTTATAGGCAGTAGGTATGGGCTGATGCTGATGTTGTAGCACATTTTGTAGGACCGTTGGGCCGGCTAGAAGGGGGGGTTGAATAGCCTAAAAAAATAAACAGAAAAGACCCTTCTCGAACTTTCAACAGAACACTTGCATAAAGTAAATTAGCAGTAAATAAAAAGCAGAAAGAAGAGGCTCACAACTTGACTTGGTTACAACCAAGGATGTTGTTAATCTAAGGAATGAATGTGCCTAAAATATCTCCTTCAGGTGGAGAAGCCTCTTACAACAGTGAAAGCACAAAAGACAGAAGCTAAACTAGAACAGAATCGCACAAGTGTTTGGAATGTAAATCTTTGAGATGATTTTAAGCTTCTGGACCAAGGCTATATTTATAGCCTTGGTCGGGGCACCTGGAAGGGTTCCGGGCGCCCTGGGGGGATAAATTTTATCCCCCAACGTAATCCTGGTCCGGGCGCCCGGAAGGGTTCCGGGCGCCCCGGGCTGCTTCGGGCGCCCCGGAGCCCAAAGTCAACCAACGTTGACTTTTTCATCCGGGGACCACTGCTCCGGTTTGGTTCGGCTCGATCCGGGTCTTCTACTCCGGATACGCTTGGTTGGGTGATCTCTGCCATCCGGAAAAGGGCTCACCCGAACCCAACTTCCGGTCTTCTCGAGCGGGCTTCCCTCCGGCTTCTCGTCCCTCGGAATCGCTGCGTGTTTCCTTCTCGTCCGCCGGCGTACTCATCCGCAGTCTTCGTCCCTCGGACGCACCGCGTGCCGTCCTTCTCGCTAGCTGCGTCTCTTGCTCCCCGAGCAATCTTCCGCTCCGGCTTTCCTCCCTCGGAATCACCGCATGCTTCCTTCTCGTCCGCCAGTGTACTCTTCCGCAGCACCTCGTCCCTCAGACTGCCGTCCTTCTCGCTAGCTGCGTCTTCCGCTCGACTACCTGTGTTCCTAAGCTCCTGCACACTTAGACACAAGGTTAAATACACACAGGACCTAACTTAACTTGTTGATCACACCAAAACAACCTTGGGGTTCCAACAATCTCCCCCTTTTTTGTGTGATCAACCCAAGTTAATCTAGGGTTAAAATAGACATTAAATAACATTAAGTAAATTAACTTAATTTTCAATTTAAGTGTAAAAAGATAGAAAAGATAAAATCAAATTAAATCTATCTACCTCCCCCTAGACTTATACTTTCCCTTCTCCCCCTTTGATCACAAAAAAATGGGGTTCCAAGAAAAATAATCTAAGGGCTATAGACTTAAAAAAAATATTTCAAAAAAAAAAAAAATCTAAGTTTTTAAGAAATTTAGAAAGTTTTTCTGAGTAATTTAAGCTGAGATTTCTTGTTTAAAAAGATTCTTAACTTTAAAAAATGATTTTTGAGAATATTTTTAAAAAAATTCTGAGTAAGTAAATTTGAAATAAAATGTTTTGAATAACCTTTTTCAAGCACTAATTAATTCTTGTATTAATGCTTCATTAGTAAGTTAATTAAACATTTATTTCAATATTTTGGCTTCCAGGTCGTGGTGAGGCACTATGCCTTCTTGGTTATTGGAGCAACAACCACTTCCTTAGACAAAGCCTCATAAAGAAATTATTTGTTTAATTTTCTCACTTAAAGCGCTAATTTTAATTTTAAAATTAATTTAAGCATGATTTAGGAACCCAATATAGGTTCAAACCTACTGGATTAATTAACAAGCTTTTAGGGACATATTTTCTTGAAATGTTCCTAATTTGTCCCGGGTGATATTTAAAGTACCAATTTAAATTATTAAATCTTCTAAAATTGGTTTTAGATGAGCATGCATAGTTTTTCAAGTTATCTACTTGAATTTTCAAATCATTATTTTCAAGTTTCAATTTTTCATTTGCTAATTTTAATTTATCTAATTCTTCTAAGGGACAAGACTTAGCTAGAATTACTTTTAAATTTTTATTTTCACTTTCTAATTTGCAGCAATCTTTTGTTAAAAGTTTAACGAACTTAAGCATTTTATCGGGAGGAAGAGATCGTACCTGACTTACCTTGTCGATCTCGTTGTCCGTTTCTCCCCCTGAACTGCTGCTTTCTTCCGATGTGTCTCCCCCTTCATCGATGCTCTCGATGCTCATTTCGGAAGAGCTTGAATCGCAGTCGTCGTCTTGATGACTCGCCATCAGTGCGAGTCCGGAGAATGCTTCGACTTCTGATTCGGACGACGTATCGTCCCACGTCGCCTTCAGGACCTTTCGTTTTTGGATAGGCTTCTTACCCTTTTCCTTGTCTTTGTTCTTCAGCTTGGGGCAGTTGTCCTTGACATGCCCTTCTTCGTCGCAATGGTAGCAGCGGATCGTTCTTTTCTTTCTACCCTGTGGATGGTTAGTTTTTCCAGAATTGTATAACTTCTTAAATCGTCTTACCATCATTACCATTTCCTCGTCGTCGAGAGAAGATTCCGATTCAGGTTCGTCTCTCGAAGCTTTGAGGGCGACGTTGTTCTTTGGCTCCCTCATTCCTGCACATCTTGACTCATGCACTTCAAATGTTGAAAAAAATTCTTCTAATGAAATTTTTTCTAAGTCCTTCGAAATGTAAAAGGCATCTACTAATGATGCCCATTTTGAATTTCTAGGGAAGGAATTTAAAGCGTACCTGAGCGAATCTCGGTTACTTACCTCTTCTCCGAGATTCGAAAGTCCGGTGATGAGCTCCTGTATCCTCGAGTGTAGATGTGCAATTGTTTAACCTTCTTCAAGACGGAGGTTGGTGAGCTGGTTGCGAAGTAAGTCCCGTCTCGCAAGCTTGGCTTCGGATGTTCCTTCGTGTAATTCAAGGAACTTCTCCCAAAACTCCTTTGCCGAATTGTTGGTGCCGACACGGTTGACATCTTGTGGCGGAAGTACGGTTAGCAGATGGAATTCTGCTTTCTTGTTTGCCACGTACTCGGCCTGCTCTTTCTTTGTCCATTGATTTTTTGCTTTACCCTCGGGAGCTTCAAAACCGAGTTCCATTATTAGTAATAAATCAAAATCGGTGCCAAAAATATCTCCTTCAGGCGGAGAAGCCTCTTACAGCAGTGAAAGCACAAAAGACAGAAGCTAAACTAGAATAGAATCGCACAAGTGTTTGGAATGTAAATCTTTGAGATGATTTTAAGCTTTTGGACCAAGGCTATATTTATAGCCTTGGTCGGGGCACCTGGAAGGGTTCCGGGCGCCCTGGGGGGATAAATTTTATCCCCCAACGTTCAGATCGAGTTTTGACTCGATCTGGTCAAAATCCTGGTCCGGGCGCCCGGAAGGGTTCCGGGCGCCCCGGGCTGCTTCGGGCGCCCCGGAGCCCAAAGTCAACCAACGTTGACTTTTTCATCCGGGGACCACTGCTCCGGTTTGGTTCGGCTCGATCCGGGTCTTCTACTCCGGATACGCTTGCTTGGGTGATCTCTACCATCCGGAAAAGGGCTCACCCGAACCCAATTTCCGGTCTTCTCGAGCGGGCTTCCCTCCGGCTTCTCGTCCCTCGGAATCGCTGTGTGTTTCCTTCTCGTCCGCCGGCGTACTCATCCGCAGTCTTCGTCCCTCGGACGCACCGCGTGCCGTCCTTCTCGCTAGCTGCGTCTCTTGCTCCCCGAGCAATCTTCCGCTCCGGCTTTCCTCCCTCGGAATCACTGCACGCTTCCTTCTCGCTCGCCAGTGTACTCTTCCGCAGCACCTCGTCCCTCGGACTGCCGTCCTTCTCGCTAGCTGTGTCTTCCGCTCGACTACCTGTGTTCCTAAGCTCCTGCACACTTAGACACAAGGTTAAATACACACAGGACCTAACTTAACTTGTTGATCACACCAAAACAACCTTGGGGTTCCAACACATTTGACATAGAAGCCAAAATGTAACACTGCGCCATCTCATCTGCCTTTACCCATTTATTATGATACTCAATCTCCTCTTCACTAAAATCACTATTAGGCTCATTAGGGTAGACCTCTAACAGTACAAAATTATAACCTTCAGCAGTTAGGACAATATTCAGGTTTCTTTTCCAATCTATGTAATTGGGACCAGTAAGTTTATTCTCTTTCAAAATAATAGTCAGTGGGCTGAAGTCATCCTAAGAATCAGAAAATAAGTTTTGGTCAAAACTTTAGAATTTAGAATAATATTGAGTCCTCAAACATTATTATTTAAATTCACCAACACCTCAAAACACCGTGAATTTTGTATGCCACGATAGTGTGGACGTATACAAATTCAAACATTTGTAAGAGGAGGTTTTACCCATTAATTTTATTCTTGTCAACCTAACTTTATGATAAATAAAATTAATAGTTGGTATTCCTTTGGTCACACAAATAATAGCAGTAACTCCGATGGGGAGGATACTATTAAATGTGCCTAAGTGTATACCATTACTTGATACTTAGTCCATTAAATATGATTATGCCCCTTCAGTTGGAGAAGATCACATGCTCCTAAATAATTTCCTATAATCATCCATAAAGGAAGTTTGATCTAGTGATCCACAAACAAACTCATCCGATGTGGAGGAAGGCACTCAGAGCTAACGCGCAAGTTTGTTTGCATCACTTACAAACCAGTAATGGAGACCGTGGAATTTATTTATAAATCTCTCTTCCACTTAGTTATTTAAGATGAGGATTTTAACATGCACACACACATCACAACAAATAAAAGCAATAAATATGGAAAAATAATTTTTCAACTATTATGGCCTCTTCCATCACTGTCCTCCGTGTGCTGCCAATCCTAGCTGCTGCCATCTTTAGCCACTGCAATCAGGTCTAGTCATCGCATCTATCTTGCTTCTTTTTCCGCTGCACCTCTGGTCCTCAAATAGCACCACGCCTCGCAAGGATACGATCTGTGACAAAAATAAAATTTTACATATATCGATCCTATATTCCGCAAAGGAATATACATAAAGTCTAGATCGAATAAAATGTAAAATCCTAAAACTAATACAGCTCCTGCTGTATTTAATAAGTACAATCATGCACACACATAAAATGCCCTCGACATGTCCAAGAGTTCAATCACACACAATCACAATAGACCATAATAGTTGAAGCTTGCAACCAGAGAGTTAATCTATTTGCACATCCTACTATTATCCTACCTAAAATATGTATGACATGTGCATAATTAAACTAAAAACCAAACACATAGAGGTATAACCTAGCTCTGATACCAATTGTTGGTTACTACTCAGAATACCATCCTAGTTCCCCTGTATAAAAATTTGTACAAGCATAGAACTATCCTAGCTACCCATGTGCTCTACTAAAGTTAAATTTGGATTGTAAATGATGCTTAACATTATTAATCCAAATTTTCCTTTAGAAGTTAAACTTGGATTGGGAACAAAACTTAACATTCTTACTCCAAGTTCAACCAATGTGATCTTCCTAAGTTAAGTCATATTACAGAAGTTATCAAATATCTATTTCTAAGATCGGCTTCCAGGTTAAACATGGCCAAGCACTAGACCTTCTTGGGTATATGATCATCCACCACTTCCTAGACAAAGCCTCATAGAGAAATTGGATATTTAACTTCTTACAGTAAACTAGGTTTAACTATAGAGGCCTCAATAGAAACACATTATCGAAACATGAAATCAAAAAATAAAATTGATAGCAAAAACGATAACTTAAAGCTAATAACCTCTTGTGTTTGGTTTTTCAAAATCTATACAAAAGATGAACTAGTTATGATGCGGAAACTAATAACTAGTTATACCTTTTATAGCTTATAGACCTCTTGATCTTCTATTGTATTCCTCTCCTTCTCTTGGACGTCGTGTGGACGACGATCTTCCAAGATGAAATCCACTCAAGGTTCTTCCAAGGCTTCCAAGATCTGGCCACCAAACAACCTCCAACGGATGCTAGACAAGAGAGCTTCATTCTCTTCTTCTTCTCCTTCAAGCAACCGGCCACCAAGAGATCTCCCACAATTGATGCCGCCGGCCTCCAAGAGAGAAAACAAAAGGAGAGAAGAGAAAGAGCAAGGGTCGGCCACCAAGGAAGAATAGAGAGGAATAGAAGATGTCTTTTTTTTTTAGGTGAGGCACCCCCCTCCTTCTCTTTTATAATCCTTGGTCTTGGCAAAAAAGGAAAGTTTTATAAAAAAAATTAAAACTTCCTTTTCTCCCATGACATGGCCGGCCACAAAGATTGTGCTCCAAGCAAGGAAAGATTTTAAACAAAATTAAAATCTCTCTTTTAAAATCGCTTTTGTGGATAGTTATAAAAGGAATGTTTTATAAATTAAAATCTCTCTCTTTTAAATCCTTTTATGGATATCTATAAAAGAAAATATTTAAAATAAAATATGGTTACAAAAAAGGAAAGTTTTATAACAAAAATTAAAATCTTTCTTTCACATTATAGATAACTACAAATAAGGAAAGATTTCAAATCTCTCTTTTATTCCTTTGTAGAAAGCTATAAAAGGAAATATTTTAAAATTTAAAACCCTCTTTTAAAATCATCATAAAAGGAAAGTTTTTAACAAAATAAAACTTCTTTTATTTCCTTTTGTGATCAAACTAAAAAAGGAAATTTTTATATTAGAATCATCCTTTTAAATCCTTTTTATGGATCTCTATAAAAGGAAAGATTTTACAGAAAACAATAAAACTTCCTTCTCTTCTTGTGTGTGGTCGGCCCCTTGCTTGGGCACCAAGCAAGGCTTGGCCGACCCTAGCTTGGGCTCCAAGCTTAGCTTGGCCGATCCCTTGCTTGGTCTCCAAGCAAGGCTTGGTCGGCCCTAGCTTAGGCCTTAAGAAGCTAGGCTTTTGGGTGGATATAAGACTTTATATAAGAGGTTACAATATGGACCTAGAGGAGAAATTGGCTTTGGTCTCCCAATGAGCTTGAACTTCCTGTGTTCGCCCCGAACACCCATCTCAAGTTCATCAATAATAACTCATACCACTAAAGAGTTATTATTGTACTACCGCACCAATCCCATATTACAATATGGGCTCCTTCTTATTATGAGTGTGCTAGTCTCCCTGTGTTTAAGATATTGAATGCCCACTAATTAAATGAGTTATTGACAACTCACTTAATTAATATCTAGCTCCAGGAGTAGTACCACTCAACCTTATCAACATGTCAGACTAAGTCCACCTGCAGAGTTTATATGACAATCCTTATGAGCTTCTCAAGGGGTCATCATCAACCTAGATTACTAGGACACAGTTTCATTTTATAATCAACAACACACCATATAAATAATATCATTTCTCAACTTATCGGGCCTATTGATTTAACGAACTAAATCACACCCATTGATAAATTAAAGAAATAAATATTAAGTATACGTGCTTGTTATTATATCATGATTAAGAGTACACACTTTCATAATAACAGAGGTTTTATTCTTTTATATATTCAGTATAAAAAGAAACTACCTCAAATGGTCCTGCTCAATACACTCATAATGTACTAGTATAATTTTATAGTCAAGATAAACTAATACCAAATTTCACTACAACCACTCCAATGGTTTGTCCTATTCCATCTTGGTTGTGAGCTACTATTTATAATTTATAAGGAATTGATAACATGATCTTCTGTGTGTCTCCTCACACCATGTTATCTACAATATAAATTAAATGGATAACTACACTTAGCATAAATGTAGACATTTGACCAATGTGATTCTTATTTCAAAATAAATGTTTATACAAAAAGCTAGACTTTTAGTATACGCTCTAACACATGGGACTAAAGGTGCCTTCTATGAAGGCTTAAAGGCGTCATCAAGTGCTTGAAGGTGCCTTCCATTAGAAGGTTGCGAGGGTGCCTTCAATCCATTGAAGGCGCCTCCAGCAACTACTACCGAGCTCCAAACTTCTCCTTCGGGTCTTTCGCTGCTCCGCTCGCTTAAGTGATTTCGGCTAACTAGAATAGGGCTCACTCAAACCCATTTTCCAGCCTTCTCCTTGAGCAGTCTTCCTCCCAGCTTCTCGTCCCTCTGATCGCCGCAACACATCCTTCTCATCCGCCGGTGTACTATTCTGCAGCAGCTCGTCCCTTAGACGCACCGAGCCCATCGACTCTCTCTTGTGCCATCCTTCTCGCTAGCTGCGTCTCTCGTTCGACTTCCTGTGCTCCTAAGCTCCTGCACACTTAGACACAGAGATTAAATACTAATAGAACCTAACTTGACTTGGTTGATCACATCAAAACTACCACGGGGTACCAACATAAGCTGGACAATTCACTATCGTCACTTTATCACTTGAAGATTTCGAGTTGCTAGTAGCAGCTCGAGCGCAAAGATTAATGCAACAACAACAACAACAATCAGCAACCAGTGGTACTTTACCGCACGACCCAACAACATCGATGACATGCCCTCATGCTGAACGTGGAGCCCGAGTGGAAGGTCCAACAACGCCCTAGCCAATCCCTCCAATGACTGGCTTTGTACATTCACCCGTTCAATTAGTCAACTTACTGACTATGCCACCCTCGCCAATTGCTTACCACTGAGCATTATTCCGCATGCCACTCGACAAGGTAGGACGAGAGGAAAGACTTTAAGTATCATCTTCTAGGGATGCACCCGCATGGGATTTATGCAAAGGGAAAGCCCTGATGACTAGTGGGTCTCCTGAGCGAATAAGCATGTCGTTCTCCCATGAGATATTGGAGGATAAATTGCCGAGCCACTTCCGACCCCTAGCGATAGGGGAATACAAAGGGGCGACCGACTCAGAAGATACCTTCTTAAATTCGAGAATGTTACCATGCTCCACTAGTACACGGATGGCATGAAGTTCTGAGTGTTCCTCACCACACTCTCTAGCTCGACACAGAGGTAGTTCAATCGTCTGTCGACCGAATCGATCGACCATTTCAAGGATTTTCGTAAGGCTTTCCTTCATCATTTTTCTAGCAGCCACCGGTACCATAAGATGACCCTCTTCTTGTTCTCCTTCAAACATGAGCCCAAGGAGATGTTGATGGCCTATATAAAAAAAATTCAATCAAGTGGTCATGGACGTTCCACGGCCATCTCAGAAATTCTCATTAGCGCCTTTTCTCAAGGACTCATAGATAGTGAGTTTTATTCACTCTTTGATAAGAAGCGCTCATGAGATTTTGATCATTTACTTGGCTGAGTGACCAAGTACATTAATGTTGAATATTTATCAAATTCAAATACCCTTATTTTGAATTTGGGAGATGGTAGGTTTTCTCCAAGTCGGTTGATATCCACCATAGGTAAGAATAACCTTGACTTTTGCCAACAAGTCATTCTTAGCTATAGTGGTAGATAACATATTTACCAATTGCATATTACTTATATGCAACTATCACATTATGCTAGCAATTAATTGATCTTCGCATAAACATCAGGTTGTTAACACATTAACAAATATACATCAAATGCACATCACCCAACTTAACCTCTATCCACATTGATCATGGCTTTGGCACAACAAATCAACACTTCAAGTTTAAAACCAACCCGTTAATCATGAAATTGCATCTCTATGGTTTGAACATGTTTAATTTCAAGTTGAGCTTGACTTTGGCCAATAACTCAAACAAGAACTTAGACTCTGGTTCTTACCATATTAACAGAAGGTGTAGGTTTTAATATTGAGTAAGGGATTTAGGTTTCATCTACATTATGCAAAATTCTATCTACATAACATTACACGCATGACATAAATGATGACATGACACGTCGTACACATGACATAAATGATGATATGACACATCACACGCATGGCATAACATGACATATCATATATATGGTCAGATATGATCACATCACACTCATGACAAAATCTAATCATGTCATTATTAATGCATCTATATGGTATACAATATGGTATGTTGATGACATAAATTTACATATGTTATAATTCTATTTTGGAAATAAAAATATGTTATAAATATGATTTTAATAAATAAAGATTTATCTAATCAAATTAGGAAACCAATTTCCAAATTTAATTAACATCTTATCTAGAATCTTTCTATCAATTAAGAATTTTTAATTATTTTAGAAATAAATTTCTAAATAAATTTTCTAACTTTTTAAGAAATTAATAATTAATCATTCTTAATTTATTATAGAATAATTCAAATTTAGATTTTTTATGATTTTTCAAATCTTTCTAAATTTGGTATTTCCTCACAATTTAGGAAACTTTCCAAAAATAGAATATTTTAATAAATCTAAAAATTTCAGAAAATATTAATTCTATAATTTAATTTAGAATATCTCAAATCTAGATTTTTTATGATTTTTTAAATCTTTCCAAATTTAGTATTTCCTAACAATTTAGGAAACTTTCCAAAAATAAAATAATTTAATAAATATAAAAATTTCATAAAAGATTAATTCTATAATTTAATTTAGAATATCTCAGACCTGGATTTTCTTTTTAAAAATTTTAGAATCTTTCCATATTTGATATTACCTAACAAATTAGCAAATTTTCTAAAAATAGAATATTTCTTAAAATTTCAGAAATGATAATTTTTAAATTAACAGAATATTTCTAAATTTATTTTTTTGAATTTATATAAGAAACTTTCCAAAAATAGAATTTCCTAACAATTTAAGAAACTTTCCAAAAATAGAAAAATCTTAATAATTCTATAAAAAATTTAAAATTAATTACAATACAAATTATGAACCATAAAATAATTTTACGATCATGTCGAAGCACAATCAGGCTCTGATACCACTGTTGGGATATGTCCGATGTGGTGTGTGCTAAAACACGTTTCGTAAACATGCGCAGCAAAAAGTAAAACAATAATAATTCCTAAATTATTACATCACACTCACCACACGCATACAAGGATACAACATGCTAAATATGATCGCATAATTAAATTTTTACAAAAAGTATATTGATGCTTGGTGTACCTTACGGATGATCTGTAACGAGAAGGATATTAATCGTAGCGACATTGTTGAGCCTCGCCTCTATTCATATCCATGCCGAGCTCCTCAAGACAACTCCTTGAGTACAAGCTTCTTCTTTGGAAGTTACTAGCCATGAGCAATGAAAAGGGATTAAGAGGAAGAGGAAGAGAAACACACAAGGAAGAGATTTCTTCCTTGTGGTGGTCACGACAACAAGGGGAAGGGATTTCCCTTGTTGGCGGCAACAAAGAGAGAGGAGAGAGGGAGAGGAGAAGAGAAATTGGGTTAAGGTTTTCCAAAAACCTTACAAGCTAATTAATGATCTCATGTGTATAATTTTCTCTCAACCATATCAATATATAGCCCTCATTAATGAGTTGGATTAGAAAGCCCAAATCCAACCCATTATTTCTCAACAAAAAATTAGCCCATTAACCCCTTGGTTTGGTTCACAACTAAACCAAGTTGGTTCATGACTAATTCATGATTAAACCAAATATGATCTAACTCTTCCATAAGAGATGTGACCCATCTGTGCTTCTATTGAGACAAATATTTTCATATTTATCTTATATATGGTCCAACAAATATTTATCTCTTGATATAAGAATCTTATTCTTTAACTTGTTTTACGTCTTTTAGAGACTCGTTAGTGCGTGTGACCCAATAGGTTTCGGGTTTATCTTGGTCGTCCATAATTATCTACTTAATTATAGAATGATCATGAGTGACACCTAGTAGTACATCATGATCCCCAATTAGTCAGAAAATCATAGTTGATCTTAGAATTAATTCTAAACCCTTCAGCAGCTATAATGAGTCATGCCTCGTTCCTTTTACTCCTCATATACCCACTTAGTTAAGGACATGGTCTATGTGTCTTGTCCCTACTAGGCTGACTACATCACACCTAGCCCAAGTAATACTTCATTGTTCTACAGATTCAAATTACTCGCACATGTGTACAAGAGTCTTGCACTCTTAACATGTGATGTTTTGGCCAAAGACTTTGAGTAATAATCCTAACAAGTGATCATAGGGTATACGTCTCCTCGCAAGGAGCGGTGAATCCTCTATGGACTATCCAAACTCCTTCGGGCACTTCAACTTATACCCAATCATCCCGGGTCTACACCTCAATGAGATGATTGCTTAATATGTTAAAGTATAAGTCTCTATCACCAAAATGACTTGTATACCTCAAGTCGAAAAAAACTTGCACTCGTGCTGAAGTTAGAACTTCACAGACATATCTATATATATATATATGTAGAGAACCATATGAAGTCTTACAGCGGTCACTCCAATGAACTAGTTATCATAACTAGCATCCACGTTTAACTCTCGATATCCCAATGTCTCCAGCCAATGAGAAAATAGTTGCTTGGTCGAACTAAAAAGTATAACCCGCGCTAGTCTTATAAAATTGATGGTGTTAAAATACATTAATTCGGCGACTAGAAAAATATCAATATATTCATAATTGCACATGTGGAGATAATCACTAGTTGTGATCCAATCACAAATTCTCTCATGCTATGAATTATATTATGGGCATTCAGTAAATGAGTTTAAGACAATCAAACATACAATATGCACTCAAATAGTGAATCTATACTTACCAAATAAATAGAAAAAAAATCGTAAGACGATTGCCTTAGGATATCCCTCAAATTCTAACAGCTCCCCCTCGACTTGAGCTCCTCTTCTTTTCCAATTTCTTTAAATGTGCTAGCTTCTTGAGATCTTCTCTTCTCGGACATTTGGTGTGGTAGTGACCCATTTCAGCACATGTAAAGCATCCAATTTGCCTCTTCTCCTTCTTTTTCCTACAACTCAAATTTGATTCTAAAGGATTTGAATTGAGTTTAGGAGTTACCTTCTTCTTATCCATAGGACACCTACTCTTGTAATGTCCCTTCCCATTGCACCCGAAGTAAATAATGTGATCCTTTGACTTCACATCGGTGGAGGTACTAGCAAGGTTGACTTCCAAGACGTCCTCTTCACTTGTCTTGACTTCTTCTTCAACCTTTGATGATGTGGATGATTCCTCATCTTCCTTCTCCTTGGAATTCGAACACATATCATCTTCTGGTTGATCCTCCTCCACTTGAGCCACTTCATCCCTTTCTTCGGATTCTTCTTCTATCACGCTCCAGGAGAGTCCCTACCAGAAGAAATTTCGGCAGCATCTCCCCTGTATGGGTGACAATATGAAACTTTCTACAATGCCCTCAGGGCCACATATACATCGGCCAACACGGCCGGAACAACAACAATAAATAATAAGCAATCACCACGCAGTTTAATAGTAAAACTCAACTAATGTGACGATAAGGAAAAATCAAGTCAAAAATCCTACTCAACTACACCCATAAAGCTCAAAATAGATATCCTACTCCACTACACCCATAAAATACAAATCACAATGAACTCACCTCTTCTGCCATCCAGGCAGACATGTAGCAAAAACACATCCAAATAAAACTCATCGACAATAAAGATAACACAATTAAATATCCACGGGGTGAGTCAACTCCTCAGCGGGTAACTACTGATATGCATAATAAAGAAAATAACAAATAGCACTAATCATGCGTACAGTCTCCTGATATAAGAAGGATAATGCAAACTGGAATAAACAGGAGAAAACTGTACTAACTAGGACTTGGTGTATGGATAATACTCGAGAGGTATAGAAATCCTGTATGCATGTCAAACAAATGCATCCATCCAATATGCAGCATACAAGTGCAGCAAACATAAACAATAAATGCATCAATGTGTATGATGCCAATGACATGTCCTGGTCACCCCTACTCTCTAGTCAGCCGTCTCACACACGATGGTGAGACCGAGTGGGTAGGGCTATGACAACCATGCACTCTGCCATCACTGCTCCTGATGAGTGACCGAGTGGACGGGATGTTGTCGGAGTACACCTATCCTCCTACCCCAAATCATAAGTGGGGGAGCTCAATGCTCTCATCTCCCTGAGCAAGTCCAGATGAGGGATCCCTGCCGGCTACCACGCTGCATCACACTACCCACGAGCGGACAAACGGAGCCAAACTAAGCAAACTGTCTGCCGGCTACCACACTGCGTCTCTAGACTAGCGGAGCCTAACAGAGTAGAACTATCTACCGGCTACCACGCTGAGCTACCGGACTAGCGAAGCCTAACAGCAGAACTACCACACACCTGCCTGACATACCACTAACCCATGAGTGGTGGTGTATGCAGATCTATGTAACTAGCGATCCTCAACAATAATGAAGCCGACTATCACACAGCATGCAATCATGCGAGATGGTGCATGACACTAAGCATGAAAATATCCTAAACCTATCCATCTCTACATAATGTGTACCATAGAAAAATGAATCAAATAAGAGGTCTAGGTACATAGATCAGATGAGGTATAAAAAATCTAGGTCCTGAACATAATGAAGCATGGTTATGCCACTACCCTTATAAGCATGTATAATCAGGTAGGTACTAACATGAAGTGCATAACAGGTAAACAAAATAAGCATGTAACAGGTATCGGATAGTGACCAATCGATGCAGATAAGAAACATAATCATTACTATTTGTTAAAAACATTACTATGCATATCAAATGACATATCTAAAACGATAAGTCAAAGTACCTGCCTCCAAATAGAAAGGTCCAATCCGATCGAAATCCGATGTCGAGATGCTCATCTCGCGTCAAAGTCCTGTGTTACCAATATAAATATATTTTATTTAGCTACAATTCTTATAAATAGCTAAATAAAATCTCTAACCCTAAATTAGGGTAAACCCCTAATCACATAACCATCATCCTGTTGGAACCCCAAGGCGTTTTGATGTGATCAAACAAGTTAAGTTAGGTCATGTCATGTCTAACCCTTGTGTCTAAGTGTGCAGGAGCTTAGGAACACAGGAAGTCGAGCGGAAGATGCGGCTAACGAGAAGGACGTCACAAGGAGAGAGCCGACGGGCTCGGTGCGTCCGAGGGATGATGTGACCGCGGAAGAGTACACCGATGAACGAGAAGAACGTGTGTGACGTTCGAGGGACGAGAAACCGGGAAGGAAGGCTGCTCGAGGAGAAGGCCGGAACTTGGATTCGGGTGAGCCCTATTCTGGATGGCCGAGATCACCCAAGCTAGCGGAATCAGAGTTGAAGACCCGGACCGAGACGAGCTAAATCGAAATAGAGCTACCGGACGGAAAAAGTCAACTAGAGTTGACTTTTGGGGTTCGGGGCGCCCGATGCTGACCGGGGTGCCCGGAATGTACCGGGGCGCTTGGAGCGAAGATTTTGACCAGATTGAGTTTTGACTCGATCTGATCGTTGGGGGATCAAATTTTATCCACCAAGGGCACCCGGACTCTTCAGGGCACCCCGACCAGTGCTATAAATATAGCACTAATTAGCACAGATCATCTAACTCACTTGTAATCAGTTTTTTAGTGTTTTACTTTTCTGTCTATGCTCGCAACGCTGTAAGAGGCTACTCCACCCAGAGGAGATTATCAGATACTGCGCCGTCTTTTCCTTGGATTAGCAATCCCCTGATTACAAACCAAGTAAACCCTCTGTGTCTGTTTGTTTTTATTTAATCTCTTCTTTTTATTATTACAAGTGTCTATTAATTAGTCGATATATCCGAGAAAGGTTTTATTTTTATTTTAGGGCAATTCACCCCTCCCCTCTTGCTGGCCTCCAAAGGGACGAACAAGTGGAATCAGAACCAGGCGCTTCAGGAGGACTAACCGTCGATCGAAGCAACGAGATGGTCGGACCAAGCATTGTTCCACCAAACTTCGAGGGAGACTTCACACATTGGAAGCGTCGTATGGAGGTATTCCTAAAAACTGATTTCGAAATTCGGTTAATTATAAAGTATGGGTTTGTAGCTCCGACGTATCAAGATGAGCAGAATGATTCCGTAGCGAACAATAGTGTGGAATATCACCTGCTGAGCGTGTTGCCGCCTCAAGAAGTCAACCACATTGGAAGCTACTCGTCGGCCAAAGAACTCTGGGAGAAGTTCCTAGAACTCCACGAAGGTACGTCCGAAGCGAAGCTCGCCAGAAGAGACATCCTTCGAAACAGATTGACAAACATCCGTTTGGAAAAAGGTGAGAAGGTAGCCGATCTACACGCGAAGGTAAAGGAATTGATTACTAGTCTCGAGAACCTCGGTGAAACGGTAACAAACTGGGACACCATACACTACGCACTCAATGTGTTTCCCAAAACTCCAGAATGGACATTAATCGTCGACGCTTACTATATTTCAAAAGACCTGGAGGTAAGTACGTTAGAAGAATTGTTCTCTACTCTTGAATTACATGAAACAAGGTGTGCAGAGATAACAAAGGAATCAAGCCAGATGATCGCACTAAACGTAACCAAAAAGGATGAACTCGAGTTGGACTCAGAAGAGGATCAGGAAGCATATATGGTAAGAAATTTCAAAAAGTTCTTTAAAGCTAATAAGTTTAAAGAAATGCAGAATAAGAAAAATCAAAGAAATAGAAGAAGGGTTAGTTGCTACCAGTGTCAAAAAGAAGGACACTTAAAAGAAAATTGCCCAGAACTGAAGAAGGACAAGGTTAAGACACCCAAGAAGCACAAGAACCTAAAAGCCACTTGGGACGACACTTCATCATCTGAGTCCGAGATTCAAGAATATGCCAAGATAGCACTGATGGCAAGCTATGAAGGGAAAAGTACATCAGAACCCAGCATCGATGAAGGGGGAGCGACCTCAGATGAATGCAGCGAAGCAGGGGGTGATTCAGGCTTCAAGTCCGATATGGTAAGTGAGGTATGTCTCTTACCCCCTGATCAACTTTATTTTGGTATTAAGGCCATGACAAAATCCATGTATAAATTAGAAAATAAAAATATCAAATTAAAAAATAAAATTTTAGAAACAAAAAGAATTTTGGCAAAATCATGTTTAATAGAGGATTTTGATAAATTGAAATTTGAAAATGAAAAATTAAAAGGAGAAATAGAAAATTTGAAAAAGTCTACCTACTCAAATATTTCTGCTTTTAAAAATTATAGAGGATTAAATTGGTACTATAGATTTCACCAAAATCAAATCAGAAAAATATCAAAAGTCTTTGTGCCTAGAAAATACTTGGTTAACCCTATAGGTAAGAACCTCTATTGGGTTCCGAAAACATGTTTAACTTCAATTTAAAATTAAACTTAGTATTTTCAGTGAGAAAGTTAAACATATAATTTCTTTATGAGGCTTTGTCTAAGGAAGTGGCTGTTGCTCCAATAACCAAGAAGGCCTAATGCCTCGCCACGACCTGGAAGCCAAAATATTGGAATAAAATGTTTAATTAACTTTTTGATAAAACATTAAGATTAAAATTTAATAATGCTTTAAAAAGTTTTCAACATTTTTTTTCAAATACATTTTTTTATCATAATTTTGTTTAGAAAATTCTCACTTAGAAAATATTTTTTTAATCTTACTTAGATTTTTTTTTAACTTAGCCATTTGTTTACTTAAATTTTTTTTTTAGGGAAATTTTCAAATATTCTTCAAAAATTTAGTTACTTAGAAAATTTTGCTTCTTAGGAAAATTCAATACTTAAATTATTTTTTCGTTGGAAAATTTTTTTTTTAACTTAAAACATTATTTTATTGATTAGAAACTTTTTGCTCAAAAATCTTTTTTTTTTATCTTTTAAGTTAAGAAATATTTTTCCTAGAAATTTTTTTGTTTTAAGATTAGCCTTAGACTTGTTTACAAACCCCAATTTTTTATGTGAACAAAGGGGGAGAAGAATGTTAAGTCTAGGGGGATGTATATAATTTTTTTTCATTGAAAAATCTTTGGACTTATTTGCAAATTAATTATTTTTATTGCATTTGTTTACCCTAGCTTAACTTGGATTGCTCACATAAAAAAGGAGGAGATTGTTGGAACCCCAAGGTGTTTTGATGTGATCAAACAAGTTAAGTTTGGTCTTGTCATGTCTAACCCTTGTGTCTAAGTGTGCAGGAGCTTAGGAACACAGGAAGTCGAGCGGAAGACGCGGCTAATGAGAAGGACGTCACGGGGAGAGAGTCGACGGGCTCGGTGCGTCCGAGGGTCGAGGTGACCGCGGAAGAGTACATCGGTGGATGAGAAGAACGTGCGCGGTGTTCGAGGGACGAGAACCCGGGAAGGAAGGCTGCTCGAGGAGAAGGCCAGAACTTGGGTTCAGGTGAGCCCTATTCTGGATGGCCGAGATCACCCAACCTAGCAGAACCGGAGTTGAAGACCCGGACCGAGACGAGCTGAATTGAAACAGAGCTACCGGACTAAAAAAGTCAACTAGAGTTGACTTTTATGGTCCGGGGCGCCCGGACCCCTCCTGGGCGCTCGGAATGTACCGGGCCGCCCGGAGCGAAGATTTTGATCAGATCGAGTTTTGACTCGATCTAATCGTTGGGGGATAAAATTTTATCCCCCAAGGGCGCCTGGTCTATTCAGGGCGCCCCGACCAGTGTTATAAATATAGCACTGATTAGTACAGCTCATCTAACCCACTTGTAATCAGTTTTTTAGTGCTTTACTTTTCTGTCTGTGCTTGCAACGCTGTAAGAGGCTACTCTGCCCAAAGGAGATCATCAGATACTGCGCCGTCTTTTCCTTGGATTAGTAATCCCCTGATTGCAAACCAAGTAAACCCTCTGTGTCTGTTTGTTTTTATTTAGTCTCTTCTTTTTATTATTACAAGTATATATTAATTAGTCGATATATCCAAGAAAGGTTTTATTTTTATTTCAGGGCAATTCGCCCCTCCCCTCTTGCCGGCCTCCAAAGAGACCAACACATCTTGCCTAAACAAAATTGACGATCAATTAGGGTTAGTTACCAAATCCCCAATCAACACATATCACTACAACAAAAATGTTAAAAGACAACACCCCTACGACAACGGTTTTAAGAGAAAGCGTTGCGTATTTGCTCAAAGACAACGGTTTTTGCCAAAATCATTGTCTTTGAACTCCCCATTAAATATAAAAGACAACGGTTTTGTGAAAACTGTTGTTATTGAGCGACTTCTTTTTAAATCAACAACACTTTTTACAATGGTTTTCTAAACCGTTGTCTTTAAGCACGTTTTTAGGGGCTACGACAATAGTTTTAATAATACCTTGTCTTTGACTATATTCATTTTCGTCATTTCCCCTTGCGGTTTTACTTTCCCTCTCTCTGCAAATCTTTTCGGCGCCTTATTTTCCCCTTCGCATTCCCCAACCCTAAGCCATTTTTTTTCCCTCTCCCCATACAATCTCTTCACGCCATCCTGTCGATCGCTGGATCTTCCTCCACGATGGTGTGCTCTCCTCTCTCTCTCTCATTCTCACCCTCACTCTTGATTTGTCTACCTTTGCCTCCTAAAGGTTCGAGACGAGCCATGTCCTTGGTGCGCTCCTTGCATCTTCCCCTCTTCTGGCGCAAGCCTGGACCTGCTGCCTGCGTGCCAATGCAGGTAGCGCCAACTTCGTCATCGACAAGAGCGACGACGCGGTCTTCGTCGCCTTCTCCGGGACGCAAGCCACCGCTTCGCCGTCTGGCCTCGGCAGAGGGTTCTTCAAACATGTTTCCCTATACAACGGCACGCACGAGCTCTTTGCACCGCTGGGAAGAGCTCTTTGGGTCGGATGTATCTAGTGATTTCTAGCTTGGATCAGGTTTGACTTCCGTCAAAATTTCTGAAACCACAAGAAATCATCAGATCTGGGAAAAATAGCCATGTGTATATTGAACTCCGATTTTTAACAAACGTATTTTCTTAATTCCTTAGTTTTCGTTCGGTTAGATCAACTACTGAATGCCATAAACCGGTGTAGGTTTTCCCCTGGTTTGATCTTTTGTCACTTCTCTTTCACCAAGTGCAGATCTTGATTGTTCCTTTTTCTCCTGAATAAATCGGGACGCTAGTTGTGTAAAGTGACAGTTGGGTCTACCCAGTGAAGCCTCTTTATCTCAGTAAAAATGACGACAACACTCACTTGGCAGTATACCAGCAGCAATGGTGGAAGCTACGGAGCTTCAGATTTGGTAGTTCTTATTTTATTGTTTCTTCCTTCTCCTGTAAATTTAGTATTAATAAAAAGGAGATATCCTCTGAATCTGTAACATTTAAGATTAAAAATCAATCTACAAAGCTATCATACTTGTGATAAGTAATAGCAATTTAGCCATATGATCATGCTTCAATACAAAAAAATTAAAAAAACTTTATATTGAATTGGAGGTTAACCTAGAAAAAATGTTTTCGATAAAAAATGACAGATTTACTAATCTAATAGGTGATTGTAAAGTCAGGTTGACAGCTTTGAAGTACCAAATACCAAGTCAAATGTGGCTCTTATTAATTGCCCGACAAAAGTTGCAGTGCTAACTTTTTTTGGTTGAATTTTCTCACAAGTACTGGAGATTGGTACTTTAACTATACTGATTCATTGTTGAACATGAAATCTATTTCTCTTATGTTTGGTATTTAGATTCAATTTGTTGCCTTAGCTCCCCTTATTTAGTAATGTCATGAATCATTCTATTTTCTCTGAACATTTTGATTTCAAAGTTTTGTTAGCATCACTAAAATTTGAAATTTCTTTATAGAAAACACCTGAATATTACGAATTCTATGCAACATTAGCCATGTAGCATCAAATCCACTAAATCATCCTAGTATATTCTTGTAGATTAGGTATAAGTACAACATATGCTTATATTAATGGTAGCAAAGGAAAAATGTAAAACTTAAAAAGGAAGACTATTTTGTGAGGGGTCATCTGTACTTGTTTGTACTTGTTTGTGCATTTGTAACCTCTGACATTTATATGACAATTTTAAATATACAGATAATTTCTATTAGGTAGATTGATTGTTAGTCTGAGAATTTGGCTGATGAACTTGAATGTTGTGGTACTAATTATATATTAATATCTTTCTTATTATTTTTCAGTATATGGATGCTTGTATGAGTGTTGGCTATTTATTCGCTTCGTTCGTTTGTTTTTCAGCAACAAATTTCTGCATGGGCCAGCATTTGTGGTGGTACCTACTAGATTAAGCTGACCTTTCTTGTTTGTGTACCTACAGATTACCACATTTAATATCTCATTGGTTGTTCATGGAACTATAGCTGAAAATATGGATTTCCTAAAGGTACTGTATGATTTTGAATGATATAACTACTCACTTTTTTTTGTCTATGTAGGAGGATTCAAATCCATATGTTGTTCCCATGGCTATGGGAATCTACAAGCAACCACAAAGTCCTTTGGGCATCACAACTAGTACAATCATAAAAAGGATTGTTGCTAACCACGAAGCATATCAGGTATGTTCAAATAGGTCTTGACCCTATCGTATTCTCAAACTTTTTCTTAATTATTATTTCCATTTTTTAACATCATCCTATTATCATCCTAGTTTTTTTTAAAAAAAATCATATTCTAAGTGATTCTTAAATATTATCTTTAATTGGAGTAATTAACTTACTGTCACATATTCTATAGCAGTGTAACAAATCACACTTGGCTAATTTATCCTACAAGCAAAGTTGCTTATGCTTGTCCATCCTTCTTGCTCTACTTACATTGTAATTTGAAAAGGCAAGTTGTTTTTGCCATCCAATCCCTATGATGTTTGGAGGTGTCATTAATTTTGTGTAAATCAAGCAGTCGCCAGCTTGGTCTAATATTAGCAGCTACTAGACGTAACTAGTTGATCTTAACCTTTACTAAATCTGCTCAGTCAGAAACATCTTTCTCAGCTATTGTTCCAAGTATTTCACATTTCCAGTTTTAGGTCATTGCTTACTGCCTTAATCTACTCTTCTGTATTGCTAGAACATCTCGATATTGTGGGACTTTATGTGGGCATGCTTTGCTTTTATTTTCTTTGGTGGGTTCATGATGCCAACTTAGTTGTTGTACTTTCTCTACCTACATAAAAGAAATGAGAAGAAAGACGCTAGTGAAAGGAAGTACCTGCAGAAAAGATCTGGATGTGATTATTGTGATACCATTAAAGGTAAACTTTCTTATGAGATATTGTACATTCAACAAGTTTAACATACAAGGCTAGTAGTCTACTGCTTACTGCTTATGAAATTTGATAACTAATGTTGGAGAAAGGCTAATGGTGGAGAAATTATTACAGCTTTGTTTGTTGTAATTTTGAGTAGCCTGTAAGTAAGCTTTGTTATGAAATCTACATTCATCTCCAGTATATCTTCTCATTTTCTCTCTAGGATATCTTTCATTCTCATTAAGTCTGTCATTTTCAGGGGACTTAATCAAGCAGCTATCAATTTCTATTCATTTGAGCAAGGGAGAATTGCTGCTTACAAACTTTTTGAGATGATAAGCTGTTCAAATTCTTCTCTTAATCAGGATGGAAGTACCTTAGCTATAATGCAAGGAAATATTGAGTTCAGGAATGCTTACTTCAGCTATCTTTCACGTCTAGAAATTCTCATACTGAGTGACTTTTACCAAAATGTACCTGCTAGAAAAATTGTGGCCCTTGTTGGTAGGAATGATTCTAGAAAAAGTAGTATAATTCCTCTTATGGAGCATTTCTATGATCTTACCTTAGGTTTGTCTTCTTTGACTATGTTTTCCTATCATACACTAATGCACATTTCATTGATGCTTGACAGTTTCGTCTTGATTTCTTGATGCAGGTGAAGTTATATTGGATGGGGAGATATAAAACATCTGAAGTTGGAATGGTTGAGAAGCCAAATTGGACTAGTTAACCCAGGAACCAACTTTGTTAAGTTTGAGCATCAAGGATAATATAGCTTATGGAAGATTTGCTACATCTGATCAGATTGAAGAAGCTGCTAAAACAATTCATGCACATGATTTCATAACTTCTCTTGAAATGGGATACGAAACTCAAGTTGATCTTGCATATGTTTAATTTTGAGCTTGTCTTTTGATCATGTTTAATTTTGGGTGAGTCTCATTTGATATTCTATTTTGCATTACACTTATTGAACATGATGCAATATAGGTTGGTAGGACTGGTTTAACATTGACTGAAGAACAGAAAATAAAAATCTCAATAGCTCGTGTTGTGCTTTCAAATCCTTCTATTCTTCTACTGGATGAGGTCACAAGTGGACTTGATTTTGAGGCCGAAAAGATTGTTCAAGAGGCTCTAGATATTCTCATGTTGGGGACATCCACTATTATAATAGCTAGACGCCTTAGTCATATTCTGCTCTATATTTGACTCTGGAAGTTCTTTCTAATTTTCATTTGCAGATACATGACAGTTCTTTCCTTTAAATACACTTGCAAATTTGCTGGATTTTGTTACATTTACATGCCTTTTCTTTAGCCATTTAGTTTGCACTTGATAGTGTTAAAAGTCTACAGGTTCTAAGCATGTTTTGCATTTGTGTGACAGAGTTCCTATTGATTTGTTCCAAGAAGTGAATTGGCTGTTTGTTCAAGTGTGCCTTCTCACATCTGCATAAGGTAAAAATTTGACCATATATTTCTTCCTTAGTGTGTAATTTTGTTTCTAATGAATCTTTTAGTATTCAATACCTCTCAAACACATACATATCTGTCTGATTCTTTGCTATTTTTCCAAAAGTTAGTTTATAGATGAAAAATTTACAGAATTTACTGTTTTCAATGCTGGGCATTTACTTCAGGGATCTATTATTTTGCTAACTATAATCTTAGGGTAGTTGTCAAAAAGTCATTATCGTGGTTATAGATAAAAATTGATGTAGTATCTGTCTGAAATTTCAATATTAGCAATATGATTGTCTAGAAATGTTTTCTCACTTATACATGACGTATAACATAGATGGTAGGAAAATTGAGCACTATATGGTAGTTACATTTTAGAAATACTAAGATTATGCTTTATGATGCACTGAATCCCTGGTGTTTTGACTCATGATATCCTAGAAGAGTTAACATTAATTTTTTATCTTTGTGAGATGCACTTTCTTACATCATTTCATGGATATGCAGGTTTCAAGTTGTTCTTCTATAGTATCAAATGGACTGCAAGAAGTTCCTACAATTCATTAAAGTGAAGAAGAAGAGAATTCTGGATTATAAAGAGGCCTCCTTGAAATGGAAGCAGAAGCTTAAAGCTTGGTTGTTTGTTAATTTCCTTGTGTAGTTAATTTTTGAAATTTGAAGATAACATTTTTATGGATTGAATGTAGTAAATATTTAGTTTTGTATTGGTGGTTTGTTTATATTAAATAAAGACTGGTTGTTTGTTATTATCATGTTACAACATGAACATTAAAGACAACGGTTAGAAATATTGTAAAAAGTACGTAACCACAATGGATTTTTTTTATATATAAAAAGTGATAAAAGACAACAGTTTTATCTGTTGTAAAACATATTAAAATTATCTACCACAACAATTTATATCTATTTGTAAAAAGAGTCTACCACAACGGTGTATTTCTGTTGTTGAAATTATCTACCACAACGGTTTTAAAACGTTGTCATATCCTTCGTAAACAAATTTTGAGCATATAAACAACAACGGATAAAAACCATTGTCAAATGTCTACAAAGACAACGGATTCAAAACCGTTGTCATAGGGCAATACATTCTACAACGTGTTGGAGTGTATACTGAAAGCCTAAGCTTTGTAAACATTCATTATGAATAAAGAATCATATTTGGTCAAATTGTCTACATTTAGTTGTAGTTGTTCAATTAATTTATATTGTAGATAACATAGTATGTGGTGTCACATGCAGAAGATAATGTTATCATTACCTTATAAATTATAAACAGTAGCTCGCGACCAAAATGGAAAGGAACAAACCATTAGAAGGTCGTAGTGTAATTAGGTATCAGTTTATCTTGACTGTATAATTACACTAGTACACTTAGAGTGTATTGAGTAGGACCATTTGAGGTCGTTTCTTTTATACTGACTTTATAAAGAAACAAAGACCTCGGTTATTATGGAAGTGTGTGCTCTTAATCCTAATATAATAACAAGCACATATATTTGATATTTATTTTTTTAATTTATCAATGGGTGAGATTTAGTTCGATGAATCAATAAGCCTGATAAGTTAGGAAATGGTATCACTTATAGTGTGTGTTGTTGATTATAGAAGGAAACTGTGTCCTAGAGATACTAGGTTGATAATGTCCTCAAGAGGAGCTCATAAGGATTGTCATGTTAAACCCTGCAGGTGGACTTAGTCCGATATGATGATAAGGTTGAGTGGTACTACTCTTGGACTAAGATATTAATTAAATGAGTTGTCAGTAACTCACTTAATTAGTGGACATTCGATATCTTAAACACAGGGAGACTAACACACTCATAATAAGAAGGAGCCCAAAAATGTAATTTGGGATTGGTGCGGTAGTTCAATAATAATTCTCTAGTGGAATGAATTATTATTGATAAAATTAAGTTGTGTGTTCGGGGCGAACACGGGATGCTTAATTTTATCGGGAGACCAAAACCAATTCCTACTCTCGGTCCCTATCGTAGCCTCTTATTTATAGAGTACTATACCCACCTATACCCACCTTCTATACCCACCAATAGGGGGTCGGCCAAGCTAGCTTGGGAACCAAGCTAGGGTCGGCCTAGGTATAAGATTGGGTGGCCGGCCCTAGCTTGAACCCAAGCTAGTGGGGGCCGGCCAAATTAAATTAAAAAAGAAATTTAATTTTAATTTTTATTATGTGGAAGATATAATTTATTAAAGATAATTAAAATTAAAATATCTCTCTTGTAAAAGATCTACAATAGATTAAAGAAAGAGATTAGATCTCTTTCCTTATTTGTAGATTGGTGAGATATTTTATTTTCTCTTTAAAAATTATTCACATGTTGTAAAATTAAAATTATGGAAATTTCTTTTTATCAACCATGAAGAGATTTTTGAAGAGAAATTTTAATTTTAAAATTTCCAGAAACAAATTAGGAAGTTTTAATTGTTGATTGAAACTTGTCCAATTTGTTCTTCATGATGTGGCCGGCCACTTGAATTTAATTGGGGAAATTTTATTTTATTTTTCTCAATTAAATCATGTCAAGGAAATTAAGGAAATTTTATTGTAATTAAATTTCCTAATTTGCCTAGGCCAAGAAATATAAAAGAAGGGGTGAGGGTGCCTTCAAGAGACACAACCTCTATTATTTCTCTCCCTCTTTTGTTCCTTGGTGTGGCCGGCCATCCTTTCCCTCTCTTCCTCTTGTGGTGGCCGAACCCCTTTCTTTCCTTGGAGCTCTTGTGGTGGCCGGATACTACTTGGAGAAGAAGAAGAAGAAGGAGAGGAAGCGAGCATCTCTTGGAGCTTGGTTAGTGTTTTGATTTTCTTCCTTGGTGAAGCTTCTTTCTTTGTGGCCGAACCTAGCTAGGAGGAGAAGAAGGTGGTTGGTGGTTTCTCATCTCGGAAGATCATTGCCCACTCAACGTCCGAGGTTAGAAGAGGAATACGATAGAAGATCAAGAGGTCTTTCTAGAAGGTATAACTAGTAGTTTTTCCTTTTCCGCATCATACTAGTTATTTATGGAAATAATACCAAATACAAGAGGCTAACGTTCTAGTATTTCGAATATGTTTTTCGATGTTGTGTTTTTTTTGTTTTATTTATCCTTGTGATTTGATTGTTCTTTTCGGTTAACCTAAAGTTATTTTAGGAAATTAAATATTAGCTTTCTATAAAAGGTTTTGTCTAGTCGGTGGTGGTTGCTCCCATATCCAAGAAGGCCATGTGCCTCGCCACGTCAGTACTGGGAACCAATTATAGAAATTAATATTTAATGGAATTAATAACTTAAGGTGATTTGGGTCGAACGTGTTAAGTTCCGCAGGAGACCCAAGTCAAAACCTAAAAGAACGAATAGATTAAGTTTTGGATCAAACGTGTTAAGTTCCGCAGGCGATCCAAAATTTAATTTAAAAGAACACATGGTAGCTAGGAAAAGGTTCAGACCTTTGTACAAAATTTTTGTACAGTGGAACCTCTAGGTTTTCCGAGTAGCAACCAACACAACGCCCTCAGTTACAACGATTTTTTGACCCTATGACAACGGATAATATCCGTTGTCATTTGCAGTTTTTGTTGTAGTGTATCCTTACCTTAAGTTCACATAACAAAAAGACCTAATAAAAACCTAATTCCTTTTACACATAACAACTAATTACGTAATCCATAACCTACCCAATTCAACACATATATCAAATCCCTATCCTTACCTTAAGTTCAAAGTCGTTCAAGCTGCTGGAATTTGCTAGAATCACAAAGTTGCTGCCTAATTAGGGTTGTTGGTTGCTGGAAGGAGTGACTGCCGGATCCAAGGAAACACCATAATCTTGATCCACCGAAGCCCTACACCTCCTGGACCAGATCACGAAAGATCAATAATTAGGGTTGTTGGTTGCTGGAAGGAGTGACTGCCGGATCCAAGGAAACACCATAATCTTGATCCACCGAAGCCCTACACCTCCTGGACCAGATCACGAAAGATCAAGAGTGAAGATCAAGAAATCAAACCCAACTACAACTATATATGGCACTTACCTCCGAAATTTAGCTAGGGCACTTACCTCCGAAATCTAGGGCATGGCTCGGAGACGACACGAGTGTCACTCGGACAGATCTAGGGCTCTGATGATTCGAAGAGAAAATCCACAATTCGAGTGATAATCGAACTCTAGGCACGACCTCGGCGATCCCTTGCTCCGAATTGGTGTCCTCTCTGTGGAGGAGGTCAGGCACAGGAGGGGATCGGAACTACCTAAGGTGCGGCAAGGTGGCCCTCAAGTGGCTTCCCATGCCGGTGGCAGTGAATCTGATTAAAAGGGCGGCGCAGGAAGAGGAGATAAACTTGGCACAGGGGAGGCATCGGGTGAGGGTTTGGGTGGCTGGCGATCAGAGATTGGCACGGTGAAGAGTGAGTTGAGGAAGGCAGCGGCGCGAGAGGGAAGAGGAAGAGAAGAGGAATGGGATGGCTTTAACTCGAGGGGGAAACCGTCGCCAGTTAGGGCAAGGGAGGAGATAGCGCAGGCAAGGCGTCGGACACAGGGGGAGGAAACGAAGGAAACAGCGTGTGGGGAGAAGGAAAAATAAAATAGAAAGGAATTAAAAAAAATAAACATCTCCTCGTTAAAATGGGGCACCTTAAACAGGCTTTCCTGGGGCCCAGTTTTATCCCCGTAAACTCGCTAATACAGTCTCCGAAAAATTTCCAGAAAATTCTTAAAAATTTTGAAAAAAATTCCCTTA
Organism: Zingiber officinale; assembly: GCF_018446385.1. Taxonomy (NCBI): domain Eukaryota; kingdom Viridiplantae; phylum Streptophyta; class Magnoliopsida; order Zingiberales; family Zingiberaceae; genus Zingiber; species Zingiber officinale. The sequence goes on along the minus strand of NC_055997.1, from coordinate 78,759,471 downwards.
TGGTCATTCACCCATTTTCGGTATTTTACATTCTCCCCCACTAATAAAAATTTGATCCCCAAATTTCGTTAGCTACCATCAGCAAGTACTAACAACAGGTAAAGAGTATAAATGCTGAACGGAAAATAACCCACATACCTCATGTGAAAAGGAGGGGGTATCGAGCTTGGATCGTATCCTCGAGCTCCTAGGTAGCCTCCTTGTCCGAATGATGCTGCCATCCGACTTTAACCAATCGGATAGTCTTGTTCCGCAACTGATGCTCTTTCCGGTCTAGGATCCATATCAGAATCTCCTCGTAGGTGACGTCAAGCTGAATGGGAACTGAGATATCTGTCAGCACATGTGTTGGGTCGGGTATGTATCTCCTCAGCATAGATACGTGAATACGTCGTAAAAGCCTACCAGGGACGGTGGTAGTGCCAGCCGATAAGCTACTACTCCAATCCTCTCCAGGATCTGGAAAGGGACAATGTACCGCGGAGCTAGCTTACCTCTGAGGCCAAATCTCTTCACCCCTTTCATGGGTGAAACTCCCAGAAATACATGGTTGCCAGTAGAGAACTCTAAGGGTCTCCATCTCTGATCAGCATAACTCTTCTGGCGGTCCTGCGCCTCTGATATCCTCCGTCTAATAGTACGGACCAACTCTGCCTCATGCTGAGCTCTATGAGGTCCTAACAGCTGGGCCTCCCCAACCTCATCCCAGAGGATGGGTGTCCGACAAAGCCTACCATACAACACTTCAAATGGTGCCATCTGGATAGCCGAATGAAAGCTGTTGTTATAGGCGAACTCTACCAATAGCAAATGGTCCTCCCAACTGCCTCCCAAATCTAATACACAAGACCTCAGCAAGTCCTCTAGAGTTTGTATGGTCCGCTCTGACTGTCCATCTTTCTGCGGATGGAAAGCTATATTGAAACGGAGCTGAGTGCCCAAGGCCTACTGCAGACTCTGCCAGAACCGGGATGTGAACTGTGGGTCTCTATTCGAAATAGTACTCAATGGGACACCATGCAATCTGATGATCTCTCAGCAATACAGATATGTCAATCGATCCAGGGAATCAGTCTTTCTGATCACTAAGAAGTGTGCGGATTTGGTTAATCGATCAACGATTACCCAAATCGTGTCATGGCCTCGTCGTGTCCTCGGCAAACCCACCACAAAGTCCATGGTAATGTGTTCCCATTTCCACTCAGGAATAGGAATCCACTGAAGTAATCCGGCAGGTCTCTGGTGCTCAACCTTCACCTACTGACAAACAAGACATCTAGCTACAAATTCTACGATGTCTTTCTTCATGTCGTTCCACCAGTAGGAACGCCTCAAATCTCGATACATACGGGTCCCACTTGGATGGATCGCAAATCGAGAGCGATGAGCCTCCTGAAGTAGCTCCTGTTAGACCGAGTGAGACTGAGGTACGCATAATTTACCTCGAAAGTATATAATACCCTCCTCATCTCGTATGAACTTGGTCTGCTGCCCGGAAGCTATCTGGCTGCCAATGAACTGAAAATGTTGATCACCGGCCTGGGCCTCTCGGATCCTCTTCTTGATCGACGATTGAACAACCATGGTAACAAGAATACCCTGTTCTGTCTATCCCTGCTCCTTAAGGCCTAACTCGGAGAAACCCTGAATCAAGTCCATGACTGAAGCTCGGTGGCAAGCCAAAGTCCCTCTGGACTTCCTGCTGAGTGCATCGACAACCACATTAGCTTTCCCCGGGTGGTAGCTAATGGCACAATCATAATCCTTCAGAAACTTCATCCATCTCCTCTATCGGAGATTAAGTTCCTTCTGGGTGAAAATATATTTGAGACTCTTATGATCCGTAAGAATCTCAAAGGTAATGTCGTACAGATGATGCCGTTAAATCTTCAAAGCAAATATAATAGCGGCCAACTCCAGAGCATGTACAGGGTAGTTCTTCTCATGCTCTTTCAACTGCCGAGAAGCATAGGAAACTACCCTGTCGTGCTGTATCAGAAAAGCACCCAAACCTTGAAGAGATGCATCGGTGTAGAGCACGAATCCGTCCTCTCCAGCGGGCAAAACCAAAACTAGAGCCGACACTAATCTCCGCTTCAGCTCCTGAAAGCTGGTGTCGCAAACTTCTGTCCAAGTGAACTTTACGCCTTTCCTGGTCTGGCGTGTCAGCGGCATAGCAATCTGGGAGAAACCCTCGATGAACCGTCTGTAATATCCAGCTAGTCCCAGAAAACTGCGGATCTCTTGAACTGATTTCGGTTGCTCCCAACTGGTGACAACCTTGATCTTCTGAGGGTCTACTGAAATACCTCTGCTAGAGACCACATGTCCCAGAAAACCGACTGAGAATAGCCAGAAAGCACACTTGCTAAACTTCGCATATACCTGATGGCATATGTAAGATGAGTCTAACTACAGACAGCTGAATGCAGTGATCGTCAAAAATAAGTACCCCTTACCGCAGATCGAGGATTTGTTTGATCAACTCAGAGGTACATTAGTGTATTCTAAGATTGATCTGCGATATGGATATCATCAGCTGAGAGTCAGAGATATGTAAGATGAGTTCCCAAAGCCGACAAGCTTTACTTGCAGATGTCCATCCAGTCCCTGAATAAACTGCTGCATACGAGAACTGTCCTCAGCAACCAGTTCTGGATAAAATCTGGCCAACCGATTAAACTCGGCATTGTAGTCTGTCACCGATCGGTTGTTCTGTCGCAGACTCAGAAAATCCTGACGGCGAGTCATCTGATAGGCCCATAGAAAGTAATGGCTCCCAAAAGCCTCTTTGAATCTAGCCCAGGTGATGTTCTGCTTGCCTATGACGGAACGCTGCATAACCCACCAGGTGTCGGCCTCATCGGGTAAATGGAAAGCAGCCAGCTCTGTTTTCTCCCACTCGGAGCAAGCCATGTAGAAGAAGGTTCGCTCCATGGTCTCTATCCAGGACTGGGCCATGCTCGGATCAAGCTCTCCTCGGAAGAGTGTGAATCGACTCTTCATCGACTCTGCCAACGCCGGGATCTGGGCTCGTGCCACGACAATATCAATGAGGTGTGTAGGGGCGACTGCAGGAATTGGCGGAATCCCCTGAGCTAGTGGTACGGGTAGTACCGCTGGATAGACCGGGGGAGGTACTCTCGATGTTGCTACATAAACTGGAGCATATACTGCTAGTGGTACTGCAGGGTCGATATGGGTGGTCGCAACTAGAGGTACGGTAGGTGGTGGTACCAGAAATGGAGCAACCGGTACCGCTGGTGCGGGTGTTGGGTACACTATAGGTACTGGGGGCACAGGTGCCGCTGGTGTCGAGTACATGGTAGGTCCAGGTGGCAGTGGTGCCTGGTACGCTGTAGGCTTGACCAGAGCCGGTGCGGGGTATGCCGGTAGTATCCCTGGTGGTACCGTAAATACGATAGGGGTGGGTACAGCCAGTGCAGCCGAGGTAGGTACCTCTAAAGGAGCCATCGGGGTTTGAGCGCCTGATGCACCTGCAGTATCTTGAGTATGTCCCTGACTGACAAGCTTAAACCCAGTAGGGATTTCTGGCGAGTCTGTTGCCAGAGATTCCAAAGTCCTCTCACGTGGTCGTCCAGCACCACGTCTCGCAGCTACTCGTGTAGCTCCTCTCATATCTGTTAAGTTATAACACAAATATCACTACAAGTATAAAAATTTTAAAATTACCTTTATACCCATTTACCGTCTAGAGATGTTCCTTCACTGTCCAAGCCCCAAATTTGACCTTAAAATTTAGGAAGAAAAAATCGAAGGAAACCGTACAAATCCGAAAATAAATACCCAAGTTGACTAGCAAACTTGGGTTAACCTAAAAATCTAGAACACCAAAAGCAGGTATCGCAACCCGCTCTGATACCAATAAATTAGTATCAGATTAATCTCAAAAATTCGTAATATGAAAAATAAACAAGTATCGCCAACCTGGCTCTGATACAAAATAAATTGTCACACCCCGGGAGAGTCCCTGCTAGAAGAAATTTGGGTAGCATCTCCCCTGTACGGGTAACATCTGAAACTTTCTATAATGCCCTCAGAGCCACATATACATCGGCTAACACGGTCGAAACAACAACAATAAATAATAAGCAATCACCACGCAGTTTAATAGTAAAACTCAACTTATGTGACGATAAGGAAAAATCAAGTCAAAATACAACTCAACTACACCCATAAAGCTCAAAACAGATATCCGACTCCACTACACCCATAAAATATAAATCACAACGAACTCACCTCTTCTGCCATCTAGGCAGGCATGTAGCAAAAACACATCTAAATAAAACTCATCGACAATAAAGATAACACAATTAAATATCCACGGGGTGAGTCAACTCTTCAGCGGGTAACTACTGATATGCATAATAAAGAAAATAACAAACAACACTAATCATGCATGCAGTCTCCTGATATAAGAAGGATAATGCAAATTGAAATAAACAGGAGAAAACTGTACTAACCAGGACCTGGTGTATGGATAATACCCGAGAGGTATAGAAATTCTATATGCATGTCAAACAAATGCATCCATCCAATATGCAGCATACAAGTGCAGCAAACATAAACAATAAATGCATCAATGCGTATGATGCCAATGACATGTCCTGGTCACCCCTACTCTCCAGTCAGCCGTCTCACACACGATGGTGAGACCGAGTTGGTAGGATTGTGACAACCGTGCACTTTGTCATCACTACTCCTGATGAGTGACCGAGTGGACGGGATACTGTCAGAGTAATTCTCTTTTATTAGTTTCTACAAAAGATTGAGAAAATATTTGATATCTTTCCTTATTTGTAGATTAAAAGAGATTTTAATTTTTAGAGATAACTTTCTTTTTATCCACATGTTTAAAAGAAAGATTTTAATTTATTAAATTTTCTTTTTATAAACTAATCATGAAGGGATTAAATTATTGGAGAAATTTTATAAATTTCTGGAGACAAATTAGGAAGTTTTAATTAATTAAAACTCTCAAGCTTTTATGTGGTCGGCCAAATAAAATTGAGAAAGAAAATTATTTTAATTAAATAATTTTTCCTTTTCAATGGAAAAAGAATTAAGGAAATTTTTATTAAAATTTCCTTATTTGCCAGGATCAAGGATTATAAAAGAGGGGGTAGAGGAGGCTTCAAGGCTAACGACTCTATTCTATTTTTCTCCCTCTTTTCCTTGGTGGTGTGGCCGGCCCTATTTCTCTCCTCTCCTCTTGTTGGCCGAAACTTATCTCTTGGTGGAGCTTTTGTTAGTGGCCGGATCAAGGAAGGAGAAGAAGGAGAGAAAGCAAGCCTCGTTTCTAGCATCCCTTGGAGCATGGTGGTGGTGGCCGAACCTCTTCATCCTAGAAGATGTTTTGATGGCTGAAACTTGTAAGGAAGAAGAAGGTGATTGGTGGTTTCTCATCTCGGAAGAACGTTGCCCACACAACGTCCGAGGTTAGAAGAGGAATACGGTAGAAGATCAAGAGGTCTTTCTAGAAGGTATAACTAGTAATTTTTCCTTTCCGCATCATGCTAGTTATTTATGGAAATAATACCAAATACAAGAGGCTAACGATTCTAGTATTTCGAATATGTTTTTCGATGATGTGTTCTTTTGTTTTATTTTTCCTTGTGATTTGATTGTTCTTTTCGGTTAACCTAAAGTTATTTTAGGAAATTAAATATTAGCTTTCCATAAAAGGTTTTGTCTAGTCAGTGGTGGTTGCTCCCATATCCAAGAAGGCCATGTGCCTCGCCACGTCAGTACTGGAAACCAATTATGGAAATTAATATTTAATGGAATTAATAACTTAAGGTGATTTGGGTCGAACGTGTTAAGTTCCGCAGGAGATCCAAGTCAAAACCTAAAAGAACAAATAGATTAAGTTTTGGATCAAACGTGTTAAGTTCCGCAGGCGATCCAAAATTTAATTTAAAAAAACACATGGTATCTAGGAAAAGGTTCAGATCTTTGTACAAAATTTTTGTACAGTGGAACCTCTAGGTTTTCCGAGTAGCAACCAACAGGGGGGGGGGGTTGAATAGACGATGCCATCAATTCATGGTTCTCTCTTCTTACACTTATTAGTTGCGCAGCAAAATAATACAAAATAAGACAAACACTAAAGAGAAGAAAGCAAACCGCTAACACATTGTTTAACATGGTTCGGAGATAAAGCTCCTATTCTATGACTTACCGTAAGGTGGACGATCCTGATTTATCAGTGGATGACTCCCTAGCAAACTCTGGCTAGCTCATGTAGCTCCTTGCGAGTGGAGAAACGTCACCTCTATAGGACCCTTGGCGGCCAGCTAGAGGGGGGGTAAATAGCCCTGCAAAGGAAAATGAACATTCCTTGAACTTTATAGCTTTATAAGAATTAACATTTACATAAAAAAAATAAGAGACTAAATAAAGAAAGGAAGAGACACAAAAGGTTTACTTGGTTACAAGTGGGGAGGTTGTTAATACAAGGAAGATGAAAAGCTCACTATTGTCTCCTTCAAGTGGAGAAGCCTCTTACAACAGTTGATGTACTCAATTATAGAACAAGACTGAAAAGAAATCAATTACAAGTGTTCTATCTAAGCTTCTGGGACTAGGACTGTATTTATAGCCCTGGTCGGGGCGCTTGGAAGAGTTCCAAGTGACGATGGGGAGGGATAAACTTTTATCCCCATCGTAATGGAACATGGCATGTTGCGTTTCAGATAAAAACCTACTCCGGTTCCACTCGCATTGGTCTGGGTCTTCCGCTCTGGCTTCGCTCGCTTGGGTGATTTTGGCCATCTGGAATAGGGCTCATCCATTTTCCGGACTTCGAGCAATCTTTCGTTCAGGCTTCTCGTCCCTCGGAAACATCGCTTGCCTCCTCGTCTGCTAGCATACTCTTCCGCAACACCTTGTCTTTCGGATGCACCGAGTCCATTAGCTCTCTCCTGTGTCATCCTTCTCACTAGCTACGTTTTTCACTCGACTTTCTATGCTCCTAAGTTCCTACACACTGAGACACAAGGGTTAAATACCAACATGACCTAACTTTACTTGATTGATCACATCAAAACTACCATAGGGTACTTACAATCTCCTCTTTTTTTATGTGAGTAAACCCTAAGTTAAGTTATGGTAAAATCATAAAAAAATAACAGTTATAAAATAAGATTTTTGCAAGTACAAAAATTAAAAAATTGTACTACCCTCCCCCTAAACTTAATCTTTACTACTCCTCCTTTTGATCACATTAAAAATGAGATACATAAAAAATTCTACTTAACAATAATAAAAAGTCTAAGGGACAATTAAAAAAATATTAAAGTTTAAGCTTCGAAAATAATTTTTTAACATATTTAAGGTAAAAAAAAATTCATATAAAGTTGAAATTATCATTAAAAAAATTTCTAAAAATTTTAACATTTGAAAATTTTCTTATAGTTAAGTGATAAATTTCTCAAAAAAATTAACTTTTAAATAATTTCTAATAATTTTTTTTAGAAACAATTGAAAATATTTTTATAACAACTAATTACTTAACAGTTAGTCAATTATGTTAGGACCAAAAGTAGCTAGAGGGGGGGGGGGGGTGAATAGCTCGTCGCTCGCTCGTTGCTCGACGTTGCTTGTTTCTTCTAAGATGTGCAGCGGAAAATACAGAAACAAATCACACAACGCTAACACGGTTGGTTTACTTGGTATCCACCTCACAAGAGGTGACTAGTCCAAGGATCCACACCACGCACGCACCCTCCACTATGAAAACACTCCTTTTCGGTAACTACCGAAGGCGGAGAAGCCCTACAAGACTCTCAATACAAGTAGAAGAAAGGGTAGTAAAGAATAAGCAAAAGCTTACAAGAGATGCAGTAAAAACCCTAGCTTCTTCTTCTTCTCGTTGCAACTCGCCTCTTGACTTGGATGAACCTCCAAGAACCTTCAAGAACTGGCGGTGAGGAGCTTAGAGAGTGCTGGGGAGGAGCTGTGATGAATCTGGAATGAATCGGTGAAGATTTACCGAAGGAATCGCACGCCAACAGCTATAAACGACGCCAACGGTCGAATCCCAATCGATTGGATTGCTCCCAATCGATCGGGGAGGCTTTGGATCGATCCACGGATCGATCCAGAGCGCCTCTGTGCTCTGGAAACATGCCTGGATCGATCCACGGATCGATCCAGCGCTTATCGCGCTAAGCAGCAGCGTCCCAATCGATCCACTGATCGATTGGGACCTCTGGATCGATCCAGAGGGGTTCTGTTCGCGGGGACTCACCGGATCGATCGGCGGATCGATCCAAATCTTCTGGATCGATCCACTGATCGATCCAGATCTGCTGGATCGATGCACGGATCAATCCAAACCTGCTGGATCAATCCACGGATCAATCCAAACCTGCTGGATCAATCCACGGATCAATCCAAACCTGCTGGATCAATCCACGGATCAATCCAAACCTTGGTTTTTGCCCAAAACCAAGTCCAAAGCCCCCTAAACCAACATCTAGTCAACCATGACTTGTTGGTACATAAGACCTAGCATCCGGTCACCCTTGACCAGCTAGGACTCTCTCACCAAGTGTCTGGTCAATCCCTTTGACTCACTTGGACTTTTCTCTTCTTGCCAAGTATCCAGTCAGTCCCTCTGACCTACTTGGACTTTTCTTTCTCGTGCCAAGTATCCGGTCAATCCCTTTGACCTACTTGGACTCTCACCAGATGTCTGGTCAACCTTGACCCATCTGGATTTCTCTTGCCTGGCTTCACTCACCAGGACTTTTCCAATTGCCTAGCTTCACTCACTAGGTCTTTCACCTGGCTTCACTCACCAGGATTTTCCTCCTGCCTAGCTTCACTCACTAGGACTTCCCAATTGCCTAGCTTCACTCACTAGGTCTTTCACCTGGCTTCACTCACCAGGATTTTCCTCCTGCCTAGCTTCACTCACTAGGACTTCCCACTTGCCTAGCTTCACACACTTGGCCTTTCACTCTTCTTCAATCAACCTTGCATTGTCAAACATCGAAACCCAAACCAAGACTCAAGCTTGGTCAACCAGGTCAACCTTGACCTGAGGGATGTTGCACCAACAATCTCCCCCTTTTTGATGTTTGACAATACCAACACTATCACTTACAATACCACATGTAAGTTAGGCTAATCCCATAGCCTAAACCTTCTTCATGCCACTAGGTAATGAATACATAAGTTAAGCCCTTCATTCTCCCCCTAAGAGGGCACACTCCCTCTAGGTAACGAAAGCCTAACTTACACCCATTCACAGGTCCTTTCATTCTCCCCCTATTGGCACACATCAACCCATCTTTGGGCACACATCAACCCATGCCCCAATTTTGGTTACACATCAACAAATCCATTTGTTGACGACTCTCCCCCTGAAGAGTTGCTCATCGTTGTTCACAGCATCACTCGTTGTGATCAACACGATAATGAAGGTCCCATACCCTTCATTTATCCTTAACTTCTCCCTCAATGTAGACAAATACCCAACCTTGAGCATTTTCTAACCACTTGAGTTCCCACTTGAAATAATGAGGATATCCACTCCCAATTTCAAGTTCAAAAGCTCATCCATGAGCATTTTCTTTAAAGAAGGTTAACCACCTTCCAAGGTTCATGAAAAATAATTTTTCATGTCTTTAAAGAGTCCCTCCCCCTAAAGTCATGGTGGTAACTTCTGTCATTGCACCAACAATGAATTGAAATCCCTAAACCTTTAGGAAACCCAAATTTAGAAGTTTTGAGGTTCAAATGTTCAAAATTTAAAACAAACCTCAACCTAAACTTCAACTTAGCCTTCCTTAACCAATCTATCCTTGTTTTCAACACGAAAACACCCTTTTTATGTACACAAATGTGTATTGAGGGGTTTGGAATGGTTACGTAGACTAAAACAGGTTTAAAATGCTGAAATCAGGCCTTCCTAGCTAAAATCAGCACCTTGGATCGATTGGAGTTGGGTTCCAATCGATTGAACCTTTCTGAATCGATCCACTGATCGATTCAGACTACCTGGATCGATCGGCTGATCGATCCAGCGAGCTTCTGCTCGCGGGAGACTTGCCTTCTGAATCGATCCACGGATCGATTCGGGCACTCCAATCGATCCATGGATCGATCGGAACTCTGATAGTTGCTGAAATTCCATTTCAGTCAACTTCAGAAACCCCTAGAAAATTCTACAAAAATCCAAAAATCATGAAATTTCGTGTAGACATTATTTAGGGCATACTTAATCATGGAAAAATAGCTTTCTATGAAAATACATCATATTTTCAAAGATTGACACAAACTTGAAAACTTGCAAAAACTTTAGTGTTTTCTTCAAGTTTGTGTCTAACTATTCAATGGTGATTACTATCAAAAGATAGCCTTCACCAAGGTTTTCCAAAAACATTTTAAAAATATTTTCAAAACCAATATCCCATCATGTTCCTTGGGCATAATGCACATGACTTGTACATTAGCTTTCCCAATGATGGGAAAACACATAACTATGTGTTTTGATGAACCTAAAACTCAAAAGAATGCACTAAATCATCATCTTGAGTTTTGTTCATCTTCCTAACATCTCACTTGTATCTAATGTACACTAAAACACGTACAAGTCACCTTATAGTCCTTGTGAGATGTGAGATTTTGATTTTTCCCTAATCTAGGGATCATGCATATCTATCTAGGCATTCTAGAGATATTAGACATCCACCTAGGATGTCACTTGTCAATAATTGTTGTTAAATGCCATTCGTCCTTAATTAAAAGGAATTAAACTTAATGCATGATTATGTTATGGCATACATCAAAAGAAAATAATTTTCAAAAGAAAATATCCTATTACTACATGATGTATGAATGTCATGACATGGTATTTTTGGAGTTTTCATAATAAAACAATGAATTCAAAAATAGACATGATGTCATGGCATATGATGGGCAAACAATCATGGCAAGGTTTAGCATAAATAAAATATACCTAGATTACCTATCTAAATATCCTTAATCACTTAGCTAAACTCAAAATATACCACTTGTTTTAACTTAAAACGATACCACTTGTTTTAATTTAAAACATTAAACCTAGATTGCCCTAAATGCTTCAAAGAAATGCCAATACCTAAATTGACATTTCTTATTTCTCTTGATTTGTTTATGCCACTTAATAATTAAACATATCCTCAAATGTTGGCATATTTCATTTTTCCACAAGAGTAGCACTAAGAAAATACCAAAGTCCCAACTTGGTATTTCTTATATTTTTCTAATTTGTGTCATTTTAAGATAAAATCAATTTTTCCGCCAATAGACACATGTTACTCTTTCAAGGAGTAAATAGTAGTTCCATTTCATTTTCAAAGGTTAACAAAAACCTTGAAAATGCTCCTTGAGTGTCAATTTCCTCAAAGTTGGGTTAACTACCCTTCTAATCGGAGTTGACACTCTCTAACCCATCTATGGGGTAGAGAAGATGCTCCTAGGAACCCAACACCTATTGGTGCTCCTTGGATGCTCTAGGTATTCACTAGGGATAACTTCCTTAGATACCTTCCTAGTGACCTTGTTTGGCTTCTTGGAAGCCTTGGTCACACTTTCTAGGTCAACTCTAGGGATAACCTCCCTTGTGACCTTGTTTGTGACTTTCTTAGACTTCTTAGAAGTCTTAGTCACATTTATTGCAAAAATACTCTTAGGGATGACTTCCCTAGTATTTTTGGCTTGACCACTAGACCTAGGGTTTGTTCCATAATTATATGGAACTCTATGGTAAGAGGGCACATCCTTCTTAGCCTTTGGTTTGTATCCCAAACCTCTATGGCCATTGGATGGCTTTTGTACCCCTAAACCTAGGTTATGCTCATTTTGCCCTAATAGGATATTTTCCATCCTTTTTAGGGTCTTTTCCATTTTATCAAGTCTTGACCTCAAGACTTGATTTTCCATTACTAAGTCCTTAGTTTTTGGTTTTCCATTAAGTTCATGAGCATTTTTGTGTCTAGGCTTGTAGCTACAATCCTTAGAGTTCTTGCCTAGACTTTTACCTACATTCCTAGCCTTAGGTGTAGTAGTTTTAGCATGAAAAGCTATATGTTTTTCTTTAACGCTATCATGCTTTCTATTTTCATGGTAAATAGCATTAAAATGATATAAGTTAGAACTATCATGCTTTTTACCATAATATAAAGGGGTAGGCTCAATAAATGTTACCTTCTTCTTTACCTTGGAGGCTCCCCCTTGACTAATGCCTCCTTGAGCCTTGACCATCTTCTTCCCCTTGGGGCATTGACTTCGGTAATGCCCTTTTTGGTTGCAAGAAAAGCACACAATGTGCTCCTTGCTCCTTTTTATTCCGGGGATGGTCTCCTTGGGCTTCTCCTTGCCCTTTTGTGCCACTTGGCCCTTCTTCTTGGCCAAGTTGGGACACTTGCTCTTATAGTGCCCATGTTCCCTACATTCAAAGCATATAATATGATTTTTATTATTAATTGAAATATTTATACCTTTGCTTGTAGGGATGACATCTTTTCCTTTGGATCCGGAGGTAGAAGCTTCCTCTAGATCAGACCTTGATTCTCCTCCATTTGATTTTTCTTGACTTGTGGAGGTAGAGGCTTCTTCCTCCTCTTCTTCTCTCGACCCGGATGTAGAAGCTTCTCCTTCTTCTTGATCCGGCGTCACCAAGGATTGCTCCCCCTCAATCCTAGAGGTGGAGGCTTCATCATCTTGAATATGAAACAAGGAGTATGCTCCCTCCTTGTTCCCTTCGTTGCATTCCCTTGAGGATGAAGCTTCTTGGATTTCCTCTTCTTCGGAGGTTGAGCATCTCTCAACCTCGGAGTCCTCCTCTTGGTCTTGCTCCAAAGAGTCACCCTCTCTGGATTCTTCTTGCTCTTGTACAGTGGAGGGGATCTCTTCATGAAGCTTGGCCAATTTGCTCCATAGTTCCTTTGCATCTTCAAATTCTCCAATTTTGCAAAGGATGGTGCTTGGCAATAAATTGACCAAGAGCTTGGTCACTTTGTCATTGGCCTCGCACCTTTGGACTTGCTCTTGGTTCCACTTGCTCCTCTTGAGAACTTTACCCTTTGAATTTCTTGGAGCCTTGAAACCTTCCATTAGAGCAAACCATTGCTCTATCTCCATCATAAGAAAATTTTCGATTCTTGATTTCCAAGAATCGAAACTCGTAGAAGTGTATGGTGGAGCCACCCTTGTGTCAAATCCAAGTCCATCTTGGAATTGCATCTTGAAGTTGAGCTCGATAAAGTCTTGAACTTGAAGAATTTGCTCCAACTTCTTCACCCTCTAGCTTTTCTTGTTACGCTTGACCCTTCCGGTGATGATTCCGGTGAAGAGCGGCCTTGCTCTGATACCAATTGTTAGGACCAAAAGTAGCTAGAGGGGGGGGGTGAATAGCTCGTTGCTCGCTCGTTGCTCGACGTTGCTTGTTTCTTCTAAGATGTGCAGCGGAAAATACAGAAACAAATCACACAACGCTAACACGGTTGGTTTACTTGGTATCCACCTCACAAGAGGTGACTAGTCCAAGGATCCATACCACGCACGCACCCTCCACTATGAAAACACTCCTTTTCGGTAACTACCGAAGACGGAGAAGCCCTACAAGACTCTCAATACAAGTAGAAGAAAGGGTAGTAAAGAATAAGCAAAAGCTTACAAGAGATGCAGTAAAAACCCTAGCTTCTTCTTCTTCTCGTTGCAACTCGCCTCTTGACTTGGATGAACCTCCAAGAACCTTCAAGAACTGGCGGTGAGGAGCTTAGAGAGTGATGGGGAGGAGCTGTGATGAATCTGGAATGAATCGGTGAAGATCTACCGAAGGAATCGCACGCCAACAGCTATAAACGACGCCAACGGTCGAATCCCAATCGATTGGATTGCTCCCAATCGATCGGGGAGGCTTTGGATCGATCCACGGATCGATCCAGAGCGCCTTTGTGCTCTAGAAACATGCCTGGATCGATCCACGGATCGATCCAGCGCTTATCGCGCGAAGCAGCAGCGTCCCAATCGATCCACTGATCGATTGGGACCTCTGGATCGATCCACGGATCGATCCAGAGGGGTTCTGTTCGCGGGGACTCACCGGATCGATCGGCGGATCGATCCAAATCTTCTGGATCGATCCACTGATCGATCCAGATCTGCTGGATCGATGCACGGATCAATCCAAACCTGTTGGATCAATCCACGGATCAATCCAAACCTGCTGGATCAATCCACGGATCAATCCAAACCTGCTGGATCAATCCACGGATCAATCCAAACCTTGGTTTTTGCCCAAAACCAAGTCCAAAGCCCCCTAAACCAACATCTAGTCAACCATGACTTGTTGGTACATAAGACCTAGCATCCGGTCACCCTTGACCAGCTAGGACTCTCTCACCAAGTGTCTGGTCAATCCCTTTGACTCACTTGGACTTTTCTCTTCTTGCCAAGTATCCGGTCAGTCCCTCTGACCTACTTGGACTTTTCTTTCTCGTGCCAAGTATCCGGTCAATCCCTTTGACCTACTTGGACTCTCACCAGATGTCTGGTCAACCTTGACCCATCTGGATTTCTCTTGCCTGGCTTCACTCACCAGGACTTTTCCAATTGCCTAGCTTCACTCACTAGGTCTTTCACCTGGCTTCACTCACCAGGATTTTCCTCCTGCCTAGCTTCACTCACTAGGACTTCCCAATTGCCTAGCTTCACTCACTAGGTCTTTCACCTGGCTTCACTCACCAGGATTTTCCTCCTGCCTAGCTTCACTCACTAGGACTTCCCAGTCAAGTATCCGGTCATCCTTGACCTACTTGACTCTTCTTCAATAAACCTTGCATTGTCAAACATCGAAACCCAAACCAAGACTCAAGCTTGGTCAACCAGGTCAACCTTGACCTGAGGGATGTTGCACCAACAAATTAAATACTTATTTCAATAATTATCTTCTAGGTTGTAGCGAGGCACTAGACTTTCTTGGATATTGGAGCAATAACCACTTTCTAGACAAAGTATTTTAAAGAAATTAAATGTTTAATTTTCTTTCTGAAAGTCAAAAAAGTAATTAATCTAAATATGATTTTGAAACAAAAAATAGGTTCCTTCACCACGCGCTTCATGCGCTTTAGATATCACCACGCGCGTAACCATCGAAATAGTCGGACTTAGCTGTCGAATCGCGCGGTTTATCGATTAATTAATGAGCACCTACACCACTACTTTAATTACCAATTAATTGCAGTAAAAAAATGATCAACTATTAGAAACTAAAAAAGATTTCTGATAGACTGTAATTATTATTATTTAATGTTTCGTTTTTTCTTATTTCTAATATGTAAACATAAGAAATGAGACAGAGAATTTATTTAGGATAATGAGCGATCGAAATAGCTTCGGTGGGTCCTTTTCAAAAAATAATTAAAAAGAAGAAAATTCATGTATTGCATGCGTGTCCTTGTGTCACTCTCAATTTATAAATTAAATTTCATGAAAGCATAAATCGAATTTTAAAATAATAAATATTCGGATTTAATTTTAATAAAATGTGCACTTCGAGTTATGGGCTTAGGTTACTTGGTTGTGGCCCTTGATTGACATTAGCTGGATAATCAACATCATAATTGATTGATAATTAGTGGACGATGATAATTTGTTAGGTGTAATTTTGAGGGTCCGTGTGATCATATATTTTAATATTTAGGTAAAGGGTTTAAATTATGTTTATTCTTATTTAATGTGTCTATATGAGTGTGTAGGTTTACAGGATATATATATGACTCAGCTTGATGACTTTAAGTCCGGTAAAGGATGGAGCATCCGAGAGACCGTGGATAAGACAGTAAGGATAAGAGTCGAGCGAAGCGACTTCGAGGCATACGCGAAAGATGACATTGGGACAAGATATGGGCTTGAATGCATCCGAGGGACGAGAGCCAAAGGAAGTAGCATTGAAGGTAAGATGTCAAGGCTGCAAGGAAGAGTCAAGTGAGTCGTGAAGGTCCGAGTGCTGAGAGATTGTACTCGGGGTACCAGTCGACTGGTACTTTTATCAGTCGACTGGTGTGGTTGACTAGAAGCGAACATAATGCCTCTGTTCGTTCGACCAATGTGGAGCAGTCGACTGATACTTTCACCAATCTACTGATATTGAGCCATTAGATTATAATGGTCGAAGTTCCACAGAGGGTAGTCGATTGGTATTTTTACCAATCGACATGTAGGTGAGATTTTCCAACCCATGGCCTATATAGCCAAGGCTTGAGATTTTGGTTAAGGTTGACAAAATAGAGATGGTTAACCCCTATTAGTAGTCTACCAGTGTCCTACCATCTCAAGTGTTCTTGTGAGAGTTGAGGTTGTAAGCACCCCGTGATAGTTTTAATGTGATCAACCAAGTAAAGTTAGGTCCTGGTGGTATTTAACTCTTGTGTCTAAGTGTACAGGAATTTAGGAGTATAGAAAGTAGAGCGAAAGACGCAACTAGTGAGAAGGATGGTAAGGGAGAGAGCCGACGGGCTCGGTACATCCAAAGGACGGGGTGCTACGGAAGAGTACTCTAGCGAACGAGAAGGAGGCGCACGACCTTTCCGAGGGACGAGAAGTTGGAGCAGAAGATTGCTCGAATGCCGGAAAATGAGTTCGGGTGATCCCTATCCCGGATGGCCGAAATCACCCAAGCGAGCAGAACTGAAACGGAAGACCCGGACCAATGCGAGCAGAACTGGAGCAGGTTTTTATCCGGAATACGACGTGGCACATTTTGTTGTGACAGGGATAAAAGTTTATTCCCTCCAGGTGCCTGGAACCCTTCCAAGCGCCCCCACCAAGGCTATAAATATAGCCCTGCTCCCAGAAGCTTAGATAAAACACTTGTAATTGATTTCTTTTCAATCTTGTTCTGTAATTGAGTGCTTTAACTATTGTAAGAAGCTTCTCCGCCTGAAGGAGACATTAGTGAGATTTTCATCTTCCTTGGATTAATAACCTCCACGGTTGTAACCAAGTAAACCTTTTGTGCCTCTTCCTTTCTTTATTTAGTCTCTTATTTTTTTTTATGTAAGTGTTGATTCTTATAAAGCTATAAAGTTTGAGAAAGGTTTGTTTTCCTTTGCAGGGCTATTCACCCCTCCTCTAGCTGGCTACCAAGGGTCCTATAAGTGGTATCAGAGCCCAACAACTTTAAGAGGACTAACCGCCGAACGAAGCACACGAGATGGCAGGATCGAGCATCTACCCACTAAAGTTTGAAGGGGAATTTGCAAGATGGAAGAAAAGGATGGAGGTATTCTTTAAAATAGATTTTGATTTGCTTTTAATAATGAAATTTAGTTTTGTAGCACCTAAGGGTAAAGAAGAATACCAATGGACAAAGAAGGAGCATGCCAACTTTGTGACAAATGATAAAGCAGAGTTCCATTTGCTAAGCATTTTACCACCACAAGAAGTCAACCGGATCAAAGCCTACGAGTCAGCAAAGGAGCTCTGGGAGAAATTCTTAGAACTACACGAAGGGAGCACAAAGGCAAAACTCGTGAGATGAGATCTGCTCAGGAACCAAATCTACAACATCAAATTAGAAGAAGGAGAAAGTGTTAGACATCTTCACTCAAGAATAAAGGAACTCATCACCGGACTCACGAATCTCAGAGAAAAGGTAAGCAACCGAGATTTGCTAAGGTACACGTTTAATACATTTCCTAGGACTACTGAATGAGCATCATTAGTAGATACTTATTATATATCTAAGGATCTAGAATCAAGTACTTTAGAAGATTTATTTTCAACATTTAAAGTACATGAAACAAGATGTGCAAATCTGAAGAAGAAGCCAAAGCATAACATTGCTTTAAAGGTAAAAATGGACAAATAAGATTTTAAATCTTCTCTCGATGACGACGAAACGACACTGATGGTAAGAAAATTTAAAAAGTTATTTAAAACTAAGAAATTTAATCAGGTGCAGAGTACAAGAAGAAAAAGAAAAGTAAAATGCTACCACTGCAATGAAGAAGGACATGTAAAAGACAACTGCTCAAAATTGAATAGCAAGGGCAAGGAAAAGAACAAGAAGCCAGCTCAAACCGACAAGTATAGAAATCTCAAAGAGACGTGGGATGAAACATCGTCCCAATCGGAGATAGAAGCCCTCTCCGGACTTGCGCTAGTGGCAAATCACCAAGAAGACGAAGACAAAGCATACTTATCCAAAATGAGCATCGAGAGAATCGATGAAGGGGGAGTGACATCGGAAGAAAGCATCACTTCAGGGGGAGCTTCAGATTACAGGATCAATAAGGTAAGTCAGGTACGATCTCTTCCTCCTAACAAGTTATTTCAGTTTATAAAAATATTATCAAAGAATTGTTGTAAATTAGAAAAAGAAAATAAAGAATTAAAATAAATCTTAGCTATATCTTGTCGATTAGAAGACTTTAAGAAAATAAAAATAGAAAATGACAAATTGAAAATAGAAATAGAATATTTAAAAAATTGTGCATGCTCAAATAATAGCTTCCTAATTCAAGAGTAGAGCATTAAACTCTCATTGTCCGACCAATTTAAAGGTCGGCCGGTTATATTCCAAACGACTTGTAATCCGGTTGGATTGATACTACGAGCCTTAGCGCTAAACGAATAACAAAACCGTTTAGAAAAATACTTCCTTTCTTTGACTTTAAGTATCACACTATCTTGAGTTTAACCTTTACATCATCTCGTGGTATATTCCTTTCCTTTCTTTAACTAGAAATTGTGCAAAGTGATTTCATTTTCATATCATAACAAGTTACTGATATTGTTTA
Source organism: Zingiber officinale (assembly GCF_018446385.1). Lineage (NCBI taxonomy): Eukaryota > Viridiplantae > Streptophyta > Magnoliopsida > Zingiberales > Zingiberaceae > Zingiber > Zingiber officinale. Next base: position 78,740,653 of record NC_055997.1, on the reverse strand, counting down.
GTTATTATTATTATTATTATTATTATTGTTATTAGATAAAGAACTTTGATGTTACTCCGCAGGAGACGTGGACTGTGCCTTTAATGTGAGTCACTTAACTAAAACTAATCAAATGATTCAGATTAATCGCGGCTTTAACCAGTATCAATGCACGCACGAGTATTGTGCCTACGTCACATGCCCGATCATGCAATAGGCGACCGAGTTAGAAGATGTCTGACCCACCTCATAATCAATCAACCATAGGTCCGATCGAGGAAAAAGTCAAACTCCTTATTATGTATGAACCTCTCTATACACACTCGGTCAACCCTATTACTGATCATCCTTATGAGTTTCTACATGATAATATGTTTGTGTAGTCATTCGGTAATAGAACCGGACGGATTTAGCTGGCCCCATAACTCAGACCAGAGGCACTTACATGCCCAACCAGATAAAAGGCACACCGGACCTAGGGAGCTTAGCTTCGTATTGCTTCTCAAATGGATTTCCAACATGAAAATATTATCATATTGCTTCTCAAATGAATTTCTGGCATGCCCAAGGCAGTATATTATTCTCTGAACGGATTGCTAACACCATTTAGCACATAATCTAGTAGATTAATGTGAGGATAGGCATAAATACGGGCGATCGAAATATACCCAGCAGATAACATGAGCAAAGAATCCTAATAACTTATCAAAATAATGACCATATGTTAGAGAATATTCTTTTGGAACCATTCTCGGAGATTATTATATTTCTCATCAATCGACCATTTATGACAGTATTTTCCTTCAATTGCTGCATAAATGACATAAGTTATACATGACAAAAGAGTTACGCATGTGTATAAGGAAAGATTCCTCGAACAATCATTACACATGTTGCACACTTTTCATTACCCAACACCCCTTTGACATTTTTCATCATCTCATAATTACGAAGGTTAGGAGAGATGATATATAAAGGGGGTTGATCCGGTGGTCAAGGCAGGGGACCCCATTGCAAGAGGTTAGCGCCACGTGGAGATTAAAAGGCCGGGGGGTCCACCGGAGGAAGATGAGCCGACCGGACTCGGAAGAAAAGGATAGACCGATCGGCTAATCGAGGAACATCCAACAGTAAAAGGTGCCCTGACAGGGGTCTGGGTTCCGACGCTCAGTTGAAACAATGTCTAAGGGCCGAGCGGAAGGCACGCGCCCGGAAGTCTCCTCAGCATATCAATGCAGGCGACAGGCGAGACGTGAGGGGCGTGCCGCCCGGCCGGCGCAGGGGATGAGGGCCGTCCGGACGACGGTCTCCGTCCAGCCGGCCGGACGTACGTCCCGGCTGGCGGTGGGTAAAGGGGGACAGGAACATCTTCTGACAGCCGTCAAGTCCTATGGCTAGGCCATACTCCAAGTCTGACAACGAGGTGTTCTGTTGTCCCATCGAAGACGTGATTGGACTGTAGCAGTATGGCGTCAGGTAAGCTTTCTGACACACACATACCGAAGTATGGGCTTCGGACATGTATGTGCCTCGGTGGGCGCACAGGATCTCTTTCACTGCTCTATATAAAGAGCCTCATACGTCGCCGGAGGTACGAGATCAAGACCTTTAGAGCTACTTTTTCCACCACCTGCTTACCTGACTTGAGCGTCGGAGGATCGCCGCCGGGAACCCCTTCCCGGCCCGACTTCTGTGCAGGTTCGCCGGAGCTTCGTGTCACCAGTCGAAGATCCACGATAGCAGTCGAAAAGCGCCCCGTGCCTAGCGTCCGTTGATTCAGCATTCGGACATGATCAAATTGGCGCCGTCTGTGGGAACGCTCCTGCATCCGAACGGAAACAATGGACGAGGCTGGACGACAACACACGGTGACGCTTTCGACGGAGAAACTCGACGCTCTGATCGAGATAAGGGCCGCCAAGCTTGTGGAGCAAAAACAGAAACCCACAGCCGAGCGGCCGGAGCAGCAAGCAACGTCAGCGTCTGGTGGTCGAGCGGAAGCACCGCCGGCCACCGTGGCATTTCATCGAGCTCTATTTCGCACCCCTGAAGCCGCAGCAGCTCATAGAGATCGTGGATCTTCTTCGGACGAAATGCCTAGACGAGATGACAGAAAAGGGAAAGCCCCCCGAGCGGACGCATCGCCCGAGAGGATTAATCGCCAATTTTCAGAGGCTATTCTACGAGATCCTCTGCCGAAGCACTACGTGCCTCCGACGATCGGCGAGTATAATGAGACAACCGACCCAGACGATCATCTGGGTAAGTTTGATAACACAGCTACGCTCCATCAATATACAGATGGAGTAAAATGCCGAGTTTTTCTTACCACTCTCGCCGGATCGGCTCAACGGTGGTTTCGGAGGCTGCCGGACGGATCCATCACAAGCTTCAAGGATTTCCGGATGGCCTTCCTCCACCACTTCGCAAGCAGTCGGCGCTATCAGAAAACCAGTGTTAGTCTGTTCGCCATCAAACAGGAGCCAAGAGAGCCGCTCAGAGCTTATATCCAGCGGTTTAATCAGGTAGCCATGGATATTCCAACGGCCATCTCAGAGACAATGATGAACGCATTTACACAAGGCCTCGTGGACGGGGACTTCTTCCGCTCGCTCGTTCGGAAGCCGCCTCGAGACTATGACCATATGCTGCACCGAGCCAACGAGTACATCAACGTGGAGGAGGCCCAAGCGGCTCGAAGAAAGGAAGCTCCGATTGATCGCCACCTGCCGAGCGGAAGCCTCCCACCGCTCATCAACCGCCAAGAGGACCAAGGGCCGAAGCAATTCGCTCCCCCTCATGTGAGGACCCACGTGCAAGAGGTAGCGGCCGCTCGGCCCAAGCCAAAGAAGAAATGGACCCCGATGTTCTGTCCTTCCACCGGACGGATACGCACAACACAAGGGATTGTCGTAGTCTTCCCTTCGTGGCTCACCCCGTGCCTCGGAACGGCGGCCGATGGTCTCCCTCTGTCGACAGACGACAAAGAACTCATGAAGTCGATCGGACGCGAGCTGATAGGCGACAGCAACAGACTCCCGATTGGCATCGCTCCCCAAGGCAGGAGAATCGCTGAACGTCCAGAGAACGGTCTCGACCATCTGCTCGGGAAGAAGAAAATAGAAGCAATGCTTCTCGAGGCGAGATCAATATCATAGCAGGCGGGCCGACCGGAGGAGATTCTAACCGAGCCAGAAAGGCGAGCGTCCGGCAACTCCAAATCCATGCAGTCGGCTGCAGCCAAGAGCGGGCGAGCGGACCGGAAATCAGTTTCGGTCCAGGGGACTTGGAAGGAGTTGAAGTACCCCACGACGACGCTCTGCTCATCAAAGCGGTAATAGCCAACTACACTATTCACCGTGTATTTATTGACATAGGAAGCTCGGTCAACATCATATTTAAGAAGGCGTTCAATCAACTACAAATTGACCGAGCCGAGCTGCTGCCCATGACAACCCCACTCTACGGGTTCACGGGCAACGAAGTTCTGCCGGTCGGGCAAATCCGGCTAGCCATCTCACTGGGAGAAGAGCCGCTCAGGAGGACGAGGACAGTGAACTTCGTGGTGGTGGACTCTCCCTCGTCCTACAACGTCATTTTGGGACGACCGGCGCTCAACGAGTTCCGGGCAGCCGTCTCAACCTTCCACCAGAAGATCAAGTTCCCCGTCGAAGACAAAGTAGGAGAGGTACGGGGAGACCAACTGGCAGCTCGGCGATGCTACATTGAAATGGTCCGAGCAGAAGCAAGTTCCGCTCGGAAATCGCCACGGATCGAGGTGAATGCTATAACTGAAAAGCCTCCCCCTTTAGTTTACAAAGAAAAGGAGGAAGTACAGATACACCCCAGCCGATCGGAGGCTACAACATTCATCGCGTCCGATCTGGAGGTGAAGCAGAAAGAGGAGCTGATCCAATGCCTCAGAAGAAACCATGATGTCTTCGTCTGGTCGACACATGAGCTGCCCGGAATTTCACCAAGTGTAGCGCAGCATGAGCTCCACGTCCGACCGGACGCTCGGCCTGTGAAGCAGAGAAAAAGAGATTTCAGCGCCAAGCAGAATGCCATCATCCGAGCGGAGGTGGAGAAGCTTTTGGAAGCTGGCCATATACGTGAGGTGTAGTTCCCGAGTTGGCTGGCTAACGTAGTATTAGTCTCCAAGCCGGGCAACAAGTGGAGAGTATGCATAGATTTCTGGGACCTCAACAAAGCCTGCCCGAAAGACTTTTACCTCCTGCCCCGGATTGATCAGCTGGTGGACTCTACGGCCGGCTGCGAATTAATATGTATGCTCGATGCTTACCAAGGCTATCATCAAGTGCCGCTCGCCCGTGAAGATCAAGAAAAAGTCAGCTTCGTGACGGCCGACGACACATATTGTTATAATGTGATGCCGATCGGATTGAAGAATGCGGGAGCCACCTATCAGCGCTTGATGAATAAAGTATTCAGAGAACAGATCGGGCGAAATCTGGAAGTGTATGTGGACGACATTCTCATGAAGACCGTCCGAGCGGTTGATCTCTTCAAGGACATGGAGGAAACCTTCCGAACGCTGCGCAAATATGGAGTCAAGCTAAATCCCCAGAAGTGCCTGTTCGGAGCAAAAGGAGGGCGTTTTCTGGGATACATAGTGACTGAGCGGGGAATCGAAGCAAATCCCAGCAAGGTGAAAGCTCTACAAGACATGCCGCCTCCAAGAAATACAAGGGAAGTGAAACGTTTGACCGGTCGGATAACCGCCCTGTCCTGATTCATCTCCAAAACTGCCGACCGGAGCCTCCCTTTTTTCAAAATCTTGCACAAGGCCACAAGGTTTCACTGGGATGAAGAATGTGATCGGGCGTTCGAAGACTTGAAGGCATATCTGAATTCTCTCCCGGTATTGGCCAAGCCGGCTGCGGGTGAGCCACTTTGTATTTACTTGTCTTCAACCGAGCAAGCAATCGGCTCGGCGTTAGTGAAGGCGAGCGGAGAGGAGCCCGTGTATTTCCTTAGTCACATTTTAAAAGATGCTGAATCTCGCTACACTGGACTCGAAAAGCTGGCTTTTGCTCTGGTCCTCGCCGCTCGGCGCCTTCGCCCATACTTCCTGGCGCATACCATCATTGTCAAAACCAATAGCCCGCTCGGGCGTGTATTATTGAATCCAGAAGCGTCCGGGCGGCTCATCAAATGGACGACTGAGTTAAGCGAATTTGACATCCAATACCAGCCCCGCTCGGCAATCAAAGCGCAATCCTTGGCCGATTTTGTGACTGAGGTGCAAAGGCCGGAGCCGGAAGCTATGTGGAGAGTATATGTGGATGGGTCGTCCACTCGGCTCGGAAGCGGGATTGGAATATTGTTGCTCTCCCCTCAGGAAGAAAAGATGCACTTATCCGTCCGGCTGGATTATAAAGCTACCAACAATGAAGCAGAGTATGAGGCCCTCATAGCCGGCTTGCAGGCAGCTCGGCATGTTGGCGCTGGTCGGATAATACTTCATTCGGATTCGCAGTTGGCCGCGCAGCAGCTCTCTGGCATTTTTGAAATTAACAGTGCCCGACTCAAGCTCTATGCTGAAGCGTTTGAGAAACTTAAAGCCAATTTTAGAGAAGTTATTGTCCAGAAGATACCCAGAGCAGAAAATCAAGCAGCCGATGAGTTAGCCAAACTCGCGAGCTCAATAACGCCGGTCGCCATTCAGCAGCCAATTGAAAAAGTACTGTTGGTTGTGCACGTCGACCGGATGGAAGGCCTCACGTTTCCAAGCGACTGGCGGACACCCATCATAGAGTTCCTCCGCTCGGGCGCCACACCATCCAATGAGAATGAAGCCCAGCTACTAAGGAGGAGAGCCGGTCGGTTCACACTCATCGGAGATCAGCTTTACAAAAAGGCTTTCTCATGCCCGCTGTTGAAATGCGTGAGCTCGGAGGACTCAGCTTACATCCTCCAAGAAGTACATCAAGGATCGTGCGGAGGGCATCCGGGCGGACGATCACTAGCTAAGAAGATCCTGCTAGCTGGATACTTTTGGCCGACTTTACAAGCGGACGCCGCTCGGACCGTGTCGACGTGCCTTTCGTGCCAGAAGTACCATAACTTCTACCACCGACCAGCAGAGGAAATGAAGGCATCAACCGTTTCATGTCCGTTCGATCAATGGGGAATGGATATTGTTGGTCCATTTCCGATGGCGACCGGGCAGAGGAAATTTTTGCTAGTGGCGGTCGATTATTTTTCCAAGTGGGTGGAGGCCGAGCCGCTAGCAAAGATCACCGAACAGATGGTCAAAAAATTCATCTGGCAACACATCATCTGTCGGTTCGGCATCCCTCGCCGATTGGTTTCCGACAATGGGCGGCAATTCACAGGGAAGATACTAGAGAATTGGTGCAAAAGCTACGACATTGAGCAACACTTCACGTCCGTGGCTTATCCCCAAAGCAACGGTCAAGCCGAAGTAGCCAATCAGGAAATTCTTCGCATTCTGCGCGCTCGGCTCGACCATTTGGGAGGAAGTTGGGTGGATGAAGTACCGGGCGTCTTATGGGCCATCCGCACGACTCCAAAGGAAGGGGCAGGTGTCACGCCGTTCCACCTGGTGTATGGCTGCGAGGCGGTCATTCCGGTTGAAATCGGTGTCGAGTCCGTCCGGATCCAGAGCTATCATGATGGCAACGCCGAACGGAGGAATGCGGAGCTGGATTTGGTCGACGAGGAGCGGGCCAATGCGTCCGTTCGGCTCATGGCGTATCGGCAGAGGATGAAGCAAAACTACAATCGCCGCGTAATCCCCCGATCATTTCAGGTCGGCGATCTTGTCTGGAAGAAAGTCAAGCCGGTCGGCGACGTCGGCAAGCTGGAGGCACCGTGGGTGAGCCCCTTCAAGGTTATTGAAAAGCTCTGCTCGGGCGCCTATTATCTGGAGGATGAAGATGGGCGCCAGCTGGACAGGCCGTGGAGCGTGAATCATCTCCAGCCTTATCGGGCTGGGTGAAAGGTGCACTAATGTAACTTATTTTTGCATAAATTTTGGTCGCCCGTACCCTTGTAATGCAGGAAGCAAAATTAATTCAAAGGATGACCAGTGGGTTTGCCGAGCGGCTGTATTGAAGTTAGCCTTAAAAAGGCCATCGAGCTCCGACGTTAAATATTGAGAGACGAGCCGGCGTCTATAAACGTCCGAGCGGAAGGCCGTCGAGCTCCGACGTTAAATATCGAGGCGCAAGCGTCCGATAAACGCCGGCGGAAGGTCGCCGAGCTCGACGTTAAATATCGAGGCGAGCCGGCGTCTATAAGCGTCCGGGCGGAAGACCGTCGAGCTCCGGCGTTAAATATCGAGAGACGAGGGCGCCTATAAACGTCCGGCGGAAGGCCATCGAGCTCGGCGTTAAATATCGAGGAGGCGGCGTCATAAGCGTCGGCGAAGGCGTCGAGCTCGGCGTTAAATATCGAGACGAGCGGCGTCTATAAACGTCCGGCGGAAGGCCGTCGAGCTCGGCGTTAAATATCGAGACGAGCCGGCGTCTATAAGCGTCCGTGGAAGGCCGTCGAGCTCCGGCGTTAAATATCGAGACGAGCCAGCGTCTATAAGCGTCCGGCGGAAGGCCGTCGAGCTCCGGCGTTAAATATCGAGGGACGAGCCGGTAAACGTCCGAGCGGAATGCCGTCGAGCTCCGACGTTAAATATCGAGAGACGAGCCGGCGTCTATAAACGTCCGAGCGGAAGGCCGTCGAGCTCCGACGTTAAATATCGAGAGACGAGCCGGCGTCTATAAACGTCCGAGCGGAAGGCCGTCGAGCTCCGACGTTAAATATCGAGAGACGAGCCGGCGTCTATAAACGTCCGAGAGGAATACCGTCGAGCTCCGACGTTAAATATCGAGAGACGAGCCGGCGTCTATAAACGTCCGAGCGGATAACCATCCACGTGATACATTTTGGCGGTAAGAGCCGACCGACGACAGAGCCTGTTCTTGAAGACCAGTATACGCCCGAGCGGCTTGCTTAACAAAAATATATGAAAAACCCTATGAAGTAAGGTGCAAAGCAGTAGATGGTTAATAGGAATTAAAGATGTGAGCACATGAACGAACGACGTTTGCGCGCCGAGCGGCTGCGCAGTTGCGTAGCGAAAGACTTTTTGAAGACAATCGGCTTGAGTTCATGTCAAATTATGAAGCCGAGCGGAGGAGTTTTAAAGAACACTTAGACATGACAAGAGGAAAATTTCTTGCCAAAACAAAAGTTGAAGGAACGGAAAAGATAATCTATTTATGCCGAGCATTGGGCAAACCAAAAAAGTTACAGCAAAAAATAAGTTTGACCGAATGGCAAGGGTATAAAAAAGTTGATGAAAAACACTCCTCACGCGTCAAAATCAAAAAGGGCATCAGGGATAGCACCCATCACAGTAGCCAGATCCTCTGGGGGGATGGTGATAACCATGATTTTGGCTATATTATTTTGAATCATAATGCATGTTTTTATTAGTTTATTCATAGCTTAATCTCACATTAGCATCATATCTCAATATTGCATTTGATTTTGGAACTAATTGCAAATTAGCTAATTTTCATGGTATTTGGTGCTAATATTTGATTCTTATTTTGTAGGCATCAAAAGGGTCATGGACCCGATCAAATCAGACCACACTTGGGTTCAAATCAAGGGCTAATCAAGTCGATCAAGCCTCGGAGCATTATAAGCCGTTCATCCAAGAATGAGTAGATCTGAGCCATCCGTTGAAGATCTGGCCGATCTAACTTAATGGAGAGCAGATCTGAGCCATTGATGAAGATCCAGAAGTTTTGATGCAGATCTGAGTTCATCTAGCTATTGATCCAGCCCGACTTAATCTGGACCGTTTATTGAAGACTAGTTGGATCTGGGCCATCCAGTGATGATCTGATCGATCCGACTTACAGGAGAGTAGATCCAGTGTTAGAGTGTATACTAAAAGCCTAGCTTTTGGTATAAACATTTATCTAGAAATAAGAATCACATTGGTCAAATGTCTACATTTATGATAAATGTAGTTGTTCAATTAATTTATATTGTAGATAACATGGTGTGTGGTGTCACACACAGAGGATCATGTTATCAGTACCTTATAAATTATAAACAGTAGCTCACGACCATAATGGAAAGGAACAAACCATTGGAAGGTCATAGTGTAATTAGGTATTAGTTTATCTTAACTATATAATTACACTAGTACACTTAGAGTGTATTGAGTAGGACCATTAGAGGTCGTTTCTTTTATACTGACTTTATAAAGAAACAAAGACCTCAGTTATTATGGAAGTGCATGCTCTTAATCCTAATATAATAACAAGCACATATATTTGATATTTATTTCTTTAATTTATCAATGGGTGAGATTTAGTTCTGTAAAATACCGAAAAATAGAGAAATATTAATAAGGAAATTTTCCGAAATTTTTGGAAATTTTTCGGGAATTTTTCGGAGCTCGTACGAACGAGTTAACGGGGATGGAAACGGGGCCGGGAAAAGCCTGTTTAGGCTACCCCATTTAAATGAGGAAAAGTTGAATTTCTAAATTCCTTTTTCTTTCTTTATTTATTTTTTTTCTTTTCTCTTTTCATTTCTTTGTGTCGCCGTTCACTCCTTTCCCCTCGCGAACCCGAGCCCTAACCGCCTCTTCCCCGGCCGGTACAAATTTCCCCCGAGCCCGATGCCATCTCCTTCCTCTTACATCTTCTCCTCTGCCGACGCCGAGTATAAGCCACAAGAACTCCGGCGGTTTCGCTCTTTGCCCTAGCCGACCCCTTCGTTTGCCGGCGATCTTCCCTGAGCCTTAGTTATATTCTCAGCCACGTTTTCTCCACCCGACGGCGTCGCCATCCGTAGTGCCGCCGGCCTTCTCCACCCCGTCGCCTCTGCCCTAGCCGAACCTTGAAGGTAAGGGCTATACCAAGCTGTGTTGTGGATTTGATCTGCGGTGGTGACTTCTTATTTCTTGGGTACTGATTTTCTTCCTTATTTCTGATCTCGTCACCTGAAACTGGAGAGGCAGGGGGAAACGGTGAGGAAGGGCTCTGCTGTGCAGTGTTCCGACAGCAACAATTAGAGTTCCAGCAGCAATAAATTTAAGTTGGCAGCTACTTTCGTCCAGCAGCAAGGAACCGCTGTGGAGGTTAAGGTGAGGCATAGGAATTTGGTATATGCTATTTATCATGTATGTGTTGATTTAGGTAGGAATTGGTACATATATAATTTCTTATGCATTTGAGTTAGGTGATTGATTATGTAGAGGTGTAATCATGTGAAAATGGATTAGGTGTGGAATTGGTCTGATGGTATGATTAGGGTTAAGGTAAATTAACCCTAGTTAATTGTTGGATTTATGTTAGCTTCTCGTGGATTTGATTTAGCTATTTTATCTATATGAAATTAGCTAAAACTGGAAACTATAAATATTTCAGGACCTTGACGCGAGACGAGTATCTCGGAGTCAGATTTGGACCTTTCTATTTTCGGAGGCGGGTACTTTTGACTTATGTCATTTGATATGCTTAGTAATTAAATTAACATGTTGCATTAATTGTGTTTCTTATCTGTTTCGGTTAATCACTACCCAAATCTTACATGCTTGATTGATTGATTGGTTTTGCATCTCAGGTATATTTTACCTGTTTATACATGCTTATAGGGGTAGTGATATGCCATGCTTGACCATGTTCAGGACCTAGGTTTTATACCTTTGGATTGTTTTGGATTCGTTGACCTTTGATGCATTTTTATATATATGTGGATAGGTCAGGATATTCTTGTGGTTAGTGCCATGCACCATTTGCATGATTGCATGCTGTGCGATAGTCCGCTCCATTATTGTTGAGCACATCGCCAGTTACATGGATCTGCACACACCACCACTCATGGGTTAGTGGTCGATTCAGGTAGAGTGTGTTGCAGCAGGGACTCTGTTAGGCACCGTTGGTCCACTCATGGGTAGTGTGACACAACGTGTTATCCGGCAGGGATTCCTCCCCGTCATCGTGTACCGGGAGTTGAGAGCATTGTGCTCCCCCATCTATGATTTGGGGTAGGAGGATAGATGTACTCCGACAGCATCCCGTCCACTCGGTCACTCATCAGGAGTAGTGACGACAGAGTGCACGGTTGTCACAGCCCTACCCACTCGGCCTCACTTTGGTATGAGATGATCGACTAGCATCAGGGGTGACCAGGACGCATCATTGGCATCATATGCATGATGCATTTATTGCTTGTGTTTGTGGTTGCTACATTTATATGCTGCATATTGTTTGGATACCTATGTTTGACATGCATACAGGATTCCTATATCCCTCGGACTGTTTGACCTTATACTCAGGACCTGGTTAGTACAGTATTCTCCTGTTTATTTCAGATGCATTCTTATCTTTCTTATCAGGAGACTGTACGCATGATTAGTGCTAGGTGTTGTTTCTTTACTTTGCATATCAACTGTACCTGCTGAGTGTTGGACTCACCCCGCCTCCATTGTTGATATTTTCAGGTTGATGCTGTCAGGAGGGAGTTCCAGTCGCTAGTCCTCACTGCACGTAGTGCTGGTCCTGCAGACCTCCAGGATATGTTTGGTTTTCTTTGGTTTCTTTCTGTTCTAGAATGTTTGAACTCGTTATGTTCTGGATTTATTTGCTTATGGACATGATATAGATTTTATTATATTGATGGATTTGGATTTGGTTTTTTATTCTACTACATGCCTGCCTGGATGGCAGAAGAGGTGAGTTCGTCGGTTTTGAGCTTTACGAGTGTAGTTGATTAGGGTGGTTTTTGAGTCAGAGTATTATTACTGCGTGGTTGTGTCAGCCAGAGGCTGAATATATATATAAACTGCGTGGTGATTGATTTTTATTATTGTTATGATTCTAGCCGCATGTGGCTGAGTATTTAGTGCTTGTAGAAAATTTTTGATTGTCCGCCGTACAGGGGAGATGCTGCCGAAATTTTCTCGGACAGGGACTCTTCTGGAGGCGTGACAATTTAGTGGTATCAGAGCACAGTTTTACGATCTTTTGTTTCGTATTTTGGATTTTGGTTTATCCGATTTTATTGGTATCAGAGCAGGTTATGGATACTTGCTTTTGGTTTTGGAGATTTATCGGATACCGGTTGGTGGTAGGGATATTCAGGTTTGCGAGTCAAACTGGCATTATCGGATTTTCGATATGGTTACGTTTCAGATTTATTTGGATTTCCGATATATACGTTCGGAATTTTGAGGTCAAATTGGGGGACTGGACAGCACCTCCAGACGACAAATAGGTATGTTGTTATTTTATGTTGGTTATATTGGTATTGATATCGTAATTTAATTTAACAGATATGAGACGATCTAATCGTATTCTTGCGAGACGTGGTCGGGCGACCACGTGCGAGGACCAGGATCTGGATATGCCGAGATGCCTTTTAGTGAGCATCGGTCGGGGATGACTCGGGATGCAGGAGCATCGGGCTCTCAAATCCCGATAGCTCCTGAGAGATACCTACTTTGGCCACAGCGGTATCCACGCCTACCCATTTGATACCATCGGGGTACCATTTGCGTGCATCGACATTTGCTCGAGCGACCTCGTACTCGGCACCACCGCCACTGGACCTACTATGTACTCGACACCAGTGGCACCTGTGACCCCGGTGCCTCTGAGTGCACCATATCCGGTACCATTACCTACCGTACCTCCAGTTGCCACCACTTTTGTTCCCCAGACAGTACCACCGACGGCTTATGCTCCGGTATATACAGCAGCACCGGGAGTTCCTCCTCCGGTTTATTCCGCGGTACCACCTGTAGTATCAGCTCCAGTGTTTTCGCCAGTTCCTGCAGCCGTCCCGACACAGCTCACTGATATTGTCGCTGCACGAGCTAGGATTCCAGCACTGGCTGAGTCGATGAAGACTCGTTTCACTCTTTTCCGCGGAGATCTCGATCCGAGTATGGCTCTGTCATGGATAGAGACTATGGAGCAGACTTTCTTCTATATGGCTTGCTCCGAGTGGGAGAAAGAAGAGCTGGCTGCTTACCATTTACGAGATGAAGCTAATGCCTGGTGGGTTACTCAGCGTTCTATTATTGGTGAGCGCAACGTCACATGGATCAGGTTCAGAGAGGCTTTTGAGAGCCGTTTCTTTCCACTGTCCTATCAGATGGCTCGCCGACAGGATTTTATGAGTCTGAGGCAGAATAATCGCTCTGTGACCGAGTATAATACTGAATTCCTCCGGTTGGCTCAGTTTTGTCCAGAGTTAGTTGCGGAGGACAGAACTCGCATGATGCAGTTTATACAGGGATTGGACGGTTATCTGCATGTACAGCTTGCCGGATTAGGGATTTCATCTTACTCTGATGCATTGAATCGAGCTTTGATGATAGAGTTAGCTCGGCAGACAGCATATCCGGACAGGAAAAGAAAGCATACGGGTCAGACTTCAGGGCAGGTCCAGCAGACACAGGCGACAGGACAGCCTCAGAGTAGTCATAGACGGTCAGGTCAGGGTACTTCTGGGGTGTCTCGTAGGCCTCAGAAATCAGGGCGGTCTTCTTCAGGACGTTCCCGGTTTTCTCAGCAGAACCGGCAACCACCTTCCGGTGATACTCATTGTTTCAGATGTGGATCCAGAGATCACCTTACCCCAGCTTGCTCTCTGGGACAGTCAGTTTGCTTTTATTGCAAACTGCCGGGGCACCAGAGCCGAGATTGTCAGCTGAAGGCTCAGCACACGGTTTCCGGAGGGTCAGGTCAGAGGGGACAGTCTAGTCAGTCAGGGGCATATCGAGGAGGGCGGCCCAATCTTCTGCGTCGTGAGGCAGCTCCCTCCCAGCATTTGGCATGCTTGGACAGGAGTACTCAATGTAGCACCCCGAGTTTTGCTCCGGACCTTATTATCCGAGCGATGTCGAGACTCGATTCTGACGGTACCTGATATCGATCACCATCCTCTCGGTCTTATCGCACATAGTTGATGGCGCCTCGGTGGCGAGCTTACCGGCAACATTACCACCTCCTCCTCCACGGTAGACCGGTCGTGTTCATGCTATTACGGAGAGGATGCTCAACGGGCCGGATCCGTTTTCCATGATCGATTTCCATTTATGCATTTATCTGATATTTTGATTGATACTGGTAGTTCGCACTCTTTTATATCCCGTACTTTTATGCGGGAGATTGGTAGATTACCCACTTGCAGACCCCAGCGATTGACTGTCTCCCTACCGTCCGGTGATACTTTAGACGTCACCCAGGAGATCAGAGGTTGCCCGTTAGACTTTGGCAACATGATACTTACGGTAGATCTTCTAGTATTGGAGATGGTCGAGTTTGATGTCATACTTGGTATGGATTGGCTATCAGTATATCATGCTACCGTTGATTGCCAGACGAGGGTGGTCACCTTTCGGCCTCCGAACCAACCCTCGTGGAGTTTCACTGGCATCAGAGACGACGGCATCTCGATTATTTCGGCGATTCAGGCACAGAAGCTGCTGTCTCACGGCTGTGACAGTAGTAGTTCGCAGCTCTCCGACGTTCCTGTTGTCCGGGAATACACAGATGTATTTCCAGAGGAGCTGCCAGGTTTGCCTCCCAGAAGGCCAGTGGAGTTCGCTATTGAGCTGATTCCGGGAACCGCACCGACATCGAAAGCTCCGTATCGTATGGCACCAAAAGAGTTGAACGAGCTGAAGGTTCAACTCCAGGAGCTTTTAGACAGAGGATTTATTTGCCCTAGTGTTTCACCATGGGGTTCTCCAGTTTTGTTTGTCAAGAAAAAGGATGGTACCATGAGGTTGTGTATTGACTACAGGCAGCTGAATGCAGTGACCGTCAGAAATAAATATCCATTACCACGGATTGAGGATTTGTTTGATCAGCTCAGAGGTACATCAGTGTATTCTAAGATTGATCTGCGATCCGGATATCATCAGCTGAGAGTCAGAGATTCTGATATCCAGAAGACAGCTTTCCGTACCAGATACGGTCATTATGAGTTTTTGGTAATGTCATTTGGGCTTACCAATGCTCCAGCGGTGTTTATGGACTTGATGAACCGCATCTTTCTGGAGTATCTGGATCAGTTTGTTATCGTTTTCATTGATGACATATTGGTCTACTCTCGTTCCGAGGAGGAGCATGCACAGCATCTTCGCACAGTCTTGGAGATTCTTCGACGGCATCAGCTGTACGCGAAGTTCAGCAAGTGTGCATTCTGGTTATCCTCAGTTGGTTTTCTGGGACACGTGGTTTCTAGCAGAGGTATTTCAGTTGATCCTCAGAAGATCGAGGCTGTCACCGGTTGGGAGCAGCCGAAGTCAGTTCAGGAGATCCGCAGTTTTCTGGGATTGGCCGGATATTACCGACGTTTTGTCGAGGGCTTCTCGCGTATTGCTATGCCACTGACACGTCTTACCCGGAAAGGCGTGAAGTTTATATGGTCCGAGGATTGCGAGACCAGCTTTCAGGAGCTGAAGCGGAGATTAGTGTCGACTCCAGTTTTGGTTTTACCTTCTGGAGAGGATGGATTTGTACTTTACACCAACGCGTCTCTACAGGGTTTGGGCGCCGTTCTGATGCAGCGCGGCAAAGTAGTCTCTTATGCTTCTCGTCAGCTGAAGGAGCATGAGAAGAACTACCCAGTTCATGACTTGGAGTTAGCTGCCATCATCTTTGCTCTGGAGCTTTGGCGTCATCATTTATACGGTATCACATTTGAGATTCTTACTGATCATAAGAGTCTCAAATACATTTTTACTCAGAAGGAGCTTAATCTCCGACAGAGGAGATGGATGGAGTTCCTGAAGGACTATGATTGTACCATTAGCTACCACCCTGGGAAAGCTAATGTGGTTGCAGATGCACTCAGTAGGAAGTCCAGAGGGACTTTGGCTTGCCACCGGATTTCAGTCATGGACTTGATTCAGAGTTTCTCGGAGTTAGATCTTGAGGAGCAGGGACCGACAAAGCAGGGTATTCTTGTTACCATGGTTGCTCAGTCGTCGATCAGGACGAGGATCCGAGAGGCACAGGCTGGTGATCAGCATTTGCAGTTCATCATCAGTCAGATAGCTTCTGGGCAGCAGACCGAGTTTACACGAGACGAGGAGGGTATTATATACTTCTAAGGCAGATTATGCGTACCTCAGTCTCACCCGGTCTTACAGGAGCTACTACAGGAGGCACACCGTTCTCGATTTGCGATCCATCCGGGCGGGACTCGTATGTATCGAGACTTGAGGCGTTCCTATTGGTGGAACGGCATGAAGAAAGACATCGCGGATTTCGTAGCTAGATGTCTTGTTTGTCACCAAGTGAAGGCTGAGCACCAGAGACCTGCATGATTACTTACTTCAGCGGATTCCTATTCCTGAGTAGAAATGGGAACATATCACAATGGATTTTGTAGTGGGATTGCCGAGGACACGACGAGGCCATGACGCGATTTGGGTAATCGTTGATCGATTAACCAAATCCGCGCATTTCTTAGCGATTCGGAGGATTGATTCCCTGGATCGATTGGCAGATCTGTATTGCCGAGAGATCATCCGACTACATGGTGTTCCGTTGAGTATCATTTCGGATAGCGATCCACGGTTCACGTCTCGTTTCTGGCAGGGTCTGCAGCAGGCCTTGGGCACACAGCTCCGTTTCAGTACAGCTTTCCATCCAGCGGACCATTCAGACTTTAGAGGACCTGCTGAGGTCATGTGTTATAGATTTCGGAGGCAGTTGGGAGGACCATCTGCCGTTGGTAGAGTTTGCCTACAACAACAGCTTCCATTCGGCTATCCAGATGGCACCGTTTGAGGCGTTGTATGGTAGACCTTGTCGGACACCCGTCCTTTGGGATGAGGTTGGAGAGGCTCAGTTGTTGGGACCTCATAGAGTTCAGCAGGATGCAGAGTTGGTCCGTACTATCAGACGGAGGATGTCAGAGGCGCAGGATCGCCAGAAGAGTTATGCTGATCGGAGACGCAGACCACTAGAGTTCTCTGTTGGCGACCATGTATTTCTACGAGTTTCACCCACGAAAGGGGTGAAGAGATTTGGCCTCAGAGGTAAGCTGGCTCCGCGGTACATTGGTCCTTTCGAGATCTTGGAGAGGATCGGAGCAGTAGCTTACCGACTGGCGCTACCACCGTCCTTGTCAGGTGTTCACGATGTATTTCACGTATCCATGCTGAGGAGATACGTGCCTGATCCGACACATGTGCTGGCAGATATCCCAGTTCCAGTTCAGCCTGACATTACCTATGAGGAGGTTCCGGTACGGATTCTCGACCGGAAGGAGCGTC
This sequence comes from Zingiber officinale, assembly GCF_018446385.1. Classification (NCBI taxonomy): domain Eukaryota; kingdom Viridiplantae; phylum Streptophyta; class Magnoliopsida; order Zingiberales; family Zingiberaceae; genus Zingiber; species Zingiber officinale. Next base: position 78,723,366 of record NC_055997.1, on the reverse strand, counting down.
AGTTGCAGAAACAAGACCATCCGGCTGGTTAAAGTCGGATGGCAGCATCATTCGGACGAGGAGGCTACTTGGGAGCTCGAGGACACTATCCGAGCTCGATATCCCCATCTTTTCACTTGAGGTATGTGATTTATTTACCGTTCAGCATTTATACTCTATATCTGTTGTTAGTACTTGCTGATGGTAGATAACGAAATTTGGGGACCAAATTTTTATTAGTGGGGGAGAATGTAAAATACCGGAAAATAGAGAAATATTAATAAGGAAAATTTCCGGAATTTTTAGAAATTTTTCGGGAATTTTTCGGAGCTCGTACGAATGAGTTAACGGGGATGGAAACGGGGCCAGGAAAAGCCTGTTTAGGCTACCCCATTTAAATGAGGAAAAGTTGAATTTCTAAATTCCATTTTCTTTATTTATTTATTTCTTTTCTTTTCTCTTTTCATTTCTTTGTGTCGCCGTTCACTCCTTTCCCCTCGCGAACCCGAGCCCTAACCGCCTCTTCCCCGGCCGGTACAAATTTCCCCCGAGCCCGATGCCATCTCCTTCCTCTTACATCTTCTCCTCTGCCGACGCCGAGTATAAGCCACAAGAACTCCGGCGGTTTCGCTCTTTGCCCTAGCCGACCCCTTCGTTTGCCGGCGATCTTCCCTGAGCCTTAGTCATATTCTCAGCCGCGTTTTCTCCACCCGACGGCGTCGCCATCTGTAGTGCCGCCGGCCTTCTCCACCCCGTCGCCTCTGCCCTAGCCGAACCTTGAAGGTAAGGGCTATACCAAGCTGTGTTGTGGATTTGATCTGCGGTGGTGACTTCTTATTTCTTGGGTACTGATTTTCTTCCTTGTTTCTGATCTCGTCACCAGAAATTGGAGAGGCAGGGGGAAACGGTGAGGAAGGGCTCTGCTGTGCAGTGTTCCGACAGCAACAATTAGAGTTCCAGCAGCAATAAATTTAAGTTGGCAGCTACTTTCGTCCAGCAGCAAGGAACCGCTGTGGAGGTTAAGGTGAGGCATAGGAATTTGGTATATGCTATTTATCATGTATGTGTTGATTTAGGTAGGAATTGGTACATATATAATTTCTTATGCATTTGAGTTAGGTGATTGATTATGTAGAGGTGTAATCATGTGAAAATGGATTAGGTGTGGAATTGGTCTGATGGTATGATTAGGGTTAAGGTAAATTAACCCTAGTTAATTGTTGGATTTATGTTAGCTTCTCGTGGATTTGATTTAGCTATTTTATCTATATGAAATTAGCTAAAACTGGAAACTATAAATATTTCAGGACCTTGACACGAGACGAGTATCTCAGAGTCAGATTTGGACCTTTCTATTTTCGGAGGCGGGTACTTTTGACTTATGTCATTTGATATGCTTAGTAATTAAATTAACATGTTGCATTAATTGTGTTTCTTATCTGTTTCGGTTAATCACTACCCAAATCTTACATGCTTGATTGATTGATTGGTTTTGCATCTCAGGTATATTTTACCTGTTTATACATGCTTATAGGGGTAGTGATATGCCATGCTTGACCATGTTCAGGACCTAGGTTTTATACCTTTGGATTGTTTTGGATTCGTTGACCTTTGATGCATTTTTATATATATGTGGATTAGGTCAGGATATTCTTGTGGTTAGTGCCATGCACCATTTGCATGATTGCATGCTGTGCGATAGTCCGCTCTATTATTGTTGAGCACATCGCCAGTTACATGGATCTGCACACACCACCACTCATGGGTTAGTGGTCGATTCAGGCAGAGTGTGTTGCAGCAGGGACTCTGTTCGGCACCGTTGGTCCACTCATGGGTAGTGTGACACAACGTGTTATCCGGCAGGGATTCCTCCCCGTCATCGTGTACCGGGAGTTGAGAGCATTGTGCTCCCCCATCTATGATTTGGGGTAGGAGGATAGGTGTACTCCGACAGCATCCCGTCCACTCGGTCACTCATCAGGAGTAGTGACGACAGAGTGCACGGTTGTCACAGCCCTACCCACTCGGCCTCACTTTGGTATGAGATGATCGACTGGCGTCAGGGGCGCATCATTGGCATCATATGCATGATGCATTTATTGCTTGTGTTTGTGGTTGCTGCATTTATATGCTGCATATTGTTTGGATACCTATGTTTGACATGCATACAGGATTCCTATATCCCTCGGACTGTTTGACCTTATACTCAGGACCTGGTTAGTACAGTATTCTCCTGTTTATTTCAGATGCATTCTTATCTTTCTTATCAGGAGACTGTACGCATGATTAGTGCTAGGTGTTGTTTCTTTACTTTGCATATCAACTGTACTTGCTGAGTGTTGGACTCACCCCGCCTCCATTGTTGACATTTTCAGGTTGATGCTGTCAGGAGGGAGTTCCAGTCGCTAGTCCTCACTGCACGTAGTGCTGGTCCTGCAGACCTCCAGGATATGTTTGGTTTTCTTTGGTTTCTTTCTGTTCTAGAATATTTGAACTCGTTATGTTCTGGATTTATTTGCTTATGGACATGATATAGATTTTATTATATTGATGGATTTGGATTTGGTTTTTTATTCTACTACATGCCTGCCTGGATGGCAGAAGAGGTGAGTTCGTCGGTTTTGAGCTTTACGAGTGTAGTTGATTAGGGTGGTTTTTGAGTCAGAGTATTATTACTGCGTGGTTGTGTCAGCCAGAGGCTGAATATATATATAAACTGCGTGGTGACTGATTTTTATTAGTGTTATGATTCCAGCCGCATGTGGCTGAGTATTTAGTGCTTTAGAAAATTTTTGATTGTCCGCCGTACAGGGGAGATGCTGCCGAAATTTTCTCGGACAGGGACTCTTCTGGGGGCGTGACAAGTTCGATGAATCAATAAGCCCGATAAGTTGGGAAATGATATCACTTATAGTGTGTGTTGTTGATTATAGAAGGAAACTGTGTCCTTGTGATCTAGGTTGAGAATGTCCCCAAGAGGAGCTCATAAGGATTGTCATGTTAAACCCTGCAGGTGGACTTAGTCTGACATGACAATGAAGTTGAGTGGTACTACTCTTGGAGCTAGATATTAATTAAGTGAGTTGTCAGTAACTTACTTAATTAGTGGACATTTGTTATCTTAAACACAGGCAGACTAACACACTCATAATAAGAAGGAGCCCAAAATATAATTTGGGATTGGTGCGGTAGTTCAATAATAGTTCTTTAGTGGAATGAATTATTATTGATGAAATTAAGTTGTGTGTTCGGGGCGAACACGGGATGCTTAATTTCATCGGGAGACCAAAACCAATTCCTCCTCTCGGTCCCTATCGTAGCCTCTAGTATATAGAGATTTATACCCACCGCATACCCACCTTCTTACCCATCCAATGGGGCCGGCCAAGCTAGCTTGGAACCCAAGCTAGGCCGCCAAGACCAAGTGGATGAGCCATATAGGTGGCCAAAGCATGGGTCCCAAGCTTAGGTGGCCGGCTACTAGAATATTAAAAAGGATTTTTAAAATTATTTCTTATGTGGATATCATGGTTTTAAAGAGAGTTTAAAATTAAAAATTTCCTTTTATAGCTTTCTACAAAAGATTAAGAGAAGAGATTAATCTCTTTCCTTATTTGTAGTTTAAAAGGATGGTTTTAATTTTTGGTAAAAACTTTCCTTATTTGTAAATCATCTACATGTTTAAAAGAGAGTTTAAAATTTGAAATCTTTCCTTATTTATTGATTAAAGGAGGATTTTAAATTTTAAGAAAACTTTCCTTTTAACCATATTCATGATTTAAAGAAAGTTTAAAAATTAATAATTCTCTTTTATTAGTTTCTACAAAAGATTAAGAAAAGATTTGATATCTTTCCTTATTTGTAGATTAAGAGAGATTTTAATTTTTTAGAGATAACTTTCTTTTTATCCACATGTTTAAAAGAAAGATTTTAATTTATTAAATTTCCTTTTTATTAACCACCATGAAGGGAAAAATTATTTGAGAAATTTTTATAAATTTCCGAAAGCAAATTAGGAAGTTTTAATTCTTGTGTGAATTAAAATTTCCTTGATTAAAGGGATTAAGGTGGCCGGCCATTACAAATGAAAAGAAAAATTATTTTAATTAAATAAATTTTCCTTTTTAATGGCAAAAGAATTAAGGAAGTTTTTATTAAATTTTCCTTATTTGCCAAGACCAAGGATTATAAAAGAGGGGGTAGAGGAGGCTTCAAGGTGAATGTCTCTATTTATTTTTCTCCCTCTTTTCTTCTTTGGGTGTGGCCGGCCCTTTCTTTTCTTTCCTCTCCTTTGTGTGGCCGAAACTTTCTCATGGTGGAGTTAGCTTTGGTGGCCGGATCTAAGAAGGAGAAGAAGGAGAGAAAAGAAGCCTCTTTTCTAGCATCCCTTGGAGCATGGTGGTGGTGGCCGAATCTCTTCATCCTAGAAGAAGTTTTGATGGCCGAAACTTGCAAAGAAGAAGAAGGTGCTTGGTGGTTTTCATCTCGGAAGATCGTTGCCCACACAACGTCCGAGGTTAGAAGAGGAATACGGTAGAAGATCAAGAGGTCTTTCTAAAAGGTATAACTAGTAATTTTTCTTTCCGCATCATACTAGTTATTTTTGGAAATAATACTAAATACAAGAGGCATACGATTCTAGAGTTTCGAATTTGTTTTCGATATAGTGTTCTTTTGTTTTTCTTTCCCTTGTGATTTGATTGTTCTTTTCGGTTAACCTAAAGTTATTTTAGGAAATTAAATATTAGCTTTCCATAAAAGGTTTTGTCTAGTCGGTAGTGGTTGCTCCCATATCCAAGAAGGTCGTGTGCCTCGCCACGTCAGTACTGGGAACCAATTATGGAAATTAATATTTAATGAAATTAATAACTTAAGGTGATTTGGGTCGAACGTGTTAAGTTCCGCAGGAGACCCAAGTCAAAACCTAAAAGAACGAATAGATTAAGTTTTGGATCAAACGTGTTAAGTTCCGAAGGCGATCCAAAATTTAATTTAAAAGAACACATGGTAGCTAGGAAAAGGTTCAGACCTTTGTACAAAATTTTTGTACAGTGGAACCTCTAGGCTTTCCAAGTAGCAACCAACAATTGGTATCAGAGCTAGGGTTTTGCCTCTGTGTATATGGTATTAGTTTAATTATGCACATGTCATACATAATTTAGGCAGGTTAATAGTAGGATGTGCTAACTTTGTGGATGCAGGATCCAACTATTATGGCTTTTAGTTATTATGTGTGTGATTGGACCCTTGGACATGTCAAGGGCATTTATCTGTGTGTGCATGATTGTATTAAAATACAGCAGGAGCTGTATTTAGTTTTATTAGGATTTTATTTTTGATCTAGATACATGTGCATTCCTTTTATGGAATATAGGATCCAAAATGTAAAATTCTATTTATGTCGCGGATCGAATCTTGCAAAGCGTGGAACCTTCTAAGGACCAGAGGCGCAGCGGAACTAGGAGCAAGATGGATGCGACAGCTAGACCCGGTGGCGTTGGCCAAATTTGGCAGCAGCTTGGGATGACAACACACGGAGGACAACCAGAAATAAAAGCCATAATAGTTGAAAATTAGATTTTTCTATTTATTGCTTTTATATTATGTTGTGTGTGCATGTTAGTTTACAAGTTTAGTAGGCTAACATAGTTAAAATTCCTCATTTATAAATAACTAAGTGGGAGAGGGATTTTTAAGTAAATCCCATGGTCTCCATTATTGGTTTGTAAGTGATGCAAACAAACTTGCGCGTTGGCTCTGAGTGCCTTCCTCCATAACGGATGAGCTTGTTTGCGGATCACTAGAACAGACTTTCATTTTTGGATGACTATAGGAAGTTAATTAAGAGCGTGTGATCTTCCCCAACGGAAGGGGCATAATCTTATTAATGGACTTAGTGTCAAGTAATGGTATACACTTAGACACATTTAATAGTATCTTCCCCAACGGAGTCACTACTATCACTTGTGTGACCAAAGGGAAACCAACTATTGATTTGTCATAAAACTAGATTGGCAATATAATTAAATTAATAAACCCCTCTTACAAATGTTTGAATTTGTATACGTCCACACTAACGTGGCATACAAGATTCATGGTGTTTGAGGTAATTTTATTTGTCAAAAAGTTATATTGACAAGATAGTCAATGGGTAAAACCCTCCTCTTACAAATGATGAATTTGTATACGTCCACACTAACGTGGCATGCAAAATTCACGGTGTTTGAGGTGTTGGTGAATTTAAATAATATTGTTTGAGGAATCAATGTTATTTTTAATTCAAAGAGTTTTGACCAAATATTTGATCAAAGACAGATCAACTATTAATTTTATTCGTCATAAAGTAAAGTTGACGAGATAACAAAATTAATGAATAAAATCTCCTCTTCGATTTTGTATACACAAAATTCATGGAGATTTTAAGGAGTTGATCTTGACCAAATATTTTTGTGATTCTTAGGATTTAAAATGTTTGTCAATCCCCTAGTAGTCATACTATAAGAAAGACTTAGCAATCCAAATTGTAATGATTGGAAATAGGACTTGGACATTAAGGTAGACTGTCTTCTTAGAACTAAGAACAATATAGGTGTATTTAATTCATTAGTTGAAACATGTTTAGTGGTGTTATCTACCAGAACCTGGAGTGTAGATACAGATGTCATTAATCATGTCCGCAATTCATTGCAGGGTTCCAGGAAACCCAGCAACTAAATGAAAATTAAAACACTGTCTACATGGGCACTACTGTAAAAATGATAGTTGTTGCAGTGGGAGATGTTTATCTTTTGATAAGAATAAAATATGGATTTTTTAGTAATTGTCTTTACGCACCAAGTTTAGAAAGAACTAGTTTTCAGTTTCTAAACTATTCAAAGAACTTGATATTCTGCCTCTTTTAAATAACAAAGTTGTTATTAAGGAAAAGAGGGAAGTTATCTGTTCTGATACGTTGGTTGGCAATTTATAAATCCAATAACTCTCACGATGCAACAAATGGAGATTAGTAACACATCTTCTAACTTTAAGAGAAAGTAACCTTCAAAAATGAACCAATTATATCTTTGGCTTCTAAGGCTAGGTTATATTAACTCGAGTAGGATTCATTGGTAGCTGATGAACTTTTGGGTTCATTAGTAGTGGAAATCTTTCCAACCTACGAGTCTTACTTGGAAGGAAAAATAACCAAGAAGCTTTTAAGTCTAAGGGATAAGGAATCAAAGATATATTGGAATTGGTTCATTCTGATTTGTGTGATCCTATGAGCATCCATGCAAGAGGTTGTTTCAAATATTTCATCTATTTTATAGACAACTATTTGAGATACGGATATATTTACTTGATGTGTCGCAAGTCTAAGTGCTTTGATTAGTTCAAAGAATACGAGGCTGATGTGGAGAAACGGCAAAGTAAAAGTATCAAGACACTACGGTAAGATCGTAGTGGCAAGTACCTCTTGGGAGAATTTAGGAGTCATTTATCAGAAGTAGGGATTCAATCCCAACTAACTGCACCTGGTACACCCCAACAGAATGGTGTAGGAAAAGGAAGGTATAGGACTCTTATGGAAATAAGTAGATTGATGAGTTATTAAGAATATTATCAAAATCATTTTAAGGATATACTCTGGAAACAGGAGTGAATATAGTACCTTCTAAAGTCAGGACTCTCTACTCATATAGAATTGCTGAATAGGCGTAAGCCTATTTCGAAGCATATTCGGATTTGGGTAGTCCAGCACATATGCAGAAGAGAGACAATGATAAGTTGGACAGGAATTCACTTGTTTGTGGGTTATCCTAGTGAAATGAAAGTAGATTTATAGTCTTAAAAATTAGAAGGTCATTGTTAGCATCAATGACCGATTTTTAGAAAAGGACTATGTAATAAACCATGTGCCTATAAGAAAATTTGTTCTTAAGGAAATAATAAAAGACATGTCTAATCTAGTACCAACTGTACAAGATGAGATACCACAAGGAAACTGCAACACGTATCACAAATGATACACAATTGCAGAAAGTGCCTTGTCGTAGTGGGAGGGTTGTTAGGCAACCTAAAAAGATTCATGTTTTGGGAGAGTTTTTGGACTCGATCCCTGAAGGACATGAACCTGATCTCCGGACATATGACGAAACACTCCAAGATAAAGATGCAACATCTTGGCAAAGAGTAATGAATAAAAGAATTAGAATATATGTATTCTAATAAAATCTGGAAGCTTGTAGAACCACCAAATGGTGTAAAAGCCTTTGGGTGTTAAAAGGTCTATAATAGGAAAAGAGGGATAGAAAGGAAGGTAGTAACTTTCAAAGCAAGGCTTGATGAAAAAGGAAACTTTTTCACTGATAGTCATGCTTAAGTCTATCCGGATTCTTTTATCTATTTGGCAAGTGGATGTCAAGACAGCATTCCTTAATGGAAGTCTTGATGAAAGCATCCATATAAAGCAACCAGAAGGGTTCATTGCAAAGGGCTAAGAGCATCTTGTGTGCAAGCTTAGTCAGTCTATGGACTGAGGCAAAGCTTCAAGGTCTTGGAATATCCGGTTTATCAAAGTAATCCAGACCTTTGGATTTATTGAGTAAACGGATAAGTCTTGTGTATACAAAAGGTGTGATGGAAACGTGGTGGTATTTCTTATACTATACGTAGATAGCATTTTTGGTAGTTGGAAACAATATCAAAATGTTGTCAGAAGTAGGGGTATGGTTGTCCAAATAATTCGATATAAAGGACTTGGGAGAATATATATATTCTTGAGATCAAAGTAATAAGGGATCACAAGAAAAGAATATTTTACTTATCCCAAGCTTCATATATCGAAAAAATCCTTGCTCGTTTTAAGCATGCAAAACTCCAAGAAAGGTTTCTTACCTTTTCAGGATGGAGTAACTTTATCTAAAGATATGTCTCTGTAGACATCAAAGGAGATAAAGACAGTTCTTTATGCTTCGGCTGTCGGAAGCCTAATGTATGCTATGCACGAGATCAGAAATCTGTTTTGCCAAGGGCATAGTTAGCAAATATCAAAGTAACCCTAGACAAGGATATTGGACTGCAGTAAAGCATATATTAAAGTACCTTAGAGGCGCTAGAGATTATATGCTAGCTTACAAGGCAGTTAATTTGGTCCCTGTGGGTTACACGGATTTTGGCTTCCAATCGGATAGGGATAATAATAAGTCAACCTCGGGGTTTTGTGTTTACTTTAGGAGATAAAGTCATAACTATGGAAGAGTGATAAGCATAGGTGTTTTTCTAGACTCCACCATAGAAGCTTAGTATATGGCAAGCCTCTGAGGTAGCCATAAAAGCTGAATGACTCAATAACCTCAAGATAGACTTAGATATGATTTCTGGTTTGTCCAAAGATTGTTACAATTTATTGTAATAATGTTGGTGCAGTAGAAAACTCGAAGAAACCATAAGTCTATAAGGCAAGTAAACACAATAGAGCGCAAGTACCACCCAATACAAGAAATCGTATAAACGAGGAGAAGTTGTTGCTGCCTAGAATGCATCAGGTGATGACCTATAGATCTTTTCACTAAGGTCCTTAAGACAAGAGCTTTTGATGGGCATGTTGAAGGGTTGGGAATCAGATGTATGGCAGCAGATATGGCAGCTTAGTCTTTTAGTATAAGTGGGAGATTGTTAGAGTGTATACTAAAAGCCTAGCTTTTGGTATAAACATTTATCTAGAAATAAGAATCACATTGGTCAAATGTCTACATTTATGATAAATGTAGTTGTTCAATTAATTTATATTGTAGATAACATGGTGTGTGGTGTCACACACAGAGGATCATGTTATCAGTACCTTATAAATTATAAACAGTAGCTCACGACCATAATGGAAAGGAACAAACCATTGGAAGGTCGTAGTGTAATTAGGTATTAGTTTATCTTAACTATATAATTACACTAGTACACTTAGAGTGTATTGAGTAGGACAATTAGAGGTCGTTTCTTTTATACTGACTTTATAAAGAAACAAAGACCTCAGTTATTATGGAAGTGTGTGCTCTTAATCCTAATATAATAACAAGCACATATATTTGATATTTATTTCTTTAATTTATCAATGGGTGAGATTTAGTTCGATGAATCAATAAGCCCGATAAGTTGGGAAATGATATCACTTATAGTGTGTGTTGTTGATTATAGAAGAAAACTGTGTCCTAGTGATCTAGGTTGAGAATGTCCCCAAGAGGAGCTCATAAGGATTGTCATGTTAAACCCTGCAGGTGGACTTAGTCCGACATGACAATGAAGTTGAGTGGTACTACTCTTGGAGCTAGATATTAATTAAGTGAGTTGTCAGTAACTTACTTAATTAGTGGACATTTGTTATCTTAAACATAGGGAGACTAACACACTCATAATAAGAAGGAGCCCAAAATGTAATTTGGGATTGGTGCGGTAGTTCAATAATAGTTCTTTAGTGGAATGAATTATTATTGATGAAATTAAGTTGTGTGTTCGGGGCGAACACGGGATGCTTAATTTCATCGGGAGACCAAAACCAATTCCTCCTCTCGGTCCCTATCGTAGCCTCTAGTATATAGAGATTTATACCCACCGCATACCCACCTTCTTACCCATCCAATGGGGCCGGCCAAGCTAGCTTGGAACCCAAGCTAGGGCCGGCCAAGACCAAGTGGATGAGCCATGTAGGTGGCCGGCCAAAGCTTGGGTCCCAAGCTTAGGTGGCCGGCCACTAGAATATTAAAAAGGATTTTTATTAAAATTATTTCTTATGTGGATATCATGGTTTTAAAAGAGAGTTTAAAAATTAAAAATTTCCTTTTATAGCTTTCTACAAAAGATTAAGAGAAGAGATTAATCTCTTTCCTTATTTGTAGTTTAAAAGGATGGTTTTAATTTTTGGTAAAAACTTTCCTTATTTGTAAATCATCTACATGTTTAAAGAGAGTTTAAAATTTGAAATCTTTCCTTATTTGTTGATTAAAGGAGGATTTTAAATTTTAAGAAAACTTTCCTTTTTAACCATGTTCATGATTTAAAAGAAAGTTTAAAAATTAATAATTCTCTTTTATTAGTTTCTACAAAAGATTAAGAAAAGATTTGATATCTTTCCTTATTTGTAGATTAAGAGAGATTTTAATTTTTAAGAGATAACTTTCTTTTTATCCACATGTTTAAAAGAAAGATTTTAATTTATTAAATTTCCTTTTTATTAACCACCATGAAGGGAAAAATTATTTGAGAATTTTTATAAATTTCCGAAAGCAAATTAGGAAGTTTTAATTCTTGTGTGAATTAAAATTTCCTTGATTAAAGGGATTAAGGTGGCCGGCCATTACAAATAGAAAAGAAAAATTATTTTTAATTAAATAAATTTTCCTTTTTAATGGCAAAAGAATTAAGGAAGTTTTTAAATTTTCCTTATTTGCCAAGACCAAGGATTATAAAAGAGGGGGTAGAGGAGGCTTCAAGGTGAATGTCTCTATTTATTTTTCTCCCTCTTTTCTTCTTTGGGTGTGGCTGGCCCTTTCTTTTCTTTCCTCTCCTTTGTGTGGCCGAAACTTTCTCATGGTGGAGTTAGCTTTGGTGGCCGGATCTAAGAAGGAGAAGAAGGAGAGAAAAGAAGCCTCTTTTCTAGCATCCCTTGGAGCATGGTGGTGGTGGCCGAATCTCTTCATCCTAGAAGAAGTTTTGATGGCCGAAACTTGCAAGGAAGAAGAAGGTGCTTGGTGGTTCTCATCTCGGAAGATCGTTGCCCACACAACGTCCGAGGTTAGAAGAGGAATACGGTAGAAGATCAAGAGGTCTTTCTAAAAGGTATAACTAGTAATTTTTCTTTCCGCATCATACTAGTTATTTTTGGAAATAATACTAAATACAAGAGGCATACGATTCTAGAGTTTCGAATTTGTTTTCGATATAGTGTTCTTTTGTTTTTCTTTCCCTTGTGATTTGATTGTTCTTTTCGGTTAACCTAAAGTTATTTTAGGAAATTAAATATTAGCTTTCCATAAAAGGTTTTGTCTAGTCGGTGGTGGTTGCTCCCATATCCAAGAAGGCCGTGTGCCTCGCCACGTCAGTACTGGGAACCAATTATGGAAATTAATATTTAATGAAATTAATAACTTAAGGTGATTTGGGTCGAACGTGTTAAGTTCCGCAGGAGACCCAAGTCAAAACCTAAAAGAACGAATAGATTAAGTTTTGGATCAAACGTGTTAAGTTCCGTAGGCGATCCAAAATTTAATTTAAAAGAACACATGGTAGCTAGGAAAAGGTTCAGACCTTTGTACAAAATTTTTGTACAGTGGAACCTCTAGGCTTTCCGAGTAGCAACCAACATCCAGACCCTAGATCAACATCAGTACCTTCGGATCGGATTTTGGATGACTTTTCACCGTTGATTTAGCCCAAAAATCATCTCAGCCGTCCGATCAAATCCGAGATCTGTTTAAATCTGAGAAGCTACAGTACAGCTCCTTCGTCGATTCCTCCGCGCACAGCGCCGCATCCCGCGAGATTTCCAGTGGATTCCGACCACCATCCTCTTCCAGATCTACTTCTCAGTGAGTCTCATTGGTGTTGGAGCTTCCATCCGTTGGCTTCCAATTCTTGATCATCTGCACGCGCCGGCGAACATTTCTCCGAAGCTCAGATCTGTCCGTGAGTTTCCTCTGCTTTAGCCATCATCGGAGGAATTCCTTGGTGACAGTGGCTCACCTTCTATCAGAGAGCATCGATTCAGAGACTGCATACTTCAGATCTGCAGAATTTCGAGCTTGGCAGATTCATTTTTCACCAGCTTTTCCGAGAAGATTTTCTTCGGTGCTGGGGAATTCTGAACTGAGTTAAGTGTTTGAGAGCTTCTTCATTCAGGATCCTTGTGTGACGGCAAGGAAAGACTTGTTTGAAGAGTAGATTTGAGTAGAGATGGTTTAGATTCAAATTCTGCAATTTATTATTTCTGCATTTTTGTTTCTTCAGATTTTGTCATCGGATTCCTTGTTTCTTTTAAATCTGAACTGAGTAGTTATAGCTTTGTCCCTTTAGATCACATTTCTGCAATTAAATTCTGTTTAACTTGTTTCTTTGAATTCTGAATTTGTTAATTACTGCTTTGCAAACCCCATTTCTGATTTCTAATTGAGATCCTGATTTTCTTTGAACTTCTAAATTCTAACCAGTAGTTAGCTGATAACTTAGCTTGAATTCTAGTTTTAATTCCATGTATCAATTCACAAGTTAGGGGTAGTTTTAATTCAAAAATTTCAATGATGCTTGGATCCGAATTTGTTTGTGCTGTGAATGAATTTGATTGTAGATACTTAATTTGAGATGATGAATGTTACCTCTGTTTTGTGTGTACTTGAAAGGATGGAGTAGAATCATGTTTGAATGAGGTTGATCTTTCTTGTCTCTGCTCACACATTTATTTTGCTAGTAACCCTTGGAAAAAAATACGACTTGGGACTCGTTGCTACAATGCTTGTATTAATTTTAATGAGTTTCAATCTTAATTAATTTGATGTGCCAAGTGACATGAAAATGGCTGATTATCAAATTTTGGCACCGTTGCCGGGGAAATTAACTAGCAATGTGTGTTTATTTTAGATTGATCATTGTGTCATTTTAATTGGTTAGCATTTATCTTACTTGATTTGATTGCCTATTCTTTTTGTATTTTCTTGTTGGCTTATTCTTGAATTTTTAAATGATTCTACTGTTCATGTTTTCATGAGATTGAAACTTTATGCTCTTGGATCTTCTAACATTTATTTTTAGTGTTGAATTGTAAGAATAGGAGATTTCTTTAGCATGGATCCATATTTTCAGAATTTTGGAGGTGGAATGGAGAATTATCAGTGTTTTCAACCTGAGTATCAAATTTACCCAAGCATGGATCAACAAAATAGGTATGAATCATTTTCAAATGGTTTTAATGCTAATTGGGTGGATAATTCATGTTTCAGGTATGAAAGTGCACAAGGACCATTTATTGAGCCATATCTAGCTTTCCAGAGTTCATATGGGTTCCAGGAAGTTTCAACAAATTTTATGCCAAATTTTTTTCAATAAAACGAACCTCAGTTGGATGAGTCAACATGGAAACTCAAGGAGATTATGCAACAAATGAATGAGCACCAAGAGCAACAATTCTCAAGGATATAGAATATACAGAATCAGCTGGATTTAATTGCATCATCCATTCATCAGTTACAAACCCAAACCGCCAGTGAGAAGATGGATTGTGGAGATCTTGTCAGGTCGGACACTGCATCTACTTCTTCACTAGATTCTTTAAGTACTTTTTGTTGTTGTGATGATGTAGTTAAATGTAATTTTGATTCTACTAATGATGTTGCTCTAGATGTTGTGAATGATGCAGGATTTGAAAATTTAATTGTTGAAGATGATCTAAGTGTAGGGGAATGCTTACTGGAAGCATTACCTCAAGAATCATCAAGAAGTGAAGATGTAAGTGTAGGGACTTGTGCTATGGAGCCAAGCACCCAAGAATCACTACATGAGGATGTACAACTACCAGAACAAGAGCTTGAGCCATATCTTGATGAAAAGGAGGTAACAATCACCACTCCAGGTACCTTTCAACATGAAAATGGTGACAAGGTTAGTGATTTTTGTGATTTTTCAGAAAATTCAATAGAGGTACCATTTATTGATTTCATTAGTTGTGATTCATTCCTTGCTAAATTTTCTACCCACACTAATATTCTCCTATTTTCTTACCCCACATGCGTGTGGGAGTTGTTTTCCTTTATTGATATTGTAGGAAAATACAAGCTTCCGGAGTGGATGCTTGAACTGAACCGCCTAAGACCTCCAGAAAGAATTTGCAATGGAAAAATGGTCAATAAAAAGAAATTGATTGCAACTAAAAGTACTCCATTCCCGGTGTGGATTTTGTTGCTTAATCTTCTTCGACCACCTGAATTTAAGGGGAGTTGGTTCTAATTTTGCTTTATCTTGCATTTTAATTCATGATTTGTTAATAAATTCTTTTTGATGAGACTTTCTTTAGTTTTATACTTACATTTGCACATTTACTTCCATACTTTGCATTTTGTTTAATACATAGCATTTTATTTTGAATAAAAGTCTCCATGAGAATTTTCTAAGTAATATTTTTAAGATGGTAAGCGTTTCTTAAATTTGATCATCAATTTAGGTAATGTGACATGATTGAATACTCTACTTACATGATATTGGTTAAAATGGTGGTGAATTCCATTTTGATTAATTTAGCTTGGTTGCATAAAAAATTACCTAGAGAGGACTACTTTAAACCTATACACTATTATTCTCTTTTGTGTGACATGCACTCACAATAATTGAACTCTAGAACTTGCTTAGCTTCTTTTCAAAGTCACAATAGCATATCTGTGCATGGAGATAAAGGATTATTTTCATTCTTGATCCCTCATAAATTCCAATTCCTTCCTTCACAATTTTCTTTATACATTCTCCTCTAGCATTTTAACCTTTGATCACCTTTGCTTGCTCTATTTCATTGAGAGTTTTGGTTGACTATCTTGATGAGTTAAATTGTTTGATGATGAATAAAGTTTTAAGTGTGGGGGAAGTGTTAAGTGGTTGGGCAGTTGTTTTAAAAGGCTACTGATGGAGAATTGAATCTATGGAGTGGTTAAAAGAGTTGAGGATGGAGTTGTTTAAAGTTGAACTATGGGAGTTAAGGAACATCACTGAATTTGAAGTGGCAGAAATTTGCAGGAATCTGTTTGGAAATGCAGGATTTTGTGCCAAGGTGTATCAAAAATTGGGTACAACATTTAACCAAGTGAGAAGTTTAAGTGAAGCTTTGGGAATGACAGAAACAAATGGTATTATTGTTCCTTATTGACCTCTATAAATTGTATAGCCAAATTACAAAGGACTTGAATGGCTGTAATAAGGGACAAGTGCAGAGAAAAAAATTCAGATTGCTAAAAGTATGAACTTTGAACAGTGAGTTGTATTTGTTGGTAATTTGATCAAGGGGACTAGTATTGTAACGTCATTTGGTGAATACCATTTCATTCAATAAGAGTTCTAGATTGGAATAGAAGTTTTGGAAAGGTTTCCAAGCTTTCACTGAATTGAAGATTTGGATTGTCATGAGATCTGGAAACTAAAAAAAATAGAACTTGAAAATGCAGAATTTAAAGATCTTCAAGTTTGAAAATTGCTGCTATGGTTTATTGCTTTAATATGTCATGTGGTAAATTCTGTTGCAACTTCTAAGCAGAAAGAGTTTATCATGTATGCTATGAGTAGGTGAATGGATGCAATTTCAAATGCACTGATATTTTTAACTGTTAATGCCTGAAATTAAAATCTGGGAAATCAGAATTCAGAGAACAGTTGTACATCTGAAGTCCACGAATTGCATAATTTAATTGGATCTTAGAGGCTTCTTGGCTGCTGATGATAGCTTCATGATAATTCGGTAGAGCAGGATCAGTGATCATATAATGCTGGTAATCAAGAATTGGAAGCTGCAGTCAGAACAGTTTTGCAGCAAGATTCTTTGGAATTTTAAATGCTGAAACTCAATTCATGTGATCTCTGAAATTGGAATTAAAAATTCAAAAACTAGCATCAATCTTGGAATTCTTTGATCAGAATCTGATTCTCGGAATTTGGCAGCTTAATTACTTGAACTAGAGTCTGAATATGAAATCTGAACCCTTTGAATTTTGGAAGCTGCAGTGATCCTGTCCGAATGCTGAATCAACGGACGCTAGGCACGGGGCGCTCTTCGACTGCTATCGTGGATCTTCGACTGGTGGCACGAAGCTTCGGCGGACCTGCACAGAGGTCGGGCCGGGAAGGGGTTCCCGGCGGCGACCCTCCGACGCTCAAGTCAGGCGAAGCTCAAGAAAGAAACAGTGGCTTCAAAACGCGTAGAATGCATACCTCCGGCGAAGAAGTGAGTGTACACCTACCGAGGTGTACACGTGTCCATGGCCCATACTCCAGTAAGGACTTGTCAGTGAGCTTCCCTAACCCATACTGCTACAGTCTCAGCATGTCCTCGATGGGACAGCGGAATCCCCTGTCACAAGATTTGGAGCATGGCCCGCACGTGAAACATACCTGCTGCCAGAAAAAGACGTTCCTTGTCCTTTTCCCCTTTGCTCCAGATCTGGCTTCCGGGCGGACAGCTCCCTCAACATCCGGCCGGACATATGCGGTGGTTTACTTGGGGAGATCCTCCATCACGTGCTTTATGGAGACTATTAGCAGTGTTACCTTATGGCTTTGGCCGAGCGTGAAGTCCGCTCGGCCCTGCGACCTTTTCCACTGAGCACCGGAACCCTGATTTCGACAGGGCGCCTTTAACCATCAGCCGAATATCGTCCGGTCGACCAGCCGATCGGACCCATCCCTCTCCGGACGTTTGATTCCACCGAATGGTCGGCCGGCCGTCCGGTCGGACCCGGCCCTCTCCGGATGGACAACTGCCACTGTGACTTCCACGTGGCGTTGACTCCACAGGGTGGGGTCCCCTGTTCTTACTACCGGATCACTTGCCTCCCGTTCAAGTCTAGTCGAAGGAGGCGAATAGTCCGACTGACTGGACTAAGAATCTGGCCGAGCGGCTCCTCCGTGCTGGTATCCTCCGCTCGGCCAACCATAGAGGTAGCCTTAAGCGAATCAACAATGGCATTCACCGGATCTCCTCGTGTTCTGCGCCAATCTTCGACATTAAGGTTGAGCATGCTTTCATTAAATGCTCCGAATGATTGAATGTCACGTGGAGCACTGCCATCGGCGTACGGCGACGGTGGCATGGTGTTTTGATGTGATCGAAGCGATTCGAAATGGACGGCTCGATGCATTCTTTGATTCCCGTGACCTGGATCCAACGGTGGAGGCCGCCCGGCCTTCACCTTATAAATTCTTCGTTTCCTTCTCTCCCTCACCTGCCTCCGCGATTTCGACCATTGCCCCCTGCGCTTTGGAGCTCCGGCGATCCTGTTTCTGCTCTCCGACGCTCTTTGGCGCCTTTTCCTTGATCCCTTTCCCCGCAGCAAGGTTTTATATCTTTCCTTCCTCCTTTCCGGTGTTTCGTCCGCATTTCTTTCTCAGTTTCGATCCTTGAAACCTCCTTTCATTTGCTGTTGTTTTTCTCCTGCCTTTTTGCCTTTTGATTCCTTCCGATCGGCCCATGGCTAGCTCTTCCAATCCCGAAGATCAGTCGCTCGGCCCATGGTACACCACCATGCAGTCCCGATTCAAACAGCGGGACTTCGATATTTTGACAGACAATTTCGAAATCCCAGAGGATTTTGAAATTCGCTTAGCTGGTCCTTCCATTCGGCCTCACAGGCCGCCGCGCGGGGCTTTCTGTGTCTTCCGAGACCAGTTTACCGCCGGTCTTCGTTTTCCTATACATCCTTTCATCATAGATGTCTGTAATTTTTTCGGTGTGCCGCTCGGCAGTTTAGTACCCAATACCTTCCGTCTCCTCTGCGGTGTTGTCATTTTGTTTAAAATTCACAACATCCCCCTCCGACCGGAGGTCTTCTTTTATTTCTATTACCCCAAGCAAGCCGAGCCGGATGTTGGAACCCCAAGGTTGTTTTGGTGTGATCAACAAGTTAAGTTAGGTTCTGCGTTGTTTCTAACCTTGTGTCTAAGTGTGCAGGAGCTTAGGAGCACAGGTACTCGAGCGGAAGACGCAGCTAGCGAGAAGGACGGCACGCTGTGCGTCCGAGGGACGAGGTGCTGCGGAAGAGTACACCGGCGGACGAGAAGGAAGTGCGCGCGGTGGTTCCGAGGTACGAAAGCCGGAGCGGAAGATTGCTCGGGGAGCAAGAGACGCAGCTAGCGCGAAGGTCGGCACGGGGTGCGACCGAGGGACTAAGTCTGCGGATGAGTACGCTGGTGGACGAGAAGGGACATGCAGCAATTCTGAGGGACGAGAAGCCGGAGGGAAGCACGCTCGAGAAGACCGGAAGATGGGTTCGGGTGAGCCCTATTCGGATGTCGAGATCACCCAAGCAAGCGGAGCCGAGCAGAAAGACCCGGACGAGGCGAGCTGAACAGAAGAGAGCACGGACCAAAAGTCAACTGGTTGACTTTTGGCCGGGCGCCTGAACTATCCGGGCGCCCGGACCCGTCCCCGACCAGGTGCGGAAGGGACTTGGATCGAGCTTTGCCTCGATCCAACCGTTGGGGGATAAATTTTATCCCCCCAGGGCGCCCGGAACCCATCCAGGCGCCCCGACCAAGGCTATAAATATAGCCTTGGTCCAGAAGCTTTTTCATTAATTACGATCATTCTATTTCCAAACACTTGTATGCTTTAGTTGTAGTTAAGCTTCTGTTTTCTGTGCCTAAACGCTGTAAGAGGCTTCTCCGCCTGAAGGAGTTTTTGAGCTTAATCTTCCTTGGATTAACAACCACATCGGTTGTAACCAAGTAAACATCTGGTGCCTCGTCTTTTCTTTTATGCTCTTATTTATCTGCTTAATTCATTTTACAAGTGTTAGCTTAATCGTTCGAGGAAGGGTTGTTTGTTTTTAATTGACAGGTTATTTACCAACCCTTCTAACCGGCCCAACGGTCCTACAAGTGGTATCAGAGCCGAGTACGCCTCAGAAGGACTAACCGCCGTCTGAAGCAACAAAACGATGGCCGGAGCTAGCGAATATCCACCAGCATTCGAGGGGGAGTTTTCTTCATGGAAGAAACAAATGGAGGTATACCTTAACTCAGACCTTGGTATTTCATTAATTTTAAAATCTGGTTATGAAGAACCAAAGAACACGAACGGAGAAAGACTCGATCTACGTCTCTGGAACAAAAAGCAACGTAACGAATCGATGGCAAACGGACGGGCAAAATTTCATCTCCTATCCGTGATACCAAATGAAGATCTCAAAAGAATCGGCGAATACAACAACGCAAAAGAACTTTGGGAAAAGTTCTTAAAACTCTACGAAGAACCAACTGAAGCCCAATCTGACTCTTTGATGGACACCGAGCTGCCGACAGAACAGTCTGAGATGGAAGAAATTACCGAGACAGCCCCAACAGCCGAAGTACATCCCGAGAGTGATGAAGAGGGAGAATCTTCGGATAAAAGCAACTCGACAGGGGGAGAATCAACTACCGAAAAGGTAAGTCAGGTATGGACTCGAACCTCTGATAAATTAAATGATTCAATCAAAAATTGCCTGGAGAGTCTTTCGAATCAGAAATTGAATCATCGAAAGAATTTTTCGAATTAGAAAATCAATTGTCAAACTTGCCTTGCAAATTATTATTAAAAGAATTTTGCAAGTTAGAAATTTTGTCGAAAAACTTTTGTAAATTGCAAAATATTTTTTCGAAAGAATTATGCAAATTAGAAATGATGTCAAAAACTTTCTTCGAATATTTTTTCGAATTACAAATTACTTTCTCGAAAGAGTTTTGCAATTCAGAAAATGAGTCATCGAAAAAGTGTTTCGGATTAAGAAATCTATTATTAATAAATTCCTGCAAATTAGAATTTTTATTAAAAAATTCTTTCAAATTACAAAATATTCTTTCAAACGAATTTTGCACATTGTCGAAAGAATTTTTTATAGCGTCGAAAAATTTTATCAAGTTAGAATCTATGCTATCGAAATATTCTTGTGAACTCGAAATTCAAAAAATAATAGAAATTAACATGATACAAATTGTTGCATGTTTAATATTTTTTGCTTTAAATCTGAAAAAGTGTGACTTAAGAATTTCTGATAAATTAAAATGGAAATTTAAACCTTCTGATTAAAGCATAAAATATATAAATAAATGCATAGAAAATTTCTCTTTATGTTATTAATTTTCTGAAATTTTCTTGCATAAAGCTTTCTGTTTAGAAACTTCTTAATCTTGATGTCGAATGACTTAGAAATTTGTCTTGACTTAGAAATATTTCCCTGAAAATTATTGAAATATAGTTTCAAAATTTTTTTTAATGTCAACCCTTAGATTTCGTTTGTACCCCATTTTGATTGTGATCAAAGGGGGAGAAGAGAAAGTATAAGTCTAGGGGGAGGTAGAAAAAATTGAAAATTAAAATTTGGAATGTTTGAAATTTAATTTTTTCTATCATGTTGCATGTTATTGCAATAAACTGTTTAATTTCGTATCTATTGTTGACCCTAACTTAACTTGGGTTGATCACACCAAAAAGGGGGAGATTGTTGGAACCCCAAGGTTGTTTTGGTGTGATCAACGTTGGTAAGGTTCTGCGCTGTTTCTAACCTTGTGTCTAAGTGTGCAGGAGCTTAGGAGCACAGTACTCGACGGAAGACGCAATTAGCGAGAAGGACGACGTGTGTCCGAGGGACGAGGTGTCATGGAAGAGTACACCGGGACGAGAAGGAAGTGCGGTGGTTCCGAGGTACGAAGCCGGAGCGGAAGATTGCTCGGGAGCAAGAGACGCTTAGCCGAAGGTCGGCACGGGTGCACCGAGGGACTAAGTCTCGGATGAGTACCTGGTGGACGAGAAGGGACACGCTGTAATTCCGAGGGACGAGAAGCCGGAGGGAAGCACGCCGAGAAGACCGGAAGATGGGTTCGGGTGAGCCCTATTCGGATGTCGAGATCACCCAAGCAAGCGGAGCCGAGCAGAAAGACCCGGACCGAGGCGAGCTGAACCGGAGAAGAGAGCACGGACCAAAAGTCAACTGGGTTGACTTTTGGCTCCGGCGCCTGGAACTATCCGGAGCTGTCCGGGGCGCCCGGAACCATCCGGGGCGCCCGGAAGGGACTTTTTGACAGGATCGAGCTTTGACTCGATCCAACCGTTGGGGGATAAATTTTATCCCCCCAGGGCGCCCGGAACCCATCCAGGCGCCCCGACCAAGGCTATAAATATAGCCTTGGTCCAGAAGCTTTTTCATTAATTACGATCATTCTATTTCCAAACACTTGTATGCTTTAGTTGTAGTTAAGCTTCTGTTTTCTGTGCCTAAACGCTGTAAGAGGCTTCTCCGCCTGAAGGAGTTTTTGAGCTTAATCTTCCTTGGATTAACAACCACATCGGTTGTAACCAAGTAAACATCTGGTGCCTCGTCTTTTCTTTTATGCTCTTATTTATCTGCTTAATTCATTTTACAAGTGTTAGCTTAATCGTTCGAGGAAGGGTTGTTTGTTTTTAATTGACAGGTTATTTACCAACCCTTCTAACCGGCCCAACGGTCCTACACCGGACACCTTCATGTTCCAAGCTCGGCCCGGCTTGGTCTTTTTCAACAAACTTCTTACTTCCAATAAACATTGGAAGGATTATTTTTTCTACATCCGTATGCCCGATCGGGCCAACTTCCCGACCCAGTGGCAGGTCAGCCTACCTCCCACTCCCGAGTTGAAGAAATTCAAGACCCGACCGGACTATCTCCACGCTGCAAATATGTTGGCCGGTCTGCGACTTGACATCAACAAACTTCTTCACGAGGGAGTGATGTACATCTTCGGGCTGAGTCCTATACGGACTCCTCTTCCGATCGGATTCGGTAAGAATTTTACTTGGGCATTTGCTTTAATTGCTAACTGATTTCTTTTCTTTCCCTTGCAGCGGATATCGTCATGGATTCGGTGATGGCCGGTGTTTTGAAGAGAAAGGCGGCCGCTCTGGAAGCCGCGGCTGCCAAAGAGATGGAAGCGCTGGGTATCCAGCCGGTCGGATCCCATGAAGGAGAGAGTGGAACTCAAGCTGAGTCGGCCACTCAAGCTTCCCAACAAAATGTGGCTAGCGGCGCCACCCCCTCAAGAGAACGAACTGCCCCCGAGGAAGGTTTCGCTTGGGAGGAGGAGCAACCTCCACAAAAGAGGCTCCGAGTGGAGACTCCCCTGCAGTCGGCAACCTCAGCGGTCCAACCATCCGAGCGGGTCACTGCAACTGCTCGGGGCAAGGCGCCAGAGACCGAAACCATCTCGTCCGACCGGACGCCTTCGGATTGGGACGAGCCAGCTGCTCCAGTGGAGGCTATTCCAATCAACACCCTTTCGCCCGCTCGCCACTCAGCCCAGCGCTCGACCATTCATTCCCAATTTTGTGCGCCGGCTTCTGATCCCCTTCTAATCGCCGGTCGGACGACCCCCGGTCACGGCCGCACGATTCAGGTCACTCTTCATCTACCGATTGAAGAGCTGCTGCCAGAGGCCGACCGTCCATCTGCGCCCGAGTACACCATCACCTTGAAAGGGCCCCTAGCTGAGATGTGGACCGATGCTCGGGCACGCACAGCGCTGATACCCCTCGGAAACTTGGCCAATAGCCACATGCGGGAGGCCACGGGGGTAAGTTTGCTCTACTAAGTTTTGTATGCATTCTTTCCGATCGGCGGCTAATAACTATAATTTTCTTTTGCCAAAGATGGGTGGAGGAAATTGCGGTTTCCAACCGCTTGGCCTTGGTGGATGAAGAGCTGCGACAACTGAAGGCCGCAGTTGGTCCGTCCGGCCTTCAGGGCCCTTCCTATTCCGAGCTACAAAAGGAGCTGAAGAAAGCTCAAACTCTGTTGGCGGCCGAGCAGAAGAAGACAGCCGACCAGGCCCATGCCCTGGCCGAGTCCGAGCGGCAAGTCAAGTCGCTTGACACAAAAATAACCCTGGCCACCACTCGGAAGAATACTGCTATCTCCGATCTGGAGAATAAGAACGTTGAGGCTCGGGGCCTGGAGCTGAAGATAAAGGAATTGACAGAGCAGCTCGACAGGGAGAAGGCGGGCCGCTCGGCCGACGCGGCTAAGATTCAGAATCTGAATGAGGCCCTTACTGGCTCCCAGGTGGCGTTCAAAGAATATCAAGATGTCGAGCCGAGTCGAGTCGCGGCCTTAAGACAGAGCTACATCCGCTCGCCCGAATTCTCAGAGAAAATATGCGAGTGGTTGTATACAGCTTTCGACTTGGCTATGACCGCCACCGTCACTTATCTGAAGTCTAAGGGTCTTCTCCCTTAGTCTACTGCTATTCCGGCCGGCGATCAGGTGGCGCTTCTGAATAACATTCCCAGGGACCTTTATGATTATATTGAGTAGCTTTCTGTAATTCGGCCACTCGCCAGGATATCATCCTTTTTTGTAATTGGGCCGCTCGGCCTAAAGCTTTAACTTTAATGCAATGTTTTCCTTATATTTGCTGTCTTTTTATATAACCAAAATATGTGTTCATCCGCTCTCCCATTATCACCCCTCTAGTATTCGAAAGGGATTTTTACCAAGTGCCAGGCATTGCCCTGCCGTTCGGCTAAACATGTAATACTTCGCCTACTTAATTTTCCGCTCTGATAGGAGAGATCCTTCGCTATGTATCGAGCAAGTAATTTTTTGCTCTGGGCCGAGCGGAACGTAGAGACGATTTAATGATATTGAGGGTGAGTTTCTGGGGCAATTGTATTCTCTTTATAGGCATTCCCCGCTCGGAGGGTTTATAGACGCCGGCTCGTCTCTCGATATTTAACGTCGAAGCTCGACGGTCTTCCGCTCGGACGTTTATAGACGCCGGCTCGTCTCTCGATATTTAACGTCGGAACTCGACGGTCTTCCACTCGGACGTTTATAGACGCCGGCTCGTCTCTATTTACGGCCGAGCTCGACGGTCTTCCGCCGGAGGGTTTATAGTCGTCCCTCGATTTTTAACGCCGGAGCTCGACGGTCTTCCGCCGGAGGGTTTATAGACGCCGCCTCTCGATATTTAACGCCGGAGCTCGACGGTCTTCCGCCGGACGTTTATAGACGCCACTCGTCTCTTGATTTTTAACATCGGAGCTCGACGGTCTTCCGCCGGACGCTTCGCCGGCCCGTCTCTCGATATTTAACGTCGGAGCTCGACGGTCTTCCGCTCGGAGGGTTTATAGACGCCGGCTCGTCTCTCGATTTTTAACGTTGGAGCTCGACGGTCTTCCACTCGGACGTTTATAGACGCCGGCTCGTCTCTCGATATTTAACGTCGGAGCTCGATGGTCTTCCGCTCGGAGGGTTTATAGACGCCGGCTCGTCTCTCGATATTTAACGTGGGAGCTCGACCGTCTTCCGCTCGGACATTTATAGACGCCGGCTCGTCTCTCGATATTTAACGTCGGAGCTCGACGGTCTTCATGGCTAATCTTTAACACAGCCGCTCGGCAGGAATGATAGCCATCCTTTTAATTCATTTCTGCTTCCTGCATTACAAGGACATGGGCAACTAGAATATACATAAATATGTGTTACACCAGTGCACCTTTCATTCGGCACGATAAGGCTGGAGATGATTCGCACTCCATGGCCGATCCAGCTGCCGTCCGTCCTCATCTTCCAGATAGTAAGCGCCCGAGCGGAGCTTTTCGATAACTTTGAAGGGGCCCGCCCACGGAGCTTCAAGCTTGCCGACGTCGCCGACCGGCTTGACTTTCTTCCAGACGAGATCGCCAACCTGGAATGATCTGGGGATTAAGCGGCGGTTGTAATTTTGCTTCATCCGCTGCCGGTATGCCATAAGCCGAACGGACGCCTTGGCTCTTTCTTCTTCGACCAAATCCAGCTCCATGTTCCTCCGCTCGGCGTTGTCCTCAACGTAATTTTGGATCTGAGCGGACTCGACGCCGACTTCAACAGGAATGACCGCTTCGCCGCCATACACCAAGTGGAAAGGCGTGATGCCCGTCCCTTCCTTTGGAATCGTTCGGATGGCCCATAAGACGCCCGACACTTCATCTACCCAACTTCCTCCCAAGTGATCGAGCCGAGCACGCAGAATGCGAAGAATCTCCCGATTGGCTACTTCAGCTTGACCGTTGCTTTGGGGATAGGCTACAGATATGAAGTGCTGCTCGATGCCGTAGCTTTTGAACCAGTCTTCAAGCAACTTTCCTGTGAACTGCCTTCCATTTTCGGAAATCAGTCGGCGAGGGATGCCGAACCGACAGATGATGTGTTGCCATATGAACTTTTTGACCATTTGTTCGGTGATCCTGGCTAGCGGCTCGGCTTCCACCCACTTGAAAAATAATCGACCGCCACTAGTAGAAATTTCCGTTGTCCGGTCGCCATAGGAAATGGACCAACGATATCCATTCCCCACTGGTCGAACGGACATGAGACCGTCGATGCCTTCATTTCCTCTGTCGGCCGGTGATAGAAGTTGTGGTATTTCTGGCACGAAAGGCACGTCGACACGGTCCTCGCGGCATCTGCTTGTAAGGTCGGCCAGAAGTACCCGGCCAACAGGATCTTCTTAGCCAGCGATCGTCCGCCCGGATGCCCACCGCAGGATCCTTGATGCACTTCTTGGAGGATATACGCCGCGTCCTCCGGGCTCACGCATTTCAGTAACGGGCGGGAGAAAGCCTTCTTGTAGAGATGATCGCCGATGAGTGTGAACCGACCGGCTCTCCTCCTTAGCAGCTGAGCTTCATTCTGATCGGACGATGTGGCGTCCGAGCGCAGAAACTCCGTGATGGGTGTCCTCCAGTCGTTCGGAAATGCGAGGCCCTCCATCTGATCGACATGCGCCACCAAAGATACTTGTTCAATTGGCTGCTGGATGGCGATCGGCGTCATTGAACTTGCAAGCTTGGCTAACTCATCAGCCACTTGGTTCTCCGCTCGGGGTATCTTTTGGATGATAACTTCTCTGAAGTCAGTCTTGAGCTTCTCGAAGGCTTGAGCGTAAAGCTTGAGCCGAGCGTTGTTGATTTCAAAGGTGCCTGTCAGCTGCTGAGCGGCCAATTAGGAGTCTGAATGAAGTGTTACCCGTCCGGCACCTACATGCCGGGCGGCCTGTAAGCCGGCTATGAGGGCCTCATATTCTGCTTCGTTGTTTGTAGCTTTATAATCCAGCCGGACGGATAAGTGCACCTTTTCTTCTTGAGGGGAGAGCAACAGTATCCCAATCCCGCTTCCGAGTCGAGTGGATAATCCGTCCACAAATATTCTCCACATAGCTTCCGGCTCTGAATTCTGAACTTCAGTCACAAAATCCGCCAAGGACTGCGCTTTGATTGTCGAGCGGGGATGGTATTGGATGTCAAATTCACTTAACTCCGTCGTCCATTTAACGAGCCGCCCGGACGCTTCTGGATTCAGCAATACACGCCCGAGCGGGCTATTGGTTTTGACAATGATGGTATGCGTCAGGAAATATGGACGAAGGCGCCGAGCGGTGAGGACCAGAGCGAAAGCTAGCTTTTCGAGCCGAGTGTAGCGAGATTCTGCATCTTTTAAAATGTGACTAAGGAAATACACAGGCTCCTCTCCGCTCGCCCTCACCAGTGCTGAGCCGATTGCCTGCTCGGTCGAGGATAGATAAATACAAAGTGGCTCACCAATAGTCGGCTTGGCTAATACCGGCAGCGAATTCAGATACGCCTTTAAATCTTCGAACGCCCGGTCGCATTCTTCGTCCCAGTGAAATTTTGTAGCCTTGCGTAAGATCTTGAAAAAAGGAAGGCTCCGGTTGGCGGTTTTGGAGATGAATCTGGATAGAGCGGTTATCCGACCGGTCAAACGCTGCACCTCCCTTGTATTTCTTGGAGGCGGCATATCTTGTAGAGCTTTCACCTTACTGGGATTTGCTTCGATGCCCCGCTCGATCACTATGTACCCCAAGAAACGCCCTCCTTTTGCTCCGAACAGGCACTTCTGGGGATTTAGCTTGACTCCATATTTGCGTAGCGTTCGGAAGGTTTCTTCCATGTCCTTGAAGAGATCGGCCACCCGGACGGACTTAATGAGAATGTCGTCCACATAAACTTCTAGATTTCGCCCGATCTGCTCTCTGAATACTTTATTCATCAAGCGCTGATATGTGGCCCCCGCATTCTTCAATCCGAACGGCATCACATTATACCAATAAGTGCCATCGGTCGTCACGAAGCTGACTTTTTCTTGATCTTCATGGGCGAGCGGCACTTGGTGATAGCCCTGGTAGGCGTCGAGCATACAGATTAATTCACAGCCGGCCATAGAGTCCACCAGCTGATCTATCCGGGGCAGAGGATAAAAATCTTTCGGGCAAGCTTTGTTGAGATCCCGAAAATCTATGCACACTCTCCACTTGTTGCCTGGCTTGGAGACTAATACTACGTTAGCCAACCAGCTCGGGAACTGCACCTCGCGTATATGGCCGGCCTCTAGAAGTTTTTCCACCTCTGCTCGGATGATGGAATTCTGCTCGGCGCTGAAGTCCCTTTTTCTTTGCTTTACTGGCCGTGCGTCCGGTCGGACATGTAGCTCATGCTGCGCTATGCTGGGCGAAATTCCAGGCAGCTCATGCGTTGACCAGACGAAGACATCGTGATTCCTTCGGAGACATTGGATCACCTCCTCTTTTCGATTCGCCTCTAGATCGGACGCGATGAAGGTCGTAGCTTCCGATCGGGTAGGGTGTATCCGTACTTCCTCTTTTTCTTCATAAACTAAAGAGGAAGGCTTTTCTGTGATGGCGTTTACCTCAATCCGGGGCGTTTTTCGAGCGGAATTGGCTTCTGCTTGGACCATCTCGATGTAGCATCGCCGAGCGGCCAGTTGATCTCCCCGTACTTCTCCCACTTTGTCTTCTACGGGGAACTTGATCTTCTGGTGGAAGGTGGATACGGCCGCTCGGAACTCGCTGAGCGCCGGTCGTCCCAAAATGACGTTGTAGGATGAGGGAGAGTCCACCACCACGAAGTTCACTGTCCTCGTCCTCCTGAGCGGCTCTTCTCCCAGAGAGATAGCCAGACGGATTTGTCCGACCGGTAGGACTTCATTGCCCGTAAACCCGTAAAGGGGGGTTGTCATGGGCAGTAGCTCGGCTCGATCAATTTGCAGCTGATCGAATGCTTTCTTGAAGATGATGTTGACCGAGCTCCCTGTATCAATAAAAACGCGGTGGATAGTATAATTCGCTATTACCGCTCTGATGAGGAGAGCGTCGTCATGCGGCACTTCGACCCCTTCCAAGTCTCTGGGCCCGAAGCTTATCTCGGGTCCGCTCGCCCTTTCCTGACTGCAGCCGACCGCATGAATCTGGAGCTGTCGGACGTTCGCCTTCCTCGCTCGGTTGGAGTCTCCTCCGGTCGGCCCCCCAGCAATGATATTGATCTCGCCTCAGGAAGTATTGCTTCTATTTTCTTCTTCCCGATCGGATGGTCGAGACCGTTCTCTGGACGTTCGGCGATTCTCCTGCCTTGGGGAGCGATGCCGATCGGGAGCCTGTTGCTGTCGCCTATCAGCTCGCGTCTGGTCGGCTTCATGAGTCTCTGTCGCCGGTCGACTGAGGGAGACCGTCGGCCGCCATTCCGGGGCACGGGATGAGCTACGAAGGGAAGACTTTGACAATCCCTTGTGTTGTGCGTATCCGTCCGGTGGAAGGAGCAGAACATCGGGGTCCATTTCTTCTTTGGCTTGGGTCGGGCGGCCGCTACCTCTTGCACGTGGGACCTCACATGAGGGGAGCGGATTGCTTCGGCCCTCGGTCCTCTTGACGGTTGATGAGCAGTGGGAGGCTTCCGCTCGGAAGGTTGAGCCCGATCAGTCGGAGCTTCCTTTCTTCGAGCTGCTTGGGCCTCCTCCACGTTGATGTACTCATTGGCTCGGTGCAGCATATGGTCATAGTCTCGAGGCGGCTTCCGAACGAGCGAGCGGAAGAAGTCCCCGTCCACGAGGCCTTGTGTAAATGCGTTCATCATTGTCTCTGAGATGGCCGTTGGAATATCCATGGCTACCTGATTAAACCGCTGGATATAAGCTCTGAGCGGCTCTCTTGGCTCCTGTTTGATGGCGAACAGACTAACACTGGTTTTCTGATAGCGCCGACTGCTTGCGAAGTGGTGGAGGAAGGCCGTCCGGAAATCCTTGAAGCTTGTGAGGGATCCGTCCGGCAGCCTCCGAAACCACCGTTGAGCCGATCCCGCGAGAGTGGTAAGAAAAACTCGGCATTTTACTCCATCTGTATATTGATGGAGCGTAGCTGTGTTATCAAACTTACCCAGATGATCATCTGGGTCGGTTGTCCCATTATACTCGTCAATCGTCGGAGGCACGTAGTGCTTCGGCAGAGGATCTCGTAGAATAGCCTCCGAAAATTGGCGATTAATCCTCTCGGGCGATGCGTCCGCTCGGGGGGCTTTCCCTTTTCTGTCGTCTCGTCTAGGCATTTCGTCCGAAGAAGATCCACGATCTCTATGAGTTGCTGCGGCTTCAGGGGTGCGGAATAGGGCCCGGTGGAATGCAACGGTGGCTTGAGGTGCTTCCGCTCGGCCACCAGAAGCTGAGGTTGCTTGCTGCTCCGGCCGCTCGGCTGTGGATTTTTATTTTTGCTCCACAAGCTTGGCGGCCCTTATCTCGATCAAGGCGTCGAGTTCCTCCGTCGAAAGCGTCACCGTGTGTTGTCGTCCAGCCTCGTCCATTGTTTCCGTTCGGATGCAGGAGCGTTCCCACAGACGGCGCCAAATTGATCCTGTCCGAATGCTGAATCAACGGACACTAGGCACGGGGCGCTCTTCGAATGCTATCGTGGATCTTCGACTGGTGGCACGAAGCTTCGGCGGACCTGCACAGAAGTCGGGCCGGGAAGGGGTTCCCGGCGGCGACCCTCCGACGCTCAAGTTAGGCGAAGCTCAAGAAAGAAACAGTGGCTTCAAAACGCGTAGAATGCATACCTCCGGCGAAGAATGAGGGCCTTTATATAGGGCAGCGAAGAAGTGAGTGTACACCTACCGAGGTGTACACGTGTCCATGGCCCATACTCCAGTAAGGACTTGTCAGTGAGCTTCCCTAACCCATACTGCTACAGTCTCAGCATGCCCTCGATGGGACAGCGGAATCCCCTGTCACAAGATTTGGAGCATGGCCCGCACGTGAAACATACCTGCTGCCAGAAAAAGACGTTCCTTGTCCTTTTCCCCTTTGCTCCAGATCTGGCTTCCGGGCGGACAGCTCCCTCAACATCCGGCCGGACATATGCGGTGGTTTACTTGGGGAGATCCTCCATCACGTGCTTTATGGAGACTATTAGCAGTGTTACCTTATGGCTTTGGCCGAGCGTGAAGTCCGCTCGGCCCTGCAACCTTTTCCACTGAGCGCCGGAACCCTGATTTCGACAGGGCGCCTTTAACCATCAGCCGAATATCGTCCGGTCGGCCAGCCGATCGGACCCATCCCTCTCCGGACGTTTGATTCCACCGGACGGTCGGCCGGCCGTCCGGTCGGACCCGACCCTCTCCGGATGGACAACTGCCACTGTGACTTCCACGTGGCGTTGACTCCACAGGGTGGGGTCCCCTGTTCTTACTACCGGATCATGCAGCTTTTCGAATGGCTGCTGAATTCTAAATAGGATTCCAGCAACTAGTGTTTGGATCAATGAAGTTTGTATTTACTTCTACACACATGGATTGTGCCAATTTTAAATACTGATTTTAGCAAACTGTGTAGAGTTCTATCTGGAAGTTGCTGAGTTTGGGTTTATTAGATTAGTATTGAATTACTGTGGAAGAAATCTAGGCTGAAAGTTGAATACAAATCAGAAAAAGAACAGGGAATCGAAACTGAATCTGATACTCTGTTATTTTACTATGCATTCCAATTCAAGTCTGTACAACTACATAATTTGCAACAATAAACAATCTGGTGGAGATATGCAACCAATGAGAATAATTCAGTAAGTGGAGTAAGCATCAAGTAAAGAAGATAATGAAGAAAAAGGGAAGGGTCTCCAAATCTGCAAGTCCAGAATGAACTTGTTGCTGTTTCTCACCAGCACATATCTTAAGTTCTGAAATTTCTGAAATTGTGGCAAATCAATTCATTGAATATCTATTGAAGTACTTTTAAAATGTTGGAATGCTGTAAACTTTCGAAATTCTGGAAGAGGACACTGAAATCTGAGTTCTGTATTAAGTTTAAATCTGGAATTCTTTGCATCTTAACCAATTAAATTCCTGTTGATTTATCCATTTTGAAATGGATGTATGAGTATGCAATTCTGAAACTTAATCCAGAAAGTTGTTTGTGCAAACAAAGAAGTTGCAGAATTTGCAAGAAAGAGCTCAGAAATTGAATAATTAAAGCTGAAGTGCTGAACTTGTCAAAGGGAATTCTGTTAAGAGCTGTTCCTTGTTCTAGTGGTGCTATTGCTGAGGAAGAATACTAGATATTCAAGTATTAGTTTTATTCTGTGGAAGCTGGAAATTCATAAATACAGAATTCCTGCTAATGAGGCATATCTGTGCCATTTCAGAAAATGAGTGATGACAAGCTATGAACTCAACTAGAATTTTGTTAATTGCAGTAACAAATGGAGTTTTAGTATTTCTATATTTCCTACAAACTGAATGGATAGATTTATTAAATTTGTTGCTGAAAGTAGGAATAGGAAGTTAATTTCTGCAGTTTCAGTATATTGCAGTTTTAGTATATTGCAGTTTCAGTTCTTAAACCATGTACAGTTGATGAAACTCTCAAGAGGTTTGATATCTGAAGGATAGATCTACACAAAATAGAAAAAAAAAATAGGAAGCTGCAGATTAGCTTTGGGAACTGATGTATAAACTTGGATTGTTCTTGATGAGTTTTATTATGAGTGAAGAGTTTTACACCCAGGTGCTGTAATTAACAGTAATCTGTTGCTGCATGATCATTTATGTGTTTTGCAAGTTCTGAAATTTCTGAAACCTTGGCAATTCATTGAGTATCTTCTGAAGATTCATTGAGTCTAAAATCAGAAATTACAGCAAGGTTTTTGAGGCTGTCAATGAGTTCAAAAACTAATTTATCATGTTGTTCCTGCTTATAAGATAAACTGAACTCAAGCCTTGAAAATTTACTGTTAAATGGTGCTTTCTCCCAAGCTGAAATCTCTATCATTTGAGTAACCACTTCAGCAAATTTCCTCTGTTTATGGTGAAGAATAGATTTCCAGGATGCGTATCAGAATAAAAGTGTACTACTGAAATTTTGTTCTTACCTTGCTGTGGTTGTTATTAAGGATGTTTAAAATGGGAATTAAATGCTCAACATATGTGGTATTTCAAAACTTTTGACCCTAAGCTCATCTTTGCATGACTCAAGCTCAGATTTCCTTGAAATGTTTCTGAAACTAAGGTTTTGAAATTGCAGACCTTTGTTAAAATTCTGTTTGGGCCGATTTTGATGAGTATTTAGTTGTTAATTCATTCCATTGGCAATGGTGCCAACTTTCAACCCATTTGCTGATCAGAATTCTTGAATCTCAGAATTTATTTAAATTACTGTTTTTGATTTTGATGGATGCCAATCATGGAACAATGCAAATACAATGGAATTGATTTTCTAAAACTTTTCAGTTTCATTGCAATGTTGTTTTTTCAGATCAAGTTCTGAAAATTTTTATCAAATAACTCAGTTCGTTTTGACAGCCATTGCATAAAGGAAATATGTTTATCAAAGACTTACTCTGAATTTTGTAATTCTAATCAATATTGAATTCTGAAAATCATGAGCTGGAGTGTATGTGTTAGACAACAGAATCATGAGCCGCTGGAATCTGTTCTCATTTGGCATTGCATTATCAGTTGGTATTCTTTTCTCCAGAGGTTCCTTGTGATGAAGACCTGAAAATTTTCTATTAAATTCAGATAGTTCTAGAATTGGAACAAGTGCTAGGGGCTATTAATGCTTGTTAGATGCTGAATCACAAATCAAAGAGGATTTCCAGGAAACTACTTTCTGAATTAGTTGAGGAGCTGTTTCTGATCAATATGGTTAGAGAAGAGCAGAATATGTTTTTGGAACTGTTAAGTACAGAAGTTGTTCAACTTAATTTGATGTATTTGAATTTCTTGTGCTACACCTGCTCGGAATGATTTAGAGGTATTATCTATTTAGTATTTCTATGCTTTTAATTATCCGAAGATGCATACTTTAAGAACACTGGAAGTTACCACTGATTTGCTGGAGCAGGACCTAACTGCCATACCAAGAATGCAATTGCAGAATTCTGGTTTGCAGGTTGTAGAATTAGTATTATGGAAATATGGCCTAACTGATTGGAAAATGAAACTGAATGAAATCTATAGAAACTGAGATAGAGCAGAAGAAAAGAAAATATGCAGAATGAAGGAAGACAAAGAATGTGGTAAGGAAAGTATCAAGTAATTGGAGAAGCATGATTTGTTTCTATTGTCCGAGACGGACAATATTTTAAGTGTGGGGGAGGGAGCTATTTTCCATTAGCTAATGTGAGTTTGTTTTTGAGCTTTCAAGTGATGGAGTGGAAGTGAAAAATCCAGTGAAAACAGAAGAAAAATTTGGAAATTGGCACATCACAAGAGTGTATCAAAAGAGTATCAAGATTCTTTGTTTGCCATCAAATTGAAGGGGAGGTTATCTTGGTCTTTTGAATTGATTAAAACAAATGATATTCATATCTTTTCACATCAAAATGGTCAACTCATCAAGTATATTCCTCCAATACTCTTATCTTCTCATTTTCTTCATTAAATACTTTTCTTTTGCCATTTCATTTATTTTCATTGTTCTTTCTTGTTGATAAAATCCTTTTGATTCATGTATGCTATGTTTTACGGTGGTGGAGAATTAGAAAATAAGCAAGCTTATGGTAGTGAAATGTTGTGAGTTGCATTGAGTTGAACTCCACTAATATGCATTTTTGAGTGTGAGAGCTAGAATAGGTAAATTCCTTGTGAGATGCAACTTACTTAAATTTTTCGATTGGATTGAAACTACCATATCTACTGATTATTGTTTGAATTGTATTCATGATTGTTTGTAATCTTTTAAGATGATCTTAGTTAATTACCTTTTACTATCTTCTAGGTATTGCTAGGGAATTTGTGTGGAGATGATTTTTAGTTTTCTTGACTTAAACGGGACGTCCAAGATTAAGTGTGGGGGATTTGATAACCATGATTTTGGCTATATTATTTTGATTCATAATGCATGTTTTTATTAGTTTATTCATAGTTTAATCTCACATTAGCATCATATCTCAATATTGCATTTGATTTTGGACCTAATTGCAAATTAGCTAATTTTCATGGTATTTGGTGCTAATATTTGATTCTTATTTTGTAGGCATCAAAAGGGTCATGGACCCGATCAAATCAGACCACACTTGGGCTCAAATCAAGGGCTAATCAAGTCGATCAAGCCTCGGAGCATTATAAGCCGTTCATCCAAGAATGAGTAGATCTGAGCCATCCGTTGAAGATCTGGCCGATCTAACTTAATGGAGAGCAGATCTGAGCCATTGATGAAGATCCAGAAGTTTTGATGCAGATCTGAGTTCATCTAGCTATTGATCCAGCCCGACTTAATCTAGACCGTTTATTGAAGACTAGTTGGATATGGGCCATCCAGTGATGATCTGATCGATCCGACTTATAGGAGAGTAGATCCAGACCCTAGATCAACATCAGTACCTTCGGATCGGATTTTGGATGACTTTTCACCGTTGATTTAGCCCAAAAATCATCTCAGCCGTCCGATCAAATCTGAGATCTGTTTAAATCTGAGAAGCTACAGTACAGCTCCTTCGTCGATTCCTCCGCACACAGTGCCGCATCCCGCGAGATTTCCAGTGGATTCCGACCACCATCCTCTTCCAGATCTACTTCTCAGTGAGTCTCATTGGTGTTGGAGCTTTCATCCGTTGGCTTCCAAGTCTTGATCATCTGCACGCGCCGGCGAACATCTCTCCGGAGCTCAGATCTGTCCGTGAGTTTCCTCTGCTTCAGCCATCATCGGAAGAATTCCTTGGTGACAGTGGCTCGCCTTCTATCAGAGAGCATCGATTCAGAGACTGCATACTTCAGATCTGCAGAATTTCGAGCTTGGCAGATTCATTTTTCACCAGCTTTTCCGGGAAGATTTTCTTCGGTGCTGGGGAATTCTGAACTGAGTTAAGTGTTTGAGAACTTCTTCATTCAGGATCCTTGTGTGACGGCAAGGAAAGACTTGTTAGAAGAGTAGATTTGAGTAGAGATGGTTTAGATTCAAATTCTGCAATTTATTATTTCTGCATTTTTGTTTCTTCAGATTTTGTCATCGAATTCCTTGTTTCTTTTAAATCTGAACTGAGTAGTTATAGCTTTGTCCCTTTAGATCACATTTCTGCAATTAAATTCTGTTTAACTTGTTTCTTTCAATTCTGAATTTGTTAATTACTGCTTTGCAAACCCCATTTCTGATTTCTAATTGAGATCCTGATTTTCTTTGAACTTCTAAATTCTAACCAGTAGTTAGCTGATAACTTAGCTTGAATTCTAGTTTTAATTCCATGTATCAATTCACAAGTTAGGGGTAGTTTTAATTCAAAAACTTCAATGATGCTTGGATCCGAATTTGTTTGTGCTGTGAATGAATTTGATTGTAGATACTTAATTTGAGATGATGAATGTTACCTCTGTTTTGTGTGTACTTGAAAGGATGGAGTAGAATCATGTTTGAATGAGGTTGATCTTTCTTGTCTCTGCTCACACA
This sequence comes from Zingiber officinale, assembly GCF_018446385.1. Lineage (NCBI taxonomy): Eukaryota > Viridiplantae > Streptophyta > Magnoliopsida > Zingiberales > Zingiberaceae > Zingiber > Zingiber officinale. The sequence goes on along the minus strand of NC_055997.1, from coordinate 78,686,947 downwards.
TTTATTTTGCTAGTAACCCTTGGAAAAAAATACGACTTGGGACTCGTTGCTACAACGCTTGTATTAATTTTAATGAGTTTCAATCTTAATTAATTTGATGTGCCAAGTGACATGAAAATGGCTGATTATGGTATAAAAAAGTTGATGAAAAACACTCCTCACGCGTTAAAATCAAAAAGGACATCAGGGATAGCGCCCATCACAGTAGCCAGATCCTCTGGGGGGATGGTCAGCTCGGCGGGAAGGTGGCCTTTGGTCTTCAAGTGATCCACAGCCGCCTTGATCGCCTCTTCAAAGGTGAGGGAGATCTTGTCAGTAAATTTCTCCTCAGAGCGAGCTGACTCCCCCTCCTGATACTCTTTGAGCGCGGCCTGGGAAGCATCGTTGGCAGCATGGAGAGCCTTCAAGTCTTCATCAAATTTCAGCAGATCGGTCGAGCGACCCTCCTTCTCGGCGGCCAGAAGGGCATCCAGATCCTTGATGCGTTGCTCTAGCCCTCTGATCTCCACCTTCATTCGGTCCATGTCATCGATGGTCTGGCGCTTCCGAGTGGTCGCCGTCTTGATCTCCTTATCTCGTTGTTTGACCACCGCTTCAAGCCGAGCGACCTCGCTCGCCAGATCGGAAGCACGTCTCCGTTCGGCTTCCAAAAGCTTTTTGCTCTTCTCCAGAGCGACCGTCGGTTGTCGGTTGTCCCCTGCGGCTTTAAGTTTTTTCAATTCATCCTCCAGCTCGGCCAACCGGTTGCTAATGGCAATCTGCTCCACCCAGTTTTGCGAGCAAAAGTGAACAGGTTAAAAACTAAATCCAAATACACGAACAAAGAAAAAGAGCATACCCCGGTGGCCTGTTGAAGGTTGCTGTCGCCGAGCTGCCCAGGAGTCATCGCGGTTATTCGGCGCCGAGCATCCTCCCAAGCTTTTGTAAGAGGGCCCGTCAAGGTGATCTGCTGCTCGGGGACCAATGGCCGATCAGCAGCAGCCATGTATTCCTCCGAGGGGAGGCGCAGGACGGTTTTAATTAAATTTGGGCCGCTCGGCTCGCTCTGAGAAGCTTTGGCCTTACCGGATGGCCCACCGGTGGACGAGGAGGGAAGCTCGCCCAAACGCCTAATACGGCGCAGAGTTCTTGAAGGGCTGGACGGCGGCACCTCATAGCTTGCACTCGGAGAGCCATGTGGGGTCGGGGTACTCTCTAGAGAAATGGTCCCCGATAACATCGGAGCATCCGCGCCCCGCTCGGGCTGTGGCTCATCAAAGGCAGTTGATGCAGATGCCGGCTCTGGCCGTCTGCGCTTCCGAGTGAGCAGGGGAACATCATCGGCCGAACGACCCTCCACCTCGGCTTGGGTAGAAGGTTCTGTGTCGCCCGCTGCCTCGTCGTGAGAGGTAGTAGCTGCTAAGGTTTCAGGGGCATCCTGAGTCCCCTCACCTACTTCGCCGGTCGGATCAGCTGGATCAAGGCCCCGCTCAGTGACCTCCTTGTTCTTTACCGCCTCAATCTGAGCGGCCTTCAATTTGAGCTTCTCGGTCGCCTTAGCACGCCACATAACTTCAGCTGCAGAAATAAAGATTAAATCAATTAGAACAAAAGAAATGGGAGGGATGAGAATCGCTTACTCATGCTGTAGGGCAGATCGGTTGGGGTAGAAGACAGGCCGAATACATACATTACTCCCGGAAGGAGCAGCTTGTCAATGTGATAGCGCTGACCCACCAACCGCTCGGCCGCATGAAGGTATGCCGCATCGCCTCTAAATTTGCCGAGCTCCAGTTGCGCAGGCATCGCCGTCTGCCACTTGGTACGGAAAGTTGGCGGCTCGGGAAAACGCACATAGAAAAAGTGCTCCTTCCAATGTTTATTGGAGCTCGGCATATTATCAAAAAGGACGAAACCTATCCTAGACTGGAAAATAAAGGTACCCCACTCGGCTTGCTTGGGATAAAAAAAGTAGTAAAAAATCTTAGGGTCGAGAGGGATGTTGTTCAGTTTAAAAAGGACTATCACTCCGCTCAACAGCCTAATGGAGTTAGGGACTACCTGGCAGAGCGGAATGCGAAAATAATTGCAGACTTGTAAAAAGAACTTATGGGGTGGAAAACGCAGCCCGGCCAAAAATTGGTCTCGGAAGAAAAGAACGGTGCCGGGCGGCAGTTCATGTGGCCGGTCGGTGGTGTCAGCTACTATGATGTGGTGGTCGGTCGGCAGATCATAGGTTCGAGTGAGGCGCAAGGCGTCCTCCTCGTCGAACCGACTTTCCATGGTCGAATACCAAAGACCAGGAGCACCGCCGGTCGGCTGTGAGGTACTGGTCATGGTATAAGGCCAGGGATGGACGCGTGATGGAAGGAAGGAGAAATAAAACTAGGAAAGAGTGCGGGATGATAAAAGAAATAGCTAATAGAGAGAAGAAAGGAGAGGCAGCAAGGAAAAGGAAGCCTTACGGGCAAGGGAGATGATCGGAAGAAGCTTTAGGGTCGCCGGAGAGCCGGAACGCAAGCTCGCCGGAGAAGAAAGGAGCAGCGAGACGTCGGGAGGAGATGAGGCCGAAATGCGGCGGAAAGCGGAAGTCGGAGCTTTATAAGGGCGGCCGCTATCAATTTCAGCCGTCCGATCCAGGTCGTCGATAACGAGGTCATCATCCAGCCGTTCATTTCAAACGGCGGCTGTCCCATCGGAAGTGACGCCACCGCCATACCCTGACAAGAGAAAGGTAGCCACGTGTCAGCAAGTTACGGGTTAACGCACTTGGTTGACAGACACCTCGACATAATTTCCAAGGCACGGGCAAGATATCGCCGAACGGCCAAGCAACCCTTAGCCTGTCCGAGCGGACTAAGGTATCGGTCGCCACTAGATCAGATCGGCAGTCCAGTCAGTCGGACTTCGCCTCCTTCGACTAGACTTGAGGGGAAGGCAAGTGATCCGGTGGTCAAGGCAGGGGACCCCATTGCAAGAGGTCAGCGCCACGTGGAGATTAAAAGGCCGGGGGGTCCACCGGAGGAAGATGAGCCGACCGGACTCGGAAGAAAAGGATAGACCGATCGGCTAACCGAGGAGCATCCAACAGTAAAAGGTGCCCTGACAGGGGTCGGGGTTCCGACGCTCAGTTGAAACAATGTCTAAGGGCCGAGCGGAAGGCACGCGCCCGGAAGTCTCCTCAGCATATCAATGCAGGCGACAGGCGAGACGTGAGGGGCGTGCCGCCCGGCCGGCGCAGGGGATGAGGGCCGTCCGGACGACGGTCTCCGTCCAGCCAGCCAGATGTACGTCCCGACTGGCGGTGGGTAAAGGGGGACATGAACATCTTCTGACAGCCGTCAAGTCCTATGGCTAGGCCATACTTCAAGTCTGATAACGAGGTGTTCTGTTGTCCCATCGAAGACGTGATTGGACTGTAGCAGTATGGCGTCAGGTAAGCTTTCTGACACACACATACCGAAGTATGGGCTTCGGACATGTATGTGCCTCGGTGGGCGCACAGGATCTCTTTCACTGCTCTATATAAAGAGCCTCATACGTCGCCGGAGGTACGGGATCAAGACCTTTAGAGCTACTTTTTCCACCACCTGCTTACCTGACTTGAGCGTCGGAGGGTCGCCGCCGGGACCCCCTTCCCGGCCTGACTTCTGTGCAGGTTCGCCGGAGCTTCGTGTTACCAGTCGAAGATCCACGATAGCAGTCGAAGAGCGCCCCGTGCCCAACGTCCGTTGATTCAGCATTCGAACAGGATCAGGGGTCATCTTCGTAGGTAAGGTACATTTTCTGAAGATCTCAAGCTTACTCTCGTGCGAATGTTTTATACTGTTCTATCCGGAATTCATACTGACTTGAGCGTCGGAGGACCTTTGCCAGAGACTCCCTTGGTTTTTGGATACTGATGTTTTATTTACTCATCTTAGTGTGCGTAGAATAAAAGAAAATCCTCCCCGTGAAATAAAAAGTCTTCTCCTGATTAATAATCAAGTTACTATTATCAGCACGCCATCTCTTTAATTTTCAGCCAGATCAAACATCATGTGCAATAATACACCTGTGATACAATAGAGAAAGAGATGATGGATCAAATGACAAACCTAACAAGATTACTATGAAAGATAGTATTCTTATTAGGTGCGGCAGTGTATTGTCCATTGTTTATATAGGTAAGAATTGAATGTCAGTTTTACAGAATTAACAGAAAAATCTATTTAATAGACAGTTGGATTTAAAAAATAATAATAATTTTAGTTAATCTTATTAATTATTTTTAGGATAATCGATCTATCTTTATAAAAAATTTAAGAGACGATCAGTCCAGAAGTCCAGTATCCTTTGATTACAATTTTCCTTTAGAAGTAAAATTCTTACAAATAAATCGTAGCTGAAGTTTAAATCGTAAATATTTAGATGATAATTTAAATGTTCTATTACGATATCATAGTCCCAGAAATAATAAATAATTGATTTAAAAATATTAAATTGATAGTCCATTTACTACAAATAGTTTCTGATTATCTTGATAATACATAAATTTTTTTTTATAAAATCAAATCAATCACTCCTATAGCACTAGCAGTATGCATTCCTAGATAAATAATTAATCCACTAAAACGATATGCAGCAGCCACTCGCAAATTGTTCAAACAACAGTGAGAATTTGGTCCAGAAGCGATAGGTTAAATAAGACGATCAAAGCATGGTGAAGATGTTGGAAAAATCACTCCGAGAAAAATTGGATTTGCCGGCAAATAAATTGGCCTGTAATCCTATGAATTTGGCCAGTAATATAGATTACCGACTAAAAATAATTGGTCGGGTTTTTGGCATTACATAGGGGTAAAAGATGAATATGTCCACTCTCAGTGTCTCTGTTAATTTGTTTCAGGGTCAATATAGAGGAGGTAATCATGAACGATTACTAGTCTTTGGAATATGAGGGAGGTATTTACCTTGGTAATATGAGTACATTGTGGCAAAAGGCGAATACGCTCGCCCCCAACGTCTCCCGCCAACCCGTCCCAAGACCAATACGGAGGAGGTAAATCACGGGCGGCTACTAGCTTTTGGAATAATGACTAGCACATAAGGAAGGTATTTACCTCGACTTTACCGAGATTCGAACCCCAAATCTTATTATGACAACACCTTATGTGCTAGCCACTAGACTCATCCGAGGGGATTGATAATATAAGTACATGATCATTATAGTGGCTGATATTTTTTTAAAAAAAAATTACATGCAAAACAAATGTCTGGTAAACTTTTACAAAAATAATGGTGATCTCATCTAAAAGCTGAGACAGATAGATTACCAATAATGGGACAGCTGAGATTGATGAACTGCTTAGTGATATGATTGAAACACAAATTAAGTCACCATGACCCAGAGAGAAGGGGTAGTGAGATGTCTTCTGGGTTGATTAAATCGTTGGATCTCTAAAAGAGAGTCAGGAACAGGGAGTTGAGAACCTTTGAAAGTCCCTCGTTAATGATACCTGCAAGGCTACTAGAAGATAGGAAAAGGGAAATAAAGCGTTAGACGGAGTCCGAATTGCCCCGACCTTCAACTCCAATGCTCAAATTAGTATCCGACGGAGTATACGAATTACATAAATAGTACTGTAATGAAAACACTAAACGTAAAAGCATACTACACTACAAGAAAAACCCTCATAGATATCGATTTCCCACAGCTTTCTATTTACAAAATCGACCGATATCTATGAAAGTTCTGTAAAAGGTCTGTCATTTTAGACATCGGGTTATAACCGGTGTAGTATCACTTAACGACATCATTTCAGGAACGGTATAAAATCGATGTAATATATGTTAATAACATATATTAAATGAAAGATCAGATCATAAACCCAAAGCGCAACAACTGGAGCAACGAATATCTAAAAGGGATCTATTTACTTGTTCATCTCACATAAGAGAAGTTCAAAGACTACATAGAAATACATCAAGCACTAGGGGAAAAGCATAGCAACAACAAGATATGATATAATGAGGGAAAAGCTAAGAGAAGTTCATAATCCATCAAATCAAATATAAGTTTGTTTTATATCAAATCAATTATGATACTAAAGCAGTGTTAGAAAATGCAACAAATTTTCTTTAGGCCTTATATGCAAAATAAAAGATATTGTATTATTATCATTGCTGGAAGTGAATCCTTGTGGTCAACTCCAAAATTTTCAATTATATCTTTCATATATCGCATGATATAAAAACCACATTGCTCCGCATCCATTTGTTGAGGAGCTTATGTTAGAAAAGAAATATTGGAATAACTCCTTCGAGGATAATGAAATAGTTGCTAATCAAAAGGGTATACCTTGAAAACTACCTATGTTGGTTGTTTTTTCCCTTTCCTTTCCACCCCCGTATTATACATTTTCAAGGCCCTTCATGCATATAACCGGTGGGAATTGTATTGCCACATCAAAATACATTCATGTTTCAACAAAGGTAAGAAAAGAAGTCAAAAAAATTTACATGTTGACAATATATTTCCAATCTTGATCACGAATACGATGACCAAGAGGATCCAATAAAAAATTAATCTCCTTCTCAATATTGATGATAGTGCAAAGTACTTGCTCAATGTATCTGCCATGAAATGGACATCATTTGTGGGTCAGTTATATGTCATTGCATTGGTAAAGGTAAGCCTCACGTCTGCAGCAAAATCCCATGGGCTGGAGTAACCACCTGAGCTTATTTTAGTTTTAATGGTTCCCAAATCCATTGGATGCTTAATAACAGTCTAGTAGTCAGGAATATTCAATTTCTTCACATCTACAGGACTGTTGAAGACCCAGGCGAACCGTTGTGACATTAAGCGCTTTAGAAGTCCCCCACATTGCTTCATCAATGCCAAACTTGAAATGTCTACAGGAGGCAGAGGAAAAGGCATTTTTGAAGATGCTGACTTTCCTGAAGCCACACGTTTTAGCTGGGTAATACTCTTTGGATCAACTTCTTTCTCACTCTCATTGACTGAACCAATTGTAATAGTGCCAACAGTTGCTAGGTTTGAGAAAAATTTCTTTTGCAACATTTGGATCTGATCTAATTCTGATTCAAATCTAATTTTGAGTTCCTTTCTTTGAGAACCAGATATTTTTGTGAAAGAAATTTGTTGAAGTGGGACATTAAATCCCTCGCATCTGTCAATGTTTACACTAGCACACTTCTGCCTCTTCATAGGATTGGTATCATCAGATTGGGCACGTATGGAACTGCCCACACCCTCTGAATCATGCATCTTCTCAGAATCATGTTGACAGTCAAGAAGAGAAGCACGTCCATAGCCTTTAGACAATTTATGAGATTTTTCCTTCAATGCAAATGAAAGATCCTGTGAACATCCCTTCCTCTGCCTCTCTTTGGTGCCATGTGGTCAATCCGAAAAGACTGTTCACATCAATCAAAACCTTGCATGAGGTCAAGCTTGCAGCAATATATTTGCTAAAAATAATTTTATTGTCCTATTTTATACTTTCCGAACTCAGTAAAACATCAGAAGTTATCAAATTGAGGCGAAGAAAATATCTAATTCACACCAAATTGTCCATTCTTCTGAAACCAAACTTACCAGAAAACAAAAGGACTGTTTTTTACCAAATATTCCAGAAGCTAAAACTCCCAAATTTTTTCGTTTACTGGTACCCCTGTCACCGGAATCTAACCTAGATTCACACAAGACAGAAGAAACCCTAAAAAGGAAAGGCGTGAGAATCCGACACACCGACGTCTCCAAATCAAAAGGAAAGGTTTCTCATCCAAATTCCAGCACAAAATCCCAGCCAGATGCACCCTTGAAACACAAATCCAAATCGAGAAAAAACAACAAAAAAAAGAGCATAAATCAGAAATCTAGTTCAGAAGACGACCACGCGTCCCACATGAAACCCTGCAAATCGAACACTCCCCTCTTCTATCCCCTCATTCATTCGCCTTTTCTCCCTTCGCGTTTCCCTCTCTTCTCACCCAAAGGGAAGAGTTGGAGGAGATGCAGTATGATTGAACGGAGAAGCAAGGGGTGTCATGTATTGATCCTATCGAGAGAGGAAGGGGCGTCGATCTAGGAAGGGGAAGAGGGAGATGAGGCTGAGAGAGATGGTCGGACGGCCAGCGGCTAGGAGGAAAGTCGTGGTGGCCTCGCGACGGTATACGGTGGACGGCGCGATATAGGTTTAGATTTGGAGGGAAGAGTGAAGTGTTGCAAATTTTGGATAAGTATTGATGGAAAAATTAAATCATTTTATTTTGGTTCATTAACACCACTTTTAACAACGGCTTTTTACTATCCGATTTTGTAGATAGAACAAGGAAACTATCATAGACATCGGGTTTTAAAAACTGCTGTTAAAATCAATGTCTATTAACGAAAAAAATGTGCTAATAGACATTGGCTAAAAAAATCGATGTCTATGAGCGAAAATCTGCACTCATAGACACCGATTTTTGGAAAAACCTATTAGATCGTGAGTTTCGCTAGAGGGGGGTGAATAACGGTTTTAAAAACTTTCGTAAAGAGTTAAGCAGCGAAAAAGAATAAGCAAGAGAAGAGCAAGGCTAACACAAGTTCTTTTTACTTGTTCGGAGTCTTTGGCGACTCCTACTCCAAAGTCCGCACACAAGGGTGCTATCGATAGGCAATCACTAATAATTCGAAACTTATTACAAACAACGTACAGGAATTATGTAGTGAAAGAAAACCGACAATTAAGAAAATAAGACAGGAAAGAAAATAAAACTTCGTCGGAGATCTTTTCGCAGCGTCGTAGGAGCACACAAGAGTAGATTCTGAGTTATTGTCCTGACTCCAGCCTTGACCCTCCTTATATATGAGGTTCGGGGCGCCTGAAACCATCAGGGCGCCCTGGTTGTGATGTAGCCAAGCCAATCAGTGAACTCCACGTGATGAAATGATGTTGGGGATAAATTTTTGCCTCAAGGCACCCGGGTACCTCCCGGGCGCCCGGACCTCCGGGCGCCCGGAACCATCCCAGGTGCTCGGACCCTAGTTTTCCAGCATCTTCCTTCCTGCAAGAAAACGTTAGTCCGGAGGTAAATATATAATACATATGTCCTGCAAAACAAAGTGTTAGCACAGTTTAAGTTCAACAAGTAGAGTATGTCTTAGATTCCGTCTTTTCGAGATCGGAATCTAGTCAAGATCTCGACTTAGAGTTCCCAAATGGTTCTAAGTTGGATCGGCGCCTAAGTTCCCTTCCCGAGAACGCGTCCTCATAGTCACTCCCCTCTAGTGACTTACCTAAACTTACCTGTCAGACATTCGGTCAGCCCTTCGACCCGTCTGGGCTTCGTGCCAAACGTCCGGTCAACCTGTCGACCCGTTTGGACTTCGTGTCAGCTATCCGGTCGGCCCGTCAACCTAGCTGGGCTTCGTACCAGACATCAGGTCAGCCCGTCGACCTATCTGAACTTCTCCTGCACACTCGATCAGAGTGTTAGATAATAACGAAACTAATTTAACCTATTTTGTCATTCATCAAAACTTGAGTTAGACCGTTAATGCTAACCACACCAATAATCTCCCCTTTTTTGATGCAATGACAACCTAGTTAAGTTAGTGATAAATATGCAAGTAAGAAACAAGCATAAGGTACTTTAACCTTAAGGTTGTTAAGTTCGCTTTTATGTTTTGTTTGTTTTGTTTAACTAACTTAACCACCTAACCCTCCCCTTTTAGCATTCATAAAAAAAATAGCATAGAATAGCAAGGTAACTTTATAAAGAATGCAAGGTAAAAGAAATTTAGAAATGTAAGTCAGATTAGCTTGGGGGAGTTTAAAAATAGACAATTTTCATTTAAAATTAGCTAGTTTAGCAAAATAACTTAGTAATAAGTTTGCAGATTAATTTTCAAAAGATAATTTTAGAAAACATATATTTATAAGAGCTAATTTCAAGTATAAGTTTATTAAAGCTAACTTTATAAAAGCTAAGTTCAGAAATTCAAATTTTCAAACATAAGTGTAAATTAATTTAATTCTTAAAAAAAAATTCAATTGTTAAGACTAAGTAACATCGAATTTTCAAAATCAATTTCCAAAACTAGGTAAGATCGAACTTTCAACATCAATTTTCAAGACTAAGTAAGATCGAATGTTTTAAAATCAATTTTCAAAATTGAGTTTGGCAGGTTTAAATCAGAAACCAAGTCTAGAAGGTGTCATTTTCAAGATTAAATTTGAATAATAAAGCACATTTAAAAAAAATTTTAACTTTCAAAACTAATTTTGAAAACTAATTTTAAAATTTTTAAACACTTAGTTTTGACTTGTTTTAAAAAGAGGTATTTTGTAAAAAGTAATTTAAACTAAGTAGAAGAATAATTAACCTCCCCCTGAACCTGACATTACAAAATCTGTCTAACCAGTTAGCTACTTACTGACTATTCAGAGGATAGCAACTTTCACTTGGTTAGTCAAGTTAAGTCTAAACATCAGTTAGTGTTTGACTACATTGAATGACTTAATTTGATTAATATCTATTTAGTATTTAACGCCTAGACTTATATCGATGCACTGACATAAACATCTTAAGTCCAGTCAATTTGCCTATGCATCTCACCCCTTTCTATGTTTGACAATCACAAACAAGGGAATCCTAGGATGTTGGTGAGATGCTCAAGTACTATCCCTAGGAGAACATGCTTTCTAAGGGATTATTTTAGTCTAAGGCTAAAACTGATTTTGAAATACTAAAACTAGGGAATTTTGAAAACATAAAAGTATTTTACCTTAGAATTTGAAAATTATCATTTTTGAAAATAATTTTTAAAATTCCTAATCTATTAGACACATCCTTAATTTTCTACGTAGATCTCTAAATTCACTTTCAGGGAGGGGTTTAGTAAATATGTCAGCTAAATTAGATTTTGACTCAATGTACTTGAGTTCAATGTCTCATTTAGTGACATGATCCCTGATAAAGTGATGCATAATTTCAATGTGTTTGATTCTGGAATGATGCACTAGATTTTTGTTAGATTAATTGAACTAAAATTGTCAATTAATACTTTTACATTTGTGAGGTTTAAGTTAAAATCTTTTAATATGTGCATCATCCATAATAGTTAGGCAACACATTCTCCTATGGCTATATATTCTGACTCAATTATAGATAGAGCAATGCAGTGTTGCTTTCTACTAAACCAGCTAACAAGTGATGGACCTAGTAGTTGACATCCACTACTTGTGCTTTTGCGGTCTAATTTGCATCCAGCATAATCTGAGTCAGAATACCCTATTAATTCAAAATTATTAGTTCTGGGATACCAAATAACTACATTTGTTGTTCCTTTAAGGTATCTAAAGATTCTTTTGACTTGAGTCAAATGTGATTCTTTAGCACAGGTTTGGTATCTAGCACACATACTAACTGCAAATAAGATATTGGGTCGACTTGCAGTTAAGTACAGTAGGCTACCTATGACACTCCTATAGTGTTTTAAGTTAATTGGGTTTCCATTTGCATCTTCATCTAGGAGTGTGTTTACTGCCATAGGTGTTTTTATTTCTTTAGTGTTTTTCATTCCAAATTTTTTAAGTAATTTTTTAGTATATTTTTGTTGATAAATATAATTACCTTCATTTGTTTGTTTGATTTGTAATCCTAAAAAGTAAGTTAACTTGCCTACTAGACTCATTTCAAATTCTTGTTCCATTAACTTTGTGAATTCATCTAAAAATTCTGAATTGGTTGACCCAAAAATTATATCATTTACATAAATTTAGGCTATAAATATGTCCTCTTTTATTAATTTAATGAATAGGGTTGGGTCAATTTAACCCTGGTTAAACCCTTTGGATATAAGGTAAGAGGTTAACCTTTCATACCATGCCCTAGGTGCTTGTTTAAGTCCATATACGGCTTTCTTTAATTTAAATACATACTCAGTGTGTTCTAGACTTTAAAACCCAGGTGGTTGTCCTACATAGACTTCTTCTTTTATTAATCCGTTTAGGAAGGCTGATTTGACATCCATTTGATATAGTCTAAACCCTTTATGGGTTATATAGCTGAGTAACATTTTAATGGACTCTAGTCTAGCTACTGGGGCATAAGTTTTATCATAGTCAAGTCCTTCAACTTGACTAAACCCCTTGGCGACTAGCTTAGCCTTATTTCTAGTAATTTCCCCAGTTTCACTAAGTTTATTTCTAAAAACCCATTTTGTTTCTATTACTTTTTTGTTTTTGGGTGGTGGTACTAAGTCTCAGACTTCATTCCTCTCAAATTGAGCTAGTTCCTCCTGCATAGCTATGACCCAGTCTGGATCAAGCAAGGATTCAACTATGGTTTTAGGTTTGATTTTTGAAATTAAAGAAATTTGACTTAGGTTCCTAAAGGATGACCTAGTCTGAACCCGTAGATCTGGATCACCAATTATCTGGTCAGTTGGATGATTTAGGTTGACTCTTATGGTTCTAGGAGATTGATTTTCTTGAGTTCTTTCTTCTTCTTCATGATTTAAGTCTTGATTGTTTCCTTCTTAATTACTATTGCTTTGAATGAACTCAATTGGCTGAAGTTGGGTTTGATCTAAGTTTGGTTTGGATTCCTCAAATTTTACATTGGTGGTTTCTTCAATTCTTAATGTAACCTTATTATATATTCTGTATCCTCTACTGCTGAGTGAGTATCCCACAAAAATCTCATTTTTCTACTTTAGAGGTAAATTTTCCTAAATGTTCCCTTGTGTTTAAGATGAAAGCTGGGCACCCAAATACTTTAAAATATTTTATATTGGGTTGTTTGTTATAATAAACTTCGAAAAAAGTTTTATTATGTACTTTATTTAGAGTTGTTCTATTTTGCACGTAGCAGGCTGTACTAACTACCGTTTATAGACTTGACTCCATGGGAGTCAAACAGGTCTAGATGTAAAAGTTCTAGTATTGAATTAGTCTGAGATTGGTTAATTGGTTTGTGGGTAGATTTTGTTTGTTTACCTTATTGACAAGCATTACATATGGTTGAGTCTAAGTTAGGTAATTTTGGTAAGCCTCTAACTAATCCATTTAATTTACTTATATGTCTGAAATTGGTGTGTGACATTCTTTTATGTCATAACCATGTTTTTTCTTTTTGTGTTGAATAACAATTAATTGAAGAAGTTGTTAGGTTAATTGCATAGATGTTGTCTTTTCTAAACCCTTTTAGACTTATTTTAGGGTTATCTAGGTGCTTGATTAGATATTCTGAACATAAGAACCTAACCTTATACCTAGTGTCACACAATTGACTAATACTTAGGAGATTATACTTGAAATTTTCGACAAGTAAGACATTTGTAATAGTGAAGTCAGATTTTAGCTCAATGTTACCTATACCAATTACCTTGAGTTTACCATTGTTTCCAAAGGCAATTGCCCCTAAACTTTTGTAAGTAAGTTGGGTGAATTTGGTGTGATCTTCAGTCATGTGTTTGGAGCAACAACTATCCAAAATCCACTTGATTTCCAACAATAGGTAGGAACTAGAATTAGTCTAAGTTCAGGCTGATAAAATCTTAAGGTTAGTTTTAACATAAACCTTAAGTTAATTAAAAAAGTTAATTAATTTTAATGTTTTTTAAAATAATTTTTAAAGTTTTTAAAAGAGTTTTTTAAAAATAATTTTTAAAGTTTTTAAAAGGATTTTTAAAGTTTTTTTTAAAATAATTTTTTAAAAGATTTTTAAAGTTTTTTAAAGAGTTTTTAAAAAAGATTTTTAAAGTTTTTTTAAAAGAGTTTTTTTTAAATAATTTTTCAAAAGATTTTTAAAGTTTTTAAAATAATTTTTAAAAAGATTTTTAAAGTTTTTAAAAGAGTTTTTTTTTTAAATGGATTTTTTAAAGTTTTTTTTTTAAAAAATAGTTTTTAAAATAATATTTGAAAATATTTTTAAAGTTTTTAAAAGAGTTTTTAAGATAATTTTTAAAAGGATTTTTAAAGTTTTTTTAAAAGAGTTTTTAAAATAATTTTTAAAAATATTTTTAAAGTTTTTAAGATAATTTTTAAGGTTAATTTAATTTAATTTAATTTTAATTTAATTTAATTATAATTTTAATTGAGTCCTTAGTCATCTCACCCGATCTACGTTTTCAATCATGGAATCCTATAATTTTGTGACATGAATTAGGTTCAATTTTGATACCAGTTTAACTTTGTATTAGATTCAGGTTTAGCTTTGGGTACAACAAATAGACATTCTCTGGATAAACTTCTGGGCTATGGTGAGTCACTTGGATATCATTAGAGTAACCATACCTTCGAGGTTTTCCAAATAGTCCTATCCACTGGACTTAGTACAAAACCTTAATCTAACTAGTTAAGATCCATAAAGGGTAGCTTCGGTCAATTCCACTTAGCCAAATGCACCAGGTCGAAGTCATATCTTCCTAGACATGCATAGACTAAGCTTCCTTAACGTACTATCATCCAAAACTTCACCAGTATCATAGGTCAAGTTAAACTTGAACCTTTTCTTAATTAGTCCTAATTACCCTACCGAGTAGATTAGTTTGGGTTACCCTGTCGGGTAGGTTAGTTTTGGAGGTGCCAGCTATTCTGGAGTCTCCCCCTGAATTATTGGCCTTTATTTAATTTTTGGTTGTTGGTTTATGTCTTTTCTTTTTGTAATTATATTTAACTTCATGATATTTTAAGTTTTGGTGGGTTTTAAAATGTTTAGTTTTTGAATTTGTTGATTTAGATTTGTATTTAGGTTTTTTATTTGAATTATCTGATTTTATATAGTATATTTCTTCTTTAGGTATGTAGTATTGGTTAAGTCCTACTTGCATAAGCATGCTTTCGGAACCCAAGCTTTACTTGTTGGTTTATGTTGGGTTATTAATTATTTAAATATTTTATTTGAACTTGGCTTATAGCCATGTCCGGTTTTATTGTAAATTACTTTTTGATTATTTAAGATAAAATCTAAATTTTTAGATCTTATTATAAATTTTTCTAACATTTCTTTTAATTTATTAATTTCTATTTTTAGTGATAAATTCTCCTCCTCAAGTGTTAGATCTCGAGTTGGATTATTTTTTATAATTTGTTCCTTGAAGTTTTGGTTTTCCTTAAGGAGTAATTTGTTTTCATCTTCTGATTTATCTAATTTTCTATTTAAACAAGAAATAATTTTAAAGAACTTTTGATTTAAATTTTGGTATACCTCTTTGGAACCTTCGGAAACAAGTACGGATTCGTGGCTCAATTCGGGTTCGGACCCGTCTTCCGATTCGTCCTCTGACTCTGCTTCACAGGCCATCAGCGCGAGGTGACTCTGGTGCTTCTGATCTTCAGCCTCTGATTCGTCCGAGGAAGAGTCGTCCCACGTCGCTTTGAGGGCCTTCTTTTTGATCGTCTTCGGTTTGTCGTTCTTCAATCTCGGGCACTCGTTCTTGTAGTGGCCCTTATTGTTGCACCCGAAGCACGTCACATTCCTTGGTTTGGTTGAAGAGTTGATCTTCTGCAGAATCGTCTTCGGTTTGTTGTTCTTCAATCTTAGACACTTGTTCTTGTAGTGGTCCTTCTTGTTGCACCCGAAGCACGCCACATTCCTTGGTTCGGTTGAAGAGTTGATCTTCTGCAGGTCCTTCTTGTTGAAGCTCTTCTTCCTCCTAGTGAACATTTTCCTTACCAGGTTCACCAGGTGCTCCTCATCTTCAGAATCATGGTCAGAATCTTCATCGGGTTCAGACTTGTTCTTTGTCTTTTCCTTGGAGGAACCTGCAAACAGGGCAATACCTTTTTCGGTTTCGGCGTTAGTCTGTTCGTGTAGTTCTAATTCATAAAATAGTTCATCTAATTTTAACTTAGATAGATTTTTAGAAATTTTGTAGGCATCCACGATAGATGCCCACAAATTATTGCGTGGAAATGCGTTTAACGCGTACTTATCAGATCTCAGTTTTCCATCTGGTGGCCTATCGCGTGGAGTCCATTGAGGACATCCTTGATCCTCGCATGTAGCCGACTCGCCGTTTCTCCTTCCTGCATTTTTATATTAAACATTCTATTTAATAACAAATCTCGTTTTGTTACCTTAGCGTCGCTGGTTCCTTCATGCAGCTCGATCAATTAGTCCCAAAGTTCTTTCGCGTTCTGCTGCGGTCCTAACCGGTTCAGCTCTTCCCTTGTCAGTCTGCATTGTAGCGTGTTGATTGCCTTGTTCTCCGTCGATGCTTTCTTCTATGGTGCAATATCCCTAGGTCAAGGTTGAACTAGTTAACTAAGCTTGAGTTGGCTCAAGCTTGAGTCTCTATGTTTGAGTTTCGATGTTTGACAATACAGATAATACGTGGAGATTACAGGTGTAATCATCCGATTGGGGAGATTGCTGGAGCAATTCCCCTCTGGTTAGGGTTTGACCACTTTGAGTTTGAAGAAGAGTCAAGTAGGTCAAGATTGACCAGATACTTGATTGGGAAGTCCTAGTGAGTGAAGCTAGGCAGAAAGAAAAATCCTGGTGAGTGAAGCCAGCTGAAAGACCTAGTGAGTGAAGCTAGGCAGTTTGAAAATCCTGGTGAGTGAAGCTAGGTGAAAGACCTAGTGAGTGAAGCTAGGCAGTTAGAAAATCCTGGTGAGTGAGGCCAGGTGAAAGACTTAGTGAGTGAAACTGGACAGTTGAAAAATCCTAGTGAGTGAAGCCAGGTGAAAATTTTAGTAGTTAAAGCTAGGTGAAAGTCCTGGTGAGTGAAGCCAGGCAGATGGAAGTCCTGGTGAGTGAAGCCAGGTAGATGGGAAGTCCTAGTGAGTGAAGCTAGGCAGATTGAAAGACCTGGTGAGTGAAGTCTGGCATGTGGAAATCTAGGTGGGTCAAGGTTGACCGGACACCTGGTGTTTGGAAGTCCAAGTAGGTCAAAGGATTGACCGGATACTTGGCAAGAGGAAATCCAGATGGGTCAAGGATGACCGGACATCTGGTGGAGAAAAAGTCTATGTGGGTCAAAGGGATTGACCGGACATTTGGTGAGGGAGTTCTAGCAGGTCAAGAGTGACCAGATACTAGGCATGATATATATACCAACAGGTCATGGTTGACCGTATGTTGGTTTAAGGGACGTTTAGACTTGATTTGGCAAGTCTCACATGGGCTGGATCGATCAACCGATCGATTGGCTTCCGCGGAAGGAAATCCTCCCAATCGATCAATGGATCGATTGGGGGAAATCGCCATTCGCACAGAACGTCTCCCAATCGATCGGGTGATCGATTGGGAGCTGCGATTTCGCGCGATTAGCCCTGGATCGATCGACTAATCGATCCAGGTAATTCCTAGAGAGCATAGACCGATCCAAAGCCTCCCCAATCGATTGGGAGCAATCCAATCGATTGGGATCCAACCGTTAGCGCAGATAAAGTTGTTGGTAAGCGTTTTTTTGCGCACTTCTTCCATCTCTTCTCCACAGCGATTCCACAGCTCCTCCACAGAGCTCTCACCGCCAGATCTTGAAGGTTCTTGGAGGCATTTCCAAGTCAAGAGGCGGATCTATAGTAAGAAGAAGAAGCTAGAGTTAGGGTTTTCATTATATATCTTGTAAGATATTTCTTGTATTTGTCTTCCCTTGCTTTCTTCTTGTATTGAGAGTGTTGTAAAGCTTCTCTGCCTTCGGTAGTTACCGTAAAGGAGTGATTTCATAGTGGAGGGTGTGTGAGTGTGTGGATCCTTGGATTAGTCACCTCTTCTTGAGGTGGATACCAAGTAAATCTCTTGTGTTAGCATTGTAGTTGTTGTTTCTTGTATTTTCTGCTGCACATCATCGAAGAAACAAAGCAACGAAGAGCACAAGATCGCGAAGAGCTATTCACCCCCCCTCTAGCTACATTTCGGTCCCAACAAGTGGTATCAGAGCAAGGTTGCTCTTCACCAAAATCATCGCCGGAAGGGGCAAAAAGATAGAGGGTGAAGAAGTTGGAGCAATTCTACAAGTCGAAGAAGCTCAACTTAAAATGGAATTCCAAGATGAACTTGGGTTCGATACAAGGGTGCCTCCACCGTTCACAATGATGAGCTTCGATCTTTGGAAATCAAGGATTGAAAATTTTATGATAGTGGAGATAGAGCAATGGTTTGCTCTCATGGAATACTTCGAAGCTCTAACAAGTTCAAAGGACAAAGTTCTCAAGAGAAGCAAGTGGAGCCAAGAACAAATTCAAAGGAGCGAGGCAAATGATAAAGTGACCAAGCGTTTGGTCAATCTATTACCTAGCCATATTTTGGAGCAAATTAGAGAATTCAAGGATGCCAAGGAGCTTTGGAGTAAATTGGCAACGGTTCATGAGATCCCCTCCACTGTACCAATCCAAGAAGAATCAAATGAGGGTGATTCATTGAATCAATATCAAAAAGAAGAAGAGGACTCCGAGGTTGAGAGGTGCTCAATATCGGAAGAAGAAGTCCTAGAAGCTTCATCCTCAAAGGAGTGCAACCAAAAGAGCAAGGAAGGAGTATATTCCGTGTTTCATGTACAAGAGGATGAAGAGGAAGATGAAGTCTCCACCTCTAGGATTGAGGGGGAGAGACCTTTGGTGACATCAAATTAAGAAGAAGGAGAAGCTTCTACATCCGGGTCAAATGGAGAAGAATATGTTGCATCCTCCAAAAATCAAGAAACATCAAATGGAGGAGCAAGTGTCATCCCTACACATGAAGGTAAAAATGGTTCAATTAAGAATAAAAATCATATTATATGTTTTGAGTGCAGGGAACATGGGCACTACAAAAGTAAATGCCCTAAATTGGCCAAGAAGAAGAGCCAAGTGGCACTAAAGGGCAAAGAGAAGTCAAAAGAGACCGCTCCCGGAACAAAGAAGAGAAAGGAGCACATTGTATGCTTCTCTTGCAATCAAAGGGGACATTATTGTAGTCAATGTCCCAAGGGGAAGAAAGCGGTCAAGGCTCAAGGAGGAATCACAACTCAAGGGGGAGCCTCCAAGGTAAAATGCAAGGTATCATTTGTTGAGCCTACCTCTTTAAATAATGGTAAAAAGCATGCTGGTTCTAATTTATATCATTTTAATGCTATTTACCATAAAAATAGGAAGCATGATAGCATTAAGGAAAAACATGTAGCTCTTCATGCTAAAACTACCACACCTAGGTCTAGGAAGGTAGATAAAAATTTAGGCAAGAATTCTAAGGATTTTAGTTACAAGCCTAAAAATAAAAATGCTTAAGGATTAAATGAAAAACCAAAAACTAAGGATTTAATGAGAGAAAATCAAGTCTTGAGGTTAAGACTTGATAAATTAGAAAAGATCCTTAAAAGGATGGAAAATATCCAAAAAGGACAAAATGAGTAAAATCTAGGTTTAGGACAACAAGGGTCATCCAAGGGTCATAGAGGTTTGGGATACAAACCTAAAATCAAAAAGGATGTGCCTTCTTACCATAGAGTTCCATATAGTTATGGAACTAACACTAGGCCTAGTGGTCAAGTCAAAAATACAAGGAAAGTTATCCCTAGAAGTATTTTTGCAACAACAAACGTGACTAAGACTTCTAAGAAGTCTAAGATAGTCACAAAGAAGGTCACAAGGGAAGAAATCCCTAGAGTTGACCTAGAAAAGATCACCAAGGACTCTAAGAAGCCTAACAAGGTCACTAGGAAGGTATCTAGGGAATTTATCCCTAGTGAATACCTAGAGCATCCAAGGAGCACCAATATGTTTTGGGTTCCTAGGAGCATTTTCTCTACCCCTTAGATGGGTTAGAGAGTGTTAACTCCGATTAGAAGAGTAGTTAACCCAACTTTGATGAAGTTGACACTCGAAGAGCATTTTCAAGGTTATTGTTAACCTTTGAAAATGAAAAGGATTATGATTTACTCTTGAAATGAGTAAAATGTGCCATAATTTGAGAAAATTGATTTTAAATTAAATTGGCATAAGTGGGAGAATCGTAAAGAAATGTCAACTTGGGATTTTGGCATTTTATTAGGAAGTTAAAGGCAAATCTAAGCCTTATTTTAATTTGTCACTCTTTAAAAGAGTAATTTGTGCCAAAATTTGAGGAATATGCTTAATTTAAATTGGTACAATGTAGGAAAAGCAAAGGAAATATCAAAATTGGGTTTTGGCATGTTTTTTGGGAAATATTGGGAAATCTAGGTCTAAACTTTAAGTTAGCTAAGATTTAAGGACACTTAGATAGTCATTCTAGGTATTGTATTTATGCTAAGTTGCCATGCTTTGTTTGTCCATCATATGTCATGACATCATATTTATTCTTGCACTCATGCCTTATTATGAAAAACACAAAAATATCATGTCATGTCATACATACATCATGTAGTCATAGGAAATTTTCTTTTGAAAATTATTTATCTTTGATGTATGCCATAACATATCACGCATTATTTTAATTCCTTGCAAACTAAGGAAAAATGACATTCATTAACAGGTAACATCCTTGGTGGATGTTCTTAACCTCAAAATACCTAGATAGATATGCATGATCCCTAGATTAGGGCAAAACCAAAGTTTACATCTTACTAAAGAACTATAAGGTGACTTGCATGTGGTTTCATACACATTAGATACAAGTGAGATGTTAGGGTGATGAACAAAACTCAAGGTGTTGATTAAGTACATTCTTTTGAGTTTTAAGTTCATCAAAACAACACTAATGTACAAGTCATGTGCATTGAGCCCAAAGAACATGGTTGAATATTGGTTTTGAAAAAGGTTTTAAAATGCTTTTAGAAAACCTTGATGAAGACTATCTTTGATAGTAATCATCATTGAAAAGTTAGACATAAACTAGAAGAAAATACTAAAGTTTTTACAAGTTTTAAGTTTGTGTCAATCTTGGTAAATAGAAAGTATTTTCATAGAAAACTATTTTTTCTTGATAGTATATGCCCTAAGGAATGTTTACATGATTTTTCATGATTTTTCGAATTTTGTAGAATTTTTGGGGAGTTTCTGAAATTGACTGAAAGTGAATTTCAGTATTTTCATAGCTTCAATCGATCACCTGATCGATTGGAGTGCCTCAATCGATCGGGCGATCGATTGAGAAGGCATTTCTCGCGAGCAGGAGCTCGTTGGATGATCCATCGATCGATCGACGCAGTTTGAATCGATCAGTGGATCGATTCAGCTGGGTTCAATCGATTGGGACCTAACTCCAATCGATTGAAATACTGATTTTGGCTGGGTAAGCTAGAGTTCAACATTTTTTTTGTCTATATAACCCCTCCTTACCCCTCAAAATATATTTGTATACATTTAGGGGGAGTTTTCATGATGAAAACAAGGATGGATTGGTTAAGGAAGACTAAGTAGAGGTTTAGGTTGAGGTTTGATTTCAATATTGAATTTTTGAACCTCAAAACTTCTAAATTTGGGTTCCTATATGTTTAGGGATTTCAAGTCATTTTTGGTGCAATGACAGAAGTTACGTGCATGTCTTTAGGGGGAGTTACTCTTTAAGGACATGAAAATATATTTTTTTCATACACCTTGGAAGGTGGTTAACCTTCCTTAGCGTAAATGCTCAAGGTTGAGCATTTTGAATACAATGAGGAGTGGATATCTTCATTGTTTGGGTGTTCGTGCTCAAGGGTGAGCATTAAAAGATAATGAAGGGTATGAGACTTTCATTATCATGTTGAACACAACAAGTGAAGTTGTGAACAACGGTGAGTGACTCTTCAGGGAGAGAGTTTTTGATGTGTGCTAATATTGGGAGAATGTGTGATTAAGTTAGACCTTCATTATCTAAAGAGGGAGTTTGCCCTCTAGGAAACGGGGAGAATGAAGGAAATCCTCATTCATACATTGCCATGAAGGAAGTTGAGGCTATGGGATTAGCCTAACTTAAAGGTATTGTCAAACATCAAAAAGGGGGAGATTGTTGGTGCAATATCCCTGGGTCAAGGTTGACCTGGTTGACTAAGATTGAGTTGGCTCAAGCTTGAGTCTTTATGTTTGAGTTTTGATGTTTGAAAATACAAATAATACGTGAAGATTATAGGTGTAATCATCTGATTAGGGAGATTGCTGGAGCAATTCCCCTCTGGTTAGGGTTTGACCACTCTGAGTTTGAAGAAGAGTCAAGTAGGTCAAGATTGACCGGATACTTGACTGGGAAGTCCTAGTGAGTGAAGCTAGGCAGAAAGAAAAATCCTGGTGAGTGAAGTCAGCTGAAAGACCTAGTGATTGAAGCTAGGCAGTTTGAAAATCCTGGTGAGTGAAGCTAGGTGAAAGACCCAGTGAGTGAAGCTAAGCAGTTGGAAAATCCTGGTGAGTGAAGCCAGGTGAAAGACCTAGTGAGTGAAGCTAGGCAGTTGAAAAATCCTAGTGAGTGAAGCCAAGTGAAAATTCTAGTGGTTGAAGCTAGGTGAAAGTCCTGGTGAGTGAAGCTAGGCAGATGGGAAGTCCTGGTGAGTGAAGCTAGGCAGATGGGAAGTCCTAGTGAGTGAAGCTAGGCAGATTGAAAGACCTGGTGAGTAAAGCCTAGTATGTGGAAATCTAGGTGGGTGAAGGTTGACCAGACACCTGGTATTTGGAAGTCCAAGTAGGTCAAAGGATTGACCGGATACTTAGCAAGAGGAAATCCAGATGGGTCAAGGATGACCGGACATCTGGTGAAGAAAAAGTCCAAGTGGGTCAAAGGGATTGACCGGACATTTGGTGAGGGAGTCTTGGCAGGTCAAGAGTGACCAGATACTAGGCATGATATTCCAACAGGTCATGGTTGACCGTATGTTGGTTTAAGGGACGTTTAGACTTGATTTGGCAAGTCTCACATGGGCTGGATCAATCAACCGATCGATTGGCTCATGCCCAATCGATCGGTTGATCGATTGGGTGAGTTCCGCGGAAGAAAATGTTGGTACAATATTCCCTAGGTCAAGGTTGACCTGGTTGACTAAGCTTGAATTAGTTCAAGCTTGAGTCTTGATGTTTGGATTTTGATGTTTGACAATACATGGAGATTGCAGGTGCAATTATTCATGTGGGGAGATTGTTAGTACAATTCCCTTTTGGTCAAGGTTGACCAGTTTAGATGTGAAGGAGAGTCAAGTAGGTCAAGGTTGACTAGATACTTGACTGGAAAATCCTGGTGAGTGAAGCCAGGTGAAAGACCTAGTGAGTGAAACTAGGCAGTACGAAAGTCCTAGTGAGTGAAGTCAGGCAGATGTGAAAGTCCTAGTGAGTGAAGCTAGGCAGAAGGAAAGTCCTGGTGAGTGAAGCCAGGCAGATGAGTGTTAGAGTGTATACTAAAAGCCTAGTGATCCTGTCCGAGCGCTGAGTTGACGGATGCTGGGGACGTGGCGCTCTCCTCTATCTCCGACCAGCTGAATGGATCTCCGGCGAACCTGCAAGGAAGTCGAGCCGGGAAGGGGTTCCTGGCGACGACCCTTCGACGCTCAAGTCAGGCAAGAGGAAAACGATGGAGTGGCTCCAAAGATGAGAGATCGCGTACCTCCGACGAAGTCTAAGGGCTCTTATATAGAGCTGTGGGGAGGCTTATGCACACCTACCGAGGCGTACACGTGTCCTATACCATACCTCAGTATGGGCTTACTAGAGGAGCATGCCTGACACCATACTGCTACAGTCCGAGCACCTATCTGATGGGATGGCAGAACCTTTCGTCGTAGGATTCTGCGTATGGCCTGGTCGTCGAACATTCCTGTTGTCAAAAGATGATGTTCCCCCATGTCCCCTTGTCCTGTTGTCTCTTCTCTCCCCGCGCCGAGCGTCCAGCCACTCGGCAGACACATCCCTTCCGACCGGACATAGGTATTGGTCCGACCGGGAAGATTCCCGGTCGCGTGCTCGACTGAGACTGTTCCTTCACAACATTGCTGCTTTATGCCTCGGCCGAGCAGGCTACCCGCTCGGCTCGGTGACCCTGTTCACCATGAGCATCGGAAACCCGACTCCCCGTCGGGTTGTCTTTGATTCTGCTCGAACCCGTTCGGCCGGTTGACCCGACCCTTCTCCGATCGGTTGGCCCTCAAGATGACCCTTTTGACTTTTGACCTTTACGTGTCATTGACTCCCCTTAAAAGGGGTCCCCCGTCCTTATTGCCGGATCACCTAGCTTTTGTAAACATTTATTAGTTGAAATAAAAGAATCACATTGGTCAATATCTGTATTTATTTGTTAAATGTAATTGTTCAATTAATTTATATAGTAGATAACATGGAGTGTGGTGTCACATTCAGAAGATCATGTTGTCAGTTCTCTATAAATTATAAACAAGTTGCTCATGACTAAGATGGAAAGGAACAAACCATCAAAATAGTCGTAGTGTAATTAAGTATTAGTTTATCTTGACAAATAAATTACACTGATACACTTAAAGTGTATTGAGAAGGACCATTTAGGTATGTTCTTTTTGTACTGACTTAGTAAAAGAACTAGACCTTAGTTATTATGGAAGTGTGTGCTCTTAATCCTAATATAATAACAAGCACATATATTTAATATTTATTTCTTTGACTTATCAAAGGGTGAGGTTTAGCTCGATAAATCAATATGCCCGATAAGTTGGGAAATGATATTACTTATAGTGTGTGTTGTTGATTATAGAAGGAATCTGTGTCCTAGTTATCTAGGTTGAGAATGTCCCCAAGAGGAGCTCATAAGGATTGTCATGTTAAACCCTGCAGGTGGACCTAGTCTGACATGACAATGAAGTTGAGTGGTACTACTCTTGGTGCTAGATATTAATTAAGTGAGTTGTCAGTAACTTACTTAATTAGTGGACATTCATAATCTTAAACACAGGGAGACTAACACACTCATGATAAGAAGGAGCCCATAATGTAATTTGGGATTGGTGCGGTAGTGCGATAATAACTCTCTAGTGGAATGAGTTATTATCGATGAACTTGAGTTGTGTGTTCGGGGCGAACACGGGATACTCAAGCTCATCGGAAGACCAAAACCAATTTCTCCTCTAGGTCCCTGTCGTAGCCTCATTATAGCCTCAAGTCCATCCAAATGTAAGGCACTTCTTAGTGTCCAAGAAGGGGGCCAGACCATTGCTTGGTGACCAAGCAATGGCCAACCACATCCTCTTATAGGGGCCGGCCCTATTGCTTGGTGACCAAGCTTGTAGGGGTCGACCAAGATTAATTCAAATAGAAGGGGTGTTTTAAATTTTTAAAATTTTCTCTTTGTAGAAAATTATAAGTTTTAAAAGAGAGATTTTAATTTTTAAAACTTTCCTTATTTGAATTAGGCCACATGTTTTAATAGAGAGTTTTAAAAGTTTTAAAACTTTCCTTTTTTAACCATCCTCATGGTTTAAGAAAATAAAGGAAGATAAGTTTTAAAATTAAAATTTTCTATCATCATGTTAAAAAAGGGAATTTTGTAAGAGAAGTTTTAAATTTTAAAACATGGTTTTAATTTTTTAAAACTTTCCTTTTTTAACTCTAGGAAAGAGAGCATGTAAAATTTTATAAGAGTTTTTCTTCTTGTAAAATTTTATAAAAAAAAATTATTATTCCTTTCCTAAATATGGTGGCCGGCCACCTTGCTTGGTGCCCAAGCAAGGGGCCGACCAAGCTTAATCCTAAACCAAATAGGATTGATCTCAACCATTGATTGGTGATTGATTCAATCAAGAGGAAAGAAAAGGAAAAATTAAAGGGAAAAGGAAAAACTCTTGGATGATTTTATTTTTTGTAAAAGGTTTTTCCTTATTTGCCTTGGGCAAGTAATATAAAAGAAGGGGTGAGGGGGTTTCATGAGACACAACTCTTATTCTCTTGCTTGGAGACCTCTTGGTGGCCGACCCTCTCCCTTCTCTCTTTCCCTTTGCTCTCTTCTCCTTGGTGGTGGTGGTGGCCGGATTTTAGAAGAAGAGAAGCTCTTTTGGGTGGTGTTCATCTTGGAGGATCGTCGCCCACACGACGTCCAAGGCGAGGCGAGGAATACAGCAGAAGATCTCGAGGTCATTAGCTTACAAAGAGAAGGTATAACTAGTATTTTTCACCCGCATCATACTAGTTATTTTTCTTTGTATGAATTATAAATACAAGAGGCAATTAGATCTAGTTTATCGAATTTATTTTTCAATTTTGTGTTTTCTTCTTTTTCAAATTTGTTATTCGATTGTTCTTTTTGGTTAACCTAGAGTTATTTAAGGAAATAAATATTAGCTTTCCTTAAAAGGCTTTGCCTAGGCGGTGGTGGTTGCTCCCATATCCAAGAAGGCCATGTGCCTCGCCATGAAGTCCTGGAAGCTAATTTTGGAAATTAATATTTATGGAATTAATAACTTAGGTAGATTTGAATCAATAGTATTAAGTTCCGCTTGCAATTCAAATCTAAACCATTAAGAACAGATAAGTTAAATTTGGGATCAATGATGTTAAGTTTCGTCTGCGATTCCTAATTTAACTTCTAAAGAACACAATAGGTTATTTAAGGAAAGGTTCGACACTTGTACAAAAATTTTTGTATAGTGGAACCGGTACGTTTTCCTCCGTGTATCAGAGCCAGGGTTTGCCTCCGTGTATTTTTAGAATTCAAATAGGTTATTCACATGTCATACATAATTTAGGTAGGATAGTAGTAGGATGTGCTAACTCTTTGGTTGTAGGCTCCAACTATTATGGCTTATTGATATTGTGTGTGATTTGACCCTTGGACATGTCAAGGGCATTATTTGTGTGCATGATTGTATGTATAAAATACAACAGGAGTTGTATTATTTTTAGAATTTTATTTTTTGTTCGATCTAGAATACATGTACATTTCCTCGTGGAATATATGATCGATATATGTAAAATTCTATTTTTGTCGCGGATTGGATTCTTGTGAGGCGTGGTACTTTTAGAGCGCCAGAGGCGCAGTGGAATAAGAAGCAAGATGGATGCGACAACTCGACCCGATGGCAGTGGCTAAAGATGACAGCAGCTAGGGTTGTAGCACAAAGAGGACAGTAACAGAAAAAAGCCATAATAGTTGGAAAATGATTTCCTTATTTATTGCTTTTATTTACTGTGATGTGTGTGTGTGCATGTGATGTATGCTAGCATAGGTTAAAATCCTCATTTTTAAATAACTAAGTGGGAGAGGGATTTTAATAAATCTCATGGTCTCCATTACTGGTTTGTAAGTGATGCAACAGGCTTGCATGTTGGCTCTGAGAACCTCCCTCCACAACGGATGGGTTTGTTGCAGATCACTAGATCAAACTTCCTTTTATGGATGGTTATAGGAAATTATTTAGGAGCGTGTGATCTTCTCCAACTGAAGGGGCACAATCCTATTTAATGGACTTAGTATCAAGTAATGGTATACACTTAGACGCATTCAATAGTATCCTCCCCAACGGAGTCACTGCTATTGTTTTGTGTGACCAAAGTGAAACCAACTATTAATTTTATTTGTCATAAAGTTAGGATGACAAGATAATAAAATTAATGGGTCACACCCTCCTCTTACAAATGTTGAAATTGTATACGTCCACACTAACGTGGCATGCAATATTCACGGTGATTTGAGGTGTTGGTTAATTTAAAATAGTATTGTTTGAGGAATCAATATTATTCTAAATTTAGAGACTTGACCAAAGTTTATTTTTGTGATTCTTAGGATGACTTTCAACCCACTGGCCATTATACTGAAAGAGAACAAACTTACTGGTCCCAACTATATTGATTGGAAAAGAAACCTGGACATTGTCCTTACTACAGAAAGCTATAAGTTTGTACTGACTGAAGCTTTCCCTGATACACCTGACGGTGACTCTACCCTAGAGGAGATTGAGTATCATAAGAAATAGGTAAAAGCTGATGAGATGGTGCGGTGTTACATTTTGACATCTATGTCAAATGTATTGCAACATCAGCATCAAGATTTACCAACAGCTTATGATATAATGAACAATCTCAAAGAACTCTTTGGGCACCAGAGTCGGACTGCTAGGCAAGAGGCAATGAGAAAGCTAATGACAGCTACCATGTCTGAGGGAACACCCGTAAGGGATTATATCCTCAAAATGATGGCCTATCTGAATGAAATACAAGTTCTTGGAGGAGAAATCGATGGGGAAACCCAGGTCGATATAATTCTCCAAACGCTACCCAGAAGTTTTGAGCAGTTTCGCCTGAACTATAATATGAACAAAAGAGAGTATACGTTGGCGAAACTTCTGATAGAACTACAGGCAGCAGAAGGTATTTTTCGTCAAAGTTCTCAGATTCACTATGCTGAAAATGGTTCTACTTCTAAGTCGAAAGGCAAGAAGAAGAAGAAACAGGTCTTTTCAGCAAAGAAGGTGAATAAACCTCAGAGTACAGGACAAAAAGCTAGAATGAAGAAGCCGAAGGGCAAATGCTTCATCTGCAAGCAGTCTGGACATTGGAAAGCGGACTGTCCTCGTAGGAACCAGAACAATAAAGGTATATCTCATACTCTAGTAGTTGAAACATGTTTAGCGGTGTTATCTACCAGTACCTAGTGTGTAGATACGGGAGTCACTGATCATGTCTGCAATTCTTTGCATGGGTTCCAAGAAACACGGCGACTATTTGATGGAGAGATAATTGTCTACATGGGCAATGCTACTAAGGTGGTGGTTGTTGCAGTGGGAGACGTCTACTTATCTTTTGATAGGAATAGAAATTTGATTTTAAGAAATTGTCTTTATGTACCCAGTTTTAGAAAGAATTTAATTTTAGTTTCTAAACTATATTTGGATGGATATTCAGTTTCTTTTAGTAACAATGTCGTTATAAAGAGAAATAAGGTGATTATCTGTTCTGGTGCATTGGTTGGCAATTTATACACTTTAAATTCAATTTCTCCCACAAAGCAAAATATGGAAATTAATAACACATCTTCTATCTCTAATAAGAGAAAAGAACCTTCGGAAATGAACCAAACATATCTTTGGCATCTAAGGCTTGGACATATTAATTTAAGTAGGATTCAAAGGCTTGTAGCCGATGGACTATTGGGTACATTAGAGTTGGAAAACTTTCCAACATGTGAATCCTGCTTGGAAGGTAAAATGACCAAGAGACCTTTTAAGGCCAAGGGGTATAGAGCCAAAGATGCGTTAGAACTGGTTCATTCTGATTTGTGTGGTCCTATGTCTATCCAGGCAAGAGGTGGTTATGAATACTTCGTCTCTTTTATAGACGATTATTCGAGATACAGATATATTTACCTGATGTGCCGCAAGTCTGAATGCTTTGACAAGTTCAAAGAATATAGGGCTGATATGGAGAAAGGTCTTGGTAAAAGTATTAAGACACTAAGGTCTGACCGTGGTGGCGAATACCTCTTTGGAGAGTTTAGGAATTACTTATCAGAAGTCGGGATTCAATCCCAATTGTCTGCACCTGGTACACCCCAGCAGAATGGTGTGGCAGAACGAAGGAATATGACTCTTATGGAAATGGTTAGATCAATGATGAGTTATTCAGAATTACCAAATTCGTTTTGGGGATATGCTTTAGAAATAGCAGTGTACATTCTGAATATGGTACCTTCTAAAACAGTTCCTTCTACTCCCATGGAATTATGGAATGAGCGCAAGCCTAGTCTGAATCATATCCGGATATGGGATAGTCCAGCACATGTGCTGAAGGGAGATACTGACATGTTGGAATCACGTACAGAAGTTTGTCTGTTTGTGGGATATCCTAAGGGAACGAAAGGTGGTTTATTTTATAATCCTAAAAATCATAAGATCATTGTTAGCACCAATGCTCGATTTTTAGAAGAAGATTATGTAATGAACCATAAGCCCATGAGTGAAGTTGTTCTAGAAGAACTTAGAGAGGACACGTCTACTTCAGTACCAACAGTACAAGATGAAGTACCACAAGAGACTGCAACACGTGTCACACATGATACACAACCATAGACGGTGCCTCGTCGTAGTGGGAGGGTTGTAAGGCATCATGAGAGATTCATGTTTTTGGGAGAGTCTTCGGACTTGATCCCGGGTAAACATGAACCTGATCCCCAGACATATGATGAAGCACTCCAAGATAAAGATGCAGTATCTTTGCAAAAGGCAATGAATTCTGAAATAGAGTCTATATACTCTAATAAGGTCTGGGAGCTAGTAGAACCACTTGACACTCGGAGAGCATTTTCAAGGTTAATATTAACCTTTGAAAATGAAGTGGATTTTCATTTACTCTTGAAAAGAGTAAAATGTGCCATAAATTGAGAAATTTGATATAGTTTGATTGGCACAAGAAATCAAGTGTAAAGAACTATCAAGTTGGGATTTTGGTATGTTCTTAAGGAATTAAAAGCAAATCCGGGCCTAAAATTTTAAATGATTACTCCTTGAAGGAGAAAATTATGCCAAGATTTGAGGAATGTGCTTGATTTTAATTGGCATAAATTAATCAAGAGAAAAAGGAATGCTAAGTAGGGATTTGACATTTTTCTTGTGAAGACTAGGGGCAATCTAGGTTTAAACTTTAAGTTAGCTAAGGTTTAAGGATACTTAGATAGTTACTCTAGGTATTTTATTTATGCAAATTTGCCATGCTTTGTTTGCCCATCATATGTCATGACATCATATTCTTGCATTCATGTCTTATTATGAAAAACACAAAAATACCATGTCATGCCATACATACATCATGTAGTTATAGGAAAATTTTCTTTTGAGAATTATTCATCTTTGATGTATGCCATAACGGATCATGCATTATTTTAATTCCTTGCAAATTAAGGACAAATTACATTCATTAACAAGTAACATCCTTAGTGGATGTTTATATTTTAAAATGCCTAGAGAGATATGCATGATCCCTAGATTAGGGCAAAACCAAAGTTTACATCTCACTAAATAACTATAAGGTGACTTGTATGTGGTTTCGTACACATTAGATACAAGTGAGATGTTAGGGTGATGAACAAAACTCAAGGTGTTGATTAAGTGCATTATTTTGAGTTTTAAGTTCATCAAAACACAAAGTCATGTGTTTTCTAATTATTGGGAAAGCTAATGTATAAGTCATGTGCATTGAGCCCAAAAAACATGGTTGGATATTGGTTTTTAAAAAGATTTTAAATATATTTTGGAAAACCCTGATGAAGGATATCTTTTTATAGTAATCATCATTGAAAAATTAGACACAAACTTGAAGAAAAGACTAAAGTTTTTACAAGTTTCGAAGTTTGCGTCAATTTTTGAAAACAGGAAGTATTTTCATAGAAAATTATTTTTCCATGATAATATATACCCTATATAATGTCTACAACGATTTTCATGATTTTTAGAATTTTGTAGAATTTTCTAGGGGTTTCTGAAGTTGACTGAAATGAAATTTCAGCAACTTCAGACTTTCAATCGATCACCCGATCAATTGAAGGGTCTCAATCGATCGGCCAATCGATTGAAAGTGAGCTTCTCGCGAACAGAAGCTCACTGGATCGATTCATCGATCAATCCACTCTAGCTGAATCGATCAGTGGATCGATTCAAGCAGGTTCAATCGATTGAGAACCAACTCCAATCGATTGGGGATGTTGATTTTAGCTGGGAAAGCTTATTTACAGCATTTTGAACCATCTTTAGTCAATAAAACCATTCCTTACCCCTCAAAACACAATTGTATACATTTAGGTAGAGTTTTCATGATGAAAACAAGGATGGATTGGTCAAGGAAGACTAAGTAGAGGTTTAGATTGAGGTTTGGTTTCATTATTGGATTTTTGAATCTCAAAACTTCTAAATTTGGGTTTTGTAAAGATTTAGGGATTCCAAGTCATTGTTGGTGCATTGACAGAAGTGAAGTTACAGGCATGTCTTTAGGGGGAGTTACTCATTAAAGACATGAAATTTATTTTTCATACACCTTGGAAGGTGGTTAACCTTCTTTCATGAAAATGCTCAAGGTTGGGCATTTGAATACAATGGAGAGTAGATTTCTTCATTGTTCAGGTGGTATATGCTCAAGGATGAGCATGTTATGAAAATGAAGGGTATGGGACCTTCATTTGCATCGTATGTGAGTATACCAGGTGGTATATACTCGAGGATGAGTGTTGAGAATATTGAAGGGTATGAGACCTTCGTTATTGGGTTGTGAACAATGAGTGAAGTTGTAAACAACGTTGGGTAACTCTTCAGGAGGAGAGTTTTTTATGTGTGCCAATAGGGGGAGAATGTAGGGTTTAAGTTAGGCCTTCATTACCTAAGAGGGAGTTTGCCCTCTAGAAAAGGAGGAGAATGGAGGGAATCCTCATTCATATATTGGCATGAAGGAGGTTGAGGCTATGGAATTAGCCTAACTTAAAGGAGGTATTGTCAAACATCAAAAAGGGGGAGATTGTTGGTGCAATATTCCCTAGGTCAAGGTTGTCCTTGTTGACTAAGCTTGAATTGGTTCAAGCTTGAGTCTTGATGTTTGGATTTCGATGTTTGACAATACATGGAGATTGTAGGTGCAATTGTTCATGTGGGGAGATTGTTGGTACAATTCCCTTTTGGTCAAGGTTGACCAGTTTAGATGTGAAGGAGAGTCAAGTAGGTCAAGGTTGACTGGATATTTGACTGGAAAATCCTGGTGAGTGAAGCCAGGTGAAAGACCTAGTAAGTGAAGCTAGGCAGTACGAAAGTCCTGGTGAGTGAAGCCAGGCAGATGTGAAAGTCCTAGTGAGTGAAGCTAGGCAGAAGGAAAGTCCTGGTGAGTGAAGCCAGGCAGATGAGAAGTCCTAGTGAGTGAAGCTAGGCAGAAGGAAAGTCCTGGTGAGTGAAGCCAGGCAGATGAGAAGTCCTAGTGAGTGAAGCTAGGCAGACGGGAAGTCCTGATGAGTGAAGCCAGGCACGGGAAATCCAGGTGGATCAAGGTTGATCGGACACCTGGTGGAGAAAAGTCCAAGTGGGTCAAAGGGATTGACCGGACACTTGGTGAGAGAGTCCTGGTAGGTCAAGGGTGACCGGATGCTAGGCATGATGTACCAACAGGTCATAGTTGACTGGATGTTGGTTTAGGGGACTTTGGACTTGGTTTTTGTGCCAAAACTATGAGCTGTATCGATCAGCCGATCGATTGGCTCATGCCCAATCGATCGGCTGATCAATTGGGTGAGTCCCCGCAATAAGCCTCCTCCCAATCGATCAGTGGATCGATTGCGGAGAAGTGTCGCGCAAACAGAAAGCCTCCTAATCGATCGACCGATCGATTGGGAGCCTCCAATCGATTGGGCGATCGATTGAGAGGTGGGTTTCTCACGCGATGAGTCCTGGATCGATTGGTCTATCAATCCAGGCGATTTCCAGGAGCACAGAGGCGCTCTGGATCGATCAGCCGATCGATCCAAAGCCTCCCAAATCGATTGGGAGCAATCCAATCGATTGGGATCCGACCGTTGGCGCAGATATTAGCCGTTGGCGAGCGATTCTCTGCTTAGAACGCTCGGCTTTCTTCTCCAGCGACAACAGCGATTCCACAGCTTCTCCACAGAGTTCTCGCCGCTAGATCTTGAAGGTTCTTGGAGGCATTTCCAAGTCAAGAGGTGGATCTACAGCAAGAAGAAGAAGCTAGGGTTAGCGTTTCTTGTGTAAACCGTGTAAGCTTTCCCTTGTATTTGCTTCTCTTTGTTTTTTGTTGTATTGAGAGTATTGTAGGGCTTCTCCACCTTCGGTAGTTACCGTAAAGGAGTGTTTTATTAGTGGAGGGTGCGTGAGTTTGTGGATCCTTAGACTAGTCACCTCTTCTTGAGATGGATACCAAGTAAATCCCTAGAGTTAGCGTTGTGTGTTTGTTTCCTTGTATTTCCGCTGTACATCATCGTAATAAGCAAGTAACGCCAAACACGAGATCGCGCCGAGTTATTCACCCCCCCTCTAGCTACATTTTGGTCCTAACAAGTGGTATCAGAGCAAGGTCGCTCTTCACCGAAATCATCGCCGAAAGGGGCAACAAGGCTAGAGGGTGAAGAAGTTGGAGCAAAATTCTACAAGTCAAAGACTTTATCATCAAGCTCAACTTCAAATGAAATTTGGAGATGGATTCGGATTCGACACGAGGGTGCCTCCACCATATGTACCTACAAGCTTCGATTCTTGGAAATCAAGAATCAAGAATTTTCTTATGATGGAGATAGAGCAATGGTTTGCTCTAATGGAAGACTTCGAAGCTCCAAAGAATTCAAAGGACAAAATTCTCAAGAGGAGCAAGTGGAGTCAAGAACAAATCCAAAGGTGTGAGGCTAATGACAAAGTGACCAAGGTTTTGGTCAATCTATTGCCGAGCAACATCTTGGAGAAAATTGAAGAATTTGAAGATGCCAAAGAACTTTGGAGCAAATTGGCCAAGCTTCATGAAGACCCCTCCACTGTACAAAATCAAGACAAATCCAAAGAGGGCGACTCATTGGAGCAAGACCAAGAGGAGGAGGACTCTGAAGTTGAGAGATGCTCAACTTCCGAAGAAGAGGCCGAAGTAGCTTCATCTTCAAAGGAATACAACGAAAAGGGCAAAGAAGGAGCATATTCTTTGTTCCATATACAATAGGAAGATGAAGAAGTCTCCACCTCTAGGATTGAGGGGGAGAGACCTTTGTTGACATCGGATCAAGAAGAAGGAGAAGCTTCTACATCCGGGTCAAATAGAGAAGAAGACGATACATCCTCCAAAAATCAAGAAGAATCAAATGGAGGATCAAGTGCCATCCCTACATGTGAAGGTATAAATATTTCAATTAAAAATAAAAATCACATTGTATGCTTTGAGTGTAGGGAACATGGGCACTACAAGAGTAAGTGCCCTAAATTGGCCAAGAAAAAGGGTCAAGTGGCACCTAAGGGCAAGGAGAAGCCCAAAGAGACCGCTCCCACAAAAAAAAAAAAAAAAAAAAAAATCAAGGAGCACATTGTGTGCTTCTTGTGCAACCAAAAAGGACATTATCGGAGCCAATGTCCTAAGGGGAAGAAAGCGGTCAAAGTCAAAGGAGGAAGCACGAGTCAAGGGGGAGCTTCTAAGGTAAAACGCAAGGTATCATTTATTGAACCTATTCCTTTGATAAATGGTAAAAAGCATGCTAATTCCAATTTTTATCATTTTAATGCTATTTACCATAAAATTAGGAAGCATGATAGCATTATAGAAAAACATATGGCTCTCCATGCTAAGACTACCATACCTAGGGTTAGATAGGTAGGTAAAAGTTTAGGCAATAACACTAAGGACCATAGTTATAAGCATAGAAATAAAAATGCTCAAGGATTTAATGAAAAATCAAAATCTAGGGATTTATGGTAAGAAAATCAAGTATTGAGGTTAAGGCTTGATAAAATGGAGAAGACCCTAAAAAGGATGGAAAATATCCTAAAAGGACAAAAAGAGCATTACCTAGGTCTAGAAGTACAAAAGTCATCCAATGGTTATAGAAGTTTGGGATACAAACCTAAGGCTAAGAAGGATGCAATTTCTTACCATATGGTTCCATATAATTATGAAACCAATCCTAGGCCTAGTGGTCAAGTCAAAAATACAAGGGAGGTTATCCCTAGAAGTATTTTTACAACAACAAACGTGATTAAGACTTTTAAGAAGTCTAAGAAAGTCACAAAGAAGGTCACAAGGGAAGAAATCCCTAGAGTTAACCTATAAAAGATGACCATGGACTCTAAGAATACTAATAAGGTCACTAGGAAGGTATCTAGGGAAGTTATCCCTAGTGAATACCTAGAGTATCCAAGGAGCTCCAATAGGTTTTGAGTTCCTAGGAGTATTTTCTCTACCCCTTAGATGGGTTAGAGAGTGTCAACTCCAAATTAGAAGGGTAGTTAACCAAATTTTGATGAAGTTGACACTTGGAAAGCATTTTCAAGGTTACTATTAACCTTTGAAAATGAAGTAGATTTTCATTTACTCTTGAAAAGAGTAAAATGTACCATAAATTGAGAAATTTGATATAGTTTGATTGGCACAAGAAATCAAGTGCAAAGAACTATCAAGTTAGGATTTTGGTATGTTCTTAAGGAATTAAAAGCAAATTCGGGCCTAAAATTTTAAATGATTACTCCTTGAAGGAGAAAATTATGCCAAGATTTGAGGAATGCGCTTGATTTTTATTGACATAAATTAATCAAGAGAAAAAGGAATATCAAGTAGGGATTTGGCATTTTTCTTGTGAAGACTAGGGGCAATCTAGGTTTAAACTTTAAGTTAGCTAAGATTTAAGGATACTTAGATAGTTACTCTAGGTATAATATTTATGAAAATTTGCCATGCTTTGTTTGCCCATCATATGTCATGACATCATATTCTTGCACTCATGCCTTATTATGAAAAATACAAAAATACCATGTCATGTCATACATACATCATGTAGTTATAGGAAATTTTCTTTTGAGAATTATTTATCTTTGATGTATGCCATAATGCATCATGCATTATTTTAATTCCTTGAAAATTAAGGACAAATGATATTCATTAACATGTAACATCCTTAGTGGATGTTTATATTTCAAAATGCCTAGAGAGATATGCATGATCCCTAGATTAGGGTAAAACCAAAGTTTACATCTCACTAAAGAACTATAAGGTGACTTGTATGTGGTTCCGTACACATTAGATACAAGTGAGATGTTAGGGTGATGAACAAAACTCAAGATGTTGATTAAGTGAATTATTTTGAGTTTTAAGTTCATCAAAACACATAGTTATGTGTTTTCCAATCATTGGGAAAGCTAATGTACAAGTCATATGCATTGAGCCCAAAGAACATGGTTGGATATTGGTTTTGAAAAATATTTTAAATATATTTTGGAAAACCTTGATGAAGGCTATCTTTTGATAGTAATCATCATTGAAAAGTTAGACACAAACTAGAAGAAAACACTAAAGTTTTTACAAGTTTCAAAGTTTGTGTCAAATTTTGAAAACAGGAAGTATTTTTATAGAAAACTATTTTTCCATGATAATATATACCCTAAATAATGTCTACAACGATTTTCATGATTTTTGAAATTTTGTAGAATTTTTTAGGGGGTTCTGAAATTGACTGAAATGAAATTTCAGCAACTTCAGACCTTCAATCGATCACCCGATCGATTGAAGGGTCTTAATCGATCGGGCAATCGATTGAAAGTGAGCTTCTCGTGAAAAGAAGCTCACTAGATCGATCCACCGATCGATCCACACTAGCTGAATCGATCAGTGGATCGATTCAAGCAGGTTCAATTGATTGGGACCCAACTCCAATCGATTGGGGATGCTGATTTTAGCTGGGAAAGCTTATTTTCAGCATTTTGAACCATCTTTAGTCTATAAAACCATTCCTTACCCCTCAAAACACAATTGTATATATTTAGGGGGAGTTTTCATGATGAAAACAAGGATGGATTGGTTAAGGAAGACTAAGTAGAGGTTTTGGTTGAGGTTTGGTTTAATTATTGGATTTTTGAACCTCAAAACTTCTAAATTTGGGTTTCATAAAGATTTAGGGATTCCAAGTCATTGTTGGTGCAATGATAGAAGTTACGGGCATGTCTTTAGGGGGAGTTACTCGTTAAAGATATGAAAATTTATTTTTCAAATACCTTGGAAAATAGTTAACCTTCTTTCATGAAAATACTCAAGGTTGGGCATTTGAATACAATGGAGAGTAGATTTCTTCATTGTTCAGGTGGCATATGCTGAAGGATGAGCATGTTATGAAAATGAAGGATATGAGACCTTCATTTGCATCGTATGTGAGTATACCAGGTGGTATATACTCGAGGATGAGTGTTGAGAATATTGAAGGGTATCGGACCTTTGTTATTGGGTTGTGAACAATGAGTGAAGTTGTAAACAACGTTGGGTAACTCTTTAGGGGGAGAGTTTTTTATGTATGCCAATAGGGGGAGAATGTAGGGTTTAAGTTAGGCCTTCATTACCTAAGAGGGAGTTTACCCTCTAGAAAAGGAGGAGAATGGAGGGAATCCTCATTCATATATTGGCATGAAGGAGGTTGAGGCTATGAGATTAGCCTAACTTAAAGGAGCTATTGTCAAACATCAAAAAGGGGGAGATTATTGGTGCAATATTCCCTAGGTCAAGGTTGACCTGGTTGACTAAGCTTGAATTGGTTCAAGCTCGAGTCTTGATGTTTGAATTTCGATGTTTGACAATACATGGAGACAATATATAGAGATTGCAGGTGCAATTGTTCATGTGGGGAGATTGTTGGTACAATTCCCTTTTAGTCAAGGTTGACCAGTTTAGATGTGAAGGAGAGTCAAGTAGGTCAAGGTTGACTGGATACTTGACTGAAAAATCCTGATGAGTGAAGCAAGGTGAAAGACCTAGTGAGTGAAGCTAGGCAATACAAAAGTCTTGGTGAGTGAAGCCAGGCAGATGTGAAAGTCCTATTGAGTGAAGCTAGGCAGAAGGAAAGTCCTAGTGAGTGAAGCTAGGAAGATGAGAAGTCCTAGTGAGTGAAGCTAGGCAGAAGGAAAGTCCTGGTGAGTGAAGCCAGGCAGATGAGAAGTTCTAGTGAGTGAAGCTAGGCAGAAGGGAAGTCCTGGTGAGTGAAGCCAGGCACGGGAAATCCAGGTGGATCAAGGTTGATCGGATACCTGGTGGAGAAAAGTCCAAGTGGGTCAAAGGGATTGAACTGACACTTGGTGAGGGAGTCCTAGCAGGTCAAGGGTGACCGGATGCTAGGCATGATGTACCAACAAGTCATGGTTAACCGAATGTTGGTTAGGGGACTTTGGACTTGGTTTTTGGGCAAAAACTATGAGCTGGATCGATCAGCCGATCGATTGGCTCATGCCCAATCGATCGACTGATTGATTGGGTAAGTCCCCGTGACAAGCCTCCTCTCAATCGATCAGTGGATCGATCGGGGAGAAGTGTCACGCAAATAGAAAGCCTCCCAATTGATCGGCTGATCGATTGGGAGCCTCCAATCGATCGAGCGATCGATTGAGAGGTGGGTTTCTCACGCGATGAGTCCTGGATCGATCAGTTGATCGATCCAGGCGATTTCCAGGAGCACAGAGGCGCTCTGGATCGATCAGCCGATCAATCCAAGGCCTCCCCAATCAATTGGGAGCAATCCAATTGATTGGGATCCAACCGTTGGCGCAGATATTAGCCGTTGGCGAGCGATTCTCTGCATAGAATGCTCGACTTTCTTCTCCAGCGACAACAGTGATTCCACAGCTTCTCCACAGAGTTCTCGCTGCCAGATCTTGAAGGTTCTTGGAGGCATTTCCAAGTCAAGAGGCAGATCTACAGCAAGAAGAAGAAGCTAGGGTTAGGGTTTCTTGTGTAAACCGTGTAAGCTTTCCCTTGTATTTTCTTCTCTTTGTTTCTTGTTGTATTGAGAGTATTGTAGGGCTTCTCCACCTTCGGTAGTTACCGTAAAGGAGTGTTTTATTAGTGGAGGGTGCGTGAGTGTGTGGATCCTTGGACTAGTCACCTCTTCTTGAGGTGGATACCAAGTAAATCCCTAGAGTTAGCATTGTGTGTTTGTTTCCTTGTATTTTCGCTGCACATCATCGAAAGAAGCAAGTAACGCCAAGCACGAGATCGCGCCGAGCTATTCACCCCCCCTCTAGCTACATTTCAGTCCTAGCAGGAAATCCTCCCAATCGATCAGTGGATCGATTGGGGGAAATCGCCGTTCGCACAGAACGTCTCCCAATCAATCAGTTGATCAATTGGGAGTCTCCAATCGATCGGGTGATCGATTAGGAGCTGCGATTTCACGCGATAAGCCATGGATCGATTGACTAATCGATCCAGGTAATTCCCAGAGAGCACAGAGGCACTCTGGATCGATCGGCTGATCGATCCAAAACCTCCCCAATCGATTGTGAGCAATCCAATCGATTGGGATCCAACCGTTGGCACAGATAAAGTCATTGGCGAGTGTTTTTCTGCGCACTTCTTCCATCTCTTCTCCACAGAAATTCCACAACTTCTCCATAGAGCTCTCACCGCTAGATCTTGAAGGTTCTTGGAGGCATTTCCAAGTCAAGAGGCGGATCTACAGCAAGAAGAAGAAGCTAGGGTTAGGGTTTTCATTGCATATCTTGTAAGATATTTCTTGTATTTGTCTTCCCTTGCTTTCTTATTGTATTGAGAGTGTTGTAAGGTTTCTCCGCCTTCGGTAGTTACCGTAAAGGAGTGATTTCATAGTTGAGGGTGCGTGAGTGTGTGGATCCTTGGATTAGTCACCTCTTCTTGAGATGGATACCAAGTAAATCTCTTGTGTTAGCATTGTAGTTGTTATTTCTTGTATTTTCTACTGCACATCATCGAAGAAACAAAGCAACGAAGAGCACAAAATCGTGAAGAGCTATTCACCCCGCCCCTCTAGCTACATTTCGGTCCCAACATCTTCTTCATGTCCGAAGTCCGCTGTTCAGGATCAAGTGGATTTCCGGTTGTCAACTGGTGCTCTGTAGGCTTTTGTGACGTTGAACCATTGGTCGAAGTCCGTCTTCAGGTAGACTTTCATTCTTTTCTTCTAGTATGGAAAATCATCCCCGTTGAATAGGGGAGGATGTACCGTGCTGAAGCCTTCAATCTGAGACATCCTGCACACAAAAAAGCAACTAGACAAGCAAGGTCCCAAGACTTGGTCTTGGATTAGTAGTGCGGGAAGAAATAGAAGTAATAGAAAGAACTAAATTGGTGTTGCACCAATTTAGATTAACTGCAACGAGAAAATATTTCCAAAAAGGTAATAGTACCAGTTTGGAATTATGTGAAAAATTGAAAAGCCGAAAAAATGGGAAAAAAAATCCCCCCCCCCTTGTTTGACTGGTGGTTGCACCAAATCAGAGCGGTACCTGCTCTGATACCACTTGTTGGATCGTGAGTTTCTCTAGAGGGGGTGAATAGTGATTTTAAAAACTTTCGTAAAGAGTTAAGCAGCGGAAAAAGAATAAGCAAGAGAAGAGCAAGGCTAACACAAGTTCTTTTTTACTTGGTTCGGAGCATTTGGCGACTCCTACTCCAAGGCCCGCACACAAGGGTGATTTCGATGGGCAATCACTAATAATTCAAAACTTATTACAAACGACGTACAGGAATTATGTAGTGAAAGAAAACCGACAATTAAGAAAATAAGACAGGAAAGAAAACAAAACTTCGTCGGAGATCTTTTCGCAGCGTTGTAGGAGCACACGAGAGTAGATTCTGAGTTATTGTCCTGACTCCAGCCTTGGTCCTCCTTATATATGAGGTTTAGGGTGCCTGGAACCATCAGGGCGCCCTGGTTGTGATGTAGCCGAGCCAATCAGTGAACTCCATGCGGCGAAATGACGTTGGGGATAAATTTTTACCTCAGGGCGCCCGGGTACCTCCCGGACGCCCGGACCCTAGTTTCTCAGCATCTTCCTTCCTGTAAGAAAACGTTAGTCCGGAGGCAAATATATAATACATATGTCCTGCAAAACAAAGTGTTAACACAGTTTAAGTTCAACAAGTAGAGTATAACTTAGATTCCGTCTTTCCGAGACCAGAATCTAGTCAAGATCTCGACTCAGAGTTCCGAAATGGTTCTAAGTCAGATCGGCGCCTAAGTTCCCTTCCCAGGAACGCATCCTCATAGTCACTCCTCTCCAGTGACTTACCTTCACTTACCTGCCAGACGTCCGATCAGCCCTTCGACCCGTCTAGGCTTCGTGCCAAATGTTCGGTCAGCCCGTCTACCCGTTTGAACTTCATGCCAGCTATCCGACTGGCTCATTGACCTAGCTAGGCTTCGTGCCAGACATCAGGTCAGCTCGTCGACCTGTCTGGACTTCTCCTGCACACTCGATCAGAGTGTTAGATAACAACGAAACTAACTTAACCTATTTTATCATTCATCAAAAGTTGAGTTAGACC
This sequence comes from Zingiber officinale, assembly GCF_018446385.1. Lineage (NCBI taxonomy): Eukaryota > Viridiplantae > Streptophyta > Magnoliopsida > Zingiberales > Zingiberaceae > Zingiber > Zingiber officinale. Next base: position 78,645,134 of record NC_055997.1, on the reverse strand, counting down.
GTTAGTGCTAACCGCACAAACAAAACCGTTGTAAAATACTCAAAGACACCGAAATTTACTTAAAATCGCTATTGTTCCACCGATGTGTATGAGGGTTTTTCTTGTAGTGCTAGGCCCGCAAGAGCTGTGGTGGGAGGTGGCAGCAGCGTTGGCCAGAGATGATGAGGTTGCCGGTGTTAGGGGAGGAGACGCGCATGAGAGGCAGCGGCTTGGGCCTGCTGCTCATGGAGGAGGAGGCTGCTATGGCAACGTTGTGTTGTTAGTGGTCGGCTACGGATGAATGAACTGCTGTGGTAGCCTACTGTGTCAGCGACAGCTAGAGAGGGGCATCGCTGCATGGTGACTGTCGAAGTGCTGACGAGCTCATGGGGTAGCGACCATGGGAGAGGTGAGGGAGGCAGCATGCGCTTGTGTGGTGGTGGCATGCACTCGTGTGACTGAAAAAACAACACCAGCTCACAGCGAGAGTTGCGAGGTGGTAGTGGCTAGAGGCTACAGGAACGTTGGCCAGAGGCGACGAGGCTGCCAATGTGAGGGGAGAAGGTGCACATGAGAGGCGGCGATGTCCGTGAACTAGAAAGAGGGAGAAGAGAGGGGAGGTAGAGGCAGTCCCTACGCCTGAATGAAAAGGAACCCCTAAAACCCTCAAAAATGGGAAAATAATGAAAAAACCAAAATACCGTCCTCTTCCACATGGATCCCTTTCTTCTTACCGCATCACAAACCTCCCCTTCAAGTCTAATTAAAGGAGGCGTGAGTCCAACTGACTAGATAACCTATCGCAAAGGCTGAATCGTTCCTGACTACAGAGTCAAATCATTGGGCTTGCCATATGATGTTGAGCAAGTAACTATGGCAATGCCAAGCGAGTGGAGAAAGCAGTCCTGAGCGAACGATGAGTGAAGGGAGTGCCGACAGAGCCGATTGAGCAATGAAAAATAGTGCCAAGTAAGTAGCATAAAACGGAGTGCCAATGTTGGGCTGAGTGGCTAACAAAGTTACGTTGCTTCCTTGCTCTACTAGTACAAGCTTACGTTGCCGAAATTGAGTCTGAATCTAAAATTGGAGCTAAATTAGAAATCGAGTCCAAGTCTGAAATCGGAGCTGAATCAGAAATCGAGTCTGAAAGAAGCCACAGATCCGTATCTATTTTCGAAGGGTCAAACAATACTATAAGTTCTCCTCAAGTAGATAAATTATAAAATTTAATTTCATACTTATTAAGAAAGTTGGCGAAATCTAATATCTGGAGTCATGTCACTCCAAGAGGAGGTAACAACCTTTAAGGAAGTGACTGACCTAAGGTCCTTCACTAATCAAGATCAAGATGGAACCTCAACTCAAGTTCAACAACTTGAGGAAGAGAATTCCACTTTGAAAAGTCAAATCAAGAAACTTAAGGACTCATTGGAATGATTCACTTTGGGTTCCAAGAATTTTGATCTGATTCTTGAAAAATAAAGGACCGTATACAACCGATCAAGACTCGGATATAAGGCTAGATATCGATTCAAATCTTACTTGCCTTTGGTGAATCGATCAAATAGAAAACTGGTCCAAGTATGGGTCCCTAAGTCTAAATTGATTAATCAAGTTGGATTTAATCAATATTAGATTCCGAAGGATCAAATTCATTAGGTTGATAGACCTCATCGGGACTATGATCTAAGGGGAGCCAATAAAAGGACCATTTTTTATTAAATAGAATTGTTTGATGCCTGATTTATCACTTTCTTTATTTATACTTAGATTAGGGTAGATAAAGACTTAGTTAGGCTGGATCGACACTTGATTAGTTAGACCAAGGATTCTCAAAAAGAAAATTAAATATTCAATTTCTTTAAAAGACTTTGTCTAGAAGTGATTGTTACTCTAATACCCAAGAAGGCCTAGTGTTTCGTCATAACCTGCAAGCTAATTATCGAAATAGATGTTTAATTGACTAACTATTAAACCTTAATCTAACTCAAATATAAATTAATCCTTAGATTTCACTCTAAATTAAAGACAAATCATCTCACAAAAGTCATAAGATCCCCTGATTGAAAATCTAGAAAAGGGTGAGATAGATTTTGGTTTAAAATGAAAATTAGTTAAACCAACTCAAATCAAATTCAAATTAAACTTAATTAAACTCAATCAAAAACAAAATTAAATTTTAAAATTAATTTCAAAAATATAATTAATTTCAAAACATAATTAATTTTAAAATTTTAATTAATTTCAAATCTTACTTAATTTCAAAGTATCACTTAAATTAAAATTTTTAATTAGTTTTTAAAAATCTTACTTATTTTTTAAATTTTAATCAATTTCAAATCTTACTTAATTTCAAAATATCACTTAATTTAAAAATCTTAATTAATTTTTCAAAATCTTACTTATTTTTAAATTTTAATTAATTTCAAATCTTACTTAATTTCAAAATATCACTTAATTTTAAAATCTTACTTATTTTCAAAGATTAATTAAAATTTTTAAAATTCAAATCAAATCAGATTAAACTTAAATTAAATATGATCAAGCTCAAATCAAACCAGAACAAATTTAAAATCAACTTCAAAATTAAGATTAACTTAACTCCATCTCACACGAACTCATAAGCTTAACATGTTGTCCCCAGGGCGTAGCACAGATGGGGAGTACATTGTTCTGTGGCTGAAAGGTCCAGGGGTCGATCCCCGGGGTGTCACTGTCTGGGGTTAACGTCTCCGCCATGCACTTTCCACCTGTGTACCTGCATTTACCTCCCTCCATATCCGTGGGACAGCTCTAGGGGGGCCGCTGATGTGGCGGTTCCACATTTTTTTTTTCATAAGCTTAACATGTTTGAAAACTTAGAAAGGATGTGATGGAAAATCAGAAAAACAGATAATTAATTTTTTTATTTTTCTTCATACTTGGACTCTAGGGTCATAGTCAATAACTAAATCTAGTTATGAAACTTACATTTCCCTTAAAATTAAGACAATTACTTAAAGTAATTACATAAAAGTTATTCCATTTGTTTGCATTAATTAAGAGAGAGTAAAAGGAGTTAAGTCAAGTATCTTCAAAAAGTTTTTTCAAAAGGATAAGCTAAGTATGTTTCATAAAACTAAGTATCTTTTCAAAAACATAACTAAAGCTAAGTATCTTTTAAAGAAATGTTTTTAAAAGAAAGCCCTTTCAAAGTTAAGTATTTAGCTAAGCATTTTTTAAAGTTTTTTTAAAGTTAAGTATTTAACTAAGTATTTTTTTAAGGAAACACTTTTTAAAAGCTAAGTACTTAGTAAAGAATTTTTTTTCAAAGCTAAGTACTTTTTTAAGGAACATCTTTTACTTGGTTAAATTGATAAATTATTTCATTTATGCTCAAATTCCTTATGTATGTTACATTATTTGTTATCATGCTATATTTAACTTTAAATTGGGTTGCTATAATAAAAAAGGTGAAGATTATTGATGTAAGAAGTACTAGATGATCAAACCTAGATTTTGATTATGACAAATGACTCAAAGTTAAAGTTTCTTGTTGCTCTAACAAGATGAAATAAGTGTGTAGGAAAAATCCTAAGTAATCATAGGCAAAAGAAACTCTTAATTGATGTTAGGCAAGTGAAAAGTGCTAACTATGTTAGGCAACGAAATCCTGGTCCGGGGGACTGGGCAAAGTCTTGGCAAGTAAATGACGTTGGGTGAAATCCCAGAGTCAAGGATGCTAGGTAAAAATCCTAGGGGTTGTGGACACTAGGTGGAAGACTAGATGGGTGGGGGATTGGACATCCAATAGAAAGTTTTGATGTCTCGGATATTGAGCGAAAGTCCAGATGGTCTGGAGGAACAGTTTGGTAAAATATAAATTCTCCTTAGAGAAGTAGGTGAGGGCGTGTTCCCGGTTGAGGAAACAGTAAATGTTAATTCAGCCTAGGATTTCCAAAAAATATGAGAATTAGAACTGGACAATCTAGAGACTGTCAAATATTTTATTTTCATATTAATCCGGTGGTGAAGGAGGGGGACCAGCCATACAGTGGTCAATGACACGTGGAAGTCAAAGTCAAGATGGTCAGCCCAAGGGTCTGGCCGAGCGGGGAGGTCACCTCCCCGATTGGCCGTTGTAGCGCCCAGGCCGGCTCGAAGATAGCTCGATCGCAGGTCGAGTTTTCGATGCTCAGGGGTTCTCGTATAAAAAATCGATGTGCCGAGCTACCAAACAACTAAGGCTGCGTGCCAGTCCGAGTATGTGACCGAGCGACTCTCCCGCTCGGCCTAGTAATGGACAAGAGGAGGGTAGCTGGCGATATCCTTCTCGAGACATGCGCCGCCGACAGATAGCATGGTCGGTGATCAGACCAAACAGAAGATCGTACAGTGGAAGTTTTCACTGTCATATCGGAGATATGCTCGGACGGTTGCGGTATGGCGTCAGACACGCTTTTCTGACATGTCCATTTTGAGATATGCTTTGGGAAGCGTGCAAACCTTGACGAGCGTGCATGCGTTCCCCCGGGATCCTATATAAGTACCCCTAGACTTCAATGGAGGTATGCGATATTCTTCACTGTAGCCACAGTCTCTCTATTCTGCTTCCATTTCATCTCGCTGTTGCCTGACTTGAGCATCAGAGGGTCGTCGTCGGGAACCCCTTCCCGGCTCGGTTTTGTGCTTGCAGGTTCTCACCGAAGGCTCACACCAGTCGTAGGTTCATACGCCGCCAACGAGAGCGCCACGTCCCTAGTGTCTATCGACTCAGCACCCGGACAGGATCAAATTGGCGCCGTCTATGGGAACGCACCTGGATCTGGAGCTGAGACGATGGAAGAAGATGGACGTCAACACACTGTGACGCTCTCCCAAGAAGAGCTCGACGCGCTCATCCGAGCGCGAGCAGTGAAGATAGTGGAGCAGCAACAAAAGGCTACCGCCGAGCGGCTGGCACAGCAGGCCACCTCAGCGTCAGGTGGCCGAGCGACACCAGAAGATCGACTGGAGCAATTTTCTACGTGGGAGCAGAATAGAGGGTAGACCGACACGCCAGGAGAGGTACCCGCTGCCCCTATTCCATTCTATCGGACCCTGTTCCAGACTCCGTCCAAGCTGGCCCAAGACAACCAGGGATCATCCAATGAAGCGCCCGTGCGGGTGGCCAAGAAGGGGAAGTCGCCTCGAACCGAGTTATCCCCCGAGCGGATCAATCGCCAGTTCTCTGAGGTGATTCTACAAGACCCGCTCCCAAATCATTATGCGCCTCTAGCGATCGGAGAGTACAATGGTACAACCGACCCGGACGACCACCTCGGTAAGTTCGATAATGCCGCTACTCTCCATCAATACACTGATGGAATCAAATGCAGGGTCTTCCTCACCACCCTGTCCGGCTTCGCACAACGTTGGTTCCAGAGGTTGCCAGATGGATCAATTTGAAGTTTCAAGGATTTCCGAAGGGTTTCCTCCACCACTTTACGAGCAGCAGGCGCTACCAAAATACCAGCGTCCGTTTGTTCTCCATGAAGCAAGGGGCCAGAGAGACTCTCCGAGCTTACATCCAGCGATTCAACCAGGCCGCTCTGGACATTCCTGCAGTCTCATCCAAGACCATGATGCACGCCTTCACCCAGGGGTTGATGGATGGTGACTTCTTCCGCTCGCTCATCAGGAAATCGCCGCGCGACTATGACCATATGATGAAAAAGGCGAGCGAATACATCAACGTGGAGGAGGCGCAAGTGGCCCGTAAAAAGGAAACACCGGTAGAGTTAGCAGGCCGGCCGACCGGAGGCCTCAAGCCATTCATCAACCACCCAGAGGACCCCGGGTCGAGGGGATGAGGCCGCATCAGGAATCAAGGTCACACGCTCTCCAACAAGTGGCGACCGAACGACCTAAGCTGAAAGGAAAGGTATGGACTCTCATGTTTTGTTCACTTTATCAGTCGACAACCCATAACACTCGTGACTGTCGGAGTCTCGCCCCGGTCACTAAGCCAATGAGCTATCGCCGCCAATCACCTTCGCCTGGCCGGCGGCATAATCATCAAAATGCCGGATGGCAAGCATCTAGACAGTCACCCGAGCAGCGACACTCGCACCAACAAAGAAGCAACCCTCGAGCCTCCCATGAGTGAGCCAAACCATCTGCTCGGGAGGAAGAAAATAGAAGCAACATCGCTCGGGGGGAAATCAACATCATCGCTGGTGGGCCAACCAATGGTGACTCCAACCGAGCTCGCAAGTCGTACGCCCGATGGCTGGAGATCCATGTCGTGGGATGCAGCTGAGGGAAGGCGAACGGGCCCGAGATCAGCTTCGGCCCTGGCGACCTCAAGGGAGTCGAAGTGCCTCACGACGACACCCTCATCATCCGAGCGGTAATAGCAAACTACACTATTCATTACATCTTTATTGACATAGAGAGCTCGGTCAACATCATCTTCAAGAAGGCGTTCGACCAGCTTCAGATCGACAGGGCTGAGCTGCTGCCTATGACAACGCCCTTGTTCGGAGCAAAAGTCTAAGGGCGAGATGAGGTTCGGCCGATCAGATAAGGGTCGGGTCAACCGGCCGAACGGGTCAGAACAGAATCGAAGACAACCCGGCGGGGAGTCGGGTTTCCAACGCTCATGGTGAACAAAGTCGCCGGGCCGAGCGGGTGGACCGCTCGGCCGAGGCGTAAGGCAACAATGCCGTGAACAGTCTCAGCCGAGCACACGACCGGGAATCTCCCGAGCGTACCAGTACTTGCGTCCGGTCGGACGCGACGTGCCTGCCGAGCGGCCTGACGCTCGGCGCGGGAACAGAAGAGACAAAAGGGCAAGGGAAACATCGGGAAACATCTTCTGACAACAGGCATATCCCACGACCAAGTCATACGCTGAACCTTACGACAGAAGGTTCTGCCGTCCCATTAGAGAGGTGCTCGGACTGTAGTAGTATGATGTTAGGTAAGCTCCTCTGACAAGCCCATACTGAGGTATGGTAAGAGGACACGTATTCGCCTCGGTATGTGTGCACAAGCCTCTTCACAGCTCTATATAAGGGTCCTCACACTTCGTCGGAGGTACGCATTCTCTGATATTCGAAGTCACTTCCTAGTTTCCTCTTGCCTGACTTGAGCGTCGGAGGGTCGTCGCCGAGAACCCCTTCCCGACCCGACTTCCTTGCAGGTTTGCCGGAGGTCCCTACGTTCGGTCGGAGATCCACGTCATCAGTTCGGAGAGCGCCACGTGCCCAGCGTCCATTGATTCAGCGTTCGGACAGGATCAAATTGGCGGCGTCTGTGGGAACGCACCTGCATCCGAGCGGAAGCAATGGACGAAGCTGGACGACCGCATACGGTGATGCTCTCCACGGAGGAGCCCGACGCTCTGATCGAGGCAAGAGTAGCTAAGCTTGTGGAGCAACAGAAACAGAAGGTGCAAGCCGAGCGGATGGAGCAACACGCGACGTCAGCGTCAGGAGGCCGATGTAAAGATCTGGTGTGCATTTCAGCATGGGGCCGGTCGGCACATCGTAGTTCCGACCAGAGAACATCTCAGCATGGGGCCGAGATAAAGATCCAGTCGGCATTCAAGGGGAAGCACCTTACCGGGCAAGGTGAAAGGTGCGCCAATGTAATATATTCTGTATACTTTCCGTTCGGCTGTATATTTGAAATGCATGAGTACAAAATCGGAAAATTAGCGCAAGTATAAGGCATCGTCAGCCGGAGCGGAAGACCGTCGAGTTCCGACATTAAAAATCGAGAGTCGCATCGGCGACTATAAACCCTCCGGCCGGAAGAACGTCGAGCTCCAACGTTAAAAATTGAGAGTCACGCCGGCGACTACAAACCCACCGGCCAGAAGACCGTCGAGCTCCGACGTTAAAAATCAAGAGTCGCGCCGGCGACTATAAACCCACCGGCCGGAAGACCGTCGAGCTCCGACGATAAAAATCAAGAGTCGCGCCGGCGACTATAAACCCTCCGGCCGGAAGACCGTCGAGCTCCGACGTTAAAAATCGAGAGTCGCGCCGGCGACTATAAACCCTCCGGCCGGAAGACCGTCGAGCTCCGACGTTAAAAATCGAGAGTCGCGCCGGCGACTATAAACCCTCCGGCTGGAAGACCGTCGAGCTCCAACGTTAAAAATCAAGAGTCGCGCCGGTGACTATAAACCCTCCGGCCGGAAGAACGTCGAGCTCCGACGTTAAAAATCGAGAGTCGCGCCGGCGACTATAAACCCACCGGCCGGAAGACCGTCGAGCTCTAACATTAAAAATCGAGAGTCGCGCCAGCGACTATAAACCCACCGGCCGGAAGACCGTCGAGCTCCGACGTTAAAAATCGAGAGTCACGCCGGCGACTATAAACCCACCGGCCGGAAGACCATCGAGCTCCGACGTTAAAAATCGAGAGTCGTGCCGGCGACTATAAAGAGGTCAACTTTTAAGTCGATTAGCCGATCGACCAAGTAACCAAAAGTACTTCATGAACATCTAGCGAAAAGTCCATTTGCGAAACAGGATATATTCAGCCGAGCGGACTAGCTATGCAAAATACTTCGTAAAAAATCCCTTCCGAACATGAGAAGTGGGTTGAGAGGCGAATAACGGGAGAAGTACGGGAACATGTACCACGGTAGTTGGTGAGCCGAGCGGACAACACGCGTATTGATTAGCAAAAGAAAAGGCAAACGAAAGGATAGCATATCATTAAAGAAATTAAGGCCGAGCGGCCGAATTACAAAACAAGGATAGTTTTTGGCCGAACGGCCGAATTACATAATAAACTTCTACTTAAGAAAGTTATAAATGTCCTTAGGGATGGTGTCGAGGAGCGTTGCTTGGTCTTGGGCCGGGATGATGACAGAGTCGAGAAGATGACCCTTGGACTTCAAATAAGTTGTGGTGGCAGTCATAGCAAGCTCGAAGGCAGTGTACATCCGTTCACAGACTTTTTCAGAGAATTCGACCGAGCGGATGTAATTTTGCCTCAAGGCGGCGACCCGGCTTGGCTCGGCCTCCTGATATTCTTTGAGGGCCGCTCGGGAAGCATCGGCAGCTGCCTGGTGTTCTTGTAAAGCAGTCTCGAGTTTTGTCACCTCATCCGAACGGGCCACCTTCTCACCGGCCAGCTGGTCCATCAGCTCTTTAACCTTTTGCTCCAGGCCCCGAGCCTCGACATTCTTCTTCTCCAGGTCGGCAATGGCCGTCTTCTTCCGCTCGGTCGCCAGGCTTATTTTTCGGTCAAGTGATTTGACCTGTCGATCGAGCTCGGACAGAGTATGCGCCTGGTCGGTCGTTCTCTTTTGCTCCGCCGCCAGCAAAGCTTGGGTCTTTTTGAGCTCTTTCTGTAGCTCGGCATATGATGGACCTTGTGAGCCGGAAGGGCCGCCCGGAGCCTTCAGCCTCTTTAATTCTTCGTCCACCATGGCCAGACGGTTGCAGACGGCGATCTCCTCCACCCATCTCTGTCAATAAATAAAATCATTAACAGCCGATCGGAAAGAATGCATAAAAAACTTCGGAAGGAAACACACTTACCCCAATGGCCTGCTGCATGTGGCTATTGGCCAAATTGCTGAGGGGAATCATAGCGACGCGTGCCCGAGCGTCGGCCCACATTTCGGCTAGAGGCCCCTTCATTGTGATCATGTGCTCGGGTGCGGTTGGTCGATCGGCCTCAGGCATCAATTCTTCGGTTGGGAGGTGAAGTGAGACCCTGACGGTACGGCGCCGACCGGGAGTCGTCTGGGCGGAAGCCGGGGAAGGATCGGAGGCCGGCGCATAAAATTGGGGCAGAATGGCCGAACGTTGGACTTGGAGAGGAGTGGGCGGAAGGACGCTGACAGGAACGGCCTCGAGGGGATCCGCGGACGCGTCCAGTTGGGATGGGGTCTTATCGGACGAATCAGCGGTGGCTCGTTCGGCCGGCTAGACCGCGGAAGTAGTCGAGCGAAGGGGTGTCTCCACTCGGCGTCTCTTTTGCCTGAGCGGGCGCTCTTCCTCTTGAGCGGAGCCTTCCTCCCGAACGGAAGGCTCTCGGCTAGCAGTTGCGCCAGCCGCTAGCTCCGGGAGAGAAGCCTGAGCGGTCGACTCCCCTGCATTCGTCTCGCTCTCTCCTTCGTTAAAGCCGACCGGGGTGATGCCCAGTTGCTCCATTTCTTTGGCAGCTGCGGCCTCGAGCGCCGCCGCCTTCCTCTTCAAAATTCCAGCCATCACCGACTCCATGACAATGTTCGCTGCAAAGGAAAAAGGAGAAAATCAGTTAGCAATCAAGGCAAATGTTCAAGTAAGATTCTTACCGAAGCCGCTCGGAAGGGGGGACCTGATCGGACTCAGGCCGAATATGTACATCACCCCTTCAGACAGGAACTTAGTGATGTCAAACTTCAGACCGGCTAGCATGTTGGCGGCGTGAAGGTAGTCCAGTCGGGTCTTGAACCTTTTGAGCTCTGGGGAAATTGGCGGTCCAACCTGCCACTAGGTTCGGAAGGAGGCCCGCTCGGACATACGAAGGTAGAAGTAGAACTCTTTCCAATGTTTATTGGAAGAGGGCAATTTATTGAAGAAAACTAAACCGGGCCGAGCTAAGAACATGTAGGTACCCAGCTCAGACTGTTTAGGGTAGTAGAAATAGTAGAAAACCTCCGGTCGGAGGGGAATGTGGTGGATTTTGAATAAGACGACAACTCCGCATAGAAGGCGGAAAGTGTTAGGAACTAGGCTTCCGAGCGAATGCCGAAAAAATTACAAACTTCAGCGATGAAGGGATGAATTGGAAATCGTAGACCGGCTGTGAACTGGTCGCGGAAAAGACAAAAAGCTCCGCGCGATGGTTTGTGTGGCCGAGCGGAGGGAGTGGGTAAGATAATTTCGAAGTCAGATGGGATGTCAAAATTATCCATCAGAATATCAGCATCGCGTCGATCGAAGCACGACTCCATGGTGGTGTACCACGGGCCGAGGGCGAGAGGAACTGGCCATGGTCCGAACGGGCGAAACTAAAAAAGACGAAAGGCAGAGGATAGAAGAAAGAAGATGGCAAACGAAACAGTGCCCCGAGAATCAAAACTCGGGAAAGAAACGCAAAGAAAGCACAAGAACTAAAGATAGAACAGAAGAAGAGCCTTACAAAGAAGAAGGAGGATCGACGAGGAATGCGGAATCGCCGGAAAAGGGAGAACCAAAGTTGCCGGAGCGCTGAAACGCTGAAGGGAGCTTCTGGGCACGCGAGAGCAGAAATGCGGTGAAGGCGGAGAAGGCGAAGGCTTTATAGGGTTGAGCCCGAGCGGCCTCCGCCGTCGGATTCAGGTTGTGAGAACCGGAGCACGCATCATGCCGTCCATTTCAAACCGCCTCGGTCTCGTCACCCACGGCGCCGCCGCCGTACAATGACGGCAGCAATGCCACGTGGCATTCCACCACAGGAGAGCATTTAATAAGCGCCTTAACGAGGCACAGAGCGCGTGCCCGGCCTTAATGATGGAGATTGGCACAAGCTTCGAAGAGATCCGAGGAATGTTGGCGTTGACCGACGTTATAGCTGCCCCGTGGGGGCCGAGCGGAGGATAGTTGCTTATAGACGCCGCTCGGCGCAACTGATGGTCCAGTCAGTCTGACTAATCGCCTCCTTCGACTAGACTTGAAGGGGAGGCAAGTGATCCGGCAGTAAGGACGGGGGACCCCCTTTGAGGGAAGTCAATGACACGTAGAGGTCAAAAGTCTAAGGGCGAGATGAGGTTCGGTCGATCGGATAAGGGTCGGGTCAACCGGCTGAACGGGTCAGAACAGAATCGAAGACAACCCGGCGGGGAGTCGGGTTTCAGACGCTCATGGTGAACAAAGTCGCCGGGCCGAGCGGGTGGACCGCTCGGCCGAGGCGTAAGGCAACAATGCCGTGAACAGTCTCAGCCGAGCACACGACCGGGAATCTCCCGAGCGTACCAGTACTTGCGTCCGGTCGGACGAGACGTGCCTGCCGAGCGGCTGGACGCTCGGCACAGGAACAGAAGAGACAAAAGGACAAAGGAAACATCGGGAAACATCTTCTGACAACAGGCATGTCCCACGACCAAGTCATACGCTGAACCTTACGACAGAAGGTTCTGTCGTCCCATCAGAGAGGTGCTCGGACTGTAGCAGTATGGTGTCAGGCAAGCTCCTCTGACAAGCCCATTCTGAGGTATGGTAAGAGGACACGTATTTGCCTCGGTATATGTGCACAAGCCTCTTCACAGCTCTATATAAGGGTCCTCACACTTCGCCGGAGGTACGCATTCTCTGATATTCGAAGCCACTTCCTAGTTTCCTCTTGCCTGACTTGAGCGTCGGAGGGTCGTCGCCGGGAACCCCTTCCCGACCCGACTTCCTTGCAGGTTCGCCGGAGGTCCCTACGTTCGGTTGGAGATCCACGTCATCAGTTCGGAGAGCGCCACGTGCCCAGCGTCCATTGATTCAACGTTCGGACAGGATCAAACGCCATTTTGGGCCGACCAGCCCTCAGTGAATTCTGGGCTGTCATCTCAATATTCTATCAGAAGATCAAGTTCCCTGTCGAAGACCAAGTGGGAGAGGTCAGGGGTGATCAGTTGGCAGCACGGCGCTGCTATGTGGAGATGGTCCGAGCCAAGTCGAGGTCAGCTCGGAAGGCCCCTCGGATCGAGGTAAATGCTATAACTGAAAGGCCTCCCACCTTAATTTATGAAGAAAAAGAAGTGTAGATTCGGGATGGCTGACCGGAGGCCACCACCTTCGTTGCATCAGACCTGGAAGTGGGCCCGAAGGAGGAGCTGATCAGGTGCCTACAGCGCAACAACAACGTCTTCGCGTGGTCAACGCATGAGCTACCAGGCATCTCGCTGATTGTCGCATAGCACGAGCTCCATGTGGGCCGGACACTCGGCCCGTCAAGCAGAGGAAGCGAGACTTCAGTGCGGAGCAGAATGTCATCATTCGAGAGGAAGTTGAGAAACTCCTGGAGGTCGGCCACATACGGGAGGTACAGTTCCCGAGCTGGCTAGCGAATGTGGTGTTGGTCTCCAAGCCAGGCAATAAGTGGAGGGTCTGCATCGACTTCCGGGGATCTGAATAAGGCATGCTCGAAAGACTTTTACCCTCTGCCTCGAATCAACCAGATGTTAGACTCGACCGCTGGATGTGAGTTGATATGCATGCTGGATGCTTATCAGGGTTACCACCAAGTGTCACTCGCTCGGGAAGACTAGGAGAAAGTGAGCTTCGTTACGGCGGACGACACCTACTGCTACAATGTAATACCGTTCGGATTGAAGAACATAGATGCTACATGCCAGTGACTCATGAACAAGGTGTTCCGGAAGCAGATCGAGCGAAACTTGGAGGTATATGTTGACGACATTCTTATTAAATCAATCCGGGTGGCCAACCTTTGTGCAGATATAGAAGAAACCTTCCAGACGCTGAGGACGTATGGAGTCAAGCTGAATCCCCAGAAGTGTCTGTTTGGAGCAAAGAGCGGTCGCTTTCTGGGGTACATCCTTATTGAGTGGGGCATAGAGGCGAATCCCAGCAAAGTGAAGGCGTTGCAGGACATGCAACCTCTCAGAAACTTAAGGGAAGTGCAATGCCTTACCGGTCGGATAACTGCCCTGTCACGGTTCATCTCCAAGACTGCTGATCGGAGCTTATCTTTCTTCAAGATTTTGCACCGAGCCACCAAATTCCAGTGGGACAGAAAATGCGACCAGGCGTTTGAGGAAGTGAAGGGTTATCTAAACTCTTTGCTTGTGCTAGCTAAGCCCAACATCGGCGAGCCACTCCGCATCTACTTATCCTCGACCGAACATGCTGTAGGATCAACATTAGTACGACAGGACGGCGAAGAACAGCTCGTGTATTTCCTAAGTCACATTCCAAAGGATGTCGAGTCCCGCTACACTAGTCTCGAAAAGCTTGCCTTCGCGCTGGTCCTCACTGCTCAGAGGCTTCGACCTTATTTCCTCGCGCACACAATAATCATCATGACGAACAACCCTCTAGGAAAGTTCTCCTTAACCCGGAGGCATCCGAGCGGCTGATTAAGTGGACAACCAAACTTAGTGAATTCGATATCCAGTACCAACCCCGAACGACAATCAAGGCGCAATCGCTGGCGGACTTCATCACTGATGTGCAGAATCCCGAGCCCAAAGCTTTGTGGAAAGTACATGTGGACGGATCATCCACTCGGTTCGGGAGCGGTATTGGTATTCTATTGACCTCCCCTCAAGAAGAGCGGATGCATCTGTCTGTCCGGCTGGACTATCGAGCAACCAATAATGAGGCAGAATATGAAGCCCTCATTGCGGGGTTGCAAGCCACTCGGCGTGTGGGAGCGAGCTGAGTAATGATCTATTCAGACTCTCAGCTTGCCGCTCAGCAGCTTGCAGGATCTTTCGAGATAAACATCCCCAGACTCAGGCTCTACGTGGAAGCCTTCGAAAGTCTTAAAAACAACTTCTGCGAGGTTATCATACAAAAGATCCCCCGAGCGGAGAACCAGGCGGCGGATGAATTGGCCAAACTGGCAAGTTCAATAACGTCGATCGGCATTCAGCAAACAATTGAGCATGTAGCCTTAGTGGCTCACATTGACCAGATGGAGGGCCTCACATTCCCAAGTGAATGGAGGACGACTTTAATGGGATTTTTGCGAACAGGAGCTACGCCATCCGATCAGGAAGAGGCCCAGTTGCTGAGAAGAAAAGCCGGTCGGTTTACCCTCATCGGAGATCAGCTCTACAAGAAGGCTTTCTCTCGACCATTGATAAATTTTGTCAACTCGGAGGACGCGGAATATATACTAGAAGAGGTACATCAAGGATCTTGTGGGGGACACCCGGGCGTCCGCTCGTTGGCGAGGAAGATTCTGCTAGCCGGGTACTTTTGGCCAACCCTCCAGGAAGATGCGGCTCGGACCGTCGCCACATGCCTTTCTTGTCAGAAATATCACAACTCCACCCACCGGCCCATTGAGAAGATGAAGGCGTCTATAGTGTCCTGCCCGTTCGACCAGTGGGGCATGGATATTATGGGACCTTTCCCTATGGCGACCGGGCAGCGGAAGTTTTTACTTCTGGCAGTGGACTATTTCTCCAAATGGGTTGAAGCCGAGCTGCTAGCAAAAATAACCGAGCAAATGGTCAAGAAGTTCATCTGGTAACACATAATATGTCGGTTCAGTATTCCACGTCGGCTCATGTTTGACAATGGGTGGCAGTTCGTCGGGCAGCAACTCCGTGAATGGTGCGAAGAGTATGGCATTCAACAACACTTCACCTCCGTGGCATATCCGCAGAGTAACGGGCAGGCCGAAGTCACCAATTGGGAGATCCTTCGGATTCTTCGAGTTTGGCTCGACCATGTAGGGGCAGTTGGGTAGATGAGCTCCCGGGCATGTTATGGGCAATCCGCACTACCCCTAAGGAGGGAACGGGGTGTTGGGACTTTGACGTCCGCTAGAGGGGGGTGAATAGCGGCTCACCCAAATCGATCACTTCCTATAATGTTAGTGCACAGCGGAAATACAAAAACAACTACTAACAAGAGAAAGCAAACCTAACACGTTGATTTAACGTGGTTCGGAGATAAAGCTCCTACTCCACGGCTGTCCGTAAGGTGGACGATCCCGATCCGTCGGTGGATGACTCCCCGGAAAACCTCCGGCTAGCTCAAGCTCCTTGTCAGTGGAGAAACCTCGCCACAAACACTTGAATACAAGCACACCGATCACACGAGGGCTTGGGAGACTCTAATAGGCTTTAACCAAGTCTATTTCGTCAACTTCAACCAAGCTTCCAATGCTTGGTTATATAGGCCACGGGTTAGAAAACCTCGCCTACCAATCGACTGCCAAAACATGCAGTCGACTGCCCTTCGTGGAAATTCAACCGTTGCAGCCCAACGACTCGATACCAACCCTCTGTTCGCTACCAGTCGACTGCACCAGTCGACTGATGAAACCACCAGTCGACTGCTACAGTATTGCTACAGTAACGCTACAGTAACGCTACAATACTGCTACAGTAAACCCTAATTTTGGGATTTTACCCCGAGTACATCCACTCAGCACTCGTTCTCGCCCGACCAACCTAGACCTACCCTTCTAGCCTCCTCCATCAGCCTTGCGTCCCTCAGATGCCTCCCCATCCTTCACGTCTTGCCTTCTAGAGCTTCCATCGGCCTTGTCATTATTGTCGGGTCTTCCTTTGCCAAGAGGTTGCGCCTCCGGGACTTCATCCATTGCCAAGTCACACTTGGACTTATGTTGCCAAGACTACATGCTTGGACTTGCATTGCCAAGACTCACCCTTGGACTTTCCTTGTTGTACCTGTATCCTGCACACTCACAATGCATATCAAATACAACAATAAATCTAACTTAAACCTTTGCTCAAACATCAAAACCTAGGGTACCCAGATTGCTCCAACAATCTCCCCCTTTTTGATGTTTGGCACCCTGTTTAAGTTAGGGAAACAATATAGCAATACATATGCAAATAAATATATGTAATCTACACATGCATAAATCATAGAACCTAATCCTAGACTCCCCCTTCACCTAAGCTCCCCCTTGAGCTAGGATTTCTTGCAAAGGTAAACTTCTCCCCTTTTGCTAATAAATGAGCAATCACTCCCCCTTCACCTAAGCTCCCCCTGGAGTTAGGATTTCTTGCAAAGGTATGTAAGTTTCCCACTTAAACCTAAACTTCTCCCCCTTTGCCATACATCAAAAAAGAGCTCCAACAATATCCCAATTATTGGACTCTTTGACCTCTAATGACCATAAACATCATGTATTAATCCTCCATAAGATTACATACATGTTCACCACTCTTTTGGTTATTTTCTAATGTTTGAAAAACATTTTCAGACCGTATCAGTCGACTGCAAGAAGTACCAGTCGACTGCCCCCATGAAAAAGAGCTTACAGAGACATTCTGTGCTCATGAACAGTGTTACCAGTCAACTGGTAACTGTACCAGTCGATTGGTACACTATTCATGAAAAAATCAGCCTTTTCTGGCCAACTTCAGAAATGCGCCAGAAATTTCACAGACCTCCAAAAATCCCCAAATCTTGTGGAGAGGTCTATTATATCAATATCTACTTGGGAAAAATATATATAAAAATATATCTATCACCAATCCCAAGATTGACACAAAACACAAAACTAGCTAAAAAGTTCAATTGAACCTTGACCTAAAGTCCTAGTTTTGGCTTCCTCTTGATATATTTGCCCATACTAAACCATAATGCATCACTAGCATTAGTTTATATGGCATCTATACATCAAAAACTAATTTTCATGCAATATGAACCCAATTCATATTTCTATGCATGAAACTCAACTCAATTGTGTCAACCCACTATATTAGAGACTTAAGTCCGTCTCCTAACCACTTGGCACATTTGATAACCCATCTACCATGGGTCCCAAAGGCTCTCCTAACCTTAGGAATCTTAACCTTAGTCACCTCCCTTGGTGACTCATCCACTATGGCTAGGTCACTTCGATGCACCTCGGGTGACACTTGGCCTACTAAACTCACGTTCTTAACCTTAGACACCTTGTCTTTGATTAATTTCTTTTTGTCCTTAATCTTGGACACCTCATCCTTGCTATAATTATATGCTACCCTAGTATATTCCTTCTTATTGGCCTTGGATGACTCTCCCTTGTCCTTGGTAACACCTCTCACACCAATGTCATGTGCTACCTTAACACTTGACCTCCTTTTGGTCTTGGAAAAGATTTTTATGTTTCCAAAGCGTAACTCCCCCTAAAAATATGGTCAAACTTCCATCATTGCACCAACAATGACTTGGGGTTCCTAAATAATTAGGAAAATCAAAACTCGAAGTTTTGAGGTTCAAAATTCAATAATGAAACTAAACCTCAACCGAAACTTCACTTTGGTTTTTCTTAACCAATCCATACTTGTTTTCATCATGAAAACTCATTTAAACATTATTTAGGGTATACTTTATCAGGGAAATATAGTTTTCTATGAAAATACTTCCTATTTTCAAAGATTGACACAAATTTGAAAACTCTTGAAAACTTCAATGTTTTCTCCTAATTTGTATCTAACTTTCCAATGATGATTACTATCAAAAGATAGTCTTCACCATGGTTTTTCAAAAGTATTTTGAAATCTTTTTCAAAACCAATATCCAACCACGTTCTTTGGGCTCAATGCACATGACTTGTACATTAGCTTTTCCAATGATTGGAAGACACATAATTATGTGTTTTGATGAACCTAAAACTCAACAAGATGCACTAGATCAACATCTTGAGTTTAGTTCACCATTTTAACATCTCACTTGTATCTAACATGTATTAAAAAACATACAAGTCACCTTATAGTTCTTTGTGAGATGTATATTTGGTCTTGCCCTAAACTAAGGGATCATGCATATCTATCTAGGCATTATGAAACTTGTGATCATCCACCTAGGATGTCATTTGTTATAATCCCACTTATTGGGATATTTACCATTCTTAATAAATGCCTTTTGTCCTTAATTACAAGGAAATTAAAATAATGCATGATGTTTTATGGCATACATCAAAATAAGCAATTTTTAAAAGAAAAACATGCTATAACTACATGATGTATGTATGACATGACATGATATTTTTATGTTTTTCATAATAAAGATTGATCCTGTCCGAATGCTGAATCAGCGGACGCTGGGCACGGGGTGCTTTCCGACTGCTGACGTGGATCTTCGACTGGTGGCACGAAGCTCCGGCGAACCTACATAGAAGTCGGGCCGGGAAGGGGTTCCCGGTGGCGACCCTCCGACGCTCAAGTCAGGCAAGCAAGCAATGACAAGTGGCTCTCGAAAAATCAGAATGCGTACCTCCGGCGAAGGATGGAGGCCTTTATATAGGGCAGCGGAGAATCAAGTGCACACACACCGAGGTGTACACGTGTCCGTGGCCCATACCCCAGTAAGGGCTTGCCAGTGAGCTTACCTGACCCATACTGCTACAGTCCCAGCATGTCCTCGATGGGACAGCGGAACCCCCTGTCGCGTGATTTGGAGTATAACCATATCACGAAGCATGCCAGTTGTCAGAAGATGTCTTTTGTCTATTTCTCCGAACTCCCTCCGGGAACCCGACCGGCCCACGTCCGACTTCCGTCCGACCGACCAAATATGATGGTTCACTTGGGAAGTTTTTGGTAATGTGTTTTGTGGCGACCGTTAGCAGTATGTTTCATGCCTTCGGCCGAGCGTGTCGTCCGCTCGGCCCACGATCTTGTTCAATGAGCGCCGGAACCTCGACTTCCATAGGGGTGCCTTGTGCCATCGACTAAGCACCGGGCGGCCTCCCGGTCGGTCAGCCCCCTTTCTCCGGTCGGCCTAGCTGGTCCGACTTCCATCCGATGGGCCGCCCGGCTCTTTGACTTCCACGTGGCGTTGACCCCTTACAACGAGGGTCCCCTGTTCTTATCGCCGGATCACTTGCCTCCCCTTCAAGTCTAGTCGAAGGAGGCGATTAGTCCGACTGACTGGACTACGAGACTAGCCGGGCGGCTCCTTCGTGCTAGTATCCTCCGATCGGCCTACCGCAGAGATGCCCTTGAGTGAATCAACAGTGGCCTTCATCGGATCTCCTCGTAATCTGCGCCAATCTTCGACATTAAGGCTGAGCATGCGTTCATTAAATGCTTCGAATGGTTGAATGCCACGTGGCGCAATGCCGTCATCGTACGGCGGCAGTGGCATGGTGCTTTGATGTGATCGAAGCGGTTTGAAATGGACGGCCCGATGCACGCTTTGATTCCCGTGACCTGGATCCGACGGTGGAGACCGCCCGGCCTCCACCCTATAAATCCTTCGTTTCCTTCTCTCTCGCATCTTCCTTTGCGATTTCGACCCCTGCCCCCAGCGCTTTGGAGCTCCGGCGATTCCTCTTTTGCTTTCCGACGACCTCCGGCGCCTTCTTTCCGCTCCTTCTCATCGTAAGGCCATCTTTCTTTGTTTCCGGTGCTTTCCTTACATTCCTTTTCCATATTTTCATCCTCGGGATATCTTTTCGTTCGCTGTCTTCCTCCTTTTGCCTTTTCGATTCCTTCCGATCGGACCATGGCTAGTTCTTCTCATCCGGAAGACCAGTCCCTTGGGCCATGGTACACCACCATGCAGTCACTCTTCGACCGGCGTGACTTTGATATCCTGACTGATAATTTTGATATTCCCGACGATTTTGAACTTCTTTTAGCCGGTCCTTCTGCGTCTTCCGCGACCAATTTACCGCCGGTCTGTGGTTCCCTGTACATCCTTTCATCGTAGATGTTTGTAATTTTTATGGTGTGCCGCTCGGCAGTGTAGTACCCAACACCTTTCGTCTCCTCTGCGGTGTTGTTGTTTTGTTCAAGATTCACAACATCCCCCTCCGACCGGAGGTCTTCTTTTACTTCTACTACCCTAAGCAAGCCGAGCCGGGCACCTTCATGTTCCAAGCTCGACCCGGCTTAGTCTTCTTCAACAAGCTACCTACTTTCAATAAACATTGGAAGGATTATTTTTTCTACATCCGTATGCCCGATCGGGCCAAATTCCCGACCCAGTGGCAGGTCAACCTACCCCCCACTCCCGAGTTGAAGAAGTTCAAGACCCGACCGGACTATCTCCACGCTGCAAATATACTAGCCGGTCTGCGACTTGACATCAACAAGCTTCTGCACGAAGGAGTGATGTACATCTTCGGCCTGAGTCCCATACGGACTCCTCTTCCGACCGGCTTTGGTAAGAACTTTGCTTGGGCATTTGCTTTAATTGCTAACTGATTTCTTTTCTTTCCCTTGCAGCGGATATCGTCATGGATTCGGTGATGACCGGCGTTTTGAAGAGAAAGGCGGCAGCTCTGGAAGCCGCGGCGGCCAGAGAAATGGAAGCGTTGGGTATCCAGCCGGTCGGATCCCACGAAGGAGAGAGCGGGACTCAAGCTGAGTCGGCCGCTCCCGCTTCTCAGCAAAACGTGGCCAGCGAAGCCACCCCTCCTGGAGAACCAACTGCCCCCGAGGAAGGTTCCGCTCGGGAGGAGGAGCAGCCCCTACAAAAGAGGCGCCGAGTGGAGACTCCCTTGCGGTCGGCAACCTCCGCGGTCCAACCATCCGAGCGGGTCACTGCAACTGCTCGGGGCAAGGCGCCAGAGACCAAAACCATTTCGTCCGACCGGACACCTTCTGACTGGGATGAGCCAGCTGCTCCAGTGGAGGCTACTCTAATCAGCACCCTTCCGCCCGCTCGCCACTCAGTCCAACGCTCGACCATTCATTCCCAATTTTCTGCTCTGGCTTCTGATCCCCTTCCGACTGCCGGTCGGACGACCCCCGGTCATGGCCGCACGATTCGGGTCACTCTTCATTTCCCGACTGAAGAGCTGCTTCCAGAGGCTGACCGCCCATCCGCGCCCGAGCACACCATCGCCTTGAAAGGGCCCCTAGCTGAGATGTGGGCCGATGCTCGGGCACGCACTGCGCTGATCCCCCTCCGAAACTTGGCCAATAGCCACATGCGGGAGGCCACAGGGGTAAGTTCGCTCTCTACGAAGTTTTGTATGCATTCTTTCCGCTCAGCATCTAACAACTATAATTTTCTTTTTCCAGAGATGGGTGGAGGAAATTGTGGTTTCCAACCGCTTGGCCTTGGTGGATGAAGAGCTGCGACAACTGAAAGCAACAGTTGGTCCATCCGGCCCTCAGGGCCCTTTATATTCTGAGCTGCAAAAGGAGCTGCAGAAAACTCAAAATCTGCTGGCGGCCGAGCAGAAGAAGATAGCCGATCAGGCCCACGCCTTGGCCGAGTCCGAGCGACAAGTCAAGTCGCTCGACACAAAAATAACCCTGGCCACCACTCGGAAAAATACAGCTATCTCCGATCTGGAGAAAAAGAACGTGGAGGCTCGGGGCCTGGAGCTGAAGATAAAGGAGTTGACAGAGCAGCTCGACAGGGAGAAGGCGGGCCGCTCGGCCGACGCGGACAAGCTCCGGACTCTGAATGAGGCCCTTACTAGCTCCCAGGCGACCTTCAAAGAATATCAAGATGCCGAGCCGAGTCGAGTTGCTGCCTTAAGACAGAGCTACATCCGCTCGCCTGAATTCTCGGAGAAAATATGCGAGCGGATGTACACAGCTTTCGACTTGGCTATGACCACCACCACTACTTATCTGAAGTCTAAGGGTCTTCTTCCGGAGTCTACTACTATTCCGGTCGGCGATCAAGTGGTGCTTCTGAATAACATTTCGAGGGACCTCTATGATTATATTGAATAGTTTTATGTAATTCGGCCACCCGTCAGGATATCATCCGTTTTGTAATTGGGCCGCTCGGCTTAAAGCTTTACCTTTAATGCAATGTTTTCCTTGTATTTGCTGTCTCCTTTCATAACCAAGATGTGTGTTTATCCGCTCGCCCATTATTATTTCTCGTGCTCCCCCATAAGGGATTTTAATAAAGTAATTGTCGTGATCTCCCCGCCCGGCGAAATATACCGTGTTCTCTGATGGTAGAGCCTGTTTACCCAATGCCAAGTACTTTCGGATACTAGGCCAATCGGAGCGTAGAGACTATCGAACGGTATCGAAGTCGCGTGTCTCGGGACATTAGATGCTTTAATCCGCTCGGATTATTTAGAGACACCGGCTCGTGTCTCGATTTTTAACGTCGGAGCTCGACGGTCTTCCGCTCGGAAGTTTATAGACGCCGGCTCGTCTCTCGATTTTTAACGTCGGAGCTCGACGGTCTTCCGCTCGGACGTTTATAGACGTCGGCTCGTCTCTCGATTTTTAACGTCGGAGCTCGACGGTCTTCCGCTCGGACGTTTATAGACGCCGGCTCGTCTCTCGATTTTTAACGTCGGAGCTCGACGGCCTTCCGCTCGGACGTTTATAGACGCCGGCTTGTCTCTCGATTTTTAACGTCGGAGCTCGAAGGTCTTCCGCTCGGACGTTTATAGACACCGGCTCGTCTCTCGATTTTTAACGTCGGAGCTCGACGGTCTTCCGCTCGGACGTTTATAGACGTCGGCTCGTCTCTCGATTTTTAACGTCGGAGCTCGACGGCCTTCCGCTCGGACGTTTATAGACGCCGGCTCGTCTCTCGATTTTTAACGTCGGAGCTCGACGGTCTTCCGCTCGGACGTTTATAGACGCCGGCTCGTCTCTCGATTTTTGACTTCGGAGCTCGACGGTCTTCCGCTCAGACGTTTATAGACGCCGGCTCGTCTCTCAATTTTTAACGTCGGAGCTCGACGGTCTTCCGCTCGGACGTTTATAGACGCCGGCTCGTCTCTCGATTTCTTCCGCTCGGACGTTTATAGACGCCGACTCGTCTCTCGATTTTTGACTTCGGAGCTCGACGGTCTTCCGCTCAGACGTTTATAGACGCCGGCTCGTCTCTCAATTTTTAACGTCGGAGCTCGACGGTCTTCCGCTCGGACGTTTATAGACGCCGGCTCGTCTCTCGATTTTTAACGTCGGAGCTCGACGGCCTTTTTAAGGCTAACTTCAATACAGCCGCACGGCAACGATATCTTTCTCCCAACTCGAATAACGTACTCCCGGTCGAACGGCTTGGGGTCTTCGTCCTCGAGCGCTTGGCTCGGATACTATACCTCCGGCCGAACGGCTCGGGGCCTTCGTTATCGAGCGCTTGGCTCGGATACTATACATTAGGGAGATAGGCCACTCGGCAAACCCATTAGCCATCCTTTGAATTAATTTTGCTTCCTGCATTACAAGGGTACGGGCGACCAAAATATATGCAAAAATAAGTTACATTAGTGCACCTTTCACCCAGCCCGATAAGGCTGGAGATGATTCGCGCTCCACGGCCGGTCCAGTTGACGCCCGTCTTCATCCTCCAAATAGTAAGCGCCCGAGCGGAGCTTTTCGATGATTTTGAAAGGACCCGCCCACGGAGCTTCTAGTTTGCCGACGTCGCCGACCGGCTTGACTTTCTTCCAGACAAGGTCGCCGACTTGGAATGATCTGGGGATTACGCGCCTGTTGTAGTTTTGCTTCATCCGTTGACGGTATGCCATCAGCCGGACGGACGCCTTGGCTCGCTCTTCATCGATCAAATCCAGCTCCATGTTCCTCCGCTCGGCGTTGCCCTCATCGTAATTCTGGGTCCGGACGGATTCGACACCGACTTCGACGGGAATCACCGCTTCGCCGCCGTACACCAGATGAAAAGGCGTGATGCCCATTCCTTCCTTTGGAGTCGTTCGGATGGCCCATAGGACGCCCGACACTTCATCTACCCAACTTCCTCCCAAGTGATCGAGCCGAGCGCGCAGAATGTGAAGAATTTCCCGATTGGCTACCTCGGCTTGACCGTTACTTTGGGGATAGGCCACGGACGTGAAGTGTTGCTCGATGCCATAGCTTTGGCACCAATCTTCAAGCAATTTTCAGGTGAACTGCCGTCCGTTGTCGGAAATCAGTCGGCCAGGGATGCCGAACCGACAGATGATGTTCTGCCAAATAAATTTCTTGACCATCTGCTCGGTGATCTTGGCGAGTGGCTCGGCCTCCACCCACTTGGAAAAATAATCGACCGCCACTAGCAGAAATTTTTGCTGCCCGGTCGCCATAGGAAATGGACCCACGATATCCATTCTCCACTGATCGAACGGACATGAGACTGTTGATGCCTTCATTTCCTCTGCCGGCCGGTGGTAGAAGTTATGGTACTTCTGGCACGAAAGGCACGTCGATACGGTCCGAGCAGCGTCTGCTTGTAATGTTGGCCAGAAGTACCCAGCCAACAGGATCTTCTTAGCCAGCGATCGTCCGCCCGGATGTCCTCCGCATGATCCTTGATGTACTTCTTGGAGGATGTAAGCCGAGTCTTCCGAGCTCACGCATTTCAACAGTGGGCGTGAGCAAGCCTTCTTATAAAGCTGGTCGCCGATGAGTGTGAACCGACCGGCTCTCCTCCTTAACAGCTGAGCTTCATTCTGATCGGACGGTGTGGCTCTTGAGCGCAAAAACTCTGTGATGGGTGTCCTCCAGTTGCTCAGGAACATAAGGCCCTCCATCCGGTCGACGTGCGCCACCAAAGATACTTGTTCAATTGGCTGCTGGATGGCGATTGGTGTTATTGAGCTTGCAAGTTTGGCTAACTCGTCAGCCGCTTGGTTCTCCGCTCGGGGTATCTTCTGGATAATAACTTCTCTAAAGTCGGCCTTGAGTTTCTCGAAGGCTTGAGCGTAAAGCTTGAGCCGAGCGTTGTTGATTTCAAAAGTACCTGTGAGCTGCTGAGCGGCCAACTGGGAATCCGAGTGAAGCGTTACCCGACCGGCACCCACATGTCGTGCTGCCTGCAAGCCGGCTATGAGGGCCTCATACTCTGCTTCGTTGTTCATAGCTTTATAATCCATCTGGACGGATATGTGCATCTTTTCTTCTTGTGTGGAGAGCAACAGTATTCCAATCCCGCTTCCGAGCCGAGTGGAGGATCCGTCCATAAATATTTTCCACATGGATTCTGGCTCTGAATTCTGCACCTCCGTCACAAAATCTGCCAAGGACTGCGCTTTGATTGCCGAGCTGGGTTGGTACTGGATGTCAAATTCGCTTAACTCCGTCATCCATTTGATGAGCCGCCCGGACGCTTCTGGATTCAATAATACACGCCCGAGCGGGCTATTGGTTTTGACAATGATGGTATGCGCCAGGAAGTATGGGTGAAGGCGCCGAGCGGCGAGGACCAAAGCAAAAGCTAGCTTTTCGAGTCCAGTGTAGCGAGATTCAGCATCTTTTAAAATATGACTAAGGAAATACACAGGCTCTTCTCCGCTCGCCCTCACTAGTGCCGATCCGATTGCCTGCTCGGTCGAAGATAGGTAGATACAAAGTGACTCACCCGCAGCTGGCTTGGCTAATACCGGGAGGGAATTCAGATATGCCTTCAAATCCTCGAACGCCCGGTCGCATTCTTCGTCCCAGTGAAATTTAGTGGCCTTGCGCAAGATTTTGAAGAAAGGAAGGCTCCGGTCGGCAGTTTTGGAGATGAACCTGGACAGAGCAGTTATCCGACCGGTCAAACGCTGCACTTCCCTTGTATTTCTTGGAGGCGGCATGTCTTGTAGAGCCTTCACCTTGCTGGGATTTGCTTCAATGCCCCGCTCGGTCACTATGTACCCCAAGAAACGCCCTCCTTTTGCTCCGAACAGGCACTTCTGGGGATTTAGCTTGACTCCATATTTACGTAGCGTTCGGAAGGTCTCCTCCATGTCTTTGAAGAGGTCGGCCGCTCGGACGGACTTGATGAGAATGTCGTCCATATACACTTCCAGATTTCGCCCGATCTGCTCTCTGAACACTTTATTCATCAAGCGCTGATATGTGGCTCCCGCATTCTTCAATCCGAACGACATCACATTATAGCAATAGTTGCCGTCGGCCGTCACGAAGCTGACTTTTTCTTGATCTTCACGGGCGAGCGGCACTTGATGATAGCCTTGGTAAGCGTCGAGCATACATATTAATTCGCAGCCGGTCGTAGAGTCCACTAGCTGATCTATCCGGGGCAGAGGATAAAAGTCTTTCGGGCAAGCTTTATTGAGATCCCGAAAATCTATGCATACTCTCCACTTGTTGCCCGGCTTGGAGACTAATACTACGTTTGCCAGCCAGCTCGGGAACTGCACCTCGCGGATATGGCCGACCTCCAAGAGTTTTTCAACCTCCGCTCGGATTATGGAATTCTGCTCTGCGCTGAAATCTCTCTTTCTCTGCTTTATTGGCCGTGCGTCCGGTCGGACGTGTAGTTCATGCTGCGCTATACTTGGTGAAATTTCGGGCAGCTCATGTGTCGACCAGACGAAGACATCATGGTTTCTCCTGAGGTATAGGATCACCACCTCTTTCTGGTTGGCCTCCAGATCGGACGCGATGAATGTTGTAGCCTCCGATCGGGTGGGGTGTATCTGTACTTCCTCCTTTTCTTCGTAAACTAAAGAGGGAGGTTTTTCAGTTATAGCATTCACCTCGATCCGTGGCGACTTCCGAGCGGAATTTGCTTCGGCTCGGACCATTTCGACGTAGCATCGCCGAGCTGCCAGTTGATCTCCCCGTACTTCTCCCACTTTGTCTTCGACGGGGAACTTGATCTTCTGGTGGAAGGTAGAGACGGCCGCTCGGAACTCACTGAGCGCCGATCGTCCCAGAATGACGTTGTATGATGAGGGAGAGTCGACCACCGCGAAGTTTGCTGAACGCATCCTTCTGAGCGGCTCTTCCCCCAATGAAATAGCCATCCGGATTTGTCCGACCGGAAGTACTTCATTGCCCGTAAATCCATGGAGGGGGGTTGTCATGGGCAGCAGCTCGGCACGGTCAATTTGTAGTTGATCAAACGCCTTTTTGAATATTATGTTGACCGAGCTTCCTGTGTCAACAAAAACGTGGTGAATAGTATAGTTGGCTATTACCGCTTTGATGAGCAGAGCGTCGTCGTGGGGCACTTCAACTCCTTCCAAGTCCCCAGGTCCAAAACTGATTTCGGGTCCACTCGCCCGCTCTCGGCTACAGTCGACTGCATGGATCTGGAGTTGTCGGACGCCCGCCTTTCTTGCTTGGTTGGAGTCCCCTCCGGTCGGCCCGCCAGCGATAATGTTGATCTCGCCTCAGGAAGTATTGCTTCTATTTTCTTCCTCCCGAGCGGATGGTCGAGACCTTTCTCTTGACGCTCGGCGATTCTCCTTCCTTGGAGAGCGATGCCGATCGGGAGTCTGTTGCTGTCGCCTATCACCTCGCGCCCGGTCGGCTTCATGAGTTCTCTGTCGCCGGTCGACTGAGGGAGACCATCGGCCACCATTCCAGTGAACGGGATGAGCCACAAAGGGAAGACTGCGACAATCCCTTGTGTTGTGTGTGTCCGTCCGGTGGAAAGAGCAGAACATCGGGGTCCATTTCTTCTTTGGCTTGGGCCGGGCGGCAACTACTTCTTGCACGTGAGACCTGGTATGGGGGGAGCGGATTGCTTCGGCCCTCAGTCCTCTGGGCGGCTTGTGAGCGGCGTGCTGTTTCCGCTCGGCAGGAGGAGCTCGCTCGGTTGGAGTTTCTTTTTTCCTGGCCGCTTGCGCTTCCTCCACGTTGATGTATTCGTTGGCCCGGTGTAGTATATGGTCATAGTCTCGAGGCGGCTTCCGAACGAGCGAGCGGAAGAAGTCCTCGTCCACGAGGCCTTGTGTAAATGCGTTCATCATTGTCTCTGAGGTGGCCGTTGGAATGTCCATGGCTACCTGATTAAACCGTTGGATATAAGCTCTGAGCGGCTCTCTCAGCTCCTGTTTGATGGCAAACAGACTAACACTGGTTTTCTGATAGCGCCGACTGCTTGCGAAGTGGTGGAGGAAGGCCGTCCGAAAATCCTTGAAGCTTGTGATGGATCCGTCCGGCAGCCTCCAAAACCACCGTTGAGCCGATCCCGCGAGAGTGGTAAGAAAAACTCGGCATTTCACTCCATCTGTATATTGATGAAGCGTAGCTGTATTATCGAACTTACCCAGATGATCATCTGGGTCGGTTGTCCCATTATACTCGCCGATCGTCGGAGGCACATAGTGCTTGGGCAAGGGGTCTCTTAGAATAGCCTCCGAAAATTGGCGGTTAATTCGCTCGGGAGATGCATCCGCTCGGGGGACTTTTCCTTTTCTGTCATCCCGTCTAGGCCTTTCATCAGAAGAAGATCCCCGATCTCTGTTAGCTGCTGTGGCTTCGGGGGTGCGGAATAGGGCCCGATGAAATGCAACGGTGGCCTGTGGTGCCTCCGCTCGGCCACCAGACGCTGACGTTGCTTGCTGCTCCGGCCGCTCGGCTGTGGCTTTTTGTTTTTGCTCCACAAGCTTGGCGGCCCTTATCTCGATCAGAGCGTCGAGTTCCTCCGTCGAAAGCGTCACCGTGTGTTGTCTTCCAGCCTCCATTGTTCGGATGCAGGAGCGTTCCCCCAGACGGCGCCAAATTGATCTCGTCCGAACGCTGTCGCTGACTCCGCGTAGCCCGGTGTGTGACGTGGATCTTCGACGTGGCACCTGCACAAAACCGAGTCGGGAAGGGGTTCCCGGCGGTGACCCTCCGACGCTCAAGTCAGGCAAGCAAGCAGTGGCAAGTGGCTCTCGAAAAATCAGAATGCGTACCTCCGGTGAAGGATAGAGGCCTTTATATAGGGCAGCGGAGAAGCAAGTGCACACACACCGAGGTGTACACGTGTCCGTGGCCCATACCCTAGTAAGGGCTTGCCAGTGAGCTTACCTGACCCATACTGCTACAGTCCCAGCATGTCCTCGATGGGACAGCGGAACCCCCTGTCGCGTGATTTGGAGTATAACCATATCACGAAGCATGCCAGTTGTCAGAAGATGTCTTTTGTCTGTTTCTCCGAACTCCCTCCGGGAACCCGACCGGCCCACGTCCGACTTCCGTCCGACCCGCCAAATATGATGGTTCACTTGGGAAGTTTTTGGTAATGTGTTTTGTGGCGACCGTTAGCAGTATGTTTCATGCCTTCGGCCGAGCGTGCCGTCCGCTCGGCCCACGATCTTGTTCAATGAGCGCCGGAACCTCGACTTCCATAGGGGTGCCTTGTGCCATCGGCTAAGCACCAGGCGGCCTCCCGGTCGGTCAGCCCCCTTTCTCCGATCGACCTAGCTGGTCCGACTTCCGTCCGATGGGTCGCCCGGCTCTTTGACTTCCACGTGGCGTTGACCCCTTACAACGAGGGTCCCCTGTTCTTATTGCCGGATCAAAGATGAATGAAAAAATAGATATGATGTCATGACATATGATGGGCAAACAAAACATGACAAATTAGTATACATAAGATACCTAGATTACCTATCTAAGTGTCCTTAAACTTAGCTAACTCAAAATTTAACCCTAGATTGCCCATGATTTCTCATGAAAATGTCAAAACCCCAACTTGGCATTAAATTAAGTTCAAATCCTCAATGTTTGACACATTTTACTCTTCCAAAGAGTAAACATTTTACATTAGGACCTAGATTTCTCTTAAATCACTAAGAAGATACCAAAATCCCAACTTGGTATTTCTTATGATTCTCCAAATTATGCCAATTTAATTCAAAGATAATTCCTTAAGATTTGGCACATGTTACTCTCTCCAAGAGTGATAATTTGGATTAAGGTTTACATTTCCCTTAATTCCATAATAAAATGTCGAATTCTAAATTTGGCATTACTTTTGCTTCTCTCAAGTGTGTCAATTTAAATTAGATTCAACTCCTCAAACTTTGACACGTTTTACTCTTTCAAAGAGTAACACTTATCATCCTTTTCATTTTCAAAGGTTAACAATAACCTTGAAAATACTCTCAAGTGTCAACTTTAATAAGGTTAGGTTAACTACCCTTCCAATTTGAGTTGACACTCTCTAAACCCATCTAGGGTCTAGAGAATATGCTCCTAGGAACCCAAAACCTATTGGTGCTCATTGGATGCTCTAGGTACTCACTAGGGATGACTTCCCTAGATACCTTCCTAAGGACCTTTCTAGGCTTCTTAGAAACCTTGGTCACTTCTACTAGGTCACTTCTAGGAATAACTTCCCTTGTAACCTTCTTTGTGACTTTGTTAGACTTCTTAGAAGTCTTCGTCACATTGGTCTTGCTAAAAGTACTTTTAGGGATTCCTTCCCTAGTATCTTTGACTTGAACTCTAAACCTAGGGTTGGTCCCATAACTATATGGAACCCTATGAAAGGAAGTCACATCCTTCTTGGCTTTAGGTTTGTATCCCAAACCTATATAACCATTGGATGACTCTTGTCTAGCTTTTCCTAGGTTATGCTCATTTTGACCCCTAAGAATATTTTCCATTCTTGCTAGAGTTCTTTCTAAATTATCAAGTCTTGACCTCAAGACTTGGTTTTCCGTCATTGAATCCATAGACTTGGATTTTTCTTGACCCCTATGAGCATTTCTATATCTAAGCATATATCTATAATCCTTAGAGTTATTGCCTAAATTGTTATATACCTTCCTAGCCTTAGGTGCGATAAATCTAGCATGAGGAGGAATATATTTACCCTTAGTGTCATCATGCTTCCTACTTTCATTATAATTAGCATAAAATTGATTTAAATTTGAACTAGCATTCAAATTAGGGTTTACCACCCTTACCCTTGAAGCTCTCTTCTTCTCCCACTTCTTCAAGTGCACCAATTTCTTGAGCTCTCCTCTCCTTGGGCACTTTGTGTGGTAGTGGCCCCACTCACCACATGTAAAGCACCTAATATGCTTCTTCTCCTTCTTCTTCTTCTTCCTACAACTCACATTAGTTTCTAAATTAACTTTAGTGAGTTTAGGGTTTACCTCCTTTACCTTCTTGAGCGAAGGACACCTACTATTGTAGTGCCCCATCTTACCACACTCAAAGCATTTGATGTGGTCCTTTGTGCTCTTCTTGGTAGTTGAGGTGGAGGGTTGAGCTTTCAAGATCTCCTCTTCCTTGGATTGCTCTTCTTCCTCTTCACTTGAAGATGTGGACGGTTCCACTTCTTCCTCCCTTGATGATGTGGATGATACCTCCTCATCTTCCTTCTCCTTCTCGGATGTTGAGCTCGTGTCAACATTCGATTGGTCCTTCTCTTCTTGGACCAATGAACCCTTCTCCTTGGGCTCTTCCACTCCTTGGATTTTTGTAGGGTCTTCATGATAGGCAATGATCTTTTTCCAAAGATCACTTGCATTTATGGTTTCACCTACACTCAACAAAATATTAGAAGGTAGTAAACTATGTAAAATTCTCGTTACCTCTTTGTCCGCCTCCGATTGCTCCCGTTGCTCTTCGGTCCAATGCCGAGGTCGGAGGCGTTTACCCTTCTTGTCCGTAGGAGCTTCAAATGGGTCACTCAAGACAACCCATTGGTTCCAATCCATTTGGAACCATGTCTCCAACCGCTTCCTCCAATAATTAAAGTCTTCTTTGTCATACGGAGGTGGAATTCGGATATCCCATCCGAGCGGTCCTTCGGACTCCATCTTCTTCTTCCTCTAACTTCTTGCTCTCTTGGCGATTAGTCCGTAGAAGAGCGACCTGGCTCTGATACCACTTGTTGGGACCTTGACGTCCGCTAGAGGGGGTGAATAGCGGCTCACCCAAATCGATCACTTCCTATAATGTTAGTGCACAGCGGAAATACAAAAACAACTACTAACAAGAGAAAGCAAACCTAACACGTTGATTTAACGTGGTTCGAAGATAAAGCTCCTACTCCACGGCTGTCCGTAAGGTGGATGATCCCGATCCGTCGGTGGATGACTCCCCGGAAAACCTCCGGCTAGCTCAAGCTCCTTGTCGGTGGAGAAACCTCGCCACAAGCACTTGAATACAAGCACACCGATCACACGAGGGCTTGGGAGACTCTAATAGGCTTTAACCAAGTCTATTTCATCAACTTCAACCAAGCTTCCAATGCTTGGTTATATAGGCCACAGATTAGAAAACCCCGCCTACCAGTCGACTGCCAAAACATGCAGTCGACTGCCCTTCGTGGAAATTCGACCGTTGCAGCCCAACGGCTCGATGACTGCACCAGTCGACTGATGAAACCACCAGTCGACTGCTACAGTAACGCTACAGTACTGCTACAGTAAATCCTAATTTTGGGATTTTACCCCGAGTACATCCACTCAGCACTCGTTCTCGCCCGACCAACCTAGACCTAGCCTTCTAGCCTCCTCCATCAGCCTTGCGTCCCTCGGATGCCTCCCCATCCTTCACGTCTTGCCTTCTGGAGCTTCCATCGGCCTTGTCATTGTTGTCGGGTCTTCCTTTGCCAAGAGGTCGCACCTCCGGGACTTTATCCATTGCCAAGTCACACTTGGACTTACGTTGCCAAGACTACATGCTTGGACTTGCATTGCTAAGACTCACCCTTGGACTTTCCTTGTTGTACCTGTATCCTGCACACTCACAATGCATATCAAATACAACAATAAATCTAACTTAAACCTTTGCTCAAACATCAAAACCTAGGGTACCCAGATTGCTCCAACACGGGGGTCATGCCTTTCCACTTGGTATACGGAGGGGAAGCCGTCGTGCCCATGGAAGTCGGAATAGAATCTGATCGGGTGCAACAGTACAACGCAAGTAACACCGAGCGGAGGCAGGTGGAGCTGGACTTGATAGACGAGGGGCAAGCCAAAGCAGCCGTCCGACTAATGGCATATCGGAAAAGAATGAAGCAGAGTTACAACAGGCAAGTAATTCCCAGGGTGTTCCAGGTCGGCGATTTCGTATGGAAGAAGGTGAAGCCGGTCAGGGATGTGAGCAAGCTGGAGGCTCCCTGGGCTGGGCCCTTCAAAGTCTTTAAGAAGTTCCGATCGGGCGCCTACTACCTGGAAGATGAAGACAGACGGCAGCTAGAACGACCATGGAGCGCTATCCATCTCCAGAAGTACCGGGTTGGGTGAAAGGTGCGCCAATGTAATCAGTTATGTGTATTCCCATTCTTCGATACCCTTTGATTGCAGGAATGAAATCATGAAACACAAGGGTATAACAAATTTGCGCCGAACGACCACTCTCCATGAAGCCCGTCGAGCGGCGACGTTAAACTCTAGAGTCGAACCGGCGACTATAAACCCCCCGGCCTGAAGACCGTCGAGCGGCGACATTAAACTCTAGAGTCGGACCGGCGACTATAAACCCCCCGGCTTGAAGACCGTCGAGCGGCGATGTTAAACTCTAGAGTTAAACCGGCGACTATAAACCCCCCGGCCTGAAGACCATTGAGCGTCGACGTTAAACTCTAGAGTAGAATCGGAGACTATAAACCCCCTGGCCTGAAGACCGTCGAGCGGCGACAATAAACTCTAGAGTCGGACCGCGACTATAAACCCCCCAGCCTGAAGATCGTCGAGCGGCGACGTTAAACTCTAGAGTCAGACCGGCGACTATAAACCCTCCGGCCTGAAGACCGTCGAGCGACGACTTTAAACTCTAGAGTTGAACCGGCGACTATAAACCCCCCGGCCTGAAGATCGTCGTACGACAACGTTAAACTCTAGAGTCGAACTGACGACTATAAACCCCTCGGCCTGAAGATCGTCGAGCGGCGACGTTAAACTCTAGAGTCAAACCGGCGACTATAAACTCCCCGGCCTGAAGACCGTCGAGCGGTGACGTTAAACTCTAGAGTCTAACCGGCGACTATAAACCCGTCGGCCTGAAGACCGTCGAGCGGCGACGTTAAATTCTAGAGTCGAACCGACGACTATAAACCCCCCGGCCTGAAGACCGTCGAGCGGCGACGTTAAATTCTAGAGTCGGACCGACGACTATAAACCCCCGGCCTGAAGACCGTCGAGTGGCGACGTTAAACTCTAGAGTCAAACTTGCGACTATAAACCCCCCGGCCTGAAGATTGTCGAGCGGCGACGTTAAACTCTAGAGTCGAACCGGTGACTATAAACCCCCCAGCCTGAAAACCGTCGAGCGGCGACGTTAAATTCTAGAGTCGAATCGGTGATTATAAACTCCCCGGCATGAAGACCGTCGAATGACGACGTTAAACACCCAGGCCGAACCGGTGGCTATTAAAAATCCGGCTCGAAGATCGTCGATTGACAACTATAAAGCTCAGCCTTTGCACTGCTTAAACCTAACAGAACTTACGAAAAATAGGTGGTCTTGTGCTCGACTGCCGAGCGACAGCTCGGGGATCAAAAGACGGAGGCTCTCACGAATACAGTAACAATCAAGAAAACAGACAACTCGCTTGGATACACACAACGAAAGAAGCAAGCAGTGAAAGGCCAAAAATTCATTAACCAAAATGGGCCGAACGACCAGTACATATCCACGACTTCACTCTAGATAATTAAAAATCTCATCTGGAATCGTGGTCAGCAGCTCGGCATGGTCATGGACGGGGATGGTGAAATCCTCAGGGAGCCGACCCTTTTTCTTCAGATAGTCAGTCGTGGCAGTGATGGCCAACTTGAACGCATGGACGAGCCGAGCGCAAACTTTCTCAACAAATTTCTCCGAGCGGATGAAGTGCTGTTGTATAACAGTAAATCGACTAGGCTCGGTCTCCTGATATTCTTTGAGGGCGACTCGGGAAGCCTCCAGTGCATCTTGAAAGGTCTTCAGGCCAGCCTGGAGAGCGATCACCTCCGCCGAGCGGCCAGCTTTCTCAGCGGTAAGTAGATCAGTCAACTCCTTGACCTTCAGCTCGAGCGCGCGAGCCTCGACATTCTTCTCCTCTAGGTCGGTGACAACCCTATTCTTCCTGGAGGTAGCCAAGTCGATCTTTTTGTTATAAGTCTTCACTTGGGCCTCAAGCCGGTCTACCATAGTTTGCAGGCCCGAAAATTTGTGCTGCTCGGCCTCTAGTAGTTTCTTGGTCTTGTCCAGATCCGCCTTCAGCTCGGCGTAAGAGGGGCCCTGAGGGGCAGCCTCACCAGAAACTTTGAGTTTCTTGAACTCCTCCTCCAAAGACGGCAGGCGGTCACACACCGCTATGCTCTCCACCCAGTACTACAACCATATCAGAAGGGAAAAAGTCAGTACCGAACGGAGAGGAAAAAATGAAGGTTACGGTAAGAGTTATCCCGGTGGCTTGTTGCAGATGGTTGTTGCCGAGCAGCCCCGGGGGCATCATGGCAATACATGCCCGAGCATCCTCCCAGACCTTCGCCAACGGTCTCCAAATGGTTATTTGGTGCTCAGGGTTCATCGGTCGATCGACCGCCTGCAGATATTCCTCCGTCGGTAGGTGAAGTGTGGCCTTGATTGTCTTGCGTCCACTCAGTGCAGATTGAGCAGACGCTGAAGGGGCAGAGGTCTGGTCGATCGGTTCACAGTGAATAAGAGATCGCTTGATTGTCCGTAAAGCCGGCGGAAGTGAGTTGAGAGGCTGAGCAGCGATGGGGTTGTAAGGCCAATCTCCTTGAGAGGGGATCCGGTCAAAAGACAGCGCTTCCATAGTCGTTGGAGCCAGTGGAGGAGGATCGTCGATCTACTTGGCCACGTGAACGCCTGAGGTGGCCGAGCAGGTTAGTGTGCCTGTTCGGCTGCGTTTGCGTCCAACCAACGGGAGTTCGTCATCGGAAGACTCGGCTTCCTCGGGCCAAGTGGCCGGTTGAGTACTCAACGAAACGGTCTCTCCATCTGCATCAGTAGTAACAGTCAGGGCGGCAAACGCATCACCCGTCGTTTGCACCTCTTCGCTCTCGCCTTCATGGGAGCCGACTAGGGCGATGCTGAGTCTCTCCGCCTCCTGCGCGGCAGCCGCCTCTATCTCGGCAGCCTTGCGCTTCAGCATGTCGAATGTCACCGATTTCATCATGGTCGCATCTGCAAGAAAGAGAAAAGAAATCAGTTAGACTCAAAGAAAAGGAGAGAAAGTTATTTCTTACCAGGACCGTTCGGAAGCCACGTTCGGACCGGACTTAAGCCGAACAGGTACAGCATCCCCTCGGGCAGCAACTTGTGGATGTCTAATTTCAGGCCGGCCAGCAGGTTAGCCGCATGGAGAAAAGCGGGCTCGGTCCTATACCTTTTCAGGTCGGGGGGAGTAGGCAGCGAAGTTTGCCATTGGGTTCGGAAAGGTGGCGGCTCGGGAAAACTCAAAAAGAAAAAATAGTCCTTCCAATGCTTATTGGAGGTAGGCATTTTATCAAAGAAAACCAAGTCGATCCGAGATTGAAACAAGAAGGTGCCCAGCTCGGACTGCTTGGGATAGAAAAAATAATGAAAAATCTGAGGCTTAAGGGGGATGTTGTGCACTCAGAAGAGCACAACTATACCACACAACAGCCTGAAGGAGTTGGGCATGAGCTGGCCGAGCGGAATGCAAAAGTAGTTACACACTTCTATGATGAATGGGTGGATTGGAAACCTAAGGCCATCTACGAATTGGTCGCGGAAGAAGGTAACAGTGCCGACCGGCAGGTCATGAGACCGATCGGACGGCTCGGCCAGGGTGAGCTTATAGTCGACAGGGATAGCATAGGAATTAATCAGATTACAGGCATCTCCCAAGTCGAACCGACTCTCCATGGCTTAGTACCAGAGGCCGGGAGAGGGGTCGGAAGAGCTGGCCATGAGCGGAAAATGAAAGCGCAGAAGCTTCGTCGGAAAAATTGACGGAAAGAGCAACGAAAGAGGCGACGTCAAGGAAAGCGAGGGGAAGTGAACGTGAAAACAAGAGGATCAGAGAGCTTACAAAAGGAAACCTAAGAGAGGAAGGTGGAAGATCTCTGGAGTGCTGGAAGTCGAGGACGTCGACGAAGCACGCGGAAGCAGCAACGATGGAATAGTTGTCGGCGCCGGTGCTTTATAAAGGGCGGGCTCGGTCACCCTAGTCGTCTGATCTAGGTCGCGGAGATCGAAGTTGGCATCCGACCATTAAATTCAAACCGTCGCATGTCCCCTCGGAGCCGACGCCCCCGCCGCACGATGACGTCGATGGCTCCACGTAGCGCCAGGTTACAGGGTAGCATTTAATGAGCGCCATTGCGCCGGCGTGGTCGCGTGCTCGTCTTTAAT
Organism: Zingiber officinale; assembly: GCF_018446385.1. Lineage (NCBI taxonomy): Eukaryota > Viridiplantae > Streptophyta > Magnoliopsida > Zingiberales > Zingiberaceae > Zingiber > Zingiber officinale. The sequence continues at coordinate 78,607,600 of NC_055997.1, read as the reverse complement.
GGCCAAGATTTGCATGAATTCCGAGGAAATCCTAAAGACGCCAGCATTAATCGACCTCGAGTTGGCAGGGCAATCAGCGGCACGCGAGTAAAACTCTCCAGGGCCCAATAGGTGGGCCGCCGAACGGTTGCAGGGTACCCTCATAGTGCCTGAACGGAGAAGCACTCACATCAGTGGAGGAGCGGGCGTTACACCACCAAACTAATAGTCCAGTCAGTCGGACTTCCAGCCTCCTTCGACTAGACTTGAGGGGAAGGCACGTGATCCAGTGGTGAAGGAGGGGGCCTAGCCATACAGTGGTCAATGACATGTGGAAGTCAAAGTCAAGATGGTCAGCCCAACGGTCTGGCCGAGCGAGGAGGTCACCTCGTCGATCGGCCGTTGTAGCGCCCAGGCTAGCGCAAAGACAACTCGATCGCAGGTCGGGTTTCCGATGCTCAGGGGTTCTCGTATAAAAAAACCGATGTGCCAAGCGGCATGTCCGCTCGGCCGAGCTACCAAACAACTAAGGCTGCGTGCCAGTCCGAGTATGCGACCGAGCGGCTCTCCCGCTCAGCCTAGTAACGGACAAGAGGAGAGCAGTTGGTGATATCCTTCTCGAGACATGCGCCGCCGACAGATAGCATGGTCGGCGACCAGACCAGACAAAAGATCGTACGGTGGAAGTTTCCACTGTCATATCGGAGATATGCTCGGACGGTTGCGGTATAGCGTCAGACACGCTTTTTTGACACATCTATTTTGAGGTATACTTTGGGAAGTGTGCAAGCCTCAATGAGCGTGCACGCGTTCCCTCGGGATCCTATATAAGGACCCCTAGACTTCAACAGAGGTATGCGATATTCTTCACTGTAGCCACAGTCTCGCTATTCTGCTTCCATTTCATCTCGTCGTTGCCTGACTTGAGCATCGGAGGGTCATCACCGGGAACCCCTTCCCAGCTCGGTTTTGTGCTTGCAGGTTCTCACCGAAGGCTCACGCCAGTCGGAGGTTCATACGCCGTCAACGAGAGCGCCACGTCCCCAGCGTCTGTCGACTCAGCACCCGGACAGGATCACATATCATTTTATTATGTTAACTTTATTTTGTAGGGTCTGTTTGGTATTTTGGACTAACGTGTCTGGTAAGAAGTGAAATGTACAAAAGAATCTCGGGTGAACAATGCTCGAGGCGCCTTCCATGGTTCTGAAGGCATCTTGGACACCCTAGTTGAAGGTGCCTTCGAGTGCCTCGAAGGCGCCTTCGGATGGATGAACTTCCATGAATGCGAAAGTTATTGAGTCTGAGGCTGTGGGGATAAGATCTACAGCCGGAGTTGCCTTCCATGGTATTGAAGGCACCTTCAACACTCTATAAAAGAAGGCTTCGAGTAAGTGCTTAAATACAACTGATTTTTACAATCCTTCTCTTGCGTGCTACTTCCAAGATGATCTTGAGTCTCCGCGACTGACTCTGACGGTTGAAAGTGCTACTCTCTGAATTCTAATTTGTCAGTGATCCTATCTGAAAGCTGAATCAACGGACACTGGGAACGTGGCGCTCTCCGGTCGCTAATGTGGGTCTTCGAATGCTGGTGCAAACTTCCGGCGATCCTGTAAAAAAGTCGGGGCGGGAAGGGGTTCCCGGCGGCGACCCTCCGACGCTCAAGTCAGGCAAGCTAGCAGTGAAGAAGTGGCTCCAAAAGTGGTAGAACGTGTACCTCCGGCGAAGTATAAGGCTCCTTATATAGAGCGGTGAAAGAGCTCACGCACACTTACCGAGGCAAACACGTGTCCTTAGCCCATACCTCGGTATGTGTTTGTCAGAAAGCTTACCTGACACCATACTGCTACAGTCTCGGCACGTCTTCGATGGGACAGCAGAATACCTCATCACCAGACTAAGAGTATGGCCTAGTCATAGGACTAGACGACTGTCATAAGATGTTCCTCGTCCTTCTCTCCCTACCCCATGCCGGGGCGTCCGTCCGGTCAGCTGGACGGGGCGTCTCGTCCGGCCGGCCCTCATTTTACGCCCGGCCGGACGACACTCACATCCCATCCGATCTTCCGTTTGCATCGGTATGCTGGGGAGATCTTCGGTAAGGTGTCATGTAGGGACTGCTAGCGGTATGTTACCTTGTGTCTTCGGCCAAGACTTCCGCTCGGCCCATCGTTACTGTTCAGTCGAGCGCCGGAACTCCGACTCCTGTCAGGGCGCATTTTGCCCTCAGTTATTCATCGGTCGGTCGGCCGGGTGGTCGGCCCATCCTTCTTCGGTCGGCCGCTCGGTCCGTCCTTCTCCGGTCGACCACCTGGCCTTTTGACTTCCACGTGGCGTTGACCCCTCAAAATGGAGATCCCCTGTTCTATCCGTCGGATCACTTGCCTCCCCCTCAAGTCTAGTCGAAGGAGGCGAAGTCCGACTGACTAGACTGCCGATCTGACTGAGTAACGGTCGCTACACTAGTCCGCTCGGCCAGGCATAGAGATGCTCATCCGGTTGGTGGTGTCTTGCTCGTGCCTTGTATTCCCTTGAAATCCCTACCAAATCCTTTCCTTTACTGCCAGTCACATGCGCTGCGCACGGTAAGGGGTACTCATTAAATGTGAACCGTATCCTACTGACACGTGGCGATCCTGCTCTTGTCAGCGTATGGCGGTAGCGTCACCTCCGATGGGACATCCATCATTTGAAATGAACGGCCGGATGATGGCCTCGTATTTCACGACCTGAATCGGACGGTGAAAGTTGATTGCGGCCGTCATTATAAAGCTCCCGACTTCTCCTCTTCGCCGCACTTTGGCTTCATCGATCCCAGACGCCTCACTGCTCCTTTCTTCTCCGGCGACCTCGCTTCTCCGACGACCTCAAAGCCCCCTGCGACCATCTTTTTGCTTGTAAGCCTTTCTTTTCCTCGATTCCTCTCTCCTTTTCTTCCTGTTAATCACCTCTATCATTCTGCCCCCTTCTTTCCTGGCTTTATTTCATTTTCCTTTCATTCCGCATTCATTCCCGGCCCTATACCATGACTAGTACCTCACAGTCGACCGGCGGCGCTCCCGGTCTCTGGTACACGACCATGGAGAGCCGGTTTGACGAGGAGGACGCACTGCGCCTCGCTCGGACTTATGACAACCCTTCCGACCACCATATAGTAATAGCCACCCCCGCCAACCGGCCACATGAACCGCCGCCCGGCACCGTTCTTTTCTTCCGAGACCAATTTTTGGACGGGCTACGCTTTTCACCCCATAAGTTTTTCTTGCAAGTTTGCAATTATTTTCGCATCCCGCTCGGCCAACTGGTTCCGATCTCCATCCGGCTGCTGAGCGGGGTGGTAGTTCTCTTTAAATTGAACAACATCCCATTAGACCCCAAAGTGTTCCATTACTTCTATTACCCCAAGCAAGCTGAGTGGGGAACTTTTGTTTTCCAATTTAGGATAGGTTTCGTCCTTTTTGATAACATGCCGAGCTCCAATAAACATTGGAAGGAGCACTTTTTCTACATGCGTTTCCCCGAGCCACCGGCCTTTCGTATCAAGTGGCAAACGGCGATGCCAGCGCAACCGGAGCTCGGCAAGTTCAGGAGCGATCCGGCCTACCTTCATGCAGCCGACCGGCTGATAGGCCAGCGATATCACATCGACAAGCTACTCCTTCCGGGAGTATTGTATCTATTCGGCTTGTCTTCCATCCCAGCCGATCTGCCTTGCAACATGAGTAAGTTCTCTTATCTTCCCGTTTCTTTTGTTCTAACTGATTTATTCTTTGCTTCTGCAGCTGAAGTCATGTGGCGTGCCAAGGCTACCGAGCGGCTGAAACTGAGAGCCGCTGAGATCGAGGCGGCCAAGAATAAGGAGGTCGCCGAGCGGGGCTTGGCTTCAGCTGCTCCGGCCAGCGAAGAAGATGAGGGGACTCAGGGTGTCCTCGAAGCCTTAGACGCTCCTGCCTCTCACGACGAGGTCACGAGCGACATAGAACCCTCTACTCAAGTTGAGGTAGAGGGTCATTCGGCCGACAACGTTCCCCTGGCAACTCAGAAGCACAGACGGCCAGAGTTAGCATCTCGACCTACTCCATCTGATGAACCACAGTCTGAGCAGGGCGATGAAGCTCCAGTGTTATCCGGGACAGTTTCTATAGAGAGTACCCCGACGCCGCTTGGCTCTCCAAGGGCTACCTCTGAGGTGCCGCCTTCCAGTCCTACCCGCACCCTACGGCGTCTTAGGCGGTTGGGCGACCGTCCTTCTTCCTCCACCGGTGAGCCGTTCGGTAAGGCCGCTGCTTCTCAGGGTGATCCGAGCGGCCCCAAGTTGATAAAAACCGTCCTGCGCCTCCCGTCGGAAGAATACATGGCGGCCGCTGATCGGGCGGTGGTCCCCGAGCAGCAAATCACACTCACGAGTCCTCTCGCCAAAGCTTGGGAGGATGCTCGGCTCATAATTACCATGATGACTCCTGGGCAGCTCGTCGACAGCAATTTACAACAGGCGACCGGGGTATGTTCTTTTGCTTTGTTGGTTATTGTGGATCGAATTTCTAAGTTGTTCATATTTGTTCGCAGAACTGGGTGGAGCAGATTGCCGTCAGCAATCGTCTGGCCGAGCTGGAGGATGAGCTGAAAAAGCTCAAAGCTGCGGGGGACAACAGACAATCGACGGCCGCTCTGGAGAAGGCCAAAAGGTTGCTGGAAGCCGAACGGGGTAAGTCTTCCGGCTTGACGAGCAAAGTGGCCCGCCTCGAAGCCTTGGTCAAGCAGCGGGACAAGGAAATAAAGACTGCGACCACCCGGAAGCTTAAAGCCATCGAGGATATGGATATAATGAAGGTAGAGAACCGGGGGTTAGAGCAGCGCGTGAAAGACCTGGACGCCCTGCTGAAGACCGAACGGGATGGCTGCTCTGCCGACCAAGCTAAAGCGGAAGGGGCTCTGGCAGATCTCCAGGCGGCCCTTGACGCTTCCGGAGCCATTCTTAAAGAATATCAAGATGGGGAGCCCGGTCGGTTGATGGAAGCGCGCAAAGCATTCGTCCACTCGGACGAATTTGGTGAAAAGTTCAGCGACAAGCTGTCCTTGACTTTTGAAGAGGCGATCAAAGTGGCGGTGGACTACATGAAGACCAAGGGCCACATACCCGCCGAGCTGTCCGTCCCCCCCGAAGATTTAGCGACTACGATCTTCTGTATGCTTGCCGCTCGGGGCAAATGTTATAAATTTTGTCTGTCCGCTGCTTTGGCGTGAATGAATTTTTTTCTTTGGTTATTTGTTTGCTTGACCAGCGTCCAATCTCTAACTCTCGTCTCGGTCATAATTTCCCAGCGTCAAAAAGTAAATTTTGTAAAGGAGCCGCCCGGCCATACGATGGCTTCATTCTCGCTATTACAGCCGGCTGGATCACCGTTCGGCCCTTTCAACCAAGGACCACGCATAGAGCCATTCGTCCGACGGCCTTACAGGCTCCGGTTGCCCATCTTTTAACATCGAATTTTATCATCGGAACTCGACTACCTTCCAGTCGGAAGGTTTATAGACGCTGATCCGTCTCTCGATTTTTAACGTCGGAGCTCGACGGTCTTCGGCTCGGGAGTTTCTAGACGCCGGCTCGTATCTCGATTTTTAACGTCGGAGCTCGACGGTCTTCCGCTCGGGAGTTTATAGACGCCGGCTCGTCTCTCGATTTTTAACGTCGGAGCTCGACGGTCTTCCGCTCGGGAGTTTATAGACGCCGGCTCGTCTCTCGATTTTTAACGTCGGAGCTCGACGGTCTTCCGCTCGGGAGTTTATAGACGCCGGCTTGTCTCTTGATTTTTAACGTCGGAGCTCGACGGTCTTCCGCTCGGGAGTTTATAGACGTCGGCTCGTCTCTTGATTTTTAACGTCGGAGCTCGACGGTCTTCCGCTCGGGAGTTTATAGACGCCGGCTCGTCTCTCGATTTTTAACGTCGGAGCTTGACGGTCTTCCGCTCGGGAGTTTATAGACGCCGGCTCGTCTCTCGATTTTTAACGTCGGAGCTCGACGGCCTATTAAGGCTAATTTTTATTATATACTCCCGAACGGCATGGGGTCTTCGTCATCGAGCCTCCGACTCGGCTAACATACTCCCGGCCGAACGGCGCGGGATCTTTGACCTCGATCTTGCTTCGAATAATATACACCCCGCCCGAACGGTACGGGGTCTTTACCATCGAGCCTTCGACTCGTGTAATTTATATGCCCGCCCGAACGGCACGGGGTCTTTGCCTTCGAGCATTTGGCTCGTATAATTATACACCCGACCGAACGGCACGGGGTCTTCACGCAGTAGGTCGTTCGACGGATAATGCTCAATGCGTTTTTATCTTTTTGCTTCCTGCATTACAAGGACATAGGCGACCGAAATGTATATAAATTTACATTTAGCGCACCTTTCACCCAACTCGGATAACGTACTCCCGGCCGAACGGCTCGGGATCTTCTTCGTCGAGCGCTTGGCTTGGATAACATACTCCCGGCCGAACGGCTCGAGGTCTTCTTTGTCGAGCGCTTGGCTCGAATATTATACCTCCGGCCGAACGGCTTGGAGCCTTCGGCATCGAGCGCTTGGCTCGGATACTATACCTCCGGCCGAACGGATCGGGACCTTCATTCGTCGAGCGTTTGGCTTGGATATTATTGATGTGCGTAGATTATATACTCCTTTATGCATGTTTTTACGCACAATTACATACTTTGAGCATGCTTGATCTATGCATTTTTATACTCCCAGCTTTCCTTTTAGCATATTTACTCTTTTGGTTCGGAGATCTGCTTTTTGTGCATTTTCTGTACACAGGAGTCGATTTGGTGAAGAATCTACATCTTTGGGCATGCATTGGAGGAAACGAAGGGAGAAAGCACCGGGCCGTGTACCTCACACGGCCATGCACTGGGATGGAGCTCGGGCCGTGTGGAGTTTGGCACCAACAGAAGAGGAAGATGACATGGCCGTGTCAAGATTTGAAGCCAACCAGAGCAGAAGCCTTACATGGTCGTGAGGATCTACACGGTCGTGTGAGGTTTCCAGAGACCAAGCAGGCTGTGGCCGTGTGCACCACACGGCCGTGTAGCATTTCCAGAGAGCAGAAGGGTTCTGGCCGTGTGGAGTCACACGGCCGTGCAGCTTTGGCAGAGAAGGAACTGGACATGGCCGTGTGAATCTCACACGGCCGTGTCACGAGGTCGTGTGGCGCCCGATTCCCTCCTCTATTTAAACCCTCCTTCATGAATTGAAAGGGAATCTCTCCCCCTTTGGGAGAAAGCAAGATTTGGTGGTTTCCTCCCATTCTTGGGAGGATTTATGGGCAATTCTAAGGGAGATCTCGACGATTTCGACTCCGGAGCGAGGATTGGATCCGAAGACAAGGCTTCTTCGTAGATAAGTTTTCTCTTTCCCCCTCTTCTTGTTTTCTTGGATTGGGGATTCAAGGAAAGCTTGTGATCTCTATTTCTTCGGATTTTCTTCCTCGATTCATGGAGTAGATCTTGTATTCTAGGATTAAGGGAGTATTTGTATGATGGATTGATGTAATCTCTTATGGATTTGTCATTTTCTTGTTTCAATGACATTATCTTGCTTGTATCAATTAGATCTTGAATGATTGATGGTGATTTGTGCTTAATTCTCATTCTTGATTGATTGTTTGGATTTCTTATGGACTTTGTAAAGATAAACTCTCACTCGATCATCCGAGGGATCCACGTGACAGGTGCAAGCCCGTGTAAGGACGTTTGAGAGATAATCTTGAAGAGGAAATAGGGATATTCAAGAGAGTAGGATGGATTTTTATGATTAGCTTCTTGTATCTTGATAGATTAATGAGTCATGGGCTTCTACGTTGATATCCGAGGAAGGCATAGTAATAGGTGCACTTCTGTGTAAGGACAACATAGGTTCATGTCTAATTAATCCTATTTAGATACATTTCTCAGTCCTTAGCCGGTTGTCTATTGCAAGAGGGAACCGGCAACTTTCTACATGTTTGGCAATTGAGGGATAAGAATTGGTGAACCATTTACATCCAAGAAATCTTACAAAGAAACCGAAACTCCTAGAATCTTCCTTTATCATAACTCAAAACACTAAACTCTTGTTTGTTGATCTCTAATACTAGATTTGTTTACCTTTACTTTGCTTTTGAAATGATTGGATAGTTGTTTAGCTAATTCGCATTGAGACATTTCTAGTGCTTATTCCAGTCCCTGTGGATACGATAATCTTTTATATTACTTGCGACATTTCCGTACACTTGCGGATCGTAACAATTATACCTCCGGCCGAATGGCTCGGGGCCTTCGTTATCGAGCCTTTGGCTTCGATGATATACGCTCGGCCGAACAACACGGGCCTTCTTTCGAAAAATTACGATGAATTCTATGCCCGAAAGAAACTATATCTGAAAGACTAACCTGCCGATCAGCATAAGATCTGACTCAATTTCTCAACTCCCGAATACCCGTGGAGTGAGGTGGATACAATGTCGAAATTTATCAAGGCCAGGAGGATGGCGAAACTTCCCGGTCGGTCCTCCATGGCCGCTCGGCCCCCCAAGAGGTGGAGGCGGCTTGCTGCGTTATCCTTTTGCTTGTGCCTTCTGCTCTTGTTACTCCACGAGCCTAGCTACTCTTGCCTCTATCAGAGCGTCGAGTTTCTCCATGGAGAGCATCACCATGTGTGGTCGTCCAACTTCATCCATCTCTTCCGATCGGATGCAGGAGCGTTCCCACAGACGGCGCCAAATTGATCCTGTCCGAAAGCTGAATCAACGGACGCTGGGCACGTGGTGCTCTCCGATCGCTAACGTGGGTCTTTGAATGCTGGTGTAAACTTCCGGCGATCCTGCAAAAAAGTCGGGCCGGGAAGGGGTTCCCGGCGGCGACCCTCCGACGCTCAAGTCAGGCAAGCTAGCAGTGAAGAAGTGGCTCCGAAAGTGGTAGAACGTGTACCTCCGGCGAAGTATAAGGCTCCTTATATAGAGCGGTGAAAGAGCTCGCGCACACCTACCGAGGCAAACACGTGTCCTTAGCCCATACCTCGGTATGTGTTTGTCAAAAAGCTTACCTGACACCATACTGCTACAGTCTCGGCACGTCTTCGATGGGACAGCAGAACACCTCATCACTAGACTAAGAGTATGGCCTAGTCATAGGACTAGACGGCTGTCATAAGATGTTCCTCATCCTTCTCTCCCTACCCCATGCCGGGCGTCCGTCCAGTCAGCTGGACGGGGCGTCCCGTCCGGCTGGCGCTCATTTTACGTCCGGCTGGCGCTCATTTTACGCCCGACCGGACGGCACTCACATCCCGTCCGGCCTTCCGTTTGCATCGGTATGCTGGGGAGATCTTCGGTAAGGTGTCATGTAGGGACTGCTAGCAGTATGTTAACTTATGTCTGTTGGTGCAACCTTAGGTCAAGGTTGACCTGGTTGACTAGACTTGAGTTGACTGGACTCAAGTTGTGTTTTGATGTTTGACGAGTTATGTTTGACAATGTTTGTACCTTGATGCTTGACAAGGATACAAGCTTGGGAGATTGTGGGTGCAACCCGCGGTCAAGGTTGACCTGGTTGACCCAAGGTGAGTTGACCTGACTCGGAAAAGTCCAAGCAGGGAGCTTGGCACGGGAAAAGTCCAAGTATGGAGACTTGGCACGGAGAAGTCCAAGTATGGAAGCTTGGCACATGGGAAGTCGGAGAGGGCTCGGAAGCTCGTTCTCCGGACTGTGGTCAGAGAGGGCTCGGGAGCTCGTTCTCTGAACCGGATGTGGAAAAGTCCTGGTGAGTGAAGCCAGGAAGACGAGAAAGTCCTGGTGAGTGAAGCCAGGCAGTTAGAAAGTCCTGGTGAGTGAAGCCAGGCAATTGGAAAAGTCCTGGTGAGTGAAGCCGGACAGATTGGAAATCCTGGTGAGTGAAGCCAGACAGATTGGAAATCCTGGTGAGTGAAGCCAGGTGAAAACCCTAGTGAGTGAAGCTAGGTGAAAGTCCTGGTGAGTGAAGCCGGGCAAGGGAAAATCCAGATGGATCAAGGGTGATTGGGCATCTGGTGATGGGAAGTCCAAGTAGGTCATAGGATTGACCGGATACTTGGTACGGAGAGAAAAGTCTAAATGGGTCAAAGGGATTGACCTGACACTTAGCGGGGAGTCCTAGCAGGTCAAGGGAGTGACTGGATGCTAGGCGCAATGTACCAACAGGTCAAGATTGACCGGATGTTGGTTTGGAGTTGGTTTGGGCGAAAACCATGAGCTGGATCGATCTGGTGATCGATCCAGTGATACTGCGAATATTCTGATCGGTGGTGACCGATCGATGCTATCGATAGCATCTTGTGTGATAACCGATCGTCGGTGACCGATCGAGTCGATCGAAGCGAGCAGAGGCGGGCGCGAGAGGGCTGATCGGTCCGGGACCGATCAGCACAAAGCTTCGGTCCCGGACCGATCAGAAGTTCCTGATGATGCGTGGACCGATCGGTGGATTCTGATCGGTCCACGCCGATCGAGGCACTGCTGCGACGCAGCGGCTAGATGTCTTCTTTCTCCGCGGTATAAAGGAGGCCGAGAGCTTCTACATTGTGGACTACTTCTTCTTCTTCCTTGGATTGAAGCTTCTACTTCTGTGGAGGTTGAGCTTTGTTGAGCTCGCTTCAAGCCGCGTGAGCTTCGATCGTCGATCATTGCTGCGATTGGGTTGTGAAGTTCTTGCTTCGCCCATCGCCTCCGGTCGACAGAGAAGGCAAGCGAGTGTTGCATTCATATTGTTGTTTGTATTTGCTTTTTTGCTTTCCTTGTACTCCTTTCTTGTTGTTACAAGTATTGTGGCGAGGTTTCTCCACCCACAAGGAGCATCTATTAGCCGGTTCTCTGGGGACTCATCCACTGACGGATTGATAGGCTTCGTCCACCTTACAGACACGCCGAGGAGTAGGAGTTTATCTCCGAACCTCGTTACAACGGTGTGTTTGAGGTTTGTCTTCTTTTCCTTTCGTTTCTATTCGTTTTATTTCCACTGCGCTAACCTAATTGTAGAAAGAAACACGAAAATTTGGGGTCGGCTATTCACACCCCCCTCTCTAGCCTCCGTACGAAGGATCCTAACAAGTGGTATCAGAGCAAGGTTGCTCTTCGTCGGATTAACACCCGGGGGAGCACAAGCTAGAGAATGGATCGACTCGGAGAAGACATCACGTTTCCACCATTCAACGAGTGCTGCGACTTCGCGTATTGGAAGGTAAGAATGAGGTATTTTCTTATGACTAACCTTGAAAATTGGAGTTGTGTTCAATTAGGTTTCAAGTCTCCGATGGACAAGAAAGGAGAAACCCTAGAGAAGAAGGAGTGGACCAAGGAGCAAATCCACCAATCAACCATCAATGATGAGGTAACGAAAATCATTGAATTTTCTTTACCTAATGACATTTTGTGTAGAATAGGTGGTTACAACAACGCCAAGGAGTTGTGGAATAACTTGGCCAAGTTTCATGAGGGGAACTCCACTTCAAGCCATGAAGAGGAGGCAAGTGAGCCAAGTCGCTCACATCATGGAGGCATGGATTTAGAGGTTGAGGGTCACTCAACATCTAAGGATGAAGAGGAGGAGAGTTCTTCTTCAAGTTCGGAGCAAGAAGTAGAAGCTTCTACCTCCGGAAGGGATGAAGGAGAGAGCATTCAACCATCCTCAACCCTAGGTAACTCAAGCAATTTAATTTCTTGTAAATTACATATAATGTGCTTTGAGTGTAGGGAGTATGGACATTACAAGAGTAAGTGTCCAAGGAGGGTTAGGAAGACTCCACCGGCGCCAAAGGTCAAGGAAGCCGGAGTCCCAACACGCAAGGGCAAGGAGCACGTGGTGTGCTTCCAATGCAAGTGAAGGGGACACTATAGGAGCCAATGTCCGAGGGGGAGGCAATCTCACAAGGACAATAGATCGAGCACACGTATAGGGGGAGCTAGGGCAAACCCTAAGGTAATCTCTAAGGTACATTCTTGCAATTCTAGTAGGATGCATGCTAGTAGCCTTATTGCTATTGTCAAGAATGATAAGCATGTTAATTATAGGAATCAATATACATGCTTAGGTGCCAAACATGTGAGCCTAGATGAGGATAACACTAGGAAAGCCAACCCTAGGACTAACTCATCTAAGGCTAAGGAAAACCTAGGTAGAAATCCCAAATCAACTAGACACATGCCTAGGAATACCTCCAAGAAAAATGAAAAATTAAAAATTGAGGTATTAGAGAAGGAGAATCAAGTCTTGAGGTCAAGACTTGATACTTTGGAAAAGGCTCTTAAGAACTTGGAGAAGTCATCTCTAGGGTTTAAGGGTCAAAAACCAATGTCCAAGGACAAGAAAGGTTTGGGTCACAAACCTAAGTCCCAAATGGTCAAACCCACCTATCATAATGTTCCATTCGATTATGGAACAAAACTGAGGGCTAGGAAGACCAACACCAAGGTCACAAGGGGAGTCACCCCTAGAGTTGATCTTGATGAGTCCCAAATGGCCAAGGCTTTAAAGCCTAAGAGGGTCATTAGGAGGGTTGCTAGGGAAGTTATCCCTAGTGAATATTTAGTGAACCCAATGAGCTCTAATAGGTATTGGGTTCCTAGGAGCATCTTCTCTACCCCATAGATGGGTTAGAGAGTGTCAACTCCGATTAGAAGGGTAGTTAACCCAACTTTGAGGAAATTGACACTCAAGGAACATTTTCAAGGTTTTGTGAATCTTTGAAAATGAAATGAATCTATCATTTACTCCTTAAAGAGTAAATTGTGCCATATTTGAAAAAAAAAATTATATTGACTTTAATCTTTATTGGCACAAGTTAGGAAAACCTAGAGAAATACCAAGTTGGGGTCTTGGTACTCTCTTAGGAATTTAAGACAATCTAGGCCTTAATTAAAAAGGTGCTATTCTTGAGGAAATATGAAATATGCCAATATTTGAGGATATACTTAATGTTAAGTGGCATAAATTAATCAAGAAAAATAGGAATGCCAACTTAGGTTTGGGCATTTTCTTGAAGCACTTTGAGCAATGTAGGTTTAGATTTTAAGTTAGCTAAGGTGCTAAGGATACTTAGATAGGTAGTCTAGGTATTTTATTTGTGCTAACTTACCATGGTTGTTTGCCATATGCCATGTCATGACATCATATTTATTTTATGATCATTTGAAATGTCATGATAATGCTTAGGTTAGTTATATGTCATGCTTTATTTAAGGTTCATACTTTATGCCATGACATCATGACATTGGCACATGTTTTCATTTATGATATCATCTTATGCCATGTCATCATTTCTTGCATTTATAATCAATGAAATTGATCTAAGGATAAACAACACAATTTGATATGGAAATCAAGTTGTTGTTTTAGAAAATGCATGAAAACTTAGCCTAAGATAACCTAAACCCATATCTCACATCAAAATTGACTTGGATGTGTTTGATACACCTTAGATGTGTGTGAGATATTAGGATGATGAGTTAGGATCAAGGTGCATAGCTCTTGTACCTAGATGAACATAATTCAAAATTGGGGATCATAGGGAAAGCTTATGTACAAGTCATGTACATATAGCCCAAAGATTGTGGTCCCAAATTAAAGGGTTTAAAATCATTTCAAAATTGATTTGAAAAACCTTGATGAAGCTTTTCTAGTGATAGCATTCATCATTGAGCAAATTGATACAAAGTTGAGGTAAACTTGAACTATTTCAAAGTTTTTGAACTTTGTATCAAGATTTGAAAATGGAAGTTATTTTCATAGAAAACTATTTTTCCTTGATAATATATGTTATGAGGAATGTATCCTCAAAATTTTACGATTTTTGGAATTTTCTGTAATTTTCTGTGAGTTTCTGAATTTCTCCCGGGGAGAAAATCAGAAATCTCTGATTTCAGAGGCTGGATCGGTCACCGGACCGATCCAGAGAAGTCATGATCGGTCTGGTGACCGATCAGTGATGATCCAGAAAGTGAGGATCGATTTGGGATCGATCCAAGGGGTTCCTGATCGGTCTGGGGACCGATCAGTGCGTGCCGAATTTCTGATTTTCAGCAGGTGTCTGAAATTTCAAGTTTTTGGGAGTTGAGTTTAGGTTTCTAAAGGTTTGAAACTCTCCAAGACATTGTTGGTGCAATGGTCAAGGGGGAGTTAACCTTTAGGGAGAGTTTTACCTATTAGTCAAGGAGGAGTTGACTTTTAGGGGGAGTTTTTACTCGTCGAAATTTTTGAGGATGAGTGATATGGGATTATCACTAAGTTAATTGTTGACTCTAGTGTCAAGGGAGAAATTAAAAGTTTCAATGAAAGGTATGGGACTTTCATTAGGAAGAAACCCTTGACCTTGATTCACTCTTTTTGATGTGTGTCAAAAAGGGGGAGAGTAGAAAGGAGAATGGAGAATGTCTAGAGAATGTTCAGGGAAGAACATTGAAAAACCTAAGTTAGGTTATCGAGTTAACCTAACTTGACTATGGGTTTGATTATGGGTTTTGTCAAACATCAAAAAGGGGGAGATTGTTGGTGCAACCTTAGGTTAAGGTTGACCTGGTTGACTAGACTTGAGTTGACTGGACTCGAGTTGTGTTTTGATGTTTGACGAGTTATGTTTGACAATGTTTGTACCTTGATGCTTGACAAGGATACAAGCTTGGGAGATTGTGGGTGCAACCCGCAGTCAAGGTTGACCTGGTTGACCCAAGGTGAGTTGACCTGACTCGGAAAAGTCCAAGCAGGGAGCTTGGCACGGGAAAAGTCCAAGTATGGAGACTTGGCACGGAGAAGTCCAAGTATGGAAGCTTGGCACATGGGAAGTCGGAGAGGGCTCGGAAGCTCGTTCTCCGGACTGTGGTCAGAGAGGGCTCGGGAGCTCGTTCTCTGGACCGGATGTGGAAAAGTCCTGGTGAGTGAAGCCAGGCAGACGAGAAAGTCCTGGTGAGAAGGGAAAGTCCTGGTGAGTGAAGCCAGGCAATTGGAAAAGTCCTGGTGAGTGAAGCCAGACAGATTGGAAATCCTGGTGAGTGAAGCCAGGTGAAAACCCTAGTGAGTGAAGCTAGGTGAAAGTCCTGGTGAGTGAAGCCGGGCAATGGAAAATTCAGATGGATCAAGGGTGATCGGACATCTGGTGATGGGAAGTCCAAGTAGGTCATAGGATTGACCGGATACTTGGTACGGAGAGAAAAGTCTAAATGGGTCAAAGGGATTGACCTGACACTTGGTGAGCAAGTTCAAGGAGTGACCGGATGCTAGGCGCATGTACCAACAGGTCAAGATTGACCGGATGTTGGTTTGGACTTGGTTTGGGCGAAAACCATGATGGATCGATCGGTGATCGATCTAGTGATCTTCGAATATTTTGATCGGTGCGGTGACCGATCGTGCTATCGATAGCATCTTGTGTGATAGCTGATCGATGCGGTGACCGATCGAGTCGATCGAAGCGAGCAGGCGGGCGCGAGAGGGCTGATCGGTGCGGGACCGATCAGCACAAGCTGATCGGTCCCGGACCGATCAGAGTTCGATCGATGCGGGACCGATCGGTGGGTTCTGATCGGTCCACGGACCGATCGGCACCATGCTAGACCGATCAGGCTAGATTCTGTGCTTCTTTCTCCGCAGGTATAAAAGGAGGCTGAGAGCTTCTACATTGTGGACTACTTCTTCTTCTTCCTTGGATTGAAGCTTCTGCTTCTGTGCTCTGAGGTTCTGAGCTTTGTTGAGCTCGCTTCCGAAGCTTCGCGTGAGCTTCCAGTCGTCGATCAGCTGCTGCAGTTGGGTTGTGAAGTTGCTGCTTCATCGCCTCCGGTCGACAGAGAAGGCAAGCGAGTGTTGCATTCATATTGTTGTTTGTATTTGCTTTTTGCTTTCCTTGTACTCCTTTCTTGTTGTTACAAGTATTGTGGCGAGGTTTCTCCACCCACAAGGAGCATCTATTAGCCGGTTCTCCGGTGACTCATCCACTGACGGATTGATAGGCTTCGTCCACCTTACGGACACGCCGAGGAGTAGGAGTTTATCTCCGAACCTCGTTACATCGGTGTGTTTGAGGTTTGTCTTCTTTTCCTTTCGTTTCTATTCGTTTTATTTCCGCTGCGCTAACCTAATTGTAGAAAGAAACGCGAAAATTTGGGGTCGGCTATTCACACCCCCCTATCTAGCCTCCGTACGAAGGATCCTAACAGTGTCTTCGGCCAAGACTTCCGCTCGGCTCATCGTTACTGTTCAATCGAGCGCCGGAACTCCGATTCCTGTCAGGGCGTCCTTTGCCCTCGGTTATTCATCGGTCTGCCGGCCGGGAGGTCGGCCCATCCTTCTCCGGTCGGCCGCTCGGTCCGTCCTTCTCCGGTCGACCACCTGGCCTTTTGACTTCCACGTGGCGTTGACCCCTCAAAATGGGGATCCCCTGTTCTATCTGCCGGATCAGTCAGTATAATTTGAATTATTGTAATTACATTATTATACTTGTAATTCTCCGAATCGTTAGTGAATTGCTCAAAGTAAATACTCAATAAGTGTGAGTCTTAGAGTAGGAGTCATCACATAATTCGAACCAAGTAAAATCAACCCTTGTTAGCGCTTGTTTTATTTTACTTTATATTTCCGCTGCGTTGTTACTCTTTACGCGAGTGTTTTCTGAAAACGTGAAAAAGCCATGAGCGTCATTCACCCTCCCCCCCCTCTCTTTATCACTTTCGATCCTATAGATCCTTCTCTTCTGTGTTGTTTCAATGACGATCCTACGACTCCGCGATGCGACTCAGATGACTGAAATCGTGACTCTTCGGATCCTTAAGTCGTCAGGATAATCTATCTTTATAGAGCACTTAAATTATACTTTTTTTGTAATCGCCTTTGGTATACTTGTAAGTTACGAACTGATAGTGAATTGACTAACGAAAGCTATCATCGATCGAGGGTCTTGGAATATGAGTTGTCACAGATTCTGAACCAAGTAAAATCAAAAAATATTAACATTGTTTTCTTTTGTAATTATCTTTATTCCGCTACGTTATTCTAATCGAATTTTTTCGGAAAACGTGAAAATCACGAGCGTTATTCACCTCCCCTCTAGCACAACGTTCTTACACAAAATCCCCCCCCCCCCTCCCCCAATAATCTCGACAATATAGACTCCCTTCCAGTCTTAGTAGCAGACCCCCTTTTAGTCTCGACCACAGTCTTGACAGTTGACTCCCTCTCAATCTTAAATTGTCCTATAGTCTCGGTAGTAGACTCTCTCTCAGTCTTGATAGTGGATCCCCTCCTCAGTCTAGGCCTCATCTTAGATTTTCTCTCATCTTAAACTTACTCTCAATCTCTGTTATTTTCCTTGAGGGCATCTTTTATCTTGACCCTGATGACCAATATTCTCCTTCAAAGGCGGATCCCAACATCCTCTTTCCCTAAGTCATTCTATATTGATGTCATTTTTCCATCCTTAAACACATGTCTACACCCTATGTGGGCTCGTGGCCTATAACTGTGAATATTTTAAGATGTGTGATATTCTAAGAATGGAATAGCATATACGAAATTATTAGTCTCCTTTTATTTAAGCAAATATATTTTTTCCCCTTCCTATATTTGGAGCTTTACTTTGAATATGCACACGGTCCGCCATGCCGGCCAGTTGGGGGTTAATAATGTAACTAAATAGAAAGGCCCATTGGCCGTAGGATTCAAACGGCTAACGGACTGCTATTCGCACAAATAATATATGCAAGCAATCCACTGTGCCGGCAGCGATCTTGATGGCTACGTCTCGCAATTATTATGCGACCTTCAAAAATAATGGCCCAGTCGGCGACGGCGTGGGCGGTGGACCTACGTCGGCACGAAGAATATACTTCTGCGTTAACTAATTCAATTCCTGACCCTGGCTTTGTTTTTGGGAACTAATAAAATTAATTAACAATATTTAAGATTTAAATATTTCTGAAGAAGGGAGAAACAACTAGGTTTTCATATTTAAATATTTAAGATTAATATGAAATTTTCACGAATTAATTACTAGGTTTTCATACTAAAACAAACAGATGGCGACAAGAACAAGTGAACCACGCAATATAGAAATAAAAGGCACCCACGAGTGAAGAGCGCAGACATGCCCCATATATTTCAGTTCCCGAACGCAAAGCGACACCCATACATGTAAAAGGAAATAAACGTAAAATTATAGAATATGACGTCATAAATAGCTAACGCTAATTATCATCCATTAGAAAGATAAATAATTAATTATGGATTGGAGAATAATTATGATTCAATATTAAACAATGCGGACCGGTCCGATCCATATCCAATTTAGTCACATAATTAATTTTAATTAATTTTTTCTGCGATCTAGCGCCACGTGGATGCTACCGTGAGAATCCGCCCCTTCCACGCGAACCCGATCCGGTTCTCCTCCCCTGCTACGGAGAACCCCGGGTTGGGACGGAGTGATTCGAGTCGAGCTTTGACCGGTTCGACCACAGCCGACCCGAGCTGGGCTGGTTTGAAGCCGGCCATGCCCATGCGGGCACGCCACTTGCCGAATACCTCGCACCGTTCGATCCGGTCGGCGCCCTCTCTCGCCACCGAGTTCACCGCGCGCCGCGCCAGCCCGACCTCGAGGCGGGTCCGATCGGCGCTGTCGCGAGCGGCGGTGACGTCCAGCGACTCCAGCAGCACGCCGTAATGAGCACACGCGGAGGCGAAGCGGCCCGCGAAGGCGGCGGTGTTGGTGTTGATCTCCTGCTCCACGAGTGCGACGACGCGCGGGCGGAGAGCGCGCACGCGCCGGAGGAGATCGTCGCGGGGGTTGAACGGAGAGACGCTCTCGTCGGGGACCCGGGCGAGGGCGAACGGGAGGTTGACCGCTAGGGCTTCCCCCGCCTCGCACCCCAGCGCGGCGGCGTCGAGCTCGGCCGCCGCCGCGCGATGGACGACGTCGAAGCGGACGACGAGGCCGTGCCGCTTAGCTAGCTTCTCGATGCTGTCTCCGACGCTTCTTAGAGCTCCGTCGATGTCGTTGTTGGCGAAGAGGGAGGTGCGATCAGCGACAGCGGTGATTCGGAGTGATGGGGGCCGCGCAGCCGGGTGGAGACGCTGTCGGTCGACGAGGGCGTCGATGAGGGCAGAGTACTGGCCTGCATGGGAAACCTGGAAATCGAGGATGTGGATATTGGGTTGCTCCTTGGTGGCCTCCAAAATTGCCAAATTGGCGGCCACGAGGCCGATCTTGAAGCAAGGAGATACCTCGTAGAGCATCTGCGAAGCTGCGAAGTAGTCCGAGCCGCAAACTTCGGCGGCTGGCAGAAAAGAACCGGCAGCTGGCGCCGGCTTCAAGCGAGCAAACAGTACAGAGATCATCATCGCCGTGAGCCGCTGCTCCGGGTTACCTCTGTAGTTCGCGGCGCTCTTCAAAACAGCGAGGTTCGCGGTGGCCATGTCGATGTTACCGTCTGCGACGGCGTTTGCGGTGTCAAGGAGCATCTGCCGCAAAAAAATCCCGGCAGGGATCGCGGAGGCCAGCGATGATGGAGGCGAGCTCGAGGCAGAGGATGACACGGTGGATGAGGAAGAGTTCGTCGGCGATGTGGAGAACTGGTTCGCGCCTGACACGCTCGGCACAGACGACGGTACCCGCGCCGTGATAAGTTGCTGCATCGCCTCGCTCCACTCGGCGGTCGTCACGGCGGATCCAGGAGCACTCACCACGTCCTCTTCGTCCTCCATGAGAAGCCGCCGCTCCAGTTCGTGAAGACCGTCCCGCAGCGCAGCGGAGGGACCGATCTGCGGCGCCTCCTGCCTGCGAAACGACCCGGATGACATCAAATTCAAGGAAGCCGTAGATGCAGACGAGCCCAAAAAGGGATCTTGAGGCGGAGGCATCGAAAGGCACGGAGAAGCAGAGGAAGCAAGAAGCGTCCTCTGTTTCACCGAGCGAAGGAACAACGCCTGCTGCATCTGCTGTTGCTGTGCCCTCTCCATATCCGACAGCGGCCGCTTCATCAGGCCGTCACTTCCAGTCTCCGGCGCCTGAACCCCAAAGCCGACATCTCGCCCTGGGAAACCAGTACTAGACATGTTTCCCTACGCCACTGGAACGCTCGGAGAGGGAGAAGAAGACGACGAAGAAGAGAGGTGAAAAAAAAGATAAACAAATATAAAAAGAGAGACTCATATGAACATGGCCGCTTTCTTTTTCAACCCCTGAAACAGAGTAATCTCCGTCTCTCCCTCATTTTATTATGTCTAAAAACTGAAAATCGAGAGAAAGTCGATGGCAAGTCCGCTGCTTTCTCGCCAGATTTATACACCAATTAGTAATTAATTATTGAAGTGGTAAAAGGGTAAGCGCCACCGCTGGCGAGGTGTTGTCCACACGCGGAGCCGATGCTCTGTTGCCCGCTCAGCGCCTAATTGGGCGCCGTCGAACGCGACGTCGTCCGCCACCGGGCCACTCTCCCGGCGAAGGACCGAGTTCACCGAGTCGCGGGCGGCGCGGCTGGATCGGTCGCTTCGTCCGCACCACGTGTGAGACGGAAAGCGTAAATCCAGCGGGTTCGGTCACGTCGGCCCGACGGCGCTCTTCCTCCCTATGGATTGCAAACACCGCACAGCGTTTCGAGCAAATAGCGTACCGTAAATGATTCCAGCGACGTGGGAAAAGTGGGCCTGGAGTCTTCTGCGGCTGCTTAATCGATGCTTCGTGTCCACGTGCAAACAGTGAGTGGTTCAAGGACAAGTAGAAGAACATAAATAAATGGGGCGTCGCATTGAATGGTACATAGTGGAATCCACTCTCTGTGGATCACAAAGAATCTTAAACTAGATTTTATTATGCCCGAAAAAAAAAATAATTATTAAGAAATTCCGAATTATAATAGAGAGTATGAGTCGATTAGGCATACCAACTTGTTACCGACTTCAAAAAATTACGATCTGATTTATTAAATTTGATTTTTCCAATCAAATCCGATTCAGGAGCGTTTGGTACATCGATATAGGAATGAAAAATTAGATTCAATCTTGAATCTTGATAGAAATAAGAATTAATATTTTAAAATGAAATCTTAAAATTTAGTATTAATAAAATCAATCTCTTCTTTTGAATTTCACCATATTAAAAATTTTAGATATCATTTAAATTATTTTAGACTAAAATACATTTAATATATCCGTTCAATTTTTTTTTATATGATTTTCTCTTCTTATATTCTCTTTCGTACTTATTCTCACCTCATTCAATCATATCTATTTGGGTTTTTCTATACCATATTTTGATATGCCTTTTCTTCGATCCGGAATTCCCAGCAAATCTTTGACTCCTTTAATACAATGGGATTTCACACTTGGCAGATCTTTGACTCTACCTCCTCTTATTAAGACCTTTTGCCTGGAATGTGAGCAAATATAGTGGGTTTATTGCTCAAATGTACTTTGGCTATCTTACATAGAGCTGAATTAGGTTTTTACGGTGCTCTCGTTGAAACACGCGGCCGTACTCCTTCCTTCTGAGGATATTGATCCAAAGTTCGAGTACGGTCCATGCATCACTATTTCCTTTGTTCTTTCCCCTTTACCCTATCACTAGTGGTTACTCCCGTTCTGAAGCACCCCTTTTCCATTCATAGAAAAATCCAATCGTCAAAATCAATAAAAAGGTCATCATGACCAAGATCCAAACGGATCAATCTTGTTGGGAGGTACAACCCAAGGAAAGAAAAAGGTTATTGATCCTGTCCGAACGCTGATTCAACGGACGCTGGGCACGTGGCGCTCTCCGGGTCGCCGATGTAGATCTCCGGCTAGTCTCACGAAGCTCCGGCGAACCTGCACAGAAGTCGGGCCGGGAAGGGGTTCCCGGCGGCGACCCTCCGACGCTCAAGTCAGGCAAGCAAGTGGTTGAAAAAGTAGCTCCAAAGCTTGTAGAACACGTACCTCCGGCGAAGTCTGCTACTCCTTATATAGAGCGGTGAAAGAGCCTCTACATGCCCACCGAGGCACGTACGTGTCAGCAGCCCATACCTCGGTATGTGTTTGTTAGAAAGCTTACCTGACGCCATACTGCAACAGTCCCGTCGTGCCTTCGATGGGACAACAGGACACCCCGTTGTCAGACTAGGAGTATGGCCTAGCCATACGACTTGACGGCTGTCAGCAGATGTTCCTGTCCCTATTTACCCACCGCCGGCCAGGACGTCCGCCCGGTCGGCTAGACGGAGAGCGCCGTCCGGACGACCCTAATTCCCTGCACCGGCCCGGCCGGGCGGCGCGCCCATTACGTCCGGCCTTCTCTTAGGCCTTCCGCTAGGTCATTATTTACTGTTTCATTGAGCGTCGGAACCCCGATCCCTGTCAGGGCGCCTTTTACCATCAGATGTTTACTGTCAGACCGATCGGCCTGCCCTTTTCTCATGAGTCCGGTCGGCTCACCCTTCTTCGACGGACCGTCTGGCCCTTTGACCTCCACGTGGCGTTGACCTCTCATTAGGGGGTCCCGGGCTTTTACTACCGGATCACTTGCCTTCCCCTCGAGTCTAGTCGAAGGAGGCGAAGTCCGACTGACTGGACTGCCGATCTGACTGAGCAATGATCACTGCATTAGGCCGCTCGGCTCGGCATAGGGATGCTCATCCGTTCGGCTGTATTTTGTCCATGCCTTGTGTTCTCTTGGAATCCATGCCCGATGCTCTCCCCTACTACCCATCACGTGCGCTGCGCACGGTAAGGGGAGCTCATTAAATGCGACCAATATCCTGCTGACACATGGCGATCGTGCATTTGTCAGCGTATGGCGGTGGCGTCACTTCCGATGGGACAGCCGCCGTTTGAAATGAACGGCTGGATGATGACCTCATTATCGACGACCTGGATCGGACGGTGGAGGTTGCTCCCGGGCGGCGATATAAAGCCCGCGACTCCGTTTTCGCCGCATTGTTGCTTCATCCTCCTCCGGCGCTCCTCTGCTCGGTTTTTTCTCCGGCGACCTCGCCCCTCAACTCTTCGGCAACCCCCAGGCCCCCGTCGATCATCTTTCTTGCTCGTAAGACCCTCTTTCTCGTTCCCAACGTTTTCTTCTTTCTGTTAATCGTTTCCTTCAGTCAGTTTTCCTCCATTCCTTGCTTGAACCTTCCCTTTTGGTCCCGTATTCTTGTCTTTCGACCATGACTAGCACCTCGCAGTCGACCGGCGGCGCTCCGGGTCTATGGTACACGACCATGGAGAGCCGTTTTGACGAGGAGGACACGTTGCGTCTCGCTTGGACTTACGACATTCCTTCCGACCACCAAATAATATTAGCCACACCGGTCGATCGGCCTCATGAACCGCCGCCCGGCACAATTCTTTTTTTCCGAGACCAATTTTTGGCCGGGCTATTTTCTTGCAAGTTTGCAACTACTTCCGCATCCCGCTCGGCCAACTAGTTCCGAACTCCGTAAGGCTGCTGAGCGGGGTGATAATTTTATTCAAACTGAACGGCATTCCCCTCGACCCTAAGATTTTCCACTACTTTTTTTATCCCAAGCAAGCCGAGTGGGGCACCTTTGTTTTCCAGTCTAGGATAGGTTTCGTCCTCTTCGATAATATGCCGAGCTCCAACAAACATTGGAAGGAGCATTTTTTCTATATACGTTTTTCCGAGCGGCCAACTTTTCGCACCAAGTGGCAGACGGCGATGCCAGCGCAACCGGAGCTCGGCAAATTTACAGGCGACGCGACCTACCTTCATGCAGCCGAGCGGTTGGTGGGTCAGCGCTATCACATTGACAAGTTGCTCCTCCCCGGAGTAATGTATATATTCGGCCTGTCTTCCACCCCAGTCGATCTGCCTTGCAGCATGAGTAAGCGATTCTCATCCCTCCTTTTTCTTTTGTTCTAATTGATTTAATCTTTGTTTCTGCAGCTGAAGTTATGTGGCGTGCCAAGGCGACCGAGAAGCTCAAATTAAAAGCCGCTCAGATTGAGGCGGTGACGAACAAGGAGGTCGCCGAGCGGGGCCTTGATCCAGCCGATCCGACCGGCGAATCAGGCGAGGGGACTCAAGATGCCCCTGAAGCCTTGGCAGCTACTACCACTCACGACGAGGCAGCGGGCGGCACAGAACCTTCTTCCCAAGCCGAGGTGGAGGGTCGTTCGGCGGATGATGTTCCGCTACTCACTCGGAAGCGCCGACGACCGGAATCTGCATCTGCCTCAACTCCACTTGATGAGCCACAGCCCGAGCGGGGCGCGGATGCTCCGGTGTTGTCCGGGACGGTTTCCCTAGAGAGCACCCCGACCCCACAGGGCTCTCCGAGGGCAAGCTCTGAGGTGCCGCCGTCCAGCCCTTCAAGAACTCTGCGCCGTATCAGGCGTTTGGGCGAGCTTCCTTCCTCTTCCATCGGTGGGCCATCCGGTAAGGCCAATGCTTCTCGGGGTGAGCCGAGTGGCTCGAATTTAATTAAAACCGTCCTGCGCCTCCCCTCAGAGGAATATATGGCTGCTGTTAATCGGCCAGTGGTCCCCGAGCAGCAGATCACCTTGATAGACCCTCTCGCAAAAGCTTGGGAGGACGCTCCGCGCCGGATAAAAGCGATGACTCCCGGGCAGCTTGGCGACAGCAACCTCCAACAGGCCACCGGGGTATGCTCTTTTCCTTTGTTCGTGTATTTGAATTAAGTTTTTAACCTGTTCACTTTTGCTCGTAGAACTGGGTGGAGCAGATTATCGTTAGCAATCGGTTGGCCGAGCTGGAGGATGAATTGAAAAAACTCAAAGCCGCGGGGGACAACCAACAGTCGACGGCCGCTCTAAAGAAGGCCAAAAAATTACTGGAAGCCGAATGGAAACGGGCTTCCGATCTAGCGAGCAAGGTCGTTCGTCTCGAAGCGATGGTCAAACAACGAGATAAGGATATCAAGACGGCGATCACTCGGAAGCGACAGGCCATCGACGACATGGATCGAATGAAGGTGGAGATCAGAGGGCTGGAGCAACGTATCAAGGATCTGGATGCTCTTCTGGCCACCGAGAAGGAGAGCCGCTCAGCCGATCTTCAAAGATTTGATGGAGAATTGAAGGATCTCCAAGCTGCCAGCGACGCTGCCCACGCCGCGCTTAAAGAATATCAAGAGGGGGAGTCGGCTCATTCTGACGAAGTGAGGAAGGTGTATCTCCGCTTGGAAGATTTCGGAGAGAAGTTTACCGACAAGATATCCCTCACTTTCGAAGAAGCGATCAAGGCGGCGATGGATTACCTGAAGACCAAGGGCCACCTGCCCGCCGAGCTGGCCATCCCCCCCGAGGACCTTGCGACCGTGATGGGCGCCATCCCTGACACTCTTTTTGAATTTGACGCGTGATAAGCGTTTTTTCTTTTTATGAACTTTATTGTATTCAGGCCGTTCGGCCCAACTTTTTTGGTTAGCCTTGTGCTTAATAGATAATCTTTTCCTTTCCAAGAAATTTTCCTCTCGTTATAACTAAAGTATTCTTTAAAACTCCTCCGCTCGGCACCACGCTCTGTCAGACTAAAGTCGATTGTCTTTAATAACGTCATTCATCATGCGACTGAGTAGCCGCTCGGCGCGCGCGTTCACTTGTTCGCATTTTTAATTCCGAATAATCATGTTTTGATTCGCGCCTTACCTCAAAGGAGTTTTCGATAGATTTTCGCAATGCGAGCCGCTCAGACGTTTATAGACGCCGGCTCGTCTCTCGATATTTAACGCCGAAGCTCGACGGTCTTCCGCTCGGACGTTTATAGACGTCGGCTCGTCTCTCGATATTTAACGTTGGAGCACGACGGTCTTCCGCTTGGACATTAATAGACGTTGGCTCGTCTCTCGATATTTAACGTCGGAGATCGACGGTCTTCCGCTCGGACGTTTATAGACGCCGGCTTGTCTCTCGATATTTAACGTCGGAGCTCGACGGTCTTCCGCTCGGACGTTTATAGACGCCGACTCGTCTCTCGATATTTAACGTCGGAGCTCGACGGTCTTCCGCTCGGACGTTTATAGACGCCGGCTCGTCTCTCGATATTTAACGTCGGAGCTCGACGGTCTTCCGCTCGGACGTTTATAGACGCCGACTCGTCTCTCGATATTGCGTCGGAGCTTGGCGGTCTTCCGCTCGGGCGTTTATAAAGGCGGCTCGTCTCTTGATATTTAACGTCGGAGCTCGGACTTCCGCTCGGGCGTTTATGAGGCCGGCTCGTCTCGATATTGCGTCGAGCTTGGCGACCTTCGCTCGTCGTTTATAGGCGGCTAGTCTCTCGATATTTAACGTCGGAGCTCGACGGTCTTCCGCTCAGACGTTTATAGACGCCGACTCGTCTCTCGATATTTAGCATTGGAGCTCGACGGCCTTCCGCTCGGACGTTTATAGACGCCGGCTCGTCTCTCGATATTTAACGTCAGAGCTCGACGGTCTTCCGCTCGTACGTTTATAGACGTCGGCTCGTCTCGATATTTAACGTCGGGCTCGGCGTTCTTCCCTTCGGGCGTTTATAAGCGCGGCTCGTCTCGATATTTAACGTCGGGCTCGGCGGTCTTCCGCTCGGGCGTTTATAGACGCCGGCTCGTCTCGATATTTAACGTCGGAGCTCGGCGGTCTTCCGCCGGGCGTTTATAAGCGCCGGCTTCGTCTCGATATTTAACGTCGGGCTCGGCGGTCTTCCGCTCGGGCGTTTATAGATGCGGCTCGTCTCGATATTTCGTCGAACACGGCGGTCTTCCGCTTCGGGCGTTTATAAGCGTCGGCTCGTCTCTCGATATTTAACGCCGGCTCGGCGGTCTTCCGCTCGGGCGTTTATAGACGTCGGCTCGTCTCGATATTTAACGTTGAGCTCGGCGGTCTTCGCTCGGACATTAATAAGCGTTGGCTCGTCTCTCGATATTTAACGTCGAGATCGGCGGTCTTCCGCTCGGGCGTTTATAGACGCCGGCTCGTCTCTCGATATTTAACGTCGGAGCTCGGCGGTCTTCCGCTCGGGCGTTTATAGGCGCCGCTTCGTCTCGATATTTAACGTCGGGCTCGGCGGTCTTCCTTCGGGCGTTTATAGACGCGGCTCGTCTCGATATTTAACGTCGGATATCGGCGGTCTTCCGTTCGGACGTTTATAGGCGCCGACTCGTCTCTCGATTTAACGTCGGAGCTCGGCGGTCTTCCGCTCGGGCGTTTATAGACACCGGCTCGTCTCTTGATATTTAATGCCGAGCTCAGCGGACTTTCGCTCGGGCGTTTATAAGCGCGACTCGTCTCTCGATATTTAACGTCGGAGCTCGACTGTCCGCTCGGCGTTTATAAACGCCGCTCGTCTCGATATTTAACGTTGAGCTCGGCGGCCTTCCGCTCGGGCGTTTATAGACGCCGGCTCGTCTCGATATTTAATGTCGGAGCTCGGCGGTCTTCCGCTCGGGCGTTTATAGGCCGGCTCGTCTCGATATTTAACGTCGGGCTCGGACGGCCTTCCGCTCGGGCGTTTATAGACGCGGCTCGTCTCGATATTTAACGTCGAGCTCGGCGGTCTTCCGCTCGGGCGTTTATAGACACCGGCTCGGCTCTCGATATTTAACGTCGGAGCTCGGCGGTCTTCGCTCGGATGTTTATAGACGCCGGCTCGTCTCGATATTTAACGTCGTAGCTCGGCGGTCTTCGCTTCGAGCGTTTATAGGCGGCTCGTACCTTTCGCTTAGGTAGCCGAGATCGCTCACTAGAGCCGACAGTACCTTTGTGCTCTGAGCCGAGCAGGACGTGGATCGGTCTCTCGATATTTAAGGCGAGTCTCCGGAGGAAGTGCATCCTTCTTATTGGCCTCACCGACTCGGCGGTCTTCCGTCGGGCGTTTATAGACTCGGCTCGTCTCTCGATATTTAACGTCGGGGCTCGGCGGTCTTCCGCTCGAGCGTTTATAGGCGCGGCTCGTCTCGATATTGCGTCGGGCTCGGCGGTCTTCGCTTCGGGCGTTTATAAGCGCCAGCTCGTCTCGATATTTAACGTCGAGCTCGGCGGTCTTCCGCTCGGGCGTTTATAGACGCCGGCTTCGTCTCTCGATATTTAACGTCGGAGCTCGGCGGTCTTCCGCTTGGACGGTTTATAGACGCCGGCTCGTCTCGATATTTAACGTCGGGCTCGGCGGTCTTCCGCTCGGGCGTTTATAGACGCCGGCTCGTCTCTCGATATTTAACGTCGGAGCTCGGCGGTCTTCCGGGCGTTTATAGACGCCGGCTCGTGTCTCGATATTTAACGTCGAGCTCGGCGGTCTTCCGCTCGGGCGTTTATAGGCGCCGCTCGTCTCGATATTTAACGTCGGAGCTCGGCGGCCTTCCGCTCGGGCGTTTATAGATGCCGGCTCGTCTCGATATTTAACGTCGGAGCTCGACGGTCTTCCGCTCGGACGTTTATAGACGCCGGCTCGTCTCTCGATATTTAACGTCGGAGCTCGACGGTCTTCCGCTCAGATGTTTATAGACGCCGGCTCGTCTCTCGATATTTAACGTCGGAGCTCGACGGTCTTCCGCTCTGACGTTTATAGACTGTGGCTCGTCTCTCGATATTTAACGTCGGAGCTCGACGGCCTTCCGCTTGGACGTTTATAGACGCCGGCTCGTCTCTCGATATTTAACGTCGGAGCTCGACGGCCTTTACGGCTAACTTCGACATTGCCGATCGGCGGAACCCTCGGCCATCCTTTGAATTAATTTTGCTTCCTGCATTACAAGGACAGAGACGACCAAAATATACACAAAAACAAGTTACATCAGTGCACCTTTCACCCATCTTGGATAACGTACTCCCGGCCGAACGGCTCGGGGTCTTCTTCGTAGAGCGCTTGGCTCGGATAACATACTCCCGGCCGAACGGCTCGGGGTCTTCTTCGTCGAGCGCTTGGCTCGGATAACATACTCCCGGCCGAACGACTCAGGGTCTTCTTTGTCGAGCGCTGGGCTCAGATACTATACTCCTGGCCGAACGGCGCGGGGTCTTCCTCGTCAAGCGTTTGGCTCGAATATTATACCTCCGGCCGAACGGCTCGGGCCTTCGTTATCGAGCGCTTGGCTCGGATATTATACCTCCGGCCGAATGGCTCGGGGCCTTCATTGTCAAGCGTTTGGCTCGAATATTATACCTCCGACCGAACGACTCGGGGCCTTCGGCCTCGAGCGCTTGGCTCGGATCTTATACACCATGAAGATAGGCCGCTCGGCCGATAACGCCAATTGCGCGCATTATAACATTTTGCCTTCTACATTTCAAATATACAACCAAACGGAAAATATACAGCACATATCCTATTGGTGCACCTTTCACCCTGCCCCGGATAGGCTGGAGATAATTTGCGCTTCATGGTGGATCCAAGTGCCAATCCATCTTCATCCGCTCGGCAGCTCGTCCACCCAACTCCCTCATATGCGGTCGATTCATCGCCTGACATCAAACTCCCGCTCTTGAGGTTCCAGAAGGAGGGGCTTGCTGTAAGTTGAATTCGGGAGATGAAGTATCTGCTTTTGAGGGAAATGGGACTGTGGCAGTCGGTGCTTCCGCTCGGGGGAAGCGCCCGCTCGGAGGGCCTGGCCTTCTCTGTTGTCCCGTATTGGTATTTCATCTGACGAAGATCCCCGATTGCGATTCACTACTCCAACACCAGGAGGCGTCTGGAATAGGGCCCGACGGAATAGAACGGTAGCCTGTGGTGTTTCCGCTCGACCACCAGACGCTGACATTGCTTGCTTCTCCGGCCGCTCGGCTGTTGCTTTCTGTTTTTGCTCCGCAAGCTTGGCGGCCCTTATCTCGATCCGAGCGTCGAGTTCCTCCGTCGAAAGCGTCACCGTATGTTGTCGTCCAGCCTCGTCCATTGCTTCCGATCGGATGCAGGAGCGTTCCCACAGACGGCGCCAAATTGATCCTGTCTGAACGTTGACTCAACGGACGCTGGGCACGTGGCGCTCTCCGGGTCGCCGATGTAGATCTCCGGCTAGTCTCACGAAGCTCCGACGAACCTGCACAGAAGTCGGGCCGGGAAGGGGTTCCCGGCGGTGACCCTCCGACGCTCAAGTCAGGCAAGCAAGTGGTTGAAAAAGTAGCTCCAAAGCTTGTAGAACACGTACCTCCGGCGAAATCTGCTACTCCTTATATAGAGCGGTGAAAGAGCCTCTACACGCCCACCGAGGCGCGTACGTGTCAGCAGCCCATACCTCGGTATGTGTTTGTTAGAAAGCTTACCTGACGCTATATTGCAACAGTCCCGTCGTGCCTTCGATGGGACAACAGGACACCCCGTTGTCAGACTAGGAGTATGGCCTAGCCATACGACTTGACGGCTGTCAGCAGATGTTCCTGTCCCTATTTACCCACCGCCGGCCAGGACGTCCGCCCGGCCAGCTAGACGGAGAGCGCCGTCCGGACGGCCCTAATTCCCTGCGCCGGCTCGGCCGGGCGGCACGCCCCTCACGTCTCGCCTGTCGCTTGCGTTGAAATGCTGGGGAGACTTCCGGGCGAGTGCCTTCCGCTCGGCTCTTAGACATTGTTTCATTGAGCGTCGGAACCCCAACTTTAGTCGGGGCGCCTATTGCCTCAGCTATTCACCGGTTGGTCTGCCTATCCGGTCGGCCACTTGGCCTTTTGACTCCAGCGTGGCATGGACCCCTTAGAATGGGGGTCCCCCGTTCTAACCGACGGATCAGTTATGATTCTGTCCGAACGATGAGATGATGAAAACTAGGGACGTGACGCTCTCTGCTGGCTCCGCGTAGACGCCTAGGTGAGGTGGACCTCCGGTGAACCTGCAACAAAGTCGGGCTAGGAAGGGGTTCCCGGCGGCGACCCTCCGACACTCAAGTCAGGCGAGAAGAAAACTGAGACAAAATAATGAGAACTGTAGCTACAGTATGGTTGATTGCATATCTCCGTCGAAGTCTGGGGGTCCTTATATAGGCCCCCGAGGGTGCGCGTGCATGCTCATCGATGCATGCACACTTCCCAAGTCATACCTCAAAATGAGTGTGTTAGAAAAGCACGTCTGACGTCATACCGCAATCGTCCGAGCATATCTCTGACATGACAGTGGAAACTTCCACCGTACGATTATTTGTCCGGTCCGGCTGCCGACCATGATCTCTGTCGGCGACATATATCTCGAGAAGGATATCTCTAGCTATCCATGTTGTACTCTTCTACACCTTCTATCTGTTAATGTTCCGAGCGAGAGAACCGCTCGACCATACTTGTTAGTTAGAGCCCTAGAGCCAATCATTTGATGATTGTTGTATGGACTCATTGTATCATATTCTTATATATATAAAGGCATTTGTTTATGGTTATTATGTTTACTTGTATTGGTGCCAAATAACTAAGTATAATAGCGTCCTTGAGTAGAAGATTCTTACCTATATCAATCGGTTAGTTGAATTGATAGTGAGATGATATAGGGAACACTACTCTTAATCATTCCTAGTCAAATATTAATATTCAAGGACAATGTTAATGCGACGAGACTAGCATGTAGGTCAACTCGATGACTTGATCTCACAAGTCATGGATATGGAGATATCAAGTTGACACATGGTATACATTGGAGAATGTATACTGAATGACCCGCCATGAGAAAGTATCATGGATCGTTATATGAGTGTCATATACTTTCTCATGTGGCTATTAGTATGACTATTAGTCCTTAGACCTGAAGTCACTATGGTTCCCTACATAAGGAGTTACATACTTTGGCTTCGTCAAACGTCACCCGTAACTGGGTGGACTATAAAGGCGATTACTGGATATATAACAAATTATGCCGAGGGATGTGAGTGATGTAGATGGGATCTATCCCTCCTATATGACGGGAGAGACATCGATATTCTTGATAGAGTGAGACCACTAAGTGCATGGCCATGCCCAAATGAGTCAATATGAGATGTTGAGCTCATTTGATTAAGTGAGTCTACTTGGGATTCAAGATTTAGATTGATTAGAGGATGACATGATCTATGCCTCACATTGGTCAATCTAGATGTCAAGTATAGAAGGACACTTGTCATATATTGTGAAGAGTCACAATTAGTAGTCACAAGGTGATGTTGGATCTCAACATTCTTATAACTTGAGTAGTAATGATGTGTTGCTAGATACCGCTCATTACTTATGCTTCTAAATGTGTTTAGGAGCATTGCCAATGTTATAAGAACCTCTAGGGTCACACACAAAGGGCAATTAGATGGAGATTAGGTTCATTTGATGAACCTAAAGGATTAGGTCCATGTGATGAACCAAATTGGATTAAGAGTAATCCAAATTAGGCTAATTGAGTTGGACTCAATTTGGTTGATGTGTTAAATGAGTCTAATTTGGACTTAGACTTATTGAGTCAATTTAATTCAATGAATAGAGATTCATTAAATTAAAATTGACTTGAACCAATGGTTAGATTTGATCAACCATGGGAGAGAAGTGGTCAAGTTTGACTTTACTTGAGAGGAAGATAAAGAGTCAAGTTTGACTTGACCATTTGCCAACTTATTGGTGAGTTGGCAAAGAGTGGACTAATGATAAAGTTATTCATGTTCAGAAACATGGAAATCTAAGGCTAGGTTACTAAACTTAAAACTAATCATGTGCATGGAATTAGCAAAGATGAACTAAGCTACAATGAAAAATTCTGCATACAAAGAGATCCAACTACACTAAAATTTTGCACATGATATTCTAATAGCAAGAAAACTAAATTTTCAATGCTACTAAACAAGACTGATCATGTTTATTAAATAGCAAGAAAGCTAACACCATGTTCCTGGATCTAAGGTTGTTCGTGCCCACTACTTAGCACAAAAGAAGGGTCTAACAGGAATGCTGATTATATGACAATTTATTCTAATCAACAAGAAATCTATGAGCTAAATGCAACTAAAAATTTGCTCATGCTTCATTAGTTGTGCACGCCTACTGCTACACAAAGAAAACTAGATGTTTGATACAAAAATCTGGATTTGCTTGACACTTGGCTGTTCTTTTTCATTGCAGCAAGGAGAAAGAAAGAACAAAATCTAAAACTGAGATAAACAAATCTATTTCCTTTCATGCTCACTGCCTAAACAACAAAACTAAAATTTTCAAGGCTTTATATAATCCGATCAACACTTACATAACAACAGAACCAACTAAGCATCTTCGGTCAAGGCTTGAACACTACTACAATGTATCCAAAATTTCATGAACCAAAAAGGCAACAACCAAATCAAGCCACACCTATCTGTACAGAATCTAGGAAATAGGAGGAACAAGAGCAGCTTCGAAAACTAAAGGAAGATTACTAAATCCTTATCAACTAAATTATGCATGGCATATTCCAGAAGCAAGAAAAGAAACTAAATCCCTAATCAACTTCAATTCTGTACAACATGATCCGTAGGCAAGGAAGAACTAAATCAAATCTTGAAACTGATCAGATCATCTACATGTTCCGAAACAAGCAAGAAAAGAGGGCTAAATCCCTAACAACTAAATTCTGTACAAACACGATCCGAAAGCAAGGAAAACAAATCGAAGCTCGGAACTACTCCTACTGCAGGTGAGTAGCAACTCACCTAGCGTTCTTGGACTTACAACCGAGAAGAAGGCTTCTAATGCTTCTAGGGCTTGCGGAGAAGTGAAGATCTCGATCTTCTTCGCGCCTTCGAGTTCTCCTCGACGAGAGGAGCTCGGATTCGCAAGGTTCGCCGGAAGAAGGCCTTCGCCGCCCGCCGGAGGGAGGAAACCTAGCTCCGTCGCCTCTTTCGCCCGAGCAGAAGTCGCGACGCCGCGCAGAAGAGGAGAAAGAAGAAACGAGGGTTTAGGTTACGGGAGAAAATAAACCTCCCTTTATAACTAGGTATTCTATTAACCAACTACTACTTAAATAAAATTCACTCTTAATTTGTTTACAAAACAATCCAATGATCACTTGGCTAGCCGCTCTGCTTAAAGCTTTGTTGTGGTTGGAGGTCTTCGGGTCGAGCCTCAGCTCGGCCCTTTTTCTGCAACCTTTTATTTCTATTATCTATAACCACTACTTAAATTTATTTCGTTCTCTATTTGTTCACAAAACAGCCGCAGAACAGTTGGTTGGCTGGGTTCGCTTAAGGCTTGGCTTAACCCGAGGTCCACGGTTCAAATCTCGGCTTGGACTTTATTTTTGTCCAAATTTCTCTCGTTTAGTAAAAATACCAAACGACCTCAGAAAATTCCATAAAAATATTCTAAAAATTTCTAAAAATCTCTAGAATATTTCTATAGCATTTCTAAATATTTTTAAGGACTTTAAGAACTTGAAATAGGGAAAATTGGGTCGTTACATAAAAAGCCCCGAACAAAGGCTTTGGGTCCAAATTTACCTATGATACCCATCGTCGAGCAAGTTCCCATTACTTTGGCCAAGATTTCTTATGATTGAGGTAAAGAGCTTGGGTCTCCAAAACATAGTCATTCTCATTTTGTACTTCCTATGATGAGGCCAGGCCTCCTTATTCCTATGTCTCGTGTGATTCTCCCAACTATTCCTCCTACCGAGACAACATTAGATACCACAACTACTTTGCCAACTCTTTTACAGACCTTAGTCCCTCCTCCAACTATAACCCATGCGAGGTGGACCCCTTGTAGGAGATCTACTAGCTTGGTATCTAAATGACCAGTATCTGAGCAAAGTCTTGTGTTAGCTGGGCCAACGTCATCCGACCAACCATCTCTTGCTCCATCATAATCGCCCAAGCTTTCCCTTGCTCCTCCTCCATGGCCTACAACCTCAACTAGCTCTTCATGTCTCTTTAAGTAATCCCATGGGTTACCATCCCAACAAGGACTAGATTCTACCTCCCTCCCACCTTATGGGATACTTAAGCTGAAAGGTTTATTGGTTGAATCATGGTTACAAGCACAAAGAAAAATGCAAAGGAATACAATTTCTGAGAGTGTTGATGAACACAATTGTAATGCCACTGCAGTAAGTTTTTGATTAAATTCTATTAGCTTATTACAATGAAGTATAATTCTATTATTACTTTATCCAGTTATATACTTCAAGCCTACATTTGGGCCAACTAGCTATGGATCTAGAGAGGGCTAAGAAAGTTTTGAAATATTGAGTGGAAGAGTTGCAGGTTGCCCCTACTATTCCTAGTGACAAAATGATCCAATTACAAGGAAAAATAGAGTCACAAACTGAGCTTATCACCAGCATGGAGAAAACCCTACAAAACTATAGCCAATTACTACAATCCTAAGAGATGGATAAGAAGAACTTAGGGGGCATTTGGTTCTTTCCTAGGAATAGGAATCGAAATGAGAATCATTGTATTATGGAATGGGAATGGGCATGAGCATGGATATCACTCTTAAAAGCAATGTTTGGTTAGTTGTATATTTTCTATCGAAATAAATCAAAATTTCCTTTTTTACCCTTAAAGAAAAATAAGAGAAAAAATTAGATGTGAGAGAAAGATGAATGTGAGAGAAAAAATATGATGAAAGAGAATGATGAGAGAGAAAGTATGATGAGAGAGAAAGTGTGATGAGAAAAAATGAAAAGAGAGAAAGTGTGATGAGAGAAAATGAGAAAAGAGAGTGTGATAGGAGAGAGCATGATGAGAGAGAAAATATAATGTGAGAGAAAGTATGATGGGTGAGGATGAAGAGAGAGAAAATATAATGAGTAAAAATGAGGAGAGAGAGTGTGATGAGAGAGATTGAGGAGAGAGAAAGTATGATGAGAAAGAAAGTATGATGAGAGAGAAAGTGTGATAAGAAAAAAAGAGAACAGTGAGTATGATGGGAGAGATTGAGGGGAGAGAAAGTATGATGAGAGAGAATGTGTTGAGGGAAAAAAAAGAGGGAGTGTGACAAGAGAGATTGAGGAGAGAGAAAGTGTGATGAGAGGGAAAGTGTGATGAGAAAAAAAAAGAGAAAAGAGAGTGTGATGGGAGAGATTAAGGAGAGAGAAAGTATGATGAGAGAGAAAGTATGTTGACAATAAAGGAAGGAAGAGAGTCTGATGGAAAAGATTGAGGAGAGAGAAAGTATGATGAGAGAGAAAGTGTAATGAGAAAAAGGATGAAAGAGAGTATGATAGGAGAGATTAAGGAGAGAGAAAGTGTGTGATAAAATGATGAGAGAGAACAAGGAGAGAGAAGTGATATGAAAGATAAAATAAATAAATATATTTTAATATTTGATATTAAGGGAGAAAATTTTAGTTTTAGGTCAAGGGTATTTTTGGAATAAGGGAATATTTTAATTGATGAAAATAGGATAATGACTCATTGAAAGGGAGATACATGGGAATGAGTTATTACCCAATTTCAAGGATTCATTCCCTTATTTGTATTCCTATTCTTATAATCCAAACATTAACAATGTCAATCAATGATTCTCATTCCCATTCTCCACTCCTATTCCCCTAAACCAAACACCCTCTTAGAGCTTCAGTTACAAAGGAGTGAGTCCAAGCTTCAAGTGGAGAGGGCTCTAAAAGAGATAGCCTTCTTAGATTTAGCTCTCAAGACTACTTTATTAGAAGAACTAAAATCATCCCATGCGTCTAGATCTCCTAAACTAACCCAAGAGTTAACTACTAAGGAGTTTTTATTATTGTCTAATCAGAAGAAGTTGAGAGCCCAAGATACACAAATAGAATCATTACTAGCTAAACTAGATCATATCAAAACTGAACGGGTTACTCTCCAAGCCGAGCAAGGCGTTGCTCGATCTGAGCTACAATCCTATAAGGTGGGGGAAGACGAGCAAGGTGAAGCTAAAGGAAGAACTTATCTTGACTCTCTTGCATTTAGCGAAACATTTGTCACCCGTATTGCGAAGACTCTTAGCCATGCAGTTGGAGGAGTCATTAAGAAATTATGAGAAGGTGGTTATCTATCTTCCAAACCCCCACCAAATTTCATAGATCACTCATGGCTCAATAGAAAGCTTCCAAAAGATATCTTAAGTAAATTTGAGTAAACATGTATCCGTGTGCTCCATTCTTGTGTTATCTTATAGCTTGTGTTATCTTATAGAAATAGCATGTCCAAAAAATATTTAAAGCAATGTTAAATGGTACTTACTGCTCTACGTGACTTAGCATCACTCCAGAATCACCGACACCTTTATGGAGACAATGAACTCCTTAATATGTTCATGCTGCGTGCTCTGAGAAATTCTCCGTAATTGATGCCGAGAGAAATGAACCATTCAAACATATATATGAGTGAGCTTCTTAATGAACTTCCAGACAAAATAATAAGCTGAGTGAGAATATAATGCCGAGTGAAATAACCTGTCCGTATATATATACGAGTGAGCTTCTTGATGAACTTCCGGACGAAATAATAAGCTGGGTGACAATATAATGCTGAGCAAAATAACCCATCCGAATATATAAACGAGTGAGCTTCTTGATGAACTTTCGGATGAAATAATAAGTTGGGCGAGAATATAACGCCGAGCAAAATAACCCATACCCATCTGGATATATATATATGAGTGAGCTTCTTAATAAACTTTCGGATGAAATAATAAGCTAGCTAGGCAAGAATATAACGCCGAGTGAAATAACCCGTCCGAGCATATATATGAGTAAGTGTAACGACCCGCCTTCTACTGACTAGGCTGTAAGGCCGATCGCTACATTATGCTGTGCTAAATTACTATTGCGGAAAATCTGGATTGATTAAAACTTTACTAAACTGATTACTGTAAAATCAGAACTTAATATTCTAGATGTACCTAGGAGTTGTACACATGCTAGGGAAGGTAATCTATGCCTCTCGGATGTCCTGCTACTGTAATCAGGCATTTCAATCGATCCATGAATCGATTGGGCTGTCGGATCGATCCAGTGATCGATCCAACTTGGCACTGGCACGGAGAAACGCTCTGGATGTGGCTGGATCGGTCTACCGACCGATCCAGGAGTACACTGATCGGTCGGCTGACAGATCCAGTGGCTCACTGATCGGTCGGCTGACCGATCAGTGAGCTTTGTATTTCTCTGTTCGCATCTGGATCGGTCGGCTGACCGATCCATAAACTCTCTGTTCGCGACTGGATTGGTCAGCTGACCGATCCAGTGGCACAACTCAACTCTGATCGATCCGTAGATCGATCAGAGTTTCTGATTTCGCACTGAAACTCTGATTTCAGCACTAGTTCGTGCCAAATCCTCACACAACGATTATACAATGCATGGAAAACATTCTAATATCCACTGACTAGCATTCTAACATGACATAGTGCAAGGTTTATTAATTCATAGCATTTAAACCACTAGAAATGCATAAAAGTATCTTAAGAAAAGAAACTAAGTTCTTAATTTGCTAAACTTCCCAAGGATCTTCATTCCAGGTTCCTGCCACACACACCATCTCTGCATTGACCTCCAGCTTCCTCTGCTAGTCCATCATCCCTTTACCTTTATCTGCAGTATAAGGGAAAATAGTATCTGTAAGCTTTAAGCTTAGTAAGAAACCATCTACCTCACAAAAACATGCAACGATGCAAACATGTTTTTAAAGAATGCTATTTAAAAACATGCACTGAATTTGCTAAAGCATGGCATACTGAAGTTACATGGCATAATTACTGAAACATGGTATAAATACTGAAACATGGCATGCATAACAAAATCTAAGCATGGAGCTATCTCATGGTATCAACTAGGAGAACTAAACTGAAACTGAAACTAAAACTGAGCTAAAACTGAGCTTAAATTATATTCACATAACTAGGTTACGAATTTGAAAGCTATTATCATAATAAGTGAAAATAGTAATCATGCTGCTGTTTGGGCCCGGCAACTGTACTTGCTGTGCGCGCATCCCTAACTAGACCCGGGTTTGCAAGTCCCGAATTTAGAAAGGTTACTAGGTTATCTGAACCTAGGGACCGACTATGGGAGCCCAGCCCAATGGATATCTAATCCAGTACAGTGCCACTGAAAATAAAATACTGAATATAACTACTAATTGCTTATTTTGATGTTTCTAGGTTATCTGAACCTAGAGCTAGGTTATCTAAATCTAGAGGCGACTGTGGGAGCCCACCCATTGGACCGTAGTCCCATGTAAGCTGAACTAGACTAATATACTGATTTAAGTGCTACTAATGCATTTAACTGAGCTGTTAAAAATATCTGAGGTAATATTTAGCTACACTAGTCATTTTGTCGGAACACTTGGTGTGCTCCAACTCTCCCCTCTAATAGGGAGACCACCTCTAGGCACCCGACAACGTCTAGAGCCTCCAACTGAAGGAGAACAACGTGTCTGACCCATCTAGAGGTGCTCAACTAGATCCCTAATCTGCGAGGAGGGTTTAAACACACCCTGGGTGCCGAAAAATCTGCGTATAGCTAAACTAAAGGCATGCAATCAATTGAAAGCTACTTATACTGCAGGTGAGGGGTTTCTTACCTCGTACGCTAATTTCCTTACAATTCTATTCGCTAAAATTCCGGTGGAGACGACCCCTTCGACAATCTTCTCGCGTCTATGCGTTCCTCTCGCGAAGAAGAGCATCCTCGTGCCGGAGTTGTCACCGGAAGATGACCTTGGGGCCCTAGGGAGGGAACCCTAGAGTTGGCGCCGAGAGGAAGAAGGAGAAGGGAGGGTTGCGGCGTGGCTAGGGTGAGGAAAGAAAGTTCACGGTGGAAAATAATCTCCTCACTTAATAATTTTCCTATTTATATTTAGGAATTAATTCGCCCAACTCCAATATAAATTTAATTGATTCGCTTTCCTTTCAGCACGGCCCTGCTGGGTTCAACCGGTTACATAAGCGGTCTAAAGGTTTAACGGACCCGAGGGTTCCCAGGTTCGATTCCCGCTTAAGCTATTTTGTTTTTCTAATTATTTTTGCTACTTCCGCTACTCTAAAAATTCTGGAAAAATATCTAAAAATTCCAGAATAATTATAGAATATTTTTAAAATAGTTTTGAGAATTTTCGAGCGTTACAGTAAGCTTCTTGATGAACTTCCAGATGAAATAATAAGCTAGGTGAGAATATAATGCCAAGTAAAATACCCTGTCTGAATATATATATATATATAATTTCTATAATGAATTCCCAAATTGGATAATAAGCTGAGCAAACCACTACGCCAAGCGAACGCTGAATGAAATAAACAAGTCGTATATATATAAACAATCTCCATAATGAATTCCCAGACTAAATAATAAATCGGTCGGATATGTGATGTTGGACGAAATAAATAGATTGGATATTTGTCAACATTTCATAATGAATTCCTAGATTGAATAATAAATCGGTCGGATCTATGATGTTGACTATGTAGAGTTTAAAGTCTTCGATCGTCTGTTTAAAGCGACCAATTAACTATGGAGTTTAAAGTCTCTGGTAGTCTGTTTATCATGATTGATAGATTGTAAGATTTAAAGTGTTTGGGTCATCTATTTAACACGACCGATCGACTGGAAGGTTTAAAGTCTCCGATCATCTATTTATCACGATTGATTGACTGCAAGGTTTAAAGTCTCCGATCATCTATTTGTCTATGATTAGTTATTAAATAACTAACTTACAATTATGTTTATCAATATCTTATAATCTAGATGGATAAGACAATTGACTCTTCTCTAACTGGTTCAACTATTTTTGATATGGTCCAATTTGATTTTGGGTCTATAAACTATTTCTCGATTGACCATCGTGATTTGACCATTGGTTTGTAGGTTGACTACTAAAGTGAAGGTTTG
This sequence comes from Zingiber officinale, assembly GCF_018446385.1. Lineage (NCBI taxonomy): Eukaryota > Viridiplantae > Streptophyta > Magnoliopsida > Zingiberales > Zingiberaceae > Zingiber > Zingiber officinale. Next base: position 78,566,879 of record NC_055997.1, on the reverse strand, counting down.
CTGGATTCTGAATCCTTCACACCATTCTTTTAGTCGTCGACCCTGAAATTACCTGTCGTTATTAGAGACAAGTTTGTGAGGGATGTCATATTGAAAAACAATATTCTTCCATAGGAAATTTTTAACTACATCTTTAGTTATTAGGCCAGTGCTTCAGCCTCAACTCAATTAAAAAAGTAGTCAACAATAACTAGGAGGAATTTCTTCTGTTAAGGCCCAATCAGGAAGAGCTCCACAATATCCATGCCCCACTGATCAAAGGGAGGTTGATATAGTGGAAGTTTTCAAAAACTCTATCAGACGGTGAGAGAAGTTCTAATGTCTTTGGCATGAATGAAGGCATAAATGAATTGGGCAGTACTGGCCTGCATTATCATATAGAAATGCCAAACTAATAATGTCTTCCAAGGGAGTGTCCTCCCGCCAATATGATTTCCACGGATATCTTCATGGAACTCCCTCATTACATAATTGACATCTTCTGGATTGAGACACTTGAGGAGGCGCAAGAAGGATCACCAATACAACATGTACCCAACTAAATTGAAGTGAGGATCCCTTCTTTTGAGCTGTCGGGCTTGTTCCTGGTTAGTAGGTAGAATTTCTTGCTTGAGATAATCAATGGTAGGTTTTCTCCAATCAGATGGTTCATCCTAACTTGAAGCTTATTCGATAAGGGAAACCAAAAGAGACTAATGTTGGTGCAGGAAGCATCCAACGATCGAACCTGTGCTTTGATTATGTCAAAGGGTTCAAAGTTAAGTTGTCTTATTATCTAACATATGTGAATGAGTTTGCAGGAAAGTCCTAAGTGTATTTAGGCAAAAGTCCTAGCTGCGGTTAGGCATGCAGAAACCCTAGGGGGTGGTAACCCTAGGTTCTAGGGGGTGGTAACCCTAGGTAAGGAAAAGTCCTAGTTACGGTTAGGCAAAGGGAAAACCCTATGGGGTGGTAACCCTAGGAGAAAAGCCTTGGCGGGTCAAGGTTTTCGGGCAAAAGTCCTAGAGTTGGATACTCTAGGTGAAAATTCTAGTGTCACGGATCAGGTGGAAAGTCTGGGCGGGTCGGTGAGCAGACGCCCAGCAGAAAGACCTGAAGACTCAGGCACTGAGCAAAAGACCAGTCGATCTGGAGGATCGAACTGGCAACAGGTATACTCTCCTAAGTGGAGTAGGTGAGGACGCGTTCCCCACTAAGGGAACACGCGTTCCCCACTGAGGGAATAGTAGGCGTCGATTCGACCTAGGATTTCTGGTCGGAAATTCAAAGTCAGAACCAGATAGTCCAAAGACTGTCAAATACTTCTGTCATCATGTTCATTATGTGCTAACTTTATTTTGCAGGATATGTTGTTGTTTTATGAACTAACGTAGCTTACAGGATGAAGAAAGAGCTCAAATCCTTGGATGAACAGTGTCTGGAACACCTCCATGGAGCTTGGAGGCATCTCGGATGCTTTGGAAGAAGGGGCGCGTGAAGTCAAACTGGAGGCACCCTCAAGAAGTGCTGAGGCGCCTTGGATGGGCTTGAAGGCGCCCTCTATGGCATTGGAGGCGCCTTCAAGAGGATGAGCGGCGACTTCTTTAGCCCTTATCTTCGCTGCAGAATCAGCGGAGTTAAGGGCGCCCTCAAGGGGGTTGAAGGCACCCTCAACGGGCTTTATATACCTGTCTCGACCAGCAGTTTGGAGATAATCAAGTTCTAAGCAATTTTTCTTCAGCGCACTGCTAACGAGACGATCCGGCTAAGCTACAACAAGACCCCGATGATCCGAAGCTGTAAAATTTCATTTTTTTGTTGTTGGTATAGCTTTTTTAATACTGTCATTGTAATAATTCTTGTAATATTTGTGTGATTATAGTTGTTGCCCAAAGTAAACCCTCAACGAGTGTGGGCCTTGGAGTAGGAGTCTCCCAAGGCTCCGAATCAAGTAAATCTTGGTATCTTTCTATGCTCCTTTATTTATTATTCCGCTGCATTATCCGATAAGTTTTCTGAGTCTGAAAAGTGAAAGCCACGAGCATTATTTACCCCCCCCCCCCTCTTGCACATTTCGATCCAACAATTGATATCAGAGCGGGGTCGCTTTGATTTGGTGCAACCACCAATCAAAGATTTTTTCGTGATGATTTTTAGTTTTACGGAGTCGATCAGAATCGGTATTATTGCCACCTTCCGATCTATTTTTCTCGTAATCAAATTTTTCCTCGAAATTGGTGCAACACCACTCGAGTTTGGAGTTTATTTTTCTTTATCCCACACTACTAATCCAGGATCAAGTCCTGGGACAAGCTTTCCTGTTTTTCTTTGTGTATGAGATTTCATTTTTATGGCTCTCCAAGAAGGTTACAGCACTGTCCGCCCACCGCTCTTCATCGGTGAAGACTTCGGCTACTGGAAGGGTCGAATGAAGTCATACCTACAAACCCAGTTCGAGATGTGATTGATCATCAAGACTAGGATCACTCTTCCACTCGATGGCTCAGGAAAACTGGTACCATGCGAGAACTGGGACGCAGGTCAAATAAAGAAGGTCGAGGCCAATGCCAAAGCGACGTATACTCTTCAATGTGGTCTAACAAAGAAGGAGCTGAACTGAGTCGGCCCATTCTCAAGCATGAAAGAGCTATGGGAGAAGCTGATTGAGCTACACGAAGGTACATTCGTTATGCAAGAAAGTAAGCATGATTTAATAGATGAATTATTTGAGTTACATGAGCAGACTAATACTACTCTGGCCGAGAAAGGTATTGCGTTGGCTATAGGTACAAGCAAGACAAAGGAGGCTAGAAAGAGGAAGGTGTTGAAGGCAACATGGTCCGAGTTATCAGGCGAATCCAAATCCGACGAAGAAGAACAAGCAAACTTCCTTGCTCTATCAGTACAAGCGAACATTGTCGAAATCGAGTCCGAGTTCGAATCTAAAATTGAGAACAAATTAGAAACTGAGTCCGAGCGAAGCCATGAATCCGTTTCCATTTCTGAATGACCCAAACCTACTATAAGCTCTTTAATTTCTGGTATTAACATAGATAATCTAGAAATTTTAGTTCCTTATTTGTTAAAGAAATTGGCTAAATTCAATGTCCGAGTCAAGTCATTCCAAAAGGAGGTAACAACCCTTAAGGAAGCGATTAACTCGAGTCCTTTGACTGAGCCAGTTCAAATTAGAAGTTCAACTCAAGTCCACCAACTTGAGGAAGAAAATTCTAATTTGAAAACTCAATTTAAAGAACTTAAGGACACGTTGGAACGGTTCATGTTGGGTTCCAAGAATCTTAATCTGATTCTTGGAAAACAAAGAGTCATTTACAATAGATCTGGACTTGGATTTAAGCATAAACAAAAATTATATTTGTCAATTATGAATAGATCAAACAGAAGCAAAGTTCAAGCATGGGTCCTCAAATCGAACTTGGTTAATCAAGTTGGACTTGGACTATATTGGGTCCTCAAGGATCAGATACATTACCTTGATAGACCATATTGAGGCTATGATCTAGGGGGAGGCAATAGAAAAATCATCATTATAAATAAATAGAATTGTTTGATGATTGCTTTATTTCTTTTGCTTTTATTAAATGTTTAGATTAGGATAGATTAAGGACTCAAGCATAATTTACACTTGATTGGTTAGTCCTAGGAGTTTTAAAAAGAAAATTAAATATGCAAGTTCTTTGAAAGGTTTTATCTAGAAGTGGTGGATGAGCTCATACCGAAGAAGACCTAGTGCCTCGCCACAGCCTGGAAGCCAATTTTTGAAATGTGTATTTAATTGACTAATTGGAAAACCTAAGTATAACTCAAATGTACACTACAAGAAAAACCTCATTTAACAACACTCAAACGACAACGGTTTTATACCAAATCGTTGTCTTTTTGCCTTTTAAAAATGGTTTTAACAAAAACCGTTGTCTTTTAGTAATTTTTTTGCCTATGACAACGGTTTTTTAAAACTGTTGTCTATTTATATTTTTTGGGGGCTACGACAACGGTTTTTAAAGGCTACGACAACAGTTTTTTAAAAACTGTTGTCTATATGCGCTTCTTTCACCGCTTTTTCCCCTTCGCCATTTTTTGCTGCGGTGTTTTTTCTTTCCCTCTCCCCGAAATTTTTTGCCGCCGTATTCCATCCCTTTACCTTCTTGATCCAAGCCCCTTCTCCTTTCCTCTCCAAGACCTAAACTCGTCGCCCCTTCTTTGCCCCGCCTCCTCCCTTCTGTCGTCCGCTTCCACCGCTCCGTTTCCAGTACCGCTCTACACCTCTGACTGCACACTCGTAGGTCCTCCCTCTTCCCCCGCCTCTTCACCTCTTCCGCCTCTGCCCCTGTCGTCACAACCACCATCTCCGTCGGAGACAATCTTCCTGATGCCAACCTCTCCTACTTTGGCTCCGATGGGGAGCTCCAGACCGTCACCATCTCTGATCTCACCAAGAGCAAGAAAGCCATCTTCTTCACCGTCCCGAGGCCTTTACGCCGACGTGCTCGCAAAAGCACCTCCCTGGATTTGTGGAAAAGGATGGGGAGCTACATGCCAAAGGTGTGGACACCATTGCCTGCATCTCGGTCAACGACGCTTCCGTGATGCATGCCTGGAAGAAGGATCTCAACATTAGGGACGAGGTTTTGCTACTCTTCGACGGAAACAGGGAGGTTTTGCTACTCGCACGAACCCCCGAGACGCTCCCAGAAGAAACCAACGTTTAATCATCATGGCGTATAAAGGGCGAAGGGAGAACACGCCTTCTCTCCTCGCCCGGAGACTTCGATCTGTTTTCATTGTTCGCCGAGAGAGAGATAGAGAAGAGAGAGAGATGGATGCGTTCTTCCAATCCCGATCTCAGTCCCATGGCAGATGGACTCGGAATTCCTTCAAAAATTTTGGTCAGATCCCTTCGAATGTTCAAAATCATATGATGCTAGTACGGATCGACACATTTTCCCCTCTTTGTCCCCCTTATTTGATAGTTGTCTTAAAGATCGGTTGTGTGTCTTTCGATATCGAATTAATTTGGTGATTTTCCCCTTTTTTTTTCCCCCTTTTCTGGTTTCTTAGGGTTTGCTCTAGTTCTTGTGGGAAATTATGATCTGTTTTCTGACTTCTCGATTGGGGTTGTGATCCAGGTTTACTTGACGCTATGTTGCGCGCTCGCGGCATCAGCGGTTGGAGCTTATCTCCACATTTTGATGAACATTGGTGGATTTTTGACGATGATGGGTTGCTTTGGTAGCATCATGTGTCTGCTTTCCATGCCTCCATATGAAGAGGTGAGCTCTTCTTCGTGATCTTCTGAAGAGAAGATAAAAATGTTTTTTTTTCCTTTTGTTCATCTGTTCTCTCTTGCAACAGAAGAAGAGGTTTGGGCTTCTGATGGCCGCATCTGCTTTCGAGGGGGCTTCCATTGGCCCTTTGATTGAGCTTGCCATTGAGTTCGACTCCAAGTACTTTTTTTTATTTGTTAGTGTATGTAGCCTGATTATTTATTTATTTATTTCCTTTCAAGAAATCCTTTGCTTTGTATGCAGCAAGTTTACTTATATCTGATAAGTTGCTAGACCCGCTCAAGATATCTGATTAGTTGTAAATTATGTGAGTTGTATAAGTTGCTACAGGTTAAATAATGGGTAAAGACATTCAAATGGATTTACCTTCCCTCTTTTTCTTTTTTGGTGCATATTACTTGAATGTGGTACATGCAAAGAGTGCCTACTATAATGTTTAAGTTCCCAAAACTGTGTTTGTGCTCATTAGAAGTTTGATAATTTGTAGTAACATTGTTATGGTTTGGCTGAATTTAAGTGGTTCAATGATTAAAATTTGGTATTATTGTCCTTGTACCAGACATCTTCAATTCGTCTTTATAGTAGATCCATACAAAAGTTATGTCCTATAAGATTGTACAGAGTAACATTGAACTCCAGTTACCGTTAGCTTGTACTTGAAAAAATTACCAAAGAAAAAAAGGGAAAAAGATTATTTAAAACAAAGAATTATTTGAAATATATATATATGCCCAAGTTACTGAGGATTCTCGACTTGCACCTTATTAGAATTTTGTAATATATAGTCTATGCTAAGGCTATCTTTTTTGTTTGATACTTGTTCCAAATTGGATAGGGTTGTTGTCTTCTATTATAGAATTTTGGTTTCTTATTCTTAGCATCAACGGTCACACTGTAACTATTTGTCAATGATTGTTATGTTTTATACATATAGAATTCTTCTGAAACCTTTAACAGCAAGTGATTTAGTAGCAACATCTTGAGTTGGGAAAGCCACTGCTAGATTGATACTCATGTTGATATTTCTATTAAACTGTAGGTTGATTATGCTTGCACCCCTGAAGAGGTTCAACAACATTTTCAGTCGCGTGGTACTGTTAACAAAGTCACCATTCTCACTGACAGAAACGGTCAGCCAAAGGGTTTTGCTTATGTCGAATTCTTGGAAGTTGAGGCAGTCCAAGAAGCCTTTTGGTTGCATGAGTCTGAGCTTCATGGTCGTCCAATCAAGGTTTGTCTATTTAATCTCAAGTATTTTTCTTACCAGCACACTTTTAAATTCTTATTAACAGCAACGTTGGTTTTTCTAACAACAAGATGAATGCTTTGTTTCAGGTTGCCGCCAAACGAACCAATGTTCCAGGGCTGAAGCAGTTCCGTCCTCTGCGACATAATCCCTACCCGATGTATTCATATAGCAGGCTTCACATGCCATCCTGATGTCGAGTTTGTGGACAAAGAAGCAGTCGCAGTTACCAGTGTGTCTCGGAAGGCAACTTTCTACAATGGACCAAGCTCTACGGACTTCATAAATGTCCATGACATTTTTCTTGAATGTGATCATGATTCAATAAGCTTCCATAAGATAATATAGTGTTGTTTGATCAAAGATTTTGATGCATTACTTTTACTGCCTTTGTTTAGATCATATACCTTGGGAAGTCTGTTGAACCAACAATATATGATCTTTTGGGTGATCAAGAAGTTTGTAATCTGGACTTTTCTGAAAACTTTGTAATATCTTCTTTCTTCTATGCTTCTTGGTTATTTTGGAATCTTTCTGCCACAATTTTGCAATGCAAGGTTGAAATCTGCTTGTTGAAAAATGGAAAACCATCATGGACGAAGAAGTTTCTTTGCTCCAAAGTCAGGTCTGTCTTCATTGCTGTCACATACAACTCATGCAGAAGTGTGAATTAATTTTTTTTGTATTGTGGTTGATATAATTTTCCTGTTCATGTTGGGTTAGGTTATATTTTTCTTTGCCAACCATTTTTTGGACCTCAGAGATATATTGTATATTTTCTATAACAATCTTGCCAAAAGATAAGGGTCCTGGTATAATGAAGCTTGATGTCAATTGGTATTTAGCCAATAAATTAAAAATGTCATAAGATTCAATTCACTTTAAATTTATGCTTGTGTATGGTTGACTCTGATGAGATTTAGCAAATTGATGACTTTTTAAATATCTTTGATATCCATATAACAGCAGTTTAACAATTATACTGCTTGTTTTGGGTGGTACAACAACTTATCGATGTATAGTTGCCTTGATGCATCCTTACTATCTTGATTATATTTGGTTTGTCAGGTTGTTGTGTCTTAAGACTGGCTCGAGGAGACAAAATATGCTGGATTGGTTTGTGCTTAGGCCCGTCAAGAATTAATTCAAGATATGTTTAAGGTCTGGCAAGATTCTCAGCAAGGAACTCTTACTGGTGGCATGATAAAGTATGAAAATGCAATCCTACATGACATGAACCACCATCACAAGTTTCTAGTCTTTTGGCTATTGTTCATTAGTTGCAAATGGAGTTTATTTGTTTATTTGTATTGGGATAAATTTTATTTGAATATGAGACATGTTTTTTCTTTTGTGATTGTAATTCTTGTATAAGTAACATTTTGAATGATATTGATGTGGGGAATATTCTTTCTTGATTATGATTCTTTATTATATATTTAAATTGAAATATGATATATTGGTATTAAAAGATAATAATTCAAAAGACAACAGTTTAAAATTGTTATTGTTGTCTATCACACTCAAAGACAACGGTTAAAAACCGTTGTCGTAGCTCCAAAACCGATTGTAACTGCAGTAAAAATGCTCTAAATAACAACGGTTTTAAACCGTTGTCTTTTCATTCAAAGACAACAGTTTAAAACTGTTGCAAAACTGTTATCTTTTCACTCTAAGACAACAGTTTAAAACCGTTGTCGTAGCCCCCCACTTTTAACAACACTGCCAATTACAACGGTTTTAAAGGGTCTACGACAACGGTTTTTAACCGTTGTCTTTTAATATTTTTGTTGTAGTGGTAAATTAATCCTTAGATATAATCTAAGTTTAAGTTAACTATCTAACAACAACATACAAGGTTCTTTGATTGACAACTTAGAATCGAGTGAGATAGACTTAGAATGAACTTAGTCAAATTTATTTAACCTAATTCAATCTAATTAATCAACCTTAATTCAATCAATTTAATAAATTTAACTTAATTAATTTTAATCTTAATTTCAAAATTATAACTAATTTTAAAATCATAATTAATTTCAATATCTTACTTAATATTATAATTAATTTTAAAATCATAATTATTTTCATAATTATTTTAAAAATCATAATTAATTTTATAATTAATTTTAAAATCATAATTAATTCTAAAATCTTACTTAATTCTATAAATATTTTCAAATTATATTTCAAAATGATCATTACTTTCAAATCATTATAATTATCATAATTAATTTCAAAAAGTTAATTATCTTTAATTAATTTAAAATCTCAATCATAGTAAAAGTTCAAAAATCTTAATTATTATAATTAATTTTTTAAAAATTATTAATTCTTAGACTTTCAAAATTAATTTTCAACTCATGCTTAAGATTATCATTTCAATTTTTTTTAAATATATTTTCAAAATCTTCAAAAGTTTAAATGTTTACTCATTTTTTTTAAAAAAAATTAAGTCATTGAAAATTTAAACTTATATTTTAAATCTCAATATTTTTATTAAATATTGATAAAATTAAAATAAAGTTAACTTCGTCTCACACTCATTCATAAGCTGAAATACTTGATAACCTAGAATGGGTGAGACAAAAAATTGGAAAAATATAAAATAACTATTTTTTTAATTACATACTTGGACTATAGAATCCTCAAAATTATTAAGTCATTAATCAAGGGGGAGTGAAGGGAGTCGAGCTAAGTTTTTTAAAAAGAAAAAGATTTTTTTTCTTTCAAAATTTTAATTTATTTTTAAAAAAAATAAAAAATAAATTATCTACAAAAACTAAGTATTTGCTCAAGTATTTTTCAAATCACTTACTTAGCTAAGTATTTATACAAGAAAATATTTTTTTTAAGTTAAGGTTTTAACTTTAAATCTAAAATTTTATCAAAATATTTTTTAAGCTAAAGTTTTTATCAAAATCTGTTTTAAGTTGAGTACTTTTAAGTAAGTCCTTCTTCAAAACCTTTACATTTGAAACTAAGTATTAAAATTCTCAAAGTCATTTTAAAGCAAGTCTTTTTAAGGCTAAATACTTGACAAAACAATTATCTTAAAAACTTTAGCTAAGACTTTGATAAAAGTGTTTTCAAAACAAAATTTTAACTAAGTTTTTTTCAAACCTAAGTGTTTATTAAACTCCCTTTCAGCTAAGTTTTTAACTAAGTAATTTTCAAAACTAAACATTAAATATAATTAAAATGTTTTCTAAACTTAGCTATTTAGCAAGATGTTTTATCAATACAACCATTTTAAAGCAGAAAATTGAGATAAGTTTGTTTTTCGAAAAAGATATAAAAGTTTCAAAACTTATGTTTATCTAAATTTTTGTTGAAAAAATTAAATATTTTTCAAAGCATTTCTAAATTAGCTAAGTATTTTCAAAGCTAAATTTAGCTAAGTGCTACTCTTCATGGGGAACTTAGAATTACATAGAATATTTTTCTATTTTTTTTCTTTCTACTCTTTCATTTTGATTTATGTCAAAGGAGGAGAGAAAAGTCAAAGTTAAGAAAATTAAGATTTAACAAAATGAAAAAGCAAATTAAGAATTTAAACAAAACAAAATGAAAGGGGGAGCATAGCATAAGTTTCATTACATTCATTCTCACGTTTAAAATTTCTTTATTTATTGTTTGTTATATTTTTACTTAACTTTGAACTGTGTTTCCATAATAAAAAAGGCAGAATTTCTTACTTAAGATAATCAATGGTAGGGTTTCTCCAATCAGATGGTTCACCCTAACTTGAAGCTTATTCGATATGAGAAACCAAAAGAGACTAATGTTGGTGCAGGAAGCATCCGACGATCGAACCTGTGTTTTGATTATGTCAAAGGGTTCAAAGTCAAGTTATCTTGTTATCTAACATGTGTGAATGAGTTTGCAGTAAAGTCCTAAGTGTACTTAGGCAAAAGTCCTAGCTGCGGTTAGGCATGCAGAAAACCCTAGGGGATGGTAACCTTAGGTTCTAGGGGGTGGTAACCCTAGGTAAGGAAAAGTCCTAGCTGCGGTTAGGCAAAGGGAAAACCCTAGGGGGTGGTAACCCTAGGTCCTAGGGGGTGGTAACCCTAGGTCCTAGGGGGTGGTAACCCTAGGTCCTAGGGGGTGGTAACCCTAGGCGGAAAGCCTTGGCGGGTCGCCTTTGGGCAAAATTCCTAGAGTCAGATACTCTAGGTGAAAATCCTGGTATTACGGATCGGGTGGAAAGTCTGGGCAGGTCGTGGAGCAAACATCTAGTAGAAAGACTTGAAGACTCAAGCGTTGAGTAAAAGCCCAGTCGATCTGGAGGATCGAACTAGCAACAGGTATACTCTCCTAAGTGGAGTAGGTGAGGACGCGTTCCCCGCTGAGGGAATAGTAGGCGTCGGTTTGACCTAGGATTTCCGGTTAGAAATCCAAAGTCAGAATCGGACAATCCATAGACTGTCAAATACTTCTGTCATCATGTTCATTATGTGCTAACTTTGTTTTGCAGGATATGTTATTGTTTTGTGGACTAACGTAGCTTGCAGGATGAAGAAAGAGCTCAAATCCCCGAATGAACAGTGTCCGGGGCGCCTCCATGGAGCTTGGAGGCGCCTCGGATGCTTTGGAAGGAGCGCGCGAAGTCAAGCTGGAGGCACCCTCAAGGAGTGCTGAGGCGCCTTTGATGGGCTTGAAGGCGCCCTCCATGGCATTGGAGGCGCCTTCAAGAGGATGAGAGGTGACTTCTTCAGCCCTTATCTTCGCCGCAGAATCGGCAGAGTTGAGAGCACCCTCAAGGAGGTTGAAGGCGCCCTCAACGGGCTTTATATACCTGTCTCAACCAGCAGTTTGGAGATAATCAAGTTCTAAGCAATCTTTTTTTCAACGCACTACTAATGAGACGATCCGGCTAAGCTACAACAAGACCCCGACGACCCGAAGCTACGAAATTTTAATTCTTTGTTGTCAGTATAACTTTTTCAATACTGTCATTGTAATAATTCTTGTAATATTTGCACGATTATAGTTGTTTCCCAAAGTAAACGCTCAATGAGCGTGGGCCTTGAAGTAGGAGTCGCCCAAGTCTCTGAACCAAGTAAATCTTGGTGTCTTTCTGTGTTCCTTTATTTATTATTCCGTTGAGTTTTCCGATAAGTTTTCCGAGTCTGAAAAGTGAAAGCCACAAACGCTATTCCCCCCCCCCCCCCCCCTCTAGCGCATCTTGATCCAACAACTAAGACACGTAGTCGTCCACTCTCTAACTTGCTAGTGCACTCGCTAGTTTAGCCATCTCATATGCCTTCTGATTATCTACTCAGGGAATTTTTTTTAAAGTAAACTCTTGGAAATCACACTTTAACTTGTCAAATATATATATATACTATAACAACTATGACTTTTCGCAGTGTGAATTATGCTATCCGCATTGCACGCGGCATAATTGCAGGCTGTTGAAAATCATAAAACATCGACAATGCGTGTCGTGCACTATGGTTAAGGCAATTCGTAGCGTGTGACACATTGCGATTAAGACTATTCACAGTGCATGGTGCATGTTACGGTTAAGAGCAATTAACAACATTTGCACCATGCGCCGCACACTGCGATTAAGAGGATTAACAACGTGCGACCCACAATGTGGTTAAGAGTAATGGATAGCATTCGTAGCACGCATCGCATGTTGCAATTAATAGCATTCGCAGCACACACCACGCGCTACAATTATGATCAGTGTAATACCATATATGGATTAGTTCAGATCCTCTGTCCCCATTTCTTTCTGTCCCCGTGTCCCACTACCGATCGGACGGACCAGATTACATCTCAATGCATCATGGCATCTTTAAGATCTGTGCAGTATCCTCGTGATGTGCAAGGCATCCTTGAGATGTAATCTGGTCCGTCCGATCGGCAGTGGGACACGGGGACAGAAAGAAATAGGGACAGAGAACCTGAACTCCATATGTATACCACATACAAATTATAATATCATATACATATATCATATACAATTATAATAGCAAACATAAATTATAATACCATATACAAATTGTAATATACTAAAAATATATTTAAGGGTTTAAATGGTTTAAATTTGTGATAATTAAATTTATTTAGTAAAATAATAATACAAAAATAAATAATTAATAAGAAAATAAATTTATAGAATGTTATGGAATTTTTAAGAATTTTGATGGGGATAAAGGGGTAATAGAAAAACCTTTTTGAGATACCCTATTTAAGCTAATAGTTGATTGAAATAAGCTTAGGTTTTATTTTAATCAAACACTATGTAATCCTCTCCGTTGTTTTTTCTCTCTCGCGCACATATGTTTAGCCGCGCGCGATCAACAGCCAGCGATTAGCCGCCATCGTTGCCCACTGTCCTCGCGAGCAGCCAAGGTCAGTGCTCCACCTCTTGTCCTCCAACTCCGTGTACACGTCGTTCCCTTGTCGCACAGCCAACCGCGCTGGCACAGTGCAAGCAGCCGGCGCCACGTCCTTCCCTGATGCCTACGACCATAATTAAGTCCAAGTAGCTGGACACCGTTGCCTTCCACTCGTGCATCCATGTGTCTCTATTGCCCATCATCGTGCCAACTGCTGCAACCTCTACTGTCGCACAGGCGCCGACTTTTCATCTCCTCCCTTAGTGCCGATAGATTTCGCCACCATAACATCATCATGCTACCACAGAAGAAGAAGATGGTACTGCAAGCAGCCAGTCATCGCTCTGTCCGAGAAGGTTGCGACGTCGTGCGAACACCCACCTTGAGTGGACCAACGTCGTCATCGTTGTTGTCTCCTTCGCGCATCGTCGCAATGTCCTGTGATCTTTCCCCATAGCGAGCAGCCGAATCCACTTCCCTTCGGTGGTGTTGTCGTTTAGCTGTTCCACACTAGCAATGACCACCAGCCCGATCATGTTGTCAGATATGAAGAAGAAGAAGGAAGCAGGGTAACCAGTTTAACCATTCGTTTATTAGATATTGTTGATTAATTTTTGGATTTTAGACTGATTAAGTTAATTAATTAGATAATTAGCAATTGGATGTCTTTGTTGGGTACATTTGGGGTAAGTCAATTAAAATAGAATTATTGAATTGAGAAATCTAGAATTTAATTAATTAAATTGGTAGATAATTAAATAATGGATTGATTGATAATCTTGATACTTAATTTCAGATTTTATAAATTAACGATCTTGTTAATTATTATTGTTAATAGCTTGTTTGATTAAATTAATCAACAAATTGAGGAATGGATTGAATGATTAATAGATAATAATTACTTTTATTTGATTAATTTAAATGATAAGCTAGATAGTTAATTAAGTTAGTTTAAATGGTTGATTAATTGACATTAACAAATGGATTAGATGTTTAATAATTAATTAGATAATTAATTGATTAATTGAGGTTACTTGATTAAATTATAATTCAATTGATGGAGGGATTAATAGATTGACATAGGAATTAAACAATAAGTTGATAACAAGGATTATTGTGTTACTTAGATTCACTTCATTTCTAACACTCATAGGATTCGAGCTCATGGCTTGCTCTCTGACTTGAAGATGGAGTGGATATTCTTCAATGAAATGGGTAGTTCCTGCTTTGACCTTTATAGTTTCTTTTATCTTAGTGCATGATTATTTATTATCGTTTATTAATTAGAGAGTAGTTATTGCTTACCTTAACTCTACTCTATTTTCTTCTTGAGTTGATACTTTATTGCTTCTCCTTACATTTAGTCTATTTGATATTCATGCAGTCGTATTGCTATCTATACCATTTATTGCTATTTATACTTATGTTGTTATGTTTGCGATATCATAGTGTAGCAGCTTGTAGAGCTTTACCGATATGATTATTTCAGCTGGTTTGGTTATTGTGGATACATTTACCTCTAAATTGCCCACTAGACTAGATAATGGCAGCATGTATTTTCACTCACAGTCCATAGCTAGATAGCTACACGTCCTGTCGACCCATTAGACTAGGTAGTGATAGCGTGTATTGTCTCTCACAGATAGTGACATTTATGTGCTCTAATTGCCCACTGGACTAGTTGGTGGTAGCATGTATTGTCTCCCGCAGTCAGTAATTGAGGAGCTAGATAGCTAGCTCGTCTTATCTGCCCACCGGACCAAATGGTGGTAGAGTGTATTGTCACCCACAGATAGTGGATACCCTGACTACCTATGAGACTCATTCGTGGTAGCATGTTGTTGTGTGCAGTCATGACTTGTTATATGGTTATTATGTGCTGAGTTTATGTAGGTGGTTTTTGGATATATGTACTCTCGATTTATTGGCTATACTTGTTACAGCAAATCAGTGAAGGGGTACATTGTCAGTTATGGTTTGTTTAGTAGATGATTTTTATGTCAGTACTCTTACTTTTATAGCAAGTATTATTACTTGAGATTGCATCCTTAGATCTCCTTATAGTAGTATCATGAACTATTTTCTTATACCCACTGAATATTGTAACAACCACCCTTCTTACTACTACTCTCTAAGGGTGACCGTTACCTAACTACTACTCTACTCACTAGTGTCACTTATGCTATTATTAGTGACACTTAGATTTATCACGACCCTAGAGGAATTCCTACCGAAAAATTTCGACAGAATCTCCCCTGTACCGGTGACCAAATCAACAATACAAACACTACATACACAGCCACAGGCGGCTGGAACATATTTTTCCACACCCACGCAGTAATAATAACACAGTAAGTAAAAGAAAACTATTCTAGCAATAGTAAACAAATATCTAACTCCAACAATAGGACATATCAAGCTACAAGTACGGAATAAACTCAATTACAATCCCAACTTCATAATAGTATTTAAACTAAAAGAACTCTAAATAGGAAAGTCTTGATAATTCCTTAACAAACTCTTGATCTCCCCATAGTCCAGCCATCACACACCTTCATCACCACCACCTTGTCGCCTTCATTTCATACTTTAGCTTTTCCTTTATCTGCAGTAGGAGGAAAAAGAAATCTATAAACGAAACGCTTAGTAAGTACTAAACTATCTCACAAAACTCGAAGTGCATAAAAATGCAAACGATACTGAAACTGAAATGCTAAAAGAAAAGCTACATGTACTCATCTAATAGCAAAGTACTCAAATAAACTGCATACTCATGATATACCAGAATAAAGCTGAATACTGGAAATAAAACTAAACATGCTCACTAAACTGATAAGAAAAGTAATGAAACTCATGCTGTATGCTTAGAATTAAAGGAACTAAACTTCTGTTGATTATAAACATAGGTGGTACTTGTTTCATTTACTTATAGCTTTATACTTGAAATTAATCTTTTAATTTCTTTTACTTTTACTTTTCTTTCTTCTTTTTCTTTTTCTTTCTTCTTCTTTTTCTTTGGGCCCAGGCTTAGTACCATCTTATGTGCACTCTCTAATAGAGACTGAGGTAGCGAGCCTCCAGTCCTATGAGGGTAAAAACCTCGGTCTTACCAGGGTCAAGACCTCGGAATTGATCACCTGGATTTTTTTAACGATAACCTCGGAAGTCGGGTACTAGCCTCTTACTTTAAATTACTTGTTATCTTTTCTAATTAGACCTTGGTCTTTTCTCTACTCATAACTTCTCATAATCCTCGACAAAGGTTTAATAGGGCACATATGGCTAATAAAAATCTGCACATATGGATACTAAAAATCTGCATATATGAATCTGCACATATGGCTAATAAAAATCTGCACATGTGAACAACAAAAATCTGCACACGTGAAACATTAAAAATCTGCAAATAAAACAGAATTAAGAACTAATACTGCTCATGCTATTCTATACTGCATACTTTAAATAAAGGCTATTCTTGCCTTTCTAAGTAGCAGGGAAAATGCTAAACTCATTCTAACTAGATAAAGGGTTGTTCTTGCTCTTTGAATTGCAAGGAAAATACTAAACTCATTCTAACTAAATAAAAAGGGTTGTTCTTGGATAAGGAGCTACTCATGCTTATTTAAGAAACTTTCCTACTTAAAGCAAAGCTGTGAAATTCGGCAACTGACTTGCATGTTGAATACAAAGGAAACTAAACAATTGAAATGCAAAGAAACCAACCAACCCTTCAAGCTATACAATTCCCAACCTTCACAGGACTATAGAACCAAATAAAATCATTAATATAATTGGAAATGTGCACCCTTCATGGAACCCAAAACATAGGAAAGGTCACTGCTGCTATCAAGCATCTACACATGATATACCAAAGCATGCATTACTAAATCTACCCATGTTAAATTATTTCCAATTAAGCAAAGTGTAAGAAAAGGTTGCTTCTACTGACAGTAAGGGTGAATCCTGCACATGCTCACATAGCAACAAATCACAACGGCTCATGTTTATGAAATAACCAAGCAAACTAAATTTGCAATGCGATTAGAAACAAAACTAAATCATAAACGAATCTGCACTTGCTTAAAGAAGCTAGACTAAGTTTGCACTTGCTAATAGGAAAGGACATAACCCGGTTCTGCACTTGCTAACAGGAAGGGCAACTAATTAAATCCAGCAACACAAATAGCGTGAGCAACCTCTAATTTCTCTTGTAATTAAAGGAAAGACTCCTATTAAACTCTTAATAAATTCTTAGCAAGAACCCAATCAAATCCTCTAGCAAGGAAAGAAAACTCTAGCATATGTTTCTACTCAGCACTGTGAAGTCCGGAAGCAAGGAAAGAAACCCTAGCATGTATTTCTACTTGACACTGTGAAATCCGGAAGCAAGGAAGAATCCCTAGCATGTAATTCTACTCGGCACAGCAAAATCCGCAAGCAAGGAAATCAAATCGAAGCTCGGAGCAACTCCTACCACAGGTGAGTAGTACTTACTTCTTGTTCTTGCACTTACAATCGGGAAGGAGGAAGGAGGCTTCTAGGGTTCGGAGAAAACCCGAGCTCGCGGTGCTTCTTCTGTGCCCGCTTGCTCCCCCCGACAAGGCGACCTCAAGGAGGTGAAGAGAACCCCTCGGAAAGCTTTGGCCGGCCGCCGAAAAACAATCCCTAGCTCCCTTTTTGCTTTCCGCCCGAGCCCGCCGTTGCACACGCAGAAGAGGAAGAAGGAAACGGGATTTTAGGTCACGGGATCAAACTTAGGTTCTCTTCTTATAACTAGGGTTTTATTTATCAACTATAACATATATATTTCTCGCTTCATACTTATTAACAAAACACTCGCAACTCGGTTGGTTGGCTGCGTTCGGTTAAGTCGGGTTCGGTCGGAGGTCTTGGGTTCGAGTCTCAACTTCCACATTTTTGGTCAAAACTTCTTTCTTTTTGTAAACATACTAAACGACCTCCAAAAATTACGTAAAAATACTCTAAAATTTTTTAAAAATCTCTAGAATATTTTAAAAGTATTTCTAAATGTTTTTGAAGACATTTAGAACTCGAAATAGGGAAAATTTAGTCGTTACAAATATTTTGTACTCACTACCCCTTTCTTTTTCTTTTATTTCCTGGTTACCAGATATATGATGTATCGTGTCACTCAAAGTCTTGGCTGCCGGTCCCACTAAGTTTGGATTTCTATCAAGGTGTTTTATTTTCTATTCCACTGTTGTTGTTTATTATTTTTTTTCCCTCATTGAATCGATGAGGTTTTGTAATAATAGTATAACTGTTATCTTGTGTAGATTAGTATGTTCACACATATATACACACATTAACATTTGTTTCTAGTCGATTTAATATTGCATTAGTGTGTTATATTGCTTAATCTGAGTTCAATATTGTATTTCTCATATTGTCACAAGGGGGTACTGATGTTCGCAGATTATATACACTTATTATACATGTTTTGACGCAAATTCATATACTTTACGCATGCTTTATCTAAGCACTTTTATACTCCTTGTCTTACTTTCAGCATAATTATTCTCTTTGTTCGGAGATCTGCTCTTTGTGCATTTTCTGTTGACAGGAGTCAAATGTGGAGAGAAAGCAATATTCATGGTCAATCTAGATAGCAACCAAAGGCAAACAACATTGGCCATGTCAAAGAAGCAAGGAGAAAAATGAGTCTAGCTGTGTGGTGCACACTGCCCGTGTAGCATCACCAGAGGGGGAGCAAGGCATGGTCGTGTGGCCTCCACACTGTCATGTCACCCTAGCAGCATATCCAGAGCATGGTTATGTAATCCGTATGGTCGTGCAATATCTCCAGAGAGCAAGAATAGCTTGGTCGTGTGGCCCACATGGTCGTGCAACATCTCCAGAGAGCAAGCATAGGTTGGTCGTGTAACTCACACGGCCGTGCAAGATTTCCAGAAAGAAAAAATGGCCAAGCCATGTGAGATACATGGCTATGTAGGCCATCCAGAGACAAAGCATAACACGGTCATGTGACCTCCACACGGTCGTGTCACCCTGGCCGAGAGCATAATGCAGGAGGCCGTATGAGAGCCACATGACCGTGTCACGGGTCGTGTGATGCCCATGCCCCAACTCTATAAAAGGGGGTTTCTTCCCCTTTCTTAGGGGGGGGGGGGGGGGGCATCTTGGTGCTATTCTCCATCATCTCTAACCTTGATCCGATGATCTGAGATCGTCTCCTTCTCCACATCGACTCCGGAAGTTCAAGATTGGTTCCGAAGATCACTCGTCGCCATTAGATAAGCATTTCTCTTTTCTTCTCTTGGATTTGGGATTAGAATGTTTGTAATCTTTATATCTTCGAATCTTATTTCTTATGCCATGGAGTAGATCTATTGTTCTAGGATTAAGGGAGTAATTATGATGTGACTCGATAAAAGAACTCATGGATATGTCAATTCCCTATCTCGATGATGTTAGCATGTTTTGTATCTATTTGATCTTGTGTGGATTCATGTGTGTAGACTTAATTACCATGTTTGATTGAATGTTTGTGATGTTTGTGGATCCCTTAGAGGGATACCCTAGATTGTATGACCGAGGGATGCTAGTGACAGGCAGTCCCGCTAACGGATGTCTAGGGTGTCATCTTGAAAGGTGAAGCAAGTTTCTACAAAGAAGTGGGATGGATGAATGTAATTATTATCTTCACTATTATGTACATTAAGTAGAGATGTGTTTCTGTATTGTATGACTGAGGGACGCTAGTGACAGGCAGTCCCGCTAACAGATTTCATAGGAATCATATCTATTTAGTGGCTAATGATGTTGATCAAAGCCCCTTGCCGGTTGTCTTCTTCAGGAAATAAACAACAACTTCCTAGAAAGACATGTTAATTGAGGATATTAGTTGGTTAACCATCTTACATTGATGAATATCACAATGAAACCAAACTCCTAGAACACCCACAAAAACCAAAGTTCTCATTTACTTTCTTATTTCTATTTCTAGCTTCTTACTCAACACAACTTTTATCTGATTGATTGTTTAGCTAATTCTTTATAAGACATCTCTAGTGCTTATAATCAGTCTCTGTGGGATTGATATTTTTTTGTATTACTAACTACATAACCATGCACTTGCGGTATGTAACAAGTTTTTGGCACTGTTGACAGGGATTGTGTTTATAACATTAGAGATAATCATTTGAGTTAGACTAAACTTTTCTTTCTTTTCTATTACATACTTGTAACTAGACTTAGAAATTCTGTTCTTGTTTTGCTATTCCTTATTTTTTCTTTCTACAACATAAATATGGTACTCAAACCATTGAAAGATTATGGAGCTCTGAAGTCTGTCCAGGAGTTAGGACCCATTGTTCAGCCAAAAATTCAAGCAAAGAATTTTATGCTTAGACCATCCTTCATCTCCAAAATTCAGCAAGATCAGTTTGGGGGATTAGATTCGAAGAATCCCTATTCACATCTCATGGAATTCCACAGATATTGTGACACGTTGAAATATGAGGGGGTTCCATCTGATTCTATTCGACTATTGGTTTTTCCTTTTAGTCTTAAGGATGCTGCAAAGGTGTGGTTTAATACCTTGCAACCCAAAAGTATCAGAACTTGGGATGAGTTAGAGCAAAAATTTCTGAACAAATATTTTCCACAACAGAAGACCATACATTTGAGAAATTGGATTTTGCATTTTAAGCAACTTGTCGGAGAAGAATTACATCAAACTTGAGAAAGATATTCATGTCTTCTGCATTTATGTCCACATCATGGTATTGAGAAATGGTTGATTGTACACTTATTCTATATTGGACTTTCTTTCCAAAATAAGAGTCAGTTAGATTTGGCATCTGGAGGATCTTTCATAAAGAAAAGTTTGGACGAAGCATATGAAATAATCTATCAAATAGTATCAAATCTTAATGATTTAAAAGCATTCGAAGGAAAGGAAAAAGAAAACAATGGGCATCTAAAAGGAGAAAATAAACAAGAGCTTGTAGATGGTGAAATTCAGAATGGCTTCGAAGAAGACATCACTCTGAATCAAAAGAATCTCCAAGCTTTATTCCCTTGGTGCTATAAGTCTTTATCAAAAATGTTTGGAGAAAGGATTTCTTCAACTAATCTTATTGTAAGGGAGGAATGTGGAAATGTTTCTTATGCAGACGATAGCTCTGATTATGAAGAAGATGAAGAAATGGTATTGGAAACTGAGGAGAAGTTAGGGAAAGAGTTAGCAAGAGAAGAAATAAAATTGCTAGAGCAAGATCCAACTTTGCCAGAAATTACGCTACCTCAGCTAGAGTTAAAGCCCTTGCTGCCCAACCTCAAATATGCATTCCTTGGTCTGAATTCTACTTTTCCAGTGATAATCAATGCAAATTTAACTGAGATGAAAACACAAAGATTGATTAATGAGTTAAGGTTGCATAGAAAAGTGATTGGGTACACCATTGATGATATTAAAGGAATTAGTCTCTCTCTTTGTATGCATAGAATTCTACTTGAAGAAGGATATAAAAATTCAATCGAACATCAAAGGAGATTGAACTTAAATCTGAAAGAGGTGGTAAAGAATGAAGTGCTTAATCTTCTTGATGTCAATATCATTTATCCGATTTCTGATAGTAAATAAATTGTTAGAGTGTATACTAAAAGCATAGCTTTTTGTAAATATTTATTTTGAAATAAAGAATCACATTGGTCAAGTGTCTACATTTATATGCTAAGTGTACTTATTCAATTAATTTATATTGTAGATAACATGGTGTGTGGTGTCACACACAGAAGATCATGTTATCAATTCCTTATAAATTATAAACAGTAGCTCACAACTAAGATGGAAAGGAACAAACCATTGGAATAGTCGTAGTGTAATTTGGTATTAGTTTATCTTAACTATAAAATTACACTAGCACACTCTGAGTGTATTGAGCAGGATCATTTTAGGTAAATTCTTTTTATACTGACTGAATAAAAGAACAAGACCTTTGTTATTATGGAAATGTGTACTCTTAATTCTGATATAATAACAAGCACATTTATCTAGTATTTATTTCTTTGACTTATCAATGGGTGAGATTTAGTTCGATAAATCAAGATGCCCAATAAGTTAAAAAATGATATTATTTATAGTGTACGTTGTTGATTATAGAAGGAAACTATGTCCTACTAATTTAGGTTGATAATGTCCCCAAGAGGAGCTCATAAAGATTGTCATGTAAACCCTGCAGGTGGACTTAGTCCGACATGATGATAAGGTTGAGTGGTCACTACAACAAAAACCTTTATAGACATCGGTTTTCCACCGGTGTCTATTTCATTTTCGACCGATGTCTATGAAACCGATATTAAAAGTCTGTCATTTTAGACATCGGGTTAAAACCGGTGTAGTATCACTTAACGACACCGGTCTTCGAATCGGTTATTAACCGGTGTAGTATCACTTAACGACACCGTTTCATCAACGGTGTAAAACTGATTTAATATTGTATGTTAATAACACCAGTTTTGGCAGCGGTAAATGACCGATGTAATATTAGTTAATAATACCGGTTTTGCAGCGGTGGAAAACCGATGTAATATGTATATTTTTTAACAGCACAAATTTGATTTCCGAAACAATGAAAAACCGACAATAACAAAAAAAAAAGTACACAAATATTCACAAATTATACAAATATTCTTCATTCAATAATATCCATAAAATACACAAATATTCACAAATTATATAAATAATCTTCTTACAACAATATCCATAAAATACCCAAACATTCTTTTTACATCAAAAGCTAGCTAATAGATATCAAAATCAAGGTAGAACATTCTTTTAACACATCAAGGTAGAACCGCACTTCAAATGTAATCTAGCATGCATTCAGCCCACTCGAACCGCACTTCATCAATTTCAACTCTGGAGTACTTGAGATTTGTAAACTGTAAAAACACAAATCCACCATATGTCAAATAACTAAAACAAATGTGTACATGTATCAAATAAAATATAATACCGAATTTTTAAAGGCTGCTGTGGAAGATAACGAATATAACATAGAATCTAAAACTTTCATATATGACACTTAGTATATGCTACTTAGAATATAACATAGATAATTTGCTCCTTCTAATTCAAGTGTACAGATTGATAATTAAGAACCAACAGCATCATACAACAACTTACTAGGCATGATAATGATTGAACAAAGAAATATGACTACACAACAAATCCAATGAAAGAAGCATAGAAGAACAAAGCTATTATTAAAGCATACCAAACTCTTATAAGTTGATTGAAAAGAAACTTATATTCTTCTTATAATTTGCAGAAGGAAGAGAGAAAGAGAGAGAATACTCTAAATTCTACTAAAAATTCTCTGATGAATGTTGATTTAGGATTAGATTTGACTACTGAATATAACAAATATTCTACAGTATTCAGAAATCAGAAGTAAGAACTCAGAGCAATTGGTATTAATATAAGTAGAACTGTCATCCTCACAATAGCTGAATTCTGAATATAAAATCCATGTGAACAAGATTAGATAAGACGCAATGTTTTGACCAAAATGCATAGTGATAGATATCTTGCAAAATTGTTCCATTGATCAAGAGAAGGATGCAAAACAAGCCATTGCATTGAGTTAGTACTTTAAAGTCGAACGCGTACCTTGGATGATGAAACATCATCAGCAGAACCAGGCAATTTGACCTCAATGTTAGATGTCGCGCAAACAACAAATTCGAGTGTTATCAAGTGGTTAGCTTAGAGTTATTATATAATCAGCAGGTAAAGATGGGACTCAACTCCAAGACCTTGTCAACAATTATAGTAACATCAACACAACCAGTTAAATAAATTGGAGTCGACTGGTAATCTGATAACAAGGAATAAACTTAGACCATAGCTGATGTAACTAATCTCTCAAGTGACAAAGAAATACGTAACTATGAATAAACAAGAACAAAGCATTCTAGAAAAGATCAAAGAAAGACCAATGTCACTGTGCTCTAAGCGACAATTAATCAAACAATACAAGTGCATCCAAAATAATGTACACAAACTAGAGGCACTGGGAACAGGGGGCATTAGCAACTCACCTTGCAGGCTTCAATCCCGAACTGGAAGAGCTTAATTCCCATATTGGTTGAAATTTTCATGGGAAAAGAATTTGGCTTTTTGTCTTCAATGCTTTCTTTTCAATCAACTTATATGACTACACAACTTACTTCTTTTGACAATGCTTGTGGATGGTTAGGTTGTAAAGCAAAGCATGACTTGGGAAAATTTATTAAAATGAAGTTATTCAACAAGGAAAAAAACTTAAGAGAATAAAAATATCCAAATTAAAAAGTCACCCTATAATGTCCAGCGTCTTTGAGAGCATGTTCAACGTCTTTGAGAGCATTCCCCTTTTAATGTGCAAGAAAATCGATCATTAACTAACCTGGCTCACCATCAAGAAGGATACCACATTTTGACATATTAGACCATTATCAACTTACCAGATTATTGTAAGCTTCAATAAAGGTAGAATCATAGTTGATAGCTTGCTTGTAATGCAGAATTGCCATGTCAAGTTGACTTTGTTCATAATAGATGCCAGCAAGGTTTCCTACGTCCAGATATCCCCAATGCATAGTTGACATAATAAACTCTCTTCAGAGCATAGTTTGCAGCAAAGTTATCCACAAAATCAAAAAGAGATTAACAGTCCATTGGAGACATAGGAGTTATTGAATCACGTAGCATATTCCAGTGAAAGTATTCTGCAACAGTAATGTTATGAAGAACTTGAAATAAATAGAAAATGATTAAGAGTTCACACAAACAAGAACTACACATAGTAAATAAACTTCTCTTCTTTTGTATGCAAGTCAACAACAAATCATCATGTACTTCAAAAATCTACAATATCCATAGTTAACAACAAATTAACCATGCTTTTTTAGCGCATAACTTGTGGCAGAGAACAATACTACACAGCATCCTACCAAAAACTATTATATGATTCCTCAAGTCAAAGATGTCACAATAGTTCATATTTATACTCTATCAACCTGCATCCACAAGACCTACTAAAAGAATGAAGAATGGCAATAAACCATTTGTCTTCCAAAAAAGAAGCAACTCAATCAAGACTTCAAACATCGAGGCCTTGTTCAGACTCCAAACATCATTAGCAGCTAACCGAATCACAACAATCAAAGCTAACCAAATCACAGCGTTAATGCTAGTAGAACAATTATCAGCTGGTTCGCAAGAAGTGAAGGCTGTCGTAGCCCGTGAACTCCGATTAATGGCAAAAACTGGGAAGGAGAATAGGTCTTTCGTTGCAGAGGGTGGAGCAATCCCAGCTCTCTACCGGCTTTTCCGGTCTACAAATCCAGTTGGTCAAGAGAATGCCCTGACTGCAATATTGAACATATCTATTCATGATGAAAACAAGAGAAAGATTATGGAGGAGAATGGTTGTTTGGAATTAATAGTATATGTTCTGAGATATGGGTTAACTACTGAGGCAAGGGAGAATGCAGCTGCTACATTGTTCAGCCTCTCTGCTGTCCATGACTTCAAGAAGATGATTATGGATGAGCATGGTGCTGTTGTAGCACTAGTTGATTTGCTGATGCAGGGAAGCCCAAGGGGAAAGAAAGATGCAGTGATGGCCTTGTTTAATCTTTCGACCCATCCTGAGAGCTGGTCCCAAATGTTGAATATGGGAGTAGTTTCAGCCCTGGCGGGAGCTTTGAGAGATGAAATTGTTGCTGAGGAGGCTGCTGGAGCTCTGACATTGCTTATGAGGCATCACATTCTGGCGCAGACAATTGCAAGTGAGGATACTGCAATCACAAATCTGGTAGGGTTAATGAAAAGGGGCACCCCTAAGGCAAAGGAGAATGCAATTGCAGCTTTGCAAGAAATGTGCAGACGTGGAGAACTAAATGTGATACAGAATGTAGCTAAGATGCCAATGTTTAGTGGTTTAATTCAGACCATCTTGCTCTGACATTGTTTACCTACATCAGTACTAAAAACTGATTCCACAGCACACCTTGTTCTAATAGTACATGATCTGCTCTCTAATTCTTCTCTTATCTACTGATAATAAGCATCAACTTTGAGTCAAAAGTTTACAAAGAATGAGTTCAAAAACTCGGGGAGAGGCAATACCTTGTCGACGTAGCACTGTGAACGTGACTTGACAGTGAGCCACTGTGGACAGCCGAAAAGCTGAAATGTGAATGGAAGCATTAGAGAGATCAGAATAAGGGAGAAGGGAAATGGAGAAACAAGGCTGCTAAGTTGAATAAGCTCTAGCAAACAACAAAACTTTTGACAACACAGAAGATACATCACTAAGCATGTAACATGCAACAACAAAAGAACAATCATTCCTAACCATTCCTCCATTTCATCGTACCTGAAACACCACAAGTATCACAAATGAACAATCCACAACAACAAAAGATTTTTTTGTTTGTTTGTTTAGAATTGAGGCATCAATGGTGGTTGCCTCACATGTGGTATCCACGTTCGGAGAGGTTCATGGTTGGAGAAGTGAAGGTCTCTGTGAGCAGCATGCCTGCGCCTGCTGCATTGACATTAGGGTACACGTAGCTTACTTTGTCCCGAGCAGATGCCATGAACAGGAATGCCGCATGGCCAAGTCCAGCAAGCTTGGTCGACAAGATCAAATCATAGTATCAATTCTGTCAACAAATTCGTAAAAAGCTAGTGAGATTTCTGCTGTCATTCCATTTCAAGGATCATGTGTTTTTCCCCCTTTCATTTGTACCTTTAACAGACCGATCATGTTGACATACTCCGCCGGCTCCGGGAAATCTTCGTCGGGGTCATACACATTCGCCCACCTCACATTCTTGTTCACCTCGTACACCTACTTCCCCCTAGGCAAGGCAACGACATCGATCTGCACGCGGGGGTACCTATCCTTGATGAGCTGGATCACGGGGAAGAAGAGGAGGTTCTCGTAGACTCCGCCGAAGATGACGCAGCAGCAGAGGCGCACGTCGCCGCGAACCTTGGAGGCAAGCGAGGCGAGCTCGACGTTGAATCCCATGGGAAACTTGAGGAAGCCGTAGGGGTTGGAGGGGTTGTCGGGAGGGCGAGGGTCCTCCTCCTGCTTTCCGTCGGCGAAGAGGGATCTGTACTCGATGTCGGGGTCCTCTCCGCAGTCGAAGAGGTTGAGCCAAGGGTTCTTCTTCTTCTTCGCGGCGGTGGCGACGAATCGGAGCCGTCTTCACTGAGGATGGTACGCCGAGGAAGAGGATAGGGCATGGGTGTGGATTGGGGAAGGGAATGTGTGGGAGATGGGGAAGGAAAAGCTACAGAATGAGAAGAAGGTGTTTAGGTTTAGGTTTAGGCTGAGAGAGATGGTCGGAGGAAGGGGCGCGATATAGGTTTAGGTTTGGAGGGAACTTTGTGTAGTGTTGCAAATTTTGACTAGTGGAAAAATTAAAATATTTTGTTTTTGGTTCATTAACATCGGATTTTAAAAACCGCTGTTAAAAGTGGTGTCTATTAACGAAAAAAAGGCGCTCATAGACATCGGCTAAAAAACCGATGTCTATGAGCGAAAATCTGTGCTCATAGACACCAGTTTTTGGAAAAATCGGTGTAAAATACTCAAAGACATCGGTTTTTACTTAAAACTGTTATTGTTCCACCGATGTCTATGAGAGTTTTTCTTGTAGTGGGTACTACTCTTGGAACTAGATATTAATTAAGTGAGTTGTTAGTAACTCATTTAATTAGTGGGCATCCTATATCTTAAACAAAGGGAGATTAACACACTCATGATAAGAACGAGTCCATATAGTAATATGGGATTGGTACGGTAGTTCAATAATAACTCTTTAGTGAAATGAGATATTATTGATGAACTCGAGTTGGGTGTTCAGGACGAACACGGGAAGCTCAAGTTCATTAGGAGACCAAAGCCAATTTCTCCTCTCGGTCCCTATTGTAGCCTCTTATTTATAAAGTGTTATACCCACCCATGCCTACCTTCTTACCCACCTTAAGGTGGTCGGCCAAGCCTAGCTTGGAGCCCAATCTAGGGCCGACCAAACTAAGGTGAGTTGGTGGCCGGTCCTAGCTTGAACCCAAGCTTAGTGTGGCCGCCCACAATAAATTAAAAGGTTTTATTTTTTTTAAATATTTCTTATGTGGAAGCCATGGTTTTAAAAGAGAGTTTAAAATTTAAATCTTTCCTTTTATACCTTTCTAAAAAGATTAAGTGAAATGTTTGATATCTTTCCTTGTTTGTAGTTAAAAAGAAGATATTAATTTTTGATAAAACTTTCCTTTTTTAGTAACCTTCCTCATGATTTAAAAGAGAGTTTTAAAATTAAATCTTTCCTTTTATAGTTTCTACAAAAGATTAAAAGAAAAGATTCGATATCTTTCCTTATTTGTAGATTGAAAGGAGGATTTTAATTTTGAGAAAACTTTCCTTTTTGTAAATCATCCACATGTTTTAATAGAGAGATTTTAATTTATAAAAGTTTTCTTTTATAACCAACAATGAAGGGAATTTTTTAAAGAGAAATTTTTATTTTAAAATTTCCGAAAACAAATTAAGAAGTTTTAATTTTGTGATTAAAACTTTCCTTGTTTGGAGGGAATAGGGTGGCCGACCATTAGAGGTTTGATAAGGAAATTTTAATTAAATTTTCCTTCTTAAACATTGGCAAGGAATATAAGAAAAATTTATTTATAAAACTTTCCTTATTTGTCAAGACCAAGGAATATTAAAGAGAGAGTAGAGGTGGCTCACCTCATAACACATAATCTAGTATTCCTCTCTTCTATTCCTTGGTGGTGTGGTCGGCCCTCTCATCCTTCATCTTCTCCTATTCTTCTTCCTTGGTGGCCGGCGGCATCTCATCTCAAGGAGCTTGGTGGTGGCCGAATCTTGTTAGAGGAAGAAGGAGGGATAGGAGGCTTTGTTTCTAGCATCCCTTGGAGCTTGGTGGTGGTGGCCGAACCTCATCTTCTCTTGGAGTTCTTGTGGTGGCCGAAACTTGCTTGGAGAAGAAGGAAGCTTGGGTGGATTCTCATCTCGGTAGATCATCACCCACACGATGTTCGAGATAAGAAGAGAAATATGATAGAAGATCGTGAGATATATAAGCTATAAAAGGTATAACTTGTTATTAGTTTCCGCATCATAATTAATTCATCCTTTTATTTAGATCTTGAAATACCAAACACAAAAGGCTAATGAATCTAGGTAATCGAATTTATGTTTTCGATTTTGTGTTTCTTTTGTTTTTCAAACTTGTGATTCGATTATTCTTTTTGGTTAAACCTAGGGTTACTATAAGGAAATTAAATATTAAATTTTGTTAAAAGGCTTTGTCTAGGAAGTGGTGGATGCTCCCATACCCAAGAAGGCCTAGTACCTTGCCATGTTTAACCTAGAAGCTGATCTCTGAAATTAATATTTAATTGAATTTGTAACATAGGTGGATTTGGATCAATAATATTAAGCATCGTTTGTGATCCAAGTCTAAACCACTAAGAACTGATAAGTTGAATTTGGAATCTATAATGTTAAGTTCCGTTTGCGATTCCAAATTTAATTTCTAAAGAACACAATAAGTTTTTAGGAATGGTTCAGGACTTATACAAAATTTTTGTACAGGGGAACCGATACGATATTCCGAGTAGCAACCTAAAATTGGTATCAGAGCTAGGGTTTGTCGGGTTTGCCTCTGTGTGTTTGGTTTTCAGTTTAATTATGCACATGTCATACATAATTTAGGCAGGATAATAGTAGGATGTGCTAACTCTGTGGTTGCAGGCTCCAACTATTATGGCTTATGGATATTGTGTGTGATTGGACCCTTGGACATGTCAAGGGCATTTTATGTGTGTGCATGATTGTATGTATTAAATACAGCAGGAGCTGTATTAGTTTTAGGATTTTACATTTTTGTTTCGATCTAGATTACATGTACATTCCTTTGTAGAATATAGGATCAATATATGCAAAATTCTATTTTTGTCGCAAATCATATCCTTGCAAGGCGTGGTACTATTTGAGGACCAGAGACACAGCGGAAAAGGAAGCAAGATAGATGTGACGACTAGACCCAATTGCGGTGGCTAAAGATGGCAGCACACGGAGGACAGTGATGGAAAAGGCCATAATAGTTGGAAAATTATTTTTCCATATTTATTGCTTTATTTGTTGTGATGTGTGTGTGCATAGTTTAAAATTCCTCACCTTAAATAACTAAGTGGGAGAGGGATTAGTAAATAAATTCAACGGTCTTCATTACTGGTATGTAAGTGATGCAACAAACTTGCGTGTTGGCTCTGAGTGCCTTCCTCCACAAGGGATGAGTTTGTTTGCGGATCACTAGATCAAACTTCCTTTATGAATGATTACTGGTTTGTAGGTGATGCATTCAAACTTGTGTGTTGGCTTTGAGTGTCTTCCTCTACAACAGATAAGTTTGTTTGTGGATCACTAGATCAAACTTCCTTTATAATTACTGGTTTGTAGGTGATGCATTCAAACTTGCGTGTTGGCTCTGAGTGCCTTCCTTCACAATGGATGAGTTTGATTGCGGATCACTAGATCAAACTTCCTTTATGGGTAATTATAGGAAATTGTTTAGGTTTGTGTGATCTTCTCTAGGTGAAGGAGCACAATCTTATAAGTAATCAAGTAATAGTATACACTTAGGCACATCTAATAGTATCCTCCCCAACGGAGTCACTGCTATTATTTGTGTGACCAAAGAAATACCAACTATTAATTTTATTTATCATAAAGTTAGGATGACAAGATAATAAAATTAATGGGTAAGACCCTCCTCTTACAAATGTTGAATTTGTATACATCCACACTAACGTGGCATGCAAAATTCACGGTGTTGGTAAATTTAAATAATATTGTTTGAGGAATCAATATTATTCTAAATTTAGAGTCTTGGCCAAAAGTTTATTTTCTGATTCTTAAGATGACTTTCAACCAACTGGCTATTATACTGAAAGAGAACAAACTTACTGGTCCCAACTATATAGATTGGAAAAGAAAATTGGACATTGTCCTAACTACTGAAGGCTATAAGTTTGTACTATTAGAGGTCTGCTCTAATATGCCTAATAGTGATTCTAGTGAAGAGGAGATTGAGTATCATAGAAAATGGGTCAAGGCAGATGAGATGGTGCGGAGTTACATTTGGCTTTTATATCAAATGTGTTGCAACATCAACATCAGACCATGCCTATTGGCCAAGACATGATGTACAATCTCAAGGAACTTTTCAGACACTAGAATTAGGCTGACAGGCATGACTGTATGATCTCTAAGTATTGGACTAAAAGCAGGGATGAAGAAGTCAAGTGCTTCATTTGAAAGCAATCTGGACATTTGTAGGCGAACTATCCTCATAAGAAGAGAACAATATAGGTATATCTTATTCTCTAGTAGTTGGAACATGTTTAGTGGTGTTATCTACCAGTACCTGGCGTGTAGATATGATAACCACTTATTATGTCTGCAAATCATTGCAGGGGTTCCAGGAAACCCGACAACTACATGAAAGAGAAATCACTGTTTACATGGGCAATGCTACAGGAGTAGCAGCTGTTGCAGTAGGAGATGTTTATAGGAATAAAATATTGGTTTTAAAAAATTATCTTTACGTACCTAATTTTAGAAAGAACTTAATTTCAATTTCTAAACAATACAAGGATGGATATTCTGTCTATTTATGATAGCTAAAGGTGTTATCAAGATAAAAGGGAAGTTATCTATTCTGGTACGTTTGTTAGCAATTTGTATACTCTAAATCCAATAACTCCCATAAAGCAATATATGAAAATTAATAGCACATCTTCTAATTCTAATAAGAGAAAGAAACCTTCGGAAATGAACCAAACATATCTTTGGCATCTAAGGCTTGGTCATATTAACTTGAGTAGGATTCGAAGGCTTATAGCCGATGGACTCTGGGTTCATTAGTGATGGAAAACTTTCCAACCTACGAGTCTTGCTTGGAAGAAAAGATGACCAAGAGACCTTTTAAGGCCTAGGGGTATAGAGCCAAAGATGTGTTAGAACTGGTTCATTCTGATTTGTGTGGTCCTATGTCTATCCAGGCAAGAGGTGGTTTCGAATATTTTGTATTTTTTATAGATGACTATTCGAGATATGGGTACATTTACTTGATGCACCACAAGTCTAAATGTTTTGATAAGTTCAAAGAGTACAAGGCTGATGTGGAGAAACGTCATGGTAAAAGTATCAAGACACTACGGTCTGATTGTAGTGGTGAATACCTCTTTGGAGAGTTTAGGAATTACTTATCAGAGGCCAGGATCCAATCTCAATTGTCTGCACCTAGTACACTCCAACAGAATGGTGTGGCAGAATGAAGGAATAGGGCTCTTATGGAAATGGTTAGATCGATGATGAGTTATTCAGAATTACCAAATTCATTTTAGGGATATTCTCTGGAAACAGCAGTGTACATTCTGAATATGGTACCTTCTAAATCAGTATCTTTTACTCCCATGGAATTGTGGAATGGGCGTAAGCCTAGTCTGAGTCATATGGGGTAGTCCAGCACATGTGTTGAAGGGAGATACTGACAAGTTGTAATCATGTACAGAAGTTTGTCTGTTTATAGGATATCCTAAGGAAACGAAAGGTGGTTTGTTTTATAATCCTAAAAATCATAAGATCATTGTTAGCACCAATGCTCGATTTTTAGAGGAAGATTATGTAATGAACCATAAGCCCATGAGTGAAATTGTTCTAGAAGAAATACGAGAGGACACGCCTATTTTAATACCAACAGTGCAAGATGAAATATCACAAGAAACTGCAACACATATCACAAATGATACACAACAATAGACAATGCCTCGTCATAGTGGGAGGGTTGTTAGGCAACCTGAAAGATTCATGTTTTTGGGAGAGTCATCGGACTTGGTCCCAGGTAAACATAAACCTGATCCCCGAACATATGACGAAGCACTCCAAGATATAGATGTAGAATCTTGGCAAAGAGCAATGAATTCAGAAATAGAATCTATGTATTCTAATAAGGTCTGGGGGCTTGTAGAACCACCAAATGGTGTAAAAGCCGTTGTATGTAAGTGGATCTATAAAAGGAAAAGAGGGACAGATGGAAAGGTGGAAACCTTCAAAGCAAGGCTTGTTGCGAAAGGGTACACTTAGAAAGAGGGAATCAATTATGAGAAACTTTTTCGCCGGTGGTCCTACTTAAGTCTATCTAGATACTCTTATCCATTGCCGCTCATATGGATTATGAGGTTTAGCAAATGGATGTCAAGACATCTTTTCTTAACGGAAGTCTTGAAGAAAACATCCATATGAAGCAACCAGAAAGGTTTATTGCAAAGGGCAAAGAGCATCTAGTATGTAAGCTCAATCGGTCTATTTATGGACTGAAGCAAACTTCAAGGTCTTGGAACATCCAGTTTAATGAAGTAATCCAGTCATATAGATTTATTCAGTGTCCGGATGAGTCTTGTGTATACAAGAAGTGTGATGGAAATGTGGTGGTATTTCTTGTACTATACATTTTGTTAGTTGGAAACAATATCAAAGTGTTGTCGGAAGTAAGGGTATGGTTGTCCAAGAAATTCGATATGAAGGATTTGGGAGAATGTTCACATATTCTCAGGATCAAAGTAATAAGGGATCGTAAGAAAAGAATGTTGTTCTTATCCCAAGCTTCATATATCGATACGATTCTAGCTCGTTTTAGCATGCAAGACTCCAAGAAAGGTTTTCTATCCTTCAGGCATGGAGTATCCTTATCTAAAGAGATGTCTCCGAAGACATTAAAAGAGATAGAAGAGATGAAGGATGTTCCTTATGCATCAGCTGTAGGAAGCCTAATGTATGCTATGTTATGCACGAGACCGGATATCTGTTTTGTCGTGGGCATGGTTAGCAGATATCAAAGTAATCTAAAACAGGGACATTGGACTGCTTTAAAGCATATAAGGACTAATGATTATATGCTAGTTTACCAAGTAGATGATTTGATCCCTATGGGTTACACGGATTTTGACTTCCAATCAGATAGGGACAATAGTAAGTCAACCTCGGGGTTTTGTGTTTACTTTATGAGGTAAAGCCATAACAATGAAGGAGTGATAAGCATAGATGCTTTTCGGTTTCCACCATGGAAGCTGAGTATGTGGCAGCCTCTGAGGCAGCCATAGAAGTTGTATGGCTAAGAAACTTCATGATGGACTTAGATGTGATTTCTGGTTTGCCCAAAATTATTACATTGTATTGTGATAATAGTGGTGCAGTAGCAAACTCAAAGGAACCACAAGCCCATAAGAGGAGTAAACACATAGAGCACAAGTATCACCCAATACGAGACATCGTATAACGAGGAGAAGATGTTGTCGCCAAGATTGCATCAACAGATAACCTGGTAGATCCTTTCACTAAGGCCCTTCCGGCGAAAGCCTTTGATCGGCATGTTGAAGAAATGGGAATTAGATGTATGGCAGCGTTTATGACAGCATAGTCTTTTAGTATAAGTGGAAGATTGTTAGAGTGTATACTAAAAACCAAGCTTTTTGTAAACATTTATTTTGAAATAAAGAATCACATTGGTCAAATGCCTACATTTATATGCTAAGTGTACTTATTCAATTAATTTATATTGTAGATAACATGGTGTGTGGTGTCACACACAGAAGATCATGTTATCAATTCCTTATAAATTATAAACAGTAGCTCACAACTAAGATGGAAAGGAACAAACCATTGGAATAGTCGTAGTGTAATTTGGTATTAGTTTATCTTAACTATAAAATTACACTAGCACACTTTGAGTGTATTGAGCAAGATCATTTTAGGTAAATTCTTTTTATACTGACTGAATAAAAGAACAAGACCTTTGTTATTATGGAAATGTGTACTCTTAATCCTGATATAATAACAAGCACATTTATCTAGTATTTATTTCTTTGACTTATCAATGGGTGATATTTAGTTCGATAAATCAAGATGCCCAATAAGTTAAAAAATGATATTATTTATAGTGTACGTTGTTGATTATAGAAGGAAACTATGTCCTAGTAATTTAGGTTGATAATGTCCCCAAGAGGAGCTCATAAGGATTGTCATGTAAACCCTGCAGGTGGACTTAGTCTGACATGACAATAAGGTTGAGTGGTACTACTCTTGGAGCTAGATATTAATTAAGTGAGTTGTCAGTAACTCATTTAATTAGTGGGCATTCTATATCTTAAACACAGGAAGATTAACACACTCATGATAAGAAGGAGCCCATATAGTAATATGGGATTGGTGCGGTAGTTCAATAATAACTCTTTAGTGGAATGAGATATTATTGATGAACTCGAGTTGGGTGTTCGGGGTGAACACGGGATGCTCAAGTTCATCGGGAGACCAAAACCAATTCCTCCTCTCGGTCCCTGTCGTAGACTCTTATTTATAAAGTGTTATACTCACTCATACCCACCTTAAGGTGGCTGGCCAAGCCTAGCTTAGAGCCCAATCTAGGGCAGGCTTAACCAAGGTGAGTTGGTGGTCGACCCTAGCTTGAACCCAAGCTTAGTGTGGCCGGCCACAATAAATTAAAAGGTTTTTATTTTTTAAAAATATTTATTATGTGGAAACCTTGGTTTTAAAAGAGTGTTTAAAATTTAAATTTTTTCCTTTTATACCTTTCTACAAAAGATTAAGTGAAAGGTTTGATATCTTTCCTTATTTTTAGTTAAAAGGAAGATTTTAATTTTTTATAAAACTTTCTTTTTTGTAACCATCCTCATGATTTAAAAGAGAGTTTTAAAATTAAATCTTTCCTTTTATAGTTTCTACAAAAGATTAAGAGAAAAGATTTAATATCTTTCCTTATTTGTAGATTGAAAGGAAGATTTTAATTTTAAGAAAACTTTCCTTTTTGTAAATCATTCACATGTTTTAATAGAGAAATTTTAACTTATAAAAGTTTCCTTTTATAACCAACCATGAAGGGAATTTTTTAAAGAGAAATTTTTATTTTAAAATTTCTGAAAATAAATTAGGAAGTTTTAATTTTGTGATTAAAACTTCCCTTTTTTGGAGGGAATAAGGTGGCCAACCATTAGAGGTTTGATAAGGAAATTTTAATTAAATTTTTCTTCTTAAACATTGGCAAGGAATATAAGGAAATTTTATTTATAAAACTTTCCTTATTTGCCAAGACCAAGGAATATTAAAGAGAGGGTAGAAGTGCCTCACCTCATAACACATAATCTAGTATTCCTCTCTTCTATTCCTTGGTGGTGTGGTCGGCCCTCTCATCCTTCATCTTCTCCTATTCTTCTTCCTTGGTGGCCGGCGGCATCTCATCTCAAGGAGCTTGGTGGTGGCCAAATCTTGTTAGAGGAAGAAGGAGAGATAGGAGGCTTTGTTTCTAGCATCCCTTGGAGCTTGGTGGTGGTGGCCGAACCTCATCTTCTCTTGGAGTTCTTGTGGTGGCCGAAACTTGCTTGGAGAAGAAGGAAGCTTGGGTGGATTCTCATCTCGGTAGATCATCGCCCACACGATGTCCGAGATAAGAAGAGGAATATGATAGAAGATTGTGAGATATATAAGCTATAAAAGGTATAACTTGTTATTAGTTTCCACATCATAATTAATTTATCCTTTTATTTAGATCTTGAAATACCAAACACAAAAGGCTAATGAATCTAGGTAATCGAATTTATGTTTTCGATTTTGTGTTTCTTTTGTTTTTCAAACTTATGATTCGATTATTCTTTTTGGTTAAACCTAGGGTTACTATAAGGAAATTAAATATTAAATTTTGTTAAAAGGCTTTGTCTAGGAAGTGGTGGATGCTCCCATACCCAAGAAGGCCTAGTACCTCGCCATGTTTAACCTGGAAGCCGATCTCTGAAATTAATATTTAATTGAATTTGTAACATAGGTGAATTTGGATCAATAATGTTAAGCATCGTTTACGATCCAAGTCTAAACCACTAAGAACAGATAAGTTGAATTTGGAATTAATAATGTTAAGTTCCGTTTGCGATTCCAAATTTAACTTCTAAAGAACACAATAGGTTGTTATGAATGGTTCAGGACTTGTACAAAATTTTTGTACAGGGGAACCGGTAAGATATTCCGAGTAGCAACCAACATAGATGAGTCCAGTGCACGTGGTTCCAAAAAGAGGAGGAATGACTATAATAAAAAATGAGAACAATAAATTGGTTCCAACGCGAATAGTCACAGGGTGGCGGATGTGTATTGATTATAGGAAGTTAAATAAAGAAACTAGGAAGGATCATTTTCCTTTACCATTTATTGACAAGATGCTTGAAAGGCTGGCAAAGTACTCATGTTTTTTGCTATTTGGATGGTTATTCGGGATTTTTTTCATATTCCAAGTCACCCCCAAGATCAAGAGAAGACTACCTTCACATGTCCCTACGGAACCTTTGTTTATCGACGCATGTCGTTTGGACTTTGTAATGCTCCGGCTACGTTCCAAAGGTGCATGATGGCAATTTTTTCAGACATAATAGAGAAAATCATGGAGGCATTTATGGATGATTTCTCAGTGTATGGAAATGACTTTGACACTTGTTTACTAAATCTTTCTACGGTTCTTCAATGGTGCGAGGATGTAAACTTGGTGTTAAATTGGGAAAAATGTCACTTCATGGTTGAAGAAGGGATTCTCTTAGGACACAAGATATCAGAACATGGGATTGAGGTGAATCAGGCCAAGGTAGAAGTAATAGAGAAGTTACCCCCGCCAATTAATGTAAAAGGAGTAAAGAGTTTATTAGGGCATTCTGGATTCTATAGGCGCTTTATCAAGGATTTTTCAAAAATCTCCAAGCCACTAACTAACTTGCTGATTAATGATGTTGAATTTTGTTTTGATGATGATTGCATGGAGGCTTTCAAAAAGATTAAAAATGCTCTTATCTCAGCTCCAGTAATCCAAGCCCCAGATTGGGAACTTCCATTTGAAATTATGTGTGACGCTAGTGACTTTGCAGTAGGAGCAGTTTAGGGGCAAAGAAAGAATAAGATTTTACGTGCAATATACTATGCAACCAAGACACTAGATACAGCCCAAGTAAACTATTCCACTACATAAAAAGAATTTCCAGTAGTAGTCTTTACGTTTAATAAGTTCATATCTTATCTAGTGGGCTCAAAAGTGATAGTATATACTGATCATGCTGTCATTTGATATTTATTTGGCAAGAAAGATGTCAAACCACAGCTTATCAAATGGATCTTACTTCTTTAAGAATTTAATTTAGAAATTAGAGACAAGAAAGGAGCATAAAATATAGTGGCAGATCATTTATCTCGAGCACAACAAAATGAAAAAAATGATGCAGAGTTTGATGCACCTATTAATGACATTTTTTCGGATGAACACCTTCTAGCATTAGCATATGTAAAAACACCTTGGTATGTAGATTTTGTTAATTATCTTGCGAGTGGAGTTTTATCCCCAAATTTCACTAGACATCAAAGAAAAACATTCCTTTAATATGTCAAAAACTATATTTCGGATGAACCATTTCTTTACAAGAAATGCGACGATGTAATTTATCGAAGATGTGTACCCGAGGAAGAAGTGAAGGACATTTTGTTCCATTGTCATTCTTTATCTTACAATGGGCATCTTGGATTTTTGAAAACAGATGCAAAAATCTTGCAGGTAAGATTTTATTGGTCAAATTTATTTAAAGATACACGAGAATTTGTACAATCCTGTGATGAATGCCAAAGGACCAGAAGCATCACCAAGAGAAATGAAATACCACTAAACTATATTTTTGAAGTTGAGTTATTTGATATATGGGGAATAGATTTCATGAGACCATTTCCTTCCTCATGTAGAAATAAGTTTATTTTATTGGCAGTGGACTATGTGTCAAAATGGGTAGAGATCATAGCTTCTCCTACAAGCGACGTAAAGACAGTCATTAAATTTTTTAAAAAGATAATTTTTCCATTATTTGTCATACCTAAAGTAGTTATTAGTGACAGAGGGTCGCATTTCATAGAAAAATAATTCTAAAACTTACTCAAAAAATATGGAATAAATCACAAAGTGGTAACACCATACCATCCACAAACTAATGGGCAAGTTGAGATCTCTAATCGAGAAATTAAGGCCATATTAGAGAAAACAGTCTCTACTTCACGAAAAGATTAGCCATTGAAGTTAGATGATACTTTATGGGTGTACTGTACGACTTAAAAAACTCTAATTGGTATGACCCATTCCG
This sequence comes from Zingiber officinale, assembly GCF_018446385.1. Taxonomy (NCBI): domain Eukaryota; kingdom Viridiplantae; phylum Streptophyta; class Magnoliopsida; order Zingiberales; family Zingiberaceae; genus Zingiber; species Zingiber officinale. Next base: position 78,527,693 of record NC_055997.1, on the reverse strand, counting down.
GCTAGTCTATGGAAAGGCATGTCATCTTTTGGTAGAATTGGAACATAAAGCTTATTGGGAAATTAAAAAGCTTAATATGGATCTCAGGGCAGCAAGAGAAAAAAAAAGATTCAGTTAAATGAACTTGATGAATTAAAAATGGATGCTTACGAGAATGCCAAATCTTATAAAGAAAGAATAAAGAAAAGACATGATCAACATATATTACGCAAGGATTTCAAAGAAGGAGACTTAGCTTAGTCCTATTATTTAATTTAAAGTTAAAACCTTTTCCTAGGAAGCTAAAATCATGATGGGCAGGCCTATTTAAAGTTAAAAAGGTTTATCCTTTCAGAGCGGTGGATATTTAGAATGACAAGCTCGGAGTCATTAAGGTGAATGGTCAACATTTAAAAGGATATGCCCATGGTATGCAGATAGAAGGGAATCAAAAGTTATACTTTTCTGAACCGCCCCCCCCCCCCCCCCCCAGAATGAACTCATATTGGTCGAGCTAATGACCTTAAATAAGTGCTTCTTGGGAGACAACCCAAGGGTTCTTTTTAGTTAGACTCAATTTTAGTTCTCTTTTTCATTTGTTAGTGTTTTTAAACTTTTGTTATTTTTGTTTTCAGGTTGTATATTGCCTCCATGAGCTGGCCATGATTATTTCATGGGCATGGAAGCATTAGAGAAGTCAGAAAGGAGTAAACTCAGTAATTTTGGACTTAACAGAGCTCGGTCGTGTACCTTACACGATCGTATGACAAAGGTAGAAAAGGAGGAGCTAGCAGCTAGTCATGTAGCTCACATAGGTCATGTGAGCTCACCCAAGGAGAAGATGGACAAGGCCGTGTGATTTCACATGGTCGTGTGAAAATTCTAGAGAAGAAGAAGAAGAAGGTGGCCGTGTATGGAAGAAGAAGGTGGTCGTGTGACATACACGGTCGTGTGACATACACGGTCGTGTGAGGCCAACAGTGAAGGAAAAGAATTCGGTCGTGTGACACACACAGGCCATGTGAGCTCACTCGAAGAAGAAAAGTACTTGGTTGTGTCAATTGACACTGCCGTGCAGAAAGACCCGAGGAGGAGAAGGATCAGGTCATGTCATAGACACGGCTGTGTGAAGAAAGAAAGAACATGGCCGTCTCACACGGCCCTGTTGGTGCGGGAAGCATCCGACGATCGAACCAGCATTTTGATAATGGCAAAAGATTCAAAGTTAAGGTTATATTGTGATCTAACAATTTGAATGAGCTTGCAGGAAAGTCCTGAGTATACTTAGGCAAAAATCCTAACTGAGGTTAGGCAGGTGGAAAACCCTAGGGGGTGGTAACCCTAGGTCATAGGGGGTGGTAACCCTATGCGGAAAGTCTTGGAGGGTCGAGGGCTTCAGGCAAAAGTCCTAGGGGGTGGTAACCCTAGGTGGAAAGTCCTGGTGTCGCGAACCAGGTAGAAGACTGGACGGGCCGGGAAGCACGCGTCCAGTAGAAAGTCCGGAAGCATCGAGCACTGAGCAAAAGTCTAATCGATCTAGAGGATCACACTGGCAATAGGTAACTCTCCTGAGAGGAGTAGGTGAGGACGCGTTCCCCGCAAAGGGAACAGTAGGCGTCGAGTCGACTTAGGGTTTCCAGCTGGAAATCCGAAGTCAGACCCGGACAGTTCAGAGACTGTCAAACACTATTCTTATCATATTTATGTGTTCTAACTTTGTCTTGCATGGTATATGTGTATTTTGTGGACTAACACGTTGTGCAAGGACAAAAGAGCACATATAGCCTCGGATGAACAATGTCCGAGGGGCCTCCATGGAGCTTGGAGGCGCCTCAGGTGCAAGCCAGAAGAAGTCAACGCAGCAAGGCTTGAGGCACCTTGGAATAGGCTGGAGGCACCTTGAACAAGGCCTTGGAGGCGCCTTAGACCAGCCTTGGAGGCGCCTTCAAGTGGATGAGGTGCGACCGGATCAGTGCTGATCCACGCAACTGACTCGGCGAGTTGGAGGCACCTTGGATGAGCTTTAAGGAGCCTCCAGCAGGGTATAAAAGAGGCTCTCGAGGCAACACTCAAGACATAACACCTTCTAAGTGATCCTTTTGCGACAAGCTACCAACGAGAAGTTCCCAAAGTGCTGTAGCAACATCCCGACGACCCAGAGCTCCATATTTGATATTCTTGTTGTTGGTATTGCTTTCTTTACAGTTCAAATTGTAAGTAGTTTGTAATAACTTTTCGAGCTTATAGTTGTTTCCCACCGGAAGTGATCAACGATCGCGGGCCTTGGAGTAGGAGTCACCACAGGCTCCGAACCAAGTAACTCATCGTGTCTGTGTGTGTGATTGTCCTTTTAATTTCTGCTGCGTTTATCACTCGTGTTTTAAATCAAACAAAATAGCCATGAGCGCTATTCACCCCCCCTCTAGCGCTTCTCGATCCAACAATTGGTATCAGAGCGGGGTCACTTCAATTTGGTGCAACCACCAATCAAGCAATTTTTTCGTGGTATTTTCATTTTTTTCGGAGTCGACCTGAATTAGTATAATTACTATATTCCGATCTATTTATCGCTCGAATCGATTTTTGCTCGAAGTTGGTGCAACACCACTCGAGTTCATTTTTTTCTTTATACATCCCGCACTACTAATCGAAAATCTAGTCTTGGAACAGATTTTTTTGTGTGTGCAGGTTTTAAAATGGCACATCAAGAAGGTTATAGCACCGCTCGACCACCGCTCTTCACCGGAGACGATTTCGAGTACTGGAAGGGTCGGATGGAGGCGTACTTGCAAACCCAGTTCGAAGTCTGGATGATCACCAAGACAGGCCTTGAACTCCCACTTGATGGCTCAGGCAAATTAGTATCATACCAGAACTATGACGCATCCTTAATAAAGAAAGTAGAGGCGAACGCAAAGGCAACCTACATACTCCAGTGTGGTCTGACCAAGGAGGAGCTCAACAGAGTTGGACCGTTCTCAAGCGCAAAAGAGCTATGGGAGAAGTTGATCGAACTCCACGAGGGCACCTCCGACACCAAGGTAAGCAAAAGAGATCTATTATTTAATAAATTATATAATCTAAAAATACAGGAAGGATAGACAGCAAGTCAACTCCACGCACGGATTCAAGACATTCTCAACTCCCTCCACGCGATCGGGCAAAAGGTTGAGAACAGAGACATCATAAGGTACGCTCTCAATGCATTTCCAAGGAGTACATTGTGGGCATCAATGGTAGATGCTTACAAAGTCTCTAAGGACTTATCTTCCATTAGACTAGATGAGTTGTTTTCTAAATTCGAACTACATGAGCAGACTAATGCACAGCCAACCGAAAAAGGCATTGCTTTGATTGCAGGTACAAGCAGAACACGTGAACGAAGAACACGGTGAAGAACCGAACCAGAGTCGGAAGAAGAACCCGACTCAGACGATGAAGACGACGAACTAACAACAGAACTTGTGAACCTTGTGAAGAAATTGTACAACAAAAAGAAGGGTTTCAACAAGAGAGACCTAAAGAAGGCAGTACAATCCAAGGAGACTCAACCAAGCTCAAAATTCAAGTTTGAGGTAATTTGCTACGGGTGCAATCAGAAAGGGCACATCAAGGCCAACTGCCCAAATCAAAAGGAAGCAAAGAAGCAGAGAAAGAAGAAGGTGCTGAAAGCAACTTTTGAGGAATCTTCAGAAGAAGATGCCGACGACGAGCTCAACCAGACGAGCCTCCTCGCGCTGATGGCCCGGGATCAAATCAACATGTCTGAGAGCGACAGCGAATCATACGCTAAATCGGAAAGAAGCCACGGATCTGTATCCGTTTCCGAAGGGCCTGACCCCACTATAAGTATTCCGCAATTAAATAATTTAGTTAATTATTTATTACACAAATTAGCAAAATCAAACATTCAAGTCAAGTCACTTCTAAAGGAAATAACAATCCTTAAAGAAGTGACTAACTCCAAAACCTTGCCTAACCCAGTTCAGACCGAAAATTCAACTCAAGTCCAAAAGCTTGAGGAAGAAAATTCTAATATGAAAACTCAGGTCAAGGATTTGGAGAAGACCTTAGAACGGTTTTCTTTGGGGTCCAAGAACCTTGACCTAATTCTTGGGACACAAAGAGCCGTATACAATAGAACTGGACTAGGTTTCAAAACCAAGAAGAAATATCGATCCTATCTATCCTTAGTCAACAAACCAAATAGTAAACTAGTCCAAGCATGGTATCCAAGTCCAACTTGGTCAATCAAGTTGGACTTGGTCAAAATTGGGTCCCCAAGGATCAAGTACATTACCTTGATAAACCTTATCGAGGCTATGATCCAGGGGGAGCAAAAAAAAAATTATTTTAATAAATAAATAAATAAAAATTATCTTAACAAATAAATTTAAAGGAATATAATTCAAAATTAAAACTTTAAAAACAAGTTAAAAGGAAAATCAATAATGGAGGCTCCAGAATAACTGACACCTCCAAAAGGAATATACCCGACAGGGTAACCAAATGCAACCTACCTGGCAGGGTAATTAGGGCTAGAATAACAAGGGTTAAATTTAACTTGACCCACGGTACTGGTGAAGTATTGGATGATAGTACGTTAGGGAAGCTTAGTCTATGCATGTCTAGGAAGATATGGCTTCGACCTGGTACATTTGGCTAAGTGGAACTGACCGAAGCTACCCTTTATGGATCCTAACTAGTTAGACCAAGGTTTCGTACTAAGTTCAGTGGATAGGACTATTTGGAAAACCTCGAAGGCATGGTTACTTTAATGATGTCCAGATGACTCACCATAGTCTAGAAGTTTATCCAAAGAATGTCTATTTGTTGAGCCCAAAGCTAAACCTGAATCTAACACAAAGTTAAATCAAACCCTATAACAAAACTAATTCATCTCACAAAATTACAGGATCCCCTAATTGAAAAATCCAGATCGGGTGAGATGACTAAGGACAAAACTTAATTAAAATTAAAATTAAAATAAAATTAATATTAAATTAAATTAAATTAAATTAAATTAAATTAAATTAAATTAAATTAAATTAAATTAAATTAAATTAAATTAAATTAAATTAAATTAAATTAAATTAAATTAAATTAAATTAAAATTAAAATTAAAATTAAAATTAAAATTAAAATTAAAATTAAAATTAAAATTAAATTAAATTAAATTAAATTTAAATTAAATTAAATTAAATTAAATTAAAATTAAATTAAATTAAATTAAATTAAAATTAAATTAAAATTAAAGTAAAAAATTCAAATTCAAATAAAATTAAATTAAATTAAAATTAAAGTTAAAATTAAAGTTAAAATTAAAATTCAAATAAAATTAAATTTAAATTAAATCAAATTTAATTAACTTAATATTTTTCAAATTTAATTAACTTAATATTTTTCAAAATTTAAATTAAGTTAAACATTTTTCAAAATTTAAATTAACTTAAACATTTTTCAAAATTTAATTAAATAATACTTTTCAAAATTTAACTAACTTAATATTTTTCAAGATACATTTAACTTAATATTTTTCAAGATTTAATTAACTTAAACATTTTTCAAAATTCAATTAACTTAAATATTTTTCAAAATTTAATTAACTTAACATTTTTCATTTTTCAAATTTTAATTAACTTAATATTTTTCAAGTTTAATTAACTTAATATTTTTTAAATTTAATTAACTTAATATTTTTCAAATTTTTATATTTTTCAAATTTTAATATTTTTCAAATTTAATTAACTTTAAAAATTTTTCCAAATTTAATTAACTTAAAGTTTTCAAAATTAATTAACTTAACATTTTTCAAAAATTAATTTTACAAGTGAATTAATTTAATCGGTTTAATCAATTCTACTTAATTAACTTTCAAAAATCAAATTGAGTTCTTAAATAAATTAACTATTTTCAAAATAAAAATTATCTTTTAAACTTAACTTAATGATTCTCGAGAAATTAAAATCATCTTTCAAAATTAAGGTACAAAACTCAGTCAACTTATTAAACAAAACTTAACCTAAAAAAACAAAAAAAATAAAAATAAATAAAAAAAAACAAAAACGCCTATCTGAGGCACTTCCCACACAAGGGAGGCACCCTCGACAGCGGCAGGAAAACTCCTACCAACTCTCTTTAAGGTGCCTCGGATCATTTCCAAGGCGCCTCGAAGAGCCTGTTTAAGGCGCCTTACCACGCATATAAGGCACCTTAAACCCGAAGTTTTTACCACGAACAGAAAGACTTCTGTTCATCTTCTGCCGAATTTTCCACAAGTTTCCCGTGCCGATTTCGCCTCTAATCCATCAGCCAAGGCGCCTTCAACCCAACTCTTCCCTTTCTACACCTAGCAATGCCTCCTAGGTATACTCTAAATTATTCTTAAACATCTCTCTCATGATTTTAGTGCTAGTTTTGCTATTTTTCTTATATATTGTCAAAAATAAGAAACGTCGCAATGCTGATCCTACTCCTGCTAGAACCCCATCCATGGATCTCAGATTCCCCTCAGAACAACATAGGATTAACTTTGCTAGATACACATTTGAAACCATTAAACCTTGGTATCTAAGAAGATCATTTTTTTGATCAGTTTTGTCACCCATCAGTCCAGATGATAGAGTACCACCAACTAGGTAGACTGGTTTACTGCAGTAATGCAGTAAATCATGATTTATGTGCATAGTTCTTTCACAACCTCGAGAAGGTTGATGATAGTACCTATTCTACCAGAGTTGGTGGGACAGACATCCAGTTTACCCCCTCACTCATCCGCACTAGCTTAGAGCTTAGGGCATCTACATGTCCCTTTCTATACTACCCTAGTAGGGATCTGCCATTTGACAATCCCTACTCCCATATTACATTAGATACCATCTATATGTACTTTTTCGGGGAGGAGAGACCACTTGGCTTGACTGAGTTCAAGTCAATCTCTCTTAGGGTTCAGGACTATATTATGTATAGAGTCCTGATAGCATATATTTTACCGATCTCATCTCGGGACGTCCCGAAGATGCGACCCTGGCATTCATTCCTTTTGTATGCCTTGAGTCACCATTTAGACATAGACATAGCATTATATATGTTCCAAAACATTATTTATACATCTAGTACAATCACATCCCATGTAATCCATATGTCCTACTATCATGTTTTGACCTACATCTTTTCAACCCTTAGGATAGACACGACCAGAGGGACAGTTATCCCTCTTACCCTATATGACGAGTTTAGGCATTGCAATCTTAAATTAGCCCGTGTTCACGTCACCGCTGAGGGGATTCTAGCCTGGTCGACCACAGCCAGCCACTGCTCTGATTGATCCAGAGGCTGAGGATGCACCTCCCGGCATTGTCCCGGGTGAGGGAAAGGAGTGGCCTGACTTCTTAGCCGAGGAGTTATTCGGAGATCCATTACCTTCCACCTCCGCCGGGCCTTCCACGTCAGCGGGGCCTTCGACTTCGGCACCACTCTCCGTCGATGACAGACTCACTCGTCTTGAGGTTCAGTCCATTCAGACACGACGGGCTATTCTAGATAGCCATCGCTTCCTCCGATCCCTCCGATCCGAGATAGTTGCCAGATTTGCCTCTCTCCGGGATGAGATACGTCGGCAGGGACAACCTGCTCCCGAGCAGCCTCTTGCACCACCTCTAGCTGACAACCCTCCAGCTGATGATCCTACTCATTGATGCTATCGTTTCATGCATTATACCTTGGATTGTGAACACAGACACTTTCCTAGTCTAGTTGAACTTTGTGCTTAGTAGAATTCAGTTACTCTGCTTATTTCTGCTTACCAGTTTTTATTTTTATTTACTTAATTCTGCACATATAGGAATGTGTTGGGTAGAATAGATCTTGATTTTTAAACCAATTTCTTACATCTAATTTTAAATATTTTTTTTGGTGTTTAAAATTGCTTAATCTTAAAATTATCTTTTAAAATTCTAGGAAAAATAATGTTTTCAAAATCCCAATCTTATTAGTTTTTCTAAATTTGGACTCAGCCTTGGATCTTCCCCTTAGATATCATGCTCCCCTAGTTTCAGCCAGAGCATCTCACAAGCACCTTAGGATTAACTTGCTTGTGTTTGAAAGAAACTTAGAAAGACGTGAGATGCATAGGGTACAGCCTGGACTCCAGAATGCAGATTTCTATGCATCATAGTGAGTCTGGGTGTTAAAAACTAACTTTACATTAATCAAGTTAAATGATCCAGCCCTAGTCAAATATAACTGGATTACTAACTTAACTTGACTAACCAAGTGAAAACTGTTGCCCTCTAGGTATTCAGCCGGTAAATAAAGGTTAGACAGTTAGTTAAGGACATTAATATTTCAAGTTGACTCATGCTTGCACCTTAGGGCTCTAATACCTCAGTATATGAAATTGGTTAATTTGAAATCCATTTAACTTAACTCATGCTTGGACATTAGGTTCTTAAATAATTGCTCCTCCTTTGCCTTTAATTTAAAATTCTTTATTCGTCTAAATATTTCATGACTTCTATAGCTGTCTTCATAATTTACTAGGTTAAATCAAAAGATTTTTTATATTATTTCAAAAAAAAAAATCCTTCCAACTTAGCTAACCATTCTATTTAAGCATTTTACAAAAAGTTTCAAGGTTACCTAAATTTGTTAAGAAGCTTTAAAAAAAATTATTCGAAAAGTTTTTCGAAATCAATGTCTTTTAAAAGGTTTTAACGAAATATTTTTCAACAAAGACTTTCGAAACTAGATAAGTCATTACAAAACTTAGGTTTACTATTTTCAAAACTTACCTTTCGAAAATCGTTTATTTTCATTTAACCTAAATTTGCACAAATTTTGGCTAAGTAAAAGGAGTTGTTCAAAACTAAAGTAATTTCAATTTAGCTATCTTTCAGTTCAACGAAAAATCTTTTTAGCTAAATTACTATACTTCTGCTTTAATTTGTTTACTTCAAAAACAAGCTTTTCTTAGCAAATTTCACTTACAAGTTGGTTTAAAATGTTGTTTTTAAAAGTGTAACTTTTTTGAAAACATAATTTATTGGTTTTAAAAACTTAGTCCTTTCATCTTGTCTTTTCCCTACAAAAGTTTTTTTTGATATATGACAAAGGGGGAGAGTAGGACAAATTCAAATTAAGGATAAGAAAAAGAGAGCTCTTATTAAGGGGGAGCCTTATACATTTAGCTTATTTATCTTGCTTACGTTCTTACTTAAACTTATTACTTAAAAAGCTTGCTTATATTCATTGATACATCCGTTTACTTATGCCTGTTTTACTTAACTTTGAATTTAAGTTATCATAATCAAAAAGGGGGAGATTGTTGGTGCGGGAAGCATCCGACGATCGAACCAGCATTTTGATAATGACAAAGGATTCAAAGTTAAGGTTATGTTCTGATCTAACAGTTTGAATGAGCTTGTAGGAAAGTCCTAAGTATATTTAGGCAAAAGTCCTAACTGAGGTTAGGCAGGTGGAAAACCCTAGGGGGTGATAACCCTAGGTCATAGGGGGTGGTAACTCTATGCGGAAAGTCTTGGTGGGTCGAGGGCTTCAGTCAAAAGTCCTAGGGGATGGTAACCCTAGCTAGAAAGTCCTGGTGTCGCAAACCAGGTGGAAGACTGGACGGGTCGGGAAGCGGGTGTCCTGCAGAAAGTCCAGAAGCATCGAGAACTGAGTAAAAGTCCAATGAATCTGGAGGATTGCACTGGCAACAGGTAACTCTCATGAGAGGAGTAGGTGAGGACGCGTTCCCCGCAGAGGGAACAATAGGCCCCGGGTCGACCTAGGGTTTCAGGTTGGAAATCCGAAGTCAGACCCGGACAGTTCAGAGACTGTCAAACACTATTCTTATCATATTTATGCGTGCTAACTTTGTCTTGCAGGGTATATGTGTGTTTTGTGGACTAACACGTTGTGCAGGGACAAAAAAGCACACTTGGCCTCGGATGAACAGTGTAAGCCAAGCTCAATGGAGGCTCCTCAGGTGTAAGCTAGAAGAAGTCAGCACAGCAAGGCTTGAGGTGCCTTGGAATAGGCTAGAGGCACCTTGAACCAGGCCTTGGAGGCGCCTTAGACCAGCCTTGGAGGCGCCTTCAAGTGGATGAGGTGCAACCAGATTAGTGCTAATCCACGCGGCTGGCTCGGCGGGTTGGAGGCACCTTGGATGAGCTTTAAGGCACCTCCAGCAGGGTATAAAAGAGGCTCTCGAGGTAGCACTCAAGACATAACACCTTCTAAGCGATCCTTTTGCGACAAGATACAAACGAGAAGTTCCCGAAGTGCTGTAGCAACATCCCGACAACCCGGAGCTCCAGATTTGATATTCTTGTTGTCGGTATTACTTTCTTTACAGTTCAAATTGTAAGTAGTTTGTACTTTTCAAGCTTATAGTTATTGCCCACCGGAAGCGATCAACGATCGCGGGCCTTGGAGTAGGAGTCGCCACAGGCTCCGAACCAAGTAACTCCTCATGTCTATGTGTGTGATTATCCTTTTAATTTTCACTGCATTTATCACTCGTGTTTTAAATCGAACAAAATAGCCATGAGCGCTATTCACCCTCCCTCCCTCTAGCGCTTCTCGATCCAACAACCCAACCCAGGATGAATAAATTAGGGTATGGGGGTGTGAGAACCACACGGTTGTGGCCGCCAAATGCTCTCTTTTTCTCTACACCTTTCCATCTCTTCTTCTTCCCAAAAGCCCCAAATTGCTCCCTTCCTATTTCTTCACCTAATCCCCTTAAAAGTTCAACTTCTCTAGCAACTACAATGTCAGATCTAATCAACGAAACTACATCAACAAGAAATGGGAAAGAGAAGATGCTATTTTTCAAAAGGAAGGAATTCATGTTTCAAAGGTATTTCTAACAACTTGGGCATCATTTTTTCTAGTGATGAACAAAAACATCACTATTTCTCCTTACATAAACGTTCCATCTTGAGTACTAAGTTTATAGATTATGAAACCTTGGATACTTTAGATTTTAGAAGCGATATTGATTGGCTTCTTGAAAGAATAGGTTGGAATAAATTGATGGACATGAAATATCCAACTTATCCTAGAATTGTCTTAGAAATTTTAAGTTCCATCACGGTTGACAATGTATAAGGTGGGGGTAAACTCAAATTCCATTTATTAATGATGATTATGAATGGACATTAAGTGATTTCAATACTTGTTATGATTTGCCTAGTAATGATGTATGTACAATTTTACCTGAATTCAAAAATTTATGCATTTGGCAATTAATCTCTGGGCAATCTCATTTTAACCCTCACACATCCAAAGCCTCTAATATCATCAATCACATCTTTAGATATATTCATTTAGTTATGAAGAACACTATATTTGGATGGGAGGATAAAGAAGGGATAGTAAGAATTACTGATTTATATTATCTAAGGGCAATGGTTAAAAGTGTTTCAATAAATTCTAGTTATTTCTTCCTTAAGCATTTAGTGAAATTAGGGAAAGCAGGATCTACTACACCCATTATCTTAGGAGGGATGCTAACTCATATGGCGTTAGTGCTAGGTTGTGATCTTGATGAATTAGAGATGGTTGATAATACTTGTGGATTAGATTTGAATTTACGTTTAGCAATCTGTATGTTAAGATGTGAGGAACATGGATATAGCCTTCTTATTAAAAATAATTTTCCTTTACAATTGCCCAATCTTGACTTAACTACCATTCGCATTAAGGATAATTGGCTTTTATCCCTAGCAAATCAAGACTCTAGATCCCTATCAACTTCAATTTCAAGAATTGTTCCTCCAGTTATTCGTGAAATTCGTAGGTTCAATTTCCATGAACTTCATTCTATTTTAAATAACATTCATTATGACTTAGAATCAGCTAATAAATTACTTACGAATAAAGATTGTATGAGAGATGAACAATTTAAGAAATTGTAAAGGTGTTTCAAGAGTGAAAAAGAGTTATGCATGAAAATTTTTGAATTCATGAACTCTTATAGGGTTCAATTGAGGCTTAATGAGGATTTTGCAGGTTTTATGAGATATCTTCAGGATGGCCTAAACAAATTATTTGAATATCATAAATTTTTTAGGGATGAGGTACGATAGTTCATTGATTTGTTCCCTTTTCCCCTTCCTGATTTCCCCGAACTCCCTCCCCTCCCACCATATTAATTTCATCAGGACGGTGAAAAGTTTAAGTCTAGGGGGTGTTTGCAACCTGAATTTTTTGTATTTTCTTTTATATTTTTGTTTGTTCTGCATTTTGTTTTCTTTTGCTTGTTTTCAGTTTTTGCTTATGTCCTGCATTTTTCTTTGTTTTGTTGCTAGACTTGATTTTGACTATCACTTAACTGTCTTTTGAAACACTATGGCATATTGAGAACATCATTCCTCACTATTGCTGACTTGTCTAAAAGCAAAATTATTTGCACATTTATATCTTGATTCATGATGTTGTGGATATAATATTAGTATGTTTAGTGTATCTCTTTTCCCTATCTCAAGTAGCATGATATGAGTTAAGTATTGTATAGAAACAAACTTGAGATTTAGCTTAACCTTAAGGATCTTATTCTCATTTTACTTGAGCTTAAATGGTTGATATCATCGGAATAGTCATGATTCATCTTATTTGTTTAGTACTTAGTCCCCATGGTGATTTCTCAAACTACATTTTGGTTACTGGATGATGCTCGAATCATGTAAGCTCATTTGAAAAAATCAAATATCTCAACATTTGCATTTATATGCATTTGTGTTCAATATATATATATATATAAGGGATATAAAAAATAGTTGTTGTGAGTGGATACTAGTAAGTTACCCCTTTGAGACTGAGTTAGGATACTGGGGAAATGACTGCTATGTTTGTTTTGATATCGAGCATGCCTTTAAGACCTTGGGTAGATTGAGAAATATGAACCAAGTGTGTGGCAGGTAAGTGCATATCACCGAAAACATTAGAAACTCAATTGGATGACAACTTGACTAGGACAAGGATTGAAACTTAAAGAGTTTGGGTCGCTTATTGCAATGTGCACAATAAGCTTATGCTTAGGCCATACTTGAGTTACTTCCATGATGATGCTCATCAATGAAACTTGTAGACAGAGTTAGAAAAGTGCACTAGGGATTATGACGCATTATAGAGCACATGAGTTTAGATTGCGACATTTTGCTTGAGGACAAGTAAAGGTTTAAGTTTGAGAATGTGATGTGCGTAGATTATATACACTTATTATGCATGTTTTGACGCACATTCATATACTTTACGTATGCTTTGTCTATACACTTTTATACTCCTTATTTTACTTTCATTATAATTATTCTCTTTGTTCAGAGATCTGTTCATTGTACATTTTCTATTAACAGGAGTCAAATGTGGAGAGAAAGCGATGTTCGTGGTCAATCCAGATAGCAACCAAAGGAAAACAACACTGGCCATGTGATCCACACGGCCATGTCAAAGAAGCAAGGAGAAAAATGACTCTGGTCGTGTGGTGCACACTGCCCGTGTGGCTTCACTAGAGGGGGAGCAAGGCATGGTCGTGTGGCCTCCATACAGCCGTGTCACCCTAGCAGCATATCCAGAGCATGGTCGTGTAGATTCACATGGTCGTGCAATATCTCCATAGAGCAAGCATAGGTTGACCGTGTGACCCACATGGTCGTGCAACATCTCCAGAGAGCAAGCATAGGTTGGTCGTGTGACCCACACGACCGTGCAAGATTTCCAGAGAGCAAAAATGGCCAAGCCGTGTGAGATACATGGCCGTGTAGGCCATCCAGAGACAAAAGAGAACATGGTCGTGTGACCTCCACATGGTCGTGTCACCCTAGCCAAGAGCAGAATGTAGGAGGCCATCTGAGAGCAACACGGTCGTGTCATGGGTCGTGTGGTGCCCGTGCCCTAGCTCTATAAAAGGGGGTTTCTTCCCCTTTCTTAGGGGGAGGCTCTCCCTTTGGGGAGATCCATCTTGGTGCTATTCTCTATCATCTCCAGCCTTGATCCGGTTGTAACGACCCAATTTTCCCTATTTCAAGTTCCAAATGTCCATAAAAATATTTGGAAATGCTTTTAAAATATTCTAGAGATTTTTAGAAATTTTTAGAGTATTTTTACGTAATTTTTGGAGGTCGTTTAGTATGCTTACAAAAAGAAATTTTGACAAAAACCGTTGAAGGTAAGGCTCGAACCCGTGACCTCCGGCCGAACCAAATCCAACCGGACACAGCAAACCAACCGAGCTGCGAGCACTTTGTTAACTAAGTATGGAGAGAAAAAGATTTAAAGTATAGTTATATGGGAAAACCCTAGATTTAAAAGAAGCTTAAGTTTTCTTTTCCCCGAACCGAAACCTCTTCTTCTCCTCTGCTTCTGCGTGTGCGACGGCGGGCTCGGGCGGAAGGCAATGGGAGCTAGGTTTTCCTTTCCCTGGCGACCGGCGAAGGCTTCTTCCGGCGAACCCTTGCAGATCCGAGTTCCTCCCGTCGAAGAGAGCCCGCGGACATAGAAGAAGCGCCAAAGTTTCAAGCTCCACCCAGAACCCTAGCCGCCTCTCCTCTTCGGTTGTAAGTCCAAGAACGCTAAGTAAGTACTACTCACCTGTGGTAGGAGTTGCTCCGAGCTTTCGGTTTTCATTTCCTTGCTTTCGGACTTTTCTGCGCCGAGTAGAACTATATGCTAGGGCTTCTCTCCAGGTTCTGTTTATCTAGCCGAATTGCAAGGTTAGGTTTGCTATGCCGAATTTAAAGTGCTAGGGATATAGTTTCTCTTGTTTGGATCATGTGTGCAGAATTTAGGGACTTAGGGAAACATCCGAGACTTGTTTGCCTCTTGTTGTATCTGTCGTGGCATGTTTCAAAGAACTTGGTTTGATTTAAAGTCCGAACCCAAGGATTATACAGAATAGGCACAACATAATTCAAGTAGTTGTTTTTTTTACCAGCGTGGATGTTCCCTTGATAGTTCTGAGCATGAAAAGGGGCCTTAGTTCATGGGTATAGTTTAGATTCCCTATGGGATCTTGTTTAGTTTCACAGCATGTTTATGTACTTGACTTTCACTCTGTTCGGTAAGGAAATTGGAGGTGCCTTATTTCTATGAGCCTCTTAAAGCATGCCATCTTAAGTCCTTTGCTTTATGTACTTGACTTTCACTGTGTTTCATCTTTGACATTACAGTTTTGAGTTCTTACTGTTTCCCATGAGCATGAGTAGCTTTTAGCTTGCTTCGTGATTCCATACACATGCAATTTTGAGAGTTTCTGATACTTGTTGATTATGGTAGTATAAACATGGATGAATACGTGCTGTAGGTTTTAAAGGTGTTTCCTTGAAGCATGGAAACTTAATAGCATGAGTAGGCAGTTTAGATATTTCTGTTGTAGTTTCATAATGTAATTTTGTAATCTTCCTATTACTACTGTAAGCATGAATAACATACATATCGTGAATAGCAATTTAGTTTTTCTTGCTAACTTCATGTTAGCATATCAGTTTAGTTTTGGTGCTATTTCATGAAATGAACATCCCTCTAACTCTAACACATAGTTTCTATTTTATAGCATGATTAGTAAGTTCAAAGTAGCTTTCTTTTGCTTTATTTTACAGCATGTTTAGAAAGTTTGAATTAGCTTTCTTTTGCTCTATTTTACAGCATGTTTAGAAAGTTTGAATTAGCTCTCTTTTGCTCTATTTTATAGCATGATTAGTAAGTTTAAAGTCGCTTTCCTTTACTTTGTTTAATAACATGCTTAGAGAGTTCAGATCTGCTTCCCTTGTGTATTTTCATATAGCATGCTTGGTTAGTTGTAATCCTACACTTGTTAGATATATCTACAAGATTCTAATAAACTCTAATAAAGGATTATAAGAAGCATGAGTAAAGAAAAAGACTAAAGTCTAGTTAAAAAGAGATAACAAGTAAATTAAAGTAAGAGGCTAGTACCCGACTTCCGAGGTTGTCGTTAAACAAATCCAGGTGACCAATTCCGAGGTCTTGGCCCTGGTAAGACCGAGGTCTTTATCCTCATAGGGCTGGAGGCTCGCTACCCCAGTCACTATTAGAGAGCGCGCAAAACAAAGATGGTACTAAGCCTGGGCCCAAAGAAAAGAAGAAAGAAAAGAAGAACAAGAAGAAGAAAGTGAAAGAGAAATTAAAAGATTAATTTCTAGTATAAGAAAAGTAAGAAGAACAAGAAGAAGAAAGTGAAAGAGAAATTAAAAGATTAATTTCTGGTATAAAGATATAAGAAAATGAAACAAATTTATGCTTAGAATCAATAAATGTTTAGTTCTTTAATTCTAAGCTTACAGTAGTTGTTTCATTACTTTCCTGTCAGTTAGTAAGCATGTTTAGTATTCAGTTTTATTTCTGTATACCATGAGTACATGTAGCTTTGCTTTTAGCATTTCAGTTTTAGTATTGTTGCATTCTTTTTATGCACTTCGAGTTTTTGTGAGATAGATTAGTACTTACTAAGCGTTTTCGCTTATAGATCTTTTGTTTTCTTTCCTCCTACCGCAGATAAAGGAAAAGCTAAGATATGAAAAGGAGGCGACAGGATGGTGGTGGTGATGAAGATGTGTGATGTTTGGACTGTGGAGAGATCCAGAGAGTGCTAGCAAACTTGCAGGACCTAATGATTAGAGTTTATGCTTTATTTCTTTTCTTTAAATACTGTTATGAAGTTTATGTGATTGTGATTGAGTTGATTCGTATTGTAGCTTATTTATGTCTTATTCTGGGAGTTGTGTTTAGTTCTTGTTGCTAGTCTAGTCTTTTGGTTATAGTATGAATTTATTACTGCGTGGTTGTGAATAAAATGTGTTCCAGCCGCATGTGGCTGCGTATATATCTTGTGTATTATAGATTTGGTCACCGGTACAGGGGAGACTTTGCCGAAATTTTTCGATAGGGTTTCCATGTGATATTTAATCATACCGGTTAAGTAGAGTTAGTAGTTAAGTAACGGTCATCCTTAGAGAGTAGTAGTAGTAAGAAGGGTGGGTTGTTACAGTTGGTATCAGAGCAGTGTTCCATTCTCCAGCATCACACACACATCAGCATCATCCTCGCCGTCTCCAAGTAAGAAAGTATTTAAATTCTTTCTTTATTTTGCTTTCCTTATTATTAACTGCAGTACAGAGTAATTTCTTATGAGTACTTAAGTAAGATAGAAGTTATTGTTTCTCCTTTCTTGATCCATATATATATGTATGTTTAGGAAGGATAGAGAAGATATCAAGTCTTTTTATTTGCATAATTAGATGTTAAGAAAAAGGATGTCCCCGTACCGAGAACCAAGATCAGGAGAACGAGGAGCTTAGATTAACTGAGCCCAATCTCTCTGAAGTTGTTGCCTAACTCCAGAGACAAGTAGCAGAGCAGCAGTAAGTGATTGCCAATCTGATGGCAAACTAGCAAGCAGTTCCTCCCCCTCCTCCAACTGTCACTGCAGAGGATCCAGTGGTAACTAAGACTCCACCAGCTGCCCTGGAAGACCTCACAGCACCTAGAAGACAAGAAGCTTACCTTATACAGTGGCTGAAGCTGAAACCAGAGAGCTTCTCAGGCACGACTGAGCCCTGGGATCCCCAAGCTTGGTTTAAAACACTAGAGAGCACTATGGAGCCTCTTGACTGGCCAGAAATCGAGAAGGTCAAGTGCGCCTCTTTCTGCCTGTCTGGAGATGCTCGTATGTAGTGGGAGAGGATGAAGACCAATAGAGCAGTCGATAAGATGAGCAGGGCAGATTTTCAGTTAGAGTTCTATGAAGAGTTCTATCACCAACAAGCACTATGAGGAGTTTATAGAGTTCAAGCCAGCCAAGATAGAAGACAAGACAGTAGGGAGCCCGGAGCCCCAATCAAGTAAGTGCAGAAGAACAGAAAGAAGGTAAGAAAGAGGGGGTTCGGGTGGTCTGTGAATATCCCGAGGTATTCCCAGCAGATATACCTGGACTACCTCCCAATAAATGGGTGGATTTGAGATTGAATTGGTTCCTGAAACCGGTCGAATTTTAAAAGCTCCGTATCGCATGTCTCCAGCAGAGCTGAAGGAGTTATAAGAACGACTCCAGGAGCTACTTGACAAAGGCTTCATTCGCCCCAATCACTCACCTTGGGGAGCTCCTGTGTTGTTTGTCAAGAAGAAAGATAGATCAATGCGGATGTGCATAGACTACAGAGCTTTGAATCAAGTGACAATCAAGAACAAGTACCCCTTCCCAGGATCGATGACTTATTTGATCAGTAAAGAGGAGCAACAGTGTTCTCAAAGATAGACCTACGCTCTGGGTACCATCAACTGAAGGCGAAAGAAAGAGATATACCCAGAACGACATTCAGAACCAGATATGGACACTACGAGTTTGTAGTTATGCCTTTTGGAGTGACCGATGCACCTGCGGTCTTCATGGACTTAATGAACAGAGTGTTCAGAGAATATCTTGACAAATTGGTCATTGTATTCATCGACGACATTCTGGTCTATTCAAGGACTCCAGAGGAGCATGACACGCACTTGAGGATAGTACTGCAGACTCTTCAGCAAAAGCAACTTTATGCTAAATTCTCCAAGTGCGAGTTCTAGTTAAATCAGGTGGCGTTTTTAGGTCACATTATTTCTAAAGAAGGTATTCAAGTGGATCCAGCCAAAGTGGAAGCGGTCAACAACTGGAGTAGACCCAAGAACGTCAGAGAGATCAGAAGCTTCCTTGGTTTAGCTGGGTACTACAGGAAGTTCGTGGAGGACTTTTCCAGGATAACCTCTCCACTAACAGCCCTCACAAGAAAGAACAAGAGATTCGAATGGTCAAATAAATGTGAGCAGAGTTTCCAAGAGCTAAAGAAGAGATTGATCAGTGCTCCCATTCTGACTGTTCCACAGAGCGACAAGAGTTTCGACATCTACAGTGATGCTTCCAAGATGGGCTTAGGAGCTGTCCTCATGCAAGAAGGAAAAGTCATAGCTTATGCTTCCAGACAACTCAAAGATTATGAGAAGAACTACCCTACTCATGATCTTGAGCTGGCAGCTGTGGTTTTTGCACTTAAACTCTGGCGACATTATTTGTATGGAGTTTAGTGTAGAATCTTCACAGATCATCAGAGTCTTAAGTACTTCTTCACTCAGAAGGACTTAAACATGAGACAGCGCAGGTGGCTGGAGTTGGTCAAAGATTACGACTGTGAAATCCTCTACCACCTAGGCAAAACTAACAAAGTGGCAGATGCACTCAGCAGAAAATCTAGTGCATCCCTGACGTCTTTGTCATCATTAGCCCTGCCACTGCAGAAGGAGTTGTTAAATTTTGGACTTGAAATTATTTACGGACAGCTCTCCGCATTGACCTTAGAGTCCACATTGCTTGAGGAGATACAGAGAAAGCAAAGTGAAGATCTAGACATCCAGAAGATCAAGCAGGGGATCCAGAAAGAAGACAAATCAGAGTTTCGAGTAACAGACAGCGGGATTCTTTATCAGGGGAGTCGCATTTGCGTGCCCAATGATGAAGAACTGAGAAAGAAGATCTTAGAGGAAGCTCACAGTACACCATATTCCATACATCCTGGTTCTTCTAAGATGTACCAAGATGTGAAACAGAGGTTCTGGTGGGCAGGACTCAAGAGAGACGTTGCTAAATATGTCAGTACCTGCTTGACATGCCAGAGAGTCAAAGCAGAACACTAGAGACCAGGAGGAGTTCTTCAGCCTCTTCCAATACCAGAATGGAAATGGGAAGACATATCCATGGACTTCATAACAGGTCTTCCAAGAACCACCAATGGATATGATGTGATATGGGTAATAGTAGACCGATTGACCAAGTCTGCTCACTTCCTAGCCATCAAGGTGTCCCACTCCATAGAGCAGTTGGCCCAGCTATATGTTAAAGAGGTAGTCAGACTTCATGGAGTTCCTAAATCTATCGTTTCTGATAGAGATGGGCGCTTCACCTCACACTTTTGGGAGTGCGTTCAGAATGCACTAGGCACCAAACTCAAGTTCAGCACAGCTTTCCATCCACAGACTGATGGACAGACAGAGCGAGTGAATCAGATTTTAGAAGACATGCTCAGAGCTTGTGCGCTAGATTTCAAAGGAAGTTGGTGCAAGTATTTGTACGTAACTGAATTCGCTTACAACAATAGCTATCAGACCACCATCAAGATGACACCTTATGAAGCACTATATGGCAGGAAATGCAGATCACCCATATGCTGGCAAGAAGTAGGAGAGAGAAAAGAGATGGAAGCAGAGTTGGGCATTCAGACAGAGGTGATAGACGAGACTACTCAAGCAATCCAGAAAATCAGACAGAGAATTGAGACCGTCCAGAGCAGACAGAAGAGTTATGCTGACACACGCCGTAGGCCATTGGAATTCCAAGTAGGAGATTCAGTTTTCCTCAAGGTCGCTCCTATGAAGGGAGTGATGAGATTTGGCAAGAAGGGCAAATTAAGTCCTCGCTATGTAGGACCTTACCTAATCATAGAAAGGATTGGGAAAGTAGCTTACAAGTTGGACTTACCACAAGACATGTCAGCAATACATAATGTATTTCATGTCTCCATGCTAAAGGAGTGTCTCCACGACCCGAGCCAAATGGTTCAGCCTCAGTCAGTGCAGATCCAAAAGGATCTTGGTTATAAGAGCAGACCTACACAGATAGTGGACAGAGCAGTCAAGAGATTGAGAAACAAAGAAGTACCAATAGTGAAGGTCGTCTGGCAGAACCAGAAGCATGAGGAAGTCACTTGGGAGCGGGAGGACAGCATGAGACAGAAGTATCCAGAGCTATTCTAAGTTTGAGGACGAACTTTTTATAAGGTATGGGGGATTGTAACGACCTAATTTTCCCTATTTCGAGTTCCAAATGTCCATAAAAATATTTGGAAATGCTTTTAAAATATTCTAGAGATTTTTAGAAATTTTTAGAGTATTTTTACGCAATTTTTGGAGGTCGTTTAGTATGCTTACAAAAAGAAATTTTGACAAAAACCGTTGAAGGTAAGGCTCGAACCCGTGACCTCCGGCCGAACCAAACCCAACCGGACACAGCAAACCAACCGAGCTGCGAGCACTTTGTTAACTAAGTATGGAGAGAAAAAGATTTAAAGTATAGTTATATGGGAAAACCCTAGATTTAAAAGAAGCTTAAGTTTTCTTTTCCCCGAACCGAAACCTCTTCTTCTCCTCTGCTTCTGCGTGTGCGACGGCGGGCTCTGGCGGAAGGCAATGGGAGCTAGGTTTTCCTTTCCCTGGCGGCCGGCGAAGGCTTCTTCCGGCGAACCCTTGCAGATCAGAGTTCCTCCCGTCGAAGAGAGCCCGCGGACATAGAAGAAGCGCCAAAGTTTCAAGCTCCACCCGGAACCCTAGCCGCCTCTCCTCTTCGGTTGTAAGTCCAAGAACGCTAAGTAAGTACTACTCACCTGTGGTAGGAGTTGCTCCGAGCTTTCGGTTTTCATTTCCTTGCTTTCGGACTTTTCTGCGCCGAGTAGAACTATATGCTAGGGCTTCTCTCTAGGTTCTGTTTATCTAGCCGAATTGCAAGGTTAGGTTTGCTATGCCGAATTTAAAGTGCTAGGGATATAGTTTCTCTTGTTTGGATCATGTGTGCAGAATTTAGGGACTTAGGGAAACATCCGAGACTTGTTTGCCTCTTGTTGTATCTGCCGTGGCATGTTTCAAAGAACTTGGTTTGATTTAAAGTCCGAACCCAAGGATTATACAGAATAGGCACAACATAATTCAAGTAGTTGTTTTTTTTACCAGCGTGGATGTTCCCTTGATAGTTCTGAGCATGAAAAGGGGCCTTAGTTCATGGGTATAGTTTAGATTCCCTATGGGATCTTGTTTAGTTTCACAGCATGTTTATGTACTTGACTTTCACTCTGTTCGGTAAGGAAATTGGAGGTGCCTTATTTCCATGAGCCTCTTAAAGCATGCCATCTTAAGTCCTTTGCTTTATGTACTTGACTTTCACTGTGTTTCATCTTTGACATTACAGTTTTGAGTTCTTGCTGTTTCCCATGAGCATGAGTAGCTTTTAGCTTGCTTCGTGATTCCATACACATGCAATTTTGAGAGTTTCTGATACTTGTTGATTATGGTAGTATAAACATGGATGAATACGTGCTGTAGGTTTTAAAGGTGTTTCCTTGAAGCATGGAAACTTAATAGCATGAGTAGGCAGTTTAGATATTTCTGTTGTAGTTTCATAATGTAATTTTGTAATCTTCCTATTACTACTGTAAGCATGAATAGCATACATACCGTGAACAGCAATTTAGTTTTTCTTGCTAACTTCATGTTAGCATATCAGTTTAGTTTTGGTGCTATTTCATGAAATGAACATCCCTCTAACTCTAACACATAGTTTCTATTTTATAGCATGATTAGTAAGTTCAAAGTAGCTTTCTTTTGCTTTATTTTACAGCATGTTTAGAAAGTTTGAATTAGCTTTCTTTTGCTTTATTTTACAGCATGTTTAGAAAGTTTGAATTAGCTCTCTTTTGCTCTATTTTATAGCATGATTAGTAAGTTTAAAGTCGCTTTCCTTTACTTTGTTTAATAACATGCTTAGAGAGTTCAGATCTGCTTCCCTTGTGTATTTTCATATAGCATGCTTGGTTAGTTGTAATCCTACACTTGTTAGATATATCTACAAGATTCTAATAAACTCTAATAAAGGATTATAAGAAGCATGAGTAAAGAAAAAGACTAAAGTCTAGTTAAAAAGAGATAACAAGTAAATTAAAGTAAGAGGCTAGTACCCGACTTCCGAGGTTGTCGTTAAACAAATCCAGGTGACCAATTCCGAGGTATTGGCCCTGGTAAGACCGAGGTCTTTATCCTCATAGGGCTGGAGGCTCGCTACCCCAGTCACTATTAGAGAGCGCGCAAAACAAAGATGGTACTAAGCCTGGGCCCAAAGAAGGAAAGAAAAGAAAAGAAAAGAAAAGAAGAACAAGAAGAAGAAAGTGAAAGAGAAATTAAAAGATTAATTTCTAGTATAAGAAAAGTAAGAAGAACAAGAAGAAGAAAGTGAAAGAGAAATTAAAAGATTAATTTCTGGTATAAAGATATAAGAAAATGAAACAAATTTATGCTTAGAATCAATAAATGTTTAGTTCTTTAATTCTAAGCTTACAGTAGTTGTTTCATTACTTTCCTGTCAGTTAGTAAGCATGTTTAGTATTCAGTTTTATTTCTGTATACCATGAGTACATGTAGCTTTGCTTTTAGCATTTTAGTTTTAGTATTGTTGCATTCTTTTTATGCACTTCGAGTTTTTGTGAGATAGATTAGTACTTACTAAGCGTTTTCGCTTATAGATCTTTTGTTTTCTTTCCTCCTACCGCAGATAAAGGAAAAGCTAAGATATGAAAAGGAGGCGACAGGATGGTGGTGGTGATGAAGATGTGTGATGTTTGGACTGTGGAGAGATCCAGAGAGTGCTAGCAAACTTGTAGGACCTAATGATTAGAGTTTATGCTTTATTTCTTTTCTTTAAATACTGTTATGAAGTTTATGTGATTGTGATTGAGTTGATTCGTATTGTAGCTTATTTATGTCTTATTCTGGGAGTTGTGTTTAGTTCTTGTTGCTAGTCTAGTCTTTTGGTTATAGTATGAATTTATTACTGCGTGGTTGTGAATAAAATGTGTTCCAGCCGCATGTGGCTGCGTATATATCTTGTGTATTATAGATTTGGTCACCGGTACAGGGGAGACTCTGCCGAAATTTTTCGGTAGGGTTTCCATGTGATATTTAATCATACCGGTTAAGTAGAGTTAGTAGTTAAGTAACGGTCATCCTTAGAGAGTAGTAGTAGTAAGAAGGGTGGGTTGTTACACCGGTGATCCGAGGCCTTCTCCTTCTCCACATCAACTCCGAAAGTTCAGGATTGGTTCCGAAGATCACTCGTCGCCATTGGATAAGCATTTCTCTTCTCTTGGATTTGGGATTAGAATGCTTGTAATCTTTATGTCTTCGAATCTTATTTCTTGTGCCATGGAGTAGATCTATTGTTCTATGATTAAGGGAGTAATTGTGGTGTGACTCGATGAAAGAACTCATGGATATGCCAATTCCCTATCTCGATGATGTTAGCATGTTTTGTATCTATTTGATCTTGTGTGGATTCATGTGTGTAGACTTAATTACCATGTTTGATTGAATATTTGTGATGTTTGTGGATCCCGTAGAGGGATACCCTAGATCGTATGACCGAGGGATGCTAGTGATAGGCAGTCCTGCTAACGGACGACTAGGGTATCATTTTAAAAGGTGAAGCAAGTTTCTACAAGGAGGTGGGATGGATGAATGCAATTATTATCTTCATCATTATGTACATTAAGTAGAGATGTGTTTCTATGTTGTATAACCGAGGGATGCTACTGACAGGCAGTCCCACTAACGGACTTCATAGGAATCATATCTATTTAGTGGCTAATAATGTCGATCAAAGCCCCTTGCCAGTTGTCTTCTGTAGGAGATAACCGGAACTTCCTACAAATGCATGTTAATTGAGGATATTAGTTGGTGAACCATCTTACATTGATGAATATCACAACGAAACCGAACTCCTAGAACACCCGCAAAAACCAAAGTTCTCATTTACTTTCTAATTTCTATTTCTAGTTTCATGCTCAACACAACTTTTATCTGATTGATTGTTTAGCTAATTATTCATGAGACATCTATAATGCTTATAACCAGTCCCTATAGAATCGATATTTTTTTGTATTACTGACGATATAACTGTGCACTTGTGGTACGTAACAGATACCATCCGTTTTGACTGACGAGTATACCCTCGGAGCATGACACAAATTATAATGCCACATATACACAATTATAAAACCAAAAATCAAACAATTATAATATCACATTCAACCATAAATATCACTTAAGTAAAATAATCCAAACTAGTAATAAAAAATTCACTTAGTAATATAATTTCTTTTCTACAACGGAGTATATGACTTTAAAATAAGTAGATTCTATACCGGTCATACAAAACTATAAACTTAGATAATCAATCAACTATACTTTCTATTACATCCTCGAGAAAAAGTATTTCATCATTTGGTCGAATTAGGTCCACATTCTCCACAAAAATTCTATTAACCCAAACTTTCCAACAAGATCCACCAAAAGAACGTGATGTATTTTTGCTTTGGATCTGTGGATACAATTCGACTTTCTGCAACAACTTCATCAATACACCAATGAAGTAGCTTACACTTAGTATTATCACTGATATCTCCATGTCTCACATCCTTCACTTTTGACTGTATAACAATATAAATTTATTAATTTTGTCATGCCTATTTTTATAACAAATTTATAATTTAGAAAACACTCCATTTCAAATTAATTACCTGAGCTATAGTTAGAAGTTGTTTAACATCATCGATATTACCATTTTTTTCCCACGATCGCCATCAACATCATTTCTAATACCGCTACTAATGCCACCACTAGCAACCTAATTTTATAAACAAATTGTGTAAGTAATATCAGCATAAGATAATTAATATAGATATGAAGAAAACACAATGAAATCATTAAAGGATCCTCATATTAATGCAGATAATGTGCAAGAAAGTATATACTTCAAACCACCATTAGAACATTATTACTACAGGATCTACACTAAACCATGATGTATGTAAAAGAACAAGCATCTTACAGAAGATATTCAGTGAGACTATTCAGCAACTGACAACATAAAAGAAAACATAAAAATAATACCTCATTGAGGGATAGATCATGATATATCATTGTCAAAATATCTGTATTAATAACCTTGTATATCAAGTGGATTTCTGGCATAAGATTTCAAGGAGGGATAGACCAGCATATGCCATTGACAAAATGTTTGTATTAATAAATTTTGTATATCAATTGGATTTCAGGCACAAACAATAGAGGATATGCAGCTGCGTGGAGAAAAAAATTGTGCAGTGCAATCCCATGTGACAATGACACACTCATTGTCGTTGCAGCCAGCATTTCAAAGCATACCATCATTAGTAGTAGCATACTTCAAAACAACTAACAGATTAACATGCTGATAACGTGCTATTAACATCAAATAGCACAAGTATTCATTGCAGATGTATACTTGTGCTATCCATCCAGATTAACTTTATTCTAATCTCCAGTGCAAAATCACACCACCAAATGATGTAAACGTGCTGATTCCATTCTCATCACAAGTTCAAATGACAGACTAAAAAAGAAGAAAACAAAATAAGGGGGAAAAGGAAATAAAACGTATCAGCTTGCATGGAACTAACAGATTCAGATTTTAAAAAAGTGGTTGGATAAAAAGCAAAGGTCAATAAAAATGAAAGAGGGAACTGATTTGACGTTATACTGATAGCCAACTCTGTCTCAAAGCTTCTTCACCAAATAAGAACACAGAATTTGAAGTAATTAAGGTAAAGGATGTCAAATAATAAATGATGATAAATTCTTTCATATTTTATCTTATATTGTTATTGTTCCTGCTCATTTTATTGTCTCATATTTTGAAAAAATAAAAACCTCATTTCTTACCTTTCTAATTGTTTAAGGTTATTCAATGCTTCTAAGTCATTTATAGTCCCATTTTATTTTATTGCACAGAAGCTCCAACAAAGAAGGTATGAATATAAGATAACATTGACAATAAGGGAGGTATGGTATGAGAAGCTTTAAAAATTGCACATCATGTGAAATTTGCTCTATAAAAATAAGATTAAAAATTAACTTGAGCATAAAAGCAATTGCACAACATGTGAAATTTGCTCTATGTGAAATTTTATGTCTTTGTACCTAAAAAAAGATATACTTTCTAATAAGAAAATGGAGGACCAAGGCGCAACAATTAAGAGATTTGAAGTGGCAAATACTTTGAGCTTTAATTTTTTAGCTTATGTATATGAAAATGAATTACAACAAGATAAAATTCATAATGTAAAACATAACTAAAAATTAATACATTTGCTAGCTACCAACAGCTATTGGATCATAAATAGATTTTCAAAATAAAGAACAAGCTAAGCCCAATGAGTCAATCATTAAGTTCAAAATTTGACTTGTAGCCAAGGATTATAAGTAAAAAATAGTTCCTCAACTATTTCGGTATCAACATGCTATAATGAAAATATAGTTGATCCTGTTTAGAATCTGAGTCAGACGAAGGTTGGCTGAGGTGTTGTCAGTGTTGACGGAGAGGTGACTCGAGGACACCTGGCATATGTGCACCATAAAACAGACCCCCACGTGGAACTGAAAGATGCTGATGACTAAGCCAACGATACTTAATCTCTGCGCACACTCAAACAAACACACAGAGCGTTAAAGACCAAACATCAGGGGAAAAGTCCCCGGCGCAGACCCTACGACGCTCAAGTCAGGTACCTTTTTCCCCGGAAGAACAGTGTACGAAGGAAAAAGAACTGTAGAGGATAAGTGCAAATGTGCGAGAGAGAGTACCTGCTCAAGGGAGAGGACCTCCCTTTTTATATGACCATGCGTACCTCTGAAGCTTGACCGATGTCAGGGAATGTCAGATGCAGGACCTATCTGGTGATGGAGGACACATGGCACCCTCCCATGGACTGGAAGAAGGTTCTATTCGTAGATGATTGCAGACCATTGGAATATTCTTTGATAAACAACAGTTATTCTCTGACATGTGGTTACGATTCCCTAACCTTGTTGTCGCCTAGTGTCTTCTGCCTCGCCTGGGTGTGACTAGGGGTAACTCGGGATGATCTGTCAGGTATAACACCTGGCTCGAGTCTTGATGAGAAGGATGAGTTGTGGCGAGAGCCTCATCTTCCCTTTTGGATTGCCCAAGAGCCGACCAGGAGTCGACCTACCAAGAGTACCAAGTCTAGATATGTAAACTGAGCTGGGGAAACCCAACCAATTAGAGCAGGTCAGGCATTACCCCTGGTCGTACCCCATGTCTTAGATCTGGGATCCCGATCTGTAAGCACCCGACCAGGCATCATGCGGCTGATGACGTCGGGCGACCCAGCTTCTTCTCTCCCTAACTGTTGACTACCACGTCCCCTTGACTTCTGACTGTCACGCCCCCTCGACTCCTGACTGCCTGAATTTATCGGACCCTACCATTATGCACCGTATCACAAGCCTCCCCTACAAGTCTAGTCAAAGGAGACTCAGGTCCGACTGATTGGACCCAAACCCTAGTCTTCTTTTCTTCACCACTATGGCTTTAAATGTTGTTCCCTTTCCCAAACTATTGGTAGTGCAACTGGTTTAACTGCTTAATCCTCCTTTAGCACTTTCTTACTTTATATAAACCATGAGGGGTACTTAGTGAAGGCTTTGCTTGCTGATAACCTGCTCAAGGGTGAAAATGTTGAAAGCTGACCCATAAGTCATTAAGTGCGAGAGTATGCTTGCTTATAACTCGCGCTGAGGCGAGAGTTTGGAAGCGTGAGAGCATGCTCACTTATAACTCATGGTAGAGAGAGAGTCTGGAGGCGTGAGAGCATGCTCACTTATAACTCGTGCTGGGGCGAGAGTCGGAAGGCATGAGAGTATGCTCACTTATATCTCACGCTGGGGCAAGAGTCTGGAATCCCGACCGGGAGGTCGTTGGTCATGAGAGCATGCTCACTTATAACTCGCGCTGGGATGAGAGTCTGGAAGTGTGAGAGCATGCTCACTTATAACTCGCATTGGGGCAAGATTCTGGAATCCCGACTAGGAGGTCATTGGTCATGAGAGCATACTCACTTATAACTTGCACTGGGGCGAGAGTCTGGAGGCATGAGAGCGTGTGTCATGAGAGCATGCTCACTTATAACTCGCACTGGGGCGAGAGTCTAGAATCCCGATTGGGAGGTCGTTGGTCGTGAGAGCATGCTCACTTATAACTCGCGCTAGGGCGAGATCTAGAGGTGTGAGAATATGCTCGCTTATAACTCGCACTGGGACGAGAGTCTGGAATCCCGACCGGGAGGTCGTTGGTCATGAGAGCATGCTCACTTATAACTCGCACTGGGGCGAGGTTTGGAATCCCAACCGAGAGGTCGTTTGTCATCCCTATTGTGAATTAACCTGGTAGCTCGGCCGGGAATTGGTTTGGAAGGGCAGCATTTGTGGCTTGAAGGAGCTATGCTCATGGACTCAGCCTAACGCACCTACGATCACAAAGTGCATTACATAAGGCTTTAGTCAAATTGAATCTTATTATGATTCCGAGGATAGGATGAGGCACCAAGTTTTAATGAATGCTTCTCGCCGTCTTCTATTCCATTTCCTGAGGTAGCCATCTGGAATTTTTTGTCCTCGGGGCATGGTCTCCCTGAGGCATGGTGCCACTACTTACATATCACTTCCATGATTTTCCTGTCTTTTTCATCATAAATGTCACTTCATAGGGAGTAGGCACATGCCCTATGAACTTTCTTATGACGTCTGACGCATGCTTTTTGCACATGACCCCAGGGTGTTTCTCCTCTAGATCTGACGATTGACGTGTGCTCTGTCGTTTTGATTGTCTGACTCGTATCCCAATGTTCCCTAAGGGTTTTGATTTAAAACCCCTAAAGGTCGTCGGTCATTGCTCATTAGCGCTTCATCTTCCTTCGACCCTTCTTTCTCTACTTGCTTTCACTCGCTCACCTTCCTCTTCGTGCATCTCTTCTGTAAGTACTTCTCCTCCTTCATCTTCTGCTCCCTCCTTTTTCGACCCTACAATGGCCAGCGAGATGGTAATACCCTAGTACATGTATTTTTGTTCCAATTTGGATAGGAGTGGCCTTAGGTCTATTCAGTCTAGCTTGTAACTTTCGGAGGCATACAAGCTCCTCCCCTGGGGCCTGATGACCATCCTTATCCTCCTCCTGCCGGCTTCGTGACCTTCTTCAAAGATCAACTTCTCAGCAGTCTTCGCTTTCCTATCCCTACCTTCTTTTCTTCTTTGAGCCGGTATTTTGGTATCCCCTTATCTCAATTCACCCCCAATGTCTTCTGCGCTATGTGTGGAATGATGATTCTTTGTCGCCTATATCAAATTCCTTTGGCTCCACAGCTTTTTCACCATTTCTATTCCCTTAAATACTCGAAACCGGGTGTCTTCATGGTGTAATCCTAGACCGGGTACAAGTTCTACGAGGGAATTCCTTCTTCCAATAAGGGTTAGAAGTCTCAATTCTTCTATGTCCAGTTGCCTGAGTCTGTGTCTTGGTCTATTGAATGGCGTTACACTCTTTCAACTCCCTTCGAGCTGAGTGGGCATCAGCATCGACCAGACTACCTCACGGCTTCTGAGAAACTAGAGGGAGTGCAATTTCCGCTTTCCTCTCTACTGCGAGAGAGTGTGTTGCACACTTTTGGGCTAAGCCCCATCCAGACGCTTTGGGCACTCCTTTTGGTAAGATCTAATATCTCCTATTTTAGGTCTTCGTTAACTAAGGTATCTTCTTTTTGCTTGCAGAAGTCGTCATGTTTCGCGCTTTCGTCCTCGACTCCTTTGTGATGACCAGCGAGATTCTGAGGAAGCGAGGCAGAGAAATCATGTCTAGCCAAGAAGTTCCCCCGGCCAGCATATCATCAGGGGCCTCATCTCACCAATCAGGGGACCTCGAGGCCCCCGGAGATGAGTCGCTCTCAATAGAGGTCCCAATCGGCAAGAAAACCTCCTCTCTAGCTCCTAGCAACGCTTGCACCTCCAGCGTAAGAGGAGACGGGTTACTCCGTCAATCCAATCCTCTCCATCAAGGCCTCCAACAATGTGAGCCTCCTCCAAGGCAAAAATCCTCGCCCAGGCAAGTGCTCCCACCTCGTCGGAGGTTGCAGCCTCCACTCCTATCCCAGAGCAGGAGACCTCCTGAGCAGAAAGCTAGCCTAGGCACTCTGCGACTCCTGTTCCTCCATCTCCGAGAGAGCCAACAATCACCTGCGACTCTAACACCTCCTTCCCACTCCAAGGAACGCTTCAAGGGATGGTATACCTTCTCCTTCTCCTTTTAACTGCCATCCCTTCAGGTATTAGATCGAGCCCCTTCGGGCTCCTCCCCCACTCACGGTCAGGTGCAACTTCATGATGCTCTGGCCGACTCTAAGAAAACCACCGTAGACCATATTTTGGAATGTCCTCAGCTATACCTGGCCGACCTATTTTCCCTACGGCTAGTGTCAGTAAGTTTTATTTGATTCTTCTTCATGTCCTTCCACTGCTGATAATCCTACCCCTGCTCTCTATAGACTTTTTCCATGGGGCTGAGCCTCTCCCAATACATGGTCAGTCTACATTGGGAAAATGAGGCGCTCAGGGATCGACTTCAGGAGATGGCATTGTTGGAACCCCAAGGTTGTCTTAATGTGATCAAACAAGTTAAGTTAGGTCCTGTTGATTTTTTATCCCAGTCTCTAAGCGTGTAGGAGCTTAGGAGCACAGGAAGTTGAGCGGAAGACGCGACTAGCGAGAAGGATGACACGAGAAGGGAGCCGATGGGCTCGGTGCATCCGAGGGACGGAAGAGCTACGGAAGAGTACATCGTTGGATGAGAAGAACGTGCATGACATTCGAGGAATGAGAAGCCAAAGCGGAAGCCTGCTCGAGGAGAAGGTTGAAATTGGGTTCGGGTGAGCCTTATTTCGGTTGGCCGAAATCACCCAAGAGAGCGGAGCCGGAGCAAAAGGCCCAGATTGAGGCAAGCAGCACCGGAGCAGAGAGCCCGGACCAAAAAAGTCAACCCTATTGACTTTAAGGGTCCGGGCGCCCGGATCGGTCCGGAAGCCTGGAGCGATTTCGGGCGTCTGGAACCTAGTTTTATCCACGGTCGACGTGGATGTTGACCGTTTCGAAGGAGATAAAGTTTTATCCCCTCCCAGGCACCTAGAACCCTTCGTTTCGAAGGAGATAAAGTTTTATCCCCTCCCAGACACCTGGAACCCTTCCAGGCGCCCCGACCAAGGCTATAAATAACCTTGGTCCAGAAGCTTTACAACAATAAACATTTTGTAATACAACACTTGTGCGCTCTTCATTGTTAGTTTAGCTTCTCATTTCTGTGCTGTCACTGCTGTAAGAGGCTTCTCTGCCTGAAAGAGATTGTTAGTGCATTAACTTCCTTGGATTAACAACCTCCCCAGTTGTAACCAAGTAAAAACTGTGAGCCTCATCCTTTAGTTCATTTCTTTAATTATTTATACAAGTGTTATTTTAAAGTCCAAGAAGGGTATCTCTTTTATCTTGTGCAGAGCTATTCAACCCCCCCCCCTTCTAACTGGCCAATCGGGGTCCAACAAGTAGTATCAAAGCTACGATGATTCAGGAGGACTAACCGCCGAACAAAGCACACGAAATGGCCAGACCAAGCATCTTCCCACCAAAGTTCAAGGGGGAATTCGCCAGCTAGAAGAAGAGAATGGATGTATTTTAAAACAGACTTCGATTTATTATTAATAATGGAATTTGATTTTGAAGCACCCGAAGGCAAGCAAAAATATTAATGGATGAAGAAGGAACAAGCTGACTTCGTGGCAAATGGCAAAGCAGAGTTTCATCTGCTAAGCATCCTCCCGCCACAAGAAGTCAACCGGATCGAAGCTTACAGGTCCGCCAAGGAGCTTTGGGAAAAATTTCTGGAACTTTGAGAAGGAACCTCGAAGGTGAAACTTGCGAGACGGGACTTACTTCATAACCATATCAGCAACCTCCAATTTGAAGAAGGTGAAACGATTGCACACCTACACTCGAGGATTAAGGAGTTCATCACCAGACTTTCGAATCTCGAAGAAATGGTAAGAAACCGAGATTCGCTAAGGTACGCTCTTAATGCATTTCCTAGGAATACAAAATGTGCATCACTAGTAGATGCCTTTTATATCTCTAAGGATCTAGAAATTGTTACCTTAGAAGAATTATTTTCGACTTTTGAAGTCCATGAGTCGAGATGTGGAGATACAAAGAAGGAGCCAACGCACAATATTGCCTTTAAGGCAAGGATGGACAAACAAGACTTGGAATCCTCCCTTAAAGATGAAGAAACGACATTGATGGTAAGGTGATTTAAGAAATTAATTAAATCTAGAAAAACTAACCATTCACAGGGTAGGAAGAAAAGGATGATTAGATGCTACCACTACAACGAAGAAGGGAATGTCAAAGACAACTGCCCCAAGCTAAGGAACAAGGACAAGGACAAAGGAAAGAAATCTGTCCAAACGAATAAGTACAAGACACTAAAGGTGACGTGGGACGATACGTCGTCCGAATCGGAAGTTGAGACTTTCTCCGAACTTGCATTAATGGGAAGTCATCAAGACGAATACGAAGAAAGCTCTTCCAAAATGAGCATTGAGAGCATCGATGAAGGGGGAGCCACATCAGAAGAAAGCAGCAGTTCAGGGGGAGCCACAGACAACGAGATCGACAAGGTAAGTCAGGTACGATCTCTCCCACCTGACAAGTTATTTAAGTTTGTAAAATTATTAACTAAAGATTGTTGCAAACTTGAAAAAGAAATTTAAAATTTAAAATTAATTCTAGCAAAATCTTGCCCATTAGAGGAATTTGACAAAATAAAGCTAGAAAATGAGATTTTGTAAAAAGAAATAATAAACTTGAAAAATAGTGCATGCTCATATAACACAAGTTTTAGAAAATTCAATAATCTAAATTGGTATTTTAGATATCACAAAGGATAAATTAGAAATATTTCAAAGAAATATGTCCCTAGGAAATACCTAATCAATTCTGTTGGTTGGAACCTATATTGGGTTCCCAAGTCTTGCCTAACCTGAACCTTATTTAGACATTGAGCTTTCAGCAAGAAAATTAAACGTTTAATTTCCTTATGCGGCTTTGCCTAGAAGTGATTGATGATCTAATAACCAAGAAGGCCTAGTGCCTCGCCACAGCCTGGAAACCAAATATTGAAATAAAATGTTTAATTAACTAACTGATAAAGCATTGAAAATTGAAATTAGATAATGCTTTGAATAGTTATTCAATTTTTTAAAAAAAGTTCTAATCTATTTAACTTAAAGTTTTTTTACTTGTACTTTACCGAAATGTATTTTACATGTTGCGCAAATTTAAATTAAAAAAACTTAGTATTTTTTAAAAAAAGTTACTTAGAAATTTTTTACTTAAAGTTTTTTTTATCAGATTTACTTTACCAAAATTTCTACAAAAATTAATTCCTAAAAATTTGTTTACCTGAGAAAATTTTTCATTTTTTTACTTGGAAAATGTTTCTAAAATTATTGCATTTTTAGAGTTATCTCAATATTTTCAAAATCAGAGTTTACTTAGAAATTTACTTTTTACTTAAAAATTTTTCATTTTTAAACTTAGAAAATTTTTTACTTAGAAAATTATTACCCTTAGATGTTTCTCGGTACTCCATTTTTGTGTGATCAAAGGGGGAGAAGGAAAAGATTAAATTTAGGGGGAGGTAGATTTTCAATATTTTTGCACTTTATTGCAGAAATTATTGTTTTAACTTTATGTATGTTTACCCTAACTTAACTTGGGTTGCTCACATCAAAAAGGAGGAGATTGTTGGAACCCCAAGATTATTTTGATGTGATCAGACAAGTTAAGTTAGGTCCTGTTGGTTTTTTATCCCTCTATCTAAGTGTGTAGGAGCTTAGGAGCACAGGAAGTCGAACGGAAGATGCGACTAGCGAGAAGGATGGCACAGGAAGGGAGCCGACGAGCTCGGTGCATCTAAGGGACGGAAGAGCTGCGGAAGAGTACACTGGTGGACAAGAAGAACTTACAGGACGTTCGAGGGACGAGAAGCGGAGCGGAAGCCTGCTCGAGGAGAATGCCAAAATTGGGTTCGGGTGAGCCTTATTTCGGTTGGCCGAAATCACCCAAGCGAGTAGAGCCGGATCGGAAGACCCGGACCAAGGCAAGCAGCACCGGAGCAGAGAGCCTAGATTAAAAAAGTCAACCCTATTGACTTTAAGGGTCCGAGCTCCCTGAGTGATTCCTGGCGCCCGGAACCTAGTTTTATCCACAGTCGACGTGGATGTTGACTGTTGTGAAGGAGATAAAGTTTTATCCCCTTCTAGATGCCTGGAACCCTTCCAGGCGCCTAGAACCCATTCAGGCGCCTCGACCAAGGTTATAAATATAGTCTTAGTCCAGAAGCTTTACGACAACAAGCATTTTGTAATACAACACTTGTACGCTCTTCATTGTTAGTTTTGATTCTCATTTCTGTGTTGTCACTGCTGTAAGAGGCATTTCTGCCTGAAGGAGATCGTTAGTGCATTAACTTCCTTGGATTAACAACCTCCCTAGTTGTAACTAAGTAAAACCTGTAAGCCTCGTCCTTTAGTTCATTCCTTTAATTATTTATGCAAGTGTTATTTTAAAGTCCGAGAAGGGTATCTCTTTTATCTTGTGCAGGGCTATTCAACCCCCCCCCCCCTTCTAGCCGGCCAACTAGGGTCCAACAGGCATCTCCTACGACTGCAGGTCAGGCTGTTGATCTGATGACCCCCGAGAGCCTACTCCAATCCCATTTGTGGGTGGCAGAGGATACAACTCGAACCGCCCGGGACTTAGCCCATGCGAAATCCGAGAGAGTGCAATCCTTGGAGGCCACCCTGAAGACCAGCTCTGCCAAATTGAAGTCTGAGGGCCTAAGGCATATCCAAATCCTGACAGACTTAGAGGCGAGGGAAACAGAGGTCGCCACCCTTTCCACTCAACTACAGGACCTCCAGCAAGTCTGCACCTCTCTATAGAAAGACCTAGCGGCCAAAATGACAAACCTATCTACCAGTACCGACCGGGAAACTGCCCTGCAGAAGCAATGGGAAGTAGTCAGGGCTACCCTCAAGTCTCTTCAGGCAGACTTCTCAGTGGCCAAGGTCGAGACCGCGGCTACGCATCAAGAGCTGGCTAAGGCCCAGGGTGATGCTGACAAGGCCAAGGATGAGCTGAAGGACTACCAAGCAGGCGAGGCTTCTCGTCTAGAAGCTCACAAGGCCTCCTTCCTATCTTCCAAAAAATTTTCTGCTAAGATAGGAAACCTCATTGACCAGATGGTCTGCTATGGTGGTGCAGGGGCCTTGCTGCAGCTTCAAGAGAAAGGCTTTCTCCGGTCGCCCCCTCCTGACAACTTCCTGGACTATACTCGCCTTCTCAGAGAGCTCCTTGATGAAGCTTTTCCTTCTTTTGACTAGACCAGGTTCACTTGTAATTGCCTTCATTTTGCAAGATAATGTAAGGCTTTAAACTTCTTAGCAACTATGAGTATGACATTCTTTTAAGATGTTGTGAAATTTTGTGCAAATGAGCTTGCTATCAGTGTGTGATGTAGTATTCAAATATCTACGGGATCCAGTCAAGTCCCTTGGACCCTTTCTCTTGTTATGTAAATTTGTTAAGTGCTGGCAGCTTTCTTGGAAGACTGGCTAGCCTATTACCTGAACAAGCATTATCTAGGGTCGCTGCACCTGATCGAACATTGATTCTTCTTATTCGCTCTGTCTCCCCAATCAGGTTATCTAATCCCCGATCGAGTTATCTAATATAGTCGCTTAACTGGTCACGAATCATCGTGACGAATAGTGATTACAGGGTCTTCCCACATGCCCACGTTGAGATTGCTAGAGCCTCATCCATCTATGAGGTCATAAAGACGTCCACTCTAGTTTTCCCTGTTGGTGCAGCGGAGACCGGCAAGAGGGGGGTGAATTGCTGAAAACAAAAATGAAACTACCCTCCTCGGATTTCAACTCAGAATAAATGCAGTAGTAAAATAATAAAGACAGAAAATAAAAGTAGAAACAGAAGTTTAACCTGGTTAGAACCAAGAGGGTTGTTAATCCAGGGCAGTGAAAAGTGCACTAAGAAAATTCTCCTTCTCTGAAGGCGGAGAAGCCTTTTACACTCTAATTGCTCAGAACTACTGCTAGGAATTGCTTACAGATTGATTGCTTGAGTTGTTGTTGAATTCCTAGCTCCAGGGGCCTTTATATAGCTCCTGGAAAGTCTATCCCGAGGGTCAAAGGCGCCTCCAACAAGGTTCAAGGCGCCTCCAGCTCGGTCAGCGGATAAAACTTTATCCGCAACGCAAACGGTTAAATCTGACCTGTTGAAGGCGCCTTCAACAGGGTTGAAGGCGCCTTCATGATGGAGGCGCCTCCAAGCCTGATGGAGGCGCCTCCAAGCCTGCTGGAGGCGCCTCCAAGCTGGCAGCACTGTTTCTAGCTTGGTTTTTCCAGCTTCCAACGCTCCGTTCTTTTGGGTGATTGCGGCCAACCGGAATAGGGCTCACCCGAACCCAATTCCCGACCTTTTCCTCGAGCAGCCTTCCGTCCCGGCTTAACGTCCCTCGAACACCGCGCACGCTCTTCACGCCCACCGGAGTACTCTTCCGCAGCTCTCTCGTCCTTCGGACGCACCGAGCCCGTCGGCTCCCTTCCCGTGCCGTCCTTCTTACTAGCTGCATCTTCCGCTCGACTTCCTGTGTTCCTAAGCTCCTGCACACTCAGACACAGGGATCAAACACAGCAGGACCTAACCAACTTGGTTGATCACATCAAAACTACTACGGGGTCCAACAATCTCCCCCTTTTTGATGTGCATCACCCCAAGTTCAAGTTAGCGTAAAGATAGACATAAAAAATAATTTTAAAGGAAAAATTACTAAACTAACAAGTTAAACATAATTTTTGCAATTTGTAAAATTGCAACACTTTTTAAAAAAATTTCTGAACTTGTACTTTTCTCTCCCCCTTTGATCACAACAAAAGTGGGGTCTTAAGAATTTTCAAAGTTAAAAATGAATTTTTGAAAAAATTGCTAAGTTAAAATAAATTTTCCAAAAAAAAAATTCTAAGTAAAAAAAATCCTAAGTAAATGTTAAAAAATTGCTAAGTTCCAAAAAAAAATTCTAATTCAAGTGAATGAACTTTTAGAATTTTCCAGATGAAAATTTCTAACAAAAAAAAATTAGGTTAGAATTTTAAAAAAAAATCTAAGGAATTTTTGTTTATTTTAACAAATATTTGATAAACTTTCAAAGCATTATTTAATTCTTGTTTAATACTTTTTCATAAAGTTAATTAAACATTTTCTTTCAATGTTTTAGCTTCCAGGTCGTGACGAGGCACTAGGCCTTCTTGGTTATTGGAGCAACAACCACTTCCTTAGACAAAGCTTCCATAAAGAATTTCAATGTTTAATTTTCTCACTGTAAGCTTTTAATATTTGAAAAATTAATTAAGCACAGATTTTGGAACCCAATAGAGGTTCCTTCCTACAGGATTTTTCAAAAATCTAGGGGGTACATAGTTTCTTGGTATTTTCCTAAGTTGACCTTGATGTCTCCTTATATACCAATTTAATTTACCATAAATTCTTAATTTTGAATTTGGAAATTGATTTAAGCATGCAGCAGATTTCAGTTTTTCAATTTCTAATTTTAATTTATCATTTTCTAATTTTACACTATCATACATTTCCAGTGGACATGCTTTTGCTAATTTTATTTTTAATTCTTTATTTTCTTTTTCTACTTCGAATAAATCTTTAGAAAGTGATTTAATAAATCGAAATGACTGAGACGGGGTTAGATTGCGTACCTTACTTACCTGATCTGGTGACGCTCCCCCTTCACTGCTGCTTTCTTCTTCTGATGTACCTCCCCCTTCATCGATGCTCATCTCTGAGCTTGATTCTTCTTCCGGTTGATGGTTCGCCAATAGCGCTAACCCTAAGAATTCTTCGATGTCCGACTCAGAGGTTGACGAATCTGACCAAGTAGCCTTCAGATTATTGTGCTTGGAGGGTTCTGGTTTCTTGTATTTTGGCTTTTCCTTTTCTTTCTCCTTTCTCTTCAATTTTGGGCAGTCCTCCTTGATGTGCCCTTCTTCATTGCAGTTGTAGCAACGAACCGTCCTCTTCTTTCGATGATGCCTCTGTGATTTAAATTTATTAGAACTGAAAAACTTATTGAAGCGTCTTACCAGTAGTGTCGCTTCGGATTCGTCAACTGAGGCTTCGGAGTCAGAACCGTTTCCTTTTGCCTTTAGAGCTATGTTTTGACAGATCTTCTCTACTCCATTTGGCTCTAAAACTCAAGATTCGTGAAGTTCAAAAGTCGAAAATAATTATTCTAACGTACTTACCTCGAGGTCCTTAGAGATGTAGTACGCATCTACTAAAGAGGCCCACTCTGGAGTTCTTGGGAAGGCATTGAGCACGTATCGAATAGAATCCCGGTTGGTTACCTCTTCTCCAAGGTTCGTTAGTTGCGTTATCAGCTCCTTGATTCTCGCTTGGAGTTGCGCTACCTTCTCGCCTTGGTTGATCCGGAGGTTCGTTAACTGGTTCCGGAGGATGTCACGCTTTGCTAGCTTCGCTTCGGAAGTACCTTCATGAAGCTCCAGGAATTTTTCCCAAAGATCTTTCGCTGAGTTGTAGCTTCCGATCCGATTTACCTCCTGCGGCGGTAAAACGCTGAGTAGGTGGAACTCAGCCTTTCCGTTGGCGATGAAATCTGCTTGCTCCTTTTTCGTCCAGGTGTTTTCCTCCTTGTCTTTCGGAACTGCATAGCCATATTTCATTATTAACAGAATGTCAAATTCGATTTTAAAAAATACCTCCATTTTGCGCTTCCATGTGGCGAAGTCTCCGTCGAACTTCAGGGGATGGATGTTTGCTCCGGCCATCGTCTTGATCGTAGTGCTTCAGTTGGTGGTTAGTCCTTCTGAGGCGATCAGGCTCTGATACTAATTGTTGGTGCAGCGGAGACCGGCAAGAGGGGGGTGAATTGCTGAAAACAAAAATGAAACTACCCTCATCGGATTTCAACTCAGAATAAATGCAGTAGTAAAATAATAAAGACAGAAAATAAAAGCAGAAACAGAAGTTTAACCTGGTTAGAACCAAGAGGGTTGTTAATCCAGGGCAGTGAAAAGTGCACTAAGAAAATTCTCCTTCTCTGAAGGCGGAGAAGCCTTTTACACTCTAATTGCTCAGAACTACTGCTAGGAATTGCTTACAGATTGATTGCTTGAGTTGTTGTTAAATTCCTAGCTCCAGGGGCCTTTATATAGCTCCTGGAAAGTCTATCCCGAGGGTCAAAGGTGCCTCCAATAAGATTCAAGGCGCCTCCAGCTCGGTCAGCGGATAAAACTTTATCCGCAACGCAAACGGTCAAATTTGACCTGTTGAAGGCGCCTTCAACAGGGTTGAAGGCGCCTTCATGATGGAGGCGCCTCCAAGCCTGCTGGAGGCGCCTCCAAGCTGGCAGCACTGTTTCCAGCTTGGTTTTTCCAGCTTTCGACGCTCCGTTCTTTTGGGTGATTGCGGCCAACCAGAATAGGGATCACCCGAACCTAATTCCCGGCCTTTTCCTCGAGCAGCCTTCCGTCCCGGCTTAACGTCCCTCGAACGTCGCGCACGCTCTTCACGCCCACCGGAGTACTCTTCCGCAGCTCTCTCGTCCTTCAGACGCACCGAGCCCGTCGGCTCCCTTCCCATGCCGTCCTTCTCGCTAGCTGCGTCTTCCGCTCGACTTCCTGTGTTCCTAAGCTCCTGCACACTCAGACACAGGGATCAAACACAGCAGGACCTAACCAACTTGGTTGATCACATCAAAACTACTACGGGGTCCAACATTCCCGACATGTCTTTTGTTGTAGCCTTTTCTGACAAGACCCTTCTGCACGATTTGGGAAGGCCATTGAACAACCAACCTTATTCCTATGTTTATGATTAATGTAATCTTTCTGGTCTATGGACCGTATGATCGACGCTGATGTCGAGGCCCTCTGCGCCCCCTTTGACAACTATAAATATCCTTCTTCTACTGATCCACTGAACCTTTTCCCACTAGCTTAAGTCTTCCTCTTGTTTCTGCTTCCCTATGTGTTCTGGCTCTTTTGCCTTGTGTTTGCAACCTCTCATGGACTCCCTTATGTCTGCATACTCTCCTGGAGTCTCGACTTTCACCGGTGTACATCTGGATGATCTCCGTTTCATGTATAAAGTCCCCATGGCCATGCATATCATCATACCCTCTGAGGTTCATAGGGTCTCTTCCCCTCCGGCGGGTTATGTGACTTTTTTCAAAGAGCAGTTTGTCGCCAACCTCCGTTTTCCTATCTACCCTTTCTTCTCTAACGTGAGTCGTTACTTCCACATTCTTCTTTGTCAATTTACTCCCAATTCCATGCGGATCTTGTGTGGGTTTGTTCTCCTTTATGAAGTGGGTGACGCCCCCTGACTCCCCGTCTATTCCACTGCTTCTTCACCCCTAGTCGCTATAGCGAGGGCCTTTTTCGCCTCCAAGCCCATACTCATACTATCTTCTTTTCTCCCCTCCCATCCTCAGAATCAGAATAGAAGGATAAATATTTTTCCTATGTTTCACCATCATCGTGGAGTGGCCTACCAAGTGGTGATCAACCCTTCCTTCGGCGCCCTATCTAGGTGATTATCGGATAGACCCCACCTTTATGGAGGCATCCGTGCAACTGGAAGGTTAGCGCTTCAACTTACTCATGCTTCTGATGGAAGGTGTGTTGTTTCTGTTCAAGTTGAGCTGCATCTCTTCAAAGATATCGCATTCTCTAAGTAAGGATTACCCTGCCCTAACCTGCCTTTGCCATCTTATTCTGATTATGATGCTTTCTTGCACAAATACTCTGACTTGAGCATCCTTGACTAGGCCTCTCCCCCTAAGCGATTTGAAAATAAACTGCTAGGAACACATAATTTTGGATAGGGAGGGTCTTTCGCATTCTGCTCCACCTGCTCTAGGGGCGGCTGCCCCAACTATTTCTGATCTTGCCGCTCAGGCAACCCCGCATGTCCATTCTGTTCCTGAACCTATAAGGTGCACTCCTCCAGTTCCTCCTGCTCGTCGTCCCCTAACTCCATCAGAGGAGCCAGACTCAGATAAACAGCCGCTTTTGAAGCGGCCTAAATGCAGACTTGCAAAGTCACGTCCGGTAGCTGAGGGCCCCAGTTCAACTCAAGCGCCCAGGTCGGTTCTGTTTCCTACTCCGGCTTCCCAAGTCCCGATCAGCTCTACCGCTCCTTTAGAAGGCCAATATAGGGACCCTCGAGGAAAAAGCCTAGTCGTTAAGGAAGAGATTGCTACAGAGAGGCCTTCAGTGCCAGACTCCCAAACTACCCCAGCTTCTCAGGCCAAGCCTTCCTCCTCCACAGAGCAACCTTCTGTGCCAACATCCAAAGCTACCCCAACTGCCCAGGCTAGGCCTTCTACGCCAGCATCCCAGGCTACCCCAGCTGCCCAGGCCGAGTCTTCCTCCTCTCAACCATCTACCTCTACTCAACCTGAACCCAGTGAGACCACTACTGGGCCATCGCAATCTCAACCTTCTTTCCATCACCGTTTCTAAGCCACTAAGACCTCAGAATGGGGATTACGCCATCACCCAGCTGCCAAGGCTAGAATTATCGTACTACAGGGACAACTAGTGACTCATTGGAAGGAGAGTGTGCAACAAATGTATACTCTTCACCTGCCTGCTTAGTTGGACCGCTTCTCTGAAAAAGGTACGGCAATAAGCCCTCACTCTTCCTTATTGCTCCTCTTCTTTTTATTCTAATTACTTGCTTATCTGCACAGGTGTTTGCCGAGTCACTACTATTGAGTCAGACGTTCTCCCACATACATCAGTAAAGTGAGATCATAAAGAATTGTGTTGTCGACTTGGAGTCTCAACTATCTGACCCTTCCTCAATTATCTTCCAATTAAAAGTAGAGGTAGAGACTTTAAGAAAAGTAAATGCATCCCGAGAACAACTCCTAGATGAAGCCTTAATGGAGGATAACCGGTCGCGGGATGATAAGAAGAGACTAGAGACTTTGCACCAGTCAGTTGAGGCTAAACGACAAGAGGATCTAACCCTCAAGGAGAAGGCACAATTAGAGCTGATTCAACAAACTATAGCCCTGGAGGACTTTAAGCTTATGCATAAACACGAGATGGATCGCCTGACTCAGGAGCTGAACTCCAAGGATATGCTCATTATAGACCATAGAAGGGATCTGGAGTCTCAAGCAACAGAACTAGGCTCCTTGTAGAAAAAGTTGTCTCAGGCCTAGTCCGCCCTATCCAGCTACGTTATTGCCTTAGAGACTTATAAGGCCGGGGAGAGCAATCATCTACAAGTGAGTCGGGAAGAATACTTACGTTCTTCAGAGTTTGGCTCTCAAGTGGAGGATCGCTTCGTTCGGTTTGTGGTCTATGGTGCAGTAGGAGCGATCCAACAACTCAAGGAGGGAGGGTATCTATCCCCCCATCCTCCTGAGGACTTTCTAGACCATCGTCGGATCCTCAAAGAGATGCCCAATGATGTCTTTTCTGAATTTAAATAATCCTTCATATTGTATATGGTATATCTGCCCAACTTACTTATAAAAGTTAATTTTCACTATCCTTGCTACTACTTCCTCTTTGAATTTTATGCCTTTTCCTTAGTCCTTACTCAATGGAGCTCGAGCTGTTTAGCACTAACACTGGAGCCTGAGCAGATCTTAAAGAAGACTCGACCATATTCTAGGTCGAGTTACCTCGACTAGGCATTTTATGCCTGGACCAGTCATGTTGTTTCGATCTCAAATCTTACAAAAGAGTGACCTACTCAGGTACGATAAGGCTGGAGGTAGTTAGCACTCCATGGGCGATCCAGCCTTCTACCCTTAGCATCTTACAAGTAGTAGGTACCTGACGCTAACCTTTTAACAATTTTATATGGCTCGTCCCACTGAGGTGCTAACTTGGTTACCTCTCTTACAGGCTTCGTCCTTTTCTAGATTAAGCCCCCTTCTTCGAAGAATCGAGGAATCACCTCCTATCATAATTTTGACGCATTCATTGCCAATATACAGTTAATCAAGTAGTTGCTTGTTCTCAGGTTTCATTGATAAAGTCCAATTCTGAAAATCGCTGCTCGGCATTTTCCACGTCATACAGCAAGCCTTCTGACGGATGGCACCCCAACTTCTATGGGTACAACTGCCTCACTACCATAGACCAGGTGAAACAAGGTGAGCCTAGTGCTTTCTCATGGAGTCGTGCAGTATGCCCAGAGGATGCTAGGCAGCTCTTCCACCCAATCGTCGCCTACATAATCCAGCTTGACCTTCAACCCCCGAACTATCTTTCTGTTGGTGACCTCCGTCTGCCCATTACTTTGAGGATAAGCCACGAATGTGAAGGCCTGGGTTATTCTAAATCCTCAACATCATTCTTAGATCTTACGCCCTTGGAACTATCTTCCATTATCTGAGACCGACCTGTACGATATTCTAAATCGGTATAGGATGTTCTTCCATAGAAATTAAATAACATCTCCCTCAGTAATCCTGATCAGGGCTTCTGCTTCCACCCATTTGGAAAAGTAGTCCACTGCTACGAGCAAGAATCATCTCTGACCTGGTACCATTGGGAACAATCCTACAATGTCCATGCCCCATTAATCAAAGGGTCATGAGACTATTGAGATTTTCAGCGTATCGGACGGTCGATGGGTCAGGTTCTAATGCTTTTGGCAAGATAAGCATATATTCACAAAT
Source organism: Zingiber officinale (assembly GCF_018446385.1). Classification (NCBI taxonomy): domain Eukaryota; kingdom Viridiplantae; phylum Streptophyta; class Magnoliopsida; order Zingiberales; family Zingiberaceae; genus Zingiber; species Zingiber officinale. The sequence goes on along the minus strand of NC_055997.1, from coordinate 78,483,147 downwards.
TGTTGGGTATCTCTCTGCAAAGTGGGCCAAAAATACCCGGTCAGCAATACTTTTCGAGCCAGCATCCTTCCTCCAACATGGTTACCGCAGCACCCCTGATGTACTTCTTACAAGGCATACTCCGCTTCATCCGTACCTAAGCATTTGAGCAGTGGTCTGGAAAATGTCCGCTTATACAGTTGATCCCTGATCAGAGTATATACGTGAGCTCTTCTCCTAATCAATCTAGCTTCTTTAGGATCAGCAGGTAGGACGCCCTGCTAAAGATAAATGATCATTAGGGCTCTCCAATCGATCGACTCTTCTATATTGTTCTGTAGGTCTATCTGAGCTATAAAGAAGCTTTGGGCTATCGACCGATCCATCACTCATGTGGTCATAGAGCTAGCCATTTTGGCCAATTCAACAGCTCTCTGGTTTTCTGCTCGAGGAATCTTGACCACTGTAACTTCCTTGAAGCCTTCCTTCATTTTCTCATATGCTTCTCTATATAGTTGTATCTTCTCATTATTAACTTCAAAGTTATCGACCACTTGCTGAGCTACTAGTTGAGAATCTGAGTGAATGATTAGCGGTCTGTCCCCACCTGCCGAGCTGCTTGCAATCCTGCCAGTAATGCCTCATACTCCACTTCGTTGTTAGTGGCTCTGAAGTTTAATCTAACATCCAGTTGCATTATATCTTCTTGAGGAGATATGAGGAGTCTACTCCACTCCCCTATTGAGTGGGTGACCCATCCACATACACTTTCCATGTTTCCTCCAAATCAGGCTAATGGGCCTCCGTCAAAAAATCTACCAAGGCTTGTACTTTAATCATCGTTCAGAGTTGGTAATGTATATCATATTCTCCCAGGTCAGTTGCTCATTTGATGAGACAGCCAGCTACCTCTATGTTGGTAAGGGTCTTCCCCATACTACTATTGGTCAAGGACGTGATCGGGTGTGCTAAGAAATAAGGTCCTAGGTGACGGACCATGAGAACCAATCTGTAAACTAACTTCTCCAGGGTCGTATACCGAGACTTGGGTCCTTTCAATGATGACTGAAGAAATACACTGGTCATTGTACATCATCCTATTCTTTCACCGGCACTGTCTCCACGGCCCCAGGGATAGCTGATAGATAGACCTAGAGTAGCTCCCCTGTAATAGGTTTAAACAGAGAGAGCAAGGTCTCTAGGTGCTTTTTCAACTCTTCGAAGGCTTGGTTGCATTCTTCATCCCATTGAAACTTGGCTACTCTTCTAAGCACCTTAAAGAAAGGGAGCGTCTGATCTGTAAATTGGGATATGAACCGAGAAAGCGTTGTGATCCTGCCTACCAACTTTTGTGCTTCCTTCAGATTCCTGGGCGTCTGCATATCCCGGAAGACCTGAACCTTCTCTGGATTGGCTTTGATTCCTCACTCAGTAACGAGGTATCCGAGGAATTTTTCCCCTTGAGCTCCAAACAGACACTTCAATGGATTTAAATTTAGCCCATATTGTCGTAATGTGTCACAAGTCTCTTCTATGTCAGAAATCAAATTTATGGCCAAGGTGGATTTGATGAGGATGTCGTCTACATAGACCTCCATGTTCTGTCCTATTTGCTCTCAGAAGATCTTATCCATCATTCTCTAGCAGGTAGCTCCTATATTTCGCAATCCAAAAGGCATGATGGTGTAACAAAAAGTACCATCTGCCGTGATGAAGTTGATCTTCTCCTAATCTTCCAACGCCAGGGGGATTTGGTGATATCCTGGTAAGCGTCGAGCATGCAGATCCTTTTGTAGCCCGAGGTTGAGTCTACCATCTAATCAATCCTAGGTATTGGGTAATAGTCCTTAGGGCTAGCACGGTTGAGGTCTCGGAAGTCGATGTAGACTATCCACTTGTTGTTGGGTTTGGACACCAGGACCATATTAGAGAGTCAAGGTGGAAATTGTACTTCTCTAATATGCCCTACTTTCAAGAGCTGATCCACCTCAGCTCGGATGATCTTATTTTGCTCGGTCGAGAAGTTTTGCTTCTTCTGCTTGACCGACAGGGAATCAGGCAGAAGATGTAGTTTGTGTTCAGCTACCTTGAGCTTGACTCTGAGTAGCTCTTCGGGGGACTAAGCGAAGACGTCCCTATTGCGTGTCAAGCATTTGACCAGATCTGTCTTGATCTTGATCGGCAGGTCACTAGATATGCGGGTGAGGCTTTCCGGATACTCGGGATAGAGCTGGATCTCCTCCCAAGGGATGGGTTCCTCTGCTATAGGTAGAGGTTCCTCTTGGATGACGTGGATCCTGCCATCGTGGGTTCTTTAAGCCTTACGGGCCTCCACTTTCACCATATCGATGTAACACCTGCGAGAGACCAATTGCTCTCCTCTGACTTCCCCAACCTGGTCTCCCACAGGGAATTTAATCTTCTGATGAAAGGTGGAGATTGTCGCCCAGAATTCGTGCAATGCCGGTCTTCCCAGGATGACATTGTAGGAGGATGGTGAATCCACCATAATGAAAGTGCTTCTTCGCGTCCTCAACAAGGGCTCGCTACCCAGAGAAATTGCTAGCTTAATTTGGCCCATGGGTCTTACTTCATTGCCGATGAAGCCGTATAATGAAGTGGCCACGGGCTGGAGCTCACTAGCATCGATGTGCATGCCCTCGAATGTATTCTTGAATAGCACGTTGACAGAGCTTCTGGTATCAACAAAAATCCTAGCCACGCGACTATTGGCTATGATGGCTTTGATTATTAGGCATCGTCATGAGAGAGCTCCAACCCCTCCATGTCTTACAACCCAAAACTGATTATGGGCCCGGCAGCTTGTTTTCGACTACATCCTACGGCATGCATGTATCTCCAAGCGACGTTCATGAGATTTTCGAGCCCTAACAGACTCTCCATCTGTGGTCCCTCCGGAGATCATACCGATCTCTCGGATGGCCGCATTTCCCCTGTTCTCCTCCTCCAGGGATTCCCCTTGCTCCTAGCCACGACCTAGCTGTTGGCTTCATTGACCTGCGTTGTCAAGTAGGGATTTACTTGGCTGACCTGCCGCGGCCTGCTGGCCGGCTAGCAACCTCTGAATCTTGAGCGCGTTCTCAGGTGGAGGCAGGCCCAGTTCAGCTGCGCGCCGAGAATCACGAGCGAACTAGACGCAATCTCCAGTGGCATGAGTGTGGGACTTGTGGTAAGTTCAATAGTGAGGTCCACACTGACCGAGTCTTGGGACTTGGATAGCTTCTACCCTTTGAGCCATCTGGGAGTCCTACCTAGGTGGGAATCCTGGTCGGGATCCCTAGCTCATGGAAGAGGCTGAGCTAGCGATTGGGGCAACCTCTTCTTCGGTTTGTTGGCAGGAGTAGGCGCCTTGTCCGCTTTCTACCGTGCCACCTGGACTTCTTCTACATTGATGTAACTAATGACCTTCCCTAGCATCTCATCGAAGTTCTTCACAAGCTCTCGAATGAGGGCTCAGAAGAACTCTCCTTCTACCAGACCATGGGAGAAGACACTCATCAATATTTCAGAGGTAGCGAATGGGGCATACTGGGCTACCTGGTTGAAGCGTTTGATATAGGCTCTCAAGGGCTCGGTAGACCCTTGCTTGAGGGCAAAGAGGCAATGGTCTGTCTTCTGATACTTCCTGCCACTAGCAAAATAGCGCAGGAAAATAGTCTTGAAGTCATGGAAGCAGGTGATGGACCTATTCAACAGTCCATCGAGCCATTTTTGTGCCGAGCTGGACAGAGTGTTTAAGAACACTCAGCACTTGATAGCGTCGTTGTATTGGTGCAGCAGCACAGCGTTCCGAAACTTTCGAAGATGATCCTCCGGGTCCTTGCTACCGTCATACTCTCCAATAGCTGGGGCTTATATCCCTTCGGTAGCTTCTCCTCAAGTACCCTTAGAGAGAAGGGCACTTGCTCCTCAGGCTCCTCCCAGGGCTCCTCCCTGAGGACTCTGGCTTTCCCTTTCTTTGAATCTCTAAGCGGGGAGTTCTCCGCGATAAAGGCTTGTGGTTACTCTTTCTTATTGTAATAGTCCGAGCCCTTGTGATAATAGTCTCGACCAGGCTCCCGATAGAAGGCTTGAGGGAAATCCTCGGGCTATTTTCTCTTAGATCCCCTATCCGAGACACGAGTCGGGTCCGTAGAAATTGCAAGCATGTTGTACAATCGTGAAGCAATGGTCTATTTTTCGGAAGTCGCCCGCTTCTTGGCCTCCTTGAACAGTTCATATTCTGTTGTTGTCATTGTGACGTTGATCCATCTGATATCCTCCATCTTCACACTCCAGAACAGGCGAAGGAAGTTCCTACAAACGGTGCCAAATTAATCTGTCTGGAATCTAAGTCACACGAAGGTCGGCTGAGATGTTGTCAGTGTTGATGAAGAGGCGACTTGAGGACACCTGGTGTATCTGCACCAGAAAACATACCCCCACGTGCAACTAAAGGACGGTGATGACTAAGCTGGCGATACTTAATCTCTGTGCACACTCAGACAAACACACGGAGCATTAGAGACCAGACATCAGGGGAAAAGTCCCTGATCCAGACCCTCCAATGCTCACATCAGGTACTTTTTCCCTAAAAGAATAGTGTACAAAGGAAAAAAAGAACTGTAGAGGACAAGTGTGTATGTGCGAGAGAGCGTACATGCTCAAGGAGAGGACCTCCCTTTTTATATGACCGTGTGTACCTCTAGAGCTTGACCAATGTCAGGGAATGTCGAGTGTCAAGACCTGTCTGGTGATGGAGGACGTGTGGTACCCTCCCATGGACTGAAAGAAGGTTCCATTCGTAGATGACCGCAAACCATTGGAATATTCCCTGATATACAGCAGCTATTCTCTGACATGCGGTTACGATTCCCTGATCTTGTTGTCGCCTAGTGCCTTCTGCCTCCCCCGGGTGTGACTAGAGACAGATCGAGATGATCTGTTAAGTATAACACTTGGCTCGAGTCTTGATGAGAAGGATGAGATGTGGCGAGAGCCTCATCTTCCCTTTGGATTGCCCAAGAGCCGACCAGGAGTCGGCCTACCGAGAGTACCAAGTCTAGACATATAAATCGAGCTGAGAAAACCCAACCAATCAGAGCAGGTCAAGCATTACCCCCGGTCACACCCCATGTCTCAGATCTGGGATCCCAATCTGTAAGCACCCGACCGAGCATTATGTGACTGATGACGTCAGGCGACCCGGCTTCTTCTCTTCCTAACTGCTAACTATCACGTCCCCTTGACTTCTAACTGTCACATCTCCTTGACTTCTGACTATCACGTCCCCTTAACTTCTAACTGTCTGACTTTATCGGACCCTACCATTATGCACCGTATCAGAGTATAAAAGTTACGCTGATAACAACATTAATTTGGATCCAAATAGGCTTTAATTTAAGCTAATTGTGTCTATTTTATCTCTAAATTGTTCCACATTTTTGAAAAAATAATGTTATTGTACGATTGATTAACTTGAATCATAGATATAGCACAAGTTATATATTTTGGATTACTGTATATGAGGCAAATCAATTAGTTTATGAGGCATAAAATGTTCACTTAGTGCAACTGTCTGAATGACTTAATATTATTCTCCTCTTGAATTACGATTTTTTACTATTTTCATCTTTCACATATGTACAATTTTTCATGAATAACAGATCGAACCCGTGATGAAGTCTCATATGAGTCTTTAAATTTTAAATGGGTATAATTTTTGACTTAGAATTTAGAATTAGACTCTGTCTATTATCACATATGTAAAATTTAAAAATCTATTTTTGTTACCGGTAAAATCGTAACCGTCAAATTTTTAATCCCAAATTCCGCCATTTAAACCCCTTTTAGGGCATTTTTACTATTTTTAGTAATTTTTATATTTTGGATATTTAGTATAATTTTTATATTTCTGGTATTTTTTTTAGAGAGGATTTTTCTTAATCCGCGTCTTGATTTGAATTAAGATTATTAAGTTAATTACTTTTTCCAGTTAAAATCTTGTTTTTTCTTTATGTGAATTGTAATTATTATAATCTATTTCCTTATTTGAATCTTAGGTTGTGATCTATATAAGAGTCATATTTAGATATTAAGGGATTAACCCTCAAATTTTAATAAAAAAAATTCTTCTTGAAGGTTCCTCTTTTTATATTCTTTTCAATTTTCCTCTTCTTGTTAATCAACAGAATAATCAATATCCTACTCGACTTCAATAACTCTTTCAATCTTAATCTTTTCCCTGAAATATTTGATTAATTTCTATAACAAATAATAGAAAATACTTCTTATCAAATCTAATTTTTCTTTGAAATTTTATTTTTTATTTTTGAAAAAAATAAACAATCATGATTTTCCCTTCCTTAAATAAGATATTAACAATTGTCTCCTTTCCTCAACTTTTAATTTTTGGTTTCACAGTTTGCAAATTACCTACTATAAATTTTCTTTGTTCAAGAAGACATAAGGAAATCATTAACTTAGTTTTTATTGATTCTAAATCATGAAATATAAAAATATGAAATATGTAAAACTCACAGTGATCTTCTGTAGTAGATTTTGATCTTTATTTGTCGTTGGAAGAGCGATCACGAACGAATCGAAAAGTTCTTTAAGGTTCACAAATCAAAATCCCAACCCGATGGTAATAGACGAACTAAAACTTATGTTTTTCGCAACTACCCCTTCTCTCTCTTTTGTGCACACGGACCAATCTTGCACAGAGATCGCACACATGAGACGAACCCTTTCTCTTTGACCTTGCACAGCCTTCGCACACAGCTTGTCTCCCCTTCTTCTTCTTGAACCTTGGATGTAATTTTATAAGAGGAAGATCACTCTTCCTCTTCCTCTATTAATGGAGGAATTTGAATGGGTTAGAAGATGAAGGGGAAGGGGTGCCCTTGAACCTTCTTAACTCTAACAACTTCCACTTGTTCAAGTGAATCCAAAAAAGTCATCTAGTCACAAAGGCTATGTAAAAATATTCAATTCACACTTTAGGAAAAATGATTTATGCGACAACAAGCACATTAAACAATTATTGCTAAGAAAGTTATTACACTTAGCTACTCTATAGAACGAATCTGAGATATTAATATCTTGCCTTTACCCAAGATTAATCATTTATATCATTATGAACATCTCTAATTCCTCATAATGACTATTTGTTGGTGCAACCCTAGGTCAAGGTTGACCTGGTTGACCCGACTCGAGGTGACTTGACTCGAGTTGTATTTTGATGTTTGACTTGGGAAGATTGTCGGTGCAACCTTAGGTCAAGGTTAACCTAGTTGAGTTGCATGTTTGACACTCGTGAGAGAGTTCTATTCTTGATGTGAGACAAGAATAGATGGTTGGGAGATTATTGGTGCAACCCTAGGTCAAGGTTGACCTAGTTGACCTGAAAAGTCCAAGTATGGAGACTTGGCACTGGAAAAGTCCAAGCAGGGAGCTTGGCACGCGAAAAGTCCAAGTATGGAGACTTGGCACTGGAGAAGTCCAAGCAGGGAGCTTGGCACGGGAAAAGTCCAAGCAGGGAGCTTGGCACGAGGGAAAGTCCTAACTGGGATGTTAGGCAGGTGGAAAGTCCTGGTGAGTGAAGCCAGGCAGTGGGAAAGTCCTAACTGGGATGTTAGGCAGTGTGGAAAGTCCTGGTGAGTGAAGCCAGGCAGTGGGAAAGTCCTAACTGGGATGTTAGGCAGTTGGAAAGTCCTGGTGAGTGAAGCCAGGCAGTGAGAAAGTCCTAACTGGGATGTTAGGCAGTGTGGAAATCATGGTGAGTGAAGCCAGGTGAAAGTCCTGGTGAGTGAAGCCAGGCAAGGAAAAATCCAGATGGATCAAGGATGATCGGACATCTGGTGTTGAGAAGGTCAAGTAGGTCAAGGGAGTGACCGGATACTTGACACGAAGAGAAAAGTCCAAGTGGGTCAAAGGGATTGACCGGACACTTGGTGGAGAGTCTTAGCAGGTCAAGGGAGTGACCGGATGCTAAGCATGATGTACCAACAGGTCAAGGTTGACCGGATGTTGGTTTGGGAGACTTGGGACTTGGTTTGGGCAAAAACCAAGCTCTGGATCGGTCTGCAGACCGATCCAGTGATACGTTTGTATATCTGATCGGTCTGGTGACCGATCAGATAACAAACAGAAGGCAAAGCACAGTTCTGTGAGCTTACTGATCGGTCTGGGGACCGATCAGCATGAAGCCTGATCGGTCTCCACGACCGATCAGAGACGCAGCCGAGAGAGGTGGGATCGGTCTGTGGACCGATCCAGCTGTGGCCTGATCGGTCCACAGACCGATCAGGAAACGAACAGAAAGTTGGGCAACTTTCTGTGGAGCAATCTGATCGGTCTAGGGACCGATCAGCCCAGGGCCTGATCGGTCCCTAGACCGATCAGAAGGGTCCTGGACCGATCAGGGTGGAACCTGATCGGTCCGCATTCGACCGTTGAGTCACAACGGGTCGCTCCGTCTTCTCCGCTGGCTTCTGTCTTTGCTGTGCAGGTTCGCAGGTTATAAAAGGAGATCAAGGCTTTGGTGCTACTACTTCTTCTCCTTCTTCCTGTCCCTAAGTGCTGCTGTGCTTGAGCTTTGTTGAGCTCCTCCAAAGCTTCGCGTGAGCTTCTGGCTGGGTTCCTGCTGTTGTAGGCGTCGCTTGAAGTTGCTGCTTCATCCAGCCGACAAGAAGGCAAGCTAGGGTTATTACATTCTTGTATTGTACTTAGTTTCTTGTTGTATTCTGGTACTCCTGTTTATCTTGCTGTTGCAAGACATTGTGGCGAGGTTTCTCCACCCAGAAGGAGTTTGATTTAGCCGGTTTTCCCAGGGACTCATCCACCGACGGATTGATAGGCTTCGTCCACCTTACGGACACGCCGAGGAGTAGGAGTATCATCTCCGAACCTCGTTACATCCTTGCGTTGAGGTTTGATTTCTTCTCCTGTTTTCTTTCTGCATTTAGTTTCCGCTGCGCTAACCCTAGTTTGTAGAAAGAAACGCGAGCAATTGGGGTCGGCTATTCACACCCCCCTCTCTAGCCGTACAAAGGATCCTAACACTATTATGTCAAGAGCATGTTCAACATTTCCAATGAATAAAATTATTCACAATCATATTTTAAGCACTCAACAAAAAATGTAACTGGTCGACCAGTGAATAAATACTAAAGATGTAAATCAATATTAGTCTTTCTTTTTAGCTATAATCTATTCATTCTAATTAGTCATTTTTCTAGTTATACTCCATAGACTGAATCATCCATAGCCAATAGGAAACATGCTAAAGTAGCAAACACTAATTAGAACTTCAAGTAGACAGCTAAATAGTCACTGGGGGTAAGATTGAGATTAACTTATAATCTCAAGGGTATCACATAGTAGAGAAGAAGGGATCCATTCTCCTATTACTCTTATTGTCATCATAGCAAATGTGGTATGAATCACATGCTATGATGTTATTCTCTTTACTAAAAGGAGCACATATTTTTCTCAAAATTTAACACCATACATATTTTAATCTAAATATACCTAACATCTAATCCTAAATTTAATATATGAATTCCAATCCGGCCTTAAACAGATTCAGTAAATGGTAGATTCATTTACTTTGATCATTACATAAACAATCTCATCTTGACACAATTATCAAGGCAACCTTAACTTATGGATATGTCTCTATTCATAGCTACATAAGTTGTCCCACAAGTAATGGTCTTACCTCTATTTATACTTAACAAATAGAAATGATTGTTCATGTGAGTGAACTAATCTCAATCTACCAACATGCTCATCGATACTTTAATCTAAAATGTAACAACATATACATTGAATAGATCATGATATTTTACATTATATTACATTTTATGAAGTCACAAAGACTTCTCATATCCTTTAAATGACTTTTTAGTCAATGGCTTAGTAAAGGATGTACAAGCATAGTATGTGTAAGGATATAATCAAGAATTATCTATTTCTCATCAAAAATATTCCTTACAAATTATATTTAATCTCTATATGCTTTCCTTTACTGTGATATTTAGGATCCTTAGAAAAAGCTATAACAGCTTGATTATCCCAGTACACTGTGATAGGACTCCCATAGTCTTCAGCAATCTTTAGATGTTTCAGGAACCTTCTCAACCAGACAGCTTCTTACACATCCACTACGTAAGCCACACAGTTTCTATTGTCAATAAGGCTACACAAGCCTAGCCATATAGCTTCTATTGTCAACAAGGCTATACACAAGCCAAGCCACACAACTTTCATTATCAACAAGGTTACATAAGTATGCTTCTTGTTATTTCATGAGATGTGATCTTGTCGGGAAGCTGAGAAGACGGACCTGTCGATATGTCGCGTTTGGAAGGTTGACCGCATCCCCATGACCCGGATGGTAATCTGTCTCCTGTGTTGACCAAGTCGTCCGATATCTTCTGGTCAACAACACCTGCAACCAGTGATCGAGTTGCCCCGATCCCTGGTACCTCGGTGCTCGAGGTAGGTCCCGCGAACATATAAGCATCCACATAATAATAAGACAACAAAATAAGTACAAAATGAATACAAAGACGTACCCTGGCCCCGGGGGGCCCTCGGATAGGTGGATGAGCTGGTCGAGATACTGACCGAGTCATCGCGGCTCTGAATAGTAGATAAACGTCCGCTCGGTGAGTAGCTGGCTCCAGTGGCTCGGAGCCGGACGCGATATGGATCCGTAGGATGATGCACTGTCCGACTACAACCTTGGCTCGCAGGCCGGAACACAACCGTGGCATGAATGCCGGGATACAACAACGGCACGAAGGTCGAGCACTCTCTCGGCTCCCAGGCCGGAATATAGGCATAGTACGATACCTGAACCCTCGAACGGCGGCGACCCGGAGGGTGACGACGTTGGATGCCGGAGGCGCTGGCTGCCAGAGGCGGCTGTGGCTGGAGGCGGCGCCCACTGCAGGGTGATGTCGGCGGTTGCTGGACATGGCTGGCGTCGACGGCAGTGAATATACCATCTGTGTACACTTCTATCGTGCTGGTCGGGCATGAGGAAGCCCACGCCGGAGGAGATTTTCGGCAAGAAGAGAAGCAGTGCCTCTGTTCCGGCAGGTGACGACCGGCAAAGGAGGAGGACATGAGGTGTCTTCCTCGCGGTGGCCTGGATCGACGAGGAGAAGGTAAAGAAGCAGGGGTGGCCTCGCTGGAGATGGCCAGCGCTGGGAACATTGAAGAGAGGCGACCTCTCGGGCCAAGGTCGTGACTACCGGCGAGAGGAGAGGGAGAGAGGAGAAGGCCGACGGCGGCAGCGGCAACAACAAACCTAGCGAGCTGGAATGAGAAGGCCGGAGTAATGGAGGGTAGAGGGGAGGAAGAAGGGAGCGCCGACGGCTTCGTCGGCGCCGGCGAGGAGCTTGAGAAGGAGAGAGCCTCTCCCTGGTGGCTGGCGGCGGAAAGGAGCACGAACCATCCCCCCTTTCCCTGGATGAACAGTGTCATTTTAATACAACAAACCCTCACAAAGCCAAAAGACCAAACTGCCCTTTCTCCCCTCCCTTATTACATCTAAGCCATCCCCATATATCCGCATCAATATACATTGAATAGATCATGATATTTTACATTATATTACATTTTATGAAGTCACAAAGACTTCTCATATCCTTTAAATGACTTTTTAGTCAATGGCTTAGTAAAGGATGTACAAGCATAGTATGTGTAGGGATATAATCAAGAATTATCTATTTCTCATCAAAAATATTCCTTACAAATTATATTTAATCTCTATATGCTTTCCTTTGCTGTGATATTTAGGATCCTTAGAAAAAGCTATAACAGCTTGATTATCCCAGTACACTGTGATAGGACTCCCATAATCTTCAGCAATCTTTAGATGTTTCAGGAACTTTCTCAACCAGACAGCTTCTTACACATCCACTACGTAAGCCACACAGTTTCTATTGTCAATAAGGCTACACAAGCCTAACCATATAGCTTCTATTGTCAACAAGGCTATACACAAGCCAAGCCACACAACTTTCATTATCAACAAGGTTACATAAGTATGCTTCTTATTATTTCATGAGATGGTGCCACCATTTAACAAGAAGTCAGATGTGGATTTTCTGTCATCAAGGTCTCTCACCCAATTTGCATCTGTATAGCCCTTCAAGCTCATCTTAGATCCTCGAAAATAGATACAACAATCTGTTATCCCTTTTGAAATATTTCAATATCCTCTTCACATATTTCTAATATCTCGATCCTGGGTTTGATTGGAAATGACTAACTAAGCCAATAATATAACTTATATCAGAACGAGTACACAATATAGTGTACATTAAACTACCAATAGCACTGACATATGATTTTTTTTTCTTCATTTTGGCTATTTCTTCAGGAGTCTTGAGATACATACTTTTGCTCAAAACAGTACCTTTCACTATAGGTGTTTGTTCAATGTTGCAATATGATATATTGAAATATTGTAGCATCTTAGTGATATAAGTCGTTTGAGACAAACCCAAAAGCTTTTTTTATCGATCTCTGATGATCTATACTCCTAAGATATACTCAACTTCTCCCTTATCTATTATGTCAAATTGTGATAAAAGTTATGATTTGACTTCTATCACTTATTCCTAATAGCCCTTCAGCCCGAAAGAAGATCGACTAAATCTCAAATTTGATTCTTTCTCATCAACTCTATTTCCTCATCCATTGCAACTTTCCATTTTTCTCTAACTGAACATCTGAATGCTTCCTCAACTGTTCAAAATTCCTCATCGTTAATTGGGAGAATCATCAATGCTTCAAATTTAATATCAAACCACTTTCAAGGTTTAATCTTACGAACTCTTTTTCTTAAGTTAGGTTGTTGAAGTCAACTCATGACTTAAAAAATTACTCCCACTAGGTTAACTAGATTCAGGCATCTCTCGTGACTCCTAATTAATTGATAAAAGAACATTATCCTCTTCCTCTATTATAAATAAAGGATTTGTCTTATCAACTTCACCTCTTGTTGGGAATTCAGTTTCAAGAAAAATATCATCTCTTGACTCTATTTCAGAGATGGTTTTATCTTGTTGCTCACCAATGAAAACATAGCCCTTAGAAGTATTAGAATACCTTACAAAAATATATTTCTTATCTCTGGATCCTAATTTTTTATTTTTGTGAGTCTTATCATGAACATAATCAGTTGACCCCCAAGGTCTTAGATTACTCAAATCTAATTTTTTGTCTGTCCAACGTTCATATGGAGTCGATAGAATAGATTTAGAAGGCACTCGGTTAAGTATATAGATTGTAGCTAATAATACATCTTCCCAATAGGAAATTGACAAATTAGCTTGAGCCATCATAAACCTAACCATATCTAAAAGAGGTCGATTTCTTTTTTCAACAACCCCATTTTGCTATGGAGTTCTAAGGATAGTGAGCTATCTAATAATCCCTTTATCATTACATATTATCTTGAATTGATCAGACAAATATTCAGCTCCATGGTTAGTGAGTAAGGTTTTGACCTTATTTTTCAATCGATTCTCAACTTCGTTCAAGTAACGATTGAAGCAATCTAATGCTTCAAATTTATAAGAAATCAAATACATATAACCAAATTGTGTGAAGTCATCAATAAATGTAATGAAATATAAACTTCCATTTCTAGCCTTTACATTCATTAAATCATAAATATCTGAATGAATTAATTACAATATTGACTCATCTCCAATAACCTTGCCAAATGGTTTCATAGTTTCTTTTCCAGCAAAACAATGCTCATATATAGACAAGTTAACTTTAGTATGAGGGCCTAATAGGCCCTCTTTAGCTAATCTTTTCATTCATTCTTGTTATATGTCCTAGTCTAGCATGTTAAACCTCATCATTTACATCATCATCGCTAGTAAGAGCAATGTTTGAAAAACAATCATTATTGTTGTAATCAATACATGGTTCCACATCAAGAACCATGAAGCTATTTGATACAAAACTATATCCTATTAACATAGAGTTAATTCTTAGTTTCACACAAAGACTATAAAAGTTTATACAATAACCTAAATTAAGAAGACTATAAATAAAAATTAGATTCTGTCAAATCTCAGGAGCATATAGAACATCATGTAAAAATAAGATATGTCCATCACTTAGGTTGAGTTTGCAAGTGTCAATTCATTTGACTTCAATCCTTGCATTATTTTCCACATATATCCATTTGTTGCCAGCTGGTATTTGACGGTACTCCACGTATGTAGCTTGATCACAAGCTTCATGGTTTGTTGCTCCTGAATCTATAATTCACAAAGGATAAAAATAAGTTAACAACACTAACTTGCAATATAATGCTCATGGAAAGAAGATAAAGATGGATCTACCTTTTTTGGCTCAGTACAATCCCAAACAAAATGTCCTTTCTTGCCATAGTTATATCAAATCAGCTTGCTCTTAGGCTTTTGTCCATATGTCTTTCCTTTCTTCTAGATTTGGTCTTGCCTAGTAACAACACCAACTTTCTTTCCTTTTCCCTTTCCTCTCTTAAACCATCTTTTCTTATTCTTGGAACCAGAACCTTCAGTTACAAAAGTTTGCCCAGTAATCCTTGCAGATTCTATTCTCTTTGCCATAAGTTCAACATGGCGTGAGACATCAGTAAAAGTCTTGTTACTTTCACTATGTGTTAAATTCTATTTCATTATTTCCCAAGAATCAGGAAAGAAATGGATTACTACTTGAACCTGCTATTCATCATTCAACCTATGAACAACAGTCTTTAGCTCCTGAATCATATTCGTTATTCCCCTCGGATGTTAGGTCATGGTGACATTTGGGCGATTTTTACAACTGTCAAACTTAATTGTCAGTTGACGAAGCTTATTGAGACTTACTCTACTGTACTTCTCTCTAAGGGATGCCCAAACAACATGAGCCAATGGTAATGGCTTATACTCAAATACTAGGTCATCCATCATTGAACTAATCAATATTTCCTTAGAAGTGGGGTCCTTCCTTTTCCAATCCTTATAGGTATCAAGGTCACATCTGTGCTGTGATGTAGAACCATTAGTCGATTCTTCCATGAATTGATTTACAGTCTCTAAAACTTCTTATTCCTCAAGAACATACTGTATTTTAAGGAGCCATATTTTGTAGTTATCCATATAATTTCTCTCCCTTATTGAATTCAGCTATAATATCTTTAATTGTCATAATATATAAATAAACATATTATTTAGTTATTCAGTATAATTCATATGTGTGCAATATATGATTAACTTAATGTTAATTTGAATTGGTTTACAAAATCAAGTGATAACTATATTTTCACTTATCATTTGTATGACCAATCAAATTAATATTGATCAATACTATTATATGCATCACAACTAATGAACTAATCATTATGCAAGTTTGTTAACACATAACATAACTTTTTATAAAATAACTCTGTTCGCACATAGCGACAATAACAATAACAGAACTCTAACAAACTAGATAGGCTAGCACCACTCCCACTAGGACAGATGCTAGTGAAGTGACAAACATTATCTCTTTCAACCTAGACTCATTTAAGACAATCTCATGTAGGACAGCTTTAGGATTCTCCATTGGATCCACAATCAAATCCTCTTCTAGATCTTCCTCAAACTCTTTAGGGTCCTCTTTAGACTCTTCAAGATCCTCTTGATCTACATGGTGAAGTAGTTCCACACATAACTCTGAATATGAGATGCACCCTTCATGATGTCCCCATACATAGTCTGCTACCACCTTGGGATACTCCAGCAATGAAGGCATCAAAGCTCAGATCCTATAATTGTTTAAGACTAGAAACTCTTCCCTCTCAAGTTTCCAAAATAATCTATCAAGTCATTCAATGTGTCCGCTAACTTTATAAACTAGGTTATATTCAATCTCCTAAATTTCCTTCCTCGACTGGTTCCGTCGCACTTCACGACGAGTCAAGGTGGTAATCGTCCATACCATCTATAAATTGAAATTAAATAAATCAATACAAAATCGACTAACCAATATAAAATCAGTTTAATTCAATTTATACAGACATAGAACTAACATTATTAATTAAAAAATATATCTTCTCGATTTTCAGGAATCTAAACCGACTGACCCAATTTATTCAATCCGATCTGATTAGGAAATCGAAACTTGAACTTTGTCTATTCTGCACATTAGAACTAATCTAATTGGACAAAGATCTTTTGTACTTATTTTCTATTATTATTTAACTTCATTTAATCAAATCATGACTCATTAGACAATTTGACCCATTTGTCAAATCCGTCCTATTAGAACAAATCAGGTCTAATTTGATTAACTCAACTCATGTAATCAAACCGTCTCAATTAATTCAATAATAAACTGATCTTGTTAAACGAACCAATGATCTGAATCAGACCTAAGTATTATTGAATCAAATTGGTCTAATTAAACCAAATAATAGTTTGAACTCGATATGGGTTTGATTAGACCAAGCTAATATGGTTAAATCAATCAATGGTTTGAACCACATATTAAATCAGATTGGACCAAATTAATCGGGTTAAATTGATCTATTTAAATAAACTAATAATTTAAACCAACTCTTGATTTGATCGAATGAAATTGATCTAATTGAACTAACTCTAGATTGATTGGACTAGATTAGTTCAAAGCAACTTGGTTTGAACCAAAACGGTTTAAACCAAACTGTTCTCGTTTGTTTTAATTTACGTGAGAGAACTTTCTACGTTTCTTTTTTTTTTTATTTTTCACTCACGTGAGACTGTTTCTACAATTTTTTTTTTTTGTTTTTTTAATTTGATTTAATAAAATCAAACAATTTCGGTTTGACGAAGAGATTTGTGTAATCAATTAAACAAATTGTTTAATCGACTAAACAACAAATATTTTTCTCTATCGCAATGAACGTGACTTTCTTATCCGTGACAAACGCGTGGTCGCTGACTATGGTGGCCAATTGCCGGCCTACCGAGGCGATCGCCAGCTGCTTGCTGCTTGCTGGCTCAGAACGAAATCGCTGACACGAAGTTGTGAGTTTCATGTAATTTGGATGGGTTAGAAGATAAAGAAAAAGAGGTACCTTTTTATCTTCCTAACTCTCCTAACTCTAACAATTTTCTTATATGTCATAATAACTATCTCCAAGAAAATATTTGGTTGCTTTATATCATTGTTATTCAATTGAAACATGTTAGTATGATTTATGAACAAACAAATGATTTTCATTCAGTTTAGTTTTATGATCAAATAAACTAGTATATGTCAAACAATTGTTCAATATTATTATTTGCAACTTAAAATATTATACTAGCATGAAACTACTTTTGAAGGGAAACAAACTTTCGTGTATGCGTGTTGAGTAAATGTTCTCATGTAGATGTAGTCATGACAATTTCAGGATTTTTGCTTTTAATTTCGCTGGAGGTCTCACGCAAGCACGCAGACTGCCCCTCTCTTTTTCTCCTCTCGCTCTCTTGACACTCGAAGCCGCCTCCTCCCTTCTTCATGTCGACGGCGCCCTGAAGCATTGCCATCGCCTAACCCACGCCGACGGACACCTCTGCCGCCACACACGTCGGCCTCTAGTCACCAGTGCTAGCGCCGAATTCTCCACGCCAATGACGTCAGACTCACACATGCTACACGACCCCCGTCGTGAACGCCGCCACCGCTTCCTCTCATGATGCCGCAGTCACCTCCCCTACTCCCTTGTCACTCGCCGACAGCCTTCGAGTACCGCAGCAGCCTTCTAGCCACCATCGCGAGCCGCCTCGTAGTCCTCACTGCGGGTCGAGCCGCTATCGCACACGCCATCTCTTCTTTCCTTGGCACGTTGACGTCCACATCCGCTTCCAACGGCCGCCACCCTCCGGGCCATTGGAATCCAAATGCTACCTCCATCTCCATCTTTTCCAGCGTCAATAGTTGCCCACCAGCCGTCTCCTCCAAGATGTCATAGTACCAATTCTCTTACCGTCTCATCGTAGGCCACCTCCGGATCGTCCGCACTATCGCACGCCTCTAATGTTGATCGCACTACAAAAGAACACAAATTTAGGGACAAAATTTTGGAACAAAAATAATTCGTCCCCAAATTGGGATAAATTTAGCAACAAAAATAAATATCGACCCAAATTTCCAACGAAATTTGCAACAAAAATATTTCGTTTAAAGTTAGCAACAGAAAAATATTTCGTTGCTAAATTCGTCCCCAAATTTGGGACGAATAACAGATTCGTCCCAAATTTAGGGACAAATAACAGATTCGTCCCAAATTTAGGGACGAATCCAAGATTCGTCCCAAAATCTGGGACAAATCCAGGATTCGACCCAAAATCTGGGACGAATCCAGGATTCGTCCCAGAATTGAAAATATTTAAAAAAAGAAAAAAAATACGGAAGGCTTATATATTGACCTAGAGACATCAGAATTCCATGAAATAAATTTCTACGGATTTGTATTATTATCCTGATCATAAATATATCATCATCCATAATTTTTAATTAATATTTTGAGAGATTCAATTTTTTAAATCAAATTAGGTCAAATTAGGATAAAAAATTCAAACAATCAATATATTTGGTCAAAAATATTTATAAATATATATTTACGCTCGGAATAATGATACGAACGCATAGAAACTTGTTTCATAAAATTTTGATATCTCTAGGTAGATGTTTTTTAAAACATATATAGTTTATGACTAAATTAAAAGTTGTTATGCAAGGCTTGTTAGTAGATAAGTGATGGAAACATTAAATTTGGACCTAGAGATATCGGAATTGTATGAAATAAATTTCTATGGATTTGTATTCTTGTCCCGAACGTAAATATATCATCATCCATAATTTTTAATTAATATTTTGAGATATTCAATTTTTTAAATCAAATTAGGTCAATTATGATAAAAAATACAAACAATCAATATATTTGGTCAAAAATATTTATAAATATATATTTATGATCAGGACAATGATACGAACGCATAGAAACTTGTTTCATAAAATTTTGATGTCTTTAGGTCGAAATATAAGTCTTACGATTTGATATATATTTTTTTAAAGTTTGGGACGAATCCAGGATTCGTCCCAAAATCTGGGACGAATCCAGGATTCGTCCCAGAATTGAAAATATTAAAAAAAAAAGAAAAAAAAAATGGAGGGCTTATATATTGACCTTGAGACATTGGAAATTCATGAAATAAATTTCTATGGATTTGTATTATTGTCCTGAACGTAAATATATCGTCATCCATAATTTTTAATTAATATTTTGAGATATTCAATTTTTTAAATCAAATTAGGTCAAATTAGGATAAAAAATTCAAACAATCAATATATTTGGTCAAAAATATTTATAAATATATATTTATGATCAGGACAACGATACGAACGCATAGAAACTTGTTTCATAAAATTCTGATGTCTCTAGGTCGATATATAAGCCTTACGATTTGATATACATTTTTTTAAAGTTTGGGACGAATCCTGGATTCGTCCCAAAATTTGGGACGAATCCGGGATTCGTCCCCAAATCTGGGACGAATCCAGGATTCGTCCCAGAATTGAAAATATTAAAAAAAAAAAATGGAGGGCTTATATATTGACCTAGAGACATCGGAATTTCATGAAATAAATTTCTATGGATTTGTATTATTGTCCTGAACGTAAATATATCATCATCCATAATTTTTAATTAATATTTTGAGATATTCAATTTTTTAAATCAAATTAGGTCAAATTAGGATAAAAAATTCAAACAATCAATATATTTGGTCAAAAATATTTATAAATATATATTTATGATCAGGACAATGATACGAACGCATAGAAACTTGTTTCATAAAATTCTGATGTCTCTAGGTCGATATATAAGCCTTACGATTTGATATATATTTTTTTAAAGTTTGGGACGAATCCAGGATTCGTCCCCAAATCTGGGACGAATCCAGGATTCGTCCCAGAATTGAAAATATTTAAAAAAAAAAACGGAGTGCTTATATATTGACCTAGAGACATCGGAATTTCATGAAATAAATTTCTATGGATTCGTATTATTGTCCTGAATTTAAATATATCGTCATCCATAATTTTTAATTAATATTTTGAGATATTCAATTTTTTAAATCAAATTAGGTCAAATTAGGATAAAAAATTCAAACAATCAATATATTTGGTCAAAAATATTTATAAATATATATTTACGCTCGGAATAATGATACGAACGCATAGAAACTTGTTTCATAAAATTTTGATATCTCTAGGTAGATGTTTTTTAAAACATATATACTTTACGACTAAATTAAAAGTTGTTATGCAACGCTTGTTAGTAGATAAGTGATGGAAACATTAAATTTGGACATAGAGATATCGGAATTGTATGAAATAAATTTCTATGGATTTGTATTCTTGTCCTGAACGTAAATATATCATCATCCATAATTTTTAATTAATATTTTGAGATATTCAATTTTTTAAATCAAATTAGGTCAAATTAGGATAAAAAATTCAAACAATCAATATATTTGGTCAAAAATATTTATAAATATATATTTATGATCAGGACAATGATACGAACGCATAGAAACTTGTTTCATAAAATTCTGATGTCTCTAGGTCGATATATAAGCCTTACGATTTGATATATATTTTTTTAAAATCTGGGACGAATCCAGGATTCGTCCCAAAATCTGGGACGAATCCAGGATTCGTCCCCAAATCTGGGACGAATCCAGGATTCGTCCCAGAATCGAAAATATTAAAAAAAAAAAAAAAAAAAACGGAGGGCTTATATATTGACCTAGAGACATCGGAATTTCATGAAATAAATTTCTATGGATTCGTATTATTGTCCTGAATGTAAATATATCGTCATCCATAATTTTTAATTAATATTTTGAGATATTCAATTTTTTAAATCAAATTAGGTTAAATTAGGATAAAAAATTCAAACAATCAATATATTTGGTCAAAAATATTTATAAATATATATTTACGCTCGGAATAATGATACGAACGCATAGAAACTTGTTTCATAAAATTTTGATATCTCTAGGTAGATGTTTTTTAAAACATATATACTTTACGACTAAATTAAAAGTTGTTATGCAACGCTTGTTAGTAGATAAGTGATGGAAACATTAAATTTGGACCTAGAGATATCGGAATTGTATGAAATAAATTTCTATGGATTTGTATTATTGTTCTGAACGTAAATATATCATCATCCATAATTTTTAATTAATATTTTGAGATATTCAATTTTTTAAATCAAATTCGGTCAAATTAGGATAAAAAATTCAAACAATCAATATATTTGGTCAAAAATATTTATAAATATATATTTATGATCAGGACAATGATACGAACGCATAAAAACTTGTTTCATAAAATTCTGATATCTCTAGGTCGATATATAAGCCTTACGATTTGATATATATTTTTTTAAAGTTTGGGACGAATCCAGGAGTCGTCCCAAAATATGGGACGAATCCAGGATTCGTCCGAAAATATTGGACGAATCCAGGATTCGTCCCCAAATCAGGGACGAATCCAGGATTCGTCCCAAAATCGAAAATATTAAAAAAAAAAGAAAAGAAAAACGGAGGGCTTATATATTGGCCTAGAGACATCGGAATTTCATGAAATAAATTTCTATGGATTCGTATTATTGTCCTGAATGTAAATATATCGTCATCCATAATTTTTAATTAATATTTTGAGATATTCAATTTTTTAAATCAAATTAGGTTAAATTAGGATAAAAAATTCAAACAATCAATATATTTGGTCAAAAATATTTATAAATATATATTTACGCTCGGAATAATGATACGAACGCATAGAAACTTGTTTCATAAAATTTTGATATCTCTATGTAGATGTTTTTTAAAACATATATACTTTACGACTAAATTAAAAGTTGTTATGCAACGCTTGTTAGTAGATAAGTGATGGAAACATTAAATTTGGACCTAGAGATATCGGAATTGTATGAAATAAATTTCTATGGATTTGTATTCTTGTCCCGAACGTAAATATATCATCATCCATAATTTTTAATTAATATTTTGAGATATTCAATTTTTTAAATCAAATTAGGTCAATTATGATAAAAAATACAAACAATCAATATATTTGGTCAAAAATATTTATAAATATATATTTATGATCAGGACAATGATACGAACGCATAGAAACTTGTTTCATAAAATTTTGATGTCTTTAGGTCGAAATATAAGTCTTACGATTTGATATATATTTTTTTAAAGTTTGGGACGAATCCAGGATTCGTCCCCAAATCTGGGACGAATCCAGGATTCGTCCCAGAATTGAAAATACTAAAAAAAAAAAAAAAAACGGAGGGCTTATATATTGACCTTGAGACATTGGAATTTCATGAAATAAATTTCTATGGATTTGTATTATTGTCCTGAACGTAAATATATCGTCATCCATAATTTTTAATTAATATTTTGAGATATTCAATTTTTTAAATCAAATTAGGTCAAATTAGGATAAAAAATTCAAACAATCAATATATTTGGTCAAAAATATTTATAAATATATATTTATGATCAGGACAACGATACGAACGCATAGAAACTTGTTTCATAAAATTCTGATGTCTCTAGGTCGATATATAAGCCTTATGATTTGATATATATTTTTTTAAAGTTTGGGATGAATCCTGGATTCATCCCAAAATTTGGGACGAATCCGGGATTCGTCCCCAAATCTGGGACGAATCCAGGATTCGTCCCAGAATTGAAAATATTAAAAAAAAAAAATGGAGGGCTTATATATTGACCTAGAGACATCGGAATTTCATGAAATAAATTTCTATGGATTTGTATTATTGTCCTGAACGTAAATATATCATCATCCATAATTTTTAATTAATATTTTGAGATATTCAATTTTTTAAATCAAATTAGGTCAAATTAGGATAAAAAATTCAAACAATCAATATATTTGGTCAAAAATATTTATAAATATATATTTATGATCAGGACAATGATACGAACGCATAGAAACTTGTTTCATAAAATTCTGATGTCTCTAGGTCGATATATAACATATATATTTTTTTAAAGTTTGGGACGAATCCAGGATTCGTCCCCAAATCTGGGACGAATCCAGGATTCGTCCCAGAATCGAAAATATTAAAAAAAAAAGAAAAAAAAACGGAGGGCGTATATATTGACCTAGAGACATCGGAATTTCATGAAATAAATTTCTATGGATTCGTATTATTGTCCTGAATTTAAATATATCGTCATCCATAATTTTTAATTAATATTTTGAGATATTCAATTTTTTAAATCAAATTAGGTCAAATTAGGATAAAAAATTCAAACAATCAATATATTTGGTCAAAAATATTTATAAATATATATTTACGCTCGGAATAATGATACGAACGCATAGAAACTTGTTTCATAAAATTTTGATATCTCTAGGTAGATGTTTTTTAAAACATATATACTTTACGACTAAATTAAAAGTTGTTATGCAACGCTTGTATGTAGATAAGTGATGGAAACATTAAATTTGGACATAGAAATATCGGAATTGTATGAAATAAATTTCTATGGATTTGTATTCTTGTCCTGAACGTAAATATATCATCATCCATAATTTTTAATTAATATTTTGGGATATTCAATTTTTCAAATCAAATTAGGTCAAATTAGGATAAAAAATTCAAAAAATCAATATATTTGGTCAAAAATATTTATAAATATATATTTATGATCAGGACAATGATACGAACGCATAGAAACTTATTTCATAAAATTCTGATGTCTCTAGGTCGATATATAAGCCTTACGATTTGATATATATTTTTTTAAAGTTTGGGACGAATCCAGGATTCGTCCCAGAATCGAAAATATTAAAAAAAAAGAAAAAAAAATGGAGGGCTTATATATTGACCTAGAGACATCGGAATTTCATGAAATAAATTTGTATGGATTCGTATTATTGTCCTGAATGTAAATATATCATCATCCATAATTTTTAATTAATATTTTGAGATATTCAATTTTTTAAATCAAATTAGGTTAAATTAGGATAAAAAATTCAAACAATCAATATATTTGGTCAAAAATATTTATAAATATATATTTACGCTCGGAATAATGATACGAACGCATAGAAACTTGTTTCATAAAATTTTAATATCTCTAGGTAGATGTTTTTTAAAACATATATACTTTACGACTAAATTAAAAGTTGTTATGCAACGCTTGTTAGTAGATAAGTGATGGAAACATTAAATTTGGACCTAGAGATATCAGAATTGTATGAAATAAATTTCTATGGATTTGTATTCTTGTCCTGAACGTAAACATATCATCATCCATAATTTTTAATTAATATTTTGAGATATTCAATTTTTTAAATCAAATTAGGTCAAATTAGGATAAAAAATTCAAACAATCAATATATTTGGTCAAAAATATTTATAAATATATATTTATGATTAGGACAATGATACGAACGCATAGAAACTTGTTTCATAAAATTCTGATGTCTCTAGGTCGATATATAAGCCTTACGATTTGATATATATTTTTTTAAAGTTTGGGACGAATCCAGGATTCGTCCCAAAATATGGGACGAATCCAGGATTCGTCGGAAAATATTGGACGAATCCAGGATTCGTCCGCAAATCTGGGACGAATCCAGGATTCATCCCAGAATCGAAAATATTAAAAAAAAAAGAAAAAAAAAACGGAGGGCTTATATATTGGCCTAGAGACATCGGAATTTCATGAAATAAATTTCTATGGATTCGTATTATTGTCCTGAATGTAAATATATCGTCATCCATAATTTTTAATTAATATTTTGAGATATTCAATTTTTTAAATCAAATTAGGTTAAATTAGGATAAAAAATTCAAACAAACAATATATTTGGTCAAAAATATTTATAAATATATATTTACGCTCGGAATAATGATACGAACGCATAGAAACTTGTTTCATAAAATTTTGATATCTCTAGGTAGATGTTTTTTAAAACATATATACTTTACGACTAAATTAAAAGTTGTTATGCAACGCTTGTTAGTAGATAAGTGATGGAAACATTAAATTTGGACCTAGAGATATCGGAATTGTATGAAATAAATTTCTATGGATTTGTATTCTTGTCCTGAACGTAAATATATCATCATCCATAATTTTTAATTAATATTTTGAGATATTCAATTTTTTAAATCAAATTAGGTCAAATTAGGATAAAAAATTCAAACAATCAATATATTTGGTCAAAAATATTTATAAATATATATTTATGATCAGGATAATGATACGAATGCATAGAAACTTGTTTCATAAAATTCTGATGTCTCTAGGTCGATATATAAGCCTTACGATTTGATATATATTTTTTTAAATTTTGGGACGAATCCAAGATTCGTCCCAAAATCTGGGACGAATCCAGGATTCGTCCCCAAATCTGGGACGAATCCAGGATTCGTCCCAGACTTGAAAATATTAAAAAAAAAAAACGGAGGGCTTATATATTGACCTAGAGACATCGGAATTTCATGAAATAAATTTCTATGGATTCGTATTATTGTCCTGAATGTAAATATATCGTCATCCATAATTTTTAATTAATATTTTGAGATATTCAATTTTTTAAATCAAATTAGGTCAAATTAGGATAAAAAATTCAAACAATCAATATATTTGGTCAAAAATATTTATAAATATATATTTACGCTCGGAATAATGATACGAACGCATAGAAACTTGTTTCATAAAATTTTGATAACTCTAGGTAGATGTTTTTTAAAACATATATACTTTTCGACTAAATTAAAAGTTGTTATGCAACGCTTGTTAGTAGATAAGTGATGGAAACATTAAATTTGGACCTAGAGATATCGGAATTGTATGAAATAAATTTCTATGGATTTGTATTCTTGTCTTGAACGTAAATATATCATCATCCATAATTTTTAATTAATATTTTGAGATATTCAATTTTTTAAATCAAATTAGGTCAAATTAGGATAAAAAATTCAAACAATCAATATATTTGGTCAAAAATATTTATAAATATATATTTATGATCAGGACAATGATACGAACGCATAGAAACTTATTTCATAAAATTCTGATGTCTCTAGGTCGATATATAAGCCTTACGATTTGATATATATTTTTTTATAGTTTGGGACGAATCCAGGATTCGTCCCAGAATCGAAAATATTAAAAAAAAAAGAAAAAAAAACGGAGGGATTATATATTGACCTAGAGACATCGGAATTTCATGAAATAAATTTCTATGGATTCATATTCTTGTCCTGAATGTAAATATATCGTCATCCATAATTTTTAATTAATATTTTGAGATATTCAATTTTTTAAATCAAATTAGGTCAAATTAGGATAAAAAATTCAAACAATCAATATATTTGGTCAAAAATATTTATAAATATATATTTACGCTCGGAATAATGATACGAACGCATAGAAGCTTGTTTCATAAAATTTTGATATCTCTAGGTAGATGTTTTCTAAAACATATATACTTTACGACTAAATTAAAAGTTGTTATGCAACGCTTGTTAGTAGATAAGTGATGGAAACATTAAATTTGGACCTAGAGATATCGGAATTGTATGAAATAAATTTCTATGGATTTGTATTCTTGTCCTGAACGTAAATATATCATCATCCATAATTTTTAATTAATATTTTGAGATATTCAATTTTTTAAATCAAATTAGGTCAAATTAGGATAAAAAATTCAAACAATCAATATATTTGGTCAAAAATATTTATAAATATATATTTATGATCAGGACAATGATACGAACGCATAGAAACTTGTTTCATAAAATTCTGATGTCTCTAGGTCGATATATAAGCCTTACGATTTGATATATATTTTTTAAAATTTTGGGACGAATCCAGGATTCGTCCCAGAATCGAAAATATTAAAAAAAAAGAAAAAAAAAACGGAGGGCTTATATGTTGACCTAGAGACATCGGAATTTCATGAAATAAATTTCTATGGATTCGTATTATTATCCTGAATGTAAATATATCGTCATCCATAATTTTTAATTAATATTTTGAGATATTCAATTTTTTAAATCAAATTAGGTCAAATTAGGATAAAAAATTCAAACAATCAATATATTTGGTCAAAAATATTTATAAATATATATTTACGCTCGGAATAATGATACGAACGCATAGAAACTTGTTTCATAAAATTTTGATATCTCTAGGTAGATGTTTTTTAAAACATATATACTTTACGACTAGATTAAAAGTTGTTATGCAACGCTTGTTAGTAGATAAGTGATGGAAACATTAAATTTGGACCTAGAGATATCGGAATTGTATGAAATAAATTTCTATGGATTTGTATTCTTGTCCTGAACGTAAATATATCATCATCCATAATTTTTAATTAATATTTTGAGATATTCAATTTTTTAAATCAAATTAGGTCAAATTAGGATAAAAAATTCAAACAATCAATATATTTGGTCAAAAATATTTATAAATATATATTTATGATCAGGACAATGATACGAACGCATAGAAACTTGTTTCATAAAATTCTGATGTCTCTAGGTCGATATATAAGCCTTACGATTTGATATATATTTTTTTAAATTTTGGGACGAATCCAGGATTCGTCCCAGAATCGAAAATAATAAAAAAAAAAAGAAAAAAAAACGGAGGGCTTATATATTGACCTAGAGACATCGAAATTTCATGAAATAAATTTCTATGGATTCGTATTATTGTCCTGAATGTAAATATATCGTCATCCATAATTTTTAATTAATATTTTGAGATATTCAATTTTTTAAATCAAATTAGGTCAAATTAGGATAAAAAATTCAAACAATCAATATATTTGGTCAAAAATATTTATAAATATATATTTACGCTCGGAATAATGATACGAACGCATAGAAACTTGTTTCATAAAATTTTGATATATCTAGGTAGATGTTTTTTAAAACATATATACTTTACGACTAAATTAAAAGTTGTTATGCAACGCTTGTTAGTAGATAAGTGATGGAAACATTAAATTTGGACCTAGAGATATCGGAATTGTATAAAATAAATTTCTTTGGTTTTGTATTCTTGTCCCAAACGTAAATATATCATCATCCATAATTTTTAATTAATATTTTGAGATATTCAATTTTTTAAATCAAATTAGGTCAAATTAGGATAAAAATTTCAAACAATCAATATATTTGGTCAAAAATATTTATAAATATATATTTACGCTCGGAATAATGATACGAACGCATAAAAACTTGTTTCATAAAATTTTGATATCTCTGGGTAGATGTTTTTTAAAAAATATATAGTTTATGACTAAATTAAAAGTTGTTATGCAACGCTTGTTAGTAGATAAGTGATGGAAACATTAAATTTGGACCTAAATATATCGGAATTGTATGAAATAAATTTCTATGGATTTGTATTCTTGTCCCGAACATAAATATATCATCATCCATAATTTTTAATTAATATTTTGAGATATTCAATTTTTTAAATGAAATTAGGATAAAAAATTCAAACAATCAATATATTTGGTCAAAAATATTTATAAATATGTATTTATGATCAGGACAATAATACGAACGCATAGAAACTTGTTTCATAAAATTCTGATGTCTTTAGGTCGATATATAAGCCTTACAATTTGATATATATTTTTTTAAAGATTGGGACGAATCCTGGATTCGTCCCCAAATCTGGGACGAATCCAGGATTCGTCCCAAAATCGGGGACGAAATTGGCAACAAAACCTTTTTGATGCTAAAAACCCTAGATCTAATATGTTTGCCTCTAGTTTACTTTGTTTCTTATCGTCTCTGTCCCGTCCCCTTCGTGTCTCTGCCACTGTGACCTTCCCAGATCTGCGCTCATTTCGGCGACAGCTTTGTACTCCGGCGGCGGCGTTGATCTCCGACGGTGGAATCCTGTGTAGGTATGCATCTTCTATCTCAGCCTTTCCCATGCATCTCCCCTTTCCCCTCTATGGCCGCGCGGACGGTGTCACCCGCGGGTGGCTGCCGGCAAGCGCGAGTGGGCGCCAGCAGGCACGAGTGGACACAGGTGGCTGCGGAGAGGCCCGAGTTGTCGCGCCTGAGCGTGGCCTGGCCTAGTCGCCTCTCCTGGCCGAGTCGGCGCGCCTCACTGCGCCTCTCCGTGAGATGTCCGTGGATGCCGGCAGCCGCGAGTCGCCGCACCTGGCCGTTGACTGGCCGTGGCTGCTGGCAAGCGGGAGGCGACGAATCCTGGCGTGGGCTGCTGTGGGTGGGCGAGTCGCAGCATTTGGTCACAGGTGGCTGCTTGACCGGCCTTGGCAGTGACTGGCCAAATCTGGCCGTGAAGGGGCGTGGCCGCTGCTGCACATGTAGGGTGGCAGCGGCTGCCCATGCTGGCCGTGGATGCCCCCGGATGGCCGTGGCTGCCACCGCTAAGCGCGGCAGCATGGAAATTAATATTGTATACATTTTTATTTAAAATTTGAAAGTTGCTCTTATAATTCATTGTGTTAATTTTTGCAGGTCTCGATCAATTTGCCGTGATATCTGTGTACGATCAGGACAATCATTTTTGTTCACCTCTTTTCGGTATTCCTAAGTACATTAATATACATTTTCTTATCTGTATATTAAGTTAACTTTAAATAATTAGGTTATAGTTCGGTGTTTAATTGTGTTCCTTCAATTTGATCTGATGTTCTTTGTTACTTAGTCTTCAATGATAAGATTTAATTTGTAGTAACTTTTATTAATGATTGACTAAATAATTACATACAGGTAAAATGCAGAATCAAAGAAGTTGGATGTATAATAAGAATTTACCTAATCGTCAAGGGTTAACTAATGAGTTTATCACTGGTCTGAGACAATTTTTGCATTTTGCATCTAGTCAAGTTAAGTATATGGATGGCAAGAAGATAAGGTGTCCATGTAGAAAGTGTCACAATGGCAAATTTTTACCCACAGATAAAGTTGAAGAACATCTATGTAGATTTGGTTTTACCCCCAATTATTATAATTGGACATGTCATGGTGAACCGTTCATATCTAATGAGGATAATGAACGGAATTTCCAAGCCTCTGTTAGTGGGGATCAGAGTTATGATGAACAAGTAAATCCATATCAGAGGATGGTAATTGATGCAAGATGTCAGAATTTTATTCCCAATACGCTTGGTGCAAGTTCTAGTTTTCCCCCAACAGGTGAACAAATGTTTGTTTCTAATACATCACCGTTGGAGGAGCCCGATGTACCAGGTCTTGATGAAATATATCACAAATTTAATGAAGTGTTGAGTGCCGTAAATGAACCATTATGGGCTGATTGTGATACTCAAACTAAATTATCTCTCACCACCAGACTATTAAATATAAAGGCAGATCATAATCTCTCCGAAGATTGTTTTAATGATATTGTTCAAGCTTTTGATGATACATTGCCACGTGATCACATTTTGCCTCCTGATTTTTACAGTATGAAAAAAATGGTGAAAGATTTAGGTCTTCCGGTTGAAAGAATTGATGTTTGCAGAGATGGTTGTATGTTATATTGGGGAGATGATGCATATGCAGATGTTTGTAAATTCTGTAATCAAGATAGGTATAAGACAACCAGAAGGAGTCAACAACGACGTAAATCATACAGCCAGTTGTTTTATTTACCTTTAACTCCTAGATTACAAAGACTGTATGCATCAAAGGCAACAGCAGAACACATGACTTGGCATGCAACTCATAAAACAGAAGAGGGGCTCATGTGTCATCCATCAGATGCAGATGCGTGGAAAAATTTTGATAGAACATATCCAAATTTTGCAAAGGAGACTCGAAACATTAGATTATGTCTATGTGCTGATGGATTTGCTCCATTTGGTAAATCAGGAAGAAATTATTCTTGTTGGCCAGTTATCTTAACGCCATATAATCTTCCACCTGGGATGTGCATGAAAACACCTTATATGTTTTTAACATTGGTTGTACCTGGGCCGCAAAATCCAAAGAAGTTGATAGATATTTATATGCAACCCCTGATAGCTGAACTTAAACAACTATGGGATGAAGGTGTTCCTACATACGATGTTAATTCTAACCAGATGTTTATAATGAAGGCTGCTCTTCTTTGGACCATAAATGACTTTCCAGCCTACGGTATGCTATCGGGTTGGAGTACTGCTGGGATCTTGGGATGCCCCATATGTATGGAGAGATCAAAGTCAATCAGATTGAAACATGGGAAGAAACCGAGTTATTTTGATTGTCATAGGCAATTTTTACCAACAAATCATAATTTCAGAAGGAATAAAGATGAATTCACTAAAAATAGGATTGAACGAACACTTCCGCCTTTGAGATTGACAGGTCTAGATATTTGGTACAGAGTGCTTCACTTTCCATCTGTTATTGAAAACCCTCATGGTACAACATATGATTATGGGCATACACATAAATGGACTAAACGGAGTATATTTTGGGATTTGCCATATTGGTTTAGTCATTTGATACATCATAATCTCGATGTAATGCATATTGAGAAGAATGTTTTTGATAATCTGATAAATACAGTGATGGATATCAATGGAAAAACAAAAGACAATCTCAATGCAAGAAAAGATATGCGACTCATTTGTAAAAGACCCACTCTTGATGTTGATGAAAATAGTAGGGGACCAAAGCCAAAGGCAGTTTATACATTAAATAAGGATCAACGACGTGTCCTATGTGAATGGTTAAAGTCTTTAAAATTTCCAGATGGGTATGTCTCTAATCTTGGAAGATGTGTTGATATCAAAGAATGCAAATTATTTGGCTTGAAAAGTCATGATTGTCATATAATAATGCAAAGATTGATTCCTATTGCTTTTAAGGAATTCTTACCACAATTTGTATGGGGAGCAATTACGGAGTTAAGTATTTTCCTACATGATATTTGCTCAACAGTTTTGCGACGTTCACACATGGAGAAGTTAGAGAGAGACATTCCAATCATTTTGTGCAATTTGGAAAGGATATTTCCACCCTCTTTTTTTGATTCTATGGAACATCTTTTGGTTCACTTGCCATATGAGGCTAAAGTTGGAGGACCCGTCCATTTTCGGTGGATGTATCCATTTGAAAGGTAAAATTTCTTTTTTCCTATACTTTAACTTTTTGAATGGAAAAAAATTACTAATTATGCTGGATTATGTATTAATAGTTACCATAATTTATTAAATTTTCAACAGATTCTTATATCATTTGAAGAAAAAAGTGAAAAATAAAGCACGTGTTGAAGCCTCTATTGTTAATGCATACATTGTGGAGGAAGTAACAACTTTTGCATCATATTATTTTGAATCTCATGTCCCTAGCAAAAGGCGAAAAGCGGGCAGAAATGATGAGGGTCCTATTGATCCAAATGTCAACTCATTTTCAATCTTTAACTACCTTGGTCGACCAAGTGGACCATGTAAACAAAGATATTTAACTGGCAAAGAATGGCGGGCAGCCCAAACCTATATTTTACTAAATTGTCCAGAAGTATCGTCGTATTACGAGTAAGTATATATTTATATTTTAATTCTTTTTATGCCGTAAATTGGTTGTGTAATAATATGTTTTTTTTAAGTAGGATATTTCAAAACTTATATTCTGAATTGTCGCCACAAGAGTTCGATAGATTTTGCGAAGAAGAATTTGCTGCATGGTTCAAATCATATGTAAGTAAATAATATCTATTTGGTTGAATCATATGCATATGTTTAACATTTGGTGTTTTGACCTTAGGTTCAAGGTAATCAAGCTCACCTTGAGCAAGAATGGCTATTCCATCTGTCATGGGGTCCAAAATCATTCGTACGCACTTGGCCAGCATATTTCATAAATGGATATAATTTTCATACTCAAGAATATGGAATGGGAAAGAATACCATGAATAGTGGGGTGTGTGTATCGTCATCTAATGAAGGAGGTCCAAGCAATGATTTTTATGGTTTGTTGGATGAAATTATAGAAGTAGAATACCCAGGGCCACAAATGCAAGTAATATTATTTATGTGTCGCTGGTTTGACCCTGTTAGAGGGATGAAGGTGCATCCACATTATAATTTGGTTGAAATAAATCATAAGAGATTTTATAAGAGATATGAACCATTTGTATTGGCACAACAAGCAATCCAAGTATTTTATTCTGCATACCCGAGTTTAAAACGTGATAAGATTGATTGGTGGGCTGTTTGTAAAACCAAAGCACGAAAAAAAATTGAGGCACGTTGGGAAAACATTGCATATCAACAAGAGGAAGTTGCAAACACCTTTCAGACTGAGGAATTTATTATTCCAACTTTATGAGATCCCAGCGGTGTAGTGATAAACGTGGATAGAAGTGAAATTGATGATGTTGACGATGATGATGAGGAGGAGGAGGAGGAGGAGGAGGAGGAAGAGGAAGAGGAAGAGGAAGAAGAAGAGGAAGAGGAGTCGGAGGAGGAGGAGGAGGAGGGGGAGGATGATGATAACTATAATGATGACTTTGATTTTTGATGATGGGTAAGTTTTGTTAGATTATTTAAAGAAATTTACCATATTTTTTTTTATACTGTCTCATTTATAATTTTATTTAGTTTATTTGTTAATACATTGTATTTGTTCCTACAGGTCATTAGAGGTGACTATCTCATATTTTTTCCTCCTTATTCTATAAGCTTTACGTAAAAATGGTAAGGTTTTTAAATGTCCTTTTTTTATGTATCATATCTATAATTTATTTTATCCTATATTGTTGGAATTTTCAGCATATATTTCGACGTGGTGGGCGTAGACGGAGCTCACAGGACCAAACAAATTCATCACCTGCCAGTGTACCTATGCCACCCCGTGATCAGGCAGGACCATCACATGTGCCATCTCCACCGGTTTCAAATTCGCCGCCGCCATTACCATCCCCAGCGCATTTACCAGCCCCCACAAATCTTCCTGACTCTGCAAGAAGCTCATTTGCTGAGTTTAGAAATGATAGACAATTTTTAGTCCCCATCGGAGATTCGTAAGTATTATAAAATATTTTATTTTTTTTTATTTATCTTAATAATTTAACATAATTTATTTGTAATTTAATGCAGATTTGAAAATCCTGTACAAGTTGTTCGCGAGATTAATAGAATTGTGAATAACCATTGGGGAGGAGAGTCGATGACATATTCAAGCACCCCACCAGCCACAAAACAACTATGGTGGAGCGAGTTCCAGGTATATTTTCTTGAATTAAGATCAAATTTAAAATTAATATATAATTAAAAAAATTTCCATTTCAGCGGCTAAATAATTGGGACCCTAATGACGAAATGGAGATCCGCAGAATATTTAAAAAAAAAATGTGGCGATCACATCAGACATGTATTAAGTCACGCCAAGCAGCGGGGGAAAAAACCAAACTTCATCACCGAAGAAAATTGGGAGAGGATCACCCAGTTTTGGGCAACAGAGGAGAGTAAGCAAAGGAGTGACCTGAATAGAATGAATCAATCTCACAATTCTGGTTACTCATCTGCTATATATGCAGGAGGCTCCATTAATATAGATGAGCATAGACGGAGATTGGTAATTTTTTAACTCTTCCACAAATTAATTATTTATATCAAATTATTTCATTATTTGTAATTATATTTTTTTAGACCAAGGAGCTAGGGAAGGAGCCCACTTTCATTGATACTTTCACCCGCACTTTTAAAAAAAAAAATAACACTTGGAGTGGGGCGAGAGCAAAAGCAGTCAAGGTTTGAATAAATTTTTATTTACTTAATTGTACTCTAGGTAGATGTCTTAATATTATATGTGTTTCTATTATATCTAATCAATATCTTTATGTTTTTTAAAAAATAGGACAAATATGATGAACTTGAGCTAGCCCAATCATGCTCACAAGCTGGTGTCGATAGTCAGGGGTCTGAGGAGTCTGTTGGCAATAATTTGAGTTTATGGTTGGAGGATAGTGGAGGACCAAAAGGGGGAAGGATTTTGGGAATGGGTTCCTTGAGCAGAACCCAAAGAATAGTTGGATCATCTTCTCCTCAACAACACTTAGGACCCAAGTAAATACCTTGACTGATGAAGTTAGCAATCTGAAGGAAATAATATCACAAAGAGACCAAGAAAGGGTGCAAAGAGACCAAGAAAGGGCAAAAATGGAGCAAGATATGAGAGCATTGCGCCGACAGCAAGAATTTATCATGCGACACCTTCAGTTGAACTCCGCTCTAAGTCAGGTTCCTTCCAATGACGACGATGATGATGGCTATGATGATAACGATGATGGTGGTGATGGTTGTTTCTGATTTTAATTATGTACGCTGATTAAATGTCTCCTAATTAGTGTTTTCAACATTAATTAATAGTTTCTTAACTTCTCTAATTTTTATTTTAATTAATATGATTGATTTGTTTTTAACAGGGCTGGTGAGACGAAATGTATGCTGGAGAAAAAAGTAAGTATTATGTAATCTAATTTTATTGATTTATTTATATTTTTCAGTTGCATTTGAAAAGTTAAATAAGGGTATCATTCTTTTTAATAATTTATTAAAATTTGCTACTACTGCATTATTAGTTCACATAGGAGGGAATCAATTAAAATTAGGTCAGCACGAAGAAAGAATGAAATCATTTAAAATTTTATCAAATTAGATTGATATAGACAGATTTGCTACTACTGCATTATATATTGACGGATTTGTCAACCATATCTTCTGGAGGTCATTTGATTGATTATATTTGAAACAAACTAATTCAGTGATGTCTTTAACCAATGAGGAAGGTGTTTGGAACCAATTTGATATTAACTAGTTTGTGTTTTATTCATTTGAGATATTTTCATATGTTAGGATTTTTAAGAATACATCTCATGCTATTCATGCCAAATGGAAATAGGATATGTGTAGCTTTTATTTGCTATGGTGAAATATGATGTATTATATATTTAAGAAACTGTTAGCTAGCTTCAAGATACTTCTTATATTTTAATTTACCGTTGCTATGAAATTGATAGTTGATACCGTTGATAAATATGACCTTTTTTTGAATGTTCAAGGAATTTCTGATTGCTTGTATAAAGGTGCTACTCAATATAATTCGGATTAATACTTTCTCCCTCTACATCTTTTATGTGTGTTTGACATCTTCAAATACTAGGGTTACTGGTTGGATCTGTTTTATGCCAACAATACAAGTTATATAACATCCTCAAGCACCAAGCCTCAAACCAAGTTTGTGATGTCACACTCCCATGCAAGCAAACTAATTATGATACTGTTACATTTTAAGTAATTAATTAGTTTTTTGGTTACATATGATCTAGTTTATTTGTTTGTTTTTATGTAGAAAAGAAGACTTGATGGGGATGAAAGCTTTTGTGGAATAAGAAGATAACTTGATGTATCTTGTTGGATTGATGGACTTGTATGGAAACTTGACTTGTATGTTGAATTTGTGAAATATTTTTGACTAGCTTAAAGAACAAATTATGATATTGTATGCCTTGTTGAGTTTGAATGAATAGATGTATGTGAATTAATTAAGATGTGTTATTATTAATTAGGATGTGTTGATGTTAATTATGATGTGTTGAATGTGTTATTTGAATTTATTGTATATGTATGTATAGATTGAATTGTAGAAAACAGGTATATCTGGAATGCAGTTTTGATATTAGGAACGAAAATGGCAACAAATAATTTTTGTTGCCAATCTATCGTAATTTCCCAGAATCCCATATAAAAAGCAACGGATTTGGCAACGAAAATTTAATTCGTTGCCAAATTTTGTTGCCAAAATCGTTGCCAAATTTGAAACAAACATCTTATTCGTTGCAAAATTAGGGACTAACTTAGCAACAATAATTAATTCGTCACTGAATTTGTCCCCAAATTCGTTGCAAAGTTTGCAACAAAAAAAATTTTTCGTCCCAAAATTATATGAAATATTGTAACAAATCAGGGTTTTGTTGCAAATTTGGCGACGACTTTCGCAACGAAAATAAAATTCGTTGCTAAATTTTGTTGCCAAATTCGTTCCTGATTTTGCAACAAAATTACTATTCGTTGGAATCATACGCAAAATTTGGGACAAAATTTGCAACAAAAAAAAAAATTCGACAAAATTTTTTGACCCCAAATTCGTTGCTAAATTTGCAACAAAAAAATTTTTCGTCCCAAAATTATATGAATATTGCAACAAATAAGGGTGTTTGTTGCAAATTTGGCGACGGCTTTCGCAACGAAAATAAAATTCGTTGCTGAATTTTGTTGCCAAATTCGTTGCCGATTTTGCAACAAAATTACTATTCATTGGAAAATCATATACAAAATTTGCAACAAAAAAAATTTCAACAAATTTTTTTGACCCCAAATTCGTTGCTAAGTTTGCAACAAAATAATTTTTCGTCCCAAAATTCTATAAACTTTGCGACGAATTTGGGGACGAAAATTATTTTCGTCCCTATTTTCGTCCCCAATTTCGTTGCCAATTTTGCAACAAACATAAATTTGTTCCAAAAGTTGGCATCAACCTGTTTGGAACGAAAATTTTTTCGTCCCCAAATCTTTTGCAACGAATTTTTTTTATAAATTTGTCCCAAAATTCGTCCCAAAATACAGTATTTATTGTAGTGTCGGACCACAGAAGTCAGAACCCTCACTATCATTGTGCTCCGATCTGACTTGTTGTGTTCCGATTTTGCGCTAATGTGGTGTTCCGGCTTTCGCGCCGTTGTTACTATCTGGTTTGCTTGTCGCTATTATATCTCAGTCTGTATGTTGATGTCATATCCCGACCTGTGTGCCACTATCATATCCTATTCTACATGTCGCTATCATATCTCGGCTGCATGTTATTGTCATGCTTCGATCTGCGCACCGTCTTCCGGATCCAGGTCATGTTCCACTTCGGGCAATCAGATCTAGCTCCTCATCCTGCTCGCATTCATCTATTCTTCTGGCTCACGACGACTCGATTAGCGTCACAACTAACTTATCGATCCACCAGAGGGCGCGGCTCTAGCCAGGGTACGTTATCGTACTCAATATTCATTTATTTCATTATTCTACTATTTCATTATTCTACTATTTAGCATATTTCTTATATATTCGTAGGATCTGCCATGAGCTTCAAGATACTAGGGACTGGGAAAACTCAATCACTGTCTACAGGTAGCGTTAACCAATGATTTTCTGATGACTTGATCAACATAGAAGACAGCTCATCATACCCTCTTCCTTCGGGGCATGACGACTTGATCAACATTCCAGCCACATCATTCCTACTATTCCGTCTTCTCATCTTCTAGAGAGGATCAATCATCATTATTATTATTATCATTTTTACAAGTACTTATACAGTTAATTAAGGTGTCACATACTCTCTTAGTTGTTTATTTGTGTAAGTTTAAAACTTATCTTCTAAATTCTAGGGGCTATCATTTTTGGTTAGGTGTCATTAGTTTTTTGGAATATGATATATCAATAGTATTATTAGTTTTTAAGAAAATTAATTATCACTATATTTAGCTTTATATTTACAAAATTTCCTTCTTAGTTATTCACCTAAACTCTGTAAAAAACAAACTTCTCATAATACAATTGCCTTTCCAAGAAGACATTTACTGGGGGGAGACCTTGGCCCATTGAGTGTGAACGAACTGTAACAATGAGAAAGACATCTTGAGTCTGCACTCTCACAGGCTAGGCGAAGAAAGCTCCTGTATCTTTTTAATTTCCTTCTATTGTCTTTTGATTTAGTGTTAACTGCTATTTCCATTTGAATCAGGATTATTTGGATGAAAATTTATAGAATATGAAGAATTGCAATACTTTCATCAAATTGCATATGATAATCTAGTTCTGATATTAAATTAAACTCGAATGTGTGAATTGTCCTATGATTCTCTTGGCCACGTATTTCCTTATGAATTTGAAGGTTTTGGATTAGTGTTATTTGTTCCTGCATGAAACAAATAACCTAATAGGTTTTGGATTAGAAGGCAGGACTATGGTGAATTGTCATTTGACCATTATTTTCAGATATAAAATTAGAAGGCGGCATGAAACAACAGGTGACGGTTGTATTAGGTTGTTGGCCAATGTTGAATTCACACAAATGTTTAATGAAGGCATGAAAACGTATTCAAGCCTTTGATAGAACAAGAATTTGACTGGTATTGTTCTGCTTTTTAATTTTGAGCACAGACAATTCAAAAGATACAGCCGCATTTCAAATGTAATGGCATAAATAATGCAGCAAAATTCTCAAAGTAAGCCTTTCCTGCCATTTTATTCAAAGGGATTGAAAAATCCATATATTCTGGAAGAATGGACTAATCAAGCTTAGAAATAAACATTTCTCAGTTTGATACATAAAATAGAATGATTATTATTTTATTTGGTGCTATAAAAAAAATAATTTTTATTCAACTCCTCTAATCTGCAAAAATTGTTGACTTCTAGCAAAAACTAATGTTTGCTACATCTAACGTGTTGGAACTCATTTGGTTCAGTCTATACATTCTACATATTCAACTTTATTTATCTATTTGACAGTCAAACTAAACCCACAACTTACGGCAGCATTCTGAGATCCTTTTTCAATGGGTTGCTTAGCTAGCCTAAACGGATCTTCCTTGGCCCCTAACGGGCTCAAGCGGTGCATGTTAACTGGCCGACAACGGAGGATGAAATGACGACACACTCCAGAAATACTAGAAAACAAAGGATGACGACACACTCCAGAAACCAACTATAACTCGGGTGAGATGCATCCAAGATTACCGCAGCATGGATGAGCACAGCGATTATGTCAGGCTGGTGACACCACAAACAAATTAGTCAGAAAAATAAATAATTAGTATAACCATCTTAACCTAATGTTTTCCTACCATTTTTGGCGAATTTGCAGGTCTATATCCTAACCTTCTTGTACTAAAAAATTAAGGGGAGGCTGCCATGGCCCTCCACTCCTCCCCTGGCAAGCCCTATATATGTTTCAGTTCGCTATGCATTCACTGTGTCGCCAACCGGGGTTGAATAAGGAGAGGGGCTCCAGCTAAATTTCTATGACGGCTGAGCTACGTCCGGCCGGTGTCCCAAAGGCCGCGCCAAGAGGAAGCCATCGCCGACGCTGAGATCCCCACAATTGACCTCACCTCTCCCGACGTAGTTGCCCAGGTCGCCTCTTTCTATCTAAAAGAAACAATTATCAGCAGAGGCTTCTCTATTCGATGAATAGGTGGTGAATCATGGAGTAGAGGTGGAGCTGATATGGGAGATGATGGCGTGGCTTTGGAGTTCTTCCGGTTGCCGACGGAGGAGAAGATGAAGCATTACTCCGAGGACCCTATGAAGAATTAGATGTGGCTGTAGACGAGCTTCAACATAAAGAAGGAGACAGTGCGGAATTGGTTCTTCGCAGGGTCGTCGAAGTAATGCTTGGCCTTCTCCTCTGCCAGCAGCCGGAAGAACTCCAAAACCAACTCCATCATCTCCCGTATCAGCTCCACCTCTACTCCATGATTCACCACCTATTAATCAGCGAATAGAGAAGCCTCTGATGATAAGTGTTTCTTTTATATAGATAGATAGAGGAAGAGGGAGAACCTGGAAGAAGCCGTGGGAAGAGCAGGCGTGGGCAACTTGGGCTACAACGTCGAAGGAGGTGAGGTCAATTGTAGGGATGTTAGCATTGGTGATTACTTCTTCTAGGCACGGCCTTTGGGATTCCGGCCGGACGTAGCTGCTGGGGAGGGAGCCGTGGTCTGTGACGTTGGAGTAGACGTTGGAGGGTGACACTTGCTGATGTGTGTTGACATGCAGGCTGAGTCGTCCGGATGCGATGAAAAAGGAGCTCTACTCAATTTGAACCTGTGGGAGGGTGCGATCGAGCCATGTTAATCGACATTTTTGACATCATCTGTTTGAAGCTAGAGTAAAGACGAAGATGGTGGGCACAAGACAGACCCACATAATGAGAAGTCGGAAGAGCAGAGGAAGCCTCCTCTTTCAACGGTTCTAGAGGCAACAAGATGCCCATTCCATGGGACAACTCACACACCTCATCAGTCATCACCACTATGGTAGATGAGGCACTCGAGCGTAGTCGGGCCATGCTCGTCAAGGATAAGGCAGAGGCACAAGTAAAGGCGGCACTAGCTATTTAGCACTCAGTGCAGAGTTTGAAAGGAGCGGCTTCCGCTTCTCAAGTTAAGAGAGGGCCAACAAGCCCCTCCTAATACTGGAAGAAAGGATGTCGATCTACTTTCGGCTACCTCAGATCAACAAATACAATGATACTATAGATCATAAAGAGTACTTGTGTCATTTTGAAAATGTGACCCTTCTCCATGCGTACTCAGAGGAGTCAAGTGTGATGTCTTTCTCACTACTCTATTTTAGACACACTCAGCAATGGTTCAATACCTTGCAACCCAACTCCATTAAGTCGTTTAATGACTTCGCAATGGTATTTATGCACTACTTCTCTTGCTCAAAGAGGTACCCGGCCGTCTACTCCTTTGAGTTTTTTCAATCTAAAACAAGAAATCATAGGAACCTTTGTTCGAGTACATCCAACGGTTCACTTAGGCCGTGTTAGAAATTCCCTCAACCGTCCCAGAGATCAAGGGCGGAGCCAGGCTTTAGGCTACTTAGGCTATAGCCTAGGGGCCCAGCCAAAGTTGTGTCAATTTTAAACCTCGATTGCATTGATTTTTCTCATTCTCAAATAAAGCAAAGTGTCTTTAGCCTAGGGAACCTTTTGAGGACATTTGTAGTCCAAGTGGACTACAAATCTTGGCGGCTCCGCCAGTGCCAAAGATACTCATAGAAAATTTGCTCAGCTGGCCAACTACTGAAGGGCAAGAACATCAATAGCAAGGAGGTCCCCTAAACGCGAGAAGGAGGGGAGAGGTTAGGCTAGCAACAACCAACCTACTCAGGGGTTCATCAATATGATCTCAAGTGGGGCTACATTGCAACTCCAACCAAGCCAAAAAGAGATATAGCTACATGGAGTTTATCGCAGTCGAAGAAACATCAGTAATTGTGGGGCTAGTCCTTGATTTTGATCAACAAAATTGAGAGGGGGTGGCGATCCACCACAATGATGCTTGGGTCATCCATGCCACTATAATCAATTTGATGTAGCCTGAGTTTTCATTGATACTGGAAGTTCTGTTAATGTCCTGTTCTTGACAGCCTTGGAGCAGATGGAGATCAAGGTGAAGGACTCCCCGCCTGTGATGACCCTGCTCTTTGAGTTTTCAAACTTTGTTTAATTACATTAATGCTATTTTATCATGATCCATACTTAATCTTTATTCAACCAAAATTGATTCTATTTGATCCTGTCCAAAAGTCAATGAGACGGAAAGCTAGGGATGTGACGCTACCACTGACCGCATGTGGACTACGATCCGCCCTGCAAAACAGATGACGTCAATGCTGAGCCAGGGAAAGGGTCCCTAACGTTGGGCCTCCAACGTTCAAGTCAGTCACCGGCGATGATGCAGAAGACGGAGCAACAAGAATAAGCACTGTAGAGCAAACAGTGAATATTGCGTACCTCCGTCGATACTTGAACCCCCCTTTATATAGAGTTTCTGTAGCGGATGTGCATGCTTCCCAAGCGAATACGCTTCTCGAAGTTTTCCCTGAAAAGACTTGTCAGTAAAGTGTCCCTGACACAATACCTTAACAAGCCAAGCATATCTCTGATGCGACAGTGGAAGCTTCCTTCGTACGATCTTTCTATCAACCTTGCTAGGTGTCAACGACACTCACTCCCAAAAGGATATCGAGAGAACAGTGGGTCCGCTGCTAGGACGAGCGGGTTAGCCGCTCGGCCAAAACATTGTTGTTCCTGCGTCCCATCCGCTCGGCTGGAACTCCGCCGTGACTGTCGTGCATACGATCGGTCGACACTCTGTCGTGCCTGCTAAGTCTTGTTACCAGGCCGAGCAGGGTAACCGTTCGGCCAAGATTCCACCTATAATCTTCTCCTCCGTTCGGCGTCAATCAATAAACTCGAGCTATTTGACATACCTCCCC
This sequence comes from Zingiber officinale, assembly GCF_018446385.1. NCBI lineage: Eukaryota > Viridiplantae > Streptophyta > Magnoliopsida > Zingiberales > Zingiberaceae > Zingiber > Zingiber officinale. The sequence goes on along the minus strand of NC_055997.1, from coordinate 78,440,022 downwards.
GAGTCAAAGGTGGGATCGGACTGGGGCCTTCTCCTCTCGATCGGGGGATGATCACCCAATCGACCAATGCGCATAACCTCTGTTTGGCCTTATGATACCTAAGTGTTGACCGTCTTGACTTTGACCTCCATCGTGGCAACTGACCCATGCAGGGTGGGCCCCTCCTTATTACCGCATCACATGCCTCCCCCTCAAGTCTAGTCGAAGGAGGCTGCAAGTTCGACTAACTGGACAAATTGTCAATGACGTTTTTCACCCGATCGACTTACGACACTCCTTGGCTTATGATCGAACTAACATGGACCAACGGTCAACTAGGTGATCGTTCTTTGCCGATCGACCTGTTGAATATTGTTGTTTGGTCATATATCTGCTCCCTTAAGTCGACCGACACAACAAACATTCATACTTGGAAATCTTTTCTTGGGCTTCTTTGGGTGAGCACGATCTGAGCTTATGTCACCCATATTTCTAGGAAATCATGCAAATCTCTGCGCATTACGGCTGAGCGCGCTCCCATGCTTTTTAATTGCCTTCATTAAATGTCAGCCCATGGCGAGGTGGCACATGTCCCCTCTACTGCCTCCGCACGTTGGACGTGATAGGGGAATATTCTCTAGCGATGTGATGTTGACGATTTGAATTCGACGACTAGATCTATGTCTAGGTCTTCGTGACCCTCGATCGGACGACCCCAATCGACCGGTCCTGGAGTTTATAAACCCATCACATCTGCTTTTTCCTCTTCACTTCTCCGCCTTTGAGCTTTTCGGCGCCATCCCGTCTTTGTGTTCCAACGATATTCTTCCTTTCCTGCTCCTCCGGTGACCTTCCAGTAAGCTTCCTTCCAGTCACATATCGCCTTCTTCCTTTGCACTCCGTCTTCGAGTTTTTCAGTGATATTCTTCCAACAGGCTTCCTTCCAATCACATATTTTCGCTACCTTTGTTTTTTGCAATGGCGAGTTCCTCACAGCCTCCCGTCAGTGTCCCTAGGCCTTGGTACACCTCTACTGAGTCCAGGTTTGACGTCGGCGATGCTAAGAGCTTGACTGCCGCCTATGAATTTCCTTCTGATTATCAAGTTTTTCTTCCTTCTCCTTCTGATCGTCCAAACGCTCTGTCGCCCAGCTGTCCTTGTTTCTTTAGGGATCAATTTACCGTCGGTCTGCAGTTTCCCATTCACCCCTTCTTTCCTACCATTTGTAAATATTTTCGCATCTTCCTTCATCAAGTAGTATCGAACTCCATTCGACTGTTGTGTAGGGTAGTAGTTCTGTTCCGCCTGCACAACATTCCTCTTACTCCCCAACTTTTTCATTACTTTTATTATTCTAAGTTATCCGAGTCGGAGACTTTTCTTTTCCAAGTCCGAGTGGGCTTAGTTTTATTCGATAAAATGTCGACCTCCAATAAACATTGGAGGGAGCACTTCTTTTTTGTACACCTTCCCGAGCGACCAGACTTCCCGACCGACTGGCAGCTCGAAGTGACAAGTCAACCTCCATTGAAAAAATACAAGACTCGATCGGACTACCTCAATGCAACTTCAATGTTGGCCGGTCAGAAATATGACATCTACAAGTTGCTGCTGGAGGGTGTCCTTTACATTTTCAGCTTGAGTCTGATTCGCACTCGGTTTCCGTCCAGCCTAGGTATACAACTTCTTCACTCCTTCCTTTGATTCTAACTGATTTCTCTCCCTCTTTTGCAACTGAAGTTATGTTACATGCGCGTCTAGCCGGAAAGGCTAAGCTTACGGATGTTGTGATCAATGCGGCAGCCATGGATGAGTTGGAGAGCCGCGGTCTGCAGCTGATCGGCTATCAAGAAGACCTGTAAGGTGAGAGCGAAACGACTCCAGCCTTGGTGAGCAGAGGGGCAGACAGTTTGACACCTAGCGGTGGAGAGGCTGATAAATCACAATCTCCCTCCGAACGGCTTCCGGTTATTCGGGTTGAGAGGGAGTCAGGCTCGATCTCCTCTAGAGAGCCACTAATAAGGCGTAAGAGGCGCCGGGCGGAGACTTCTTCACACTCCGCTTCCTCGGTGGTGCGGAGTCCTATCAGAACTAGCCCGCGCCCTTCCATCGAACGGGTTAAAACTTCGACCCCAGTTCCAGTTCAAGAGACTGCGGCCCCTACATCGTCTAATGAAACGCCATCGTTATTCGGTCTGCCGCAGGGAACTCTTTGCACGCCGCTAGTTGCCTTCATGACACTGCCATCGAAGGCTCAAAAGTCTGGCATCCATTCGGCGTCATCTTCTCGGTCGTCCGGCAAAGCAACCTCGGCCCAGTCATCCCCAAGCGGCCAACGTCACATAACTGCGGTGCACCATCTTCCGAATGAGGAATGGAGTGAGTCGACTGCGCTGAGTCCCGAGCCCTGGAGCACCAGATAACCATTCAAGGGATGCTCGCACATATATGAGCTGACTGTGGGTCAAATACTCTCATGGCGTGAGACATCAGTGAAAGTCTTGATACTCTCATTGTAGGTCAGATTCTGTTTATCGTTTTCCAAGAATCAAGAAAGAAACAAATAACTGCCTGAACTTGTTATTCATCGATCAATACATGACCAGCTGTCTTAAGATCTCAAATCATGTTACCCATCTCCCTGAGATGTTGGGCCATGGTAACATTCGAGCATTTTTTATAGCCATTAAACTTGATTGTTAACTGACAGAGCTTACTCAGACTTACTCCACTGTACTTCTCTGTAAGGGCTGCCCAGATAGCATGAGCCGTGATAATGACTCATACTCAAATACTAGATCATCCACCATTGAACTAATCAATATTCTCCTAGCTAGCAATAGAGTCCTTCCTTTTCCATACCTTATAGGCATCAAAGTCACGTCTGTGCTGCACTATAGAACAATCAGCCGGTTCTTCCATGAATTGATTTATAGCCTCTAGAACTTCTTGTTCCTCAAGAACGTACTGTATCTTGAGATGCCAGATTTTGTAGTTATTCCCATAATTTTTCTCCTTTATTAAGTTCAGCTATGATGTTTTTAGTTGTCATAATCTACAATAAATAAATACATTATTTATTATTTCATTGTAATTCATATGCATGCAATTGATTATTTACTCACTGTAAATTAGAATTGGTTTATAAAATCAAGTGATTACTATGTTTCCACTCATTATTTGTATAATCTAATCTAATCAACATTGATCAATTAAATTACACACATCCCATCAAATGAATTAATCATTTTTCATATGAACTAATCGTATGGTTATATGAACTAATCATAATTAAAATGAACTAATCATTTTCACATGAACTAATCATGGGCAAGTTAGTTAACACATAACATAACTATTTTTATAACATAACTCTGTTTGTACATAACGACAAAAATTATTACATGACTCAAAAACTAAATGGGCTAATACTGTTCGTGCATAACGACGGTAAATAGAAAACTAGTAACATATATAAGCTAGCACCACTCCCACTAGTTGGAGTGCTATCTGTCTAAGATGTTCCGACAGTGAATAAACCAAAGCCCATCTTCTGTGGGTTTCTTGGATGGAAAACTCTTCTTGCTTGAGTTTCTAGAACAACTAATCGAGTCGACCAATAAGTCAACTGACTCCGTGATCCGGATCATATTCCAACTTCTTGATCTCCTCCCAAAGCTCATGTTGTTGTTCATAGAGACCAGTTATCATGTATATTGTTCGTGGTATTTGGAATTTAAAGTAATGATATCAGTACAAAACCGAGAAACCAGTAATAAAACCGGTCTTATTCAATTCCCATATATACATAGAACAAATATATACATAATACATAAGCAAATAAGAAAAATAAATTTTCTTTATTTGGGGAGTCTCATGTGACTGACGCATTTGATCTGATGATCAACTCCTATATTTGGTTTATTTTCTAATCAGAACTAATCTAATTGGACAAGAATATTTTTATCTATGTTTGTTCTAGTTTATATCTAACCCATTTTAAGTCAATTTTAGACTTATTGATCAAACTTAGGTCCGTTTGATCAATTCAATGACTATTGGATTAAGTCTGATCCATTAGAATAAATCTAATCTTTTTTTATCAAATTTAACATTATAGAACTAATTTAGTCATATTTGATCAGTTCAACTTATATAATCAAAACCACCTCAACTAATTCAATAATAAAATAATCTGATTAAACCAACAAATGATTTGAACCAGATCTAGGTATTATTGAATCAACTAATCTATTTAAATCAAATATTAATTTAAACCAGACCTGAATTTAATTGGACAAGTTGATCTAGTTCAATTTTCAATTTAATTGAATCATAAATAAATTCAACATGCATTTATTAATTAATAATACTATAAATGCATTTAATTAAACACTAATCAAACCGTTTTCAGTAAAAATAAACGGTTAAAAAAAATCATTTTTTTATTGATAACATGAAAACGTTTCGATTTTTTTAATTTGATTTTATAAAATCAAACATTTTCTCAATTTCTGTTTGACAGATGAACAATAACAATTGCGTTCATCTTCTTTCTCGCGATGCTTCCTGTGGTCGATTTTTACTAGTATTTAAATACGGTCATCGGTGCTCCTATGTCGTGACTTTATGTCACCGAGGACTACATGATTTCCATATAGCCGGGTGGAAATCACGACTTCGGAATGCCGATTCTTGCAGAGATCGCGGAAATCACAACGTCGTGATTTCTTAGTTTCACGTAGTGAAATTCATGCTTTCAAAAAATATTCACTCTGATACCAATGTCGTATTTGATAGCATGAAACAAACACAAAATCTAAACTTATAATTGACTCACAGTGATCTTCCGAGGAGAAATCAAAGAAGCCACAGGCGAAGATGCCACTATTATCGGAAGGGCGATCACGGATGAAACCGGAAAGTCCTTCGAGTTTCACGAGTCAAATCTCTCTCGACAGATGTTCCCTTCGCCCACCGTCGCTCCACTGTACACACACTGATCACCATCGCACACTTGTCTTTTGATTGTTCTTGGACACTAATTTATATAGGAAGCAAGCATCGGTTATAAATTGATACTTTGATGGCACTCAATGGGGGAAGATGAAAGTGAAAAGATACTCCCCTTCATCTTTCTAACGTTGCAACTGATGCAACGACCAACACAGCCGGCACGTTGCCGCCCGTTCGGCCATCTTTTGTGATCATGCGACTTCCTACCTTTGACCGTCTTGACTTAAACCTCCACGTCGACTGTTGTACCGTCTTTGACTCATACTTAGTAAGCTCCCTTTTCTGCCGCATCAGCAATATTATTCATTAGGAAAATTAAGCTGCTAATGAATAATGGTTTATGAAATCTGCAGGCAATAATTTATGATTATTAGTGCATATAATTGTGTTTATCCAAGCATGCATTATGCAATACTGTGACATGAACATTGTATACTCTTTAACTCAGAATGCTGCCTTAAGTTGTAGGTTTAATTTAACTGTGTGTGGATTTGTTCTGCAATTGTTAAATTAGCTGTTTGGGTTGGTTCAAAAAGACTCGATCGATATGCTTAGTCGGTCCAAAAAGAGGTTTGTGACTCAGCCTCCTCGGCCAATTGGATCTGGTTCTACCCGAAGAACACTTCCCAAGAGCAATGAAAAATAGCCTTTCTAGCAACCTTCGTTCAAATTCGCCGTTACAAGAGCTCTCTTCATCCCTTCTTTCTTTCCCACGTTTTAAAAACCTTATTCCTTTCCAAAGTGGATGGAAAGGAAAAGTATGGTGAAAAAACTTATTTCACTATACAAAATAAGAACAAATTTTGTTTTCCATTTTCTCTGCGGTCTCCTTTTGTATCTTCCTTGCTAAACTAAGATTTAAAAAAAAAAAAAAAAAAATCTATGTTCCTTTTTTTTTCCTTGTCACACTCGTGGAAATTACTGAATTTGAAAAATAGTTATGCTGGAATGTGATAGCACTAACTTGAACCATTATTTTTAAATATAAAATTAGAAGGCGACATGAAACAACCGGTGACGGTTGTATTAAGTTGTCGGCCAATGTTGAATTCAGACACACGTTTAATGAATTAAGGCATGAAAACGTATGCAAGCCTTTGATAGAACAAGAATTTGACTGGTATTGTTCTGCTTTTTAATTTTCAGCAGACAATTCAAAAGGTACAGCCGCATTTTCAACAGTAATGGCGTAAATAATGCAGTAAATTTCTCAAAGTCAGTCTTTCCTGCCATTTTATTCAAAGGGATTGAAAAATCCATATATTCTGGAAGAATGGACTAATCAAGCTTAAAAATAAACATTTCTCATTTTGATATATAAAATAGAATGATTATTACTTTATTTGGTGCTGGGAAAAAAAAAATTATTCAACTCCTCTAATCTGCACAAATTGTTGAATTCTAGCAATACCTAATGTTTGCTACATCTAACGTGTTGGAACTCATTTGGTTCAGTCTACATTCTACATATTCAACTTTATTTATCTATTTAACAGTCAAATTAAACCCACAAGTTACGGCAGCATTCTGAGATCCTTTTTCAATGGGTTGCTTAGCTAGCCTCAATGGATCTTCCTTGGCCCCTCACGACCTCAAGCGGTGCATATTAACTGGCCCGACAACGGAGGGTGAAATGACTATCTTTCCCCGAAAGCAGTCACGGAAATGAGCACCAAACCTGCTATTTAACCATCAACCCTGTTCTCTAGATTCTGTTGATTAGTCCCCAGGAGCTGGATCAGTTGGTAAGTTGGTGGTATGTTTGCAACATGGAGCGACGGTTCGAGTGTCGCCAGTTGCAATGTGGGATATTATCCCCGTTTACTGGCTTAAAGCCTCGAACAACCATCAACTTGCCAACCCAGCATTCACCCTAATTTACCTTCCTCCTACAATACCATGGGACAGGCGTAGGGGGCCGCTGGACAGCGGAACCCGCCTTTTTACAGCTTGCAGCATAGATTCTGTTGATTAGCTTATTTGTCGACTTAGTGAATAATGAGCAGTCTCTTTATTCACTAAGTCGGCAAATAAGCTAATCAACTGAATCGTGAGCAATATCTGGAAATATAGAAAACAAAGGATGACGATACACTCCAGAAAACAACTATAAATAACTCCATGGAACTTGTGAAATAGTCGACTCGGGTGAGATGCATCCAAGATTACGGCAGCATGGATGAGCACAGCGATTATGTCAGGCTGGTGACACCGCAAACAAATTAGTCAGAAATATAAATAATTAGTATAACCATGTTAACCAAATGTTTTCCTACCATTTTTGGGTGAATTTGCAGGTCTAGATCCTAACCTTCTTGTACTAAAAAATTGAAGGGGAGGCTGACATGCCCCTCCACTCCTCCCCTGGCAAGCCCTATATATGTTTCAGTTCGCTATGCATTCACTGTGCCGCCAACCGGGGTTGAATAAGGAGAGGGGCTCCAGCTAAATTACTATGGCAGCTGCGCTCCTCTCCAACGTCACAGACCACGCCTCCCTCCCCAGCAGCTACGTCCGGCCAGAGTCCCAAAGGCCGTGCCTAGAAGAAGTAATCACCAATGCTAACATACCTACAATTGACCTCACCTCCTTCGACGTTGTAGCCCAAGTTGCCCAAGCCTGCTCTTCCTACGGCTTCTTCCAGGTTCTCCCTCTTCCTCTATCTATCTATATAAAAGAAACACTTATCATCAGAGGCTTCTCTATTCCCTGATTAATAGGTGGTGAATCATGGAGTAGAGGTGGAGTTGATACAGGAGATGATGGAGGTGGCTTTGGAGTTCTTCCGGCTGCCGGCGGAGGAGAAGGCGAAGCATTACTCCGATGACCCTGCAAAGAAGATGCGGCTGTCGACGAGCTTCAACATAAAGAAGGAGACAGTGCGAAATTGGCGAGATTACCTCCGCCTCCATTGTTATCCACTTGATGAGTTTGTGCCCACTTGGCCTTCCAATCCGCCTACGTTCAAGTAAGCTTCATTGACTACTATTTAGCTGCAATCATGGTTTGCAAAATCGCGATCCAGATTGTAGGATCGTACGATCCTACGATCCGGAAACCCAAAATCGATCCAGGATCGTGCAAAATCGCTCTTTGCAGTAAGATCGCAACAGGATCGGTAGGATCAGAACAGAATCAGTAGGATCGAAACAGGATCGGAGCAGAATCGGAACAGAATCGGTGGAAGCTTTGAGAGGTCATAACTTTTGACTTGGATTGAACAACGAGGCCTATAATATATCAAATCAAAACTCATTCAGAGATTTTTAATAAATTTCAAAATTTATCCTTAACCATCCTATTTCAAACCCAAAAAATATCATTTAAATCCTTTTCGGATGTTTAGAAGATTTTATCTTTTTTTATTATCTTTTTTCATCTTATTAGGGTTTTAAATTATTTAAACATATGTTTAATTATTTTTGAATTAGTTTTTTATCAATAATATTCTATCATTTTTTTTCCCCAAAATAATGAGTTTTTGGATGTCTATTATCTAGTATTGTGTGGCATCAACCAGTGTTTAAAAGATTATTTCCAACGTTCATATTTGAATCAAAGGATTCAATAGCTTCTGTTATATACGTTAGGTGCTTTGTTAGCTTTGTTAGCTTTTAAATTAAATTATTTTATAAACCAAGGAAATATTTTTAACATTTAATGTGTTATTATTATTGTGTTAATAGAAATTTTATATTCTTTCATTTTATGATATGAAAATATAAATATTATTACTATGTGAGAATGATAGTTGAATTACAATTTAATTTAAATTTGTACATGTAATGTAATTTGAGGTGTTGAGTGTAAATGGTTGCATATATATACAAAATTAGTTATTTATTTATATGTAAATGAGTTTTTTATGTATTTTTTCTAATTATTAATCATGTATGATAAGATTTTAAGGATTTTTGGTGGGATCGTACGATTCTACAATCCGATCCTGACCGATCCGATCATGACCCTAAATCGATTCTGCGTAGGATCACGATTCTACAAACTATGGCTGCAATTGATTATTTCCACCTTAATTAGCCCAGAGTTTGAGAGGCGCTCGACAAACAGCAAAAACTAGCTGAAAATAAAATAAAATAAAATAATTATCTGATCATATTCTTATTTGTCACAGAATCTTATGAGATTGATAACCATTTGCTGCTTCCTTCATGTTCCTTATTGCACTGCCAATTAACAGTGACCATCGTGCACTTCGGTGCTCTGTTGATTGGCGTTATCTTTTGACAGCAATGATATAGCAAAATATTAGCTATCTTTCATGAGCATTGACTCTTGTTTGTAGTCATCTAAAGCCTTGCTGGTGAACTTGCATCATATATATATATTTGAATTGACGTTGCAGGGAAGTGGTGAGCACTTACTGTAGTGAAGTCCGCCAACTGGGGATGAGGCTCCTCCGAGCAATATCTTTGAGCCTGGAGCTGGAGGAGGATTACTTGGTGAAGGTGCTGGGGGAACAAGAGCAGCACATGGCGATCAACCACTACCCCAAGTGCCCAGAACCGGAGCTGACTTATGGCTTGCAAGCCCACACAGATCCTAATGCCCTTACCATCCTTCTCCCGGACCCAACTGTGGCTGGCTTGCAAGTTCTCAAGGATGGCCAATGGATCGCTGTCAATCCCCAGCCTAATGCATTGGTCATCAACATTGGAGACCAACTGCAGGTAATCTCTCCTATATATATTTAACAAATCCATTCTCACCTGTCCATCAACAGGATAAATTATACAATATATACAGCAAGGAATCAAACAAGGTACTAATTAACTCATTAAACAAGTAAAAGATGTCATTTTGTGCACTTATTTTGTGGCCAAATTGCAACTAGCCTGATGACATATTGTTTTTTCCTAGAGTATCGTTATAATCTAGTCAGCAAACATGACTTTTCTTCTCTGAACTCAGCTTGGTCATCACTTGAGCATTATTTTCTATTGGATCTGTGTTTAGTTTTAAATAAATTACATGGCTAGAAATGACTTGCCTCCTGCTATTGTAAACTTAGCTAAAAATTAAGAGGCTCCTTATTTTTATTATCATCAAAAGAATAATTATTTTTAAAACATATTAAAAGGACATTCCATTCTATTTTTCATCTCAAAAATATTATTATTTCAGAATCATCATAGCACTTATGATCAAAGCTACTACAACTTATAGTAGAATTACTCTAACTTAATCAAAATTATTATACACAGACTAATATTATATCAAAACACTCTTTTACTTATAGTAGAATCAACTTATAGTCGACATCAATTGTTCTCTTCCTGTAATAAAGTCTTAAAGGGATTAAGAATATAGTTTCCCTTTCCCTTTCATATTAGCCGTCAACATAGACAAAACATAGAAATCTGAGTGACCGATAGACTAGGGAACTCGTCGGCAAGAGAGATGTCAACAATCCTTTGGAGAGAATTTTCTTCTAAAGATTTTTTTTCACTCTTTGTGACCTCATATTTATCCAAATTGGACTAGTGCAGGCATTGAGCAATGGGAGATACAAGAGCGTACAGCATCGAGCTGTAGTTAACAAGGATAAGGGTAGGACATCAGTGGCGTCTTTCCTGTGCCCTTGCAACAACGCAATAATCAGCCCACCGGAGAAGCTGATCACGGATGGATCTCCAGCCATGTACCGGAGCTACACCTACGATGAGTATTACAAGAAATTCTGGAGCAAGAACTTGGATGATGTGCATTGTTTGGAGCTCTTTAAAAGCTAATTATCTAACAATGTAAAAGTATCAATGCCCCTACTGATTTTCCTTGAAATGGTGGGATAGTGCCCCGCCAACTAAGTCGTAACTACGTATTTTTGTTCTAGAATAAAAATGCAAGCCCCACAGTTGGACGCACGCGCTTGATTATGATAAAAATGTAATGAAGTTCTCAACCATAGTCTATGTGAAAGGATGTGCCGTTGTACCATTTGATCTACACTAACGATACTAGATAGTTGCAAGAAACACATTGGATGAGCCCCCAAGGCGTAGAGTAGACGATGAGCGTATGATATTTCTACAGCAAGGGTCGAATCTTGCAGAAACTCACGACCTAGAATTCACCCAACTATGCACCTCCTACCTGAATTTACCTCCCTCCATACCCGTGGAAACGGCTCTAGGGGAGCTGAGAAGGCGGATCCAGCTTTTTTTAAGAAACACATTAGATAATGGTGTTGGTGCAAGGTACACCAGAATCAAACATGAGTTTTGATATTGTCAAAGGTTCAAAGTTAAATCTTATTTTGATATGATGAATTGACTAAGTGTGCAGGATGTTTACTCAACTAGGAAAGTCCTAGTCGCGACTAGGCAAGGAAGTCTTAACAGATTGTGAAAGTCCGGCAAGAAAGTCCAGGTGGATCGAGGACCTGATACCTGGCAGTTGGATTTGATAGGTTTAGAGGACCTGATATCAAGAGAAAGCCTTGGTGAGCCGATCTAATGCTAAAATGAAGTCCAAATAAACCTGGAGGACCCGATATTTGGTAGGTTGAGGTAAGCAACTAGTGTGGACCGACGGGGAGGTTGAGGTAACGTATTTTGGTATACACAATGGTAGATTCAGATCACAATGAAGAAGTTTCAGGGATCAATCAATCGATCAAAGTGAGCAGTCGATCGAACAATAAATACAATTAATGACGTGAAGATCAAATCTCGACAAAGAAGAAAGGGCGAGCGTTCAATCAACTAATAGGGAGATCGGCTGACCGAACTGATCAGTCGACCGAACAAGACTTATAAAAGGACAGCTCGAGGTATGAGCAGAATAACTTTACTGATCCACCCTCTGCGCGTGCTATTGCTGCTCAGCTACGCTTCAACTTTGTGTGCAAACTACAACACCGAAAAGTCTTCGACGATCTACCTCTTCTATTCTTTTGTTGGTATATTTATATTTAGTTTGCATCATTGTTATTATAAGAAGATAGTAACGTGTTACTATTGTTGTTCCTATTTGTGCGAATTACCTCTTTTCCGAAGGTTTTAGAAACAAAAATTTTAGTGGATTATCCAACGGTGCGATAAAGGTCGCGGGTCTTAAAGTAGGAGTCGAGATAAACTTTGAACCAAGTAAATAATTGTCTCATGTGTATTGCTTTTATTATTCCACTACTTACTCTGATTCAATTTTACAATAAAAAAAAAAGAATTTTAACTAACGATATTCAACCCCTCCCCCCTCCCTTTATCATACTTCCGATCCTTAAATTGGTATTAGATCAAGACTGCTTTGAAAAGGCTTAACCATCTTTCTAGCATTTTCTTTAATCTTTTCTTTAAAATAATTTACAAGCAAAATTTTTTCTTATGCCTTTTTTTCAATTTTTCGTTTATTTTTTTCTCGATTAAATTATTTTCCCACACTACTAATCCAAACAAAGTCTTGATACAGTTTTTTTTTTTTTTTTGCAAGAATTAAAAATGACTCAACAAGAAGGTTTGAGTATCTCTCACCCACCTCTCTTCAACGGCACAAATTTTCTACCTTTGGAAGAGACGGATGGAGCAATTTCTAAAGATGGAGATCAACTTATGGATCATCATAAAACGAAGTTTTACACTACCAGTCAACAATTTTGGAGAACCTCTAGAAATGAAAAAGTGGACCTCCGACATTAAAAGCAAGGCTCAAGACGATGCTACGACCACATACACTCTCTGGTCTGGATTGGCGGATGAAGAACTCTATCGGGTCGGAACCATCGAAAGCTCCAAGGACTTATGGATAGACCCGACCCCGGGCTGGGTCTGGCCCGGACCCGGCCCAGATCTGGCCCGGACCCGGGTCTGGCCAGTAACCGAGTCAACGGGTTGGTTGTCCATTGACCCGGTTCACCGAGTCGAACCGGAACTGGCAAGTTGTCGGGCCGGTTCCGATTCCGTTGGTGCAAAACCGGCGGACCATCGGTTCGGCCCGCCGGTTCAACATTTGTTTTTTTTTTTTGTTTTTTACCGGCTTGAACCGCTGATTAACCGACGGTTCATAGCCGTTGGAATCGCCAGTTAATCGGCAGTTCATAGCCATTGAAACCAACAGTTCGTAGCCGTTGGGAATTGAGTATTTTTTTTCAACGGTTAGGAGCATTTGACCATTTTTTTATCAATGGCTATGATTTATTGTCCGTTACTATCAAAACTCTATAAATAGAGAGCTTATTTCATCATTTTCACACACATCTTCTCTACTCTTAATCTCAATTTCGTATACTCTACACGATTTCGTTTCCAATTTTCAATTACAATGGAAGGAAGCCACGAAGGTACGTCATCTCAAGCTCAGAAGGGAAAGGAAATAATGAATCCGCAGGAGGAGGACCCCAACATTCAATTCACCGATGATGAGATCGAGCATATTCTAAATCCGACACCCGAAACACAAGGAAGTACCGATGCAATTACTTCTAAGGTTCGAGAACTTCCTCCTCTAAAGTCTTCTATTTTCGCTAAACATTTTGAGAATGTCACTCTTCTGTCGGGAGAAATGCGTGCAAAATGTAAGCACTGCAATGCTTCCTACAAATTCCAAGTCGACGACGGCTATGGGTCGTTGAAACGACATATAGAAACGAAACACCCGACGGAATTTGAACTTGACCGTTCTCAAACACAATTATCAAGATTTTCTTCAACTAGCGGTAGTACCAATTCCAATTTATTTTTATATCCGGATAATAAATTAAGAGAATCGTTAGCTAAATTTGTTTCCGTAGAACATCTTTCTTTTAGGTTTGGATCTAAATGCACATTTGAAGATTTTTGTAAAGAATATCTTAATTCATGTGTTAAACGTGTTCCTAGAACTACACTTATTCGTACAATTAAAAAATTAGTAAAACAAGGGAAAAAAATTTAATTGATGAATTTAGTAAATTAAATAATAAAGTTTCTTTATGTTCCGATATTTAGAGTGATCATTGGCAAACACATTCGTATATGGGTGTGACCTGCCATTGGATCAATAACTCTTGGAACCTCCAAAAAAGATTGTTAGCTTATAGAGTTTTTTGATGATCACATAATACTCATAACATCGCACAATTATTATGTTTAATTTTAGAAAAATATAATTTAACTCATAAAATATTTTCAATATCATTAGATAATACTAGTTCCAATACCACTTGTATAGATGATCTAAAATTTATTTGTCAACCTATTATTGGCGATTTATTTTTTCATATTCGTTGTGTATACCATGTTTTAAATTTATGTGTTCAAGATGGTTTAAAAATTTTAGAAAGTTATATTAAACCAATTAGAATTGCAATTTCTAATTTATGGTCCCATCCATCTATAAAGAAAGAATGGGGTTGGTTTTGTAAAACTAATAGAATGAAATATAAAAAATTTCCACGTGATGTACCAACACATTGGAATTCAACATACCAATTATTACACGATTCATTTGAATATAAAGAATTATTAAGTTCATTTTTTGCACAAAATACTAATATATATTTATTTTTACAACAATAGAATATTTGTAGTAGTATTTGTGAAATTTTAAAAGTATTTAATGATGCAACTGAACAACTTTTCGGTGTTTATTAAAATTTTTCTAATATAGTATTAGTTTTAAATGAACATATTAATAATGAATCTTTATCTCCTTGCATCTTAGCTATGAAAACTAAATGGAAAAAATATTTTTATTTTATTTCTGAAATTTATTTAATTGCATTTGCTTTAAATCTTAGATTTAAATTAAAAGTTTTACAAGAAATGTTAACTTTATATTACGACGTTTTAATTCCAATTAAAGATTCTTCTTCTCCTGATCCAGTTAATATTATATATAATGTTAAAATTTATTTATATGATATTTATAATCAATATTATGCAAAATATGGAACACAAATTAATATTTCTGAAATACAACAAACTACTAGTAATAATTTAAAATTTACAAAAGCACAACTTTTATTAAAAGAACGGACAAAACGTCCACGAGGATCCTCAAGTTTCACACAGAAACTTGAGAATTATTTTACGACTTCTTTTGATTTTAATGAAGCAGATAGCGAAAATTTTGATATCTTAAAGTGGTGGTCACAGAAGGCTCAAAGCTTTCCCGTCCTCTCCGTGATCGGCAAAAAAATTTTAGCTTGTCCAGTGTCAACTATTGCTTTGGAGCAAACGTTCAGTCGGCGGCAATATATTAGATGAACGACGATAAACTTTGTCTCCCAACTCATTGGAAGCCTAAGCATTACTGGACGATTGGACCAGAGTGGAGAAAAGAATCCAAGGAATGCAACTTTCAGATGACGAAGTTGAAAATTTTGATACTGAAGGAACGAATACGACAGGAACGGGAAATGGAACTGAGTGAAAATGTAAAAGAATAAAAATGTAAAAGAACTACGTGGGCTTTGATTCCCCTAAGGGGATATGTAGGCAACTTAAATAAGTGCAAGTCCTTTTTCCAATAAATTTTAATTTGTAATTTGTAATATTTAATTTTTTATTTTTTATTTTTAATTTATAATTTTTTTAATATAATAATCTTGAACCGTGACGAACTGTGAACCAGCGGTTCCGAACTGTGAACCAACAGTTCCGAATCGTTAACCGTAACTGTCTTGGGCGGTTAAGGTTAAGGGTCGACCTGTCTGGAACCGTCGAACCGACGGTTCGGAACCGTCGAAGCGGCGGTTCGGAACCGTCGAAGCGGCGGTTCGGAACCGTCGAAGCGGCGGTTCGGAACCGTCGAAGCGGCGGTTCTGAACCGTCGAAGCGGCGGTTCTGAATCGTCGAAGCGGCGGTTCTGAACCGTCGAATCATCGATTCCGAACCGTGGTCAGGTCTACTTATGGAATAAGTTGGTAGAAATTCACAAGGAAACCCACGCTTCAACGGTAACAAAAAGCAATGAAAGTTCAAATAAATTATCTAACAAAGTACAAGACAACAAATCGTATTCGGAGGAGACTGACACGGAGGAACCAAAGCAAAGAAGCTTCATAGCACTAACGATAAAAGAACAAATAGATGAACCCGAGTCCAAGCATGAGTCAAAGTCCGGGCACGAGTTTGAAACTGAGCATGAGTCCGAGTCCAAGTAATCTGAGAGAAGTCACATATCCGTATTAGAAAAACCACAAGAGGTAACTTTACTTTCTGAAAATCAAATGCGTAAAATCATAAAATATTTCTTTAAGAAATTGACTACATCTGAGGATCAAATTAACTTGCTACTTAAGGAAGTTGAACACTTTAAGGAGCAAGTTAACTTGAATCCATCAACCAACTGTGTTCAAGAGGGAACTTCAACTCAAGTTGCAAAACTCGAGGAAAAAAATTCCACCTTGAAAGGTCAGATTGAGGGACTCAAGAAAATGTTAGAAAAGTTCAACTTGGGTTCCAAGAATCTAAATATGATCCTTGCGTCCCAACGATGTACAACAGACCTGGACTTAGATACAAAGCAGACACGACGAATAAGTCATATTTATCTTTGATTAGTCAAAATAATCCAACTTCAAGCATGGGTTCCCAAAGCAATGTTTACTTAACTTGACTGGACCAAACCGCTATTGGATTCCCAAAGTCAGATTCATCTCTTAGATATATCATATCTAAGCTATGATTCAAGGGGAACATATATAAAAATTGTTCATCCTACTTGATTGATTAATATGCATGCTTAGATTTAGATTTATTTTTGTTTAACTTAAAACAGTTAGCTAAAAAGATTTAACAAACTCTAATAACATAGTATCGGAATGAATTAAGATAATAGTACGTCAAAGAAATTTTGTTGAAGGCATGTCTAGGCTGAATCATGTGTTCTACCTAGTGTACTAGACCTAATCGATCTGGCAAAAATTATCCCAGTTAAACATAAATTAGTTAAATCAAAATCTAATATTAAGTTCTTTGGATTGGTAGTTTTTGAAAACTTATCTCAGATATGGTTATTCTAATGATGTTCGTGTGACTCACCACAATCTAGAAGCTTACCTTATAAACTCCTTGATGAATCTAAAAATAAGTTTGAATCTAACCTAGATAAAACAGCCTTTTTCAAAAATTCTTAAAGAATTCAAATAATAATCAACTTTAATTAAAATATGTAAATGTAAACTAAATTATAACTTTAACAAATTAAAATTTCAGACTTGAATAATAACTATTAATTTTTAAAATTAATCAAATTAATCGAAATTTAACCTTAAAATAAATAATCCTTAATTCTTTAACCTAATCAAAACTAATTATTCAAATGAGTTGACTTAATCAAGAACTTTAAATAATTAAATAAAGTTGAACCCTTCTAAATTAATTAAATTAATTTTAACTAACCCTAAATTTTTAACTAATTAATTTTAAAATTTAACTTAATACGCATGATTAATTCTTAATGAATTTCAATTTGAAATCTTAACTTAAATTAACTAATAAAGTACTTTAACCCTAATTAATCTGAAAATAATTATAATGAATAAAAAACAACTAAACTAACATAATTAATCCTTAATTAATCAAATTATTTAAATCTAAAATCAACCATAAAAATTAATACTAATTATCTAACCAATTAATCTTAACTAATTAAACAAAATAATTAATGCAGATAATAACCCTCAAATAATTAAACATATGTGCCCAGTGATTTCCATTAATCCCTCAAATATCCTCCATAATAGGAGATATTTGAGAGGGGGGAATATTTGGAGAAATATTCCCTCTAAATATCCCCCATTGGAGATGGCCTTAGAATTTCCAATTTTTCACCTCTTAAAAATTGCTCAAAATTGTTTTGAAATAGGTTTCAAAATTGTTTTGAAATAGGTTTCAAAATTAATTTTAAATATTTTCATTCAAAATTTTAAAACTTTCAAACTTACTTCCAAAATTATTTTACATAGTCAAAATAACTTTCAACTTTCAAGATTGTTTTGAAATTATAATTTTCAAAATCATTTTTCAAAATTGTTTTAAACTTACATACTTTTGAAACGTATTCATAAAATTTTTAAATCAAACTCATACAAAATGGCTTTAAACACAAGTTTTCAAGCTTAATATATTTTCAAACTAATAAGTTTTCAAGCTACTTATAATATTCAAGCTTATAATTTTTTTTTAAGAATTATTTTCAAAACTTTACTATTGGAGTTTTTAAAATTTGCAATGACCACTGTTTTTATTTATGTCAATGGTGCAGAGAAAGTAAATTAAAGAGAGTTATTGAACTCAAGAGGAGAGTTAAAAAAAATATTTGTTTACTTAACTCTGTATATTTTAAACTTAACTGTGAACCATCATTGTCAAACATCAAAAAAAGAGATTGTTGATGAAGGGTTCACCAAAATCAAACCTGAGTTTTGATGTTGTCAAACGTTTAAGTCTTGTTGTAATCTGATGAATTGACTAAGTATACAGAATGTTTACTCAACCGGGAAAATCATAATCGCAACTAGACGGGGAAGTCTTAGCAGATCGTGGAAGCCAAGCAGGAAAGTCTAGTTAGATCGAGGACCTGACACCTAACAGTTGGACTCGATAGTCTGGAGGACCTGATATTGAGGGGAAGCCTTGGTGAGCCGATCCGATGCTAGGACAAAGTCCAAACAGGTCTAGAAGATCTAATGTTTGACAAATAGATTGAAATAAGCAACTAAAGTGGAACGACGGGGAGGTTGTATCTCAGGAAGGAACAAACCCTAGGTCATTGATCCAACTGAAGAAACCAGGAGGTTTCCAAGTTGAGATCAAGGCAGGTTTACTATCTACTCTTACTCATGCATCATATGGTAACTTTGTGTTGCAGGAATATTTTTTACTGTGGAACTAACCTGTTTTGCATATTCCGAAGGATCGATTGATCGAACAGGAAGGTTCAATCGACCGAACCTAGCTGATGAGGTAGGGTTCAAATTGCGCAGAGCAAAGATGGAATTCAGGTGGATCGATCGACGGAACCTAGGGATCAGTCGATCAAACCTATTTTAGTATACAGTAACAAATTTGGATCGCAATGAAGAAGGAAGTTTCAAGGATCGCTGGACCGATCGAACAATAAATGCAATCAATGACACGAAGATCAGATCTCGACAAAAAAGGAAAGGCACACGCTCAATTGACCAATAGGGAGATTGGTCGATCGAACTGATCAGTCGACCGAATTCTTTTTTGGTCGACCGAACATGGCTTATAAAAGAACAGCTTGAGGTCCGAGCCAGAATAACTTTACTGATCCACCCTTAGCTCGTCATTTGTGCTACTGCTGCTCAACTATGCTTCAACTTTGCGTGCAAGCTATGACACCGAAAACTCTTACTATCTACATCTTTTATTCTTTTGTTGGTATATTTATATTTTAGCTTACATCATTATTATTATAAGAACATAATAGTGTTACTATAGTTCTTCCTCATTGTGTGAATTACCTCCTTTCCAAAGGTTTCGGAAAGTGAAATTTTAATGGATTACCCAACGGTACGATCAAGGATCACGGGTTTTAGATTAGGACTCGACATAAGCTCTAAACCAAATAAATAATTATATCTCGTGTATTATTTTTATTATGTCGCTACTTACTCTGATTCAGTTTGACAATAAAGAAAAGATTTTTAACGAGTGATATTCACCCTCTTCCTATCGCTATTCTGATCCTTCAAATGGTGATGAGAGAAACTATTCATTCGGATTAGAAATAGGTTAGAATCCAATCTCACTTGTCTGAATGTAAGGATCAAAGTTTGAATGTTTGATCTTTAAGTAGAAAAAAAAACTTTTCCTATCACAAACGAAATTTAATTAACATTACCAAACTGAAATTTTTTGGATTTTAGAGTCAACATTCAAATTGATTAGTGATACGGCGTATAAGGGGTGATCCCAAGGATAGTTTAGGGCCAAAAGTCAAAATGACTAGCAATCAAGAGGAGGCGACAATCAGGGCCAAAAACCCGGGCGGCTCTAGTACGGGCGAGGATTCCAGGGCTTAGCCCCTCCTATCCCATGGACACGGCTCCCGCTTTATTCCTGGTCAGGTCCTGTGCCGAACAATATTCCAGGGCTTCACCCCTAGCTGTCCCATGGGCACGACTCCTACTTTATTCCTGGTCAGGTCCGGTGTCGACCAGTATTTCAGGGCTTCTCCCCTAGCATCTGACGGGCATAGCTCTCATTCTATTCCTGGTCAGGTCCTACGCCAGCCAGGATTCCAAGACTTAGCCCCTCACATCTTCGGGGAATGACTCCCTGTCTATTCCTGGCCAGCACCTAACCGGTCGAGTCCACATGGCTTAGGCCCTCTTGGATATGGTTCCCCTTCCACTACTGGTCGATTAAATCTAGTCAAGTCCTAAACTCTCATCTTAGTGCAAGTTGTAAGAGAGCAAGGCTCTCACGTCCAACGACCAGTCAATCGAGTCTCAAACTCTCGTCCTAGTGCGAGTTATAAGTGAGCAGGGCTCTTGCGTCCAACAACCAGTCGATCGAGTTCCAGACTTTCATCCCAGTGCGCGTTATAAGTGAGCAGAGCTCTCGCATCCAACAACCATCCGATCGAATCCTAGATTCTCGCCTCAGCGCGAGTTATAAGTGTGCATGGATCATACGCCCAACGACCAGCCGGTCGCATCCCTCTCGTCTTGGTACGAGTTATAAGTATGCAAGACTCACGCACCGCCCAAATTCTCACCCCCAACCTGCGCTAGGTCGGTCCTAGTACCAGATCCTTGGCCCCGAGCTCTTTTGCACCAGGTCCGAGGTGGCTTTATCCTTCATTGTGATCTCTGCTCGACATTTAGACTCAATAGCTTATAAAACTTCAAGCTTCTTTGTTTGCCCGATGGAGATCTGAAGCCTGTATAGCTTCCCCCAAGGTTTTCTCCTTTTCAGCACTTAGTTTCATTAAAGTATCTGCCTCTAGCTGTAGCCGGCGTATCTTCAGAATTGCATTGGAGGGATGAAATTCCATCTCAACTATATAACCCTTCAGAATTTTGTTTTGACAATACATATCCATCGCTAGCTGGCTTAGGCTCAGCCCGGAAGCAAAGAACTAATAAAAGGAAGGGTTAGAATTACACTAACTCAATTGGCTGAAATAGAAGAATTAGGGGCTTCAGCAGAGGCATCCTACGAGAATACAACCACCTGATTGGGAATTGAGCTGGTGTTTATTTATTCCATCGAGTCTATCTAGGCATCCACCATTAACTGCTTTAATTCAACTATTCCCGACTGAGGTAGGGGGTCGACAGGTATCCCTTGCTGAGAAGGCATGTCAACACAAGAGAAGAAGCAACGAGGCACAGTAGGCCTAGAAGTCAACACGCCGGGGGTAGGCCTGGCTAGAGGAGGACACACGGAGGACAAGGGGGTAGCAGGGCCAGTTGGTTGAGGTGGCCCCTCTGGAATAGGTCGTGTTGTCTCTATCGGGGCTTTCCCTCGAACGACAGTTGAAGGTGTAGATGCTCGCTTGGTCCTAGTTTGCCCAACAACCGGGTGACCGATCTCAACCTGAGTTGTTTCAAGGACTGAAGGGGCGGGCGGGCGCCTCTCCTCGGGCCAATCCGAAACTGGGGCAGCCGCAATAAGTGATCGAGGTCTTTTACGACTCAAAGTCAGCAGAACATTCAAATCAGACGACTCCGAAGTAGTTGAAGTATGAGGGCGGACGGGCGGTGGAGCCTGTGAAGCTCTCGGAGCAACATGGCAGAATAGCAGACGGGCAAAGGAGTCTGCAGAGCTCTCAGAGAAGAATGGACGGGCGGTGGAGCCTGTGGAGCTCTTGGAGCAAAATGATGGACGGGCGGTGGAGACTGTAGAGCTCTCGGAGCGGAATAACGGTTGTGCGGACCTTTAGGAACTGCCTGGGTGGGAGGATGGACGGACAACGAGCCTCGCTGCTCAACCAGAATAGTCCACCCCCTCTGATTTATTCCTATATTACTCATCTGAAGAGGCCCAAACACCGAGGCCTTGGAGAGAGCATCCGCTACAAAAGAAAAGGTGTGGGTAGGAAAAAAACAAGAAGGGCACACTAAAAACAAAGTTTCTTATCGAGGGAAGGTGGTATTTCTACTGAGAGGGAGCTTAGACCAAACATGCACAAAATTCCCTCCCAGAGCAGCTCATAAATATAAAATCAGACCTGCTAAATGCTCTGAAGATTTGGTGAATGACCACTCAATGCGGAAGTTGCCTAACTCTGCCGCAAGCGGATAGAGTGATTGGCGTTTTGCTGGCCAAGCCATAGGAGAGGGAAAGTGAAGGAAAAAATACTTAGTTTTCCAATCTCTCCCCTGAAGAAGCATCCTGTCAAAAAGGTTTGTCCTAGGGTGAAGTTGAAAATGGAAAATGTCATGAGTGTAACATTGTGAAACGAAAAAGCAATGAAACAAGAGTAGGGTCAAAGGAATTTCATAGAGGCGGAATAAGATAATGACCCCGCACAGGATGCGGATAGAATTAGGGACGAATTGACAAAGGGGAATGTGAAAATACTAATTAACGTCGGAGAAGAAAGTAGGGAGGGGAAAACGAAGACCCGCTAGGATTTAATCCTTAAAGAAAGTCATATAACCAACAGAAGGTCTGAGAGGACGATCATGTTCAGTGGGCATGATCACATGATGGATTTAGGGTACTTCATAGGTAAAACGGAGATCATCTAAGTCTACCTCGAAAAATACGAAACAAGCTGACTGTACCACAATGCGGAGACATCCATTGCAGATTCTAAGAGAAAGTCGATTCAAAAGGAAGAACCTCGAGAAAAGGGGAAGGATGAAAAGAGAATAAGGGTGAACAAAAATGAGGAGGTAGTCGCAGGGGCTAAAGGAAGAATATGAAGAGTCGTGATGAAAATGAAGAATAGGCATGTGGGATAAGTCGTTAGGTCAACGCCTCGAAAGGGGAGTCAGTCACCAGGGTCGTTGGATGAATCGCACGAGCGTATCAAAAGATGGGTTGATCACCAAGATCGTCAGATCGGGGCTAGGTGGATCGTCATCCGTACGGAATGTCGCACGTCAGTTGTCTTGTCTAAAAAAAACAAGTCAGACATACATGTGGCGGCATTGGAAAGGATACATTTATGGCATCGACAAGAGAGAGAATAATAAGGCACATCGTCCTAGCGTCTTTTCTTGCATTTATGGCACCTGCAATCTGACAAGTTCGACCATTTCTAGCTTATCAACATTCAACAAATAGCAACCTTTCGTCAGTCCCCTCAACTATGGGCAAGTGGGTCCTTGTGAGGGCAAGATGCTTCGGCTAAATTGCCCGGCTATAGCCATCCATCTTCCTAGCCGAGCGAGGTTTTCCAACAGGCAATCTCGATCGGGATTATAGCAAGAGCACCCTGCACACAAAATCTCATTAGCCGGTCGATCAGCCGTCGATCGGCTATTCACGGGATCTAAAGCAAGTACTCACTAACCGACCGACTATACATCAACCAGTTATGGTTCGAGCTGACTAACATGGGGATAGGCAGTGCAACTTATTTCCCGATAAGTAATAACAATTCAAGGTCCTATGCTCGAATTGCCCATTGTCGCGCTTTGAGAAGGCATTTGAGTCAACATCACTAGCAAGGAAAGGCCATGTATCCCTACCTAACCAGTATATAGGTGGGCGGGGTCTTGGCACCCTCCCACGCGTATAGGTCGAAGTTAGCGAGTGCGAAACAGATGGCCTCTAGATACAAAGGGCGAGTGGAAGCAATAGTCAAATGGAAAGCAGTTAACTATAGGCCTAGGAAAGTCTACACCAATCAGGATTCTCAATACAGGACTCCAACTACTTGAAGACAAGGAAAGCTTCATTCAAGAGCTCATTCAGAAGCTTCGTGCTGTCCAGAAAATCATCAAGAAGTTCAAACGCCAACAGTCCAGCCTCCTGCAATTGTGTAATGGCACCTTCGGCGTCATAACAAAGCATCTAGTTGATAATATTGCCGACTAGTGAGCCAAAGTCAGAAGGAGTAAGGTAGGCTGCCTTCCATGTTTCAAAGCGGTTATCCTCCCCTGCCCTGTAGTTGACCAACTCATCCTGAGACTTGACTAACTCGGATCTCACCCTTGCCAACTCCAACTTAGAAGTTGCCGCCTCTGATTTGACAGTTGTCACCTCTAACTTGGCAGCCTCTAACTCAGAGCATAGTGATTCTAGGACAGTCCTCTGAGTTTCCATCTACTGCTACTGATCAAATACCAGCAGAGTGCTAGCCGCCAACTCAGTATCTTTAGTGGCCAAAGTCGTTAGGGAAGAAGCATGGGAGGTCTCCAGCTCCTTCAAATTGCCAGAAAGGTCCCAGGCTTCAAGGATTTTTGCGTCAAGGTCGGCTACCACTTGGACCCGTCTCGCACTTTCTGACCAAAGCCTATTATCACTAATCTTCAGAGCAGCATCCAGTTTCCACGTCTTCCCTGCTTAGCACAGGCCAACTCCCGAGCTTCCTGCACCCTCTTCTCCATTTCACTTAACAGGTCGGGCTTGCGTTTGAGTCTCCTGAGACGACGTCAAGTCAAAAACTTAACCTGTAACCCTGGAAGACTTCGGCTCCATGAATTGTTCTCGTAGGGCTTCGTTTTCTCGTTATAGCCCTGCAACAGCTTGGAATACGCTTATCCCAGTCACTCATGCCTGTAGAAGGGCGTGATTAGCAACATTCTATATACAAGGGTAGAGTGACCAAAACTTATCGCAATTAGCAGTTGGGAAAACCTATCTGCTAAATCCAGCCAATGGGCAGTCTGAAACTGGTTGGGAGGCATCACCTGGATGGACGACACATGGAAGGCAGATGTAAACAAGAAAACGGCTTTTTGGTGGACAAGACGAGGAGGAAAGAACATCCACAGGCGGGAAGATCAGTAAAATAGAAGGCCCTGGAGGCTTAGAGGAGTCGGGCAAGCCGCTCGCCCTTGAAGCCATTTCCCCTTGCAGCTGGCTAGGGGAAGGAGGACGTGAAGCGACGTGCCCGAGAGAGGTCGGGGTATGCACCTATGCTGGAGTAGATCCCCGAGCAAGCAGACGGGTCGAAGATGGACACTCAGGGGATCACTGGACTGAGAGAGTAATATGACGCCTTTTGAGTTGGAGTCGCAAGGGCCACTCAGGACCCACGACAGGAGTCTCTTCAGGAATAGCAAGGGGCAAAATCATATAAATAAGTCCAAACATTCAATCAAGCATGATAATTAGGTCCAAACACAACAATCCACACAAGATCAAATAGATACAAAACAGGACAAAATCATAAAAATAAGAAATTGACAAATCCACAAGAGTTTTACATCAAATCATCCTTACAATTACTCCCTTCATCCTAGAACAAGAAATCTACTCCATAAAATAAGGAAAGAAATCCCAAGAAAAAAAGATTACAAGCATTCTTAATCCCCTCAAATCCAAGAAAAGAGAGAAAGAAAACTTATATACAAAGAAGAACGTCTTCGGATCCAATCCTTGCTTTCCCAGAGTCGATTCAGTGAAGCTCCGCCCTTAGATCGTCGGAAATCCCTCCAAGAATGGCTAGGAACGTCCCAAATCTTGTTTCCCCCCAAAAGGGAAAAATCCCTTTGAAATGGTGAAAGAAACCCTTATATAGAGGGGGCAAATTGGGCGCCACACAACCCCATGACCTGGCCATGTGTGGGACACGGCCTAGACAACTCCCCTTGCTGCCCAGGTGACACGGCCGTGTGATGCTCACACGACCATGACATGCTTTGCCACTGCTCCCTTGTACGGTCGTGTAGATCTACACGGCCTGGACTACTTCTGCCTCTGAAAACCTGGCACGGTCGTGTGGTGTACACGGCCAGAGCCCTCTTGCTTACTAGAAACCCTGCACAGCCGTGTGGTGTAAACCCTAAAACCTGGCACGGTCGTGTGGTGTACACGGCCAGAGCCCTCTTGCTTACTAGAAACCCTGCACAGCCGTGTGGTGTACACGGCCAGGGCTTCCCTGGTCTCTGGAAATCTTACATGGTTGTGTGGTGTACACAGCCTGGCTCTATTTAGCTTCAAATCTTGGCACGACCGTGTGAGGTTCACACGGCCAAGCCATCTTCCTTTCCTGCTACAGCTACACGGCCAAGATCTCCACACGGCCTGGGCAACTTCCCATAGCTGGGTCATGTGAGGTTCAGGAATGATACATTCCTCTTTTGTTTCGCTTGCAGATTTGGCCTTTGAACATAAAACCTTCACCAAATTCGACTCTGTGTATAGAAAATGTACAAAAACACATCTCCGAACAAAAAGAGTAAATATGCTAAAAGGAAAGCTGGAAGTACGAAAATACGTAGACGAAGCATGTGCAAAATATGTGAATGTGCATCAAAACATGTTAAACAAAGGTATATAATCTACGCACATCAGGGATGTGGCGATTACTCATAAAATGGCATTTATGAGGGAAGGGGCAATCACATCATTGCACTAATACGCTATCGCCGACATCCTACCTTGCATTTAAAGGAGCTTACCACCATTTGAAAAGTGCTCATTTAAAAAAAAAAAATGAGTTATCATCAACATCAAGAAGGCATTAGAATGATTGCCCGATTGAGTGGCAGGACCGTCGTAGAACTCGAGTCTAGTCAGTCTTGTAGGATCGTTGAGCTAGAGGTGATGAATAACGCTCGTGGCTTTCATATTCATATAAAACGTTCGAGTTAAGACACAACGGAATAAGAAAGAAAGAAAAGAAAGAAGGTAACAAAGCAATCACGAACACCAAGAGTTACTTGATTCAGAGCCTATGGCGACTCCTACTCCAAGACCTGCACGTGAGAATGCTTTCGTTAGATAATTCCAAGGTTCTAAAATTCGCTAGGCGGTAGTCGGGCGGCAGACCAGTGCCTAGCGCCTAGGCGGGGACTAGGCGCCACTAGGCGGATTCCTCGGTATCCCTTATTTCATGTGGACTGTGGACAATGTCATATGCAACTCTAAATGTTGTCTTAAACAATTTCATAGCAATGAAGATCTAACTATGTATGCTGAAATAAATACATACTTTCCAATACCAAAAAATGAAAAATTATAAAAGAAAACTAATAGTTTTGTGCAAAGAAAATATACTAGGCTTAGTAAATATGAGTAAAAGAAACAGTTAAACAATAGAACATGCAGTAAGTTATCATACTCATATAGTAAACAATAGAACATTGGAAAATAGTATCAATAGTTCAATTCAAGATTACAATGCATTGTGAACTAGTAACCACTAAGCAAAAAATAATTGTTAAATAACATAAATCATGTCTTAACAAAATGAGTTCAAAATTACACAACTAATAATATCTCATAGACTCATATTTATTCTGCTTCTTCTTCTTCATAATTTTCAATAACTTGTTCTTCATCGGACATAAACTCAATATCATTATTGTGATCCTCGTCTTCTTCTTCTGATTCAAAATCATCTTCATGAAGTTCTCTCACTCTAGAGCTTCTTCGGGGTTGTAGATTTTCATCTGCTCCACTTGCTTCATTAACCATTTGCCAAGTGAGCCCGGAACTTAGTTCAACTTCATCATCTTCACCACCATCCACAATCCAACCTTGTGCATTTGAAGCATCTTTTGCAAGAAGGACATCAACATTTCTTTCTTTTTCTCTTTCTTGTTTGTTCAACAATCTAACATTAAATTGGACAAATACTAGATTGTTCAACCTGTTGGCATCCAACCTATTTCTTTTCTTTGTGTGAATCTAAAAAAAAACAGAGAAAGTAAATATTATAGTTAGTACCTGAATATAGAGTATAGACGTTAAAAATTATAACTAATTTAATTAAAGAGTAGGTTGAAAGTTTAAAGCTTACTCCTTCAAATGTACTCCAATTTCTTTCGCACTCAGATGAACTTATAGTTAATGAAAGTATCCTCAATACCACCCTTAGCAAGTTAGGTGTGTGAGCACCGTATGTACTCCTCCATGCACATGGATCAAATGTATCATCATTTTTTTCACATATTTTTACTGCCAATGTTTTTCCAAATAACCCAGTCTTATTTCTATATTTTGGAAATTCCTTGTTAATAATTATATCTTGTAGATCTAACTCATTGGCATGCAAAATTTCCATGCATTCAAAAATCCCCATCGCGACCTTCTCATAAAAAGCAATAGAACTATCTTTGTAGTAAAAATAAGGATTCAACAAAAATGCAGTGGTATGCAATAATGTATCAAGTCTATCCTTCATTTTTGACTCAATAATGACTATGATAGGCTGATAATTTGATTCCACGTTATTCAGAGCTACCTTGATATCTTCTTTAGCTTGAAGAAGCTCCCCATATAGAAACTCCATCGATGGTTTTCTATCTCCATCTACCAATCGAAGAACTCTTACCAAAGGAGCAAATATTTTCAAACAAAGTGTCACACCATTCAAAAAAATCATGCTCATCACTGTAGAGTAAGTCAATTTTCCTTTATTTGTTTTTGACCATTTACATTTCTCCCACATATCACTTGTAAACATGGCCCTTAAACTAGCTTTTTTTTCAATCAAACTTTGCAATGTGAGAAAATTTGATGCAAACCTGGTAACTCCTGGTCGGACTATGTTTCTCTTCTTCATGAAATTTCTCATCAATGATAAAGTCTTATGATGAGCATAGATGAAAATGGTAAAAGCCTTGGATTGCTCAATCACCTTTTTATATCATGGAAGTTTGCCAATACTTTCAAGCATGAGATTAATAGTGTGAATTGCACATGAACTCCAAAAGATCCCGAGTCGTTTTTCTCTCATCAATTTAGCTGCAGCCATATTGTTGGTGGCATTGTCTGTAACAATCTGAACAATATTATGAGATCCTACTTGTTCAACACACTTGTCAACATACTCAAAAATAAGTTCAGCTGTATGCGCCTCCTCTAAAGACTCCTTAGACTCTAAAAATGTAATACCTTACTTGCAATTAACACACAAATTTAAGATGCTTCTTCTTTTTCTATCACTCCATGCATCTGTCATGATCGAGCATCCATTCTTTGCTCATTCTTCTTCATGTTTCTTCAGCAATTGTTTTGTTCTTTCAACTTCGGCTTTCAATAGTGGCTCCCTAAGTTGATATTGAGTTGGAGGCTTGAATCCTAGTCCAAATTGACCCACTGCCTCCATTTGTTGCTTGAAGCTATCATTATCGACAGCATTGAATGAGATTCCGTTTTCATAAACCCATCTCCCAACATATTGTTGAACTTGTTGAGTTCTCTTTTTGAAAAGAGCCTCATTTATATTTTTTTGGCGAAGCACTTTACTTCCAATGGAGCCTGCATTTTCTGGAACAATTGCCGATGCATATCTATCCATGGGGTCAAGTGGAAGAGGTTTTTTAACTCCATCCATCCCTTCAATTTCAAGACCTTCTTCTTCATCTAGGGAAATAGTCACCTCTGCTCTACAACTTTGTTCTTCCATTATTTTGTTCTTTCTGTTCCTCCCTTCTAAAATAACCTGTTTGCACTTATTTTTGTCTTCTTGAGATGCTTTTCGACAACCCGATACATTTCCAGGTATATTTTCAATGTGCTCATTTATCCTATACACTCCTCCTGACATTGCTTTTCCACATAACTTACATTTAATTTTGTCGAGGTTCTTAGGATCAATCAATATCCCAAACTCTCATCCGATGTCATTTGATTTTCTTCTAAGAATTCCGGATTCGGGTTGAGTGACAGATGTTGTCGAAGATGTATTGCTTGCCATTGATAACAGATAATCTGAAGGAAAAACAATTATATATAACAAGACATAATATGATAATAAAATTTAAGTATACCATACAAATATACAATACAAAATAATGAAAATATGAAATATAACATTAAGTCATTAACAAGTCTGAGAATATTCTTTTATATATCTTAATCTAATTAATAAAATTTATTAGATATTTGTTTAAATAAATTTAATTTTAAATATACTTTTTATATTATTAAATCTGCTATATACTTATATATAAATTAATCATATTTATTAGAATTTTTAAAATTTTAATTTAATTTTCATATTTTTAAAACTAATTTATATAAATTAAGCATATTTATTAGAATTTTTAAAATTTTAATTTAATTTTCATATTTTTAAAACTAATTTATATAAATTAAGAATATTTATTAGAATTTTTAAAATTTTAATATAATTTTAATAATTAATATTTATAAATCCGATTAATATACATTTATAATATATAAAATTTATAAACATAATTTATATAAATTAATAATACTTATTAAAAATTTTAAAATTTTAATATAATTTTAATATGTATAAATCCGATTAATATAAATTTATAATATATAAAATTTATAATTTATAAATAATTAAATATGATTTATTAATTTTTTAATATGTATTATATGTTTTTTAATTTTAAATATTTTTATATTTTTAAATCTGATAAAGTGATAAATGATAATATTTATTATAAATTTTTAAATATGTTAATATATAAATTAATATTTAACATTATTTATTTAAAAAAATAAATAAATTATTTATATATTTAAATATGATTATATAAATTAGTAATGGTTATTAGAATTTTATATATTTAAATTTATTTTATAAAAATTAATAATATTTATTATAAAAAGGATAAATTTTAAATATATTTAATTGGGATCTTAATTTTATTAGGGTTTATGAACTCAATCTTATTATGAAAAATTGAAAATTATCCCCGTTAGGAGTAAGGATTTGTTTTAATTTATTAAATCTAAAAAAAATTAAAAAAATTAAAAAAAACGCTAAAAACGTGTCTATGTCGCGAGTCTCGCGACTCGCGGGACGGCGTCGACGCCACGGGCCGCCACCGGCGGCTCGCGGGAGGGCTCCGGCGATGCCGGAAGCTTCACCGGACGAGTCCGATGCGTCCGGCGAAGTCCGGCGTTGCTTCCAGCAGCGTCGGTAGCATCGCGTGGAAAGCTTTTGGCACAGCCAGAAGCATTGTGACTCTACCGACGTTGCTCGAAGCAACGTCGGACTTCGCCGGACGCGTACGGCGCGTCCGGCGAAACTTCCGGCAGCGTCTGACACCTGTGATGCGTCCGGTGTTGTCGCGACGAAGATTTGAGAAACAAAAAAAGTGCGATGAAACAAAAATGAACAGAAACAAAAACTTACCGAAAGCAACGCGATCAGGGAGCGATCAGGGAAGACGAACAGTCGACGAAGAGTCGGGGCGATGAAACAAACGAACGCTTGACAAATACCTAAAAATCGGGTTTAACATGCCTTAAAAAGCTTAGCCCGCCGAGCCCGCCGAACCCGCCGAAGCCCGCGGAGGACCGCCTAGGCGGCCCAGCCGACAAGGGCTTCCACCTCGCTGGTTTTCGGCGCGGCATCCTGCCGCACAGCGCCTAGGCGGCCGCCTAGGGCGCAATTTCGAACACTGGATAATTCACTATCAATTCCGAATAAGTATGGAATTATAATATTAAGACAACTGTAAAATGAAAATACCGACAACTACAAATCTGAAGATTCTTGTTCTTGGTCGTCGAAGCAGCGTTTGAGCATCGAGGAGGTGTTTTCTGAGTAGTGCGCAAGAGCAGAAGTCGTTCTGAATGTTGTTTTCGCCCAGACCGCTTGCCGCCCGCCCTGGGCGAGGCTGGTCCGAACGCCCGAACCAGCTTCGGGCATCCGGACTGTTTATTTCAGCCTCGCTTTTTTTGCAATTAGTCGAGCAATAAACAATATATATCATATAAATTTGACAATCTCTAACTGTCCGATTCTAACTTTGAGTTTCGTTGAAACTCTAGGTCGAACCGACACTTACTGTTCCCTCTTCGGGAGAATACGTCTTCATCTACTCCTCTCAGGAGAGTTTACCTTTTGTCAGATCGGTCTTCCACGACCGTCTGGAATTTTGCTCAGCGCCTGACACTTTAGGTCTTCATGCTGAACGTCCACTACACGACCTGTGCATATTTCCACCTGGTCCGCGACCACCAAGATTTTCACATAGAGTCTCCGACTCTAGGATTTCGCCCCAAGTGCTCGACCCGCCAAGACTTCGTCTTGCCTAATCGCAGCTAGGACTTTCCACCAACTAGGGTTACCTTCACCTAGGACCTAGAGTTACCTCCCCCTAGGACCTAAGGTTACCTCCCCCTAGGATTTTCCACCTGCCTAGAATCCACTAGAACTTTGCCAAAGAATACTTAGGACTTTCCTGCAAGCTCATTCAACCTTGTTAGACAACAAATAACCTTAACTTTGGACTTTTTGTCATAATCAAAACTTAGGTTCAATCGTCCGGTGCTCCCTGCATCAACAAGTCTGTCATAAGTCTCCTTCAACTAGACTTGAAGAGGAGGCTTGTGATACGACGTATAAGGGGTGGCCCCAAGTAAAGTTTAGGGACAGGAGTCAAGATGACCTGACGGTCAAGAGTCAAGAGGAGGTGGAGAGATTCTAAGGCTTAGCCCCTCCTGTCTCATGGACACAGCTCCCACTTTATTCGTGGTCAGGTCCTGTGTCAGCCAATATTCCAAGGCTTCGCCCCTAGTTGTCCCATGGGCATGGCCCCCACTTTATTCCTGGTCAGGTCCTGTGCCAACCAGTATTCAAGGGTTTCACCTCTAGCATCTCACGAGCATGGCTCCCACTCTATTCTTGGTCGGGTCTTGCACCGACCAAGATTCCCGGGCTTAGTCCCTCACGTCTCCGAGACGACTCTCAATCTATTCCTGGCCAGCACCTAGCCGGTCGAGTCCACATAGCTTAGGCCTCCTTGGATATGGTTCCCCTTCCACTACTGGTCGGTTAAATCAGGTTAGGTCCAGACTCTCATCCCAGTGCAATTTATAAGTGAACAGGACTGTCGCATTCAACGACAAACCGATCGGGTCCCAAACTCTCGCTCCAATGCGAATTATAAACGAGCAGGGCTCTCACGTCCAACGACCATCCGATCGGGTCCCAGATTCTTGCCACAACGCGAGTTATAAATGTGTATGGCTCACACACCCAACGACCAGCCAGTACGATCTCAAACTCTCACCCCGATGTGAGTTATAAGTGTACAGAACTCACGCGCCCCCAAAATTCTCGCCCCCCCCTAGCAGGACTCTCGCATCCAACGACCCACCAGTCGGCTCCCAGACTCTCGCCCCAATACGAGTTATAAACAAGTAGGGCTATCACGTCCAATGACCATTCGGTCGGATCTCAGATTCTCGCCACAACACGAGTTATAAGTGTGTATGGCTCACACGCCCAACAACCAACCGGTTAGGTCCCAAACTCTCATCCCAGTGTGAATTATAAGTGTGCAGGGCTGACGCGCCCCTCAAATACTGTAGAGATGGAAATATTCATGGGTTTTAGAAAACATTGATCGATTGGAGCATTGCATCTGCTTGCTCATGGGAGAT
The DNA here is from genome assembly GCF_018446385.1 of Zingiber officinale. Lineage (NCBI taxonomy): Eukaryota > Viridiplantae > Streptophyta > Magnoliopsida > Zingiberales > Zingiberaceae > Zingiber > Zingiber officinale. The sequence continues at coordinate 78,406,606 of NC_055997.1, read as the reverse complement.
TGGGGGAAAAAGTCAAATCAAATTCAAGGAGCAAAATGCTGATCCTCCTTACTGGATAAAAAGGATAAAGAGAAAAGATTATAGACAAGTTTCCTCGCAAGGCTAGTCCTGATGATTTCAGGACTAGTATAATCCATCATACTAAACCCTAAACTCATCACAGAATAAGACAAAAGCCATCGATCCCACCCAGGTCAGAATAAGCGATGGGAGCCACTGCCCAAAGATCTTGCAGAAATTGGATACAACACTATTTCTTACAGTTTCTAGTGATTGGTTTATTGTGTTCATATCCAGTATCAAGAGTGAAATCAGAATCGGTGGATTCAATCTCACTACTCCATGGATTCCATTGAAAGAGCATGAATAGAGCAAAACATCAGGGTAAAACAAATCTCCAAAATGATAAATAAGAAATAAAGTACGAAAGAGATCAACTGGGGTAGAACACATACCAAGTTGCGCCGCCGACTCTTTCATCGTCTCGTGAAGGGTTGGTTTTGGAGTAGCGAAGAAGCCGAGGCTTGCAGAGCAAGAAAAGTGCCCCAGCGATGTATTTATATAGTCGCGGTTCCTTTAGGTAAGATGATGAGGTGGCAGTAATACTAAACAAAGTGTGGCAAATTAATTTTAATAACTTACGTTGTATAACATTTTGGATGCTTAATTAAATAAATTTCCTATTATCTTATAGAATTTCATATTAGCATAAATAACATTATATATTTATATTTATCTCTCTGTGGCACTGCAAGTTTGAGAAGACAAGCAAAAAATGCAGAGAAATTAATCTCACATCGAACAGAATCGGCGCATTATTTAATAAACGCATTCATAAATTATGTTCAAATTTTTTATAACATTTAATGGTCGAGTGATGGTACTGCCATTGAATCATTGGATCCAGAAGAAAAATAAATTGCAATTTTTCAGACAACTCACGGTCGGTGACAGTGAGGTCCCAAAGAAACTTGAAGGCATCAGCGTAAGTCGAAGGGAGCTCAACTTTTGACGCCAGTTGCCTCGATCGAAACTAACGGTGGGCGCTGAAGAGAGCTCGGCTGATGATTCCAGTTGCCTCTATGTAGCGTTCCACACAGCGTGTAATGCAGCTGCTCTCGCTTCCGCTCAAGCTTGTTCCAGGTTTCGTGATGCACTTTGTGAAACACTTGCTCCGCACAGTCTGCAACACACAAATAGGTGGGGAAAATTTACAAACGAGTTTAACAAGATAAAAATAAATAAATTTGAATAATTAGTTTTAATATGGGGTTTCATGTGGACAAAATTAATAACTACGACAAACACTGGATAACATGTCTGGTGTATGGATCAATCAGTTTGAACAGCGCATAACTCAGAGAGAATTGAGCTAGCTCAATCTGAGTTCTACGAGTGTCCAAGGAACAACAGGCGATAGTAAGCCAATACGGTGAAAGCACAGTGCAAAGCATCATTGAAGGGGATAGTTTGGCGGGGCTTATAAAAGGAAGAGGTTTTCAACCATGAGAGACTAAGTTTTCTCCAGCTTGGCTGATCGGTACCAGCTTCAACCCACCAGCATTTAGAACTTTCGCATCCAAAGCTCCGCACCTGACCCAACCCAACGTCAGTTGAACAACTTGTGGTTCGAACAAGTTGAACCCATACCACTTGCAGTTCGAAGAAGCTAAATACATAACGCTCCCACCTTGACTCCTCTACTGAACTGAGCAGGCTAGGATGAACTCAACACAACTTAAACGCACCTTGATCAAAATTAGATCAAAACTCATTTAGCCACATGGAAACCAAGATCAAAATTAGATTGCCGTAGCTAGTAGACATACTCTGTTATAGCTTTACCGTGACAAAGTTATAAAATCGACATGGAGCTGGTTAGTTGAAAACCACATGCAATTAAATATCACGCTAGATCCTACAGCAACATTCTTTTGCTCATAAATAAACAACAATCAATTATTTATTTGATTATCTCACCCTTTAACAAAAGTGATTATCTATCATAATGCTTCACTGGTTTTCAATACTTAGACTAACTAAAGTTACACTTTGATACTTCATCTTCGTTTAGTATATTTTCTGAAGAAATACAGTTGTGTCAGACTAATAGATCAGCTTAATATGCGTCAACAATCAACAGAGTTGAGATGTAAGATGCTCTACGTTTATATAAGGGTATAGATGATGCATGGAAGCACTGGATATGCAAGACACCACTCAATGGATCATATTCTGAACAATTTGAATGAATCGACTTGAGCAAGTTTTTATCGCGCAGCGGATGCATTTGGCAAGGTAACAACCAAAATCCTCACAAAAGGCGCTCAAAACGACTTGAAAAATAGGCACGGAGGGTAAGGGAGTTGTCCTTCACGGAGACATCAAATGATGGAGAGAAGAAAGGAATAGGAAAAAAAAAAAACCTTGGAAAGCAACCTATTCAAATCTGAATTCGTCACGGAACACAGGGGAATACCTCGAAGAACTCTTCGGCGTAGGCCTGTGCGAGCTGCGTCTTGACCTGGTCCATGAGTACATCGGCGGAGGGGATCGTTTGTCCCGACGACCCGCCGGACGGCGATGGCGAAGAGAAGGGATCCATCCCGAAAAAGCTACGGCTTTGAATTCACGGCGAGCCTAAACCCTAGCTCCAAGCAGCATAGATCAGAATATTTATAAAGCCCGCTACGAGAACATGTGGTACCACCGCCACGAAATGGGTAGCGGCCCGATATATCACAGTAGACTGGCCCACGTATAGTTTCGCCATATCATGTTTATTTGGAGGGAGGGGAAGAATAACTAGAAAGGAAAGATAGAAGGAGAAGGGTAGAAGGCAAAAAGAGAAGTAGGGCAGTAAATAAGTGAAGGCAAATTTTATCGTGTTCAATGTTATATATTTGATAAAATAATTGGGTCAAGTCTAAAAGAAATTATATATTTGATAAAATAACTAAGCGAAGTTAAAAGAAATTATGTCGGTGAAATAATTATTAAATTTAGTTTAATTAATATTTTATGATTTTTAATTTTGTTCGAAAGTAGGATGGTGGAAAATTAAGAATACGATGGATTCACTGATCAACTAAAGATCCTGCTCCGCTCTATAAAATAAGTAACATCAGTGTCGGGTCAGGAAAGGGATCGTCGACGTTGGCCCTCCGACGCTCAAGCCAATCACCGAAATGTGGAGAAAAGTGGAGCAATTGTAGAACTATGCACAAACAGTAGATAACGCGTACCTCTGCCGGTGATGGACCCCCCTTTATATAGAGCTATGGTGGGTGATGTGCGCTCTTCTCAAGGTATGAACACGTTCTTCAATATATCCCATGAAAGGGTTAATCCAGAAAATACCTCTGACATCATATCTTAACAGGGCATGCATATCCCTGATAAGACAGTAGAAGGTTCCGTCATACGATCCGTCTGCCGATCATGCCTCGTGTCAGCGGCATTACTTCTCAAAAGGATGTCGAGAGATACTACAATGGTCCCGTTGTTGGGTCGAGCAGGGTAGTCGCTCGGCCGGGATTCTGTTCCGTCCATGGCCAAGTCTTGTTGCTTGGCCGAGTGGGGTAGGCGTTCGGCCAGGATCGCTTCGCTATGTCGATCTCAGTGGCCCTTCTATGCGATGGCCTTGTAGCACCTGTCTTCCCCCATTTGGACAAGCTACCCGGTCTCCCTCGACGTCCTGATACTCCGTATTGAGCGTCGGCTGCCTTATGCATCATCCCGAGCTAAACTGAAAGTCTACTCGAACCTGTCACCCGTCAGTCGGGGCCTGACTGTCCGACCAACCACTGTCATTATCCTCCATTCGACCCTTTGACACCCGGGGCGTTGACCACCTTGACTTTAACCTTCACTCTGGCAATTGACCTCGTGCCAGGTAGGCCTCCCTCCATCGCTGAATCACAAGTCTCTCCATTAAGTCTAGTCGAATCACAAACTTGTAAATCTGACTAACTGGACCAGTAGAGTCTGATAGCTCCCACGCCTTTGTTGTTCGGCTTCGCATTGCCAAATTGGGTATGTAACTGTCGCTCGGCCCAAGCCTTTCAAAGAAAATTGTACCTCGGTCGTTCAACTATGTGATAATTGTTAGGACCCTTGGCGGCCGGTTAGAGGGGGGTGGATAGCCCCTGTACAAATCAAACAAAACAATCTTTCTCAGACAAATAACTTGATTAAAAGAACACTTGCATATAAAAATAATTAAGAAACTAAAAGACAGAGACTCAGCGGATTTACTTAGCTACAACCGAGGAGATTGTTAATCTAAGACGAAAAAGTGCACTAACAATTCTCCTTCAGATAGAGAAGCCTCTCTATAGCAGTGACCGCTCAGAAACAGAGAGCAAAATAGAAAATGACGTGCGTACAAATATTGTATTGATCTTTCTTGTTGTTGTAAAGTTTTGGGAGCAAGGCTGCTTATATATCCTTACTCGGGGCACATGGAAGGGTTCCAGGTGCCTGGAGGGGGATAAAATTTTATCCTCTTCACAATGAATCGCAGTCAAACGCGGTCCGATAAACTTCAGTTCCGAGCGCCCGGACTGAGTCAGGGGTGCCCGAACTTGGAAAGCCAACTACGTTGACTTTTGCAGCCCGGGCCTTCTGCTCCGGTTTCGGTCGCCTCGATCCGGGTCTTCTGCTTCGGTTCCTTTTGCTTGGGTGATCTCAGCCATCCGGAATAAGTCTCACCTGAACCCAACTTTCGGCCTTCTCGAGCAAGCTTCCGCTCCTGGCTTCTCATCCCTCTGAAACGTCGTGCGTCTCCTTCTCGTCTGCCCATGTACTCTTCCGCAGTTCCTCGTCCCTCAGACGCACCGAGCCCGTCGGCTCTCTCCCGTGCCATCATTTTTGCTAGCTGCGTCTTTTGCTCGACGCCCTGTGCTCCTAAGTTCTTGTACACTTAGACACAAGGTTAAACACAACAGGACATAACCTAACTTGTTTGATCATATCAAAATAACCTTGGGATCCAACTGTTATGACCAAAAGTAGCTAGAGGGGGGGTGAATAGCTCGTCGCGTGCTCGTCTCTCGGCGTTGCTTGTTCCTTCAAAGATGTGCAGCGGAAATACAAAGAAACAACTACAACAACGCTAACACGGTTGGTTTACTTGGTATCCACCTCACAAGAGGTGACTAATCCAAGGATCCACACCAACACACACACCCTCCACTAAATAAAACTCTCCTTTATGGTAACTACCAAGGGCGGAGAAGCCCTACAAGACTCAATACAAGACGAGAGGGAAAGGATACAAGAAATACAAGCTTACAAGCTTACAATGAGTATAAACTCTAACCCTAGCTTCTCTTCTTGGCTTTGATCCGCCTCTTGACTTGGAAAACTTCCAAGATCCTTCAAGAACTGGCGATCTGAGCTTTGTGAGTGCTGTGGAGGAGCTGGCGAGAAATCTGGAGTGAATCGGAGAAGAGATACCGCAGCCATCGAATGCCTGCAGCTATAAACGATGCCAACGGTCGGATCCCGATCGATTCGAATGTTCCCAATCGATCGGGGAGGCTTTGGATCGATCCACGGATCGATCCAGAGCGCCTCTGTGCTCTGGGAAAACTCCTGAATCGATCCACGGATCGATCCAGCGTTTATCGCGCGAAGCAGCCGCGTCCCAATCGATCCACTGATCGATTGGGACATCTGGATCGATCCACGGATCGATCCAGAGGCTCTCTGTTCGCTGGGACAGGTCTGGATCGATCCACTGATCGATCCAGAGCCTGGATCGATCCACTGATCGATCCAGAACTTGATTTTTGTCCAAACCAAGTCCCAAACCTCCCAAACCAACATCCGGTCAACCTTGACCTGTTGGTATGTCATGCTTAGCATCTAGTCACTCCCTTGACCTGCTAGGACTCCCTTACCAAGTGTCCGGTCAATCCCTTTGACCCACTTGGACTTTTCTCTGTGCCAAGTATCCTTTGACCTACTTGGACTTTTCTTTCATGCCAAGTATCCAGTCAATCCTTTGACCTACTTGGACTTCCCAGCACCAGATGTCCGATCATCCTTGATCCATCTGGATTTTCCCTTGCCTGGCTTCACTCACCAGGACTTTCACCTAGCTTCACTCACTAGGGTTTTCCATCTGCCTAGCTTCACTCACTAGGACTTTCACCTGGCTTCACTCACCAGGATTTCCATCTGCCTAGCTTCACTCACTAGGACTTTCACCTGGCTTCACTCACCAGGATTTTCATCTGCCTAGCTTCACTCACTAGGACTTCCTTCTGCCTAGCTTCACTCACCAGGACTTTCACCTAGCTTCACTCACTAGGGTTTTCCATCTGCCTAGCTTCACTCACTAGGACTTTCATTTTGCCTAACATCCCAGTTAGGACTTCCCGGTCAAGTATCCGATCAACCTTGACCTACTTGACTCTTCTTCAATTAACATCTTATTGTCAAACATCTAAACTCAAACCAAGACTCAGCTTGGTCAAACAGGTCAACCTTGACCTGAGGGATGTTGCACCAACAATCTCCCCCTTTTTGATGTTTGACAATACCAACACTATCACTTACAATACTACATGTAAGTTAGGCTAATCCCATAGCCTCCTTCTTCATGCCACTAGGTAATGAAAGCATAAATTAAGCTCTTCATTCTCCCCCTAAGAGGGCAAACTCCCTCTAGGTAATGAAAGTCTAACTTACTCCCTTTCATTAGTCCTTTCATTCTCCCCCTATGACCTTCCCATAGGTAATGAAGGACTAAGCTTAACCATACATTCTCCCCCTATTGGCACACATCAACCCATCGTTGGACACACATCAACCTATGCTCCAATTCTGGGCACACTTCAACAAATCCATTTGTTGAAGACTCTCCCCCTGAAGAGTTGCTCATCGTTGTTCACAACATCACTCGTTGTGATCAACACGATAATGAAGGTCTCATACCCTTCATTTATCCTTAACCTCTCCCTCAATGTAGACAAATACCCAACCTTGAGCATTTTCAACCACTTGAGTTTCCACTTGAAATAATGAGGATATCCACTCCCCATTTCTCCCCATTTCAAGTTTAAATGCTCAACCTTGAGCAAGTTCACAACAGAAGGTTAACCACCTTCCAAGGTTCATGAAAAATAATTTTCATGTCTTTAAAGAGTCCCTCCCCCTAAAGACATGGTGGTAACTTCTGTCATTGCACCAACAATGACTTGGAATCCCTAAAACATTAGGAAACCCAAATTTAGAAGTTTTGAGGTTCAAATATTCAAAATTTGAAACAACCTCAACTTAAACTTCTACTTAGTCCTCGTTAACCAATCCATCCTTGTTTTCACATGAAAACACCCTTTTTATGGATACAAATGTATTTTTAGGGGTTTGAAATGGTTACCTAGACTCAAAGAGGTTCAAAGATGCTGAAATCAAACCTTCCCAGCCAAAATCAGCAACTTGGATCGATTGGAGTTAGGTTCCAATCGATCGAACCTTTCTGAATCGATCCACTGATCGATTCAGACTCCCTGGATCGATCGGCTGATCGATCCAGCGAGCTTCTGCTCGCGGGAATTGCCGTTTGAATCGATCCATGGATCGATTCAGGAACTCCAATCGATCCATGGATCGATCGGAGCTCTGATAGTTGCTGAAATTCCATTTCAGTCAACTTCAGAAACCCCTAGAAAATTCTACAAAAATCCAAAAATTATGAAATTTCGTGTAGACATTATTTAGGGTGTTTACTATCAAGGAAAAATAGTTTTCTATGAAAATACTTCATATTTTCAAAGATTGACACAAACTTGAAAACTTGCAAAACCTTTAGTGTTTCTCTTCAAGTTTGTGTCTAACTATTCAATGGTGATTACTATCAAAAGATAGCCTTCACCAAGGTTTTCCAAAAATATTTTAAAAACATTTTCAAAACCAATATCCCATCACATTCCTTGGGCTTAATGCACATGACTTGTACATTAGCTTTCCCAATGATGGGGAAACACATAACTATGTGTTTTGATGAATTTAAAAACTCAAAGGAATGCACTAAATCAACATCTTGAGTTTTGTTCATCATCCTAACATCTCACTTGTATCTAATGTGCACTAAAACACATACAAGTCACCTTATAGTCTTTGTGAGATGTAGATTTTGGTTTTGCCCTAATCTAGGGATCATGCATATCTATCTAGGCATTTTAGAGATATTAGACATCCACCTAGGATGTCACTTGTTAATAAGTGTTGTTAAATGCCATTTGTCCTTAATTACAAGGAATTAAACTAATGCATGATAATGTTATGGCATACATCAAAATAAAATAACTTTCAAAAGAAAGATTCCTATAACTACATGATGTATGAATGTCATGACATGGTATTTTGAGTTTTTTTTTTCATAGTAAAACATGAATGCAAAAATAGACATGATGTCATGGCATGTGATAGGCAAACAATCATGGCAAGATTTAGCATAAATAAAATATACCTAGATTAACTATCTAAGTATCCTTAAAGTCTTAGCTAAACTTACAACTTAAACCTAGATTGCCCTAAAGTGTTACAAGAGAATGCCAAAGCCTAAATTTGGCATTTCTAATTTCCTTGATTTAATGTATGCCAATTGAAAATAAACATGTCCTCAAATGTTGGCATATTCCATTTTTCCTCAAGAGTAGCACTTTTAAGTTTAAGGCCCGGATTGCCTTAAATTTCCAAGAGAATACCAATATCCCAACTTGGTATTTCTCAAGGTTTTCCAAATTTGTGCCATTTAAGATAAAATCAACTTTTCACCATTAGGCACATTTTACTCTTTCAAGGAGTAAATAATAATTCCATTTCATTTTCAAAGGTTAACAAAAACCTTGAAAATGCTCCTTGAGTGTCAATTTCCTCAAAGTTGGGTTAACTACCCTTCAAATAGGAGTTGACACTCTCTAACCCATCTATGGGGTAGAGAAGATGCTCCTAGGAACCCAACACCTATTGGTGCTCCTTGGATGCTCTAGGTACTCACTAGGGATAACTTCCCTAGATACCTTCCTAGTGACCTTGTTTGGCTTCTTGGAAGCCTTGGTTACACTTTCTAGGTCAACTCTAGGGATAACCTCCCTTGTGACCTTGTTTGTGACTTTCTTAGACTTCTTAGAAGTCTTAGTCACATTTGTTGCAGAAATACTCTTAGGGATGACTTCCCTAGTATTTTTGGCTTGACCACTAGACCTAGGGTTTGTTCCATAACTATATGGAACTCTATGGTAAAAGGGCACATCCTTCTTAGCCTTTGGTTTGTATCCCAAACCTCTATGGCCATTGGATGGCTTTTGTACCTCTAAACCTAGGTTATACTCATTTTGCCCTAATAGGATATTTTCCATCCTTTTTAGGGTCTTTTCCATTTTATCAAGTCTTGACCTCAAGACTTGATTTTCTATCATTAAATCCTTAGTATTTGGTTCATGAGCATTTTTGTTTCTAGGCTTGTATCTAAAATCCTTAGAGTTATTGCCTAGATTTTTGCCTACATTCCTAACCTTAGGTGTAGTTTTGGCATGTAGGGCCACATGCTTTTCCTTAAAGCCCTCATGCTTTCTATTCTTATGGTAAATTGCATTAAAATGATAAAAATTTGACCTAGCATGCTTTTTACCATTTTGCAAGGGAATAGGCTCAATGAAATGTTACCTTCTTCTTTACCTTGGAGGCTCCCCCTTGACTAGTGCCTCCTTGAGCCTTGACCATCTTCTTCCCCTTGGGGCATTGACTTCGGTAATGCCCTTTTTGTTGACACAAGAAGCACACAATGTGCTCCTTACACTTCTTTGTCCCGGGGGTGGTCTCCTTGAGCTTCGTCTTGCCCTTTTGTGCCACTTGGCCCTTCTTCTTGGCCAATTTAGGGCACTTGCTCTTGTAGTGCCCATGTTCCCTACACTCAAAGCATATAATATGATTTTTATTATTAATTGAAACATTTATATCTTCTTGTGTAGGGATGACACTTGCTCCTCCATTTGATATTTCTTGAATTTCGGAGGTGGCACCATCTTCTTCTTCTTCACTTGACCCGGATGTAGAAGCTTCTCCTTCTTCTTGATCCGGCGTCACCAAGAATTGCTCCCCCTCAATCCTAGAGGTGGAGGCTTCATCATCTTGAACATGAAACAAGGAGTATGCTCCCTCCTTGTTCCCTTCGGTGCATTCCCTTGAGGATGAAGCTTCTTGGATTTCCTCTTCTTCGGAGGTTGAGCATCTCTCAACCTCGGAGTCCTCCTCTTGGTCTTGCTCCAAAGAGTCACCCTCTCTGGATTCTTCATGATCTTGTACAGTGGAGGGGATCTCTTCATGAAGCTTAGCCAATTTGCTCCAAAGTTCCTTTGCATCTTCAAATTCTCCAATTTTGCAAAGAATGGTGCTTGGCAATAAATTGACCAAAAGCTTGGTCACTTTGTCATTTGCCTCGCACCTTTGGACTTGCTCCGGGCTCCATTTGCTTTTCTTTAGAACTTTGCCCTTTGAATTTCTTGGAGCCTTGAAGCCTTCCATTAGAGCAAACCATTGCTCTATCTCCATCATAAGAAAATTTTCGATTCTTGATTTCCAAGAATCGAAACTCGTAGAAGTGTATGGTGGAGCCACCCTTGTGTCAAATCCAAGCCCATCTTGGAATTGCATCTTGAAGTTGAGCTTGATAAAGTCTTGAACTTGAAGAAATTGCTCCAACTTCTTCACCCTCTAGCTTTTCTTGTTATACTTGACCCTTCCGGCGATGATTCCGGTGAAGAGCGGTCTTGCTCTGATACCACTTGTTAGGACCAAAAGTAGCTAGAGGGGGGGGGGTGAATAGCTCGTCGCGTTCGCTCGTCTCTCGGCGTTGCTTGTTCCTTCAAAGATGTGCAGCGGAAATACAAAGAAACAAATACAACAACGCTAACACGGTTGGTTTACTTGGTATCCACCTCACAAGAGGTGACTAGTCCAAGGATCCACACCACGCACACACCCTCCACTATGAAAACACTCCTTTTTGGTAACTACCAAGGGCGGAGAAGCCCTACAAGACTCAATACAAGAAGAGAGGGAAAGGATACAAGAAATACAAGCTTACAAGCTTACAATGAGTATAAACCCTAACCCTAGCTTCTCTTCTTGGCTTTGATCCGCCTCTTGACTTGGAAAACTTCCAAGATCCTTCAAGAACTGGCGATCTGAGCTTTATGAGTGCTGTGGAGGAGCTGGCGAGAAATCTGGAGTGAATCGGAGAAGAGATACCGCAGCCATCGAACGCCTGCAGCTATAAACGATGCCAACGGTCGGATCCCGATCGATTCGAATGTTCCCAATCGATCGGGGAGGCTTTGGATCGATCCACGGATCGATCCAGAGCGCCTCTGTGCTCTGGGAAAATGCCTGGATCGATCCACGGATCGATCCAGCGTTTATCGCGCGAAGCAGCCGCGTCCCAATCGATCCACTGATCGATTGGGACATCTGGATCGATCCACGGATCGATCCAGAGGCTCTCTGTTCGCTGGGACAGGTCTGGATCGATCCACTGATCGATCCAGAGCCTGGATCGATCCACTGATCGATCCAGAGCCTGGATCGATCCACTGATCGATCCAGCACTTGATTTTTGTCCAAACCAAGTCCCAAACCTCCCAAACCAACATCCGGTCAACCTTGACCTGTTGGTATGTCATGCCTAGCATCTAGTCACTCCCTTGACCTGCTAGGACTCCCTTACCAAGTGTCCGGTCAATCCCTTTGACCCACTTGGACTTTTCTCTGTGCCAAGTATCCGGTCAATCCCTTTGACCTACTTGGACTTTTCTTTCATGCCAAGTATCCAGTCAATCCTTTGACCTACTTGGACTTCCCAGCACCAGATGTCCGATCATCCTTGATCCATCTGGATTTTCCCTTGCCTGGCTTCACTCACCAGGACTTTCACCTAGCTTCATTCACTAGGGTTTTCCATCTGCCTAGCTTCACTCACTAGGACTTTCACCTGGCTTCACTCACCAGGATTTCCATCTGCCTAGCTTCACTCACTAGGACTTTCACCTGGCTTCACTCACCAGGATTTCCATCTGCCTAGCTTCACTCACTAGGACTTTCACCTGGCTTCACTCACCAGGATTTCCATCTGCCTAGCTTCACTCACTAGGACTTCCTTCTGCCTAGCTTCACTCACCAGGACTTTCACCTAGCTTTACTCACTAGGGTTTTCCATCTGCCTAGCTTCACTCACTAGGACTTTCATTTTGCCTAACATCCCAGTTAGGACTTCCCGGTCAAGTATCCGGTCAACCTTGACCTACTTGACTCTTCTTCAATTAACATCTTATTGTCAAACATCTAAACCCAAACCAAGACTCAGCTTGGTCAAACAGGTCAACCTTGACCTAACTTGTTTGATCATATCAAAATAACCTTGGGATCCAACAATCTCCCCATTTTTGATGTGAGCAACCCAAGTTAAGTTAGGGTAAACTAACATAAAGTAAAAAATAAATAAATTTACAATTAAAGTGTAAAAATTTTAAAAAGGTTAAACTACCTCCCCCTAGACTTAATCTTCCCTTCTCCCCCTTTAATTATATAAAAAATGAGGTACAAAAAAAAATCTAAGGGTAACTTTTTAAAAAAATAGTAAAGTTTTTAGTTAAAAAAATGATTTTCAACATTTTGAAAAACTTATCAAGTTTTTGAAAATTTTGAAAAATAATTTTGATAGCATTAAAATAAATTTCGATAATTTTAGAAAAAAAATTCTAAGTAAAAAATATTTTTGATATCACAAAAAAAAAACATCAATAATTTTCTAAGTTTACCAAAATTAATTTTGTAGAAATAATTTTTCTAAAGTAAAAAAACTTTAAGTCCCCCTTTTTTTAAAAAAAAATTCTAAGTTAAAAAAAAAATTGAATAACTATTTAAAGTATTATTTAATTATAATTAAATGCTTTATCAGTTAGTCAATTAAATATTTTATTTCATTAATTGACTTCCAGTCTATGGTGAGGCACTAGACCTTCTTGGTTATTGGAGCAACAACCACTTTCTAGACAAAACCTCTTAAGAAAATTTAAATATTTAATTTTCTCGCTGAAAGCGCTGAGTCTAATTAAAGTTCTAGTTAGACAAGACTTTAGAACTCAATATAAGTTCCAGCTAGCTGGATTAATTAAAAAAATTTTAGAAACAAATTTCTTTGAAATTTTTCTAATTTGTCCTTTATGAAATCTAAGATGTCAGCTTAGTCTATTATAATTTTGAGTTCTAACATTCAAGCATGCATGATTTTTCAAGTTCTTTATTTCATTTTATAAAGTATCATTTTCTAATTTTATTTATCAAATTCTTCTAATGGACAAGATTTTGTTAGAATTAATTTTAATCCTTTAATTTCTTTTTCTAGCTTGCAACAATTCTTTGATAAATATTTTATAAACTTAAATGACTTATCATGCGGAAGAGATCATACCTAACTTATTTTGTCGGTCCCGTTATCCATAGCTCCCTTTGAAGTGTTGCTTTCTTCCAATGTCGCTCCCCCTTCATCGATGCTCTCGATGCTCATTTCGGACGAGCTTGCTTCGTTTTCATCGTCTTGATAGCTTGCCATTAATGCAAGTCCGGAGAAAGGCTCAATCTCTGATTTGGATGACGTTTCATTCCACGTCGCCTTCAGGTTTTTGTGTTTGTTCGTTTGGACGAGCTTCTTATTCTTGCCTTTGTCCTTGTTCTTTAATTTAGGGAAGTTGTCTTTAACGTGTCAGTCTTCATTACAGTAGTAGCATCTGATTTTTTTCTCTTTCTACCCTGCAGATGGTTATATTTTCTAGATTTAAATAACTTTTTAAACTGATTTATCATCATTGTCATTTCCTCGTCATCAAAAGAAGATTCTAAATCTAGTTCATTCATCTTCGTCTTGAGGGCAATATTGTTCTTCAGCTCCTTCTTTGAATTTGCACATATCAATTCATGGACTTCAAAAGTTGAAAATAACTCTTCTAAGGTAACAAATTCTAAATCCTTAGAGCTATAGTAGGCATCTACTAATGATGCCCATTTTGTATTTCTAGGGAATGCATTAAGAGCGTAACTTAGTAAATCTCGGTTGCTTACCTTTTCTCTGAGATTCAAAAGTTCGGTGATGAGCTCCTTAATCCTCGAGTGAAGGTGTGCAATCGTTTTGTCTTCTTCAAATCTAAGGTTGGTGAGCTGATTGCTAAGTAAGTCTCGTCTCGCGAATTTGGCTTCAGACGTCCCTTCGTATAGCTCAAGGAACTTCTCCCAAAGCTCCTTTGCTAAGTTGTAGGCACCAATCCAGTTAACTTCTTGCGGTGGAAGGACGCTTAGCAGATGGAAGTCTGCTTTGTCGTTTGCCACGTAATCGGCATGCTCCTTATTCTTCCACTGTATTCTTCCTTACCTTCGGGTGTTACAAAATTGAACTTCATTATTAAAAGCAATTCAAAATCAGTTTTAAAGAATACATGCATTCTCTTTTTCCAGCTCGCGAACTCCCCCTCGAATTTCGGTGGGTATATGCTCGATCTAACCATCGATTTAGTGTTTCGATTGACGGTTAGTCCTCTTGAAGCATCCTTGCTCTGATACCGCTTGTTAGGACCCTTGGCGTCCGGCTAGAGGGTGTGAATAACCCCTGCACAAATCAAACAAAACAACCTTTCTCGAATAAATAACTTGATTAAAAGAACACTTGCATATACAAATAATTAAGAAACTAAAAGATAGTGACTCGATGGATTTACTTGGTTATAACCGGGGAGGTTGTTAATCCAAGACGAAAAAGTGCACTAACAATTCTTCTTCAGGTAGAGAAACCTCTTTACAGCAGTGAACACTTAGAAACAGAAAGCTAAATGGAAAATGAAGTGTGTACAAGTGTTGTATTGATCTTTCTTGTTGTTGTAATGCTTTGGGAGCAAGGCTACTTATATAGCCTTGCTCAGGGTGCTTGGAAGGATTCCAAATGCCTGGAGGGGGATAAAATTTTTTCCCCTTCATAATGAATTGTGGGCAAACGCGATCCGGATAAACTTCGGTTCCGTGCTCCCGGACTGAGGCAGGGTGCCCGGACCTAGAAAGTCAACCATGTTGACTTTTTCAGTTCGGGCCTTCCGCTCTGATTTTGCTCGCTTCTGTCCGGGTCTTCCGCTCTCGTTCCTCTTGCTTGGGTGATCTCGACCATCCGGAATATGACTTAACTAAACCCAACTTCCGACCTTCTCGAGCAAGCTTCCGCTCCTGACTTCTCGTCTCTTGAAAACGTCGCGCGCCTCCTTCTCGTCTGCTCGCGTACTCTTCTGCAGCTCTTCGTCCCTTGGACACACTGAGCCCGTCGGCTCTCTCCCATGTCATCCTTCTAACTAGTTGCGTCTTTTGCTCGACGCCCTGTGCTCCTAAGTTCCTGTATACTTAGACACAAGGTTAAACACAATAGGACCTAGCCTAACTTGTTTGATCACATCAAAACAACCTTGGGGTACCAACAATAATAGCTTATCCATGCCACTCGGGCAATGGGTGGCAACACTTGGCAAAAAAATTCCATTCCCTTTTCTTACGCTCCTCGGCCGAGCACCCTTATGTTATCCAAATTTCTCAAAGATTGTGCAAATCTCTGATCATTATGACCGACCACGCGGTCATACCTTTTAATTAAGCCTCATTAATGTCGTCCGGTGATTGAGAACTATGTGTCCTCCTTTCTGTCGTCGTACGTTTGGCGTGACAGGATGATATCTGTTGGTGATGCGACAAACACCTTTTAGAATTCGATGGCCAGATCTCTGCCTAATTTTTCACAACCCTGAATCAGACAATCCAGGATGATTGTCCACGAGGCTTTATAAACCTTGTGTGCATCGCCATCACCTTTGTTTCGCACTCCTTCATCTTCGAGCTCCTTCGCGACGCTTTGTTTTCTCTTCTTCTACGGTGAACTTCCTTGTAAGCTCCTTCACCTTTTGTCATTTAAATCTGTTTGTTCCTCCCTAATTCAGTTTTTGATAGCCAACGTCTCGCAACCCCCCACTCTCATCCCTGGACTCTGGTATACTTGCACCGAGTCCAGGTTCGACGGGGGCAAAGCTAAGAGTTTGAAATCCGCATATAAGTTTCCCCTTGCTACTAAATTGCTCTTCCTTCTGCTTTTGACTGGCCCCATGAACCACCATCGGGTTTTCTATGTTTCTTTAGGGACTAGTTCACCGTCGGTCTGTGATTCCCTGTCCACCCTTTTTTCTTCGCAGTTTGTAAATATTTTCATATTTCCCTTAATCAATTAGTGTCAAACTCTTTTAGGCTACTGTGCGAGGTGATAATTTTGTTTCGCTTGCATGACATTCCTTTGACTCCTCGGCTCTTTCATTACATTTATTATCCGAAATTGTCCAAGTCGGGGACTTTTCTCTTCCAAGCCCGAGTGGACTTAGTCTTCTTTGATAAAATGTCGTCCTCCAACAAGCATTGGAGAGACTATTATTTCTTCGTTCACTTTCCTGAGCGGCCAAATTTCCTGACCAACTAGCAGCTAGAAGTGTCGAATCCTCCGGAGCTCAAGAAGTACAAAAGCCAATCGAACTATCTCCAGGCAGCTTCAAGCTTGGCCAGTCAGAAGTACCACATCCATAAGTTACTGCTGGAGGGCATCCTCTACGTGTTTGGCTTGAGTCCGATCTACACTAAGCTTTCGTCCAGCCTAGGTATGCTGTTTCTTCTTCAAATCTTTGAATCTAACTAATTTTTCATCCTTTTGTGCATCTCGAATCATGTTGCGAGTACGTTTGGCCGGCAAGTGCAAGCTCACGGACGTAGAGATCAACGCTGCGACCGTAGCTGAGCTGGAGAGCTGCAACCTGCAGCTGGTCGGCTCCCACGAGGATCCGCTCGGTGACGAGGAGGGAACACAAGAACTAGGGAGAGGAGCGGGGAGCCAACCAAATGGCAGCTAGTGGAGCAGCAGCTACTGCTAACCTTGCACCCGAACGACCATCGATGGTTCCGATCGTAGTCACTTTAGAGTCAGCAACCTCCGCCGAACCCCTGCGATAGCGCAAGAGACGTCAAGCAGAAGGTTTCTCCCGATCTGTGACTTCTATCCTACAGACCCCAACACCGGCCGTCTCCCGACCCTCCTCCAAGCGGGGTGAGACCTCTGTTCTTCCTCTCGAGCAGGGAGTCGCAGAACTCCCTGCTTGCATATCATCCGATTGGACACCTTCGTTGCCCACGCTGCCCCAGTGGATGATTTGTGCGTCGCTAGTCGCCTTCATTCCACCATCTTTGATGGCTGCCCAAGTGTTCTTCATCCAACCGATTCCAGCATCCCGGTCTTTGGGTAGAGCGATTTCAGACTCCTCTGGCTTGAGTAGTCAGAGGCAAATAACGACAATCATCTATTTACCGACCGATGAGTATCGCAGTGCGGACGACCCAACGTCCCTCACCCCCGAGCACTAGATAAGGATCTAAGGGTTGCTCGCACAAATATGGGTCGATGCTTGAGTCGTTGCGGCGGTCATCTCTCTGGAGGAGCTCACCAACAGTGACACCCAGATGTCCACTGGAGTATGTACACACTACTTTTACACTTACTTTTTATTAGTTCATTCCTTACAATTTTCTTGTTCCTGCAATTTTAGGTGGAGAGCCAAGCCATGTGCCACAAGCTCGCCTATTTGGAGCACGAAGTCCAGTAGCTGCATGCTCCGAATGGCCAATCGTCTGTTTCACAGGCGTGCATAGAGTGGATGAGCGCTGAGATGACCCAATTAAGGTTGATCTGAATAAGAGCTTTGAGCTGTTGGAGGCGAAGAGGGGCAAAAGTGTCGAGCAAGCAACTCAGCTGGCATGGCTCAACAAGCAGGCCAACACCTTCGAGTCCAAGATCCACTCAACCAACACCAGGAAGCTCCGGGCCATCGAAGACTGTTAGCTAGAGCCCTAGAGCCAATCATTTGATGATTGTATTTTGGACTTGTTGTATCATATTCTATATAAATAAAGACATTTATTTTGGTTATTATACTTACTTGTATTGGTGCCAAATAAACTAAGTATAATAGCGTCCTTGAGTAGAAGGTTCTCACCTATATCAATCGGTTAGTTGAACTGATAGTGAGATGATATAGGGAACACTACTCTTAATCATTACTAGTCGAGTATTAACATTCAGGGACAATGTTAATGCAATAAGACTAGTGATCCGGCGGTAAGGACAGGGGACCCCCTTTGAGGGAAGTCAACGCCACGTGGAGGTCAAAAGTCAAACGGCCGATCGGAGAAGAGTAGGGTCAACTGGCCGAATGGGTCCAAGCGGAATCAAAGACAACCCGACGAGGAGTCGGGTTTCCGATGCTCATGGTGAACAAGGTCGCTGGGCCGAGCGGGTAGCCTGCTCGGCCGAGGCGTAAAGTATTAAGGAACACTATCAGTCGAGCACCCGGTCGGACCGATACCTACACCCCGTCGGACCGATGCCTGCCGAGCGAATGAACGCTCGGCTTGGGGAAAAAGGGGACAGGGACAAGGGGACATTGGGGAACATCATTTTCTGACAGCAGACATATTCGACGACCAGGCCATACGCAGAATCGTACGACAGAAGGTTCTGTTGTCCCATCAGAGAGGTGCTCAGACTGTAGCAGTATGGTGTCAGGCATGCTCCTCTGGCAAGCCCATACTAAGGTATGGTACAGGACACGTGTACGCCTCAGTAGGTGTGCACAAGCCTCCCCCCAGCTGTATATAAGAGCCCTCATACTTCGCCGGAGGTACGCGATCTCGCATCTTTGGAGCCACTTCATCGTTTTCCTCTTGCCTGACTTGAGCGTCGGAGGGTCGTCGCCGGGAACCCCTTCCCGGCCCGACTTCCTTGCAGGTTCGCCGGAGTTCCATACGGCCGGTCGGAGATCCACATCACCAGTTCAAAGAGCGCCACATGCCCAGCGTCCATCGATTCAGCGTTCGGACATGATCAAATTGGCGCCGTCTGTGGGAACGCACCTGCATCCGAGCGGAAGCAATGGACGAAGCTGGACGACCGCACACCATGATGCTTTCCCCGGAGGAGCTCGACACTCTAATCGAGGCAAGAGCAGCTAAGCTCGTGGAGCAGCAGAAACAAAAGGCACAAGCCGAGCGCCTAGAGCAAAAGCCGACGTCAGCGTCAGGAGGCCGAGCGGCAGCAGAGTTCCGACCGGAGAACATCTCAGCATGGGGCCGAGATAAGGATCCAATCGGCATCCAAGGAGAAGCACTGCATGCCCTGAGCGGAGGAACATGGAGTTGGACTTGATCGACGAAAAGCGAGCCAAGGCGTCCGTTCGGCTGAAGGCATACCGGCATAGAATGAAGCAGAACTACAACCGGCGCATGATCCCTAGAGCATTCCAGGTTGGCGACCTAGTGTGGAAGAAAGTAAAGCCGGTCGGGGACATGGGCAAGCTGGAGGCTCCTTGGGCAGGTCCCTTCAAAGTCATCGAAAAGCTCCGCTCGGGTGCCTATTATCTGGAGGATGAAGACGGACGACAACTGGATCAACCATGAAGCACGAACCACCTCCAGCCTTATCAGGCGGGGTGAAAGGTGCGCCAATGTAATGTATGCTGTATATTTTTCGTTCGGCTGTATATGTGAAATGCAGGAGTTAAAAATTAGAAAATTAGCACAAGTATAGGGCATCGTCAGCCGAATCGGAAGACCGTCAAGCTCCGACGTTAAAAATTGAGAGTCGCACCGGCGACTATAAACCCTTCGGCCGGAAGACCGTCGAGCTCCAACGTTAAATATCGAGAGTCGCACCGGCGACTATAAACCCTCCGGCCGGAAGACCGTCGAGCTCCGACGTTAAATATCGAGAGTCGCACCAGCGACTATAAACCCTCCGGCCGGAAGACCGTCGAGCTCCGATGTTAAATATCGAGAGTCACACCGACGACTATAAACCCTCCGGACGGAAGACCGTCGAGCTCCACGTTAAAAATCGAGAGTCGCGCCGGCGACTATAAACCCTCCGGCCGGAAGACCGTCGAGCTTCGACGTTAAAAATCGAGAGTCGCACCGGCGACTATAAACCCTCCGGCCGGAAGACCGTCGATCTCCGACGTTAAAAATCGAGAGTCGCACCGGCGACAATAAACCATCCGGTCGGAAGAACCGTCGAGCTCTGACGTTAAATATCGAGAGTCGCGCCGGCGACTATAAACCCTCTGGCCGGAAGAACGTCGAGCTCCGATGTTAAATATCGAGAGTCGCGTCGGCGACTATAAACCCTTCGGCCGGAAGACCGTCGAGCTCCGACGCTAAAACACAAGAGTCGCGCCGGCGACTATAAACCCTCCGGTCGGAAGAACCGTCGAGCTCCGACGTTAAAAATCGAGAGTCGCGCCGGCGACTATAAATCCTTCGGTCGGAAGAACCGTCGAGCTCCGACGTTAAATATCGAGAGTCGCGCCGGTGACTATAAACCCTCCGGTCGGAAGAACCGTCGAGCTCCGACGTTAAAAATCGAGAGTCGCGCCGGCGACTATAAACTCTCCGGTCGGAAGAACAGTCGAAGCAGGTTCATATGATGAACCAAGAGGATTAGATTCATTTGATGAATCAAATTAGATTAAGAGTAATCATAATTGGGCTAATTGAGTTGGACTCAAGTTGATTCATGTGTTCAATGAGTCTAATTTAGATTATGACTCATTGAATCAATTTAATTAAATGAATTAGATTCATTATATTAAATTGGCTTGAATTAAATGGTTGGATTAGATCAACTATGAAAGAGATTAAGTCAAGTTTGACTTGACTTGAGAGGAAGAGGAAGAGGAAGAGTCAAGTTTGACTTGACTTTATATCACATCATTTGTGACTTGGCATTAGGAGAACTAATGATGATGTGCCACATCATCACATGTGCCACCTCATGGAGGTTACAACTATTCTCTTTAATGGCCTCCACATTAATTGTGATTAATGTGAAGGGGGTTACACCACTTGTAGTGGCCGGCCACTTGATGGAAAATGAGAAGTTTTCTTTTGGTGAGTAACTCTCATTCAAGTGATCTTCCTCCTCCTAAGCTCTCTTCTTGCTCCTTATCTTCTCTTGGTCGTGGGTTTCAAGCAAAGGAGAAGAAAGGAGAGTGAATCTAATCCAAGAAGAAAGGTTAGTGAAAGTCACATAGAGATTTTAGAGGAGTGTGTTCTCTTCTTTTCCTTTCTTCTTCTTCCAATCCCATCCGAGAGCATCAAGAAGTGCTAGCACACTTGTGGTGTTCTCTTCTCCATCCTTGAGTGTTAGAGAACACTTCTTGTTCATGTGGATATTACTAGAGGTGTGTACGTTTGAACACACTCGAGATCCGGCGCACCTTGGACGAGCGGGATTCGCGAAGGGCACGCATCGAAGGTATAAGATTTTCTCCATGTAGATCTAAGTGTAGATCTAGGTAAACTCGTAATCGTAGTTTTTTGAAAAATTTTCTTTGCACGGATCCGTTGGCTAGGGAGTTTCGGGGTTTCCGCGACGCGAAAAAGTAATTTTCGTGGCCCGAAAAACCCAACAAAGACTTGGAAATCAAAAACAAAGAGTTTCGGGTGTTGGCTCAGAACCTGAAGGAGGTGAAGGCCTCACTGAATGCTGAGCGAGAAGGCAAGTTGGTCGATCGATCTGCAGTGAAGGCCCAGTTCGACGCCAAAGATGCAGAGCTGGCTAAGTTGAAGGTGGAGCTGGAAGCATCCCAAGTGGCCCTCGAGACTTATCAGGGTGCTGAGCCCAACCGGTTTGAGCTCATGAAGTGGGCCTACCTCTACTTAGATGCCTTTAATGAGTAGCTCACCAATCAGGCGCTCCTTTTCAACCTTTCCATCAATGGGACGCTCGACCAACTGAAGGACGACAGCTATATTTTGACCAGACTGACGAGCAAGGTTATCAGCCAGGACAAGATGACTAAATTGCTGCTAGATGACGTACTTGACTACCTCGAGTGAGCCTGCTCCCATGTACCTTGTCTTCTTTTGTACTGCCCTTTTGGCCTTGTAAAAACTATGCAAGTGTTAATGAATGGTCGCCCGTTCGACGAACCTTTTTATTTGATGTCATTCCTTCGTGTCGCGTCGTTTGACACTTCCTTATTTTATTTTTCGACTTGTTTGTCCCTATGTTGCCGCTCAGGATCGAGTAGGACTACCAACCGCTTATCATTTTGTGAAAAAGCTTCCAAGTGTAGCTCCGTGTCCTACCGATCGACATCGAGCTAATCGCTTTGATGGTCGATCAATCAATCCAACATCATCGAACGACCATATTATAGTGTGCTCTTGTGGCAACGTGTTTCCTGGTCGACCTTGTCTTTGACCTACATATTCGTCAATCCTCTTCGTTCGGTATTGCCTCATCTTTGGGGTGCCCAATAAGCTATTTTTTGTTGTAGCCTCAGGTTTATAACCATCGCTCGACTGTTGAAGACACGAGCCTAAGTTTAATGTTGACACTCGACCATTTGTGACAACAAGAGTTTATGGTCGTCGTTCGACCATTGATGACGACAAGGGTTTAAGGTTGTCACTCGACCGTTGGTGATGACTAGGGTTTAAGGTCGTCGCTCGAACATTGGTGAAGACAAGATTTTAAGATCGCCGCTTGACCGCTGATGACGACAAGGGTTTAAGGTCGCCGCTCGACCATTGGTGAAAACTAGGGTTTCACGTTGCCGCTTAACGGTTGGTGAAGACTTGAGTTTAACATTGCTGCTCAACTGTTGGTGAAGACTAGAGTTTAACGTCGCCGCTCGATGGTTACAATGCGTAGACAATGGTTTATAGTGGCCGCTCGACTTTTAACTTGGTTGATTGGCTTAAGAGTCTGGAACACTTGTACTTTTATTCATATTTATCATGCATCTAGAAGTCATACATGCACTTATATAGGTACATTTATATTTATTCACGCACCTCTCACCCGACCCTATAGGGTTGAAGATAGTTCGCACTCCACGGCCGCTCAAGATGTCTTCCGTCTTTGTCCTACAGGTACTAGGCTCCCGAGCGAAGCTTTTGCATGACCTTATAGGGTCCCACCCATGGGGGTTCGAACTTGGTGACGCCGCCGACCGGTTTTATTCTCTTCCACACCAGATCGCTGACCTCAAAGGACCTCAGGATCACCCTCTGATTGTAGTTCTGCTTCATCCACTGGCGATATGCCATCAGCTGGATGACATCCTTAGCCCTCACCTCATCCGCCAAATTGAGCTCCAAAAGTCTTCACTTGGTGTTGCCCTCATGTAGAGTTGTACCCAATTAGACTCTACTCTGACTTCCACCGGGACCAATGCTTCATCGCCGTACACCAGATGAAATTGTGTTATGTCGGTCACCTCCTTTAGAGTTGTACGAAGAGCCCACAGGATGTTGGGGAGCTCGTCGACCCAGCTGCCTCCTGCATGGTCGAGTCAAGCTCATAGACTCCTGAGGATCTCCTGATTGGTGACTTCCGCTTGGTCGTTGCTCTGGGGGTAGGCCACTGAGGTGAAGGTCTACTGGATGTTATAGCCTTCGCACACTCCCTGAACTTTCGACCAGTGAACTGCCTCCCGTTATCCTAGACGAGACGACATGGGATGCCGAACCAACATAGGATGTTCTGCCAGATGAATTTGATAACCATCTGTTCACTTATTTTAGCTAGCGACTCGCTCTCTACCCACTTTTAGAAGTATTCCATAGTGACGAGAAGGAATCTCCGCTGACCGGTCGATATTGGAAATGGTCCCACGATTTCTATACCCCATTGTCGAACGGGCAAGACACCGTGGATGTCTTCATCTCTTCGGTTGGTCGATGCGGGATATTGTGATACCTTTGGCAGGACAGACATGTGGCTACTGTCCGAGCAACATCCTCTTGGAGAGTGGGTAAAAAATATCTGACCAGGAGAATCTTTCGTGCCAATGAACGATCGCCCGGATGGCTTACACAGGAGCCTTGGTGCACTTCCTAAAGGATGTACTCTGTGTCCTCTAGTCCGACGCACTTGAGCATGGGCCTGGAGAAGGCTCTCTACATCTGATCTCCAACCAAGGTGAATCGTCCGACCCTATTTTTCAACAAGCGGACCTCTTCCTGATCAGAAGGCGTGGCACCCGATCGAAGAAACTCTATCAGTGTCGTCCTCCAATCCCTCGGGAAAGTTTTCCCTTCCATCTTGTTGATATGCGCCACTAATGAGACTTGCTTGATCAGTTGCTTTATCACGATCGACGATAATGAATTGGCTAACTTCGCCAACTCATCCACGCCTGATTCTCTGCCCGGGGAATCTTCTGTATAAGGACTTCTTAGAAATTCACTTTTATCTTCTCGAAGGCTTCTGTGTATAGCTTGAGTTGGGAGCTGCTTATCTCGAACGTTCCTGATAGCTGCTGAGTGACCAACTGAGAGTCTGAGTGAATGAGGACTTTTGTGGCTCCGACATGCCGCGTTGCCTATAAGCCAGCTAGCAATGCTTAATATTCAGCTTTGTTATTGGTGGCTAGATAATCCAACCGAACGGAAAGTTGTATTCGATCCTCCTGTGGTGAAATTAGTAGTATGTCGATCCCGCTGCCTTGCCTGGTGGAAGAGACATCGACATATATTCTCCAAGTTTCGACTCGGTATTCTGGACCTCTGTGACGAAATCAGCTAGGTCCTGTACTTTGATCGTCGTTCAGGGCTAATATTGTATGTCAAATTCACTTAGCTTGGTTGTCCACTTGATTAGCCGGCCAGCCGCCTCTAGGTCGAGAAGTATTCCCGGGGCCCTGTTGGTCATCACGATAATCGGATGTGGCAAGAAGTATGGACGAAGTCTTCGAGCAACTAGCACCAATGCATAAGCTAACTTTTCAAGACAGGTGTAGCAAGATTCTACATCTTTCAATATTTGACTTAAAAAATATACGTGCTGTTATTCGTGGGCATTCTGCCTAAATAATGCTGAGCCAACCGCATACTCGGTGGATGACGGGTAGATCCAGAGCAACTCACCAGCGCTTGGCTTAGCTAACACATGCAATGAGTTAAGGTACTCCTTGAGCTCTTCCAACGCCTGGTCGTACTCTGCATCCCATTAAAATTTTGTAGCTCAATGCAACACTCTGAAGAACGGATGACTTCAGTTAGATGACTAGCGAGGTGATCCATCCGGTCAACTGTTGGGCCTCCTTCAAGTTGCGCGGCGGCGGCATGTCTTGCAGGGCCTTTACTTTGTTTGGATTGCCTCGATCCCCCACTCAATGACGATATATCAGAGGAAATGACTACTCTTCGCACTGGATAAGCACTTGTTCGGGTTTAATTTTATTCCATAAGCCCTCAAAGTTTGACAAGTCTCCTTGACGTCTACAGAAAGGTCAACAGCTCGAAGGGATTTTATTAATATGTCATTAACATATTCCTCCATGTTGCGGCCGATCTGTCACTGGAACACCTTGTTCATTAGCATCTGGTAGGTGGCGTCGACGTTTTATAGTCTGAACGACATGACATTGTAGCAATACGTTCCATTCCGTTAGCCGTGATGAAGATGACCTTTTCTTGATCCTCTTGGACGAGCGACACTTGGTGGTAACCATAGTACACGTCGAGCATGCAAATCAGCTCACAGCCCGCCGTGGAGTCCATCATTTGATCTATCTGGGGTAGCAGATAGAAATCCTTTGGGCATACCTTATTCAAGTCACGAAAGTCGATGCAGACCTGCCATTTGTTGTCTGACTTAGAGACCAGCACGATGTTAGTGAGCCAGCTCGAGAATTGGACCTCCCGTATATGGCTGACCTCCAGTAATTTCTCTATCTCCGTCCAGATGATCAGGTTTTGCTCTACACTAAAGTTCTTTTTCTTTTGCTTCACTGACCGAGCATTTGGTTGGACATGAAGCTCATGCTGAGCCACGCTCGGTGGGAACCGAGAAGCTCATGTGTCGACTAGGCGAATCGTAGTTATGTCTAAGGCAAGCGATCAACCTTGCCTTCTTCTCGCTTTCCAGGTCAACGGTGACAAAAGTAGTTGCCTCCATCTGGCTTGGGTGAATTTACACCTCCTTCTTTTTATCATAATCCAACATAGAAGTAGGGATGTAAATGAGCCAAGCCGCTCGTGAGCTATTTGAAGCTCGATTCGATAAAAGCTCGTTTGAGCTCGTTTAATGAAGCTCGTTAAGATAAAAAAACCAAGCTCAAGATTCACAATATTTGGCTCATTAGCTCATGAACATGTTCGTTAAGCTTATGAATCAACTTTTAAATAAAAAAATAATAGTTTTGATATTAAATTTATAGATTTTACACTCTACTTATGAAAAACATAGACAAATATATTAAATTTATTAATTAGAATAAAATTATAAATTTTAACAAGAATATTATAATTTTTTAAAAATATATAATTTAGTTTTTAATGAATATTTAAATTTATAATTTATATTTATTAAGCTCGTTTAGGCTCGATAAAAGCTCAAATAAGCTCGTGAGCTATGAATATATTCATTAAATAAAGCTTGAGCTCGACTCGATTATAAACGAGCCAAACTCAAACATCCAAGAGTTCGGCTCGGCTCAGCTCGGTTCGACTCGATTACACCTCTACATAGGAGGTTTCTCTATGATAGCGTTCACCTCTAAGCGCGGGTTCTTTCGAGTGGCCCTCGCTTCGGATTTGACCATCTCGACGTAGCATCGTCGAGCGGACAATTGGTAGCCTTTAACTTTGCCCACTTTGTCGTCTACCAGGAACTTAATATTCTGGCAGTAGGTGGACACCACCGCTCGGAACTCGTTGAGGGCCGGTTGGCCCAATATAACGTTGTAGGCCAATGGTGCGTCTACTACAATAAAATTTATGGTCCTTGTTCTCTTCAGTGGCTCCTCCTCGAGCGAGATGACCAACCTGACTTGGCTAAGTGGCAACACTTCGTTGCCTGTGAAACCGTAGAACGGGGCCATTGATGAGTCGAATCTGTCACATCCGCTAATCAAATTGTACAAATGTATATTCCACTGAACCCCTTAATTAAACAATAATGTTGTAGTAACGAACCCAGGATCGATCCGAGGAACCAACAGTATGATGTAATTTAGGATTGTATTTTTATTCCTATTTTTGGGGTTTTCGATATAAAAATGGAGTTGGGGTTTTAAAAACTTTAAATCTAAATCTAACAGAGGAAAAACACAGCAATTAAGAAATTAATCTAAAGCAAGAGTGAAACATGACTATGTGCCAATAAACAAATCATTACGCATTGTTACACTATATTGTGATAAATCCATCAACACACATCAAACTAAGGATGAAATTACGAGACTCAAATAAATCTGATCTAAAGCAAGATGTAAACCTAATTTAGCACTTAAACACTAAACAATTAACCAAACACAAATAAAACTTAAACTAAGCTTCAACAAGGAAAGAAATGCTAACTACTTGCATAAAAATATAACAAAACATAAAAGTAATCTGTGCTAAGCTGTAAAAACAATAACAAAACGAAATAAACCCTAACCGATCTAACTCACAATCAATCTCACCAAACTTCACACTCTTGCCGTCACACAAGAGTGCCAATGTTGAGACCACCCAACTTTAGACCTCAGTGGAGACTCTCTACAGCATATCAGTTCCAGGATTGCTCAAGAACGCCGGCGGACCACCCCCGACGAGCTAGAACAACCCTAAACCCACTCAAGTGCCGAAAATCTGGAAATCTGGTCTCGGAATCTGGATGGAGGCTGTGGATTGCGGATTGTGGATAGATGAGGCTCAGCAACGTCGGAGGACCACCGCCGAACGCTTCTGATGAGAATCGGCACTCAGATTTGGAAGACCACCTCCAAATCTAGCGAAAACAGGGGAATACCGAGAGCCAAATTCCACCAGAGAGAACACCCTCCAATAGCTCCAGATGATCGGGATGTGCTGCCGTGAAGCTCTACAATGAAGGTTGAAGCTCGGGAAATTGATTGGAGAAGGAATGGGGCCAAAATCTGGAAGATCGCCGCGGGACGAAGCTTCTGTGCATGGAGGAATCGACGACGAAGAAAGGGAACTGTAGCTTCTGTTTTAAATCTGATCCAGATTTGAACGGACGGCTAGGAGAAATTTGGAGCTAAATCAACGGTGAAAGCTTGCCCAAAATCCGATCCGAAGGTTCTGATCTTGATCTAGAGTCTGGATCTACCCTCCCTTAGGTCGGATCGATCAGATCATCACTGGATAGCCCAGATCTGCCGATCTTCAATGAACGGCCCAGATTAATCCGGATGGATCAATGGCTGGATGAACTCAGATCTGGATCAAAACTTCTGGATCTTCATCAATGGCTTAGATCTGCCCATTAAGTTGGATCGGCCAGATCTTCAACGGATGGTCCAGATCTGTCCTATTCTTGATAAACGACCCAAATCGACCCAAAACTTGATCTTCTTGATTGAACTCCGATTTGAGCCCAATTTCGGTCTAAATAGATCCAAATTCAAGATCCTTTGATGCCTACAAAATAAGAATCAAATATTAGCATCAAATAATATAAAAATAAAGTAATTTGCAATTAAGTCCAAAAATACACACAATGCACAAAATGTGATGTAATCATGATTTTAACCTATGAAATCAACATCAAATCATGCATATATGAATCAAAATAATGCAGTAAAATCATGGTTATCAAATCCCCCACACTTAGTCTTGAACGTCCCGTGCAAGTAAAGAAAACTCAAAATCATCTCCATAGAAAATTCTCTAGCAATACCTAGAAATGGTAAAAAGAATTTAACTAAGATCATCTTAAAAATCACTAATAATCATGAATACAATTCAAACAATAATCAGTAGGTATGGTAGTTTCAATCCAATTGAAAAATAAAGCAAGTTGCAATCTCACAAGGGATTTACCTAATCTATCTCTCACACTCAAGCATGTGTATAAGTGGAGCTCACTCAATGCAACTCACAACATTTCTCTACCATAAGCTTGCTTATTTTCTACTTCTCCACCACTATAAAACATGGCATACATGAATCAAAAGGATTTATCAACAAGAATTGAAATGGAATCAAGAAAAACAATAGAAGTGAATGAAATAGGCAAAAGAAAAGAATTCAATGAAGTATATGAGAAGATGAGAGTATTGGAGGAATATACTTGATGAGTTGACCCATTTTGATGTGTAAAGAGATGAATACCATTTGTCGTTACCACTTCAAAGTATCAAGCTAACCTCCCCTTCAATTTGATGGCTATCCAAGATTCTTGATACTCTATCTCCACACTTGATACTTTTAATTTGCCAAAAAAAAAAAATTCTTCACTGTTTTTCCAATTTAATTCCACCACTTGAAGACTAAAACAATCTCAAATCATGAAGAATAATATCCTCCCCCACACTTAAAATCATTGTTCTTCTCGGA
Organism: Zingiber officinale; assembly: GCF_018446385.1. Taxonomy (NCBI): domain Eukaryota; kingdom Viridiplantae; phylum Streptophyta; class Magnoliopsida; order Zingiberales; family Zingiberaceae; genus Zingiber; species Zingiber officinale. Next base: position 78,377,125 of record NC_055997.1, on the reverse strand, counting down.
CAATAAAACATAACATGTTATCCACTTATTTTACACATTTTGAACCACTATTTTCTTGTATACATTCTGCAGCTTTTCCTTTCTATGTATGTTTCTGATTTTTCAGATTCGATATCCACAAGAGTTCAAAGAACTGAAACATTATCACTGAATACAGTTTATAACAATAGAAACCAGATTCATGGTACACTGAAGGTGAATCATTCAGGAAATCAGACTAAAAATTCAGGCACACTGAAGTTGCAATTTCTGAACTAGAAAAGACAGGACTCAGAGTTCAATAAGCTGCAGGTTCTCCTTCTTTTGTTCTCTTGCACTACAATCTACTTAAGCACCGACAGCTCCAGCTGTAACATAATTCAAATTCTCTTCAAATTCTGTTTTGTTGGCACTAAACAGAATTCCATTAATCAGATTTTCCTTAAGCAGATATCTCCAAGGATGCATCAATTCATATCCAGTAATCAGATTCAATTAAATTTCTGTATTTCAACAATTTAGAAACTTAATATAATAAGGTTCCAATCCAATTTGTAGCTGCACAAGGATCTAAAGTTTCCAACATCAGGATTTCAGAACTGTCTAAATTCTGGATTCTAGAATTCTGCTATAATCAGTTATTCTGTCCAATGCAATTTGTAAAGACATGATAAACAATGAAACACCATTTGTCACTGCAAATGCAAGATCTTCTCTGTCTTTCCTTATTATTTTGACAGCGGGTGATGAAAGATTGATACAACTTGATACAACTCTAAAGCTGAATCCTGTTTTTGTTCCTTGCTGCCACTACTACATTCCCCATATTTCCACAGATTTCTAGCTTTCTGCCCTCTGTTTCTACTTTCCAGCTTCCTGCATGACATATTTAACACGGACATTTGTTTCTAATAGGTTCACCATCATAAATTCAAACACCACAGTCAGATTTGCAGAAATATTAGAGAGTTCTATTGGATTCTGGAAATGGATGATGCAATCTACTGCTACAGATTTCAATATCACAACACGCTGGTTATTCACTGATCAGATGCTTGTTGCCTTCAGCAGTGGAGTTGATGAGTTGAAGCTAATGGAGTTGCTCAATCTAAAAGTTTCCTATTGAAAATTTTCAACCAGAACCGTAGACATTTCCAGCTTCCAGTTACTGCATCTATATCAGATTCAAACTCCTGTTTCATATTCAGTTGCAGATTTCCATGCAATCCAATACTTCTTATACCTTGTTTCAGTAACACAAGCTATTTGCTGAAATCAACTCCAATATCTATTTCACAGACTCTAGTTATGCAGTAATCCAGAATAGGTCAGTTGCCTACATCTGTTTCAATTTAAGAATCAACCAAAGGTTCCTTACATCTCTTAATTCCATCCCCTTGCACATTTGCTGTAAATTAACTTCTTGTCTAAACATCTTAAAAGTTGCATTCTTCCTGCTTAAGTAAAGAACTGAAACAAAGTCTATTTAACACCACATAATTTGTAGCAATCCCAGAGATGATTCAAATTCAACTAATCTTCTTCTCAAGCTCATTTCTTAAACTCAGTTTACTTCTACTTTGCAGAAAAACATTCCAGTTTGATCTGATTCCCGATCTCCTGTCGAATTCTGAATTCAGAATTCTGCAATTTTAAGCTTCAGCATTACATTTTGATTCTGCATTATAAGTTTCAGCATTGAGATTCTAAGGTGGCTTGAGCTCAAATCAAATAGAATCCAGCTAGGATGAGGATATCATTTTGACTCTGGAATGCTAAAAGTTCAAATTCAGATTGCTACTATCCAAAAATTACATAAATATATTGGCACCAAATTTACAATTCTGTTGCACAGTTTCAAAATGTATTAGATGCTGTTGTAACCATTGTCTTCCTGCACTTCATCAATTCCAGAAACTTACAACAAAACTTGGCACACTATATTTAAGATCCAAATCACAATAAATTCAGACTTGATACTTATTCCAATTGTAGAATTTCCAAAGGCATGCACTGCTGTTTTTCAGTTTCAGAAATCAGCTCAATCCTGGAATTTCCAGCCTTTTCCAGACTTAAGTTTTATACTTCAGAATCTACTGTCATCTCAACAACAATTCTAAAAGCAATCAACCTTTTTCAACTCCATCTGCTACTTCTTAAGGAATCGTTCAGACTTTAAGTTCCATAATCGTTGCTGACAGTAATTTCTGATTTCTGAAAATTCCCTGCACAAATCATTCTCTAGATCCAACTTCTGTTACATCACTCTTAAAGAGAATTCAACAACAAAACCAAATGCATTTCTAAATAGACAATAGAAATTCGAGTTGATAAGTATCTAATCAATCTTCAAACTTCCAAAGTGCAACAATCTCCCAAGAAGTTCAGATTCCAAGATATTGGTTCCTTCTCCAAAGATTTCCAAGTTTGAACAATTCTAGCTTGTTGTAACTCTTCTCCAAATTGGGCACATCAAGTGGCAGTGGCACTGCTGAGGAATCAGTAATTATGTGCATCACTAGCATATCTCAATATCTTTAACAAACTATTCACTCAGCTTAAATTATACCATCAATAATTACGAATTCAGCAATTTAACCAATCTGCAGAATGAGCAGCTTTAATTCCTTGTTTTTAGCTTCAAGTTTTCAGCTTATGTCTCTATTTTTGTATCAAATTCTCAGTCTAGAATTCAGTCAAGCTATGGAGATGCAAGATCTTCATTTATCAATACTCTACAGCAGCTAGCTTCCAATTTTTCAGTGAATTCCGTATATTTTGAGAGCTGGTCATAAAAAGTTGATACAATTTGATACATCTCCAAGGCTGAATCTAGTTTTCCAGCTGCTGCCTTACTGCTTTGTGTGTCAAGTGCTGCCCTTTTCTCCCTTCATTTCAGATTAAATGATGCTATTTCAAGTGCTTCATTAGTGAATTGATACCCACCAATTAAATTCTGTCTTTTCTAATACAATAGCAACTCCATCTTTAAAACCTTAGCATTTAACACCATTGCATCTTCCAAATCTCCATCATTGTCTTGAACTTGAATCTCATTCACAAACGAATCCAAGCATACAAAAGCTCTATACATCTCCCCCACACTTAATCCTTTGTCATCTGGTCGATCCAAATCATCAAGAATTCAACCAATACTCATAATGGAATGAAGACAAGGCAAAGTGATCAAGGGTTAAAATGTTGAATGAGAATGTTTCAAGAAAATTGTGGAGAAAGAAATTAGAATTTATGATGAAACAAGAATGACAAACTTCCTTCCTTTTCATGCATACAAATGCTATTGTGATTTTGAAAAGAAGCTAAGCAAGTTCTAGAGTTCAATTGCTATGAGTGCATATCACACAAAGAAAATAATAGTGTTTAGGCTTAAAGTGGACCTCACTAGGTATTTATTGCAATTAAGCTCAATTGATCACATTGGAATCTACCACCAAATTAACTAATATCATGCAAGAAAAGCATTCAATCATGTCCCATGACCTAAAGTTGATGATCAAATTTAAGAGACTTTTACACACTTAAAAGTATTACTTAGAAAATTCTCATGGAAAATTTTATTCAAATGACATGCTATGTATACCAAACTAAATGCAAAGTATGGAAGCAAAATGCAACATAAAATGCAAAATGTAAAAACAAAGTGCAAGTGCAAAGTATGAAACCAAAATGCAAATGAAAAGTATTAAACTAAAGACACGTATAAAGCAAGAATTTATTAACAAACCATGAATTAAAACGCAAAAGGAAGCAAAATTGGAACCAACTCCCCTTTAAATCCCGGTGGTTGAAGAAGGTTTAGAAGTAGTAGCCACCCCGGAAGTAGAGTAATCGTGGTTCCACTCAAATTCTTTTTATTCACCCTTTTTCCCTTCACCATTCTTTCTAGAGGTCTGAGGCGGTTCAGTTTAAGCACCCACTCCGGAAGCTTATGTTCTCCTACAACATCAGTAAAAGAAAACACCTCCCACACGCATGTGGGGTAAAAAGAAAATAGGAGAATATTAGTGTGGGTAAAAGATATTTCAAGAAATGATTCACATCTAATAAAATCAATAAATGGTACCTCTATGAAATTTTCTGATGTATCACAAACAATACTTACCTTATCGTGTTGAAAGGTACCTGGAGTGGTGTTTATTACCTCTTTCTCCTCAAATAATGGCACATGCTCTAGTTCAGGTGAGTGTACAACTTCATGTAGTGATTCTTGGGTGCTTGGCTCCATAGCACAAGTCCCTACACTTACATCCTCCATTTTTTGTGGTTCTTGAGGTAATGCTTCCAGTAAGCACTCCCCTACACTTATATCATCTTCTGCAACAATACCTACATCTTCAACAACATCTAAAGCAACACTATCAGTAGAATCAGAAATCTGAACAACTACATCATCATCACAAATAAAATTAGATAAATCTTGTGAATAAATGGGAATAGGGTCAGGCCTGACAAAATCACTACTCTCCATCTCTCCACTGAAGTTCTGTGCGTGTAACTGATTAATGGATGATGTCATCTGATCTAACTGACTTTGAATATTCTGTATCCTTGCAAATTGTTGCTCTTGATGCTCTAACATTTGTTGCATAACTTCATTGCATTTCCACATTGATTCTTCAATTTGTTCTTGTGCATCCTCATACCTATTCCGCTGCTCCATAGGTAGGTAGGACTGATAGAACTGAGTCTGAGGCTGATAAAAATAATTCTCCATCCCATCTCCAAAATACTGATGATATGGATCCATGGTCACAAAAATTTCCAACACTATCAAATAAAATCAGAAGACTCAGGAACAAATAAAATCAAACACATGGATACATAAGCATGAAAGCAATCAAACAACAATCCTAAAATTACCAAACATTGCATATTACAATTTCCCCGGCAACGGCGCCAAAATTTGATGAGTCGAATCTGTCACATCCGCTAATCAAATTGTACAAATGTATATTCCACTGAACCCCTTAATTAAACAATAATGTTGTAGTAACGAGCCCAGGATCGATCCGAGGAACCAACAGTATGATGTAATTTAGGATTGTATTTTTATTCCTATTTTTGGGGTTTTCGATATAAAAATGGAGTTGGGGGTTTAAGAGCTTTAAATCTAAATCTAACAGAGGAAAAACACAACAATTAAGAAATTAATCTAAAGCAAGAGTGAAACATGACTATGTGCCAATGAACAAATCATTACGCATTGTCACACTACGTTATGATAAATCCATCAACACACATCAAACTAAGGATGAAATTACGAGACTCAAATAAATCTGATCTAAAGCAAGATGTAAACCTAATTTAGCACTTAAACACTAAACAATTAACCAAGCACAAATAAAACTTAAACTAAGCTTCAACAAGGAAAGAAATGCTAACTACTTGCATAAAAATATAACAAAACATAAAAGTAATATGTGCTAAGCTGTAAAAATAATAACAAAATGAAATAAACCCTAACCGATCTAACTCACAATCAATCTCACCAAACTTCACACTCTTGCCGTCACACAAGAGTGCCAATGTCGAGACCACCCAACTTTGGACCTCAGTGGAGACTCTCTACAGCATATCAGTTCCAGGATTGCTCAAGAACGCCGACGGACCACCCCCGACGAGCTAGAACAACCCTAAACCCACTCAAGTGCCAAAAATCTGGAAATCTAGTCTCGGAATCTGGATGGAGGCTGTGGATTGCGGATTGTGGATGGATGAGGCTCAGCAACGTCGGAGGACCACCGCCGAACGCTTCTGATGAGAATCGGCACTCAGATTTGGAAGACCACCTCCAAATCGAGCTGGAAAAGGAAGATGCCGCGAGCCAAATTCCACCGGAGAGAACACCCTCCAATGGCTTCAGATGATCGGGATGTGCTGCCGTGAAGCTCTACAATGAAGGTTGAAGCTCGGGAAATTGATTGGAGAAGGAATGGGGCCAAAATCTGGAAGATCGCCGCGGGACGAAGCTTCTGTGCATGGAGGAATCGACGACGAAGAAAGGGAACTGTAGCTTCTGTTTTAAATCTGATCCAGATTTGAACGGACGACTAGGAGAAATTTGGAGCTAAATCAACGGTGAAAGCTTGCCCAAAATCCGATCCGAAGGTACTGATCTTGATCTAGAGTCTGGATCTACCCTCCCTTAGGTTGGATCGATCAGATCATCACTGGATAGCCCAGATCTGCCGATCTTCAATGAACGGCCCAGATTAATCCGGATGGATCAATGGCTGGATGAACTCAGATCTGGATCAAAACTTCTGGATCTTCATCAATGGCTTAGATCTGCCCATTAAGTTGGATCGGCCAGATCTTCAACGGATGGTCCATATCTGTCCTATTCTTGATAAACGGCCCAAATCGACCCAAAACTTGATCTTCTTGATTGAACTCCGATTTGAGCCCAATTTCGGTCTAAATAGATCCAAATTTAAGATCCTTTGATGCCTACAAAATAAGAATCAAATATTAGCATCAAATAATATAAAAATAAAGTAATTTGTAATTAAGTCCAAAAATACACACAATGCACAAAATGTGATGTAACCATAATTTTAACCTATGAAATCAACATCAAATCATGCATATATGAATCAAAATAATGCAGTAAAATCATGGTTATTAGCCGTCATTGGTAGCAACTCGCTCCGGTCCATTTGCAGTTGATTGAATGCCTTCTTGAATATAATATTCACTGAGCTTCTTGTATTAACAAAGGTTCAGTGAATAGTATAATTGGCGATTACCGTTCGGATGATTAGCGCATCGTCATGAGGGATGTCCACTCCCTTCAAGTCTCTCCGGCCAAAGCTAATCTCGGATCCTTCGGCTCTCTCTTTGCTACAACCCACGACATGAATCTCGAGTCGCCGAGTGTACGACTTCCTTACTCGGTTGGAATCACTGTCGATTGGCCCTCTAGTGATCATTCCTATTTCACTCCGAGTGGTGTTGCTCCTATTCTTCTCCTCTCAGGTTGAAGGCCTACTCCGTTTGGCAGGTGCTCGGGCAAGACTTGGGTTATTCCCTCGCTGGGGTTGATGATGGTGTGGCTCGACCGTTGTCCTTTCTTCTTCCCTTTGACCGGTTGATCGACGCTTGTGTCGTCGATAAGGAGATGGGGACCGACGGCGATACCCCCTCGGGGTCGGCCTGTTGGCTATCAGCGTTAGGTCATAGCAGTCTCTAGTATTGTGTGCCGCCGACTGATGAAAGGAACAAAACATCAACGTCAATATTTTACTCTTTGTAGATTTTGGGCGATCAGTTGCCACATGTTGCACAACATACATCCTGGGCTCATAGTGTGGCTGGGCTCCTCCCGATTGAGACCCCTTAAGGGGTTGATGGTTGCTCTACTGCCGCCGTTCAAATGCTCCTATGGGTTCGGCGGGCGTCTCCCTCCTCCTTGCCGCATGAGCTTCTTCCACATTGATGTATTTGATGACCTTCTTTTACAGGTGGTCGAAGTCCCTCGGCAGCTTCCGGATGAGCGATCAAAAGAACTCCCCTTTTGTGAGACCTTAGGTGAAGGCGTTCACTAACAGATCCGAGGAGACCGCTGGGATATCCATGGCCACCTGATTGAAGCGCTGAATGTAGGCCCTCAATACTTTTCTGGGCCCTTGTTTCAGCGAGGACAAATTTACGCTCATCTTTTGGCGGCAGCTACTGATGAAGTAGTGAAGGAATGCCGCTCGGAAGTCCTTAAAGGTATGGATTGATCTGTCCGGCAATCTCTTGAACCAGCGTTATGCTGATTCGGAGAGAGTGGTGAGGAAGACCCTACATTTAACTCCATCGGTGTACTGATGAAGTGTGACCGCATTGTCAAATTTGACAAAGAGGTCGTCTGGGTCGATGATTCCGTTGTACTCTCCGATCGCCAGTGGAGTGTAGTGCTTTGGCAGAGGGTCATTTAGAATCCCCTTAAAAAATTGCTGATTTATCCATTCGGGTGAATCATCTTCCCTGGGTGTCTTCCCTTTCCTTGCGTCCCGAACAGGCACATTGTCTGAAGAAGAACCCCGGTTCTTGTTCGCTCGGCCCTATTCCTCCAAAGGGGGTCCTGAACAGCGCTCAGTGGAAGGGGATAGGCGCATTAGGAACTTCCTTATATGTGTCAGCCGACTTCTTGCTATTACCCCGAGTGGATACTCGATCTGCTCTATCACCATATTCAGCTGATCAACCAGCGGCTGATGTTGCAGGCTCTTGTGCTTGGTGTTTGACCAATGCCTATTGTTATTGCTGCTCTACTATCTTGGTTGCTCAGGCTTGTACCAGTATGTCGAGCTCCTCTTGCATCAGCGTCACCGTTGTGAATTGTCCAACATCTTCCATCTCCTTATTCGGATGCAGATTGTGTTTCCATAGACGACACCAAAATGATCCTGTCAGAAAGCGAGAAGGTGGAAACTGGGGGTGTGCCGGCTTCACTAACCGATTGAAGACTTTGCTCTGCTCTACAAAATAAGTAACGATAATGTTGGGCTAGGGAAGGGATCCCCGGCGTTGGCCCTCCGATGCTCAAGTCAATCATCGAAATGTGGAGAAAAGTGGAGCAACTGTAGAACCGTGCACAAATAGTAGATAACGCGTACCTCCGCCGATGATGGACCCCCTTTTATATAAAGCCCTGGTGGGTGATGTGCGTGCTTCTCGAGGCATGGGAACACTCTCCAATGTGTCCCACGAAAGGGCCTGTCAAGAAAGTACCTCTAACACCATATCTTAACAGGGCATGCATATCCCTGACAAGACAGTAGAAGCTTCCGCCGTATGATCCACCTATCGACCATACCTCATGTCAGTGGTATTACCTCCCAAAAGGATGTTGAGAGATACTACAGTGGTCCCGTTGTTGAGCTGAGCGGGGTAGGCCCTCAGCCGGGATTCTGCTCCGTTCATAGCTAGGTCCCGCTGTTTAGCCGAGCGGGGTAGCTGCTTAGCCGAGATCACTCCGCTTTGTCGATCTCAGTGGCCTTTCTATGCGATGTCGTTGTAGAACCTGCCTTCCCCCGTTCGGACAAGCTATCTGGTCTCCCTCAACATCCTACTGCTTTGTATCGAGCGTCGGTTGTCTTACGCATCATCCTGAGCTAGACTGGAGGTCTGCTTGGACTTGTCACCCGTCGGTCGGGGTCTGACTACCAGACCGACCATTGCCATTGTCCTCCGTTCGACCCTTTGACATTCAGGCATTGACCACCTTGACTTTGACCTGCACCCTGACAATTGACTCTGTACCAAGTAGGCCTCCCTCCATCGCCGCATCAAGCTTAAACTTATTTCAAGCTTGGCTTAAGTTTGATTTATTTAAATGTTATTAAGCTTTCAATTATTTAAAATTTTTATGTGTGTGGTTGGTTATTCAACTTAATAATATAAATTTATCTGTTCATTTTAATTTTTTTTATTTATGTAGTATTTTGATAAAAATTTTATTAGTGAACATGATTTATAAACGCTATTCATGAATATTATTTACGAATATTTACAAGCTGAATACATATGTATTCAAGTTTATTTGTTTAATTTAATAAATTATTCAAAATTATTTATTTAATTAATTTTATATATATTGAATAAATATAAATAAATTTCTACTAAATCGAATACTAAATTTATTTATGAATGTTTGGTTCATCTTAGGTGGTAATAATTTATTTTCCTTATAATTTGTTCTCAAATATATCAATTAAAATTTTTAAAAAACACACGTATAAAAATAAAGATAAATCCACTCAAACTCCATCCTCAATTCACATCGCATGATCTTGTCATTCCAAACATATTGTTCCTTCCCCTTCAAAACACCTCACCATACATTTGTTAATATAAGAACAATGAAAGAGTACTCTTCTCTTCTCATCCCCAATCTAATTCACGGCCTCAACCATGTTCAAAGACACCAAACTTCTCTTCTTTTCTCTAATTATCACCTCTGTTAATTTCGTCTACAGCGAGGATCCTTATCGATTCTTCGATTGGAAAGTCACCTACGGAGACATCTATCCTTTGGGAATACGACAACAAGTACTCATCGTCATCTTCTTCTTCCTCTCGTTCTTTCTGGTATCTTTTTATAAAATTATAAGAAAGAGAGAAAAACTTATTTTGTTTATTCGTGTATAGGTAATATTGATCAATGGGCAATTCCCAGGGCCAGAAATACAGTCTCAAACCAACGACAACATAATCATCAACGTCTACAATGGATTGACGGAGCCTTTCCTCATCACATGGCAAGTGATCGATCGATCCTCTGATTCTACTGAAGATCATATGTATATATATTCTCATTAGCTAGTTTTGACGATGGACACTGATCACTTGCTGAATTATAAGGAACGGAGTGCAATTGAGAGGAAACTCATGGCAAGACGGTGTTTATGGGACTAATTGTGGGATCCCGCCGAATAAGAACTACACGTACGTGATGCGTTTCAAGGATCAGATTGGAAGCTTCTTTTACTTTCCTTCGTTGGGGTTTCAGAAGGCGGCGGGAGGTTACGGCGGCATCAGTATTCTAAGCAGGCCTGGCGTTCCGGTGCCATTTCTTGCCCCCGTCAAAGAATACACGCTCCTCATCGGCGACTGGTATAAGACGGCTATTCACTCAGTATGTATTCAAGTCATTAAAATGATTATCCAAATTTAACTTATTTTTTTTTAATAAGCTTCAATTTGATTCCAATTTAAATTTGATTTTTCCCTCTTGATTAGATATTAAAAGAAAAAATAGACAATGGCATGGAACTCCCCTTCCCCGACGCCATCCTAATCAACGGCCGCAGCAGCTCCAATGGGGCATCCTTCACCGTTGATCAAGGTGAATATCACTAACTATCCACAAGTTGCTATTATTTGATGCCAGATTATTTATTTCAAACTCATTAACTTATAATATGAACATTAAATTGCATATTATATTTAATTTGATACTTAAACTCACTCTTTGATCTTTGTCATCATATTTACTTATTGATACTTCTCTCGTTTTATGATATATTGGCATAAAGTTTTCACTGGTCGGCTAACAAGGTGCAATTTGTAGGAAAAACCTATCGATTGAGGATCTCCAATGTAGGGTTAATGACCTCCTTAAATATTCAAATCCAAGGCCACCAGATGAAGTTGGTGGAGGTTGAGGGCACACACACTATCCAAAACTACTATCCCTCCCTTGATGTCCATGTTGGCCAATCCATGTCAGTGCTTGTCACGGCGGACCAATCATCCAAGGATTACTATATTGCCGTCTCCACCCGTTTCACCTCCACCACCCTAACCACCACTGCCATCCTTCATTACAGCAATTCTGAGCAAAAGGCTTCAGGTCCAATCCCCACAGGTCCGACTGAGCAATTCGATTGGTCCATGAACCAAGCTCGAACCATTCGGTAATTGCTTTATATTGTTGTTTTAATTAGGGTATGCTTGATAGAATCAATTCAAGGACACGGTCAAAGTTGTTGGGGTAAAATGGAAAGAAATAGTAAAGCAAAGGGGTAAACTGCGATCTATTAAACTTTTGAATTTAACTTTTAAAAAAAACTTAAAAACAGTGAGTAAAGCATTTTTTTCTCCATGAATTAAAATTGAAGGGTAGTTCCAAAAATAAAGTAAAGTTTAGGGGCTAAAAAAAGTTAACTTAAAAATAAGTAATTAATTAGTCTTAATTAACAGCACAAATCTGAGCGCAAGCGGGCCGCGGCCCAACCCACAAGGCTCGTACCACTACGGCTCGATCCCGGTGAACCGGACGATCCAGCTCGCCAACTCCGCCGCCCTGGTGGGCGGCAAGCAGCGCTACGCCGTCAACAGCGTCTCCTTCGTGGAGGCCGACACGCCGCTGAAGCTCGCCGACTACTTCAAGATTGACGGCGTTTTCAGGCTGGGGAGCATCGACGACCACCCCACCGGCGCGGCGGTGCACCTCGACACGGCGGTCATGGCCGCCGACTTCCGCGCGTTCGCGGAGGTGGTCTTCCAGAACGACGAGCCTACCGTGCAGAGCTGGCATCTGGATGGCTACAACTTCTGGGTCGTAGGGTAAATATTTTCTGACAGCATTTTACATTTTCTGAAACTACAAGGACTGATGTGAAAATTTTACCATCACCACCATTTGTCTTCTTTGCTGGCAGCATGAACAAAGGGGAATGGAGTCCGGCGAGTCGAAACGACTACAACCTTAACGATGCGGTGTCTCGCTGCACCGCTCAGGTGTATCCCAATTCGTGGACTGCGGTTTACGTAGCCTTGGACAACGTGGGGATGTGGAATGTGCGATCGCAATGGTGGGAGCGACGGTACCTGGGCCAGCAGTTCTACTTGAGGGTTTACTCGCCGGCAGAATCCAGAAGAGACGAGTACCCGATGCCGGACAACGCCCTCCTCTGCGGCAGAGCAGCGAAGGAGCTGATCAGTACTGCCAAGCACAGCTCCGGCTCCATCAACATTTCTATCTTTTAAGAGTTGGAATAAGACGAGCTGTTCAGCTCGTCACGAGTAGATCTGACTATGTTTTAAGAAGAAATTAACAAAGCAAAATTCCATCTGAAAAACCATGATGCATGTTTAAAATATTCCCTTTTTATCTTTTATGTTGTGAGGTATGTTTTTTTTTGTAAGATAAATATCATCAAAAAATATATAAAATATGTAAGGTGATCATGGAGCCTCTTATGTCATATCTGACGAAGTATCAGATTTGGAAGGAGAACCATGATCACGCACGTATACTTACTCGTGTACCATATATCCCTGTCTCCTCTGCACATGCTAAATGGAAGCTCATCCTCAGTACCAGATACTGAACTTGAGGTATCAATCAGCACTACCTGCTATCTTTGTCTAGCTGCTCATGTGTCCGCATCATCAATGTCCACGTTATATCCTGTGTCTCTTGCAAGCAGGTGCCTCGCACCTCCTCACCTCCTCCATGTCTCTCTCATCTCTTATGTGTCTGTGAGTCTCCAGTGACTCCAAGTAGTCTCGATCCATCTCCTCTTATGTAACGGGCCAAGGATCCATGAAGTCATTTTGAGCAAGTGACCAGCTATCAACGGATTTAGCGCGTTTTTACCGCGAGCCGTTTGCTACGGGCTAGATAAGTTTTTATGGTGGACCTATGCATCCTCCTAGACTTTTTTGCAAATCCCCATCCATAAACGGATTTGGTGTTGTTCTTACCGCGAGCCGTTTGCTACGGATTAGATAGATCTTTATGGTGGGCCTATTCACCCTCTTGTGGGCGGGGGATTGCGCGTGTCATTTTTTCACAATTTTTTTGGAAACTCGAGAGATAGTAGTGGAAAAGGAAAATAAAAATAATACTAACATTATTTCTTTATACTTGGTTCACAGCTTGTGCTACTAGTCCAAGGCTCACGATCGTTGATCGCTATTGTTGGACAATCCACTATTAATTTGTCAACTACAAGAAATCTAATTACAATAAGGAAATAACACAAATTAAATATATTGACAACTTTAAGCAATGTGTAGACTTGGACGTTGTTGTCGGAGTTGTGTTATAATGTCATAGTTGAATTTCAAAGTAGCTTAATGGTGTTTGAGCGTAGAAGATTGTGTTTCTAGTTCCTGGTTGAAGGTGTCTTTTTATAGCTCATTCCAAGTGTCTGTACCAGCTCCAACGCCTCCACCAAGGCCTATTCGATCCACTTTCATCGCTGAGTTATACTTAGACCTATTTAGTCTCCTCAAATACTCCTCTCAAGAGAGTTTATCTTATTTGCCAAACATCCGATCCTCCAGGCCTATTTAGACTTCCTGCTCGACATCTAATCCTTTGATCCCCAGGACTTCCTCTCGATGTTCGATCCTCCAGACCCATCGAACTGCTAGCATCCGGCCCTCTAGACATGTCTACTCTTCCTGCCTGGTGTACTCTATTTGCCAAGTCTTCCTATCCAATCCAACTAACCAGTACTTCCTTGCCCAGTCTCGTTGACCATGACTTCCTCACCTAAATGCAATTAGGGATTTCTCTTTGCCTAATGTTTACTAGGACTTTTGTTTTGCCTGGTGATCCTGTCTGAAACCGTGAAGCTAGAAAGCTGGGAGGTAGCGATTTTGCTGAACGGATGTGGACTCCGCTCCGCTCTACAAAACAACGACATCAGTGTCGGGTCAGGGAAGGGATCCCTAGCGTTGGTGTAAGATATCGCAAAATTTAAATAATAAATATTACTGGACGAAAAATCTTATTGGATTTTTTCAGAATTTTTAAAAATTTTCTGAGAATTTTTCGGAGCTCGTACGGAGGGGTTTGAGGGGATCGATCGGCGGGTGCGGATAAAGCCTCTTTGGGCTACCCCATTTAAGTGAGGAAATGTTTTAATTATAAAATTCATTTTCTTTTATTTTTCCCTCTTTATCGCCGAAAACCCCCTCCCCCGATTCCCTTCTTCCCCGACTCCTCTCCCTCGCGATCCTGTTTCATCACCGCTCGTCGGACATCAACGCCGATCGCCAGCCGAACCTTCCTCCTCCCCTTTTTCCTTCCATGGTATGGAGTCTTTCTTCTCTCCTGCCCTCTCTATTTTCTCTCTCGCGTGGATGCCCGACGTCGACGGAGAACGACCTCCTCCACTGCGATTGTGTCCTCGCCGAGTCACCTGAGAAAGTATCGCTGGATCTCGATGGTACTGTCATCTCCGGTTGACCGATTGCATCTTCGGATGTTTCTTGCTCGTGATTAGTTATTGCTCGGTTTCTAGGTCACGGCGGGGCTAGGGCATACTCTCCCTCTCACTGGCGGATGTGAGCAGAACTGTGACGATTCCACCAGGGAGGTTCATCGCCTCCTCTTTATCAGGATTGCAGTACCCAATTCATCTCCGGATAGATCCGAATACCTTCGGTTGTAGCTATTTTGTCTTCTTGGAGGTAAGAAATTAGATTTCGTTGTGAATTTTGGGAGTTTGATTTATGTAGAGTTGATCAAGGCAGTGGTATTTCTTGTGCACAATAGGTGTTTGAGGAAATGCCTTGAGTTCTTGTCTTCCTTATTTGTGCCGGATCAGTTGGGAATTGGTGGGGAAGCTCCATTTTTCTCCACAGCAACTTCAAATTTCTTTATCAAAGAGTGTTGATATGTTTTGGGTTAAGGTAAGACATATAGTATTAGTTTTACCGATGTTGGATTTCGTTTCTGGTTTTTGGGAGATTTTGAGTACTTACTAGACAGGTTCATGTAGTTTTGAACATCCTTTCCAGCAGTAGGATCCTGTTTTTGGTAGTGAATCCCTCCGACCATTTTCACCAGCTACCACCTTGGATTTCTCACATTTGTTTGCGGGCAGCAGCTTTACCTAGCTTCAACCACCATTTTTGACAACAAGATCTTTTGCCGTGAGTTAGCACCGGAGCAACCAGATCAAGGTAAGCTAAGTATGGAGTTTTGGTTGCATTTATGTGATAGATGGGTGAATAAGGATTTATATCATATTATGTTGGGGATAATGAGATGTTATGAGTGATTGGATTTGATTAGTATATATTGATGATAGAAGATGGCCAAGATTAAATTTATTTAACTCATGAGTAGGATTGAAGTGAAGGATTGTGGATTTAGTTAAACCTAATTAGATTAAGGAATTAGGTTAATCATGTCGATTAGGGGTTCCCTAATTAGATTTGGGAGTTTATTTAGCTATTTGCTACTGATGTGATTAGCTAAGTATATTATGTGATCACAGGATTTTGTTTCGAGGTGAGCGTCTCGACAGGGGATTGGTTTATCTGACATGGTCGACAGATAAAGGCGGGTATTTCTTCCTTGGCTCTATGTAGATTTTTATTGAGCTTAGTGCATGGTTTTATGTGATGGATTAGGCTGTTGTACCTTATATCGTGTTCGTTTGTTACTTTCCTGCTTGATACTTATGCTTGATCTTTGAGGTTTTCTAGTTATATCATATACAGTCTCTACTCTTGATATCTACTTTGCTATGTTCACACGTGTAGAGTATATATTATAGGGATTGTCGGGTTGTTTGTATTATCACGCTGATTGTGCATATGATGGAGATTATATGTAGGATGATATGTGTTATAGGAGTCATCATGTTGGCCTTACATTTACATGTTGTATGCACGCACGTGTTTGTTTCGTACTTTTGGAGGAGTTGTGTTGATTGTATGTCTATGGTTTATACACGTGTCTGATGTGTTTTTATTGGAGGATACATGTTGATTGTACACGTGGGGTTGTGTATGTGTGTCTGGTGGGCTTATTGGATATTTCTGGTTGACTATACATGTGTAGTTATATACATATGTTTGGTGGGATATATAGAGGTATCATGATGATTATACTCATGTTGTGGGGTACTCAGGTGGATTTAGAGTTACATGGATGATGACGGTGTTCGTACCATGATTATATATATATATATATATCATGTTCATCATTCATTGCATTGCTGACGACTATTGTCTTCCTTGTGGTTGAGAGAGTCGTTAGTCGTTTATAGCTATCCTTTCGACCACTGATGGAGAGTGGTAGCTAGGAGTGGAGCTAGTCCTGTCGCGCTTACTCAGCTGCTCAATGTTCTGTCAGCCTCGGCCACTCTGGAGTAATGAGTCTTGAGGGTACAGTAGTCAGAGGGCTAGAGATGTGAGTGGTCAGGGACCCTTAGCTATGTAGTTATATAACTACTTAGCTGACCGTCCGCTTCGACCGCCTATAGCGGTGCATGTACTGGAGGCTAATACGGTTTGTCACGGACCCAGCCTCTAGGCCATACAGGGGTCGTGGTGTCTAGAGAGGTGGTGGGGGTGACCATGGAGCATGCATGCATATTTGCATTTGATGCGCGGTGCATCGTTGGAGATATATTTGTATACATGCCTAGTAGATACTAGTTGCATGTGTTTGTTATGTTGCATTTGTTTGCGATATGATTGTTGCATATGGTTGTCATGCTGCATACATGTCATTTATTTTACATGTATTTACAGTCGTATTTATATTGCACAAGTGTCACGAGAAGGTCTGTTGCAGATCTGATGAGTTTATTGACCATTGTACCAGGTGTCGATTCCAGATTGGGTATGTATCTATCATTATGTCGGTTGTGGTTTGTACAGTATGTATGTCAGGTTAGTAGGTCTGATATGTTCAGATGCATTGATTATGATAGTAGGACCATGTTCTTTGATTTCCTACTGAGACTGTATACCTTTGATCTCTATGTTTATTTATAGTCCATGCACTATCCTTTTCTATTACCCGCTGAGTTACCTATACTCACCACCGCATGTATATCTTTATGTTTTCAGGTAGATGGTTGGAGTGTCGCTCGGAGTATCCTGTCTGCCGGGTCCTACGTCACATCCGATGATCGTTTCGGGTTTTGTACATCTTTTATTTGTATTTGGTGATTGTTGTATTTGGTGTGTTGTTGTATCTGTTGTTGTATAAAGCCTAGCCGGCTAGCAGTGTGTTGATTGTGTTGTGTGGGTTTTCCTTCGGTTTTTCGCTGTGTTTTAGTACAACCGTGTGGGCTGTTTTATATATAACTGCGTGATTGTGATTGTTTCATTCCAGCCGAGTGGGCTGTTATTATAACTGCGTGGTTGTGTATATAAATATTACAGCCGCATGTGGCTGACGTATTTTGCTTGTATTGATGCTTCAGATTGTCACCGGTACAGGGGAGATGCTGCCGAATTTTTATCTGGTAGAGACTCCTTTGGGGGCGTGACAGTTGGTCCTCCAATGCTCAAGTCAGTCACCGAAAAATATGGAGAAGTATGGAGAAGTAGAGCAATAGTAGCAATAGTGGAATGCGATAGTAACGCGTACCTCTGCCTGTGAAGGACCCCCCTTTATATAGAGCCCTGGTGGGTAGTGTACGTACTTCTCGAGGCATGAGCACGTTCTCCCAAGTGTCACATGAAAGGGTCTTGTCAGGAAAGTACCCCTGACACCATACCTTAACAAGGTATGCATATCCCTGATGCGATAGTAGAAGCTTTGGTCGTACGATCTGCCTGTCGACCATGTCTCGTGTCAGCAGCACTATCTCCCAAAAAGATGTCGAGAGATACTATAGTGGTCTCGTTGCTTGGCCGAGCTGGGTAGCCGCTCGGCCGGGACTCCGCTCCGTCCATAACCAGGTCCCGTTGATTAGTCGAGTGGGGTAGCCGCTCGGTCCGGGCTCCGCTGCGTCATTGGACACGTCCCGTTGCTTGGCCGAGCGGGATAACCGCTCGATCGGGACTCTGCTGCATCCTGTCTCCGTATTGAGCGTCGACTATCTCACATATCATCCCGAGCCTAAGTGGGGGTCATCTTGGACCTGTATCCTTCCGGTCGGAGCCTGACAGCCAGACTGGCCATTGCAATTATCCTCTGCTCGACCCTTTGCCATCAGAGTGTTGACTACCTTGACTTTGACCTCCACCCTGATGATTGACCTCGTGCCAGACAGACTTCCCTCCATTGCCGCATCACAAGCCTCCCCCTCAAGTCTAGTCGAAGGAGGCTGCAAGTCAGACTGACTGGACCAGTAGTCTTTGATGATTTATTCACCTTTGCCATTCGGCCTCACAAGGCCCGACCGGATATATAAACGCCGCTCAGCCAATTTTCCTTTGGAGCGACTGTGTTAAGGTCGTTTGGCTATGTGATAATCGAATTCTCGCATCGCTCGAGAGATGAGCGACCACACTTGGTGGAAAAAAAAATCCTTTCCTGTGCTCCCCGGTCGAGCGCTTTGACGTCATCTAAATTTCACAAAAACTGTACCAATCCCTGCTCATTATGGCCGAGCACGCGACCATGCTTTTTAATTACGCCTCATTAATATTGTCCGGTGGTTGAGCGCCATGTGTCCCTCTTTCTACCACCGCACGTTTGACGTGATAGGCGAATATCCACTGGCGACATGACAGGTGCCTTTTCGAATTCAATGGCTGGATTTTCCTCTAGGTTTTCGTACCCCTGGATTGGACGACTCAGGTCGATCGATCACGAGGTTTATAAGCCTCATGTGCGTCACCTTCCTCCTTACTTCGCGCATCTTCGTCTTCGAGTTCTCCAGCTACGCTTTGCTTCCTCTGTCTCTCCGACGATCTTCCAATAAGCTTCTTTTCCCTTTCAATCGAATCTTTTCGTTGCATCTCTTCCATCTCCTTATTTTTGGATGGCAAGCTTCTCATTAGCCCCCGTCGTGGTCCCTATGCTCTGGTACACTTCCATCGAGTCCAGGTTCAATGGTGGTGACGCTGAGAGTTTGAGAGCTGCTTTTGAAATTTTGTCTGACTATCAAATCGGTCTTCCTTCAGCTTTCGAGCACCCGAACGAACCGCCGGTGGATTTTTTATGCTTCTTTTGGGACCAATTTACCGCTGATCTGCGGTTCCTGATCCATCCTTTCTTCTTTGTTGTTTGTAAATATTTTCATATTTCTCTCCATCAACTAGTGTCGAACTCCTTTCGGTTGCTGTGCGGGGTCGTCGTTCTGTTCCTCCTGCACGACATTCCTCTTACTCCTTGATTCTTCCACTATTTCTATTATCCCAACTTGTTTGAGCCAAGAACTTTTCTCTTCCAAGCCCGAGTGGGCCTAGTCATCTTTGATAAGATGTCTTCCTCCAACAAGCATTGGAAGGACTACTGTTTCTTTTTTCGCTTTCCCGAGCGGTCGGACTTTCCAACCGACTGGTAGTTAGAAGTGCCGAACCCTTCAGAGCTCAAGAAATATAAGAGCTAATCAGACTACCTCCACGTAAAGTCAAGTTTGGCGGTCAAAAATACCATATCCATAAGTTGCTGTGGGAGGACATCCTCTACGTGTTTGGCCTGAGCCTGATCCGGACAAGGCTTCGGTCTAGCCTAGGCATGCTCTTTCTTTTCCCCAACCTTTGAATCTAACTGTTTTTTTCTTTCTTTTGTGTAGCTCAAAATATGTTGCGAGCGTGTCTGGCCGACAAGTGTAAGTTTGCGGACACAGACATCAATGCTATGACCATAGTTAAGCTGGAGAGCCACAGTTTGCAGTTGGTTGGCTCCAATAAGGATCCGCTCAGCGAGGAGGAGGGAACCCAAGTGCTGGGGAGCGGTGCTGGGGGAAGCTGGACAGCCGCAAGCAATGCGATGGCTACAACAGCAGACCTTCCGTCCGGACGGTTGTCCATGATCCCAATAGCGGTCGCTTCAGAGTCGGTAACTTCTAATGAGCCCCTTCGAGAACACAAGAGACACCGAGTGGAAGGGGGTTCCTCCCGATCTGCAACTTCCGTCTTGCAGATTCCAGCACCGGCCGTCTCTCGACCACTATCCGAACTGGGCAAAACCTCTGCGCCTGCTCCCAATCAGGGAGTCACTGTGCTCCCAGGCTCTATATCTTCTGATTAGACACCGTCATTATCCAATTTGCCTGAGGGATTAATAGCTGCACCGCCAGTCGTCTTCATGCCACCCTCTTTGTCGGCGGCACGAGTGTCCCGTGTTCGATCGGCGTCATCTCCTCAAGCGGCTAGCAGAGCAACTTCAGCCCCGTCTACTCTGAGAGGCCAATGCCATATAACGGCAGTCATCCATCTGTCTATGTGTTGGTGTGGTTAGCACTAACGGTTTAACTCAAGTTTTGATGAATGACAAAATAGGTTAAGTTAGTTTCGTTGTTATCTAACACTCTGATCGAGTGTGCAGGAGAAACCCAGACAGGTCGACAGGTTGATCTGATGTCTGGCACGAAGCCCAGCTAGGTCGACGGGCCGACCGGATAGCTGCCACAAAGTCTAAACGGGTCGACGGGCCGACCAGACGTTTGACACGAAGTCCAGCTAGGTCAACGAGCTGACCGGATAGTTGGCACTGTTGGTTGCTACTCGGAAAACCCAATGGCTCCACTGTACAAAAATTTTGTACGTGATCTGAACCTTTCCTAGCTAGCATGTGTTCTTTTAAGTTAAACTTGTATCTCCTGCGGAACTTAACACGTTTGATTCCAAGTTTAACTTATATGTTCTTTTAGGTTTAGATTTGGATCTCCTGCGGAACTTAACACGTTTGATCCAAATCACCTAGGTTATAAATTCAATTAAATATTAGTTTCCAAAATTGGCTTCCAGTACTGCATGGCGAGGCACTTGGCCTTCTTGGATATGGGAGCAACCACCACCGACTAGACAAAGCCTTTTAAGGAAAGTTAATATTTAATTTTCTTATATAACTCTAGGTTAACCAAAAGGAACAATCAAATCACAAGGAAAAAAGAAAAAGAACACAACATCGAAATTAAATTCGAAAAACAAGAATCGAATGCCTCTTGTATTTGGTATTTATACAAAGAAAAATTAACTAGTATGATGCGGAAATTAAATACTAGTTATACCTCTTCCTTGTATGCTAAAAACCTCGAGATCTTCTGCCGTATCCCTCGCCTCCTCTTAGACGTCATGTGGGCGACGATCCTCCAAGATGAACACCACCCGGAAAGCTTCTCCTCCTTCTCTAGAATTCGGCCGCCACCACCACAAAGGAGCAAAAGAGAGCAAAGGGAACAGAGGGGGGAGGGGCCGACCACTTGATGATCTCCAACAACACAATATCAATTATTATGTTTTTCAAGGTCTCCCCTTCCCCCATTTTTATATTAGTTTCTCAACGGAAAATTATGGAAAGAGTTTTATAAAAAATTAGACTCATTCCTATTTCCTTTTCTTTTTCTTTTTCTTTTTCTTTCCTTTTAATTAATCAATCCTAGATTGATTTATTAATTAAACAACTATTTGTTGATGTTTAATTATTTGACCGACCCCTTGCTTGGGCACCAAGCAAGGTGGCCGGCCACTTATTAAAAGGAAAAGAAAGAAATTTTTTTTATAAAATTTTAAAAGAAGAAAACTTCTAATAAAATTTTACAAACTCTCCTTTTTTTTTCTAATGTGGATATTAAAAGGAAAGTTTTAAAATTTAAAACCAAGTTTTAAAATTTAAAACATCTCTAATAATATTTCTTTTTTTAAAAGAAAGTTTTATAAATTTTATAACTCTCTTTTAAAACCTTGTGGCCTAATTTAAATTAGGGAAATTTTATAAATTTTTAAAATCTCTCTTTTTACAAATTGTAAATATCTGAGGAAATTTAAAAATTCAAAAACAACCTTCCTAATTTAAATATTGCGGCCGACCCCCTTGCCCAAGGCAAGGGTCGGCCATTTCTAGAGAATATGTGGCCGACCATTGCTTGGTCACCAAGCAATGAACCGACCCCTTCTTGGACACCAAGATAGACTTTTCTTTGGATGGACTTGAGGCTTTATTGAGGCTACAACAGGGACCTAGAGGAGAAATTGGTTTTGGCCTTCCGATGAGCTTGAGTATCCCGTGCGCCTTGAACACACAACTCAAGTTCATCGATAATAACTCATTCCACTAGAGAGTTATTACCGCACTACCGCACCAATCCCAAATTACATTATGGGCTCCTTCTTATCATGAGTGTGTTAGTCTCCCTGTGTTTAAGATTATGAATGTCCACTAATTAAGTGAGTTACTGACAACTTATTTAATTAATATCTAGCTCCAAGAGTAGTACCACTCAACTTTATTGTCATGTTGGACTAGGTCCACCTGCAGGGTTTAACATGACAATCCTTATGATCTCCTCTTGGGGACATTCTCAACCTAGGTAACTAGGACATAGATTCCTTCTATAATCAACAACACATACTATAAGTAATATCATTTCCCAACTTATCGAGCATATTAATTTATCGAGCTAAACCTCACCCTTTGATAAGTCAAAGAAATAAATATTAAATATACATGCTTGTTATTATATTAGGATTAAGAGCACACACTTCCATAATAACTAATGTCTAGTTCTTTTACTAAGTCAGTACAAAAAGAACTTACCTAAATGATCCTACTCAATACACTTAAAGTGTATCAGTGTAATTTATTAGTCAAGATAAACTAATACTTAATTACACTACGTCTATTTTGATGGTTCGTTCCTTTCCATCTTAGTCGTGAGCAACTGTTTATAATTTATAGAGAACCGACAACATGATCTTCTAAGTGTGACTCCACACTCCATGTTATCTACTATATAAATTAATTGAACAATTACATTTAACAAATAAATGTAAACATTTGACCAATGTGATTCTTTATTTCAAAATAAATGTGTACAAAAGTTAAACTTTTAAGTATACACTCCAACATGCATGAAGCCCAGACTGGTCTAAGGGATGACCGGATGTCTGGCAGGTAAGTGGAGGTAAGTCACTGGAGGGGAGTGACTGTGAGGACACGTTCCCGGGAAGGGAACTTAGGGGCCGATCCGACTTAGAACCATTTCAGAACCTTAAGTCGAGATCTTGACTAGATTCCAGTCTCGAGGAGACGGAATCTAATTACTATTCTGTTTGATTTTTAACTGTGTTAATACTCTATTTTGCAGGATATATATCTTATATTTGCCTCCGGACTAACATTTTCTTGCAGGAAGGAATCTGCTGGAAAATGAGGGTCCAGGTGCCCGGGATGGTTCCAGGCGCCCGGAGGTCCGGGCGGCCGGGAGGGATCTAGGCGTCCAGTGGTGAAATTTTATCCCAACATCGTCTCACCAAGTGGAACTCACTGATTGGCTCGGCTACGTCACATCCAGGGCACCCTAAAAGTTCTGGGCGCCCCAAACCTCCTATATAAGGAGGGTTAAGGCCGAAGCTCCAGACATAACTCACGATTCGCTCTCTGGTGCTCTTGTGACGCTGCGAAGACAGTCTGACAACGCTTTGCTTTTTTCATTCTTCTTTTTCTGGTCAGTATTATTTTTTTCATTAGCTTTCATGTACTTTAAGTTGTAAATAATTTCGAATTGCTAGTGATTGCCCATCGAAAGCACCCTTATGTGCGGGCCTTGGAGTAGGAGTCGACACAGGCTCCGAACCAAGTAAAAATTACTTGTGTCATTCTTTTTCGCATTTCTTATTCCGCCGCGTATTCTTGATATTTTTTTTAATCGATATTCACCCCCCCTCTATCGAACTCTTACGATCCAACAAGTGGTATCAGAGCAGGTACCGCTCTAATTTGGTGCAACCACCAATCAGACAGGAGGTGAAACTGGTTTTTTTCCCTTTTTCTTTCTTTCTTCGATTTTCAGATTTTCGTAATTTTTCAAACTAGTACTATTATCTTTTTGGAAACTTTTTTCGTCGCAATCAATCTGAATTGGTGCAACACTAATTCAGTTTTTAAATTATTTCTATTTTGTCCTGCACTATTAATCCAAGACCTAGTCTTGGGACCTTTTTGTCTTTTTCTTTACTTGTGTGCAGGATGCCTCAAATTGAAGGCTTCAGCACAGTACGTCCTCCCCTGTTCAACGGGGATGATTTTCCGTATTGAAAGAAGCGGATGGAGGTCTACCTGAAGACGGACTTCGACCAATGGTTCAGCGTCACAAGAGGCTACAAAACACCAGTCGACAACTCCAGAATCCCACTAGAACCAGAACAGTGGACTCCGAATATGAAGAAGAAAGCGTCAATGGAATTCAAAGCACTCAACACGCTCCAGTGCGGACTAACGAAGGAAGAATTGAACCGGGTAGGACCGCACCAAAACACAAAGGAATTGTAGGACAAACTGATCGAACTACACGAAGAGACAAGCGACGCCAAGGTAACGAAGTGTGGTCTATTATTAAATAAATTATTTAATATTAAAATGCAGGAAAGTGAAACGGCGAGTCAGCTTCATGCGAGGATTAAAGATATCCTCAACGGACTCCACGCGATAGGACACCAAATGGAAAATCGAGATCTAATTAGGTACATGTTAAACGCTTTTCCACGCAACACTTTATGGGTATCTATCGTGGATGCCTACAAAATTTCAAAAAATTTATCCAAATTAAAATTAGATGAATTATTTTGTGAGTTAGAGTTACATGAGCAGACTAACGTTGGATCCGAAAAAGGTGTTGCCTTATTTGCAGGTTCCTCTAAGGAGAAATCTAAAAACAAGCCTGAACCCGAAGAAAAGTTTGATCCGGAGATTGAAGATGAAGAGTACCTGGTGAACTTGGTAAGGAAAATGTTCACCAGGAGAAAGAAGAGCTTCTGCAAGAAGGACCTGCAGAAGATCAACTCCCCCGAACCAAAGAACGTAACATGCTTTGGATGCAACAAGAAGGACCACTACAAGAATGAGTGCCCAAAACTGAAGAACGACAAGACAAAGACATCCAAGAAGAAGGCTCTCAAAACGACTTGGGATGAGTCTTTCTTGGACGAATCGGAGGCCGAAGATCAGAAGCACCAGAGCCACCTCGTGCTGATGGCCCTCGAAGAAGAATCGGACGAAGAATCGGAAGACAGGTCCGAACCTGAATCGAGCCACGAGTCGTACTCGTTTCCGAAGGTCTCGACGAGGTAAATTTTAATTTAAATAGAAAATTTTATAAAATTATTGCATGTCTGAATAGTAAATTAGTTAAATTAGAAAAAGAAAATAAATCGCTCCTTGAGGAAAATCAAAACCTCAAGGAACAAATCAAAAATTCAAATTCGACTCAAGACCCAACACTTGAGGAAGAAAATTTAAAAATGAAAGTTAATAAATTAAAAGATCTTTTAGAAAAATTTACAATAAGATCTAAGAATTTAAATCTAATTTTAAATAATCAAAAGACGATCTACAACAAAATCGGACTTGGCTACAAGTCAAGTTCGAATAAAACATTTAAATCATTAATAACCCAACACAAACAATCAAGTAAAGCATGGGTTCCGAAAGCGTGCTTAACCACGCAAGTAGGATTTAACCAATACTACATACCCAAATAAAAAATATATTATATAAAATTAAATAAATCAAATCAAAAAATAAAATACAAACCTAGACCAACAAATTCAAAATCTAAATATTTTAAACCCCACCAATACTTAGAGTATCATCAAGTCAATTATAATTATAAAAAGAATAGACATAAACCAAGAACCAAAAATTAAATAAAGGCCAATAATTCAGGAGGAGGCTCCAGAATAGTTGACACATCCGAAACTAACTTACTCGACAAGGTAACCCAAACTAAGCTACCGGGCAGGGTAATTAAGACTAATTAGAAAGGGACTAAGTTTAACTTGAACTATGGTACTGGTGAAGTTTCGGATGATAGTACGTTAGGGAAGCTTAGTCTATGCATGTCTAGGAAGATATGGCTTCGAACTGGTGCATTTGGCTAAGTGGAACTAACCGAAGCTACCCTTTATGAATCCTAACCAGTTAAACCAAAGTTTTGTATTAAGTTTAGTGGATAGGACTATTTGAAAAACCTCGAAGGCATGATTACTCTAATGATGTCCAAGTGACTCACCATAGCCCAGAAGTTTATTTAAAGAATGTCTATTTGTTGAGCCCAAAATTAAACCTGAATTTAACACAAAGTTAAACCAAACCCTAAAACTGAACCTAATTCATCTAAAAAAACTTTTAAAAAATTCTTTAAAAAACTTTAAAAAAATTATTTTAAAATTATTATAAAAACTTTTAAAAATTCTTTTAAACTTAAAAAAATTATTTTAAATTTTTTTAAAAAAACTTTTAAAAATTCTTTTAAACTTTAAAAAATTATTTTAAAATTCTTTTAAAACCTTTTTAAAAAATTCTTTTAAAAATTATTTTAAAAACTTTTAAAAATTATTTTAAGAACTTTTAAAATTCTTTTAAAAACTTTTAAAAATTATTTTAAAAACCTTTAAAAATTATTTTAAAAATTCTTTTGAAAATGTTAAAAAAATTATTTTAAAATTCTTTTAAATCTTTTAAAAAGTCTTTTAAAAACTTTAAAAAATTATTTCCTTTAAAAAATTATTTTAAAAATTCTTTTGAAACTTAAAAAAATTCTTTTAAAAACTTTTTAAAATTTATTTTGAAATTAACTTAAAAATTCATTTTAAAATTAACTTTAAAATTAACTTTAAAATTAACTTAAGATTTATTTTAAAACTAACCTAAAAATTTATTATAACTTAAAATTTTATCAGCCTGAACTTAGACTAATTTTAGTTCCTATCTATTATAGGAAACCAAGTAAATTTTGGACAGTGGTTGCTCCAAACATATGATTGGAGATCACACCAAATTCACCCAACCTACTTACAAAAATTTAGGAACAGTTGCCTTTGGAAACAATGACAAACTCAAGGTAATTGGTATAGGTAACATTGAGCTAAAATTTGACTTCATTATTGTTGGTGCAACCTTAGGTCAAGGTTGACCTGGTTGACCCGACTCGAGTTGACTTGACTCGAGTTGTATTTTGATGTTTGACTTGGGAAGATTGTCGATGCAACCTTAGGTCAAGGTTGACCTAGTTGAGTTGTATGTTGATGTTTGACGAAAAGAGAGTTCTATTCTTGATGTTTGACAAGAATAGATGTTTGGGAGATGGTTGGTGCAACCGTAGGTCAAGGTTGACCTGGTTGACCTGATTCGGGAAAAAGTCCAAGTATGGAGACTTGGCAACGGAAAAGTCCAAGCAGGGAGCTTGGCAACGGGAAAAGTCCAAGTATGGAGACTTGGCACTGGGGAAGTCCTAACTGGGATGTTAGGCAGTTGGAAAGTCTTGGTGAGTGAAGCCAGGCAGTGAGAAAGTCCTAACTGGGATGTTAGGCAGTGTGGAAAGTCCTGGTGAGTGAAGCCAGGCAGTGGGAAAAGTCCTGGTGAGTGAAGCCAGGTGAAAATCCTAGTGAGTGAAGCTAGGTGAAAGTGAAAGTCCTGGTGAGTAAAGCCAGGCAGTGGGAAAAGTCCTGGTGAGTGAAGCCAGGCAGTGGTGGAAATCCTGGTGAGTGAAGCCAGGTGAAAACCCTAGTGAGTGAAGCTAGGTGAAAGTCCTGGTGAGTGAAGCCGGGCAAGGGAAAATCCAGATGGATCAAGGATGATCGGACATCTGGTGTTGAGAAGGTCAAGTAGGTCAAAGGGTAACCGGATACTTGACACAAAGAGAAAAAGTCCAAGTGGGTCAAAGGGATTGACCGGACACTTGGTGAGGAGTCTTAGCAGGTCAAGGGAGTGACCGGATGCTAAGCATGATGTACCAACTGGTCAAGGTTGACTGGATGTTGGTGTGGGAGACTTGGGACTTGGTTTGGGCAAAAACCAAGCTCTGGATCGATCAGTGGATCGATCCAGCGATACGCTGGCTATCTGATCGGTCTGGTGACCGATCAGATAACGATCAGTGGCTTACTGAGGCTTTTCTGATCGGTCTGGAGACCGATCAGAGACGAGCCAACTCTCACAGAGAGTTGGCTGATCGGTCTGGGGATCGATCAGCCTAGAGCCTGATCGGTCCACAGACCGATCAGAGCACGATCAGTGGCTCTGTGAAGATATGGCTGATCGGTCTGGGGACCGATCAGACTAGAGCCTGATCGGTCCCATGACCGATCAGAGAGACTCTAGACCGATCAGGGTGGAGCCTGATCGGTCCAGGTCCTAGCCGTTGCGATACAACGGCTAGTTCCTGTGTCTTCTTCTTCGCAGGTTATAAAAGGAGATCGAGCCTTTGCTTCCCTTTCTCTCCGGCTTCCTCACTACTGCTATTTGAGCTTTGCTGAGCTCCTCTTCGCTGAAGCTTCGCGTGAGCTTCATGCTGGTTTTCTAGCTGCAGGAGCCGTGAAGCTGCTGCTTCATCAACGGACTCCGACGAGAAGGCAAGCGTGTTTGTTTTACATTCATATTGTCTTGTGCTTCTTTGTATTTTGTGTACTTCTATCTTGCTGTTGCAAGAGTTATTGTGGCGAGGTTTCTTCACCCACAAGGAGTATATATTAGCCGGTTCTCCGGGGACTCATCCACCGACGGATTGATAGGCTTCGTCCACCTTACGGACACGCCGAGGAGTAGGAGTTTCATCTCCGAACCTCGTTACATCGACGCGTATTGAGGTTTGATTTCTTGTCTTCGTTTCTTGTTTTTATTTCCGCTGCGCTAACCCTAGTTTGTAGAAAGAAACGCGAGCAATTGGGGTCGGCTATTCACACCCCCCCTCTCTAGCCGCGATCATCGATCCTAACAAGTGGTATCAGAGCGAGGTCGCTCTTCGCCGGATTAACACCCGAGGGAGCACAAGCTAGAGATGGATCAACTCGGAGAGGACATCACGATTCCACCCTTCTACGATCGCGACGACTTCGCGTTTTGGAAGGTAAGAATGAAATATTTTCTTATGACTAATCTTGAGAATTGGAGGTGTGTGCTAGTAGGTTTCACTCCTCCGGAGGATGAAGAAGGAAAACCTCTCAAGAAGAAGGGGTGGACGAAGGAGCAAATCCACCAATCAACCATCAACGATGAGGTAACGAAAATCATTGAATTTTCTTTACCTAATGATGTTTTGTGTAGGAAAGGTGGATATAACGATGCCAAGGAGTTGTGGAATAACTGGCAAAGCTCCATGAGGAGAACTCCACTTCAAGTCATGAAGAGGAGTCAAGTGAGCCAAGGAGCTCATTTCATGGAGGAATGGACTTAGAAGTTGAGGGTCACCCAACATCTAAGGAAGAAGAGGAGGAGAGTTCTTCTTCAAGAATGGAGCAAGAGGAAGAAGCTTCTACCTCCGGAAGGGATGAAGAAGAAAGTCTTCATCCATCCTCAACCCTAGGTAACTCAAGCATTTCAATTTCAAATAAATTACACATAATGTGCTTTGAGTGTAGGGAGTATGGACATTACAAGAGTAAATGTCCAAAGAGGGTAAGAAAGACTCCACCGGCGCCAAAGGTCAAGGAAGCCGGAGTCCCGAAACGCAAGGGCAAGGAGCACATCGTGTGCTTCCAATGCAAGCAAAGGGGACACTATAGGAGCCATTGTCCGAGGGGGAGGCAACCTCACAAGGGCAAGAGACCGGGCACATCGATAGGGGGGTTAAGGCAAACCCTAAGGTAATCTCTAAGGTTCATTATTGCAATTCTAATAAAACTCATGCTAGTAGTTTTGTTGCAATTGTTAATAATGAGAAGCATGTTAACTTTAGGAACCAATACATGTGCTTAGGAGCTAAACATGTTAGCCTAGGTAAGGATAACACTAGAAATACCAACTCTAGGATTAACGCTTCTAAAGTTAAGGAAAACCTAGGTAGAAATCCCAAGAAGACTAGACACATGCCTAGGAATATCTCAAGAGAAAATGACAAATTAACACTTGAGGTATTAGAGAGGGAAAATCAAGTCTTGAGGTCAAGACTTGATAATTTAGAAAAGGCTCTTAAAAACATGGAGAAGTCATCTCTAGGGTTTAAGAGTCAAAAACCCAAGTCCAAGGACAAGAAAGGTTTGGGTCACAAACCTAAGTCCCAAGTGGTCAAGCCCACTTATCATAGTGTTCCATTCGATTATGGAACAAAGCCTAGGGCTAGGAAGACCACCACCAAGGTCACAAGGGGAGTCACCCCTAGAGTTGATCTTGATGAGTCCCAAATGACCAAGGCTTCAAAGCCTAAGAGGGTCATTAGGAGGGTTGCTAGGGAAGTCATCCCTAGTGAATATTTAGTGAACCCAATGAGCTCACATAGATATTGGGTTCCTAAGAGCATCTTCTCTATCCCATAGATGGGTTAGAGAGTGTCAACTCCAATTAGAAGGGTAGTTAACCCAACTTTGAGGAAATTGACACTCAAGGAGCATTTTCAAGGTTTTGATAACCTTTGAAAATGAAAAAGAATTATTATTTACTCCTTGAAGAGTAAATTGTGCCATATTTGAAAAATATCGTTTTTAATCTTATTTGGCACAACTTAAGAAAACCTAGAGAAATACCATAATTGGGATTTTGGTTTTCTCTTAGGGATATATGGGCAATCTAGGGTTAGATTTTAAGTTAGCCAAGGCTAAGGATACTTAGATAGGGAATTTAGGTATTTTATTTGTGCTAACTTGCCATGATTGATTGCCATATGCCATGCCATGACATCATATTTATTTTATGATCATTTGAAATGTCATGATAATGCTTAGGCTAGTTTATATGTCATGCTTTATTTAAGTTTTCAAACTTTATGCCATGACATCATGACATTGGCACATGTTTTCATTTATGATACCATTTTATGCCATGTCATCATCTCTTGCATTAGTAATCAATTGAATTGATTTAAGGATGAAAAACACATTTTGATATTGAGATCAAATTTGTGTTTAGAAAATGCATGAGACCTTAGTCTAAGATACCTAAACCCATATCTCACATCAAAATTGACATGGATGTGTTTGATACACTTTAGATGTGTGTGAGATATTAGGATCATGAGTTAGGATCAAGGTGCATAGTTCTTGTACCTAGATGAGCCTAATTCAAGAAATGGAGGATCATAGGGAAAGCTTGTGTACAAGTCATGTACATTTAGCCCTAAGATTATGGTCCTAAATTAAAAGGTTTAAAATCATTTTAAAATTGATTTGAAAAACCTTGATGAAGCTTTCCTAGTGATAGCATTCATCATTGAACATTGTGATACAAAGTTGACTTAAACTTGAACTATTTCAAAGTTTTTGAACTTTGTATCAAGATTGAAAAATGGAAGTTATTTTCATAGAAAACTATTTTTCCATGATAGTATATGTTATGAGGAATATATCCTCAAAATTTCACAATTTTTCAAATTTTCTGGAATTTTCTAGGAGTTTCTGAATTTCGGGAAGGAAATTTCAAAAATCTCCTGTCAGTGGCTGGATCGGTCCGGGGACCGATCCAGGGAAGATCTGATCGGTCTACGGACCGATCCAGAGTATTGTGGATCGGTCTGCAGACCGATCCAGTGAGTTCCAGTAGCTTGGTGCGATCTGGTGAAGGCCTGATCGGTCTGGGGACCGATCAGTGCGTGCTGAATTGCTGAAATTCGACTGGATGTCTGAAATTTCAGTTTTTGGGAGTTGATTTTCGGATTTCTAAAGGTTTGAAACTCTCCAAGACATTGTTGGTGCAATGGTCAAGGGGGAGTTGACCTTTAGGGGGAGTCTTAACTAATTGTCAAGGGGGAGTTGACTTTTAGGGGGAGTTTTTACTCCTTAAGACGTTTGAGGATCAGTGATATGGGATTATCACTAAGTTGATTGTTGAGTTTTGTATCAAGGGGGAAATTAAGAGTTTCAATGAAAGGTATGGGACTTTCATTAGGAAGAAACTCTTGACCTTGATACCCTCCTTTTTCTTTTTGATGTGTGTCAAAAAGGGGAGAGTGTTCATTGGAGAATTATTGGAGAACCCAAGTTAGGTTATCGGGTTAACCTAAGCTAAGGGAAAAATGTCAAGGAATGTTCGAGGAAGAACATTGGAATTCTTTTTGATGTGTGTCAAAAAGGGGGAGAATTATTGCAGAACCCAAGTTAGGTTATCGGGTTAACCTAAGGGGAGAATGTCCAGAGAATGTTCAAGGAAAGAACATTGGACATTGGAAGATGGTTGGAAAACCAAAGTTAGGTTATCGGGTTAACCTAACTTGATTATGGGTTTTGTCAAACATCAAAAAGGGGGAGATTGTTGGTGCAACCTTAGGTCAAGGTTGACCTGGTTGACCCGACTCGAGTTGACTTGACTCGAGTTGTATTTTGATGTTTGACTTGGGAAGATTGTCGATGCAACCTTAGGTCAAGGTTGACCTAGTTGAGTTGTATGTTGATGTTTGACGAAAAGAGAGTTCTATTCTTGATGTTTGACAAGAATAGATGTTTGGGAGATGGTTGGTGCAACCGTAGGTCAAGGTTGACCTGGTTGACCTGATTCGGGAAAAAGTCCAAGTATGGAGACTTGGCAACGGAAAAGTCCAAGCAGGGAGCTTGGCAACGGGAAAAGTCCAAGTATGGAGACTTGGCACTGGGGAAGTCCTAACTGGGATGTTAGGCAGTTGGAAAGTCCTGGTGAGTGAAGCCAGGCAGTGAGAAAGTCCTAACTGGGATGTTAGGCAGTGTGGAAAGTCCTGGTGAGTGAAGCCAGGCAGTGGGAAAAGTCCTGGTGAGTGAAGCCAGGTGAAAATCCTAGTGAGTGAAGCTAGGTGAAAGTGAAAGTCCTGGTGAGTAAAGCCAGGCAGTGGGAAAAGTCCTAGTGAGTGAAGCCAGGCAGTGGTGGAAATCCTGGTGAGTGAAGCCAGGTGAAAACCCTAGTGAGTGAAGCTAGGTGAAAGTCCTGGTGAGTGAAGCCGGGCAAGGGAAAATCCAGATGGATCAAGGATGATGACGGTACATCCAAGTAGGTCAAGGTTGACCGGATACTTGACACAAAGAGAAAAGTCCAAGTGGGTCAAAGGGATTGACCGGACACTGGTGAGGAAGTCTTAGCGGGTCAAGGGTGACCGGATGCTAAGCATGATGTACCAACCGGTCAAGGTTGTTCGGATGTTGGGTTTGTAGGGCTTTTGGACTTGGTTGGGCAAATCCACATGAGATGGATCGATCGACTGATCGATTGGCTCATGCTCAATCGATCGGTTGATCGATTGGGAGAGCACCCGCGATCAAAAGCTTCCAAATCATCCTGATCGGTCTGGGGATCGATCAGCCTAGAGCCTGATCGGTCCACAGACCGATCAGAGCACGATCAGTGGCTCTGTGAAGATATGGCTGATCGGTCTGGGGACCGATCAGACTAGAGCCTGATCGGTCCCATGACCGATCAGAGAGACTCTAGACCGATCAGGGTGGAGCCTGATCGGTCCAGGTCCTAGCCGTTGCGATACAACGGCTAGTTCCTGTGTCTTCTTCTTCGCAGGTTATAAAAGGAGATCGAGCCTCTGCTTCCCTTCTTCTGCTTCCTCACTACTGCTATTTGAGCTTTGCTGAGCTCCTCTTTGCTGAAGCTTCGCGTGAGCTTCGTGCTGGTTTTCTAGCTGCAGGAGCCGTGAAGCTGCTGCTTCATCAACGGACTCCGACGAGAAGGCAAGCGTGTTTGTTTTACATTCATATTGTCTTGTGCTTCTTTGTATTTTGTGTACTTCTATCTTGCTGTTGCAAGAGTTATTGTGGCGAGGTTTCTCCACCCACAAGGAGTATATATTAGCCGGTTCTCCGGGGACTCATCCACCGACGGATTGATAGGCTTCGTTCACCTTACGGACACGCCGAGGAGTAGGAGTTTCATCTCCGAACCTCGTTACATCGACGCGTATTGAGGTTTGATTTCTTGTCTTCGTTTCTTGTTTTTATTTCCGCTGCGCTAACCCTAGTTTGTAGAAAGAAACGCGAGCAATTGGGGTCGGCTATTCACACCCCCCCCTCTCTAGCCGCGATCATCGATCCTAACAATTATTACAAATGTCTTACTTGTTGAAAATTTCAAGTATAATCTCTTAAGTATCAGCCAATTGTGTGACACTAGGTATAAGGTTAGGTTATTATCTATGGAATGCTTAATCAAACACCTAGATAATCCTACGATAAGTCTAAAAGGGTTTAGAAAATACAACATCTATGTAATTTGTTGGTTAGTCCTAAGAAGATCGTACCGGTTCCACTGTACAAAAATTTGTACAAGTCCTGAACCTTTCCTAACAACCTATTGTGTTCTTTAGAAATTAAATTCGGAATCGCAAATGGAACTTAACATTATTGATTCCAAATTTAACTTATCTGTTCTTAATGGTTTAGACTTGGATCACAAACGATGCTTAACATTATTGATCCAAATCCACCTATGTTATAAATTTAATTAAATATTAATTTTAAAAATTGACTTCTAGGACTGCATGACGAGCCACTAGTCCTTCTTGGGTATGGGATCATCCACCACCGCCTAGACAAAACCTTTTAAAGAAATCTAATATTTAATTTCCTTATATAACTCTAGGTTTAAGCAAAAGGAACAATCAAATCACAAATTCGAAAAACAAAACAAAAGAAACACAACTTCGAATATCTAATCCGAAAATCTAGAATCTCTAGCCTCTTGTGTTTGGAAATCATACAAAGAAAAACTAGTATGATGCGGAAAAGAATTACTAGTTATACCTTTCTTTGTATGCAATGACCTCTTGATCTTCTACCGTATTCCTCTTCTTATCTCGGACGTTGTGTGGGCAACGATCTACCGAGATGAGAACCACCCAAACCCTTCTTCTTCCTTCTTGCAAGTTTCAGCCAAGCACTTCTCTTTGGGATGAAGAGTTTCGACCACCACCACCAAGCTCCAAGGGATGCTCGAAACAAACCTCCTTTCTCTCCTTCTTCTCCTAGCTAGAACCGGCCACCAACAAAAGCTCCAAGAGAGGGATGAAACCGGCCACTAAAGAAGAAGAGAAGAGGAGAAGAGCAAGATCTAGGGCTGACCACCACCAAGGAAGAGAGGGAGGAAAATAGAATAGAGTTGTCTCTCATGAAGGCACTTCTACCCCCTCTTTTATATTCCTTGGTCTTGGCAAATAAGGAAAAATTAAATAAAACCTTCCTTATTTTTTTTTGCCATGAAAAGGAAAATTTTAATTGATTAAAACCAATTTTCTTTTCCTAAATATCATGGTTGACCACCTCATTGCTCCAAGCAAGGAAAGTTTTAATACAAAATTAAAACTTCCTAATTTGTTTCCTAAAATTTTAAAATAAAAATTTCTCTAATAATTTTTCCCTTCATGGTTGGCTATAAAAGGAATTTTATAAATTAAAATATCTCAATTAAAACATGTGGATGATTTCCAAAAAGGAAAGTTATCTTTTAGAATTAAAATCTCCCTCTCAATCTACAAATAAGGAAAAATATCAAATCTTTTCTTAATCTTTTGTAGAAACTTATAAAAGGAAAACTTTATAATTTTAAAACTCTCTTTTAAAACCATGGAATCCACATAAGAAAAATTAAAAAAATCTAAATCCTTTTAATTTGATGTGGCCGACCACACCAAGCTTGGGTTCAAGCTAGGGTCGGCTACACAACTTGGCTCATCCTATTTGCTTGGCCGGCTCAAGCTTGGGTTCCAAGCTTGCTTGGCCAGCCACCTTATGATGAGTATAAAGGTGGGTATAGGTGGGTATAATTCTTTATAAATAAGAGGCTTTGATAGGGACCGAGAGGAGGAATTGGTTTTGGTCTCCCGATGAAATTAAGCTTCCTGTGTTCGCCCAGAATACTCAACTTAATTTCATCAATAATAATTCATACCACTAAAGAATTATTATTGAACTACCGCACCAATCTCAAATTACATTTTGGGCTCCTTCTTATTATGAGTGTGTTAATCTCCCTGTGTTTAAGATGTCGTATGTTCACTAATTAAATGAGTTACTGACAACTCACTTCAATTAATATCTTAGTCCAAGAGTAGTACCACTCATCCTTATCGTCATGTCGGACTAAGTCCACCTTCACGGTTTAACATGACAATCCTTATGAGTTCCTCTTGGGGGCATTATCAACCTAGATTACTAGGACACAGTTTCCTTCTATAATCAACAACACATACTATAAGTAATATCATTTCCCAACTTATCGGGCCTGTTGATATATCGAGCTAAATCTCACCCTTTGATAAGTTAAAGAAATAAATACTAAATATTTGTGCTTATTATTATATTAGGATTAAGAGCACATACTTCCATAATAACTAAGGTCTTGTTCTTTTATTAAGTCAGTATAAAAAGAACTTACTTTAAATGGTCCTGCTCAATATACTCAGAGTGTACTAGTGTAATTTATCAATCAAGATAAACTAATACCTAATTAACTACGACTATTCCAATGGTTTGTTCCTTTCCATCTCAATCGTGAGCTACTGTTTATAATTTATAAGGAATTGATAACATGATCTTCTGTGTGTGACACCATACACCATGTTATCTACAATATAAATTAATCGAACAACTACACTTAACTTATAAATGTAGATATTTGACCAATATGATTCTTATTTCTAAGTAAATTTTTATACAAAAGCTAGGCTTTTAGTATACATTCCAACACAATTAACTTAACCACTTTTTCAATTAAGTGTTATTTAACACAAAAAGAAGAAACTTGGTTATGACATAGAAGAATGTCACACACAAATTTCAAGAAATATAAGCAAATTAAATGGATTAGTTAGAGGCTTACCAAAATTACCTAACTTAGACTCAACCATATGTAATGCTTGTCAACAAGGCAAACAAAAAAAATCTACCCACAAACCAATTAATCAATCTCAAACTAATTCAATACTAGAACTTTTACATCTAGACCTGTTTAACTCCCATGGGGTCAAATCAATAAACAGTAGTTTATATTGTCTAGTAATAATAGATGACTACTCTAGGTTCACTTGGGTAAAATTCTTAAAAAATAAGGATGAAACCTTTGAAATTTTTACAAACTTTTGTAAACAAGTTGAAAACGAAAAAGATCTTAAAATTAAGAGAATTAGAAGTGATAATGGGGGAGAATTTAAAAATCATAACTTTAATAAATTTTGTCTTGAAAATGGCTATCATCATGAATTTTCGTGCCCTAAAACTCCTCAACAAAATAGAATTGTAGAAAAAATAGAACTTTACTTGAAGCCTCTAGAACTATGTTAAATGAATATAATCTTCCTGAATATTTTTGGGCAGAAGCTGTTAGTACAGCTTGCTACGTGCAAAATAGAACAACCCTAAATAAAGTACATAATAAAACCTTTTTCGAAGTTTACTATGATAAACAACCCAATATAAAATATTTTAAAGTATTAGGGTGCCCAACCTTCATTTTAAACACAAGGGAATATTTAGGAAAATTTACTTCTAAAGTAGAAAATGAAATTTTTGTAGGATACTCCCTAAACAGTAGGGGGTATAGAATATATAATAAGGTTACATTAAGAATTGAAGAAACTAATAATGTAAATTTTGAGGAATCCAAACAACAACCCCAACCTTAACCAATTGAATTTATTCAAGAAAATAGTAATCAAGAAGGAACCAATGATTACGAAGAAGAAGAAGAACCTTTAGAAAATCAACCACCTAGAACTATAAGAGTAAATCCAAATCATCTAATTGACCAAATAATTGGTGATCCAGAATTAAGGGTTCAGACTAGGTCATCTTTTAGGAACCTAAGTCAAATTTCTTTGATTTCAAAAATTGAACTTAAAACCGTAGCTGAATCATTGCTTGACCCAGACTGGGTCATAGCTATGCAAGAAGAACTAGCTCAATTTGAACGTAATGAAGTGTGGGACTTAGTACCACCACCCAAATATAAGAAAATAATAGAAACAAAATGAGTGTTTAGAAATAAACTAAGTGAAACTAGGGAAATTACAAGGAATAAGGCTAGGCTAGTCGCTAAGGGGTTTAGTCAAGTTGAAGGACTTGACTATGATGAAACTTATACCCTAGTAGCTAGACTAGACTCTATTAGAATGTTACTCAGTTATGCAACCCATAAAGGGTTCAGACTGTATCAAATGGATGTTAAGGTGGCGTTTGGTTCTCTCCTAGGAATCAGAATCGGAAGAGTATCATAGTATTATGGAATGAGAATGAGTATAAGCTTGGATATAATTCTTAAAAATAATGTTTGGTTAGTTGAATATTTTCAATCGGAATGAACTTAAATTTCCTTTTTTACCCTTAGAGGAAAATAAGAGAAAAAATTAGATGGAAGAGAAAGTTGAATGTGAGAGAAACATATTATAAGAGAGAATGATAAGACAGAAAGTGTGACGAGAGAGAAAGTGTGATGGGAAAAAATGAAGAGAGGGAAAATATGATGAGAGAAAATGAGGAGAGAGAGTATGATAGGAGAGATTGAGAAGAGAAAAAGTATGAAAAGAGAGAAAGTGTGGTGAGAGAGAAAGAGTGATAGGAGAAAATGAAGAGAGAGACAGTGCGATGAGAGAAAATGAGAGATTGAGGAGAGAAAGTATGATGAGAAAATGTGATGAGAGAGAAAGTATGATGGAAAAAAATGAAGAAAGAGAAAGTATGATGAGAGAAAATGAGGAGAGAGAGTGTGATGGAAGAGAATGAAGAGAAAGAAAGTGTGATAAGAGAAAATATGGAGAGAGAAAGTATGGTAAGAGAGATTGAGGAGAGAGAAAGTATGATAAAAAATAAGGAGAGAATGAAGAGAGAGAAAATAATTAGAGAGTGTATGATGAAAGAGAATACAGAGAGAAAATGATAGAGAATCTGTGATGAGAGAGAATGAGAAGAGAGAGTGTGATGGAAGAGAATGAAAAGAGAGAAAGTGAGATGAGAGGAAATATGGAGAGAGAGTATGGTAAGAGAGATTGAGGAGAGAGAAAATATGATGAAAAAATAAGGAGAGAATAAAGAGATGGAAAATAATGAGAGAGTGTGTGTGATGAGAGAGAATGTGTGATGAGAGAGAATGAGGAAAGAGAAAATATGTTGAGAGAGAAAATATGATGATAGAATGAGGAGAAAGAAAGTATAATGAGAGAGAACAAGGAGAGAGAGTGAAATGAAAGAAAAATTGAACAAATATATTAATGGTATTTTCGTCCAAACTAAATTTTTATTCTTATTCCATCAAAACCCAAGGGAGGGGGTGGGTTTCATCCATACCCAAATTTTTGGGTTTCATTCCAAAATCTTGATTCCATTCCCATCAACCAAACACAAAGTTTGGGAATGAATCCATTCCCTCATTCCCAAACCTCTAAACCAAACGCCCCTAAATCTACCTTTCTAAATGGGCTAATTAAAGAAAAAGTCTATGTAGGACACCACCTGGGTATGAAAGTCTAGAACATCCTGACTATGTATTTAAATTAAAGAAAACTTTATATGGACTTAAGCAAGCACCTAGGGCATGGTATGAAAGGCTAACTTCTTACCTAATATCCAACGGGTTCAACCAAGGTCAAATTGCCCCAACCCTATTCGTTAAGTTAATAAAAGAGGATATTTTTATAGCCCAAATCTATGTAAATGATATAATTTTTGGTTCAACTAATTCAAAATTTTTAGATGAATTTACAAATATAATGGAACAAGAATTTAAAATGAGTCTAGTAGGTAAATTAACTTACTTTTAGGATTACAAATCAAACAAACAAATGAAGATAATTATATTTATCAAAAAAATACACTAAAGAATTACTTAAAAAATTTGGAATGGAAAATACTAAAGAAATAAAAACACCTATGACAGTAAACACAATCCTAGATGACGATGCCAATGGAAAACCGGTTGACTTAAAATACTATAGGAGTGTTATAGGTAGCCTACTGTACTTAACTGCAAGTCGACACGATATCTTATTTGCAGTTAGTATATGTGTTAGATACCAAACCAGTGCTAAAGAATCACATTAGACTCAAGTCAAAAGAAACTTTAGATACCTTAAAGGAACAACAAATGTAGGTATTTGGTATCATAGAACTAATAATTTTGAATTAATAGGGTATTCTGACTCAGATTATGCTGGGTGCAAATTCTACCACAAAAGCACAAGCGGTGGATGTCAGCTACTAGGTCCATCACTTGTTAGCTGGTTTAGTAGAAAGCAACACTGTGTTGCTCTATCTACAACTGAGTCAGAATATATAGCCATAGGAGAATGTGTTGCATAACTATTATGGATGATGCACACTTTAAAAGATTTTAACTCAAACCTTACAAATGTAAAAGTATTAATTGACAATATTAGTTCAATTAATTTAACAAAAAAATCCAGTGCATCATTCTAGAACCAAACACATTGAAATTGTTGGGACCGAAAAGTAGCTAGAGGGGGGGGGGGGTGAATAGCTCGTCGCGTGCTCGTGTGCTTCGTTGCTTGTTTCTTCAAGGATGTGCACCGGAAATACAAAGAAACAAAAGCATACAACGCTAACAAATGGATTTTACTTGGTATCCACCTCACAAGAGGTGACTAGTCCAAGGATTCACGCACACACACACACCTCCACTAATAAACACTCCTTTATGGTAACTACCAAAGGCGGAGAAGCCCTACAAGACTCTCAATACAGAAGAAAAGGAAAGGGAACAAAAGTATAAGCAAAGCTTACAATGAATGTAGTGAAAACCCTAACCCTAACTCCTTGTTCTTGCTTTTGATTTGCCTATTGACTTGGAAGAGCCTCCAAGAATCTTCAAGAACTGGCGATCTAGAGCTTGGAGAGAGTTGTGGAGTTGCTGGTGAAGATTGGAGATGAATCGTGTAAGCACTGCTGAAGTTCTCGAACGCCTACAGCTATAAACGACGCCAACGGTTGGATCCCGATCGATTGGATTGCTCCCAATCGATCGGGGAGGCTTTGGATCGATCCACTGATTGATCCAGAGCGCCTCTGTGCTCTCAGAAAATGCCTGGATCGATCAACGGATCGATCCAGGGCTTATCGCGACAAGTCGCAGCTTCCCAATCGATCCACCGATCGATTGGGACCTCTAGATCGATCGACTGATCAATCCAGCAGGCTACTGTGCGCTCGCGATTGCCTCCCAATCGATCCACTGATCGATCGGGATGAAGGCTTCTCGCGGGGACACCCCAATCGATCGCCCGATCGATTTGGGCTCCAGCCAATCGATCGGCTGATCGATCCAGCTGTTGGTTTTTGCCCAAAACCAAGTCCCAAGCCCCCAAACCAACATTCGGTCAACCTTGACCTGTTGGTTCATCATTCCTAGCATCCGGTCACCCTTGACCTGCTAGGACTCCCTCACCAAGTGTCCGGTCAATTCCTTTGACCCACTTGGACTTTTCCTCATCATGCAAAGTATCCGGTCACTCCCTTGACCTACTTGGACTTTCACCAGATGTCTGGTCAACCTTGACCCATCTGGATTTTTCCCATGCCTGGCTTCACTCACCAGGACTTCTCATCTGCCTGGCCTCACTCACCAGGACTTCCAACTGCCTAGCTTCACTCACTAGGACTTTCTTCTGCCTGGCTTCACTCACTAGGACTTCCAACTGCCTAGCTTCACTCACTAGGTCTTTCTTCTTCCTAGCTTCACTCACCAGTACTTCCAACTGGCTAGCTTCACTCACTAGGTCTTTCACCTGGCTTCACTCACCAAGATTTTCCTTCTTCCTGGCTTCACTCACCAGGACTTTCAAACTGCCTAGCTTCACTCACTAGGTCTTTCACTTGGCTTCACTCACCAGGATTTTCCTTCTGCCTGGCTTCACTCACCAGGACTTTCAAGCTGCCTAGCTTCACTCACTAGGTCTTTCACCTGGCTTCACTCACCAGGATTTTTCTTCTGCCTAACATCCCAGTTAGGACTTCCCAGTCAAGTATCTGGTCAACTTTGACCTACTTGACTCTTCTCCAACCAAACTGATCAGTCCTTGATCAGAGGGGAATTGCACCAAATAATCTCCCCAAATGAACAACTGTACCTGCACTTGTCCATATCATCGAAGTCTTGTATTGTCAAACATCGAAACCCAAACCGAGACTCACGCTTGGTCAACCAGGTCAGCCTTGACCTGAGGGATATTGCACCAACAATCTCCCCCTTTTTGATGTTTGACAATACCACATTTAAGTTAGGCTAATCCCATAGCCTCAACCTCCTTCATGCCATTAGGTAATGAAGACATAAGTTAAACCCTTCATTCTCCTCCTAAGAGGGCAAACTCCCTCTAGGTAATGAAGTCCTAACTTAAACCCTTCATTCTCCCCCTATTGACATACATCAACAAATGCCCCATCTTTGGGCACACATCAACAAATTTACTTGTTGAAAACTCTCCCCTTTGAGACTCTCCCCCTGAAGAGTTTCTCATCGTTGTTCACAACTTCACTCGTTGTGATCAACATGATAATGAAAGTCCCATACCCTTCATTA
Source organism: Zingiber officinale (assembly GCF_018446385.1). NCBI lineage: Eukaryota > Viridiplantae > Streptophyta > Magnoliopsida > Zingiberales > Zingiberaceae > Zingiber > Zingiber officinale. The sequence continues at coordinate 78,334,338 of NC_055997.1, read as the reverse complement.
TCCTTAACCCTATATTCTCCCATTAATGTAGTCAAATGCCCATCCTTGAGCATTTTTAACTTAACCCACTTGAACAATGAGGATATCCACTCCTCATTAAAGTTCAAACGCTCAACCTTGAGCATGTTCTGAAAAGAAGGTTAACCACCTTCCAAGGTTCATGAAAAATAGTTTTTATGTCTTTAATGAGTCCCTCCCCCTAAAGACATAGTGGTAACTTCTGTCATTGCACCAACAATGACTTGGAATCCCTAAACCTTTAGGAAACCCAAATTTAGAAGTTTTGAGGTTCAAATATTCAATATTTAAAGCAAACCTCAACCTAAACTTCTACTTAGTCTCCCTTAACCAATCCATCCTTGTTTTCAACATGAAAACACCCTTTTTATGTATACAAGTGTATTTTAAGGGTTTGGAATGGTTACCTAGACTAACCATGGTTCAAAAATGCTGAAATCAGGCTTTACCAGCCAAAATCAGCAACTTCGATCGATTGGAGTTGGGTCCTAATCGATCGGACCATGCTGAATCGATCCACTGATCGATTCAGGAGGGCTGGATCGATCGGTGGATCGATCCAGACGGCTTCTGTTCGCGAGAAGCCTGTTCTCAATCGATCGCCCGATCGATTGAGACCCTTCAATCGATCGGGTGATCGATTGAGATCTGATAGTTGCTGAAATTTTATTTCAGTCAACTTTAGAAACCTCTAGAAAATTCTATAAAATTCTAAAAATCATAAAAAATTCGTGTAAACATTATTTATGTAACGCCCACCCTTCTCTACCCAACCAAAGGTGGCGCTACGTTCTTATACTACTTACGTACATGCTTTAGTTATAACAGCGGAAGAATAAAACTTTAAAGAATTTAATTTATTAAGCATAATATCACATATTCTGATTTGTTCAAATGTGCATATATTGAACTTATAACTAAAAATATTAATTTGTCCGAATCGTTCTTGTCGAGCCACCACCACACACATCACTATCTGCTCCTCCTGCTGCTCCGTCGTTCCGAATATCCGTCCCCCATATCTGCGGTACAAGGAAAGTAAGCTATGAGCACTCATGGCTCAGTAAGTTCCTTTCCTACTCACTAAAACCGAGAATCATCGTATATCAAGAATGGATCAACATATCATTGTCTCAACTAATCATAACATATCATTTTATTCAAACATATCATGCATATTTCTTATTCACATATCATTTCATAGAAGCATGAATTTCATATCATAAAACAAATAAATCACAAGCATGAGACATACAAGGGCATCATATTCATATCATAATATCACATGACATTATATCATATCATCATATAATTCAAGCACATATGAATGTGGGCAATGCATCGTGAATTTGAAAACTTATACTTAATAGTACTTGAAATTAATATCATCATCATTTGGGATCCCGGTTTGTACCACATACTTAATGCGTAGGTCCAAGGTAGCAAGTCTTGAGCCCTACCATGCATACATACTAGGCCCGAGTCTTACTCCATCGACCTAGGGCACTCAAAGGCCCATTACTGACGAGGCCCGAGTCTTACTCCATCGACCCCGGGGCGTTTACGGAGCCCACCCTTGGTACAAACCATAAAAATAACTTATCATGCATAACTATCATATCATGTCCTTAACAATCTTTCATGCATTTATTCTTTTCCATTTCTTTTCATTATGTATAACATTTTCTATGCTATCACATATCATAACATAACTTCATTTCTTTTCATTATGTATAGCATTTTCTATGCTATCACATATCATAACATAACTTCATTTCTTTTCATTATGTATAGCATTTTCTATGCTATAACACATCATGGCATATTTCATAATATAACTTCATTATGCATATCATTTCGTAACTAAAGCAATCATGCATTCTAACTTATTATCATATCATTTTCATACAGCATGGCATAGACATATTTAATTTTTGTTCTAGGGTTTCTAGGGCATCTATCCCTTCATGGCCGAACACATAATGATTCATTTAGGTCATACAAACATGTATCACATTCACACATTATCAAGTTTTCATAAGAAGTACTTTTAACCCCTTAGGTTTCATTTCCAAGGCCTCTAGGTCCTTTAAACCTTACTTGGCCGAAATTCATAGAATATAAACTTCCTTTAAGTGGCCTAAAGCATGGGAAACCTAAGTAAATTTCATAGCAAGATTTACTAAGAACATCATACACAAGGTTGGATCATAAACAAGCTAGGACTCTTGTGATCTTACATGTCATAAATCATGTAACTAATTTTCTACATTCCAATTAAACATGAGAGCATTAATCATCTTTCATAACATAATATCACAGAGGTCATTGAGCATATTAGAATTTTGTTTAAGCTTCTCTAAACTATCACCTTACCATGGCCGAAATATTAAGAGTAAGGTTCATGAGTTTCTTTCAACATACAAGTATACAACTCTTAAGAACTTTATATCATGTCATATAAGCATAGTTATTTTAAATTCAAGGTCCTCCTAACCCTAAATTCTTTCTTGGCCGAAACATGAGAGTGGGGTTCTTTTGGTTCCAATCAACTTCCAAGCAAGAAAACCATAGGAAGGTCCTTAGCATTTCATAGAGGGAAACTTGCACTAGTTTGGTTAGACAATAATTTTCCTAACCTATTTACAATAATTTTTATTGAAATTCTAGGGTTACATACACCTCTGATCATGCATCATATATGTATACAAACATAGGGGAAAACTTTCTTTCAAGGCATAGAAAAAGAATCTGAAAATCACATGAAAGCCTTGTACCGCAGGTGAGGGGAAGCTTACATTCTTTGCTTAAGTTTCCTAGAGTTGAGAACTTGCTTGTGGACCTTTCTTCCTTGCTTGCTTTGCTCGGCACCAATGGAGGAAGAAGTGGCTAGGTCTTTTGGTGGAGAGGAGGAGGAAGAAGAGGAGGCTTCTTCCTCTTGTGTTGCTCGGCAACAAAAAGAAAGAAAGAAGGGGGAGAGTTGTTGCTCTCGGCAACAAGAAGAAAGAGGGAGGGAGAGTGCTCGGCACAAATGGAGGAGAGGAGGAGAGTGAGTTGAGGATGAACCCCCTCCATGCCTATTTATACTAAAGTGAGGGGAGGAAAACTTGACTTGATTCATCCTCCTCATTTACTTCTCCTCTTAATGAGAAAGAATATGCTAGAGAAATGCTTCTTGAGTTTCTCTCTTTTCTTTCTCTTAATTTCTCTCCTTTCTTTCCTTTAATTATAATTCCCATCTCTCCTCTTACAATATTCACTCCTATCACACTTGGTTAACACATGCATGCATCCACAAGAGAACCAAGGATCAAATCCTTCTCCTAACATATTTTTGTACAAAATAATTCATGTATATGCATTATGCATAAATATTTCATACATGCATATATAATATCTCATATCTCTTTTGTTTACATTAATTCCTTGCATTATAAATCATGCATAGATGATTTATATTCTCAACTTTATTTTCTTTCATAAAGTTTTAATCATCTAAATCCTTCCCATCTTAATATTTAACTTAGAATATCTACACCTTCTTTTCACTACATTCCTACTCTCATTACCCTTATTTTCTTATCTAGGCTTTCTAGGGGTGTTACAATTTAGGGTATATATTTTCAAGGAAAAATAGTTTTCTAAGAAAATACATCATATTTTCAATGATTGACACAAACTTGAAAATTTATAAAAACTTTAGTGTTTTCTTCAAGTTTGTGTCTAACTATTCAATGGCGATTACTATAAAAAGATAGCCTTCACCAAGGTTTTCCAAAATATATTCAAAAACATTTTCAAAACCAATATCCCACCATGTTCTTTGGGCTTAATGCACATAACTTGTACATTAGCTTTCCCAATGATGGTAAACACACATACTATATGTTTTGATGAACTTAAAAACTTAAAAGAATGTACTAAATCAACATCTTGAGCTTTGTTCATCATCCTAACATCTCACTTGTATCTAATGTGCACTAAAACACATACAGGTCACCTTATGGGTCTTTGTGAGATGTAAAATTTGGTTTTGCCTTACTCTAAGGATCATGCATCTCTATCTAGGCATTTTGTGGATATGAACATCCACCTAGGATGTCACTTGTTGATACACTTGTACCACTTGTTATCAACTTGTTGCCACTGTTGATACTTGTTGATAAATGCCTTTTGTCCTTAATTTTAAGGAAATAAACATAATGCATGATAATGTTATGGCATACATCAAAAAGAAATAATTTTCAAAAGAAAATTTCTTATAACTACATGATGTATGTATGTCATGACATGGTATTTTTGTATTTTTCATAATAAGTCATGAATGCAAAAATAATCATGATGTCATGGCATATAATGGGCAAGCAAATCATGGTAAGTTAGCATGAATAAAATACCTAGATTACCTATCTAAGTCTCTTTAATCTTAGCTAACTTAAAATCTAACCTATATTGCCCAAAGTGCTTCAAGAAATTTGTCAAAACCTAAATTGGCATTTCTAATTCTCTTGATTAAATTATGCCAATTAAAATTACGCATATTCCTCAAATGTTGACATATTTCATTTTTCCACAAGAGTAGCACTAAGAAAATACCAAAATCCCAACTTGGTATTTCCTTATGTTTTCTCAATATGTGCCATTTTAAAATAAGATCAATACTTCTCAAATTTGGCACATATTACTCTTTCAAAGGGTGACTCAATAAATCTATTTCATTTTCAAAAGTTAATAATAACCTTGAAAATACTCCTTGAGTGTCATCTTCTTAGAGTTGATACTCTCTAACCCATCTATGAGGTAGAGAAAATGCTCTTAGGAACCCAACACTATTGGTTCTCCTTGGATGCTCTAGGTATTCACTAGGGATAACTTCCCTAGATACCTTCCTAGTGACCTTGTTTGGCTTCTTAGAAGCCTTGGTCATATTTTCTAGGTCAACTCTAGGGATTGCTTCCCTTGTGACCTTCTTTGTGACTTTCTTAGACTTCTTAGAAGTCTTAGTCACATTTGTTGCAAAAATACTCTTAGGGATGACTTCCCTAGTATTTTTGGCTTGCCCACTAGTCCTAGGGTTGGTTCCATAGCTATATGGAACCCTATGGTAAGAAATTACATTCTTCTTGGTTTTAGGTTTGTATCCCAAACCCTTATGACCATTGGATGACTTTGATACTCCTAGCCCTAGGTTTTGCTCATTTTGCCCTATTAGGATATTTTCCATCCTTTTTAGGGTCTTTTCCATTTTATCAAGTCTTGACCTCAAGACTTGATTTTCTTCCCATAAATCCCTAGATTTAGGTTTTCTATTTAATCCTTGAACGTTTTTATTTCTAGGCTTATAGTTATTGACCTTAGTGTTCTTGCCTAGATTTTTATCTACATTCCTAGCCCTACGTTGAGAGGTTTTAGCATGAAAAGCTACATGATTTTTCTTAACTTTATCATGCCTCCTATTTTCATGGTAAATAGCATTAAAATGATATAGGTTTGAGCTAGCATGCTTTTTACAATAATTTAAAGGGGTAGGCTCAATACAGGTTACCTTTCTTTTTACCTTGGAGGCTCCCCCTTGAATTGGGCTTCCTCCTTGAGCCTTGACCACCTTCTTCCCCTTGGGACATTGACTCCGGTAATGTCCCTTTTGGTTGCACAAGAAGCATACAATGTGCTCCTTGCTCTTCTTTGTTCCGAGGATGGTCTCCTTGGGCTTCTCCTTGCCCTTGGGTGCCACTTGGCCCTTCTTCTTGGCTAAGTTAGGACACTTGCTCTTGTAGTGCCCATTCTCCCTACACTCATAACATATAATATGATTTTTGTTATTTATTGAACTATTTATACCTTCTTGTGTAGGGATGACACTTGGTCCTCCAAGTGATGTGGATGTAGAGGCTTCCTCTTGATCCGATAGTGATGCTCCTCCATTAGATTTAGCTTGACTTGTGGAGGTGGAAGATCCTTCATCCTCTTCTTCTTTTGACCCAGATGTGGAGGCTTCTTCTTCTCCTTGATCCAGTGTCACCGAAACTTGCTCCACCTCAATCCTAGAGGTGGAGGCTTCTTCATCTTCATTTTGTACATGGAACAAGGAGTATGCTCCCTCCTTGCCCTCTTCATTGCATTCCGTTGAAGATGAGGCTTCTTGGACTTCTTCTTCTGAAGTTGAGCATCTCTCAACCTCGGAGTCCTCTTCCTCTTGATCTTGCTCCAATGAGTCGCCCTCTTTGGATTCATCTTGGATTGGTGCAGTGGAGGGGATCTCATGAATTGATGCCAATTTGCTCCATAGCTCCTTGGCATCCTTGAACTCTCCAATTTGAGCCAAAATGTGACTAGGCAATAAGTTGACCAAAAGCTTGGTCACTTTATCATTTGCCTCGCTCCTTTGAATATGCTCTTTGCTGCATTTGCTCTTCTTGAGGACTTTTCCCTTTGAGTTCGTTAGAGCTTCGAAACCTTCCATAAGAGCAAACCATTGCTCTATCTCCACCATTAAAAAGTTTTCGATCCTTGATTTCCATAGATCGAAGCTTGTAAATGTGTACCGTGGAGCCACCCTTGTATCAAATCCAAGTCCATCTTGGAATTGCATCTTGAAGTTGAGCTTCTTGAATTCTTTGACTTTGATGAATTTGCTCCAACTTCTTCACCCTCTAGCTTTGCTTGTTTTGTTTGCCCCTTCCGGCGATGATTCTGGTGAAGAGCGACCTCGCTCTGATACCACTTGTTGGTACCGAAAAGTAGCTAGAGGGGGGGGGGGGTGAATAGCTCGTCGCGTGCTCGTGTGCTTCGTTTCTTGTTTCTTCAAGGATGTGCAACGGAAATACAAAGAAACAAAAGCATACAACGCTAACAAATGGATTTTACTTGGTATCCACCTCACAAGAGGTGACTAGTCCAAGGATCCACGCACACACACACACCTCCACTAATAAACACTCCTTTATGGTAACTACCAAAGGCGGAGAAGCCCTACAAGACTCTCAATACAGAAGAAAAGGAAAGGGAACAAAAGTATCAGCAAAGCTTACAATGAATGCAGCGAAAACCCTAACCCTAACTCCTTGTTCTTGCTTTTGATTTGCCTATTGACTTGGAAGATCCTCCAAGAATCTTCAAGAACTGGCGATCTGGAGCTTGGAGAGAGTTGTGGAGTTGCTGGTGAAGATTGGAGATGAATCGTGTAAGCACTGCTGAAGTTCTCAAACGCCTACAGCTATAAATTACGCCAACGGTCGGATCCCGATCGATTGGATTGCTCCCAATCGATCGGGGAGACTTTGGATCGATCCACTGATTGATCCAGAGCGCCTCTGTGCTCTCGGGAAATGCCTGGATTGATCAACGGATCGATCCAGGGCTTATCGTGACAAGTCGCAGCTTCCCAATCGATCCACTGATCGATTGGGACCTCTGGATCGATCGACTGATCAATCCAGCAGGCTACTGTGCGCTCACGATTGCCTCCCAATCGATCCGCTGATCGATCGGGATGAAGGCTTCTCGCGGGGACACCCCAATCGATTGGTCGATCGATTTGGGCTCCAGCCAATCGATCGGCTGATCGATCCAGCTGCTGGTTTTTGCCCAAAATCAAGTCCCAAGCCCCCAAACCAACATCCGATCAACCTTGACCTGTTGGTTCATCATGCCTAGAATCCGGTCACCCTTGACCTACTAGGACTCCCTCACCAAGTGTCCGGTCAATTCCTTTGACCCACTTGGACTTTTCCTCATCATGCCAAGTATCTGGTCACTCCCTTGACCTACTTGGACTTTCACTAGATGTCTGGTCAACCTTGACCATCTGGATTTTCCCCATGCCTGGCTTCACTCACCAGGACTTCTCATCTGTCTGGCCTCACTCACCAGGACTTCCAACTGCCTAGCTTCACTCACTAGGACTTTCTTCTGCCTGGCTTCACTCACCAGGGCTTCCAACTGCCTAGCTTCACTCACTAGGACTTTCTTCTACCTGACTTCACTCACCAGGACTTCCAACTGCCTAGCTTCACTCACTAGGTCTTTCTTCTGCCTGGATTCACTCACCAGGACTTCCAACTGCCTAGCTTCACTCACTAGGTCTTTCACCTGGCTTCACTCACCAGGATTTTCCTTCTGCCTGGCTTCACTCACCAGGACTTTCAAACTGCCTAGCTTCACTCACTAGGTCTTTCACTTGACTTCACTCACCAGGATTTTCCTTCTGCCTGGCTTCACTCACCAGGACTTTCAAACTGCCTAGCTTCACTCACTAGGTCTTTCACCTGACTTCACTCACCAGGATTTTCCTTCTGCCTAACATCCCAATTAGGACTTCCCAGTCAAGTATCTGGTCAACTTTGACCTACTTGACTCTTCTCCAACCAAACTGATTAGTCCTTGATCAGAGGGGAATTGTACCAAATAATCTCCCCAAATGAACAACTGCACCTGCACTTGTCCATATCATCAAAGTCTTGTATTGTCAAACATCGAAACCCAAACCGAGACTCACGCTTGGTCAACCAGGTCAGCCTTAACCTGAGGGATATTGCACCAATAGAAATTAGGCATCACTTTATCATTGATCATGTCACTAAAGGAGACATTGAACTCAAGTACATTGAGTCAAAATCTAATTTAGCTGACATATTTACTAAACCCCTCCCTGAAAGTGAGTTTAGCAATCTACATAGAAAATTATGGATGTGTCTAATAGATTAGGAATTTTAAAATTGTTTTAAAAAAGGGTCATTTTCAAATTCTAAGGTAAAATGATTTTATGTTTTCAAAATTTCCTATTTTTAGAATTTCAAAAACAATTTTAGCCTTAAACTAGGACAATCCCTTAGAAAGCATGTTCCCCTAGGGATAGTATTTGAGCATCTCACCAACACCCTAGGATTCCCTTGTTTGTGATTGTCAAACATAGAAAGAGGTGAGATGCATACGCAAATTGCCTTGACTTAAGATGTTTATTTCAGTGCATCGACATAAGTCTGAGCGTTAAATACCAAACAAATATTAATCAAGTTAAGACATTCAGTTTAGTCAAACACTATATGATGCTTAGACTTAACTTGAGTAACCAAGTGAAAGCTGCTATCCTTTAATAGTCAGTGAGTAGCTAATTGATTAGACAGATTTTGTAATGTCAGGTTCAGGGGAAGGTTAATTATTTTTATACTTATTTTAAAATTTATTTTTGAAAAATACCTCTTTCTAAATCAAGTCAAAACTAAGTATTTTAAAAATTTATTTGGATTTTTCAAAATTAGTTTTGAAAGTTCAAATTATTTTTGAAAATTAGCTTTATTTTCAAATTTTAAAAATTTAATGACACCTTCTAAACTTAGTTTTTGATTTCAACCCTCCAAATTTAAGTAAAAAGTTGGTTTTGAAAAATTGGATTCTTCATTTTGAAAATTATGGTATTTTTGAAAATTGGATTCCTCATTTTTGAAAAATATATTTGGGGTTCAAAACATATTTTTGAAAAGGATACAAAGTCAGACATAAAAATAAATTTTATTTCGTTAAAGTTTTACAAACTGAAACATGATTTTACTTAGTTTTAAAATCTTGACTTGTAAATTGAACTTAACCCTAAAATTTTTTACTATCTTTGCAAATTATGTTTCCAAATTGCAAAATTCTTTTTGAAAGATTAAGTTAAAATTACAATTATCTTTAAAGTTAAACGTAGTTACTTTTTGAAAAAGATAAAATTAAAAGCTTAAATTATCTTTCTATGTTTTTTTAGCTTAAACTCCCCTAAGAAGATCTGACTTACATTTCTAAATTTTTTTGATCTTGCATTTTTTTTACAAGTTACCTAATTATTCTGTGTTTTTTCATGAATGCCAAAGGGGGAGGGTTAGCTGGTTAAGTTAGTTAAACAAACAGAACAAAATTTAAAAGCTAACTTAAACAACTTAACAATCTTATGCTTGTTTTTACTTGCATATTTATCACTAACTTAACCAGGTTGTCATTGCATCAAAAAGGAGGAGATTGTTGGTGTGGTTAGCACTAACGGTCTAACTCAAGTTTTGATGAATGACAAAATAGGTTAAGTTAGTTTTGTTGTTATCTAACACTCTGATCGAGTGTGTAGGAGAAGCTCAGACAGGTCGACGGGCTGACCTGATGTATGGCACGAAGCCCAGCTAGGTCGACGAGTCGACCGGATAGCTACCACGAAGTCTAAACGGGTCGACGGGCCGACCGGACGTTTGGCATGAAGTCCAGCTAGGTCGACGGGCTGACCGGATAGCTGGCACGAAGCCCAAACTGGTCGAAGGGCTGACCGGATGTTTGGCAGGTAAGTAGAGGTAAGTCACTGGAGGGGAGTGACTGTGAGGACGCGTTCCCGGGAAGAGAACTTTGTCACGCCCCAAAGAGGTCTCTGCCAGACAAAAATTCGGAAGCATCTCCCCTGTACCGGTGACAATCTGAAACATCAATACATACAAAATATACATCAACCACATATGGCTGAAATATATACACAACCACATAGTTATAATCACAACCCACTCGGCTGGAATGAAACAATCATAACCACGCAGTTATATATAAAGCAGCTCACACGGCTGTACTAGAAACACAGCGGAAAAATGAAGGAAAGCCCACACAAACCAAATAAATACAATGCATGTCGGCATGACTTAAACACAAATACAACACCAAAATCATAAGATAGCCACATGGCTACACATAAATACAATGCTAAAAATAAGAAAAGAATATACAAAAAGAAAACAAACACAAGGTAAAACCGTCTTTGGATGTGACGTAGGATCCGACAGACAGGATACTCCGAGTGACACCAATCATCTACAAACTACCTGAAAACATAAATGTATACATGCAGTGGTGAGTATAGGTAACTCAACGGGTAATAGACAAGATAGTGCATGGTCCATAAAAAAACATGGAGATCACAAGTATACAGTCTCAGTAGGGAATAAAGAACATGATCATACTATCATAATCAATGCACCCAAACATATCTGACATAATAACATGACATATAAACTGTATAAACCACAACTAACATAATGACAGATACATACTCAATCTTGAATTGACACATGGTACAATGATCAGTAAACTCACCAGGTCTGCAACAGATATACCCATGACACTTGTGCAATATAAACACGACTGCATATACATGTAAAATAAATTACATGTATGCAACGTGGCAACCAAATGCAACAACCATAGCTCAATCAAATGCAACATATCACAATCACATGCAACTAGTATCTACTAGGCATGTATGCAAATATATCCCCCTAGATGCACCGCACATCATATGCAAAAGTGCATGCATGCTCCATGGTCACCCCGCCACCTCTCCAGACACCACGACCCCTGTATGGCCGAGAGGCTTGGGTCTGTGACGACTGTACTACCCTCCAACCCACTATATAGTGGTCGAGGCGGACATCCCACTAGTAGCTATCTATCTACATAGCATCAGGGTCCCTGACTGCTCACAACGCCGGATCTCACAAAACCTCGTGACCGGGTGGCACGACAAGACTAGCGGCAACTGCTCCAGCTACCACTACCCATGAGTGACAGAGTGTGCGACGCTATTCCCAAACCAACTGATGACTCTCTCACCACAAGGGAGACAATGGTCATCAAATGCAATGAATGATGAACATGATATATATATATATATATATATATATAATCATGATACAAACCCCGTCATCATCCATGCAACCCCCAAATCCACATACGTACTCCACAACATGAGTATAATCATAATGATACCTCCATATATCCCACCAAACACATATACACCACTACACATGTATAATCAACCAAAAATCTACAATGATCTCATCAGACACATGTACATAGAACATAAGTACAATCAACATATATCCTCCAGTAAACACATCAGACACGTGTAGATACAATAAACCTACAATCAACACAACTCCTCCAAAAATATATAACAAATACGTGTGTACATACGACATGCAAATGTATAGTCAACATGATGACTCCTATCATGCATACCAACCTACGTACAGTCCACATCATATACCCAATCAGCATGGTAATACCGACAATCCCTACAAGACTTACTCTACACATGTAATCACAACAGAGTAGATATCAAGAGTTGAGACTGTATATGAATTAAATGGAACACCTCAAAGATTAAGCATAAGTCTCAAGCAGGAAATCAACAAACGAACACGATATAAGGTAAAGCAGCCTAATCCATCGCATAATAACCATGTACTAAGTACAAGAAAATCTACATAGAGACCAAGGAAGAAATACCCGCCTTGATACGTAGATCGTACTAAATAATCCCACGTCGAGACGCTTGTCCCGAATCCAAGTCCTGCGATCACATAACGTATTTAGCTAATTACATATGAAGTAAATAACTAAATAAAACCCACCACCTAATTAGAATAACTCTAATCAAATATGGTTATAGATTAATTCTCCAATTAATCTTAATCATACCACAACCTAATCAGGAAAACCCTAATCGATCCATTCATTAATTAATCCCAATTAATAATTAACCTAAATTAATCCTCTTAATAAAAAATCCAATTATATCCAACATCGCCACAATACTTCATAATTCTATAAACATCATGAATCCAACGAAAATAACTCATTGGAACATCACTTACCTCGAGGTTTGGCAGCAATTCAGTAGCTCACCTCCCAACAATCCACTGTCCGAAAGCTACAAAAATACCACAACCAATTTCTTCCAAGAATAAATCCAAAATCCAATCATACAGCCAAAGAATTTGCTGAAACCCTAATCCATAGTATAAAACTCACCTCATCAACCCTTTACCTCCTCACCCGTGACCTCCACAGCTTTAAGAATTGGAGTGGCAGTGATCGACAACAGGGATATCCACCACTACTTTGATCTGAAGCCTTCCTCCAATCCAGAACAGGAATAACATCACCAAGAAGATCAATCAAACAAGATTTTTGAATCCCTGAGGTTCTAAATGAAACCTACCTCGAATCAGTCACCTCCAAATGATGTTGCATGTTCCAGTTCACCAATTGTGAAGTAACAGACCACCCTCCAGTTAACAAGTTGATGAGGAGGAACAGATTGAGGAGATGGGGTCGCGAATCAAGCTTCTCACCGTGCCCTAGTTCGGATCCCCTTGGGCGCACGCAAGAATCGGCCAATCAAGAGATCTCTCCACTGGAGAAGGCTTGGATAGCATCAACACCTTCAAGAATCCGGTGACGGTCCTCGGGCGACGCTCGAGTGATGCGGTGAGACCGAGTTAGTAGGAGTAGAATCGCCCTCCGTCGGCGTCGGGTCGCTCGCGTGAGAGAAGTCGAGAGAGAGAGGAAAATGGGTTGTAGCTTCCCTCCTCAGGAAGCTGCTATGGTGAATGCCCTGCGCCAGCGACGCCGAGAGGGGAGGAGAGGAGAATCGCCGGTCGTCGGTGACTTTTGGGGAAGGAGAAGAGAGTATCGGCGTCAGAGGAGGAAGGAAAGAGGGTTAGGGATCGGCGTTTGGGAAAAGAAAAAGAAAAGGAAATATAAATAAATCCAACATTTCCTCACTTAAACGGGGTATCCTAAATAGGTTTTATTTGAACCCATAAATTCGTCCCCGCAAAACCCGTCGTACGAGCTCCGAAAAATTCCTAGAAAATTTCTAAAAATTTTGAAAAAATCCAATAAGATTTTTTGTCCAATAATATTTATTATTTAAATTTTTTGATATCTTACAAACTTAGGCGCTGATCCAACTTAGAACCATTTTGGAACCCTAAGTCGAGATCTTGACTAGATTCTGGTCTCGAGGAGACGGAATCTAATTACTATTCTGTTTGATTTTTAACTATGCTAATACTCTGTTTTACAGGATATATATCTTATATTTGCCTCCGGACTAACGTTTTATTGCAGGAAGGAATGTGCTGGAAAATGAGGGTCCGGGCGCCCAGGATGGTTCCGAGCGCCTGGAGGTCCAGGCGCCCTGTAGGGATCCGGGCGCCCGGAGGTGAAATTTTATCCCAACGTCGCCTCGCCAAGTGGAGCTCACTGATTGGCTCAGCTACGTCACATCCAGGGTGCCCTGAAGGTTCCGAGCGCCCCGAACCTCCTATATAAGGAGGGTCAAGGCCGAAGCTCCTGACGCAACTCACGATTCGCTCTCTGGTGCTCTTGCAACGCCGCGAAGACAGTCTGACAACGCTCTGCTTTTTCCGTTCTTCTTTTTCTTGCCAGTATTATTTTTTTTCATTAGCTTTCATGTACTTTAAGTTGTAAACAATTTCGAATTACTAGTGATTGCCTATCGAAAGCACCCTTATGTGCGGGCCTTGGAGTAGGAGTCGACACAGGCTCCGAACCAAGTAAAAATTACTTGTGTCATTCTTTTTCGCATTTCTTATTCCGTTGCATATTCTCGATAATTTTTTAATCGATATTCAACCCCCTCTATCGAACACTTACGATCCAACACTCTCGATAAGTGGCATGCCTCTGACGATGCCAAATCCCAAGCCCAGAGCACCCAATAATTATCCAAGGGTCGCTTGCGTAAATATGGGTCGACGCTCAGGCTCACGCGGCGATGATGCCTCCAGGGGCTCTCGCCGACAGTCATATACCCAGATGTCCACTAGGGTAAGTATTTTACTTGTATGCCCCTATTTATTTTTACTCGACCCTAATAATTTCCTGGCTACAGTATTGGGTAGAGAGCCTGACCATGTGCCAAAAGCTTATATTTTTGGAGTAGGAAGTTAAGCAGCTTCGGGCTCTGAGTGGCCAATCATCTGCTTCTCAAGCACAACTAGAGCAGATGAACGCTGAGATGGCTTAGTTAAGAGACGATCTGAATAAGAGCTCCAAGCAGCTTGAAGCGGAGAAGGGCAAGAGCACCGAGCAGGTAGCACAGCTAGCTCGGCTTAATAAATAGGCCACCTCCTTTGAAGCGAAGATCCACTCGGCCAACGCCAGGAAGTTCCGAGCTATAGAAGACTTGGAAATAAAAAATAAGGAGTTTTGAGTGTTGGCTCAGAACTTGATGGATACAGAGGCCTCGTTGAATGTTGAGCGAGAGGGCAGGTTGGCCGATCGGTCAGCAACGAAGGTCTAGCTCGATGCTAAGGATGAGGAGCTGGCGACGTTGAAGGTAGACTTAGAGGCCTCCCGAGCGGCGCTATAAGTTTACCAAGACGCCGAGTCCAGCCGGTTCGAGGTGAAGAAAAAGGCTTACCTCCACTCGGACGCCTTTAATGACAAGGTCACCAATCGGGCGCTCTGTCTCTTTAACCTTGTGATTGATGGGATGCTCGATCAACTGAAGGACGACAACTACATTCCAACCACTCTGATAAGAAAGGTCATCAGTCGGGACAAGATGACCGAGTCACTGCCTGACGACGTTTTGGATTATCTTGAGTGAGTCTGCTCCCACACGCCTTCTTTTTTGTACTATCTTTTTTGGACTTGTAAAAATTATGCAAGTGCTAATGAATGGTCATCCATTCACAAACCTTTTTATTTAATGTCATTCCTTCGTTCTGCGTCGTTTGATTCTTCCTTTTCATATTTTCCGCTTTACGAACCGCTAACTATAGCGTGCATGCTAGTGTGGCTTCGTGACCTCCCAATCAGCAACAGACTATCCATTTTCATAGCCGCTCGATCAATTTGTCATTGTTGAACAACCACCTTATAGTTAAAATCATTGCTTTTGCGTGGCATTTTTGGGTTATCCTTTGACGCTGATTGAAGTCTCGTGTTTAAGGTCGCCACTTGACCGTTTAATGGTGTAGACGTGGGTCTAAGGTTGTCACTCGATCGCTGAATGGAGTAGACATGGGTTTCGCTCGACCGTTAATGAAGACAGGGGTTTTACGTCATCGCTCGACGATTGATGAAGACAAGGGTTTAACATCGCCACTCGGCAGTTAACAAAGATAAGGGTTTCACGTCAGCGCTTGACGATTGACGAAGATAGGGGTTTAACGTCGTCGCTCGACGGTTGACGAAGATAGGGGTTTAACGTTGCTACTCAACAATTGACGAAGACAAGGGTTTAATATAGTCGCTCAATGGTTGATGAAGACAGTGGTTTAACGTCGCCACTTGATGGTTGTAATGCATAGACAAGAGTTTATAGTCGTTGCTCAACTTTTAACTTGGCCTATCGGCTCAAGAGTTTGGGATACTTGTACTTTTATTAATCTGTCCTGCATCACAAAGACATACAGACGCATACAGATTACATCAATGTTCACTCGCACACCTCTCATCTAGCCTTGTTGGGTTGGAGATGAGATTCGCGCTCCATGGCTGCTCGAGCCACCTTCCATCTTAGTCCTCCAGATAGTAAGCTCCCGAGCAGAGTTTCTGTATGACCTTGAAAGGTCCCACCTGTGGTGCCTCAAGCTTGTTGACATCGTCGACCGACTTGATTCTCTTCCAGACCAAATCGCTGACTTGGAAAGATCTCGGGATCACCCTCCAATTGTAGATCTATTTCATACACTGCCGGTAAGCCATCAGCCGAATGACAACCTTGTCATGAGCCTCGTCCACCAAATAGATCTCCATGCACATGGTGCCTCGAGCTTGTTGACATTGCCGACCAACTTGGTTCTCTTCCAGACCAGGTCGTCGACTTGGAAAGATCTCAAGATCACCCTCCACTTGTAGCTCTGCTTCATACGCTGCCGGTATGCCATTAGCCGAATGACAGCCTTATCCCTGGCCTCGTCCACCAAATAGAGCTTCATGCGCCTCCGCTCGGCATTCTCCCCATCGTAGAGATGAACCCAGTTGGATTCTACTCTGACCTCCATGGGGGCCATCGCTTCACCGTCATGCATTAGGTGAAATGGTGTGGCGTCGGTTGTCTGCTTGGGAGTCGTATGGAGGGCCCATAGAACGCTAGGGAGTTCGTCGACCTAGCTACCTCCCGTGTAGTCAAGCCGAGCTCGTAGGCCTCTGATGATCTCCTGATTGGTGACCTCCACCTGGCCGTTGCTTTGGGGGGTAGGCCACAGAGGTGAAGGCATACTGGATGTTGTAGCCTTTGCACCATTCCCTGAGCCTCTGACAAGCGAATTGTCTTCCGTTGTCCGAGATGAGCCGACGTGGGATGCCAAACTGACACAGGATGTTCTACCAAATGAATTTGATGACTATATGTTCACTTATTTTGGACAGTGGTTCAACTTCCATCCGTTTCGAGAAGTAATCCACCGCGACGAGTAAGAACCTTCGTTGAGTGGTTACCATCGAAAATGACCCAACGATGTTCATGCCCATTGGTCGAACGGGCAAGACACAATGGATGCCTTCATCTCCTTGGTTGGCCGATGTAGGATGTTGTAGTACTTTTGGCAGGACAGGAAAGTGGCTACTGTCTAAGCGTCATCCTCTTAGAGGGTGGGCCAAAAATATCCTGCTAGGAGAATCTTTCGAGCCAATGAACGACCGCCCAGATGGCTTCCACAGGAGCCTTAGTGTACTTCCTGAAGGATGTACTCTGTGTCCTCCAATCCAACGCATTTGAGTAGGGGCCTTGAGAAGACTCTCTTATATAGCTGATCCCCGACCAAGGTGAACCGTCCAACTTTATTTTTTAATAAGTTGGCCTCTTCCTAATTAGCAGGCGCAGCGCTCGATCGGAGGAATTCTACCAATGTCGTCCTCCAATCGCTCGGGAAGGTTATTCCTTCCATCCTGTCGATAAGCACCACTAATGAAACTTACTTGATCAGCTGCTAGATCACGATCGACAATAGTGAACTCACTAACTTCGCCAACTCATCTGCCGCTTGATTTTCTGATTGGGGGATCTTCTGTATAATGACCTCCAGGAAATTTGCTCTTACCTTTTCAAAAGCTTCCGTATACAATTTGAGTCGGAAGTTGGTTATCTCGAACGTTCCTGATAGCTGCTGAGTGGCCAATTGAGAATTCAAATGAATGAGGACTTTTGTGGCTCCAACGAGCAGCGCAGCCTGCAAGCAAGCTATCAAGGCTTTATATTCGGCTTCATTGTTGGTGGCCCGATAGTTAAGCCACGGAGAGTTGCATCCGATCTTCTCATGGAAAAATTAAAAGGATGCCGATTCCACTGCCTTATCGGGTGGATGAACTATCAACATATATTCTCAAGTTGCTTCTGGCTCAGCATTATATACTTTTGTGATGAAATCTGCCAAGGCCTGAGCTTTGATCGCTATTCGGGGCTGGTATTGAATATCAAACTCGCTTAGTTTGGTTGTCCATTTGATTAGCCTCCCAGAGGCCTCTGGGTTGAGGAGGACTCTTCCTAGGGTGTTGTTGGTCATAACGACGATCAGATGTGCAAGTAAGTAAGGGCGGAGTCTCTGAGCGGCAAGCACTAAAGCGTAAGTTAACTTTTCAAGACTAGTGTAGCGGCACTCTGTATCTTTTAATTTATGGCTTAGAAAATACACGGGCTATTGTTTGTGGCCGTTCTGCTTTACCAATGCTGAGCCAACTGCGTATAGCGACCAAGTGAACACATCATAATTTTGTCTAAGGTAGGCGACCAGCTCTGTCTTCTTCGCGCTCTCCAACTCTCGACTTAGATAATATAGGCAGGGAGTTGAGGTATTCCTTGAGCTCTTCCAATGCCTAGTCGCACTCTACATCCCACTGGAATTTCGTCGCTCGGCGCAACACTTTGAAGAATGGCAGGCTCCGGTCTGATGACTTGAATATGAATCGGGGCAACGCAGTAATCCGCCGGGTCAGTCGTTAGGCCTCCTTCAGGTTGCGCGGTGATAGCATGTCTTGCAGGGCCTTTCCCTTGCTTGGATTCGCCTCGATCCCCTGCTCGGTGATGATGTACCCCAAGAATCGACCTCACTTCGCGCCGAACAGGCACTTGCTCGGGTTCAGCTTTATTCCATAGGCCCTCAGAATTTGGCAGGTCTCCTCAATGTCTGTACAAAGATCAACATATCGGATGGATTTTATTAATATGTCATCGACATATACCTCCATGTTGCGGTCGATTTTTCGTTGGAACACCTTGTTCATGAGCCTCTGGTAAGTGGCGCTAGCATTCTTTAGTCCGAATGGCATGACATTGTAGCAGAGTGTTCCGTTGACTATGATAAAGCTGACCTTTTTTTTATCCTCTCGGGCGAACAACACTTGGTGGTAGCCCTGATACGCGTCGAGCATACAGATCAGCTCACAACCCATTGTAGATTCCACCATCTGGTCTATCCGGGGCAGTGGATAGAAATCTTTTGGGCACGTCTTATTCAAGTCACGGAAGTTGATGCAGACCTACCATTTGTTGTTTGATTTAGAGACCAACATGACATTAGCGAGCCATCTCAAGAATTGGGTATCCCATATGTGGTCAGCCTCTAGCATTTTCTCTATCTCTACCCGGATGATCAAGTTTTGCTCCACGCTGAAGTCCCTTTTCTTTTACTTTACCGGCTGAGTGTCTGGTCGGACATAGAGCTCATGTTGTGCCACTCTCGGCAAGATGCCAGGAAGCTCGTGTGTCAACCAAGCGAATACATCATAATTTCGTCTAAGGTAGGCGACCAGCTCTGTCTTCTTCGCGCTCTCCAGATTGGCGGCTATAAAGGTTACCTCCAATCGGCTGGGATAAATTTGAACCTCTTCCTTTCCTTCATAAACCAACATAGGAGGCTTCTCCGTGATAGCATTCACCTCCAAGCATGGATTTTTCCGAGTAGCCATGACTTCTGTTTTGACCATCTCGACATAGCATTAGCTAGTGGCCAATTGGTCGCCCTTGACTTCACCCACCTTATCGTCCACCGGGAAGTTGATCTTCTGGCAATAAGTGGATACAACCGCCCGGAACTTGTTGAGGGTCGGTCAACCCAATATAACATTGTAGGCAGACAGTGTGTCAACCACAATGAAGTTGGTGGTCCTTGTCCTCTTTAGCGGCTCCTCCCCAAGTGAGACGACCAACCTTGCTTGGCCGAGCGGCAACACTTCATTGCATGTGAAGCCGTAGAGTAGGGTCGTCATGGGCAGCAACTCGCTCCGATCCATTTGTAGCTGATCAAATGCCTTTTTAAATATGATGTTCACTAAGCTCCCTGTATCAACGAAGGTTCAGTGAATAGTATAATTGGCGATTACCGCTCAGATGATCAGTGCGTCGTTGTGTGGAATCTCGACTCCCTCTAAGTATCTTAGGCCAAAGCCGATCTCAGGTCCTTCAGCCTGCTCCGTGCTACAGCCAACAACATGGATTTTAAGTCACCAAGCATGTGACTTCCTCACCCAGTTGGAATCACCGCAGGTCGGCCCACCGACGATCATTCCTATTTCTCCCCGAGCGACGTTGCTCCTATTCTCCTCTTCTTGAGCCGAATGCCTATTCCACTCGTTGGATACTCGGGTCGAACTCCGATTATTTCTTTGCTGGGACTCATTCCTATCTTTAAATTTATGAAATATAACTACCAATAACTTTTAACTATTAAATGGAATGTCAACTAGTTTAAGTATAGGGTTGAATTCTAACATTGTGACTTGCAGACAAGATATAACAACAAGCAACTATAGGTCCACTTTCTCATTAGTATTCCAAATCTTTACAAGATATGACCTCCAATTCATCTAGATAAAAATTTAAAGTAGTTACTTAACCATTCTCAAGCTATAATTGAGTTAATGAAACCTTTTAATGGTCAGCATGTTGAAGAATACAAATAACATAAATGATATTACAATATCAAAATAAAGAATACAAATATAAGAAAGATGCTAAACTCTCTTTCTTCCTAAGGCATATTGTTTGAACCTGCAATAATAATGATAATTACTAACTTAAATTTCTTAATCAACCATTAAAATTTAATAAAAATAAATCTGATAGTACTGACTACAGATGGTAAATCTTCTTCGTATGTGTTGTCATCGCTTGTCACATTTTAATTATCAATAATTGATCTAAAAATCAACACATCCTCATATTTACAAAATTCATTAAAACTAATTGATTGGGAATTAAAATTATAATATAAATGTAGAATTAATTGGCACATACCCTTGCTATAAAATTGGATAGTTGCGCTTGTCATGTGACACACCTCGAAGCCCGCATCCATGACATAGCCGGGATTTTGAGATTGATTTCTCTTTTGATGATTTTAATATTTTCTCACATCCCTTTGTTCTTACTAAAGATGGATCAACAATACCAAGGGTCCTGATCCTGTCCGAATGAAGGAAGCTGGAAAGTTGGGCATAGTGTGACTACTGAAGGGATGAAGACCTCAATCTTGCAAAACAAAACCAAATCAGGGAAGGGGTCCCTGGTGTTGGCCCTTTGATACTCAAGTTAGAATAAGGAAGAGAAAATGAGTATTTGAGAAATAGATGAATCTTGCATTTCCTCATACCTAGCGTACCCTTTTATACCTTTCTTTGTGATCGTTCATCTGCCCTTATTTAATAATAGTAATTGCCAAGAGGAAGGCTTCTTTGTCTTGACTTCTGTGTATTAATGATAAATGGAGTGTCCTTCTTGGTCTTGACTTCTTCATATTTAATGATGATAGACGGAGTGTTCTCTTTTGTTTTCTCATCTCCTCCTGTGTAATGTCATTCTTGCGCCGGGCGGACGATCCAAGCGGCTCACTTTCCTATAGGATGGGTTGTCCGAGCGGCTCATTTCCTGCCGACCGAAACAACCAAATACGGGTTGTCCATTCGTCTGACCGACCCATGATGTCCATTTTTCTGACCGGCCGGAGGATCCACTCGACCACTCATTTACCGATCGGGATAACTAGATAGCCACCTTTGGCTGAAACTCTTTCCGTAAGCCCCGACGTTGACTGCCTTGACTCTGACCGACACCGTGTAAATTGACCTATGATAGGTGGGCTCCCCTTTATTGTCGCATCACAAGCCTCCCCCTCAAGTCTAGTTGAAGGAGGCTGCATGTCCGACTTACTAGACCACTGGTTTCAATGGTGAGTTCTACGTCCGATCAGAGTGTTCGGTCCCTAGTAGATCGGTGTATCAACCAACGTCGTTCGGTCGTTGTCTAACGATGGAACATGGGTGATTGGTCCAGTAACCTTATGAAGATCGGGGCGATAAACGACAATACTTACGAGAATTTTCCAAATGTTCTTCTTCGAGTGAGCGCGGTCATCGCTGATGTCATCCATATTTCTCGAAACCTATGCAAATCCTTGACAATTATGGTCGAGCATGTAGTCATCCCTTTTAATCAAGTTCACTAAATGCTGTTTGATAACTGCCTGCCATGTGGCCCTCTTTTTGTTGTCGCACGTCTGACAAAACAGGCGGATATCCTCTATTGACGTGACTAGCGCCCTTTTGAATTCCAAGGTCAGATCTTCTTCTAGGTTTTTGAAACCTTGGATCTGATGGTTAAGAGTGACCGAACGTGAGGTTTATAAGCCTCGCGTGTGACGTCGTCTTCTCCACTTCATGCCTTCGTCTTCGAGCTTCGTCGTTGTGGTATTTCGCTTCTTCGTCGGTGATCTCCCTGTACTCCGGTAATCTCTCGCTTCTTTGATCAATTCTGTGTAATCTTTCTTGTAAGGTCTTCGATCGATTCAGTCTAGTGTTCTTTTATCGTTCATCTTCAATCTTGTTCCTTCGTTCTTTCGATGGCAAGCTCATCTCAGCCTCCCGTCGCCGTCCCTGGACTCTGGTACACTTCCATTGAGTCTAGGTTCGACGTAGGCAATGCAGAGAGTTTGAGGGCTGCATATGAACTTCTGCCTAACTATCAAATTGGTCTCCCCTCTTCCTTTGACCGTCTGGATGAACCACCTCCCAATTTTGCAATATTTTTCAAAGACCAATTTACCGCTGGTTTGCGGTTCCCGATCTATCATTTCTTTTCTGTTGTTTGTAAATATTTCCATATTTCTCTCCACCAACTAGTGTCAAACTCCTTTTGGCTGCTGTACGGGGTCGTCATTCTATTCCGCCTGCACGGTATGCCCCTTACTCCTCGGTTTTTCTATTATTTTTATTATCTCAAATTATCCAAGCCAAGGACCTTCTTATTCCAAGCCCGAGTGGGCTTGATATTTTTCGATAAGATGTCATCCTCCAATAAACATTGGAGAGAATACTACTTTTTTGTCAAATTCCCGGATCGCCCCAATTTCCCTACCGACTAGCAATTAGAGGTATTGAATCTTCCAGAGCTCAAGAAATACAAGAGTCGATCGGACTACCTCTATCCAACCTCACAATTGGCTGGGAAAATGTACGATATTCACAAATCGCTACATGAGGAGGTCCTCTACGTGTTCAGTTTGAACCCGATCCGCACGAAGCTTCCGTCCAACCTAGGTACTCTCCTGCTTGGTTATAACTTTTGAATCTAACTAATTTTTCCTTTTCTTTTGCAGCCCAAGTCATGTTGCATGCACGTCTAGTCGGCAAAGCCAAGCTCACACACGCTGAGATTAATGCGGCGGCCATGGCCAAGTTGGAGAGCCGAGGTGTGCAGCCAATCGGCTCACAAGAAGACCTGCTTGGAGAGAGTGAGGGAGCGCCATCCTTAATAAGCGAAGGGATAGCCAGTCGGACACCCAGCGGTGGAGGGTTGGTGCATCGAATCCCCCTTCCGCACAGCTGTCGGTGATTTCGGTTAAGAGGACGTCGGATTCAGCCTCTTATAGGGAACCACTGATAAGCCGCAAGAGGCGCCTGGCGGAGGCGATATCACAATCTACTTCCTCTATTGTGTGGACCCCCATCAGGACTAGCCCGCGCCTTCCTTCCACCGAACAGGTTGAAACCTCGACACTAACCCCCGCCACGATGAACGTTCCCCTTACGTCATCGGATCGGGTATGATCCCTGTCTGGTTTGCCTCAGGGAACTATTTATGCACCACTAGTTGCTTTTATGCCGCTGCCGCTGAAGATTCAAAAGTCTGGTATCCAGCTGGCGTCAACATCTTGGCCATCCGATAGAGCGACCTCGGCCCAATCAACCTCGAGCGGCCAACGCCACATAACGACGGTTATCCATCTTCCGACTAAGGAATGACATGAGTTGGACGATGTTGAATCCTGATCCCCCAAGCACTAGATAATCATTCAGGGGTCGCTCGCACAAATATGGGTGGGCGCACAAGCCTGTGCGACAGTCATGCCTCCGGGGGCTCTGGCGGACAACCATACCCAGATGTCCACTGGGATAAGTGTTTTGTATGTTCTTAATGTATCTCTGATCGATGCTTATAATTTCATGGTTCCTCGTAATATTGGGTGGAGAGTCTGGCCATGTGTCAAATGATGACATTTTTGGAGCAAGAAGTCAAGCAGCTGCATGCGCCGAGCGGCCAATCATTTGCTTCCTAGGCACAACTGGAGTAGATAAGTGTTGAGGTGGCTCAACTAAGAGCCGATCTAGCTTAGAGCACCGAGCAGCTGGAGGCGGAGAAGGGAAAAAACGCCAAGCAAGCCACCCAATTAGCTCGACTTAATAAACAGGCCAACACCTTTGAATGAAAAATTCATTCGGCCAACACTAGGAAACTCTGAGCTATTGATGATCTAGAGATCAAAAACAAAGAGTTTTGGGTGTTGGCCCAAAACTTGAAGGAGGTTGAAATCATGCTAAAGGCTCTAGAGATGGATGATCGACCGAGTAGACTGTAGAGAAGGCCCAGCTCGATGCCAAAGATGAAGAGCTGGCCAAGCTGAAGGAAGAGCTGGAGGCCTCCCAAGCGGCCTTAGAGACTTATCAGGGAGATGAGTCGAGTAGGTTTGATCTTATGAAGCAAGCCTACATCCGCTAGGATGCTTTTAATGATAAAGTCAACGATCAGGCTCTTTGTCTGTTCAACCTTACGATCGACGGGACGCTCAACCAACTCAGGGAAGGTGGCTACCTCCCCGCTGCTCTAACAAGTAAGGTCATCAGTCGGGACAAGCTGACTGAGTCACTGCCTGATGATGTCTTAGATTCTGGAGTGAGCCTGTTAAGAGTTCTGCCTCTGTAAAAAATTAAAGTTTCAATGAATGCTTGTCCATCCGATTAACCTTTATTTTCTTCTAGTATTTTAATTTTTTGACTCATTTTTCAAGTGTTGCGTAAACTTGTGTGGTGTCGTGATTTTTTCGATCGACAACGACATACCTACTTAGTCGATCGATCTGTTTTGTTTTCAAGGTTGTCGCTTGATCAATATAGCGTAGACAGGGGATTAAGGTCGTCGCTTGACCGCTGACGAAGACAGGGGTTTAAGGTTGTCATTCGACTGCTGACGAAGATAGGGGTTTAAGGTCACCGCTCTACCGTTGACAAAGATAGGGGTTTAAGGTCATCGCTTGATAGTTGATGGAGACATGGGTTTAAGGTCGTCGTTCGACCGTTGATGGAGACAGGGGTTTAAGGTCACCGCTTGCTAGCTGATGGAGATAGGGTTTTAAGGCCACTGCTCGACGGTTTATGGAGACAGGGGTTTAAGGCCGCCGCTCGATCGTTGATGGAGACAAGGGTTTAAGGTCGTCACTCAACCATTGATGGAGACAGGGGTTTAAGGTCGTCGCTCGGCCGTTAATAGAGACAGAGGTTTAAGGTTACCGTTCATCCGCTGATGGAGATAGGGGTTTAAGGTCGCTGCTCGACAGTTGATAGAGACAGGGGTTTAAGGTCGTCGCTTGACCTTTGATGGAGACATGGGTTTAAGGTCGCCACTCGACTGTTAACAAAGACAGGAGTTTAAGGTCGCAACTCAACCATTGATGGAGACAGAGGTTTAAGGTCGTCGCTCGACGATTGATGATGATAGGGGTTTAAGGTAGCCGCTCGACCGTTGATGACAATAGGGGTTTAAGGTCGCTGCTTGATCGCTGATGATGACAGGGGTTTAAGGTCACCACTCGACCGTTGATGACGACAGGGGTTTAAGGTCGCGCTTGACCGTTGATGACAACATGAGTTTATGGTCACCGCTCGATCGCTGATGGAGACAAGGGTTTATAGTCATCGCTCAACTTTTAACTTGGCTGGTCGGCCCAAGAGTATGGAAAACTTAGTTTTTATTCATATCAGCCCTGCATCCAGAAGGCATATACATATACATTTATATTTGCTCACGCACCTCTCACCCAAGTATATAGAATTGGAGATGATTTGCGCTCCATGGCTGCTCAAATCGTCTCCCATTTTTGTCTTCCAAGTAATAGACCCCTGAGCGGAGTTTCTGTACGACCTTGTAAGGTCCCACCCATGGTGCCTCGAGTTTGGTGACGTTGCCGACCGACTTGATTTTCTTCCACACCAGATCACTAACCTGGAAGGATCTAGGGATCACCCTCCTATTGTAGTTCTGTCTCATCCGTTGTCGGTAAGCCATTAGCTAAACAACCACTTTTTCCCACGCTTCATCCACCAAGTCAAGCTCTATTAACCTTTGCTCACCATTTCCCTCGTCGTAGAGTCGCACCCAGTCAGATTCTACTCCAACCTCTATAAGAACCACCCCTTCTCCTCCATACACCAGCTGGAATGGTGTTACGCTGGTCGGCTCCTTTAGAGTAGTGTGAAATGCCCACAAGACACTTGAGAGCTCGTCGACCCAGCTACCTCCTGCATGGTTGAGTCGAGTTCGTAAGCCTCTGACGATCTCCCGATTTGCGACCTCCGTCTGGCCGTTGCTCTGGGGGTAGGTGACTGAGGTGAAGGCTTGTTGGATACCATAGCCTTCACACCACTCCCTGAGCTTCTGACCCGCGAGCTGCCTCCCATTATCCGAGATGAGCCAGCGGGGGATGTTGAACCCATAGAGGATGTTCTGCCATATGAACTTGATGATCATATGCTCACTTATCTTTGTTAGAGGCTCAGCCTCCACCCATTTTGAAAAGTAGTCCACAGCAATGAGCAGGAACTTTTGTTGACCCGTCGCCATGGGAAATGGTCTCACGATGTTCATGCCCCATTGGTCGAATGGGCAAGATACAGTGGATGACTTCATCTCTTCAATCGGCCGGTGTGAAATATTGTGATACTTTTAGTAGGACCAGCATGTGGCTGTCGTCCGAGTAACATCCTCTTGGAGAGTTGGCTAGAAGTATCCGGTCAGGAGAATCTTTCAAGCTAGCGAATGACCGCCTGGGTGACTTCCACGGGAGCCTTGTTGTACTTCTTGCAAGATGTATGCTGCGTCCTCTGGTCCAACACACTTGAGCAAGGGCCTAGAGAAGGATCTTTTATACAGCTGATCTCTGACCAAGATGAATCGTCTGACCCTCTTCTTTAATAGACGCACCGCTTTCTGGTCAGCCGACGTACTACCTGATCGGAGAAATTCAATTAATGGTGTTCTCCAGTCATTCGGAAAGACAACTCCCTCCATCCGATCAATATGCACCACCAAAGAACCCACTCAATCGGCTGGTTGATCATAACTGGTGATAATGAACTAGCTAACTTAGCCAGTTCGTTTACTTCTTGAATGTTCGATCGAGGGATCTTCTATACAGTGACTTCTTGAAAATTTGTCTTTAGCTTCTCGAAGGCTTCTGCATATAACTTGAGTTGGGGGTTGCTAATCTTGAACGCCCTCACCAGTTGTTGGGCAGCCAACTGGGAGTCTGAGTGAATGAGGACCTTAGTGGCTCCGACGTGTCGCACTGATTGCAAGCCGACTATCAAGGTTTCATATTCAGCCTCATTGTTGGTGGCGCGATAATCCAGTCGAATGAAAAGTTGCATTCGGTCTTCCCTTGGGGAAATGAGCAGGATGTCGATCCCGCTGCCTTGTCGGGTGGAAGAGCCATCAACATATATTCTCCAAGTTGATTCTAGCTCATTGTTCTGGATTTCTGTGACAAAATCAGCCAAGGCCTGAGCTTTTATCATCGTTCGGGGTTGGTATTGGATGTCAAACTCACTTAGTTCAGTTGTCCACTTGATCAACCGACCAGATGCTTCTGGGTTGAGGAGGACTCTTCCCAAGGTACTGTTGGTCATCATGACGATTGGATGGGAGAGGAAGTACGGGCAGAGTCTCCGAGCGGCTAGTACCAAAGCGTAAGCTAATTTTTCCAGACCAATGTAGCGGGATTCAGCGTCTTTCAATATATGACCTAAAAAATACATGGGCTATTGCTCTTGTCCATTCTTCTTAACTAATGCTGAGCCGACTGCATTTTTGATGGACGATAGATAGATCTAGAGCGGCTCTCCTGCGCTCAACTTAGCTAATATAGGCAAGGAGTTAAGATAATCTTTAAGCTCTTCAAACGCCCAGTTACACTCCTCATCCCACTGGAATTTTGTTGTCCAACATAGTACCTTGAAGAATGGTAGGCTCCGGTTGAATGATTTGGATATGAAACTAGACAGAGCAGTAATACGCCCGGTCAGTTGTTGGGCTTCCTTCAAGTTGTGTGGCAGTGGAATATCTTGCAGAGCCTTGACCTTGCTAGGATTCGCCTCGATCACCTGCTCGGAGATGATGTATCCCAAGAATCGATCGCTCTTAGCGCTGAATAGACACTTGTTCGGGTTCAGCTCGCACTCTACAGTAAAGTTCACCATTTGGTCTATCTGGGGCAGCGAATAGAAATTCTTCGGGCACACTTTATTTAGGCCATGAAAGTCTATGCAGACCTTCCATTTGTTGTCCGGCTTAGGGGCCTCCCATATGTGGTCGGCTCAAAAATTATACCTCCCATATGTGTCCAGCCTCCAGCAATTTCTCTATCTCTGCTCTAATAACCAAATTTTATTCCATGCTGAAGTCCCTTTTTTTTGTTTTACTGGTCGAGCGAGCGTCCGGTCGGACCTGTAGCTCGTGCTGAGCCACACTTGGTGAAATATCAGAAAGCTTGTGGGTCGACCAAGTGAACACATCATGATTCTGTTTGACGCAGGCTACCAGTTCTATCTTTTTCTCACCCTCTAGATCGACAGCGATGAAGGTAGTTTCTTTCGGGCGGTCAAGGTGGATCTGAACTTCTTCTTTTTCTTCGTAGACCAACATGGGGGGTTTTCAATGATGGCGTTCACCTCTAGGCGAGGTGTCTTCTGAGCAGCTCGTGCTTCCGTTCTGACCATTTAGATGTAACAACACCAAGCGGTCAACTAATCTCCTTTGACTTCTCCTACTTTACCGTCCACCTAGAATTTGATCTTCTGATAGTAGGTGGACACCACCGTTCGGAACTCATTAAGTGCCAGTCCACCCAAAATAACGTTGTAGGTCAAGGGTGCATCTACCACTATGAAATTTGTGGTCCTTGTCCAATTCAGGGGTTCTTATCCGAGTGAGATGGCTAACTTGATCTGGCAGATCGGAAACACTTCATTGCTCGTGAAGCCGTAGAGCGGAGTCGACATGGGGAGCAGTTCACTTTGGTTAATTTGCAATTGATCGAATGTCTTCCTATATATGATATTTACCAAGCTCCCTGTATTAATAAAAGTGTGATGGACTTTATAATTAGCAATTACCGCTCAGATGATTAATGCATCATCGTGGGGGACCTCCACTCCTCCAAATCCTTAGAACTGAAGCTAATCTTGGGTCCCTCAGCTTTCTCCTTGCTGCAGCCAATTGTGTGGATCTCGAGCCGCCGCACATGTAACTTCCTTGCTCGGTTAGAATCTCCGCTGGCGATCATTCTTATCTCCCCCTAAGCAGAGTTACTTTGATTCTCTTCTTCCCTTATAGATTGTCTGGTCCGTTCAGAGGAGGCTCGAGTAGGGATTCGATCCCTTTGTGGTTAGTGGTGGCCCGGCCCTGTCGTCCTTTCCGAATTCCTTTGTTCTGCAAATCAGCTTCGGTGACGCCAATTTGGAAGTAGTGATCGTTGGCGGTATCCGCACGGAACCGACCTGCTAGCTGCCAAGTCATAGCAGCCCCTGGTGTTGTGAGTCGTCAACTGGTGGAGGGTGCAAAACATCGGTGTCCACCTCTTGCTTCTTGGATGAGCGGTCACCACTTGTTGTACGACATGTGGTTGAGTCTCCTGGTGTGGAGTGGCTCCCGATCGAGGCCCTTTAGGTGGTTGATGACTACTCAGTTGACGTCATTCGGATACTCCTATGGGCTCGATGGATGCCTCCTTCTTCCTTTTCGCTTGGACTTCTTCCACATTAATGTATTCATTGACCTTCTTTTGGAGATGACCAAAGTCCTTCGGCGACTGCCGAATGAGCGATTGAAAGAACTCTCCCTCGGTGAGCCCTTGGGTGAAGGTGTTCACCAACACATCTAAGGAGGCTGTTGGAATGTCCATCGCCACCTAATTGAAGCGCTGGATATAGGCCCTCCTGGTCTCTCAGGACCCTTGCTTCAGTGAGAACGGATTCACACTCGTCTTCTAGTGGCGGCGACTACTAGTAAAGTGATGTAGGAATGTCGTTCGGAAGTCCTTGAAGCTGTGGATCGAGCTGTTCAGCAATCATTTGAACCATCTTTGCACCGATTCAGATAAAGTGATAAGGAAGACTCGGCATTTCACCCTGTCCGTCTACTGGTGAAGGGTGGTCGCGTTGTCAAACTTGGCCAAATGGTCGCCGAGATTGGTTGCTCCATTGTACTCCCCAATCATCAGCGGAGTATAATGCTTCGGCGGAGGGTCATTCAGGATCCCCTCCGAAAATTGTTGATTGACCCGCTGGGGCGAGTCGTCTTCCCTCGGCGCTTTTACCTTTCATGCATCCTGCATAAGCTCCTCATCTGAAGAAGATCCCTGGTCTCTATCCGCTTGGCCTCTTTCTTTTGGAGGAACCCATGATAGTGCTCAGTTGAAGGGGATTGACGCATTACGGGTGTCGCCATAGGAGCCGATCGGTGTCCTGTTTGGCTCCTGAGCGGAAAGTTGATCCGCTTGATATTCTCTTTCTCTTTCAGCTTGTCGACCTGCTACAGAGGTAGCAGGCTTATGCATTGGCCAATCAACCAATGCCTGTTGTTGTTGCTCCAATATCTTCGTCACTCGAGCTTGTATTATGCATCGAGATCCTCTTGTGTCAGCGTCACTATTGTGAGTCATCTAGCGTCTTTCATCTTCTTATTTGGATATAGACCACGCTCCTACAAATGGTGTCAAATTGATCCTGTTTGAATGAAGGAAGTTAGAAAGACGAGGATGGGGTGACTACTGACGGGATGAAGACCTCAATCCTGCAAAACAAAACCAAACTAGGGAAGGGATCCCTGGCGTTGGTCCTTCGACGCTCAAGTTAGAATCAGGAAGAGAAAATGAGTATTTGAGAAATAGATGAATCTTGTCTTTCCTCATACTTGGCATACACTTTTATACCTTTCTTTGTGATCGTTCATCTGCCATTATTTAATGATATTAATTGTCAGAGGAAGACTTCTTTGTCTTGACTTCTGTATATTAATGATAAATGAAGTGTTCTTCTTGGTCTTGACTTCTTCATATTTAATGATGATAAACAGAGTATTTTCTTTTGTTTTCTCTTCTCCTCCTGTGTAGTGCCATTCTTACATCGGACGGGTGGTCTGAGCCACTAGCTTTCCTACTGGACGGGCTGTCCGAGCAGCTCATTTCCTGCCGATTGAAACAACCAACTACGGGTTGTCCATTCGTCTGACTGACCCATGATGTCCATTTGTCTGACTGGCCGAGTGATCCACTCGACCACTCATTTGCCGAACGGGATAACTAGATAGCCACCTTTGGCCAAGGCTCTTTCCATAAGCCCCAACGTTAACCGCCTTGACTTTGGCCGACACCGTGTATGTTCCGAACTGTTGCATATCGACTTGCTTTACCCACAGCTTTAGCAAGAGTACATAATGTCTTTCATGTTTCTATGCTGCGGAAGTATGTTCCGGATCCGACACATGTCTTGAAGGATCTTGTAGTTTCCCTACAGTCTGATGTGACATGCGAAGAATTCCTTGTTCGTATTCTAGATCGCAAGGAACATCGGTTGAGGAACAAATGCCTTCGTCTCGTAAAGGTTGGGTGGCAACACCATTCTGATCAAGAAGCAACTTGGGAGCGTGAGGAGGACATGCGTATCAGATATCCTCATTTATTTCCCCCAGGTAGCAATACTTCACACTTACTTAAATTTGGGGACCAAATTTCTTTTAGTGGGGGAGAATGTTAAGTGAGAAAAAAAAAAAAAAAAAAACACCCATGCCACTCACCCACGTGCACTGCCCTCCCCCACACCCCCCTTTTTCCTTTTCCCTTTTCTCTTCCCCACCGAAGCCTCAAAACCCCTCTCTTCTTCTTCGTTTTCTTCTCTAGCGGCGATGAACGGCAGATTTTTTTTTTCTCCCGTTCTTCTTCTCAAGCAGCCCTCGTTTTCTCCTCCCGCACCTCTTCTCCTCCTCCAGCTAGGGCAGAGCACTGTTTTCTCCTTTGCTTCCTCTTCTCTGCTTCTCGGCAGCACTGTTAAAGCTCCTCGGAGTTCGCCGGAGCTCGCCAAACCACCGGGAAAAGTGGGGAAACAAAACCCTAGTTGCTCTCTCCTTTTTCCCCACCAACAGCAGCAGTTTTGCTGCCTTTTGTTTCCTCCAACAGCAGCCCTAGCTGCTGTCCTTTTATTGGCAGCGTCGTCGTTGTTCGCCGGAGCTTGCCGCAGCTTGCCGGAGTTGCCGACAAAGAACCTTAATTGCTGCCCTAATTTCCAGCAGCCACACAAAACCCTTAGAAGGTATATTTTAGGTTGCTTTTGGGTTAAATTGATGTGTAGTTAGAAGGGATATCTAGATTAGAACAGATGTTGTATCTAGGAATGCGAAGTGGTACGAGGTATCGAGATCAAAATAATTAACTGATTTTGAATCAAAGTTAATGTGTAGATTTTAGGTCATTATTATTATTAGATAGTATTTTGATTATTTAAGTTATGTTTGATATTGTGTTTGTAGATCCGAGCTCGAGTGGAGCACGGTGACCTGCCGATACTCGGAGATTTTGCTGTATATAAGGTGGATATATCTACTCTTGTCTATTTCCTTGTGCAGGAATAAATATATAAATTGGAATATGTATATGTTGTATTATTGTTTTCAAAATGGGGATTAAACTGATATTAGAAATAGCGAAATGGGTAAAAATATTAAAATTATTGGAGGGTAAATAATTGATATTATTTCTTGTTCATATGTGGGTTCATATTGGGATTGATATGGGGAGGGTTGTTTTTAAAATTAAAGAAATATTCGAAATTTATCTTCTGTTGATACCTTGTCTCTTTTGACTTGCTTGACCTTTCATACTTCATGCTTTTGATACTCTATCTGTTGATACTTGTAGCTTTTTATCTGTGGACCCTATAATGATAAATTAATAGACTTGATACGAAAATATTACCTTGATTGACCATTCAATATGAAAAGAGAATAAACATGATAAATGGATGAATATAATCATAAAGGTGAAATAATAAAGATAGTAAATGAAGAATTAAAAAGTGAAGACTATGAGCCTAGCTTTATACCAGAGCTCTATACTAGAGTACTGGACCGCCCACATGTTATTGTGGTAGCGCGGCGGCCGCGGTCCAGAGTCCTGACCGTACACCCGAGGCGTGTTGGCGTGATGTAGCCCTCGGTCAGTTTATTATGTCTTCCACCGGTGAGGGCTGATAGCCCGTACGTCAGATGACGTATGCGACAATTTTATACTCTTAGGAGGCTTTTAGCCTATCCATATGATATTTCACTCTGATGATATTGGCTCCAGTGATTCACTTTTTAGTTGATTTATCAGATTCAGACTATTGATATACATGTTGATCTTACCATGATAACTTATAATTGAGTGATTAAATAATAAGATTGAAAAATTGATTTTATTAATGATGACAAGTGATGATAAGGTGAAGATCCTAAACTCTAATCTAAAAATTTTACCTGATTATAGATAATGAGAAGATGATTATACATATATATGTATAAATGTAGAACTTTAAGAATAATCCTAAAGTTGTAACAAAAGATGATGATTTATTATACTTCCTTGACTTCTTCAATAGATAAAATTCATGCACATCTTTCTTGAGTATCCACATAGCCATTTGGCTAATTTGCTACATTCCTTGGTCTCTAGTTTTGCAGACACAGGGATCCTTTTGATATTACTGTTGAGTTTGGACTTTCATAGAGTTGCTCAGAGATCTCGACGTGCTGATTTTCTGGTTTGTTTTACTTTTGGTTTCGTTGTATTCACATTTTGCACTTTTGTTACAGATGTCGTTTATCTGTATAGTAATTGTAGTCTATGGATAGATATATATATAATTGATACATTTCGTGGTTATGTTGTTTCTATTTTATGTATGTTCCAGCCGTGTGGGCTGATGAATATGTTGTTTATGTTTATATATGGTGATGTATGTATGTATGCTTTATATTGTCATCGGTACAGGGGAGATGCTGTCGGATTTTTGTCTGGCAGGGACTCCTCTGGGGCATGACATGATTATTATACTTACTTGTATTGGTGCCAAATAAACTAAGTATAATAACATCCTTGAGTAGACGGTTCTCACCTATATCAATCGGTTAGTTGAACCGATAGTGAGATGATATAGGGAACACTACTCTTAATCATTCCTAGTCGAGTATTAACATTCAGGGACAATGTTAATGCAATAAGACTAGCATGTAGGTCAACTCGATGACTTGATCTCACAAGTCATGGATATAGAGATATCAAGTTGACACATGGGTATGCATTAGAGAATGTATACTGAATGACCCGCCATGAGAAAGTATCATGGATCATTATATGAGTGTCATATACTTTCTCATGTGGCTATTAGTATGACTACTAGTCCTTAGACCTGAAGTCACCATGGTTCCCTACATAAGGAGTTATGTACTTTGGTTTCGTCAAACGTCACTCGTAACTGGGTGGACCATAAAGGCGATTACTGGGTATGTAATAAATTATGCGGAGGGATGTGAGTGATGTAGATGGGATCTATCCCTCCTATATGACGGGAGAGACATCGGTATTCTTGATAGAGTGAGACCACGAAGTGTATGGCCATGCCCAAATGAGTCAATATAGGATATTGAGCTCATTTGATTGAGTGAGTCTACTTGGAGTTCAAGATTTAGATTGATTAGAGGATGACACGGTCTATGCCTCACATTGATCAATCTAGATGTCTAGGATAGAAGGACACTTGTCATATATTGTGAGGAGTCACAATTAGTAGTCACAAGGTGATGTTGGATCTCAACATTCTTGTAACTTGGGTAGTAATGATGTATTGCTAGATACCGCTCATTACTTATGTTTCTAAATGAGTTTATGGGCATTGCCAACGTTACAAGAACTTATTGGGTCACACACAAAGAACAAGTGGATGGAGATTAGGTTCATATGATGAACCAAGAGGATTAGATTCATGTGATGAATCAAATTGGATTAAGAGTAATCCTAATTGGGTTAATTGAGTTGGACTCAAGTTGATTCATGTGTTCAATGAGTCTAATTTAGATTATGACTCATTGAATCAATTTAATTAAATGAATTAGATTCATTATATTAAATTGGCTTGAATTAAATGGTTGGATTAGATCAACCATGAGAGAGATTAAGTCAAGTTTGACTTGACTTGAGAGGAAGATGAAGAGTCAAGTTTGACTTGACTTTATGCCACCTCATTGGTGAGTTGGCATTAAGTGGACCAATGATGATGCTCCATATCATCATGGTTACTTAAGTGAAGTGCCACCTCATGGGAGTTACCAAGAGTTGTGACTCTTGGTATCCCATGGAGGTTACAAACCACTTAATTAGATGAAAAGAGTTTCATTTTGCAAGTGTAACTCTCATTCAAGTGATCTTCCTCCTCCTAAGCTCTCTTCTTGCTCCTTCTCTTCTCTTGGTCGTGGGTTTCAAGCAAGGGAGAAGAAAGGAGAGTGAATCTAATCCAAGAAGAAAGGTTAGTGAAAGTCACATAGAGATTTTAGAGGAGTGTGTTCTCTTCTTTTCCTTTCTTCTTCTTCCAATCCTACCCGAGAGCCCTAGAGAGTGTTAGCACACTTGTGGTGCTCTCTTCTCTATCCTTGAGTGTTAGAGAACACTTCTTGTTCGTGTGGATATCACTAGAGAGTTGTCTACGTTGACAACTTCGAGATCCGGCGTACCGTTGGACGAGCGGGATTTGCGAGGGCACGCTTCAAAGGTATAAAATGTTTTTCCTTTGTAGATCTACTGTAGATCATAGTTTGAAACTCGTACTCATATTTTTGAAATCTATCCTTCGCACGAGATCCAGTGGCATGGGTGATTCGGGGTTTTCGCGACGCGAAAAGCGGTTTTCGCGGCCCCAAAATACCAACATAATTAAGTATTAGTTTATCTTGACTAATAAATTACACTAATACACTTTAAGTGTATTAAGTAGGATCATTTAGGTATGTTCTTTTTGTACTGACTTAGTAAAAGAACTAAACCTTAGTTATTATGGAAGTGTGTACTCTTAATCCTAATATAATAACAAGCACATATATTTAATATTTATTTCTTTGATTTATCAAAGGGTGAGGTTTAGCTCGATAAATCAATATGCCCGATAAGTTGGGAAATGATATTACTTATAGTGTGTGTTGTTGATTATAGAAGGAATCTGTGTCCTAGTTATCTAGGTTGAGAATGTCCCCAAGAGGAGCTCATAAGGATTGTTATGTTAAACCCTGCAGGTGGACCTAGTCCGACATGACAATAAAGTTGAGTGGTACTACTCTTGGAGCTAGATATTAATTAAGTGAGTTGTCAGTAACTTACTTAATTAGTGGACATTCATAATCTTAAACACAGGGAGACTAACACACTCATGATAAGAAGGAGCCCATAATGTAATTTGGGATTGGTGCGGTAGTGCGGTAATAACTCTCTAGTGGAATGAGTTATTATCGATGAACTTGAGCTGTGTGTTCGGAGCGAACACGGGATACTCAAGCTCATCGGAAGGCCAAAACCAATTTCTCCTCTAGGTCCCTGTCGTAGCCTCATTATAGCCTCAAGTCCATCCAAATGTAAGGCTCTTCTTGGTGTCCAAGAAGGGGGCCGGACCATTGCTTGGTAACCAAGCAATGGCCGGCCACATCCTCTTATAGGGGCCGGCCCTATAGCTTGGTGACCAAGCTTGTAGGGGTCGGCCATAATAATTCAAAAAGGGAGGGTTGTTTTGAATTTTTAAAATCTTCTCTTTGTAGAAAACTATAAGTTTTAAAAGAGAGATTTTATTTTTTAAAACTTTCCTTATTTGAATTAGGTCACATGTTTAAATAGAGAGTTTAAAAGATTTTAAAACTTTCCTTTTTTAACCATCCTCATGGTTTAAGAAAAAAGGGAAAAGAAGTTTTAAAATTTAAATTTTCTATCACCATGTTAAAAAAGGAAATTTTATAAGAGAGTTTTTAAATTTTAAAACATGGTTTTAATTCTTAGAAACTTTCCTTTTTTAACTCATACTTTAGGAAAGAGAGCTTGTAAATTTTATATGAGGATTTCTTCTTATAAAATTTTTAAAAAATTATTTTTCCTTCCTTTTAATTGTGGTCGGCCACCTTACTTGGTGCCCAAGCAAGGGTCGGCCAATAGGATTAAACCAATCCCAATCCTAAACCAAATAGGATTGATCTCAACCATTGATTGGTGATTGATTCAATCAAGAGGAAAGAAAAGGAAAAATAAAAAGGAAAAAGGAAAAACTCTTGGATGATTTTATTTTTTGTAAACGGTTTTTCCTTATTTGCCTTGGGCAAGTAATATAAAAGAAGGGGTGAGGGGGCTTCATGAGATACAACTCTTATTCTTTTGCTTGGGTGATCTCTTGGTGGTCGGTCCTCTCCCTTCTTCCTCTCCCTTTGCTCTCTTCTCCTTGGTGGTGGTGGTGGCCGAATTTTAGAAGAAGAAGGAGGAAGCTTTTGGGTGGTGTTCATCTTGGAGGATCGTCACCCACACGACGTCCAAGGCGAGGCGAGGAATACGACAGAAGATCTCGAGGTCGTTAGCTTACAAAGAGAAGGTATAACTAGTAGTTTTCTTCCGCATCATACTAGTTATTTTTCTTTGTGTGAATTCTAAATACAATAGGCAATTAGATCTAGTTTATCGAATTTATTTTTCGATTTTGTGTTTTCTTCTTTTTCGAATTTGTGATTCGATTGTTCCTTTTGGTTAACCTAGAGTTATTTAAGGAAATAAATATTAGCTTTCCTTAAAAGGCTTTGCCTAGGCGGTGGTGGTTGCTCTCATATCCAAGAAGGTCATGTGCCTCGCCATGCAGTCCTGGAAGCCAAGTTTAGAAATTAATATTTATGAAATTAATAACCTAGGTAGATTTGAATCAATAGTGTTAAGTTCCGCTTGCGATTCAAATCTAAACCATTAAGAACAGATAAGTTAAATTTGGAATCAATGATGTTAAGTTCCGTCTGCGATTCCTTATTTAACTTCTAAAGAACACAATAGGTTATTTAAGGAAAGGTTCGACACTTGTACAAAAATTTTTGTAGAGTGGAACCGGTACGTTTTACTAGGATTAACCAACAATTGGTATCAGAGCTAGGGTTTGCCTCTGTGTATTTTTAGAATTCAAATAGGTTATGCACATGTCATACATAATTTAGGCAGGAAAATAGTAGGATGTGCTAACTCTTTGGTTGTAGGCTCCAACTATTATGGCTTATTGATATTGTGTGTGATTGGACCCTTGGACATGTCAAGGGCATTATTTGTGTGCATGATTGTATGTATAAAATACAGCAAGAGCTGTATTATTTTTAGAATTTTATATTAGATCTAGAATACATGTACATTCTCTCGTGGAATATAGGATCGATATATGTAAAATTCTATTTTTGTCGCGGATCGGATTCTTGCGAGGCGAGGTACTTTTGAAGCACCAGAGGCGCAGCGGAATAAGAAGCAAGAAGGATGCGACAACTCGACCCGATAGCGGTGGCTAATGATGGCAGCAGCTAGGGTTGGAGCATACTGAAGACAGTGAAGGAAAAGACCATAATAGTTGGAAAATTAATTTCCAAATTTATTGCTTTTATTTACTGTGATGTTTATATGCATGTGATGAATGCTAGCATAGGTTAAAATCCTCATTTCTAAATAATTAAGTGGGAGAGGGATTTTAATAAATCCCATGGTCTCCATTACTGGTTTGTAAGTGATGCAACAAGCTTGCGTGTTGGCTCTGAGTGCCTCCCTCCACAACGGATGGGTTTGTTGTGGATCACTAGATCAAACTTCCTTTTATGGATGGTTAAAGGAAATTATTTAGGAGCGTGTGATCTTCTCCAACTGAAGGGGCACAATCCTATTTAATGGACTTAGTATCAAGTAATGGTATACACTTAGACGCATTCAATAGTATCCTCCCCAACGGAGTCACTGCTATTGTCTTATGTGACCAAAGTGAAACCAACTATTAATTTTATTTGTCATAAAGTTAGTATGACAGGATAATAAAATTAATGGGTTACACCTTCCTCTTACAAATGTTGAATTTGTATACGTCCACACTAACATGGCATACAATATTCACGGTGATTTGAGGTGTTGGTTAATTTAAAATAGTATTGTTTGAGGAATCAATATTATTCTAAATTTAGAGTCTTGACCAAAGTTTATTTTTGTGATTCTTAGAATGGCTTTCAACCCACTAGCCATTATACTGAAAGAGAACAAACTTACTATTCCCAACTATATTGATTGGAAAAGAAACCTGGATATAGTTCTTACTGCTGAAAGCTATAAGTTTGTACTGACTGAGGCTTGCCCTGATGCACCTGACGGTGACTCTACCCCAGAGGAGATTGAGTATCATAAGAAATGGGTAAAAGCTGATGAGATGGCGCGGTGTTACATTTTGGCATCAATGTCAAATGTATTGCAACATCAGCATCAAGATTTACCAACAGCTTATGATATAATGAACAATCTCAAAGAACTCTTTGGGCACCAGAGTCGAACTGCTAGGCAAGAGGTAATGAGGAAGTTAATGACAACCACCATGTCTGAGGGGACACCCGTAAGGGATCATATCCTCAAAATGATGGCTCATCTGAATGAAATACAAGTCCTTGGAGGAGAAATCGATGGGGAAACCCAGGTCGATATAATTCTCCAAACGTTACCCAGAAGTTTTGAGTAGTTCCGCCTGAACTATAACATGAACAAAAGAGAGTATACGTTGGCGGAACTTCTGACAGAACTACAGGCAGTAGAAGGAATATTTCGTCACAGTTCTCAGATTCACTATGCTGAAAATGGTTCTACTTCTAAGTCGAAAGGCAAGAAGAAGAAGAAATAGGTCTTTTCAGCAAAGAAGGTGAATAAACCTCAGAGTACAGGACAGAAAGCTGGAATGAAGAAGCTGAAGGGCAAGTGCTTCATCTGCAAGCAGTCTGGACATTGGAAGGCGGACTGTCCTCGTAGAAACCAGAACAATAAAGGTATATCTCATACTCTAGTAGTTGAAACATGTTTAGCGGTGTTATCTACCAGTACCTGGTGTGTAGATACGGGAGCCACTGATCATGTCTGCAATTCTTTGCAGGGGTTCCAGGAAACCCGACGACTATTTGATGGAGAGATAAGCGTCTACATGGGCAATGCTACTAAGGTGGCGGCTGTTGCAGTGGGAGACGTCTACTTATCTTTTGATAGGAATAGAAATTTAATTTTAAGAAATTGTCTTTATGTACCCAGTTTTAGAAAGAATTTAATTTCAGTTTCTAAACTGTATTTGGATGGATATTCAGTTTCTTTTAGTAACAATGTCGTTATAAAGAGAAATAAGGTGATTATCTGTTCTGGTGCATTAGTTGGCAATTTATACACTTTAAATCCAATTTCTCCCACAAAGCAAAATATGGAAATTAATAACACATCTTCTAACTCTAATAAGAGAAAAGAACCTTCGGAAATGAACCAAACATATCTTTGGCATCTAAGGCTTGGACATATTAATTTAAGTAGGATTCAAAGGCTTGTAGCCGATGGACTATTGGGTTCATTAGAGTTGGAAATTTTTTCAATATGTGAATCCTGCTTGGAAGGTAAAATGACCAAGAGACCTTTTAAGGCCAAGGGGTATAGAGCCAAAGATGCGTTAGAACTGGTTCATTCTGATTTGTGTGGTCCTATGTCTATCCAGGCAAGAGGTGGTTATGAATACTTCATCTCCTTTATAGACGATTATTCAAGATACGGATATATTTACCTGATGCGCCGTAAGTCTGAATGCTTTGACAAGTTCAAAGAATATAGGGTTGATGTGGAGAAACGTCTTGGTAAAAGTATCAAGACACTACGGTCTGACCGTGGTGGCGAATACCTCTTTGGAGAGTTTAGGAATTACTTATCAGAAGTCGGGATTCAATCCCAATTGTCTGCACCTGGTACATCCCAACAGAATGGTGTGGCAGAACGAAGGAATATGACTCTTATGGAAATGGTTAGATCAATGATGAGTTATTCAGAATTACCGAATTCGTTTTGGGGATATGCTTTAGAAATAGCAGTGTACATTCTGAATATGGTACCTTCTAAAATAGTTCCTTTTACTCCCATGGAATTATGGAATGGGCGCAAGCCTAGTCTGAATCATATCCGGATATGGGGTAGTCCAGCACATGTGCTGAAGGGAGATACTGACAAGTTGGAATCACGTACAGAAGTTTGTTTATTTGTTGGATATCCTAAGGGAACGAAAGGTGGTTTGTTTTATAATCCTAAAAATCAGAAGATCATTGTTAGCACCAATGCTCAATTTTTAGAAGAAGATTATGTAATGAACCATAAGCCCATGAGTGAAATAGTTCTAGAAGAAATTAGAGAGGGTGCGTCCACTTCAGTACCAACAGTACAAGATGAAGTACCACAAGAGACTGCAACACGTGTTGCACATGATACACAACCACAGACGGTGCCTCGTCGTAGTGGGAGGGTTGTAAGGCAACCTGAGAGATTCATGTTTTTGGGAGAGTCTTCGGACTTGATCCTGGGTAAACATGAACCTGATCCCCGGACATATGATGAAGCACTCCAAGATATAGATGCAGTATCTTGGCAAAAGGCAATGAATTCTGAAATAGATTCTATGTACTCTAATAAGGTCTGGGAGCTTGTAAAACTACCTGATGGTGTAAAAGCCGTTGGATGCAAGTAGATCTACAAAAGGAAAAGAGGGACAGATGGGAAGGTAGAAACCTTCAAAGCAAGGCTTGTGGCGAAAGGGTGTACTCAGAAAGAGGGAATCGACTATGAGGAGACTTTTTCGCCGGTAGCCATGCTTAAGTCTATCCAGATACTCTTATCCATTGCTGCTTATATGGATTATGAGATTTGGTAAATGGATGTCAAGACAGCTTTCCTTAACGGAAGTCTTGAAGAAAACATCCATATGAAGCAACCAGAAGGGTTCATTGAAAAAGGCTAAGAGCATCTAGTGTGCAAGCTTAATCAGTCCATTTACGGATTGAAGCAAGCTTCAAGATCTTGGAACATCCGGTTTAATGAAGTAATCCAGTCATATGGATTTATCCAGTGTCCGGATGAGTCTTGTGTATACAAGAAGTGTAACGGAAATGTGATGGTATTTCTTGTACTATACGTAGATGATATTTTGTTAATTGGCAACAATGTCAAGGTATTATCGGACGTACGGGTATGGTTGTCCAAACAATTTGATATGAAGGACTTAGGAGAATGTGCACACATTCTTGGGATCAAAGTTATAAGGGATAGCAAGAAAAGAATGTTGTGTCTATCCCAAGCTTCATATATAGATACAATCTTTGCTCGTTTTAGCATGCAGAACTCCAAGAAAGGTTTCTTACCTTTTAGGCATGGAGTAGCCTTATCTAAAGAGATGTCTCCGAAAACATCAAAGGAGATGGAGGAAATGAAGGCAGTTCCTTATGCTTCAGCTGTAGGAAGTCTTATATATGCAATGCTGTGTACGAGACCTGATATCTGTTTTGCCGTGGGCATGGTCAGCAGATATCAGAGTAACCCTGGACAAAGACATTGGACTGCGGTAAAGCTGTAACGACCCACCTTCTACTGGCTAGGCTGTAAGGCCGGACCGTCACATTATGCTGTGCTAAACTATTCCATGACCATCATTAATCTAGGTGCGGAAGCTGTACTAATCAAAATTTTGCTAAACTATTATCATTTCTTCCTTCTATATGTGATAAGGGGTGTAATCTAAAGTATACCTAGCATATACTACATCCCCTATGGTCAAGGAACTGAAATAAACGTTTTCCAGCTGTTATCAGACCTCCCAATCGATCCACGGATCGATTGGAATGGTCTAATCGATCCAAAGATCGATTCAGCATGCTACTGCGCCCGGGGGTCACGTCGGATCGATCCAGCACGCTATTGTGTTCGGGGCAATATTCTGGATCGATCGGCTGATCGATCCAGACTGGCCAATCGATCCAGTGATCGATC
The DNA here is from genome assembly GCF_018446385.1 of Zingiber officinale. Taxonomy (NCBI): domain Eukaryota; kingdom Viridiplantae; phylum Streptophyta; class Magnoliopsida; order Zingiberales; family Zingiberaceae; genus Zingiber; species Zingiber officinale. Next base: position 78,290,845 of record NC_055997.1, on the reverse strand, counting down.
CCAGGGCTTTCTGTTCGCGACAGAAGGCATCCGGATCGATCGGCTGATCGATCCAGGAGCTTACTGTTCGTGGTACGAACTTCTCAATCGATCGGCTGATCGATTGAGAAGCCTCCAATCGATCGGCCGATCGATTGGAGTTTCTGATTTCGTACCAGAACTCTGATTTCAGCACTTGTTCGTGCCAAAATTACTTATATCAATTCTAAACTACATGCAAAACATTCTAACATCACACAAATAGTGTTCTAAGCATGATAGGGTGCATGATTAACTAATTCATAGCAATTAACATACTAAGGTGCAAAATAATAAAATGCTAAAAGGTTTTAGTGCTTAAAACAAGCTTGCTGAGATTCCCTAAGATCTTTATTCCAAGTTCCATCCACACACATCTTCATCACATTGCCCTCCAGCCTTCGCTAGTCCATCTTTCCTTTACCTTTATCTGCAGTATAAGGAAAATGTATCTGTAAGCTCGAGAGCTTAGTAAGAAACCATCTACCTCACTAAAACATGCATACGATGCAATTCATGATTTTAAAACATGGCATGCTATCATACAATACATGGAAACCAAAAGCTAGTCATGGCATACTATCATCTAAAGCATGTGTAACAAAAGCTGAGCATAGAGCTATCATACATAATCATAAGAGTGAGCTGAGCTGAAGCATGAATTGAGCTAATTCTAGCAAATGCTAAAGCTATACTAATTTCACCTAACTATTTTGTGAGAGTTTAAAAGTACATATATAATAGATGAAAATACTAATCATGCTGCTGTTTGGGCCCGGCAATTGTACCTAGACCCGGGTTTGCAAGTCCCGAATTTAGTAGGGTTACTAGGTTATCTGAACCTAGGGATGACTGTGGGAGCCCAACCCAATGGATATCTAATCCAGTACAGTGCCACTGAGAAAGTAAAATACTGAACATAAGCTAATAAATTCTTGTCTTGCTTTTACTAGGTTGTCTAAACCCAGAACTAGGTTATCTAAACCTAAAGGCGACTGTAGGAGCCCACCCATTGGACATCTAGTCCTGTAAAAGCTGTGGCAAGACTATATGAGCTGTGAAATGCTTCTATTGCATTTAACTAAGCTATTAAAATGCCTAAGTTGCATTTTAACTGTGCTAGTAATTTAATCGAACACTTGGTAAGCGCTAATTCGCATCCTTTGTGCCGAAAAGCTATATACTACTAACTAAAACATGGAATTCACACGGAAGCTACTTATACTGCAGGTGAGGGGTTTCTTATCTCCTGTTCTAGTTTTCTTACTATTCTAATCGCTAGATTTCCGGTGGAGACAATCTTCTCGACGGTTCTCTTGCGTCTAGGTGTTCCTCTCGCGAAGGGAAACGTCCTCGTGTCGGAGTCGTCGCCGGAAGGTGCTCGTATAGCCCTTGGGATAAAACCCTAGGCTTGCTTATGGTTGGCGCCGAGAGATGAGGGAGGATAAGGGGTCGGCGTGTAAGGGTTTGAGGGAAAGGTTTTCTCGTTTAAAAAAAATAACAATTCCTCACTTAAATTCCCTATTTATATTAAGTGGGTAATTCGGCCCAACTCAAATATAAATATAATGGTTCCCCTTTCCTTTCAGCACGGCTCTGCTGGGTTCACTTGGTTACTAAAGCTATCTATAAGTCATAGGGTTCGCTAGGTCTCGGGTTCAATTCCCGCGTAGGCTGTTTTCGTTTTCCATTTATTTTTGCTACTTCCGCTATTCTAAAAATTCTGTAAAAATATCCTAAAATTCCAGAAAAATACTAGGATATTTCTAATAATTATTTTGAGAATTTTTGGGTGTTACAAAAGCATATATTGAAGTATCTGAGAAGGACTAGAGATTATATGCTAGTTTACCAAGCAGACGAGTTACTCCCTGTGGGTTACACGGATTCGGACTTTCAATCAGATAGGGACAATAGTAAGTCAACATCAGGCTATGTGTTTACTCTAGGAGGTGGAGTCATTGCATGGAGGAGTGTTAAGCAGAAATGCATCTCGGACTCAACCATGGAAGCTGAGTATGTGGCAGCCTCTGAGGCATGCAAAGAAGCTATATGGCTCAGGAACTTTCTAATGGACTTAGATGTGATTCCTAGTTTGCCCAAGATCATCACAATTTATTGTGATAATAGTGGTGCAGTTGCAAACTCGAAGGAACCACAAGCTCATAAGGTAAGTAAACATATTGAGCGCAAGTACCACCTGATACGAGACATCGTCAAGCGAGGAGAAGTTGTCGTCGCCAAGATTGCATCAGAAGATAACCTAGCAGATCCTTTCACAAAGGCCCTTCCGGCGAAATCTTTTGATCGGCATGTGGAGGGGATGAGAATCAGATGTAAGGCAACAGATAAGCCAGCTTAGTCTTTTAGTATAAGTGGGAGATTGTTGGAGTGTATACTAAAAGCCTAGATTTTGTAAACATTTATTTGTTAAAATAAAAGAATCACATTGGTCAATATCTGTATTTATTTATTAAATGTAATTGTTCAATTAATTTATATAGTAGACAACATGGAGTGTGGTGTCACACTCAGAAGATCATGTTGTCGGTTCTCTATAAATTATAAACAGTTGCTCGTGACTAAGATAGAAAGGAACAAACTATCAGTATAGTTGTAGTGTAATTAAGTATTAGTTTATCTTGACTAATAAATTACACTAATACACTTTAAGTGTATTGAGTATGATCATTTAGGTATGTTCTTTTTGTACTGACTTAGTAAAAGAACTAAACCTTAGTTATTATGGAAGTGTGTACTCTTAATCCTAATATAATAACAAGCACATATATTTAATATTTATTTCTTTGATTTATCAAAGGGTGAGGTTTAGCTCGATAAATCAATATGTCCGATAAGTTGGGAAATGATATTACTTATAGTGTGTGTTGTTGATTATAGAAGGAATCTGTGTCCTAGTTATCTAGGTTGAGAATGCCCCCAAGAGGAGCTCATAAGGATTGTCATGTTAAACCCTGCAGGTGGACCTAGTCCGACATGACAATAAAGTTGAGTGGTACTACTCTTGGAGCTAGATATTAATTAAGTGAGTTGTCAGTAACTTACTTAATTAGTGGGCATTCATAATCTTAAACACAGGGAGACTAACACACTCATGATAAGAAGGAGCCCATAATGTAATTTGGGATTGGTGCGGTAGTGCGGTAATAACTCTCTAGTGGAATGAGTTATTATCGATGAACTTGAGTTGTGTGTTCAGGGCGAACACGGGATACTCAAGCTCATCGGAAGGCCAAAACCAATTTCTCCTCTAGGTCCCTGTTGTAGTCTCATTATAGCCTCAAGTCCATCCAAATGTAAGGCTCTTCTTGGTGTCCAAAAAGGGGGTCGGACCATTTCTTGGTGACCAACCAATGGCCGGCCACATCCTCTTGAAAGGGGCCGGCCCTATAGCTTGGTGACCAAGCTTGTAGGGGTCGGCCATAATAATTCAAAAAGGGAGGGTTGTTTTGAATTTTTAAAATCTTCTCTTTGTAGAAAACTATAAGTTTTAAAAGAGAGATTTTATTTTTTAAAACTTTCCTTATTTGAATTAGGTCACATGTTTAAATAGAGAGTTTAAAAGATTTTAAAACTTTCCTTTTTTAACCATCCTCATGATTTAAGAAAAAAAGGGAAAAGAAGTTTTAAAATTTAAATTTTCTATCACCATGTTAAAAAAGGAAATTTTATAAGAGAGTTTTTAAATTTTAAAACATGGTTTTAATTTTTAGAAACTTTCCTTTTTTAACTCATACTTTAGGAAAGAGAGCTTGTAAATTTTATAAGAGGATTTCTTCTTGTAAAATTTTTAAAAAAATTATTTTTCCTTTCCTTTTAATTGTGGTCGGCCACCTTGCTTTGTCCCCAAGCAAGGGTCAGCCAATAAGATTAAACCAATCCCAATCCTAAACCAAATAGGATTGATCTAAACCATTGATTGGTGATTGATTCAATCAAGAGGAAAGAAAAGGAAAAATAAAAAGGGAAAAGGAAAAATTCTTGGATGATTTTATTTTTTTTAAAAGGTTTTTCCTTATTTGCCTTGGGCAAGTAATATAAAAGAAGGGGTGAGGGGGCTTCATGAGATACAACTCTTATTCTTTTGCTTAGGTGATCTCTTGGTGGCCGACCCTCTCCCTTCTTCCTCTCCTTTTGCTCTCTTCTCCTTGGTGGTGGTGGTGGCCGGAGTTTAGAAGAAGAAGGAGGAAGCTTTTGGGTGGTGTTCATCTTGGAGGATCGTCGCCCACACGACGTCCAAGGCGAGGCGAGGAATACGACAGAAGATCTCGAGGTCGTTAGCTTACAAAGAGAAGGTATAACTAGTAGTTTTCTTCCGCATCATACTAGTTATTTTTCTTTGTGTGAATTCTAAATACAAGAGGCAATTAGATCTAGTTTATCGAATTTATTTTTCGATTTTGTGTTTTCTTCTTTTTCGAATTTGTGATTCGATTGTTCCTTTTGATTAACCTAGAGTTATTTAAGGAAATAAATATTAGCTTTCCTTAAAAGGCTTTGCCTAGGCGGTGGTGGTTGCTCCCATATCCAAGAAGGTCATGTGCCTCGCCATGCAGTCCTGGAAGCCAATTTTAGAAATTAATATTTATGGAATTAATAACCTAGGTAGATTTGAATCAATAGTGTTAAGTTCCGCTTACGATTCAAATCTAAATCATTAAGAACAGATAAGTTAAATTTCGAATCAATGATGTTAAGTTCCGTCTGCGATTCCTTATTTAACTTCTAAAGAACACAATAGGTTATTTAAGGAAAGGTTCGACACTTGTACAAAAAATTTTTTACAGTGGAACCGGTACGTTTTCCTAGGATTAACCAACACCTTGGTCAGTCCGCACTGGAGGGTGCAGGTAGCTCTGGCATCGGCTTCCACCTTCTTGATTAGTGATGGTTCCCATTTTTCGTAGGGTGTAGGCTTGCCATCTTCGTCGGTTGGAAGTTGCAGTCCAGTCTTGACGATCATCCATGTCTCGAACTGAATTTTGAGGAATGTTTCCATCGCCCCTTCCAATACCCGAAGTCTTCTCCGGTGAAGAGAGGGGGGCAAACAGTGCTAAATCCCTCTTGTTGGGCCATTGATAGTATGCAAAATAAAAGAAAAAAGAAACGTCCCAAGACTAGGTCTTGGATTAGCAGTGCGGGAAATAAATTTAAGATTATGAGCTCGAGTGGTGTTGCACCAACTTCGAGCTAAAATCGATTCGAAAAAAAATTAGAATGTAGCTATTAAGCTAGATTCTAATTGACTACGTAAAATCAAAAACACCACGAAAAAAAATTACATGATTGGTGTTACACCAAATCAACGCGACCCCGCTCTGATACCAATTGTTGGATCGAAAGCGCTAGAGGGGGGTGAATAGCGCTCATAGCTATTTCGTTCGTTTCATATTCGGAACTCGTTTGAGAGTAATGCAGCGGAAATAAAGGAAAAACCAAACACAGAAAAGACCCAAGTGTTTTTACTTTGTTTAGAGCCTTGGGTGAGTCCTACTCCAAGGCCCTCTCTCGTTGAGCGATTACTTTGGCCAATTCACTATTAAATCGCAATAGTACATATATGAATTAAGTACAACAGAATTAAGTAATACCGACAACAAAGAAATGAAATATGAAGCTCCGGGTCGTCGGGATGATGTTGCAGCACTTCAAGATCGTCTCGTTAACAGCTTGTAGCGTTAGGATTGCTCGGAAGTTGTTGTTTTGAGTTGCTGCCTCGACCCCCCTTTTATACTATGCTGGAGGCGCCTCCAAGCCTGTCCAAGGCGCCTCCAGGCCGCCGAGTCGCACAGGTGGATCAGCGCAAATCTGGTCGCACCTTATCATGTTTAAGGCACCTTCAAGCCTCCTCAAGGCGCCTTTAAGCCCTAGTCCAAGGCGCCACCAGCTTTATCCGAGGCGCCTCCAGCTCCTCTGGATAGTTGGCTTCTGCTTGCACTCGAGGCGCCTCCAAGCCCCATGGAGGCGCCTCGGACACTGATCATTCGAGACCAAAGTTGCTTCTTTGTTCCTGCAAAATGTGTTAGTCCCAAACACATACCCTGCAAAACAAAGTTAGCACAGAAATGATATAATAGATGATAGTTGGCAGTCATCGGACTGTCCGGGTCTGACTTTGGACTTTCAACCGGAAACCCTAGGTCGACCCGACGCCTACTGTTCCCTCTACGGGGAATGCGTCCTCACCTACTCCACTCAGGAGATTTACCTGCTACCAGTGTGATCCTCCAGATCGACTGGACTTTTGCTTAGCGTTCGAAGCTTCCGGACTTTCTGCTGAACTTCCGCTTCTCGGCCCGTCCAGTCTTCCACCCAGTTCGCGACACCAGGACTTTCCACCTAGGGTTACCACCCCCTAGGACTTTTTGCCTGAAGCTCTCAACCCACCAAGACTTTCCGCATAGGGTTACCACCCCCTATGACCTAGGGTTACCACCCCTAGGGTTTTCCACCTGCCTAACCGCAGCTAGGACTTTTGCCTAAGTACCACTAGGACTTTCCTGCAAGCTCCATGAACTTGTTAGATCACAAGATGACTTAACTTTGAACCCTTTTCCATTATCAAAACTTGGGTTTGATCGTCTGATGCTTCCCGCACCAACATCGGAGACTTTAAACTATCATAAAAGCACAGTCGATCGGGAAATCTCATGAAGTAACTTGGACGGGTCTTCATGGGAGGAACCGGAGACTTTAAACTATCATAAAAACACAGTCGATCGGGAAATCTCATGAAGTAACTCGGATGGATCTTCATAGGAAGAACCGGAGACTTTAAACTATCATAAAAGCACAGTCGATCGAGAAATCTCATGAAGTAACTCGGACGGGTCTTCATGGGAGGAACCGGAGACTTTAAACTATCATTAAAAGCACAGTCGATCAGGAAATCTCATGAAGTAACTCGGACGAGTCTTCATGGGAGGAGCCGGAAACTTTAAACTATCATAAAAGCACAGTCGATCGGAAAATCTCATGAAGTAACTCAGGCGGGTCTTCATGGGAGGAACCGGAGACTTTAAACTATCATAAAAGCACAGTCGATCGAGAAATCTTATGAAGTTATTCGGACGGGTCTTCATGGGAGGAACCGTAGACTCTAAACTATCATTAAAAGCATAGTCGATCGGGAAATCTTATGAAGTAACTCGGACAGGTCTTCATGGGAGGAACCGGATGTTGGTGCGGGAAGCATCCGACGATCGAACCTGAGTTTTGATAATGGCAAAGGATTCAAAGTTAAGCTGTTTGTGATCTAACGTGCTTGACTAAGTGTTTCAGGAAAGTCCTAACTGCGGTTAGGCAGGTGAAAACCCTAGGGGGTGGTAACCCTAGGCGAGGAAAAGTCCTAACTGCGGTTAGGCAAGGTGAAAACCCTAGGGGGTGGTAACCCTAGGTCATAGGGGGTGGTAACCCTATGCGGAAAGTCTTGGCAGGTCGATGGCTTCAGGCAAAAGTCCTAGGGGGTGGTAACCCTAGGTGTAAAGTCCTGGTGTCGCGAACCAGGTGAAAGACTGGACTAGCCGGGAAGCGGATGTCCAGCAGAAAGTCCGGAAGCGTCGAGTGCTGAGCAAAAGTCCAGTCGATCTGGAGGATCGCACTGGCAACAGGTAAATCTCCTGAGTGGAGTAGACAGTAGGCGTCGGGTCGACCTAGGGTTTCCGGACGGAAATCCGAAGTCAGACTCGGATAGTCCGGAGACTGTCATTATCACAACTATTATGTTTTATGTGCTAACTTTGTGTTGTAGGGTATATTTGGGACTAATGTATCTTGCAAGGACGAAAGAGCAAAGATTAACCTCGGATGAACAGTGTCCGAGGCGTCTCCATGGAGCTTGGAGGCGCCTCGAGTGAAAAACCTGAGCTGGCTGCGAAGCAAGCTTGGAGGCGCCTTGAAGTAAGCCAAGGTGCCTTGGACAGCTTGATGAAGGCGCCTTGGTGAACAATGGAAGGCGCCTTGAACCTGATAAGGTTCGACCAGTTCAGCCTTTATCTCCGCGGCTGACTCGGCTCATTCAAGGTGCCTTGGTGAACAGTAGAAGGCGCCTTGAACACCCTTTATAAGGGGTCTCGACCATCAGCTCAAATCAACATTTTCCAAGTCTTCTGTCTCCAACGTGCTGCTCTGAAAGACGCCCGAAAGTGCTGCTACAAGTTTACGACGACCCGAAGCTTCAAGATTCTATTCTTGTCGTCGGTATAATTAGTTTTTGCATTTACTTGTACTTCATCTTGTAATCCTTTATCGAACTTATAGTTGTTGCCCACGCAAAGCGATCAAAGATCGCGGGCCTTCGAGTAGGAGTCGATCAAGGCTCCGAACGAAGTAAAAAACTCTTGTGTCTGTGTATGTTTGTTTTTATTCCACTGCGTTTTAATTACTCCGATAGTTTTACGATTCCGATAATCGAACGAATTAGCCACGAGCACTATTCACCCCCCCCCTCTAGCGCGTCTCGATCCAACAATTGGTATCAGAGCGGGGTTGTTTTGAATTGGTGCAACCACCAGTCAAAACATTTTTTTCGTGGTGTTTTTTGGTTTTTCGGAATCAATTAGAAATTAGCTTAGTAGCTAAAATTCTAATTCTTTTCAAATCGGTGTTACTCAAAGTTTGTCAATACCACTTGAGCTCGTTTTTTTTCCTATTCTTCCCGCACTACTAATCCAAGACTAAGTCTTGGAACAAGATTTATTGTGTTTATTTTGCGAGATTGTGTTTCTAAAATGGCCCATCAAGAAGGCTACAACACTACTCGCCTACTGCTCTTCTCCGGAGATGATTTCGGAGACTGGAAGGGTCGGATGGAGGCGTATCTCCAGACTCACTTTGAAGTCTGGATGATCGTCAAAACCGGGCTTCAACTACCAACTGACGGTGTCGGCAAGCCACTACCGTACGAGAACTAGGACGTGAACCTTATCAAAAAGGTAGAAGCAAACGCAAAAGCAACGTATACACTTCAGTGCGGCTTAACGAATAAGGAGCTGAATCGTGCCGGCCCATTCTCAAGCGCCAAGGAGTTGTGGGAGAATCTGATTGAACTTCATGAAGGTATGTCAAACACAAGTAAGCATGATTTAAATGATTTATTTGAATTGGATGAGCAGAATGATACTACTTCGGTCGAGGAAGGTATTACGATGGTTGCAGGTACAAGTAAGACAGAGAAACAGATGTTGAAAGCAACCTGGTTCGAGTCATCAGATGAATCCGGATCTGTTGAAGAGCAACAGAGCCTTCTCTCTCTACCAGTACTAGCGAACATTATCGACACCGAGTCCGAGTTCGAGTCCGATTCAGAGACCGAGAGTGAATCAAACACCGAGTCCGAGCGAAGCCACAGATCCGCATCCGTTTCCGAAGGACCAAAACCCACAGTAAGTGCTTTAATGTCTAGTATTAACTTAGATGACTCACAAAATTTAATTCCATACTTGCTTAAAAAGTTGGCTAAATCTAACGTCTGGGTTAAGTCGCTCCAAAAGGAGGTAACAACCCTTAAGGAAGTGACTGACTCGAGTTCTTTAACTGAGTCAGTTCAAATTGGAAGTTCAACTCAAGTCCAACAACTTGAGGAAGAAAATTCCAATCTGAAAGCTCAAATTAAAGAACTCAAGAACACGTTGGAACGGTTCACCTTGGGTTCCAAGAATCTGGATCTGATTCTTGGAAAACAGCGAGCCGTTTATAACAAAGCTGGACTTGGATTTAAGATCAAAACGAAATACAAATCGTATTTATCATTAGTCAATAGAAATAATATAAAGGTAGTCCAAGCATGGGTACCTAAGTCCAACTTAGTCAATCAAGTTGGACTTGGTCAATATTGGGTCCCCAAGGATCAAATCTCTTACCTCGATAGACCATATGGAGGCTATGATCCAGGGGGGGCAAAAAGAAAAACGATATTAATCAAACCAACTTAATTCAAAATTCAAAATTTAAAAATTCAAAATTAAATTCAAAATTCAAATTATAAATTCAAAATTTGAAATTAAAATAAAATTTGAAATTTGAAATTAAAATAAAATTCAAATTACAAATTCAAAATTCAAATTACAAATTCAAAATTCGAAATCAAATTACAAATTCAAAATTCGAATTCAAATTATAAATTCAAAATTCAAATTTCGAAATCAAATTACAAATTCAAAATTCGAAATCAAATTACAAATTTAAATTCAAAATTCAAATTATAAATTCAAAATTTGAAATTAAATTAAAATTCAAAAATTCAAAATTCAATAGAAGGAGGATCCAGAATAGCTGGCACCCCCAACTAAATTACCCGACTGGGTAACCGAACTTAATCTACCCGAAATTGGTAAACAAGAGTAGACTACCCGGCAGGGTAATTAAGGTTAGATAAATGGGCTAGGTTTAACTTGACCCACGGTACTGGTGAAGTTTTTGGATGATAGTACGTTAGGGAAGCTTGGGCATCACATGTCTAGGAAGATATGGCTTCGACCTGGTGCATTTGGCCAAGTGAAACTGACCGAAGCTACCCTTAAATAGATCCTAACTAGTTAGACCAAGGTTTAGTATTAAGTTCAGTGGGTAGGACTATTTGGAAAACCTCGAAGGCATGGTTACTTTAATGAGTTCCTTGTGACTCACCATAGCCCAGAAGTTTATCCAAAGAATACTTACTTGTTGAACCCAAAACTAAACCTAAATCTAACACAAAGTTAAACCAAACCCTTAAATTGAACCTCAACTCATCTCACAAAAATTATAGGATTACCTGATTGAAAACTTAGATCGGGTGAGATAACTAAGGAATTTAAAAATCTTTTAAAAATTATTTCAAAATTTTTTAAAAATCATTTCAAAATCTTTTAAAACTTCATGTCAAAATTATTTTAAAAAAATCTTTTAAAAATCATTTCAAAATCATTTAAAAATTTTCTTTTAAAAATTATTTCAAAATCTTTTAAAACTTCATTTCAAAATCATTTAAAAATTTTCTTTTAAAAATTACTTCAAAATCTTTTAAAAATTATTTCAAAATATTTTAAAAATTATTTCAAAGTCTTTTAAAAATTATTTCAAAATATTTTAAAACTTCATTTCAAAATTATTTTAAAAAATCTTTTAAAAATTATTTCAAAATCTTTTAAAAATTATTTCAAAATCTTTTAAAAATCATTTCAAAATCTATTAAAAATCATTTCAAACATCTTTTAAAAATTATTTCAAAATCTTTTAAAAAATTATTTTAAAAAAATCTTTTAAAAATCATTTAAAAATTTTCTTTTAAAAATTATTTCAAAATCTTTTAAAACATCATTTCAAAATCATTTAAAAATTTTCTTTTAAAAATTATTTCAAAATCTTTTAAAAATTATTTCAAAATCTTTTAAAAATTATTTCAACATCTTTTAAAACTTCATTTCAAAATCATTTAAAAATTATTTCAAAATCTTTTAAAAATTATTTCAAAATCTTTTAAAACTTCATTTCAAAATTATTTTAAAAAATCTTTTAAAAATTATTTCAAAATCTTTTAAAAATCATTTCAAAAATCTTTTAAAAATTATTTTAAAATCTTTTAAAAAATTATTTTTAAAAAAATCTTTTAAATCATTTCAAAATCTTTTATAAATTATTTTAAAAAAAAGCTTTTAAAAATCATTTCAAAATCTTTTAAAAATCATTTCAAAAAAACTTTTAAAGATCATTTCAAAATCTTTTAAAACTTCATTTCAAAATTATTTTAAAAAATATTTTAAAAATCATTTCAAAATCTTTTAAAAATCATTTTAAAAATCTTTTAAAAATCATTTCAAAAATTTTTCTTTTAAAAATTATTTCAAAATCTTTTAAAAATTATTTTTAAAATCTTTTAAAAATCATTTCAAAATCTTTTAAAAATCATTTCAAAAAAAACTTTTAAAGATCATTTCAAAATCTTTTAAAACTTCATTTCAAAATTATTTTAAAAAATCTTTTAAAAATCATTTCAAAATCTTTTAAAAATATTTTAAAAATCATTTCAAAAAAAAACTTTTAAAGATCATTTCAAAATCTTTTAAAACTTCATTTCAAAATTATTTTAAAAAATCTTTTAAAAATCATTTCAAAATCTTTTTAAAATCATTTCAAAAAAAACTTTTAAATATCATTTCAAAATCTTTTAAAACTTCATTTCAAAATTATTTTAAAAAATCTTTTAAAAATCATTTCAAAATCTTTTAAAAATCATTTCAAAAATCTTTTAAAAATCATTTCAAAATCTTTTAAAACTTCATTTCAAAATTATTTCAAAATCTTTTAAACTTAATTTTCAAAATCTTTGAAGAATCATTTTAAACTTAATTTTCAAAATCTTTAATGTTAACTCCAATTAATTTTCACTATAGTCTCCAAGTTTAATATTTACTAATTTGAAATTCAAACTTATATTTTCAATAATTTTATTGACAAAGTTTATTTTATCTGGCACTCACTCATAAGCCAAACATGCCTGAAAACCTAAAATGGGTGAGATGAAAAATTAGACAAAATATAAAAAACCCATTATATTTTTGGACTCTAGGACTCTAGGGATTCATGTTTGCATTAGTTAAGGGGGAGTGAACGGAGTCAAACTAATTATCAAGTTACTATTGAAGAGCTTTTCAAATTTAATATCTTTTGAAAAAATTTTCAAATAGAAATATTTAGATTAAGCATGCTTGTAATTTAGAAATATTTCACTTAGCAAAAAGTTAAACAATGAAAATTAATTATAACAAAGCTAAGTGTTATAAAAGCTCTTTCAAATTTTTCTAAGTATTACTAGTGTTTAAAAATTTCTAATTTTTTAAAAAAGGTGATAAATTTTCAAAACTTGTCTACTTTTATCCATCTTTAAAAAGTTAAGAATCAAACTCACTTGCTTTTCTGAAAAGTTCAGACTTGTTTAAAACTGACTTATTTTTTGATAAATGGCAAAGGGGGAGAGTAGGAAATTCAAAGTAAAAATTAAAATCTAATTCAAAAGTAAAAGGAAGCCCTGTATTAAGGGGGAGTTTCACAAAGTTTAAGTGTTAGCTTAAGTTATGCTTTTATTTGAATTTATGTACTTAAGCTTGCTCACTTAAACCTTTTGATATATTCATGCATTTGTTTTACTTAACTTTGAATTTGGGTTGCCATAATCAAAAAGGGGGAGATTGTTGGTGCGAGAAGCATCCGACGATCGAACCTGAGTTTTGATAATGACAAAGGATTCAAAGTTAAGCTATTTGTGATCTAACGTGCTTGACTAAGTGTTTCAGGAAAGTCCTAACGGCGGTTAGGCAGGTGAAAACCCTAGGGGGTGATAACCCTAGGTCCTAGGGGGTGGTAACCCTAGGCGGAGAAAAGTCCTAACTGCGGTTAGGCAAGGTGAAACCCTAGGGGGTGGTAACCCTAGGTCATAGGGGGTGGTAACCCTATGCGGAAAGTCTTGGCAGGTCGATGGCTTCAGGCAAAAGTCCTAGGGGGTGGTAACCCTAGGTGGAAAGTCCTGGTGTCGCGAACCAGGTGAAAGACTGAACTAGCCGGGAAGCGGATGTCCAGCAGAAAGTCCGGAAGCGTCGAGTGCTGAGCAAAAGTCCAGTCGATCTGGAGGATCGTACTGGCAACAGGTAAATCTCCTGAGTGGAGTAGGTGAGGACGCGTTCCCCATAGAGGGAACAGTAGGCGTCGAGTCGACCTAGGGTTTTCGGACGAAAATCCGAAGTCAGACTCGGATAGTCCGGAGACTGTCATTATCACAACTATTATGTTTTATGTGCTAACTTTGTGCTGCAGGGTATATTTGGGACTAATGTATCTTGCAGAGACCAAAGAGCAAAGATTAACCTCGGATGAACAGTGTCCGAGGCGCCTCCATGGAGCTTGGAGGCGCCTCGAGTGTAAAACCTGAGCTGGCTGCGAAGCAAGCTTGGAGGTGCCTTGAAGTAAGCCAAGGCGCCTTAGACAGCTTGATGAAGGCGCCTTGGTGAACAGTGGAAGGCACCTTGAACCTGATAAGGTTCGACCAGTTAAGCCTTTATCTCCGCGGCTGACTCGGCTCATTCAAGGCGCCTTGGTGAACAGTAGAAGGTGCCTTGAACACCCTTTATAAGGGGTCTCGACCATCAGCTCAAATCAACATTTTCCAAGTCTTCTGTCTCCAACGTGCTGTTCTGAAAGACGCCCAAAAGTGCTGCTACAAGTTTACGACGACCCGAAGCTTCGAGATTCTATTCTTGTCATCGGTATAATTAGTTTTTGCATTTACTTGTACTTCATCTTGTAATCCTTTATCAAACTTATAGTTGTTGCCCACGCAAAGTAATCAAGGATCGCGGGCCTTCGAGTAGGAGTCGATCAAGGCTCCGAACGAAGTAAAAATCTCTTGCGTCTGTGTATGTTTGTTTTTATTCCGCTGCATTTTAATTACTCCGATAGTTTTACGATTCCGATAATCGAACGAATTAGCCGCGAGCACTATTCACCCCCCCCCTCTAGCGCGTCTCGATCCAACACCGGAGACTTTAAACTTTCATAAAAGCACAGTAGATCAGAAAATCTCATGAAGTAACTTGGACGGGTCTTCATGGGAGGAACCGGAGACTTTAAACTATCATAAAAACACAGTCGATCGAGAAATCTCATGAAGTAATTTGGACAGGTCTTCATGGGAGGAACCGGAGACTTTAAACTATCATTAAAAGTATAGTCGATCGGGAAAACTAATGAAGTAACTCGGAAGGGTCTTCTTGAAATGAACCGAAGAATTTAAACTATTATGAGTAAAATCATGCGAGATTGATATAGCACAAAAATTTATGGACCCAAATTAATCAGGATTACACGCCTGATCGGAAACTCAAGGAATGATAAAATTCTTCATGTGGAACCAATCAAGAGGGGAGGCATCGTTGAAAAATGTTGGCTATTTGATTTCCTCGTTATAATCGATCGGGATTATATTATTGGCAGAAATTCAAAATTGTGCGGATTTCTTCATAAAATCACTGGGGTTCAAAGTTTGAAGGGGATTCTGTATATATATATATATATATATACACATATAATCTTTCAAAATTACATTCCCTATCTGGAGTCCCTATCATATGAAGCTCTTTATCTAAAATTACTCGGGATGTTATGCTCAACTAAAGCACAGAAATTCCGTGAAGTTCTCCATATAAAATCGTTCAGAATTACATGCCCTTCTGAAGTATGAATGGAACCCTGTACACGCCTACCTGATTGAATTTCAGGGAGGTTATGGGAAATTTTACTGCTCAAAATTATATGGTCAATGAAGATATTATCAAGGGAGGAGTTTATCAAAACAAGATCTAATTCCGAAGAATTAGGAAGGAGTTCTTGAACAAGATAATACTTATTCTTAGTCCTCATGAGCATTTCAAAGGAGGCAATGACAAGCTAATACGAACCAGGAAAAACAGGTAAGTACTAAATTTTCTTTTAATATTGTAGCTACTTAATTACAGATCTCTTAATTACAAGTCCTTTCATTACAAGTCTTCTAATTACAAGTCTTTTAATTATAAGTCTTTTTAGATACATTACCATGCTTACTCAAAATGGCTCGTCAAATTTTTGGGTAATTCTTTGTTGAGTCTGCGACGGTTTATGAATAGAGAAGGAGGTTCCCTAGGTAGATAACCACCCTCTCTCAGTTGTTGAAGAATCCCTGCCATAGAATGATTTAAAGCCCCTATGATTCGACGAACATATTCGTTAACAAACGTCGGAGACCTTAGATAAGTTAGGCGTCTCTCTTCCCATCGGTTTTCCTCATGCTCCTTATAACTTTGAAATTCAGCCTGTATTTTAGCAGCTTGATCTTTGAAAGTGTCTTTCTCCAATTTAAGCTGTTCTAGTTCCTTTCGAAGTGAGGATATTTCATCATCCTGAGCCTTTCTTTGTTCTTGCTCTTCTAGCAAAGCAAAATCTCTTGATGCTGATTCTTGAGCCTGATCAGAAAGAAAGGCATTATGAAGTCTCTCTACTTTCTCTAAAACAATGTTTTTATGAGAAACATCTAAAAGGGCTTTGTCCTTCAAAGCAATTTCGATCCGTAGACCAGAATGTAATCGATCCACTTGTAGCTCTAAGGTTCTCCTTTCAAGCTCTTTGTTTTTCAATGATTGCTGTAACTCCTGTAATTCTTTCTTCATAGCCTCTATTTGTTGATCTTGTGAGGCTACTTTCTTGCGTAATTGAGTGAGCTCAATGTGAGAAGGAGGAAGATTGACTTGCAATGTCTCTACCTGAGCCTTTAACTTTCCATTTTCCCTTTCCAAGGCAATGACTAACTGGTCCAGATGAAGACTTGAGTTGAGGAACTAAAAATAATAATACAGTTAACAAAAGCAATAAGTTAACAATATATAATGAAAAATACTTACAGCAACATCTTGGCGACTATGATTGTCGGCACGGCTAGAAATACTAGTGCCTTTTAATAATTCTTGGCTATGCAACCAAGACTCAGACAGTGGGCCTTGCAGTTGTAAAAAACCGTAACCAGGAGGGTCCGAAGTTTGTCCCATTTGAGAGGGAAGACCTATAGCTTGTCTAAATAAAGGCGTGGAGGCAGAAGGAGAAGAGAGTCGTGTGGAAGAAGAAGGAAGAGAAATGAGGGGAGTAGTAGAACCGGGAATGATAGAGGATGAGCTAGAAGGGAAAGAAGTAGTAGAAATGAGAGCAACAGAGGAAGAACTAGAGGGGACGGAAGGTGGTGATGCAAGAAGAGTTGATTCAGTTGTTGAAGCACGGATTGTTGATGGCCCTGGACTTGGAGAAGATCTCCGGCAAGGTGTTCATTTAGCTTGTGGCCTAGAAGCCAGAGGAGGCAAGGCCAATGCAAGAGGCTGAGAGGATACAGAGGGGGTAAAGGCCATCTGAGAAGCAGAAGAAGCTGAAATAATAACAGAAGAGGAGGGGATGAGTAGAGCTGGCCTCATCATCCTAAGAGAAAGATTAGAGATAATGTGGGTAGGGGGCATTGGTGCCTTACCTCTCTCAAAAGAAATAGGTGCCGGAGTGAGGGGGGCTTGTACAAAAGTACCAAAGAGGTCGCTAAAAGGAACATCCTCAGTAAGCCTCGGTTTCTTGACTAAGGTAATAAAAGGTTGTTCCTCTTCCTCTTCCATAGCTGCAACAGCTTTCGCTTCTTGCTCTTCTTTAGACAGCAAACCCAGGGTAGAGGAAGTAAGATTAGCTCGATGAGCCTGTAGCCATTTTTCTCCGAGATTATTCAGAAAAGACTTAGTCATAGTAGTGTTCTTATACATGAAAGCCGGTAGAAGAGCATCAGTTGAAACATAAGAATTGGGCATCATTATAGAGGATGATTAGCAACCAATTGATAAATATAGTTCAAAGTGTTTAGACATACCAAAAGAGACATCCAGGGGAGTGTCGATGTTACTTATTCCAAAGGGAAACATCAAGCCCTCCACAATCAAGGATGGTAAGCTGAATTTTGCTCCCTTTAGTTTGGATAAAGTGAAAGAGACAAAGGGATCATTGAGGAGATTGTCGGTACTAGGAACTGGAGGGAGATCATATATCCATTGGATAGGAAAAGGGGGAGAAGAAGGGAGACGCATAAAGAAAAATTTGTGACGTCATTCCCCCTGAGGAGGAATTCGGTTGAACAAAATAGCCTTAGGGCGAGACTAAAATTTGAAGACACCGATATCTACTTGGCGTGGAATGAAGAAGTGGTGAAAAAGATGAGGGGATAGAGGAAAATCTAGCAGTTTAGACACCCCAACGAAACCCATGAGGATAGAAAAAGACTGAGGAATAAATTGATTAAGGGGAATCTTAAAGTAGATACTAACATCAGAGAAAAAGGGATGAAGAGGGAATCGAAAACCCTGTAAAACTTGGTCCCAAAAGATAGATATGCACCCCAGAGGAGGAAGATGTGGGCTATCTTATGGGGTAGGGTGAACTATATAGGAAGGAAAACCATAGCTCACTTGTAAATCCACTTCCTCTGGCTCTATAAGGTCAGAAGCGCACGAAAGGAACCACGCTGGGGAAGAAGTGGCCATGGTTGAGTAGTAGAAGGAGAGACAAACAGAGGAAGAAGAAGGAATAGTAGGGAAGTGGAAGAAAATGTCTTAAACATTTGCTCTTCCTTTAGGCCTTATACTAAAACCCTCAAACAGAAATAGAAGAAAAACTAGAAAGAGGAGAAACCTAAAGGCCAATGGTAATTCGTACAGGACTTAGGTATAAAGTAGGGTACGAAAAGAAAAAGTGTAAACCCAGTAACACACAACATCATAACCATCATAAAGAGGTAGTGTCATCAAAGGATAGAATCGAATTCAAAAAGAAGGATGAATCTCAAGAAAAAGGTATTAAGTTTGGTAATCTTCCTCGGGAAATGCGACCAAGTTTTTTCTCGCTATATGCTTGATTCTTAAAGAATCAAAGAGGAATGGAGAAAATCGGCCGGGTACGAGGTTGATAAGATAATTTCAAATTATCTATTTGATTAAAACAATAAACCTGGATAGTCATACTGGACCGGACGAGATTTAGTTAAGTATGAGGTATCGGTCGATATGTTATAGCCTAATGGTATATCGACCGGGTATAATAAATCAATTATCGAAAATAACATATTATAAAGTGTCATGTTATATCGAACGGGACTCAGTTAAAAACAAAGTACTGGACGATACTTGTAAGCATAAGTATGAATCGGTCGGTTACGATAGATCGGTCGATATGGATAATATTATAATATACTGATTAAGGATTTATAATGGCAAGCCAGGTAGTATTTGCCATAATGAAGCAGATGAAATTTAGTTAAGTATAGTGCACCAGATGGTATTCATAGGCACAAGTATAAATCGACCGGTTATAATAAATCGAACGATATTAATAGTATTACGACAGGCAACACCAAGTCGGACAGGACTTAGTTAACTACAAGGTACCGGACGATATTTGTAGACACAAGTATGAATTGGTCGGTTACAATAGATCGACCAAGATGGAGGATATTATAGTATATTGAGTGAGCCTTTATAGTGGCAATCCAAGCGACATTCGACATACTTAGATAAAACAAGCAACCACCGTGAATGAAAAGGAGCAAATTTAGTAATAAGGATAGAAGTTTAACTTTACCTAAACAAACCAGATTGTCATCATGAATTCTAGTTAACTTTACAATAATCTAGATTCGAGTAAAGAAATTACTCTATAGTTAACTGAGAAAATAGATCAGCGGGCCTGTTATCAAGAAGTTTACGTCAGTTCAAGAAGTTAGGAGGGGGATCACGAGATAAGAAGTCTTCTTCTCGCAGTTGCTTCACCGCTCCTTCAGCTCCGGCAGTGTAGGCCGCCAAGATAGAATTTATGATTAGCCTGTTGAACTCGGGAGACTGGATCAAGACGGTAGCTCGATCCTTGAAACGACCGTCTTCACCAGCTTTGTAGACGACCAAAGCCGTTTGGGAAGTTTTCAGCTCAGCATCTTTGGTGGATGCCTCTGCTTTAGTTGTGTCCAAAGAGGTATTTAAAGAAGCTATTTCATCATCTTTCAAATGCAGAGCCTTGAGTTTATCAGTCAATGCAGACTCATAATCAGATTTTAACTTATCGATCTCAACCGTCTGTTTCTCTAATTTGGAAGTTAATTCCTTGTTGAGATCCGTGGCTGATTGGAGTTGCGATTGAAGACTCTCAATTTGAGATTCATATTGTCTCTTGGATTCTTCTGAAACTTTAGCAGAAGACATCTCAGCAACTTGTTGCTTCAATTTCTTGTTCTCATTATATAAATTGTGCATCAGTCGAGACAGACCCATGTTTGCTAGCCATCACTAGAAACATAATAAAGGGTCATAGAATAATCAAGGATAAATAATAAATAAGCATTCATAAACATACCTGGGTTTCCTTGTGAGAGAATCGATCAATTGTCTCAGGGGTGGTAAGCTCCCCAAAGAGAGGATGAATTTCCTCCCAAGCATTAGCAAAAGAACCCCCCAACAAGATAGGGAGGACGGGAATGGCAGAGGAACCCATGAAAAAAAGAAGAAGTTGGAATAGAAGGGGAGCGAAAACCAGATAAGAAGAAGGTGAGGAAGGTAAAGATCCAGATTCTGGAATAAACAGAGGAAAAGTGAAAGAAGTGCCACCAGGAGCAGTGGTACTAGAGGAAGGCGAAGAAGAGAAAACAAGAGAAGGATAAAGGTCAGCCAAAGTGGGCTCAGTAGAGGGAAGATCAGCAGAAGCAAAGTCTTCTGAGAGCAATTCTTCAGCAGAAAGGATGAGTCTCCTTTGGGAGGAGGAGCCCTAGTAAGTTTGCGCCCCGGGCGTTTGCCGGGAGCAACTTCAGCTATTGATTTACCGGAGCTCACAGGAGATGTAAGCTCAATGATAGGAAGGGGAGTGGCTGCTGAAGGAGCAACAACCACTAATGAAGAAATAGTCAGCAGAGAGACAGCAGGAGTTTCTGTAGGAAAGCCTTTGGGAACCTCAGGAACCACCTGAGAGCGGGATACTTCAACCAGGGGAACCGGATCTTCGACTGGAGGTGGCGGAGTAATGGCAGCAAGAAACTCTTGCTCTTTTGCGCGAAGTGCATCCTCTTCCAGACGCAGTTCTTCATCGATTAGAGCAGAATAAAAATTGTCCACTACATAGAGGGAAGAAAATATTTTAGTTAGTAAAAATCAATAAGGAAGAAGCAGAATTTTACCTAAAGAGCCTTGTGTATCGGGCTTGATAGGGCTTAGACCAAATAAATACAGAAGATCAACCCGCAACCACTTAGGAATAGAAAGACGGCGGCATAGCAATTTTTCACAATAAACAGGAAAAGAAGGATGAAGGTGAAACTCCTTGACGTCGGGCGAGGAAGGCAAGGAGGATCTCCAAGCATGGGACCAAGGGATGGGTCCCGGAAACTTCATAAAGAAGAAACGAAATTTTCAAGCTTTGAGAGATGAAGGCATATCCTCAAAAAGGACCATCTTAGTCCGGGATTGGAAAAGAAAAATGTTGGGTTCTGAGCATTTTGGGTAGGAAAACATAAAAAAATTTTGGGGAGTAGGAGGAATATCTAACAGACGAAATAGCATGTAGGTGCCACACAAATAACGAAAGGCATTAGGTGCGAATTGTTGCAAGGGAATATCAAAATACTGACTCACGTCAATTAGAAAAGGAGGAATGGGAAACCTCAAACCCCCTATCAATTGATCCCTGAAGAAAGTTATGCAATTAGCAGGGGGACGATGAGGATGATCATCTAGTTTCAGGATTAAGATGCTATATTCCCTAGGGATTTCATATTGATGGCGAATAGCAAGCCTAGCATTTTTGTCAAAAAAAGATGAAATTTGGACATACCAAGGAGCAATCGTTTCTTCAACCATAAACATAAGTAAAGGTTAGTGGAATAGCAAGTTACATACTGGAGGCAAGAAAGGAGATCGCCGAAAAGCGGTGAGTGCGAGGTTTGATCAAAAACTGCAACAAGAGAAGAATGCTAAGGCAAGAAAGAAAGGGACAAGGTCGAAAAGAAGACGAAGGGTTTAGGGTTTAGAAGACACACAACCGTCGTTAGATCAAAGAACTTTTATTTCAATAGACGTCGGGGAGTATAGAAAAAGGGAAAATGCCCGTGTGTCGTAGCAGAGCGAGAAGACATGTATTACATAATCATAAATGGGCATTTATGTTGGACGCGACAAATCGAATCATGCTGAGGTTGGTAACACGTCATCGTGCGCCTCCAACATTCTCTTACCGTCGAAAAGCCAATCATAATCCAGGAAATTTTGAGAAAAGGTGCAGTTTACTAGGTGTAATAAAGGAAGATGGAATGGGTTTGACAGAGCTCGGACCGAGGACAGGAAATAAAAGCCAAACAGGCACGATGCACGGTGAAGTACAGATAACCTTGTTTGTAATAAACAAGCTAATATAGGTCAGAATAACTTTATCTATAATAAATGATATAATATCGGTCGGGATAACCTTGTTTGCAATAAACAAGCTAATATCGGTCGGAATAACTTTATCTATAATAGATGGCATAACATCGGCCAGGATAACCTTGTTTGCAATAAACAAGCTAATATCGGTCGGAATGACAATGTTTATGACATATAAGTCAATATTGGTTGAAGCATTATGTCTATTCTCGTAAACTAGAAGTATTCAAGAAAGTCACCCAATTCAATACAAAAGATCATTCGATTTTACACTTAGAACCTGATCAAATACATAACATTACATTTGCCTCTCAAAACATTAAACCTCGAAAGGTCAACAAAAGTTATAAACATAAGCTCTCAGAATACTTAGAAGATTTCAATCCCACCGGAGCCAAGCTTGTCAAGGCGCAGAAGTGGAAATATTTTACCTGGTACGAAGGAAGTTTGCTCGGGCTGCAGAAGTGGGAATATTTTGCCCGAGACGAAGGAAACTATGAAGCATAGTGGGCTCATGAACAAGGAGGGGCAGATTTATTCATGCCTTGGTGGAAAGGTGATTGAAGAGTTCCTTTCCTGCTTGAGCCCTTGAGCTCTACTTCCAGAGTGACCATCCTAGCCCGCGATTAACGTGGGCTATGCCCTCGTAGCGACATCCATGGGCTATTTAGTTGGCCTTCCATGAGTAATAGGAACCCCTCTGAAATTAGTCGGGTTTGCAAAGCAGACGTACCTTTGGATGGAGATTCTAGATCTCGAAAGACTTCATTTCTCAGGATAGCTTCTCGGACCAAAAGGTTAACTAAAGCCAAAGCTTGGGCAAACTCATATATAGATCTTGCCTTTTCCAACAAGAATTGCCCCCAGAAAGGGGGATATGAGGCCATACTCTCGGTAAGAAGAAGTGAACAAGGAAGACAACGAAATGGAGTGAATGGAGAATGAAGAGAGGGTAATAGCCCTATTTAAAGGATCAAAAGACTCACGGGGTCACTGTACTTGAGTTCACGGGATAACTATAGCAGAGGATCACGAGGCCACTACAGTACCTGTGGCAGAGTCACGGGTAAAGACAGACAAAGAAACAAAAATAGACTTGTGTCTAGTCAGTCGGCTACACCTCCTTCAACTAGACTTGAAGGGAAGGCTAGTGATATGGGTTAGGTTTAGTGGGTCCCTGGTGAAAAAGGGAAAGGAAATAGCAGAATTAAGAAGACAGGTCAATATCGACCAAGATATACCTTGATGAATGAAGACCAATATCGATCGAGATATGCATCAAGGGAGGAAAGCTAATATCAATCGAGATATACCTTAAGGGAGGCAGGTCAATATCGATCGAGATATACCTTAGGGGAGGCATGTCAATATCGACCGATATATACCTTAATTAGAGTAAGCCAATATCGACCAAGACATACCTTAAGGGAAGTAAGCCAATATCGATCGATATATACCTCAAGGGAGGTAGACCGATATCGATCGATATATACCTCAAGGGAAGTAGGCCAATATTGGCCGAGATATACCTTAGGGGAAGGCAGGTTAATATCGACCGATATATACCTTAAGGAAAGTAAGCTAATACCGATC
Source organism: Zingiber officinale (assembly GCF_018446385.1). Lineage (NCBI taxonomy): Eukaryota > Viridiplantae > Streptophyta > Magnoliopsida > Zingiberales > Zingiberaceae > Zingiber > Zingiber officinale. The sequence continues at coordinate 78,267,236 of NC_055997.1, read as the reverse complement.
GAGAAATACCTTGAGAAGAGTAGGCCAATATCGGCCGGGATACATCTTAGGAAGGGTAAATCAATATCGGCCCGGTTTACAAGTTTAAGATAAGAAGCCAGGATTGTTTGAGGTGGCATATCTAGAATTAATTAAGTATACATGATCGCCCGGGAATGAAAAGATCTAAAGCTTTATAGAATTGGTAATATATTACTGAACGATTAGTTAAATGATAATGATAAACCGACCGAACAAGGTCTGGGTTTAATATTCGGTTAATATAAAACATAGTATAATACCAAGCTGTCTATAACATAATAAAGACAGGACGAGCAAGTAGACTCATAATTAATTTAATAAAGATATATGTATGTGATTGAATAACAGGTTTACCTATTTGGCGGGAAGTGTGCTTCTAGACTTTTTTGTAGGTACTAGACAACAAAGAAAGTACATC